>NC_056425.1:3757500-5007500 GCF_905147365.1 Aricia agestis | reverse complement strand
CGTTAAATCTCTCTTAATTTTTCAAGCCCCATAAGAGCACCGGTGATGGCGACAACAATAGAATACAATAGCATTTCCTGGAAACTGTGATCGAAGTATTAATTAAATCTTTAATATATTTGAAGTTAAGTAACAAGATAAAATAAATTTTAAAATAAACGCGTTATTACCTGAAAAATTAAACAAACTTAAAATTATATTCTGTTGATCAGACTGGCCACTGTGTATACCAAGTACCAACGTTAAGAGGATTCCACACCGCCGTTTTTCCATACAAACGCTGTCCCCTGTTTCCTCCCTGGATAATGCCGGTAGAGTTATGATTTTTTTCCTGAATATCTATTGCCACTATTAGCATGTCCCTATGTTTTCTTTTTTTTTCATAATTTAATTATTAAAAAAGATAAGAACGTCCAAAAACCCACAAAAATGGCTAGATTTTCCTCTGTGTTCAAACAGCCAGAAAACAAATCTGGCTAGGATATACAAAAAAAAAATACATAGGAACACAGCTCAAGCCTTGCTTTAATTCTTAATGAAAAAATTACTTAAATCGGTTAAGTTTTGGAGAAGGAATCAGCGGACAACGAATCGAAGATTTTCTGTTCTTTTATTAGAACTTTTGTCGTGTTGTCTCTATCGTGCTCTGCGGTGGGAGACTTGAGACTGGTGAGACAGCAATACATTTTCAAATACCTATTTTCAATTTCTCTCGCCCCTGGTGTATCCTCTTAAATCTTATGTTTTTGTCTGATACGTTTGAAAAGTTACTTGACATTTACGGACAACTTCAACCCCTGTAATTTCTGTACACTGTTAATTTCTTTATTAACATACTTAAATGTTATGATAAAATACAAATTCATTATATTAGTTGATAACAGCGACGATAAGTGGCTTACGTTAGTTACGTAGCAAACTCGATGTAAATAAAACAATGCAATAGCCATCAATACAGCGTCTAGCCGCCATTAATTTCTTAATGACAGTATTGACAGCTGATTATCGCGCCATCTAGCGGAAAACGCGGGTCAAAACAAGATGGCGGCTTGATTTAGTACCCCTTTCGTCAGGAACTGCATTGATTTATCAATAATTTCAAGCATTCGACCGGGGCATACCTCTTACTTTCATGTCATACAGTTTAAGATTCATAATTAATAATTCCGTATCAGATTTGGATGAGTTATTCTTTAATATCGTATGTGGAATGTGTAATGATTAAACTGTTATTCATACACATTGATGTATTCGATACGAAGACACAGATATCGTAAAAAATATGTACGAATAGTGTAGGTTTGTAAAGATCTCTCTTTGCGATAACCATGATTGGCAAGATGATTGCTTAGTTGGCTGCTGCATCTAATGTGTTACTGCAGCAGTAACAGATAAGATGCAGCAGCCGTATCAGTTGAAATGTACTATCAGAGAAGTTGATTCCTAGTCAGATGGGGGACCTACGTAGTTTGGTCGCGTTACGTCAAACCCAGCCGACAGATCACAGTTAACATTGAATTGACATGATCCGACCAAATGACGTTGGTCTGTCATCTGCGTAGGAATCAATTTCCTCGATGGTACAACGAATGTCTTTCACGTTCCTAATCACATGTGTTTGCCCATCACAGCCCAAAGTGGAGAAATGCAAAAACATTTGTTTTAGCGTTACATTGATTAGGCGAAACTACAGTTCTTTTCATAAACGGAAATATCCAGATTTTTTACTTATCAAATCTCCACTTTTGACTCAATTCTAATAGTGTATAATATTTTCAGTGCTATACGTTTTCTCCCGTCGAAAATATTCCGGATACAGTCCGGGCTAATGCGTGAATAAAAACGCAAATGCGTTTGTCGCGTCGTATTGTTTGTAAATAGGATGCGCCTGCGCAGCGGGGTGCGGTGATCCCAGGACATGACCAGCTGTTATTAATAACTGAATGATAGGGTTATGATAATATAAGTTTAGGTAATAATATTGACAAATGACAAACAAAACTAAATCTTATAGTTTGTTTAGCTTGTGTAGCAAAATTTGCATAAACTATAGCTTGAGAGTTTTTAGCAGCCTAAATTAGCTTAGCTTAAAAATCCAGATCTTTTTACATGAAAAAAGCTAGATGTTCTATGTTCGGTTGTATATTTCACGTATTTTAGTACCTTACCAATGTTTATGTATGGTAATTGATAAACGAAGCAACTTCCAAATGTTAAAAAAATATTATTTAAATTTTCCTTTTCAGGAAATTTTCGATTCGGAAATAATTTTCTGTTACATCGGACTTTTTTTTCGAATATTGAATACATCAAAGAATTTTCTTTATTTGTACTTCAAATATTAGCCATTAAAAGTATTTGATTGCATTATAAACTAGATTGGCTTAAAAAGTCCTCGTTTAATCAAACAAACCTCAACCTGCCCTTACAATAACATTCATATTGATCGTCAATTCAATAGAACTAGTTTGAGCGACTAAAAAGGAGGTTATTGTTTGAATATCAGGAAGGGTTCTTATTGATTTTGGTCTGTTTGTATTGATGGACATCTATGAATTCTGATATTTTGATTTTTCGGGGACCACATAAAAAGTTGAATGAATATTTGATTTCATACAAAAGTTCTATTGTCTTTGAGGTCACATAGATAAAAGTTAATTACAACGTTTATTAACCTATATAAAAAATCAGCTCGTTAGGGTTCCGTTATAGGGTTCTGTAATCAACAAAACATGGTTGACTACTGAACCCTAAAACGGAAACCTCCCATACTATTACGTCATATCATGCATTAAGATTTTTTTATGATTGAAAAAATGTTCTCTTAAGGCTGCGTCAGTGTTTTTTTTGTATTTACTATTCATGCCTATTTTTGCATGCAGAGTAAAACTGAACATACTTTCATGCCCGTTGTTTTGATCGGCTCGTTCTGCGTTTAACGCATCGGTCCTGTATTATGGCGCCTGGGCCTTTAAGTAATTTATTTCTGATCGGAGTCACAATAAAACATTTCTTACTTCTCAAAAGCTCATACTTTAAAATCGATATGTCAATCGAATTGATGGTCGTCGGTCGATCCACGACATTACCCGCGCAAGGGTGAGCGCGAGGGGCGCGCGGGGCGCGGGGCGCGGTGATGGATAACGGAGGCGCTTGTTATGACTCTGATTGATGTGATACCCCGGTTATCGGATGTGAATTGTTGACGTTATCGATAACACATCGTGTATTAATCGTGGCTTTGTTTTACAACTGTATAGACTGTTTAGATAGGATTGGGATCACAATTTATTTCAAATGAGACGCGACGCAATTCTGCATTTCAGAGATACAAGTTTTCAGAATTCTTTTAGCTATTAGAGTCATACTAGCGGATACTTATTAGTACGTAGTTTACTAAACTTCAAAATTGAACGTTTACGCGTAAAACGCTGAACCGATTTCGATTAAAGGTATGATATCTTCAAACTGAGTTACAGGAGAAGACATATATTATAAAATTACTTCTTATCATGGTAATTCTGATTACGGAAAATCGGCTTAAGATGAAACATTAAGGGCCTGTTTCACCACTTTCTGATAAAGTGCCTAATAGGCTATTCACAACTTTTTTGCCAGATTCTCCATATTTGATCTGTCAATGAATAGGAATAATACGAATATATAATAGGAATATAATCCTGATAAGGAAGCGTTGAAACGGCCCTAAGTGAAATTGCAACATTGAGATTTGAGATAAGTATTTAAAATATCTGAATTTCTAATCATTATGTTAAGTTTTGTACATAACTGCATTGCTTAATCGGCCTCGCTGTAGCCGCAGTTACATTGTAACCACGTTTAGATAAGGACAATGGGATAGTAAAGTCCACCGTTTAATTACTTGGTTTTGTGGTGACCATAAACAGGGAAGTCTGACCGCAGGTCAGCTACACTGTATGACAGGAACTCTGCAACATTCCGATGATATTGCTAGGAAAATTCATGAAAGTGTTTCAACAATTTTCCACGTAGATGTTGCACGCGGTGTAGCACCGACATTCGTTTGAAATCGTTAGTTTTTCTGGGGTAAAACAGCGTTGCCAGATGTATCAAATTTGGCGGGACGTCCTGATTTTTTCATAAATGTCCCGCGCGGGACAGGCTCAGTCCCGCTTTTCGGGGAAAGCCCGAACGTACGTGCAGCGTGCTGACTGCTGAGAAAGAAAGGTGCGTAATGAAGATAAGAGTGTGGGAGGTAGAGGGGTGGATTTCCAATTAGAAGAGGAAATATCAAAGCCAACTTTAATATTTCCTCTTCTAATGGCGGCTCTCGACATAGGCGAACGCGTTGGCCAACGCGTCTGCAGACGCGTTGGCCCAATGTGTAGAACGGGCGTTCGCGCGTTGGCCGTAGGTATTTAGACGTTGGCCAACGCGCGAACGCCCGTTCTACACATTGGGCCAACGCGTCTGCAGACGCGTTGGCCAACGCGTTCGCCTATGTCGAGAGCCGCCATTAGAAGAGGAAATATTAAAGTTGGCTTATTATTAATAAATAGGCTGCATTTATCAGCGATAGAGCAAACGCGCGGTTTGGCGGCTACAACTCTCGATTACAAGCAAAAGCACAGAATACATAATATGAGTACAAGCAAAAGTGGGAAAACAACGTGGTAGAGACTAGAGACATGCTTCGGCATAAATGGGCCGGCTCGACCGGAGAAATACCACTGTCTAATAGAAAAAGCGGCGTGAAACAGCGCTTGCGCTGTGTTTCACCGAGTGAGTGAGTTTACTGGAGGCCCAACTCCCTACCCTTCCCTTCCCTGTTCCCTTCCTTGCCTCCCCTACCCTGTACCCTGTAATCCTCTTAAAAATCCGGCAGCTCTTCTGATGTTGCGTGTGTCCATGGGCGACGGAAGTTGCTTTCCATCAGGTGACCCGTTTGCTCGTTTGCCCCCTTATTGCATAAAAAAAATGAAAGCGCGACCGCGCCGCTATTGAAATAAATCTTTACATATTTGCCTGTAATCACGCTGTGCAGTGTGTAGCCGCGAAACCGCGCCTTCGGATAGACGCAAATAAATCCAGCCATATAATAGAAATAGCATATCGTGGCAAAGTGCATAGTCAAATAAATTCGGCGTAGTTTGGGGCCATTTTTACACTTGACACACATTTTAAAGCTCAGGATAGGATACGTCATAGGAATTGTGTGCCGAATTGCTGATAAATGTGCGACCACCTTTACAATTCTACGGTTTTCACGTGTATGTTATTTGTCACGATGTCAAAACAATGCCAATGACTTTGTGACAGTCGTCAACCTAAAATTACCGCGCAAATACACATTTTCCTCGTGATTAGGGTTGTATTAGAACTTAGAACTATCTTGGCAACAACAACAAAAATATATCAACATTGTAAATTCTAAAGCCTACTAGTTATATAATCAAGTTTTATATAACATAGGTAAGAAAATTTCCTCAGAAAGTAAGCTAAATTTGCCAATAATCTGCTCTCTGTTGATAAACTTGTTCACGTTGAACTGATTCGGAAGAAATTTGGTATGCAAATTTTGCATCTTGAAAAAATTAACGATTCTCACACGGTACTAATTTCGGCCGCGCAGTTACGAACAATATGTAGCATCATTCATCAAGTATGATACCTTTTGATACTTATTACCACAAAATAGATAGATAGATAGATAGTACAAGCACTTATTACCTAAAAAGTTTATGGCGAGTGGCAGCCCTAACAACATTCGCGGATTTTCATAGTGAGTCACTCACAAGTCACAAAGGTCTCGATGATGGCGGACATACAAACACGCCCTTGCACAATAATTCACTTTAACACCGTGTGTCACCATTGTTGATTAAACCTAAATAAAACCCTCATAAAAGAAATGTTAGCACCATACGGTTTTTGCATCAAAGATGTAGTGTTAGGGTTGTCAAAAATTTTTTTTTCGTCACGAATGATATAATATTAAATGTTTTATCATGTACGGTTACTGGAGGGAATGTCTTTTAGACAACAATATTGTATTCGTGACGTTATCGAATATCCAGTATATGGAAACTGGAAACTGTCAAAAGTTTCATACAAACATTTTTAAATAGTTAATGGAATCAGGCGTTACTTTGCGGAAATCCATAGTTTAAATTTAGTTTGTTATTATTTTTAGCAATATTCCGCGAAAACAAAATTGTTTTCGCGGAATATTGCTAAAAATAATAACAAACTAAATACAAACATTTTTGATTATAATGACTGCAGAACTTATCTCTCTGAAAAAAACTAAGGCCGGAACATCCCAAAACACTATTTAAATTTTTTCCACATTTCAACCCGTTTTAAAAGTTTTAATTTTAAGGTGACAAAATGATCAAAATATGTCAATATCACTTTCAAATGCATTTACAGCATATACTTTCAATATATAAAATGTAAGTTTGTCATGTCACTTAGCGCTCGTTCCCCGAACTATCGCCTCGCGCAATAAAGACGATCGATTATTACTTATTTGTGTGAAAAGTGGAAGGATGAGTTCGTGAGAAACGTCAATATTTGACGTACTTCGAAATTGTCTCAACGATATTTTCCAATAACAAATACGATTAAAACGACGGGACACTAAAATGTTGACGGTTTTTCTTTTTTCAAAATGGTCGTCACATTTGAATTTCGAATGGTTTAAGAAAAAAAAAAGAAAATGTAGTTCGATGTTTTTTTGTTGGTGACATGGTGCAGAGCTGTCTTAATTAAACTGTCTTAACGTTTAAAAGTAGCAATTTTCAGCCATCTAGTTCAATAAGATTTGATGCTTAGGCTGTTTATGAGATACCACGTATGACATAATATTATGCATTATGCAATGTAAAATCTAAGCGCCAATACTCGATGAACATAATATAACTTCATGACATATATCACTACATATTTAATAATTCATAACAGCTTATATAATGATTCTAGCTGCCTAAATAGCATAACTTGATAGTTGCAACAGTTGATAAAATATCCATTTTAAGATTATTTAAAATAAAATAAGGGGTAAAGAGTAAACGGGTCACGACTCACGGGTCACCTGATTGAATGCAACTACCGTCGCCCATGGACACTCTCGATCAGAAGAGTTGCAAGTTTGTTTCGTAATGGTCTGGTAAATGGTAGTACTGCTGGGGACAGTTCATTCCAGAGGTTTATACTATAGTTTTACCGTACGTGGCAGAAAAAGACGCGGAAAGTTACGCGAAAATAGCACTGTGGATTGTGGAAGACTGCCACTCAAGGTGACGAGGATTTTATTTTATTTTTATGAAAGAAGGGGGCAAACGAGCAAACGGGTCACTTGGTGGAAAGCAACTTCCGTCGCCCATGGACACTCGCAGCATCAGAAGAGCTGCAGGTGCGTTGCCGGCCTTTTAAGAGGGAATAGAGTAATAGGGGAGGGTAGGGATGGGAAGGGAAGGGAATAGGGGAGGGTAGGGAAGGGAATAGGGTAGGGGGTTGGGCCTCCGGTAAACTCACTCACTCGGCGAAACACAGCGCAAGCGCTGTTTCACGCCGGTTTTCTGTGAGAACGTGATATTTCTCCGGTCGAGCCGGCCCATTCGTGCCGAAGCATGGCTCTCCCACGTATGGATGGAATAAAACTAAACACATATAAGTAATTTCCTAAATTATTTCGGTTTTTTCACTATCTAATGTCATGCGTCAATCATGCCATGTCATTTTGTCACAAACTTCTACAATGGCGTACAATAATTAGAAGATACACATCTTTGACCGACGCGGCCGCTTTCTAGGTTTTGTTTTCTAAAATAATTATCATCACAATAAGCACATCTTTCCACGCCGCTAGCGGTATTTGAAGTGACGAATATCGTTAACTTGAACGAATTAGTACGTTCTAGAAATATTAAATGCGTCGTCTTCATAATATTAATTATTAAGTAACTGTTGCCCGCGACTTCGTACGCGTTAACACATACTGCTGAGATAGATGAATAATTTTCCCCTTTTGTTTTACATTTTCCACTGATTCCTCGCTCCTATTGGTCGCAGCGTGTTTTTTTATAGCCTAACTAAAGCCTTACCAGATAAATGGTCCTTCCAACAGCTTTCACCACTACTCAAATGTATATTTAGTAGCTGTATTGCTTCATGCATGGTATAGCTTATCCTTAGTTTTGAAATCATTTGTTAAACCGGTAAATGGTGTCGTAGTTTATCTTTTCTTCTGAATATATTAAATATTTTGTAAAATGTATGCTATAGCCCATATTCAGTTTTGAAAACCTTGGTTGATCACTAAACCGTTGTTTTGACGCTGGCGTAAGTCAGTGGCCGCGGTAGTCGTGTCATACTTGTTTACCTTTTCTTATCATATAACTTGAAAAACAACTCCAAAAAGGTTTTACAACGCAAATCATATTATACAATAACATCAATCAAAACAAACTACAAAATTCATACTTTTATCATGTTATATTAAGTTTGTGCCTCGACTAATATTATGTATACTGTGGTCTGTGCCTCGATTCGTTTTAACTTTAGTTAAAAGGTTTGTAGGTAAGCAAAATTTTGTTATTTTTTTTTAATCGATAAATTCTTTATTCAGAAAAAACATAAATTAATTGTTAATGTGTAATTCTAGAATGGAAAGCTTTGGCAAGTTCAGTAAGTTGGCGGGTAATTAAGTCTTTTTAACTTAAATCTAAAAATCTTTATAGTAATTAAAAGAACACATAGCGAAATCATGAAACTTATGACGGTAAAATATCTCAAGTTAAAGATGAACATTATGCCACTATAAAGGAGTGAGCACACTGAGACGGGCCGTGCCGGGGCTCAGCGTGCCGGGGCTCATCGCAAAAATCTGCCTCCATACAATTTGTATGGAAGCGGATGCGCGTATCGTACACTGTGTCGGGGCGCAGCGGATTTCCGCTTCCATACAAATTGTATGAAGGTGGATTTTTGCGATGAGCCCCGGCACGGCCCGTCTCAGTGTGCTCAGTGCTTAAATGATGCGAGGTCCGAGGAATAAAAAATTCCTTGCCATCGACAAATAGATGAAAGTGAAACGGACACCGATCGGGAGACGCAGGGATGTCAAACAAAGACGCAGGTTGATCGACCTCCAGGGCTGGCACACGACAGAAAAGTTGCACAAAAGTTATATTTGACTTTTTGTATCCAAAATCAGCTTAGATTAGAGGGAGCTGTTATCGCGTTGATGTTTTTTATATGCAGCAGTTCTTATCTTAGGAGAATAGTTGCATTTTTTTGTACGACCGTGTTTCTTAAAGTGGTATGTACCGCACAGATTTTTTATTCCGCCTCGAGCTTAAAATACTTTTGTTTTTAACAACAATAATTGGAATTATTGGTTTTGATGCCCGCTTTTTGTAACATAAACGTTAATTTTTCGTGCATTGGACATTAGTTCATTTCTTTTCTACCATTATTTTCCTTTGTCCAATTTCTCGCGTGTGCCAACCCTACGTCCATTAGCGTGGAGTGTATGCAAACACAGGGTCACCGAAGGCTTTTAGCTCCAGAATAACCCCAGGATCGGCAAACATTTGCCTGGAACCTGTTGCTTTATAGCAACATTCTTTGTCTGATCTCCGAGGTGTTACAATGTTGATTACAATAGTGATCAATAAACTGACATTTGACGCAGGTGTTAAGGCTTTTGAGATTTATTTGCCGCTTTAATATTAGTATCGGGAATCGGATTTTATAGTTTAGTTTGCAATGAGTCACTTGTGCAAATGTCAATGACAGCTGCACGTACTGTTACTTGTTAGTATTTGCAAAATGCTAAAAGATTCGTGCATATCGATATTGCACACACTAATCAATAGAACCAAAATATGCTGACCTTCCGTATTGCCCGATTTAAGAGGATACCACAGCGGTTAGAGAAATGAAAAAAAAGTACGTGTAATATCTATAGTTGTCTCCCTTACCTCAAGCCTATACCGCAGGACGCGATAGAGACAACTGCAGAAAATCCAGAAAATCAACGATTCGTTGTCCCCTGATTCCTTCTCCAAAACTTAACCGATTTAAGTACTTTTTTCATTAAAGATTAAAAAAAGGCTTGAGCTGTGTTCCTATGTTTTGCTTTTTTTGTATAATCTATCCAAATCTGTTTTCTGGACGTTTGAACACAGTGGAAAATCTGGCCATTTTTTTGGGTTTTTGAACGTTCATATCTTATTTAATAATTAAATTATGAAAAAAAAGAAAACATAGGGACATTGTATTAGTGGCCGTAGATATTCAGGAAAAAAATTATAACTCTACTAGCATTATCCAGGGAGGAAACAGGGGACAACGTTTGTATGAAAAAAATGGCGGTGTGGAATCCTCTTAATTGGGAACGCTTAGTTGGTGCGACTGCTTTAAAAAAGTTTAACTAATAACTGTAGTATGAAATTGTCGAAAATTTGGAACTTTGCAAAGTGGTTTAATACTTCGACCACAGTTTCCAGGAAATGCTATTGTATTCTATTGTTGTCGCGATCACTCTTATGGGGCTTGAAGAATTAAATGTTTATAAAATTGGTAGTAATAAATTATTTTCAGTTTATTCCAAAACTTCGACCTGGTGCTTGGGGTCTTTCACTGAATCTATTCACTAGCATTTTTAATTAACTGACATAAAATTTTAACCAAATAACAACGATCGTAAACATAGTTATAAACTCAAGTCAAAAAGCACCAGAAATAACACAAATAAACGGCTTCGAGCACCTTATTTACCTCATGGCGCCACATAACAAACATTTGAGACACATTTAAATAATTTCTTCAACATAGATTGTAGCGCCAAAGATTATATAATTACAGATTTTCCTTCGTGTCACAACGCACGCCTTATGCCCATGGCTAACACTGCTAATACAAGCTAATACACCTTCCAGGGAGTGGAATATCTTTGTGGATTTCTCCGTATTCACAAATCAATGTTGAAAATGTGCATAAACAATGTAAGCGATGTCCAAGAATGAGACAAAAATAGAGAGTATCATCTGCAGGTGATATTTTGTTGGATTTGTTAATACTAAGTAAAATAATAAATTGAATGGAGACGGCGCTATAACATTAGTGTTGTCAGCAGCATGCAGCTACAGAGACTAAGACTGGGTTGCACCAACTAACTTTGACTTTAACCTTAACTATAACCGGAAAAATTGACAGATGTCGTATGAGAATATGGGGTATTTGGACGCCATATTTAACTTTAACTATAACCACGCCTCTGGTGCAACCCAACCTAAGTTAAGGCAAAGTTTAGACAAAGGTTTTGTAAATAAAATTATGTATTTATTTAGATAGGTATATCAAAATTAAAAAAAATAAAGACTGACTGATAAAGACAAAATAAAGATGTTGCCCGCAACAAATTCGTTCATCGTTTGGTATTTTTCCGGGATAAAAACTATCCTTCTTTTGTTTACTGTTTCTGTTCCTTCCCGGAACTCAAAGTATCTCAATGCCAAATTTCAGCAAAATCGGTTCAGCGGTTTGAGCGTGAAGAGGTAACAGACATACAGACACACTTTCGCATTTATAGTATGGAAGTATATTAGTATGTATTATATTAAAGATATTGCTTACAAATGCTATTAAAATATTAAAACATAGAATCAATATTCTTGATGTACACACATATTTACTTTGACACGTGGGCACATCCATTACAAGTTTCTATTTGATCGTTGGACGAGGCCTGGCAATTATGATTTCTATTACATTTATATAAATAAACGTTTTCACCGGCACGTATTATGTGCTATGTGTTAAATGGACGTTCGGTAAACATAGACCGTAATCAATTCCAAATAATCTTCGTATGGAAGTGACGAATGCTTTGAAGTTTACCGTAATATCATCTAAGATCCATACTTCCATACTAATATTATAAACTAGACATTCTTATCTGTGCCAAATAACATAAAAATTGCTTGAGTAGAATAATTTTCCCCGTTTTTTCCACATTTTCCTCTATTTCTTCGCTCCTATTAGTCTTAGCGTGACAAAATATAGCCTATAGCTTTCCTTGATAAATGGGCTATCTAACACTGAAATAATTTTTCAAATCGGCCAGTAGTTCCTGAGATTAGCGCGTTGTCTCTCTGTCCGTCTGCCTGTTTGTCTGAGTTAACGCTTCACGACCAAACCGCTGAACCGATTTAGATAAAATTTGGAACGTAGATATTTTTATCCCGGAATAATGTACAGTTCCTGCGCGTAAACGAATTTTGGCGCAACGGAGTTGCGGGCGTCATCTAGTCTAATTTAAAAAAAATATGGGTCAGGCGCAGTTGCGAACTTTTGATTTTGCGAAATGTTCATGAATAGGCACATTTGTGAAAATAAGTCTTATTTTGGGGTGGATAAACTCCCGTCAGGTCACGTGATCCTATCGCAAAATCGTAAGACGCAGGAGACTGCCAGCGCAGCGTAGGAGAGGATGTATCATGTAGTATACCAATTTTTTTTACGGCGAAACTGTATCATGCTGATTTTACTTTTGCCGGCACTCCCAGGGTGCAACCCGATTGTTACATTAAGTACTTTATTTTTCGTTACCAAAGCAGTATGAGTTCTCAAAATGTTTATCAATAAACGATTTGAGTGATTGCGGTCAACAGAAACAGGAATTCAGTAGCAGTCGGAAACCATGGGAATATCGACTGGTATAAAAAATATACACCCGAAAATATTGAGGTTCCGCAGGAGTTTCCTCGGCAGTCGGCACGGCTCTAAATAAATAAAGATCTATGTTTCAAGTTTAAACGGTAATGATATCAATATCTTGTACATTTTTTAAATTCTAAATGAGATTTTAATTTAAAGCAAAGGTTGTATGTCGGGTTATTCGATCATAATTATTTTCCCTCGCTAACGATGATTCGTTATCACATTGAGAATTAATGTAAAATATGATATCATTTAAGCAAGTATTAAGGTATTTAGAAGCACGAAATTTAAGTACAAGCTACAATGTAAAGCCTCTCTGGTAAAGGGGGGTTTATACCCACCAAAACTCAAAAAGTGGCTTTTATATCCACCAAGGGAACCCTAGCCGATTGCGTGTTGGCTGTTCCAGTCAGCGTTTATCCGAACGAAGCATTTCTCCGATAATCACACCACACAATATAATAATGCGAATAATAAAAATGAAAAAATAATAATATAATATGGTAATTGTGCGCCTCGAGCGTTCTCGGTTTTGGCGGATTGTATAAATATAATATAAGTATAAACTTATCCTTTAATTTATAAGACTGGTTCGATGATTGCTGTTCGTGTACACAAATTGTAACGTTATGAAAATGAAACAGGAATCGGAAAATTATTGTGGACCGGTTTGACGCGCATGGTGGAAAAACTTATGTGCGCTACAGAGTTACATAGAAATGGATTTTTGTAATGAATAATGATTGTTTAAAGAACAAAATCTATGTGATCGAAAGCTAGGTTTGACATAATGCAACCAAATTAAGTAGGTCCGCCATCTGCCTAATTGCCTATGAACCATAATGTTAATATACCTAGCGGAATAGAGCAACAATCTCGAGCTGTCAAACGAAACCGAAATTGGTTTCATCTGTGTGTAAAAATATGTGTACGTATACACTTACACAAGCATGATTGAAAATTATTTCTTTGAGATTAAATTTAATTGTCAACGTGCGGCACGTGCCGACTGGACGTCAAAAAAAGAGAGCTGCTGTCATGTATCACACGTCACTTTTTACCATGTAGTGTTACTGATAGTGTCATCTCTCTTGCTCAGGTCTTTGTTTCTCTATTCCGCTAGGTATATTAACTTTATGCTATGAACACAGAATAGATAATAGTACAAGTATGCTATGAATCGACTTCTCTGATAGTATTTGCATTGAGTAGTATAAATTAACAGTTTATAGAAAAATGAAAATATAGTTAATGTCAAGTAGATTTATACTTTACGTAGATTCTATTCTAGACCTTTTTATCTTTCAAAAATCTATCCAGCTAGCTTGTCAGTCGTTGTAAGGCGTCAAAGATACGCGAAGGCGGTCAAGCTTAGGTTATATGTATGCTCTTTTACTTAGTCGGTACTCAGTACTCACTATAATATTATTCTCATTGTTTGAGAGAAAAATAACGATTTGCCCCAATTACGTTGCAAGTTTTGAGGTTTTGTAACGAGTAGCCCGGGGGTTCCCCGGCTACCATATGCCATGGAAATAAAATAATTACTCGCCCACTTGCTTTGTTTATAGTCGTACATACTCCGAAATATTCAAGGCCTTTAAGAGGAGTCCACACCACCGTTTTTCCATACAAAAGTTGTCCCCTGTTTCCTCCCAGGATAATGCCGGTATAGTTATGATTTTTTTTCCTGAATATCTATGGCCACTATTAGCATGTCCCTATGTTTTCTTTTTTTTTCATAATTTTATGAAAAAAAGATGAGAACCTCCAAAAAATCCAATAAATGTCCAGATTTTCCTTGGTGAGACAGCAATACATTTTCAAATACCTATTTTAAATTTCTCTCGCCTCTGGTGTATCCTCTTAAGTACCTATGGTACAAGCCACGACTCACGATTCTGACTAGTTTCACAGCTCCGAATTTGGACGTCATCACGAATTTGATTCATAAGTATATGTCAAACCTACATAATTTGGTCGATTTATGTCAATCCCAACCGACTGATCCTGAATCATGTAGAGATCCATGTTACACAATCCAAATTACGTAGAACTGCCATCTGCCTTTAAATTAATTTCTCAAGCCTACCTGCCGACGTCCAAGTATAAGGTGAAAATGTTTATTATTTGTTTCATGCAATTTAAAATACCTACTTGATGCTTACTTATATGAAACACGAGTAGATATCGTGGCATATATACTCTATTCTAGGAATCAACGAAGAGTAAGACAGCAGTACAGACTACAGTTACAAGAAGGAAAGAGAAATACATTATTTTCTGCTACTATATTATCAACTTTAATGGCGTTTTAATAAATATGATACATATTTAATACATATACACGCACGCGAGGGATATTAGTAGGAAAAAATTGAAATAATAACATCGTAAAAGACTCCGCGACATTTGAGTAATTGCAGCCCGATGTGCCCACAGTGCCTACACCTGCACACAAATCCAACTGCAACTATTGAAAAAAAGTTGTCTAGTTGACGAACACTGGATTTTTTATAGGAAATCCCTCTGTCCTAGTATAATAGATAGGGACTTGGATGGCGGTCTTAAAAATGTAGGCACGATTGAGTTTTAGGAACATCGCGCCACATCAAAAGGAGAGAAAGCTATACTATACGATAATATGATAAAAGGGCGTAACTTCCACAAACATTATGATTTTGAGATAATTGCATTTTAGTAAAAAGTGTATTTCAAACTATTTGGCTAAAATTTTTGATTCTGAATGTATTTATAACTCTATTTGGCCAAAAATGGAAGTTACGCTCTTTCTTCTTATCAGGGCTGCATACTTAACCACAGATTACTGAAGTTACTGATTTGACATTAGTGAAACTGTACGTCTGTCCGTTTTGACGCTCAAACCGCTAAAACTATTTAGATGAAATTTAGAAAGTGACACTTAGTCCCAGGAAAGGATACTTTGAATCCCGGATAGAGCTATTTCCGCGCGATGAACGATATCTAGTACCAAATAAACACTAATTCTTTCTATTGTCTTCAGCCCCCTCGTTCAGACGACTTCGCGGACCAGTCCAGCGAGAGCTCCGACGAGAGTGTCACTCGGGAGAACCACAGACACCCCGCGCCGCCGCCCGGCCCCATGCCGCACCACGTGCCGCCCCCTCCCCCCGCCATGGGCCGGCCCCTCAATGTGAGTACCTAAAGCGAGTTTCTTACTTAAAAGTGTATTTTTTTTTATGAAATAAGGGGGCAAACGAGCAAACGGGTCACCTGATGGAAAGCAACTTCCGTCGCCCATGGACACTCGCAGCATCAGAAGAGCTGCAAGTGCGTTGCCGGCCTTTTAAGGGGGAATAGGGTAATAGAGGAGGGTAGGGAAGGGAAGGGAAGGGAAGGGAAGGGAAGGGAATAGTTGAGGGTAGGGAAGGGCATAGGGTAGGGGTTAGGGGATTGGGCCTCCGGTAAACTCACTCACTCGGCGAAACACAGCGCAAGCGCTGTTTCACGCCGGTTTTCTGTAAGAACGTGTTATTTATCCGGTCGAGCCGGCCCATTCGTGCCGAAGCATGGCTCTCCCACGTATAAACGTGTATGTTTATAACCTGCAGGGCTTCGGCCTGACCTAGCATACCAACCACCTTCGATAGCTTGAATCCACCACCTAAGTCCAATACTTTAAGGTCAAAGTCAAAGGTTTTTTAAAATAGGTATCTAAATAAACTAATTTTTGCTACAAATTAGAAAATACTCACACCCTCTTCTCTTTCAGATGCGCGAAAACTTTGAGTCCTTCAAGACTTCACTCCACCCACATCTCTCGTCGCTCGTCTCCCTGGCTCAAGGCGCCTCCCTGTCTACCACCAACAACGTTTTCGCCATCGCCGGGGGCACAGGCAACTTCTACAACCCACCAGCCTTCGTGGCCCCCGCGCAACCACCGCCGCCGCCGCCTCAGCAGCCCGTTGGTTCCGCGTCCTCATCATCGTCAGAAGGCAGTGCCGCCGGGTGGAGCTTCGAAGAACAGTATAAGCAGGTCCGTCAGGTATGATCGTTTTTTAGATATTTACATTAAGATACAGTAATAATGTGTTCTTTTGTTTTAAAGTATTTGGGAGATCTTTGCTAGGTGGTTGCCCAAATGCGCTGTTTTATGGAAATCAAACTTTGATTTGTACGTCTTCTTTCCTTTTTGCAGAGATATTGCCGAGAAACCGATTGAGCGATAATGTTTATAATTTAATATTTATAAATATTTAAGATCGAGTCATTTCTAATATGAGGAGGTATAAGTTATGACTTATGAGTTATGACTGATGTGTGTATTCATCGATACAGCTCTCGCAAATCATATTGGCGATTTAGATGTCTCCATTGAAGTTTAGGTTTCCGTATGTGATAAATCAATATGACACACTTGAAATTCATTCTTCCCTATAGTTTGTGCGTTTTATGATGATATGCGTGACACATTATAATTGACAATAGTAGGGAAGTTACCTAATAAAAATTAATCGATAGTTTAAAAATATCGAATCACTTCGTAAAGGAATTGCAATCGAAATTATCGATTTCGTACTGACATTTCAGTGGTGCCGGCGATTTAAGATGGCCGCCCTTTTTATCGATTTGATTTCGATTCAACAGAGTCAATATCTATTGACATAAGTTCCGTTTCTGAATGCATATGACATTTTTCAAATGTTTTCGTAACAAAAATTTTATACTCCTATTTCACAGTTAATATTTATTATTTTTATTAATAAGTTAGCATTTAGCATCTTTTCATTTTTATTCATTTACAATTATAGGAAACATTTGTTTTTGTAGATGGAATATAATTTATTACATTTTGATTTTTTTTGTTTTCTTGTAAAAAAAACCCGTAGCAAGGAACATGAAAACTGTCACCCGTATCATCTTAGAACGCACAAACTATAGTACTTAATATATTCTAAATGTTACATATTGCGTAATATTATAAAATATAATAAAGAGAAACTGGGAAACTGTACTTTCTCAGATTTAAAGAAACGAAAAAGTCGATTTTCACAATTATTTGGCGGAAAAATATACCATAACCGTACATAGAGAAAACCGGGTTTTAGTGTCGTTTTCCCCCCAAAAACGTACAAGGCCGGTGAGGCACATTCAAAATTGCGTGAATATTCGCAGTCATTGCCATTTGCCTACGACATTTGAAATCTACACGTACATAAATTGTCACGTAAACTATAATTACAATCAAAGTACGCATAAGATACAAAAAAGTCAGTTTTCACAAATTTTTGGCGGAAAAACGACACTAAATCTCGGTCTTATCCGTACATACAGAAAACCGAGTTTTAGTGTGGTTTTTTCCCCAAAAACGTTGTACGTGGGGCGCATTCAAAATTGCGTGAATATTTGCAGCCATTGCCTACGACATTTGAAGTCTACACGTACACGAATTGTCACGTAAACTATAACAGCAATCAAAGTACGCTATTTCTAAAAGAAACAAATGAATGGTTTCCAGACGCACAAACGTTTACCATATTCAAATGCAATTACGCTGTCAGCCGGGCATGTTTTGGTATAAATATTTACGTCACGATACCAATCACAGTGCAACCCTTACCAGCAACCCTCGGCAACCCCGCAACCCTACAGAAGGGTTATATAAGTTATTCATATTCCATCACATTAGGCGCTCGCTTTATTCGCTAAACGGTCAGGCGGCTATTCGTTACATATTTTATGTAGGGATACAAAGGGTGGGTAATAATCATGTCATGAGGGGACTGTGGCGACTTGTGTTTATGGCTTTGACAATTTTGATGACTATATTCCTGTAGACAAGACGCATAAAGTAGACATCGATTATTGTGACGACTATAATATTTCTGTAGGTCGGTTGAAACTGCTACCGTATCTATTTCGTAGAATAATTTAAATCAATATGATTTTGATGCTGTCTCGAATCTAGATGTAGTAAATTTATAGAATGGTATGCTCATAATCATACTTCAATCTCAAATTTACGTCAGACGCGTTCTGAATTCTGATTGGTTATTGGTCAAGACTCCCAATAAGTTTTTTTTAACGTTTATCTGATGGATTCGAGACCAAAGCTGGACAAAAGCTATATTAAAATCGATTAAAACAACATAGTCTGGGTATATATGCTTAAATTATAATTTAAATTTAAAAGCAGCTTAGCAGCTTTTAAAGCAACAAGTGCCATAATATTGAACTTCCAAACCACTCTTATGTTACGTAAAAGGATCCGCCGAATCTCCGGGGTTCTTTAAGACTAAAGTTGGTTTTGCGCAACCAAAAGCTTCGAAAAGCATGAAGGTTGCTCCTTTTGTTGCAGTAGTTAACAACCTGTTAACTTCTTTATTGCAATAAACTCTTTTATTGCAATAATTGTACCGATTATTTCGATCACGCTCAAAGAGAGTTATTTCTGTCCGTACTTTTATTGCTTCATTCAACTTTGTATTGTCATACTTTGTTCGCCTTATATAACTATTGTTTCATAAGTAATAACGATATTCTGCATTATTTTTAATTCTGTTTTTCAATAGGTAGGTAACTTGCATAATCATTTTGAAAAGTAATTAATGTTTGCAAGGCTGTAAGTTGATAATATACTTTTGCTTTTTAGCTGGGGTGATGCATCAAAGATGACGTCTCATGTGTTTTCTATGACATGCATATACGTCTGTCTGTCTGTTACCTCTTCTTAAAATTTGGTATCTAGATACTTTTATGTCCTGTGAACATAATATAACGGTTTTTGTCCCGGAAAATTGTACGGTTGCTTAATAAACGAATTTCGTATTTAGTAAGAATTTCGTGTTAGTTTTTTTATCACTCGCTGAATACGTTATGTAGGTGAAGTCTTTATGTTTCTTTGATTGGGCTCAGATCTATTTGTCTCTGAGGCAAAGCCTAGTTTTTATATGGCGAAATATTCCCATAGATTTTATCGTACGTGTCGGGAATCGAACACGTACACGGTGACACGGCCCCGCATTACTCCCGCGCCGGGGGGCTCGTGATACACGCCTGATGTATTCCATTCCTACGTTTGGTGGGAATCGTGCCAAAATAAAGGAAGAAATAGAAAATAAAACAATTATTGTGCTGATATAGGGTTAAGTAAATAGATAAATAAAATAAGATAATCTAAGTGGTTACGTGGAAAGAGTGTCAAAGATTGATCATAACGATTAACGATTGAGCGAAAAAAGTACGTGTTGGTGACAGTTACACAATATCAGTAAGTAATAAAAAAAATGTTATTGTAACGCCTAAAATCTGCGTACAGTAAAATATATATAAGTACTACCCAACTAGGGATAGGGACGATATGGTTAATAGTTGCGACGGGTCATATTATAAGTAAAAACTTGCCTTTTAAACTCAGCTATGAAAAACGTAATAAATAAGAATACTGACTACATCAAGTCCCCCACACCCATAGAGCCTATCTTAAAACGTTAAGCGTACATCACATGGTAGATTCGCTTTAAGTGCAGTAGGTGGGGTAAAAAACAGCGATTAGCCAAGTGAGCAACGTTTCTGGCATTCGAGAGCCATATTTATTTCGTCTAGACGCGTTATCTTGTTCGTTTATCGTTCCGGAATGTTCGAAATTCGAATTCGATTCGTTTAATGACGTTTTGTTTTTTTAATGTCGGGGTTAAGGGTTAAAGTAGTACGGCCGAGAGTTTTGTAAAAGTTTGGTCGATTAATTGAGTGATTTCAGTTTCTATTTATTGACAATTTAATGTTAATAATTGTTATTCTGAACAATAATAATAGGAATAATACTATTATTACTGTTAGTTTTACGATTCTAAATGGAGTTTTCCGTGTTCATAATAATTAAAGACAATTTATTAGATTTCGAACGATTATAAAGTAGTTAACATCCTATTATTAACATACATAATCATTACATTTAATTGTTCGACATGTTAGTATGACAATCAGTAATTAAAAAAAACATAATAATTAGAACGAAATAGAAGATTTAAAATTTAAATTGAAAATATTAAAAGAGCAATTCGAAAGAAACCAAACATTTCATGATTTTTAGTAGCTTGTAGCTTACCATACTTCATTAGACTTATAATAATTGTACTGTAATTGCACATTGTAATTGACGCGTCAACTGTCAGTTTGACAGCAGTAACGTCATAATCTGCGCGCGCGCACTATCTGCGCCCCCGAGTTATTTCCGTCGAGCGACGGGGGTTCGATGTCAGCTTGATAACACTTTATTAAATCAAAGTTTATTATTACCCAATTGAAGGAAGGGTTATGCCTATGTAAATGTGTATATTCCGCCTTAGCGTCTAAATTACTTGTCAGATTTTGATAAATATGGTGGCAAAAGAAACTCAACAGCGTGTGCGTATGATACAACTAGTAAGTGTCTAAACACACCATGCCGAAGTTCTCTGGCGGAAGTTCGGCATGATTCCGCCTAAAGTTATACAGTGTTTTGTTCCTGTCACACAAGTGACATTTTTTATTGGATTGAAGAAGACAAAACACTGTATAACTATTCAAAGCTTATACAGCGTTTATTAGTAAGGGGGTAATAGTATAGGTACTCATAAAATGCCAATTCAACGTCAAAAGCATTCTTTGGCCAAAAGCTCAAAAGTCCAAAAGTAAGTCGTTTGGACGTTTATGAGAATAGTATTTTCTTTTTATTAGGTTCTAATTTGTAAGGTTTGGTCTGTCTGTATGAGTACATAAAAGCTGTATTATAAAACTATCGGCTACAGACTGACTAAAATCGACGTTCAATCAAGATTTTCAGTCCATTTTCATATGGTAAAAAGTGTTGCATGCGTCAAATCCGACACCGCCATATGTATCACCTCAGCGGGCATTATCGTCTCGGGTTCCGGCCCGGCCCGCACTAAATATAACTGCATTAGATGCGAAATTATATTGTGAACCATAGACTATGTGACTATGATAAAATCTAGATAAAGATAGAATAGGAGATAGGACTAGAATATAGAGTGTAAGCACGAAAAACAACAAAAAGCGAAATTAAATTGGTTAAAACCATAGACAAGATACAGTAAAAAAATATAGTAAAGTATATCAATGGCAAAGTTGATCTACTGATATATCAACGCACAGGCTATACCCTTAGATATAATATAATAGCAACTCGTTTCCATGTACACTAAATCAATTAGGTAAGGATTTTACAAAATCCTCTACCTAGTCCCCTTGACTAACAATTTATTTACAAATGTAATAGACATAAGAGAAAAAAAACACAATGTGCAAACAAACAAAGTCCGACAATATAGGTAGCGATGAATCTCAGAGTCTGAGATACTTAAAAAGTCGAAGATACAACGCCGGATAACTAAGCTAAAACACATTTAAAATTAATATAAGACGCATAAACCACCCATTCCATATCACGAGCATATTTTTACAAACGTGATTATCGTAAGGGGATAAGAAACTAAGTTTCGTATTACTGCACGCGCGGGGTGAGTGCATAGGGAGAGACGGAGGAGAGGGACAGAGGGACAGGGGGAAGGGGGGACAGGGGGGGACAAAAATAGTGAGCACGGGACACAGGGAGCATCTGCGGGACAGAAATAGCACCCTCAGTAGTATCAAGGACGTGCGTGTTTATGTAATTCCATTGTGCGGTGATAGCGTGATGATTTGGATATGTAATACATGCTATATCTTCTATCTATACATATTATAAAACAAAGTCGCTTTTTTTCCCTCATGTCCCTTTGTTCCCTTTAATCTTTAAAACTACGCAACGGATTTTGATGATTCTTTCAGTAATAAAATATATAGTAATAAATAAAATATAGCCTATATCCTTCCTCCATAAATGGGCTATCTACCCATTTATGGAGGAAGGATATAGGCTATATTTTATCACGCTAAGATTAATAGGAGCGAAGCAATAGAGGAAAATGTGGAAAAAACGGGGATTTATTTTTGAAAGGGCCAACTTGAACGCGCTAATCTCAGAAACTACTGGTCCGATTTGAAAAATTCTTTCAGTGTTAGATAGCCTATTTATTGAACTACTGGAGCAATTTTTATGTTATTTGGCACAGATTAGAAGTAGACCACGTGAATAATAATAATAATAATTTTATTTGCAAAATATGGTAAAATAAGATGGTACAATGAATGAAATGAAGAAATGAAGGATCATAGGCAATCGATTTTAATCATTTTTTCAGTGGCTTTATATTTTATGTGACGTGCGACGCCGGGGCGGGTCGCTAGTCACGTTATAAATGTACTTATGGCTTCTGAAATGCTATATAGACATTTGGCTGCTGTTCGACACGACACCTGCCTGCCTGGTGGTAGGTGGAAAATGCGCGAAATTCCTATTGACAGTTTTCGAACCACAAAGCCACATTTTATTGATTGCGATTTTGATTGGCTAATATCAACGTCAACCAATCAACAACGCTGTAAAAAACCTATTAAAAACCACAGAAACCGGACTTAGGAACTTAACCTGTAAATTCTTGATATGAAACCTAACAAAAATCCATGTTTAATACTGATGTATTAAACATGGATTTTTGTTAGGTTAGGTTAGGTTAGGTTAGTGTCCCTTAACATTGTTTTGCAACTTCAAGTTGTCTAAAATTACGCGTATTCAGATTTCAGAGTGCGTGCGTTCGATTCAATACGAAGGAAGAATAATTAGTAATTACTATTCACTGATAAGTGATATGGCTTTATACTAGATAATAATATGTAACTAATGTAAGTTCTATGTAAGCTATCTAAATGCAGAAGAATTTTGAGGATTACACTTATAAATTATATTGGTCGCCCGTCGTGTATCGAATTTGAAGCAAAAAAATCAAGCGATAAAATACGCAACTCAAGTGCTTAGCGTCCCTTAAATCCCATTTCGAGTACTTTCTTGGCGACAGTAAATTTATTGCTTTTTTAATCATAAGCTTCCTGTAAACAACTCTTGTTCTAACTCTAATCTATACTTCTATACATCTATACATATAAATAAAATTGGAGTGTCTGTTTGTAATATTGAAAGAACCGTTTTTTACTACATGCATATGAATGTATATACGCTACATACACCAAAACAACATTTTTTACAATTTTTGTCTGTATGTCTGTCTGTTTGTTCCGGCTAATCTCCGAAATGGCTGGAGCGATTTTGACGGGAATTTTTTTGGCAGATAGCTGATGCAGTAAGGAATAACTTAGGGTACTTTTTAACCGATTTCCGAAAAGGAGGATGATTTTTATGTATTTGTTCTCGGACAACTACGCCATTTGTGGACCGATTTTCAAAATTATTTTGTTGTTGTTTAAGGTGAAGCCCGATTTCGGTCACATGGTCACAAAAGTGGTGATCTGATGATGCAATCCATGCGAAATCGACGGGACTCCTTGAAATTCATATAGAAACATAACTAAAGTTTATGCCGATGAAGTCGCGGGCAACAGCTAGTTAAATATTATATATTAATTATAAGGGAAGTAAATCATGACTTCCTCCGCCTAATCCCAATATCGAACGCCACATTTGGGCGCAGTTTTTACCTCCTTACATTCCTATAAAATGTTTATCGTCGCACATGTGGTGATTATTTCGATGCCAGAATGCCACCCCGGGCAAAAAATAAATAATGCACAAAAAATGTGATCCTCAAGTAGTTTCAAGATCGCTGTGAGCTGTAACTGTAAAATGGTGGATCGTTTTTTGTATTGGTTAGTTACAACTGGGACAGGTTTTGATCGAAACGCTTCATATTTCGAAATTTTCGTTATTAGGTTATAGTTCTTGCAATTTACGAGCGCGCGCAGCCTTTATTTGTAGTTATAATGTGAATAGACATTTTCGTTAGTGTGCGTACCTGACGGAGCAGTCAGTAGCGAGCGAGCCATGTACGCGTGTATAGATATGGTCACTCACACAACTAAGGGCGCCGCGCACTCGTAGATTGCAAGAACTATAGGAAGACTGGAACCTGTACTATAATTATTGTAACATCTATTATAAGGGTACTTTCTGCAAATAAATGATTCTTATTCGTTGTGATAATGCTGAAGTCGGCTCTCAACACCACAATAGGTTTTTTTGACGAGTTGAGTTGAGTTTTGAGTTTATCTATTTAACAGCGTTGTTAACTGGCTAATATTTTGACGTTAGCCAAAAAAAGGCCTTTGCACCCATTGTGGATGTTTATACAGTACTGTTGATGATGATGATGAGATGACGCCCGCAACTCCGTTGCGCCAAAACTCGTTTATCGCATGGGACCCGTACATTTTTCCGGAATAAAAAGTATCCTATGTCCTTTCCCGGGACTCAAAATATCTCTATGCCAAATTTCAGCAAAATCCGTTCAGCCGTTTGGGCGTGAAGAGGTAACAGACAGACAGACAGACAGACACACTTTCGCATTTATAATATTAGTATGGATTTTTCAAATACTGTAGCACAGAATATAATATGAATACAAACTGCCTGGGACAGTCTTTTAATGTCCGTATGGTTGCCCAATCACATACGGCATTCTCGCAAGATAGTCGGCCTAGTCCAGAGCAATGAGCAGGTCAATACGTCTGGGACCAACTATGTGCGGGTTTCCTCGCGATGTTTTCCTTCAGTAGCCAATCAAATGCGTAAGTAAATGGATTAACAGTCAAAAAACTTCAGAAATCGGCCGTAAGTTAGTATTGTTATCTCACTCATATTTTGTTCCTAATATAAAACGACAAGTTGAGGGATGGTGCGAATGTGTGCGTGAGGGTGTCGCTATATCGCTTCCTGTTCCAAATTTGGATTCAGATACATATTTTGATATCATATATTTTTTTTCTATTTCATAAGAAAAACAAACGATACATTTGTCGGTACCACAACGTAACTACAAAAAGCTGCAGCGACACCATTCACACGTAACCACTATCGACGACATTTTCTCGTTGCGATCTCCTGTGGTTGTGGTACGTGTGGGTTGACCCTTAGGCTCTAAGTATTTTGTTAGTTACCTTAAGAAATATGTTACAGATTTTAGGCACTAGAGGCGGTTGCATTGGTGATAAAATATATCTCAGCAATTTATAAAATACATATAAATATGTATAGTTCCACATAACAAACAATCGCCGATTCGGTCGATAAACCGGGAACATTGAATGTAATTGTTTATTAGGTCACTCGTCGGCGGCTTTAGCGATTCGCCCCGCGTGTGTGCGCGCCTTTAGCAATTCGCGACGCGTGTACGCGCGCCTTTATCGCCTTGATTATAATAATATGTAGTAGCCGGTATCAAAGTTATCGATCGCATATGTTATACTTTATAATAATATCTACGAATAATAATATCAATACACAAATAGTTATGTAATTGCTAATTATTAATTAATGTAAAAACCTTCGAAAAGAGGACGTAATACCCTTACCCTCTTAAAAGGGCGCAAGGCACCTGCAGCTCTTCTGATGTTGCGAGCGGCCATGGCCGACGGTAGTTGTTTTCCATCAGGCGACCCGCTTGCTCGTTTGCCCCTCCAATTTTATATAAAAAAGCTTAATAATTACCACTTACGTTGTCTCGCCGAGACAGTTCAGTGCTCCAATGAAACCTGTCGAGTCTTGTGACACCTCTAGTGGTAAGCGTTTACCATCATCACTTTTCTGAATACCACCATGAAATCTCTTATGACTCTTCTAGTAAAGCTGGTAAGCGCTTACCTTATTGCCTTTTTCCCATCCCTTTTATGTGGAAACCCCTAAATGCCTCTCCCTTGATCAAATTGTGTAAAAACAAACAGCTCTTTGATGAAGTTCCCGGAGACCACTTAATGACTTAACAGTACTGTCTACACGGACAAATAAACATCGTGATCGGGTCCACTTTGACCAAACCTAGCACGACAGCAAAGTATTCGTAAGTCGTAACGTTATCGAATTTGTCGTATGAAAGCAACTTTGTATATTTTTTGGTGCTTGAGCTACGGAAAATTTAAGAAATTTTCCGTAGCTCAAGCACCAAAAAATAATCTATCGATAAATTTTCTGGACATAGACGTGGGAGAGCCATGCTTCGGCACGAATGGGCCGGCTCGACCGGAGAAATACCACGTTCTCACAGAAAACCAGCGTGAAACAGCGCTTGCGCTGTGTTTCGCCGAGTGAGTGAGTTTACCGGAGGCCCAATCCCCTACCCTATTCCTTTCCCTACCCTCCCCTTTTCCCTTCCCTTCTCATCCCTACCCTCCCCTTTTACCCTATTCCCTCTTAAAAGACCGGCAACGCACCTGCAGCTCTTCTGATGTTGCGAGTGTCCATGGGCAACGGAAATATTTTTGACCTCCAATAGAGAATTTTCACCAATATTCTCATGGCTTCTTGGCATGATTTACTTTACATTCAAGTCATTTTACCGTTGAATGCCAAAATGAGAAAATATAAAATGTATAAAAACTGTGTTTTATGCTCAACTACAGGAACAAAACCAATAAGTCTTGTGGAGTTATTATAATGTGAATTATATCAGTAGTAGGTCTATAAAATGCTTTTTAAATTATTTTCTTAAATATTTGTTCTAAAATTTGATTAAGTTAGATTTATAAATAATTACATGATCAATAAAATGCAAAAGTAAAATAATGAGACACACAAAAAACGTTAAAACATACGACGGGTCATTTGACCGCTCTTGGTTTTTCTAGGAAGTTCAGAATTTCGGTCTTTCTAGTGTTAAACTGATGGCTGTATATTATATTTAACGATTTTTATTAGCGTCGCGGTCGCTCTGTCATTTACATTTCCGCCAAATCGCGCGTTTGCGAACGGAATCATAAGTCCACCAAATTTGAGCGGAAACTTTCAAGAAATTGGATGTAAATTAATCAGAGCTATTTATTTGTGTAACTATGATACCGCCAAGGACCAAAGGGATCCTTATAAAAGTTTGTTTGGACTCACCGCATGCAACATCTCCTTCTTAACGAGCTGACCAACTGGTGTTTTATCAATTTCAATAATTTATGTCCCAGTGAGAACGTACAGCGTCTATCCTCACAAACATGTCTATTTTTGTGGCTCTTTGATTTGGATATTTTTAGATATCAATTGAAATGTTTCGTGTGAATCGCGCATTTTTGTGCTTATCTCATGCCTGGGTCGACTGCGTCATAAATGAATTCGCTATTATGCGAAGCTATAATAGCTTTGTCCACACTGTGCCTTTTTGTGTTCGTCATGGGCATGCGTTAATAACAGCGAACGTGAGGCATGCCCGCGACGCATGCCCTCTGACCGTGTCCAAAACTTCAAAAATGACAATATTGGCGTGGCGTTCCTTGACGCATTCAATAATTGAATGCGTAATATGAAAGTTGATGACGAAAATTGAAGATGAAAGTGCACAGTGTGGACATAGCTATTAACCCATTACCCTATTCCCTCTTAAAAGGACCCTATTCCCTCGGAAACGCACCTGCAGCTCTTCTGATGCTGCGAGTGTTCATGGGCGACGGAAGTTGCTTTCCATCAGGTTACCCGTTTGCTGGTTTGCCCCCTTATTTCATAAAAAATACATATATTTGTATGGTTATTTGCAATTTGCAAATCGGAAACATGTGGTCCTAGTGGTCTTTATTCTATAATCTGTTGTATAGTATAATCTGTCCGTTTTGGTCCTAGTCACGAATATTTTTGGTCCCAATCATCATTACAATAGATAAGCTATCGTTAATAACTATTTTATGAGCTGATAAGCTTACTGGGAAGGGTTGAATAGGCTGATGCTTTTGTTTTTGGTATAGATTGGTGAGTAAGTTACTTTTCCTTTCTGTCTCTTACTTTTTTGTTCAATTTAGTCTTACAAAATAGTAATATTTACATTCTACAGAAACCAATAAGCATAATTAATATAAGTAGGTCTATCAGAATCTGATGGCAAAAAGTGAGAAAATAAATTGACTCTAGCAATACCGGGATAATAGGTATAAAACATTTTGATCCTTTTTTTCCTCAAGCGGCTTATTATGTGTGTGAAACATGCAAATATAAAAATTTATCCAATGATCAAAAATATTTATTGAAAGGCTGCCATCAAAATTTGCCATCAGATTCTGGTAGACCTATAGTTCTGTCACTATAAATTCGAATAGATAAATATATATTGTAATGATGATGATTGAAAGCTGATATCTAAGTTACTCGTTAAAAGCTATATGCCGGTGAAATTTGCGTCAAAATCGATCTAGCCATTGCAGAGATATTTTTTGAAACAAAAAATATTTAAAATATTTTAGTCTATTTATATAGTAATCCTGTGCTTTAGGGTAGAATAGACTACATATTATGACAATAATAATTGAGGTTTCTAATACGCAAAGGGTAAAAACGGGACACTATTGATAAGACTTTGCTGTATGTCCGTTTGTCCGTCTATCTGTCATCAAGCTGTATCTCAGGGACCGCAATAGCTAGACAGTAATTTTTCTACTAACCTATGGCAGGTTGATGATGATGATGATGACAATGAAGACATCTCAATCGAGTGATCTATTTGATAATTTCAATTTGGGGGTGTACTCCCAACACGTTTCGTTTCGCACGGGGGGCCGAAGATTTATCACCGTTCGATTTAATTATCACCGATAATAGACCCCCTGTTATTGGACCCCCTAATTACGACACAATTCTCCAAAAATAGTCCAGTCTAAATGTGAATATTTGCACGATTTGGGTATTTTTGTTTGTGTCAATTAATACTGTACTTCAATAAGTAAAACCTAATTAACTATTTTTATTGATTAGTTGATAATATTATGAATTACTTACGACCGTTCCCAATATTTGATCTATCTCTGGTTTTGCCCTACTAGAGATAGGAATAGCTCACAATTGACATAAAATATATGTCTCTAATGTCTAATGTGAGCTATTCCTATCTCTAGTAGGGCAAAACCAGAGATAGATCAAATATTGGGAACGGCCGTAAGTGTGTCTATTACCTTTTCGTGCTGAAACCACTTAACATTATTTTGATAAAATTTTATATTACCTATACGGTGTACCAGAAGTTCTGGAAAAGAACACAGGAAAATCTTTATTGCGGAAAATTGTACGGTTCCCGTGCAATAAATGCATCTCGACTCTCGACCATAAAGTTAATATACCTAGCGGAATAGAGAAACAAAGGCCTGAGCAAGAGAGATGTCACTATCAGTAACACTGCGTGGTAAAAAGAGACGTGTGATACATAACAGCAGCACTCTTTTTTTTGACGTCCAGTCGGCACGTGCCGCACGTTGACAATTTAATCTCATAGAATTCATGTTCAATCATGCTTGTGTAAATGTATACGTACGTTTCACACAGATGAAAACCAATTTTGATTACGTTTGACAGCTCGAGATTGTTGCTCTATTCCGCTAGGTATATTAACTTTATGCTCTCGACCAAAGCGCAGTGAAATAGCGGAAAAAATCTTGTCATAATCATATTTTGTCGCAACAAAATATCCGAATTCCAAAGCCGAACATAGAACCTTTTTTGGAAGTCGGTCAAAATGTACTTGTTGTTACTTATAATTTTATTCACGAATCGATCTACAGTTTTTAAAGTACCAGATTCATTAACGGCCGTTCCCAATATTTGAACTATCTCTGGTTTTGCCCTACTAGAGATAGGAATAGAAACATTAGACATTAGAGACATATATTTTATGTCAATTGTGAGCTATTCCTATCTCTAGTAGGGCAAAACCAGAGATAGATCAAATATTGGGAAGCGGCCGTTAGTTTTCAATCAGTCTGAAATGACAGCTATAAACTGTCGATAAACTGGTGAGTACCGATAGTATCTACCACTCCCTACCACGGGCGTGTTGCCGTCATTACACTTTTATATCCTGGTAATAAACCACATTAATTACACCTAATACGAACATCTGTAAGTACTAACTGACAAACGGGCATGCAGACAAACATTGTAATTATTATCATCGTCTACTAAGGCCACTCTTTTTTGACCCCCGAAGTGAGAGCAGTTCGTGGGGTCAAACTGCGTTATTAAATAAAAAAATATTGTCAAAAAAAAACTATTAGATTTGCATTTATAATGTCATTTAAGTACAAAGTAAACTGTTACAGATTAAAAGTAATTATAGGTCTACCAGAATCTGATGGCAAATTATGATGGCAGATTTTCAAAAAATATCCTTGATCATTGGTTAACTTTTTATATATTTTGCATGTTTCACACAGAATAGGCCGCTAAAGAAAAAAAAGATCAAAATGTTTTATTTCTATTACCCCGGTATTGCTGGAGTCAATTTATTTTCTAACTTTTTGCCATCAGATTCTGGTAGACCTATAATTACTTTTACGGCCGTTCCCAATATTTGATCTATCTCTAGTTTTGCCCTACTAGAGATAGGAATAGCTCACATTAGACATTAGAGACATATATTTTATGTCAATTCAATGTTAACTGCGATCGGTTGTATGTCAAACCAGAGATAGATTGAATATTGGGAACGGCCGTTAATCTATAACAGTTTACTTTGTACTTAAATGACATTATAAATGCGAATCTAATAGAAATAAAACTGATCAAAAAGGAAAGTACTTTTGACCAGGGTTTCCAAACTTTTTCTGTGGACCCCCTGTACCTAATAATACTTGATTATTATAATTTTGTTTATTCATATTGCTAAAATATTTTAAAATGTACTTAATAATGTGTTATGATATTCTAATTGTTATAAGTACATATTAAATCTTTGCAAATAAAGTCGTTACTGTAATGAAACTACCTATTCAGATAAGTCAGGTAGCGGTAAACAACTTATTAAGATTCGAGAACATTCCAACATGAAATAATATCTTTTACAATGTCTATCGGCAATAAGAATGTTAATTACCAATGTCCTTATGCTTATCTCAGGTAAAAGTAATATTCAAATACAATGAATAATAAAATAAATATGGCGTCGTCGGTCGGGTGGATTTTTTGTCTTTTGTTTAAATACGTGGCTCCAGATAGTTTTATAATACAATAATTCTAGGAAATCTTCTAATATTTTATTTGCCGACAAAATAGACCCGTTTTTTGTGGAGCGAGGAAATTAATTGTTAAGTTTGTACCGTTCAGAACTGTAGGTAATGAGCACCATGTGGGTTTTTTGGGAAATTGGGAGTAAATATAGGATAACCTTGTCTGTAGTATTATAAATATAATTTTTGTATTATTATAATTTAATAGACACTTTTATATCAACTTTTGTTTATTGAATTTCTTAAGGCAAAAAAAATCATCAATTTTTTTTTTCTAACGCTTATTTGAAAAATCGGTTTTATGTGAATTAAATTTTATTTGATTTTAAAGACAAATGCATAATGGTGAATTCCATAAGTGCATATCCGAAAAAGTATTCTTTAAAACAATGTATTTTTACCATCCATTGTTTGAGCTTTACATTGGGTTTTAACCTCCAGTAAAAAAGGTTGGCCTTTGTGAGATTATTCTGAATATTTATATAATTACTTACGTAATAAAAAGTTGTCTTTTACATCTACAATAATTATCCTCTAATCTCTCAGGATGCATTCTAATATCTAACCACCTGGCACTTACTCAGTAAGTGTTAAGGGTGCATACCAAAAATTCTCAAATTCTGGCCTAAGCAGTAATTCTTCCTCCTTAGACCAGAACCAAGAGTGTTTATCTTAGGCGAGAAATTTGTTACATCTTCATTACTTACACTATATTTAATTCCGTTACTAATTTTCCTATCTGGTCGTATCGTCTTTGTCTACACTTTTTGGTCAATTATTATTCTTAAAAGATAAAATTGTTCTATCTTCGGGGAGCAGTAAAAAAAGGTTTTATTGAATTCAATCTGCTGGCAGTATGACTCACTCATTGTTACGGAGACAAAGCTCTGGAAAGTTCCCATGAAGACGAGCAAAATGAGCTTAAATATTAAATTCAACATGAGCAAATTGCCAGATGTCACAATACTTCTAATAATTCTTAGTAAAAGTTTGTCATCTCAGAAATTCTTCATTTACTACAACAAACCAAATCTTATCGAAAATAACCATTAAAATCAAATAAAATAATAAATTAATGGTAGTTGAAATTGCCCATTATAAGTTTTCCCAAACTTTCCAGGGTACCTTGTTATTACTTTTGATGCAGATATAAAATATATCTAAGTAATCCTTTACTTATTAAGACTGTCACAACTTTGATCCATCTACCCGTATCAATTGTCGCCCGTATCCAGATTTGGCCACTCCAGAGATATCAATAACTAGATAAGCCTGAGAAGGGCGAATTTAATCGATTGTTCCGTTGATGCAATAATTTTCTGGTAAAATTTCAATTTACAACCCCTCGATAATCCATAACAACTGGCGTGCTACTGTCACCGCTAAATTAATTTATTATTAGTAGGAATTTCACATTCTACGAGTAGCAAAGTTGTATTCAATTTTGTGTTGTTTATAAAGATTGAAGTAGATAGTTTAATTATTTTTAAATTATATTGTGTTGTTATTACAGTGGTTTCATGCCATCGTCTGTGTAAAATGTAATTTGTAGTTCGTAAATTGTAATCTTTGCGTGTATTTTTACAAAAAGTTTATACCTAATATACATCTTAATATTAATAGTAAACAATCCCTAAATAACAAAACAATACTGTAACAATTAACAATACAACCCCTGTGGGGTGATATACCTGTCTCGTTCTAGCCGAATTAATATTATTTATCGCTGTCTCATCCGGCCAAGTATTTGCGGCCGAATTTCGATTTAGTTTGATATTGGACGTTGGCGCAGTGGCCGCGCGCACGTGTTTGACAATCTGTCACTTGACTGATTGGATTTGGCGGTTCCTTCTTCTTCTTCTATTTAGTGTTTTTTCGTGAATGTGTCCAATTGGCAAAATGAGTATTTCCGTGAAGTACGATGTGGTGAGTAAAGTGTCTATTTTAGTACTGGTTTAGTAATGAAATTAAATCTTTTTAAACATTATTATATAGATATCGTTCATTTGTGGAATGACAATAAATAATAATATTTCATTTAATAAGTAACTTTATATTTATGGCAATCTTATGAATTATTTGTATTTTAAACAATATTTTTAAGTGTTTAAATACTATGTATTTAAGGTTCAACATTTTATTATTTTTTTATATTATTATAGCACAGATTACTGAATATTTAAAATAAGTCTTCAGTTTATAATAATGCATTTATCGTATATTACGATCAAATTATAATTAATTATTTAATTAGTTTCCATTAATGAATGTCATTATTTTATTGCAGTTTACACTCTTTAAATTTTAGATTTTATCATTATTAATGTGAAATTATGTAGTAATGATCATTTAATAATTATGATTTGTGTACATAAACAATGAATTGTTCATTGATAAAATATTCCAAACTTGAGTCGTGACATTATCATTGTGCAGCTTTTTATGGGGGTAGTTCTGAGTAATTCTCCGAGGCCCCTCAAAATGTGGTCACACGCACTACCCTAATAAACATACAGCCTTAGGACCAAACACACGTTATTCCTCATTTATTTAAGTATCTGATTTCAATAAAAAACATCTATAATTATTTATAGTTTTTGTTTAATGGTTAATTCAATGTCGAAATCGGGGGCAAAATCGGTGTTCTCCGCGTGTCACACACTGTTCGCGCTTACGGAAAGCTTTAATAACTTTTGTATTCTATTTATTAGCATAAAGTGTGATACATCAAAATAATCTAGATTAACTGGGCTACCTAATTCCTAAAATAAAATAATGTTATACCTTAAGTTAAAAAAGTTAATAGGCATAACGTCTCACACGATTTTGCTAGTTTCAGGAACGGGTAATAAAACTGCACCTATCTTCCAAACGCGACGACTTGTGGTTACACGTTTTAGCTGCACCAACGTTCAGTGCTTTCCAGCATCAGTACAGGGGACACAAACCCTCGTTGTTTCAAAACAAAGAAAGTATAAGATAAGATGTTCCTTAAAAATTATGTGGTCGCTGTAGTCACGTAACTTTTGCGAGCATGTTTTGAATGATAATAATTTATAATTATGACACTCATATCAAATTAAGGAATAAGATATATGATCGAGATTATTTCCTAGTACTTTGTTTGTTTATTTACCTATTAATTTAATCATAATTCTAAAAAATGAAAAATTTTCGTAACTTTCGTGGCACAATTTTCGTGGATTTTCATCCATGAAAGTTACCTAGTAACCTACGAAAGCTACGTAGGCTGTTTTGTACACCGTTTTCCTATGTGAATTGGCTATAGTATAGTATTTTCAGCTATGGTTTTGGTACCCAGAACTAATTTTTCACTCTACAAGCTTTTTTTGAAAAACAAAACATGTGGCTTTATACATCAATCTACCTTCCGATCTTTTCCCCAAATATATCGAATCTGCTTCTAATCTAGTGGATTTACCTGAATATCAGTATTTTACATGAACAACTGATATTACATCCTCAATCCAAATGCAATGCGATACGATACTCAGAGTCCTAAATCTCCATATTTAGTTGAAAACCCCCTTATGTGACCTCCTAAATCACATAATCTTCACGAATTTCAAATAAAATCACCTGAACCTCGAAAAAATCACAGCATTTCAGGACCGGCTACTTGACAGATTAAGCAACAAATTAAAGCTCCACGCTCTTTAGTATTGTTGATCTTAATAAAAACTGATTAAATAAATAATAATTTATTTAATTTTTTAACAAAAAAAAGATTTCAATTCATATTTTGTTCCTAGAAAATTCAATCGTAGCTTTCGTGGAGTTTGTCGCAACTTTCGTGGGGACCAAAATTTCAAATTTGATTATCTCCGTAGTTTATAAACCGATTTACATGCCTTAAAGATCGTATTTATTATCTTTAGAGCACCTTAAAGGTGTTAGCATTTATTTAAAGATAACTCTACAATAAAAAAATTGCCACGAAAGTGACGCGGAGAATCATTTTTGAAGAATCACTCTTCTGAGTAGTTTCATTAGCTAAGCTCTATTATAAGATAGACTTAAATCGAATATGGGTCGAAAATAGTAATATCCATCATTTATTACAGTATTTTTAGATTTCATAATAATTATTTCAAACTGTTTTTGATTTTATATCAACAAAATACAAATAAGCTTACGTAGCTTAATTATTAAATCATTAGTATTTTAAAGAATTTTTGAAAGATTATTATTTCTATAAAAGCTTCTTGAAGAAAACATAATGTCTAAATTGGTATTATTTATTAATCACAACATAATAATTAAAAAGAAATATAAGTGTAAAACGACGCATTTATTAATTTTGTTAATCTTTTAACGCGCCGATCTGTTTGATGATCGTTAATTACAAGTTTTTATACAAAAATTAATATATTTAGGATAAAAAATGGTATCGGTATAAATTTACGTAATTTATGTTTTATTTTATGAGCAACTAATCTGTTTATAGTTTTTATGATAAATGTTTATGCTCGTAAGCGATGTAGTAATTTGGATGACATTTATAATTTCATTTCGTCGTATCAACTCGTTGGGATTTATTTTTATTGATCTTCTTTTTATCCCCTTGATCTTGAACGATGTTTATTGCAATAAACTTTAGGCGTTTATTGCGTGATCACTTCTAAATTCCAATACGTAAATACATAATATTAATATAAACCACTGTCAACTTTTTCATAATTAGAATTTAACTTTGTACCGTTAGATATCTATAATATTTAATTTAGGTTATTGTTACAATATTATTTTATCCAGCCCACATAACATTAAATATACATGCGATAATATTATTTTCTTACTGAATTACTTTGTTAGAAAAACTCTCAGGACCCCCAGGGGGTCGAACCTGTATTTTGAAAACCACTGCTGACTTTTTTGCGTCAATCTAGCAACAATTTTTTTGCTGTGCTGTACTTGATATTTTTAACCGTCTTCCAAAAACGGAGAAGATTATAGGTTCGGTTGTGGATATTATGTTTTTTTGTAACTTTTAACCATCTAACCGTCCACTCTGATCTACGCGCGACGAAAAACCGCTTGTATATGGGCCATGGCACGCACCATGGGGTGGGCACTTTACTGCCTAGTGTGAGGCGTTTTATAGCTCATCTTAACTACCGGATAACGCGACAAACTAATGATTTTATACCGCTCTATCGGCTTACTTTATAATTTATCTGTCGTCCACGCTTTAGATTTTATTGCGAACATTATGGTTTATATTTATTACTCCAATAAAGGTTGCGTTTGGAGTTAAATCGATTACGTAAGCGAGAGGTAAAAACTGGTTATAATAATATACCCTACTAAAAACTTACAGTAGGTTCAAAGGCAAAATGGTGATTTAAAAAAGCTATGATTCTACTTGATTCTTTTTCTTACGTATATCACAGCATTCACAGCATAGTCCGCAGTTATCTCAATGGCAGGTATTACAAGTATCAATATTATCATGATTCTAGTATCACGCGATTCACAAATCACAAGTGTACTGTGATACTGCGATTCGGCCTATTACACCATCAATATTATCACGGAATCGTGATAATATTGATGGTGTAATACCTGCCAATGATGTTACCAGTTTACATTATCAAAGCAATAGGTACTATATTATTATACAATCTATCTTTGGAATCTGGGTAGGCCCAGATTCCAAAGATAGATCAGTCATCAGTAGCTGTCTGCTACAAAAGTATACCTTACATCCATCTTTCTTCACAAATATGACTTCTGTATGTAGCCAATGTAACTTACATTTGTAAGTTTGTCACGTAAAGAAGTAGAAATGTGAAATTCAATTAACATCATCGTCGTTCGCCCAACTATCATGGCGGCCGATGCACCTGCGAATAAACACCTCACGCTCATGTGCTCATACATGTGTGGGCTTACATGTGTTTGTACTCAGCACACATGTAAACCCACACAAGTTTGCTTGCCGTACATGCATTATGAAATACGCGTATTTTGCGTGTGTGCTATTAGTTTATTACTTTAATGCAGTTTCGTTCTTTGTTCGATCCGGCCCGCTTTCTATCAAACTATAAAATTCTGGAATATTCATCAAACGTCAAACGCATAAATAATAATAAATTCTTTATTTACACGTAAAAAAAACATAATTTACACATAGAAAGTGACAAAAACAAAATAAATAATCAACAAAAAGAAATCTAGACAACTAATACGCGTAGTTTGCTGTTTGACTAGAGACTGAGTGGTTTCAATCAAAAAATAATTTTAATCAATGTTAACGTATGTATAATAATCGTAGTGCTGTACTTGTGTGTGTGCGTATGAAGCCTTAAACTCGAAAATCCAGCATTAAGATCTTTATGTACTAGGAAATGCCTCAGCGTCTTCTAGTAATTAGTATTCATTATCTCGTACGTGCCTGGAAACCGTACTCTTTGTACAATACTATTCAAATATAAAGCTCAGAATATAATTAAGTTTGCTTACTGTAATCTATTACGCGATTTGAGAGGCTTAAGCTCATTCTTGTGGCTTTTTGAATGAGAAAAGTTAAGACAAAATAAAGAACATTTTTCTGAAATATTACTTCGAGGGGTCTTCGTGAAAAAAGGTTGGGAAACTCTAGGTACAGTAATAGATCAAGGAAATAATAGTGTCGAAGTAATTATTGGTAGTATGGTGTTTAGACAATAAAAATAAATATTTTTATTTTATAGATTAACCTAGTACTGTTCAAACGTAAAACTAGACGGACAAGATCAGAATATTTCATTTTTAACTAAAACGACGGTTAAGGATATTTTTATTACTAAAGGGATAACTTATAATAACTTATATTTCCAAGGAAACAAATACCTAGAACACACCACACTCTTATTAGCATCAATTATCAAGTCCGGCTGATCCTTTTTCGATAAAACTTTGCATTACCGTCGCACGTCGCCGTTATTAGCGAGTGCGTGCGACAGCCTGGGTGGAAATTGCAAATATTGCGTTAAAGTTCGTTCACAGTTATATCCCCTCTAGCAGCACCTTTATGCCGAATACACAAGGTTGAAAAACAGACTTTAAAATACGCAGCGAAACGCTCGTTGATATTTCTCGTTATTTCTTCAGAAAACATGTTACCCGCAAAGATATTTAGCCGGAACCATGCATTTTAAACATTTCAAAGCCTTTGATAAGTTAAAAAAAAAAACTTGTAACCTAAGTTACCGGTTTTGGGGATCAATTTTATACTACCGATACGCCAGACCTTTGGAAAAATACCTTCCCCGATACATTTATTATATATACGAATAAAATTGATGAGTTCGCCGCTATACAGGATTGTTTTATCATAGGCAAAAGATTTACTATTTTAATAAACTCATCGGATGAAGGCAAGTCGGAAGGCGGTGTATTGATGGGGTCTAACATTGTACTTCGAATGGCGCGATGGTATTCGTCGTCTAAAGTGGGCTCGTCGTCTGGAATCAAGATGTTCAGATATGCTTTAGCCGTATCCTCTAGGCTACAAGTATAACTGTTGTTTATAAAACAGTACAGTGACTGTAGTAATTTTGTAGATAATGATTTTCTTTACAGTTCTAAATTTCTTGTGTAAAATCCGCAATTTATCGGTCAAAGTGATATCAATGGGGAGAGCTTACAGCTTTCAATGGAACTTATTAAGCTCTTGTATTGAGCTTTTGTGAAAGCTAAGTGAAAATTTGTATTGGGTCTAACTGAAAAATACCGCTTACCGTAATTTTGGATGTAAAAAAAGCGAAAGAGATACTGATTCACGTAGATTCAATAGAAATGTGAAGTTGCAGTGCAAATATCATTTACCAACTAAGCTAGATTGCTGCTGCATACAAGTATTGCCCAACTGAAGTATGGCATACTTTTACTTTTTATTAACAAGCACTCATAACTTACAAATAAAAACATAAAATAAAAACTTTACGAAAAGAAAATACAAATAATGTCCTGCAACTTTACGCCAAAAATCCGTACTTACATAGATTCTCTAGGTACTTACAATAAATAATGTCCTTTTCCGAGACCAAGTATGTTAACGCCAAATTTAACCAAATTCAGTCCAGTAGAGTAAGCATGAACATTGAAGATGTAACAGACAGACATACATTTGCGTATACAATATTAGTATGGATTAAATAAACCTTCACCCCATTCAAAAAATACAATAATGAAATCACTACAAAAGCTCCAATCGAATCATAGAAAATATCAATACAGTAGTGTGACTAATCACATTGATATCAGTCGTAATTGCTGTGTGGCTTAGGGCGGATTACACGCCCTCGCCCCGCCCGCCCTAGCGGTACATTATTGCTTTTATTGGAAAAGCGTTTTCATTGCTTCTTTATACTTTACACCTTTAGTAATAAACATGCAGACGTTTAATAGTAAGGTGAATAAGTTTTGTTCATGTTTAATACGTAAGAAAAGTTGCTCTATAGTGGGTAAGTGGGTACATATACAGGGTGTAACAAAAATAAGTGTTAACACTTTAGGGTGTATACGTGTTCCTTGTAGAGAGTTCACTGTGAAAGTAGCAGCGCTGAAAGACCTAATTTTTTTTTCACTTTTGTATGGGAAAACTCGTGGCGCTCGGGCCCTTGCCCATACAAAAGTGAAAAAAATTTTTTGTCCTTCAGCGCTGCTACTTTCACAGTGAACTCTCTACAAGGAACACGTACACACCCTAAAGTGTTACCACTTATTTTTGTTACACACTGTATAACTACTTTTGTAGTGAAAGATTGGTATAAGTTTTTGTAGAAAAATGTATATTTAAAATTCTTACATTTCGTATAGGGTAAAGTTATTTTAGGTGGTAGATAAAAAATAAAACTAAAAAGCGTGAACAAAGCTTTCTAGCTAATGAAATACTTTAACGGTACATAAAAATAGCCAAAAAGAACGTAAAAAAACGTTGTACATATTTATTGTATTATTAGTTATATTAACATAGGAACAAATAACTTCTTCGTGCCAGCCCTGCTTAACCCTTTGCGCAATTCACAATACATATCAGGTGTAAGTGGGTCACATGGGGCACAACATTCGTCCCCTACGTCTATCACGGGGGAGACTAGGGGCAGACAATGCGGAACCCCAAAATGTTCATCTAATTGGAGATCAAAGGGAGGCGTGTAGTGTGTATTACTGTATATTAATTCGCTGGATTGGGATGTTGGCGAAACAATGAATATATTATGTACTTATTTTATTTTTATTTATTTATTTTAATGCACAAAACACATTACAATCGAAATGAAATAACATGATAAATACAGTTTATGACCTGGATTGTAAAGTAACATATATGTGCACACTGTTAAAAAAATACATTGCGTTATAAGGACGATTATAGTTATATTTGAGCATAATATTATATTATGTTGAGCTGATGAGTTTCCATGAGTGTAATGATAGAAAGAAATTCACTGAACAGTACTTTAGAGCCTTTAAAGACAGGCGTATAAACATTAATTTTATCATTACTTGTCTGTACAAAAAACCAGCTTAAATATGACTAAAAAGAGTGAAATTGTTATTTTTAACAAAAAATTAAAACCGACTTCCAGGGTAAAAACAATAATAATTTATAATGAACAAAAAAGTGTTAAATAATTCTTACTCTTTAATGTGCCTTATGCATAACTCTCCTAAACCTAAACTATTTCTATGTACACAATCTTCATTATTTTGAAGTCGGTACCAGTATTAAATATTAAAAATATTTTGTTATAGAACTCAGCATTCTTAGCTGGTACCGTCTTCAAAATAATGAAGATTGTGTACATATAAATAGTTTAGGTTTAGGAGAGTTATGCACAAGGCACATTAAAGAGTAAGAATTATTTAACACTTTTTTGTTCATTATAAATTATTATTGTTTTTACCCTGGAAGTCGGTTTTAATTTTTTGTTAAAAATAATAATATAAGCATATTTCAGTTAATTCCTTAAAAAATATCACTTATAAATTATAATATACTAAATTACTAAGTCAGTTCCAGTGTAGCAACTACCCGATTGTTTTTGACGATCACAGAACTATTTGACCGGAATAATACCCCCCCCGGTCATTACCCATCCCTTTGCCCACTATTCAGTGGCTTAGCTTTATAATTAAGACCTCTTTGATTGTGTGCGACTTATGTACTAATCCTACATGGACACTAGCTTAAATGGAAATATAATCTGAGTATTTTGGTCAATTATTGGCAAAACAAAGGCAAGCCTTGCAACTCCGTATAGTTATTATTTGGAAAAGTGAGCGAAAGAATATTCACCTTTTTGCACGAGCAAAATAAAATGTTTGTTACACACAAAACTATTTATCGTATTTTGATGATAATATGTTGCATACAACTTAATACTCAGATTATATTTCCATTTAAGCTAGTATTACCATATTAATTACTAATTTGTTTGGATTTAAGCGCACATAATATTGACTACTTTTCATATCTCAAAATCTATTTATGAGTGTAAAGACGCAACAAAAGTTCGTCTACATATCAAATCTGTCTTTAAATGTTCCTGGGGGACGAAAATTTTGAACTCACTAACTAGTGAGCTATAAGTGATAATGTAAAGTGTACTGTGAACGTAATGAAGTAATGTATCAATCCGGACGGACGGACGGACGGTCGAATTGTGTGTAATTTTTGTGTAAATATGGCGGTTAGCGCGCCCTATCAAAAGCCGGCCGCTGGAAGTTGGGACAGTGTTATGTTAGATGCACCAAGCTACAAAAGTTTTTTAATAGTTAAGTATAGGTCTACCAGGATCTGATGGTAAATTCTGATGGCAGATTTTCAAAAAATATCCTTGATTATTGGACAAATTTTTATATTTGCTTGTTTCAAATACAGAATCAGCCTCTATGAGGAAAAAAGGATCAAAATGTTTTATTCCAATCACCCAGGTATTGCTAGAGTCAATTTCTTTTCTCACTTTTTGCCACCAGATCCTGGTAGACCTATAATTATATTTATTAATTTCTTTGCTATAGAAGATGTTTAACAACCCAAAGGCCATTGAAAGTTGATGAAATTATCAAAATTTTCGAATACAACGCCAAGTAACAAAACACAAGGGTCTATAAGTCGTGTTAATGAGCTCTCAATAGTCAAGTCCACAGAAATAAATCAAGATAGAATGGCTAAGCGGGTGGAGTACGCGTGTTTCAATCTTGCACAAGTGAGCAAGATTTGTTGAACGTTCATTTAGTCAGCGCGCACGTCTCGACTTGATTACACCGGAGCGGTTGTGCAAAAATGCCTCATTGTGCAGTGTCTAATTGTAAAAACAGAATCGAAAGTGAATCGGTCAAAAGGAGGTATTTCTTTCCACGGGTAAGTTATTTGTTCTAACTAAATGCAAAGCAAAAATTTACACTATCGATTCCTTAGCAACGCACGCGCATCGCCGTTCTATCTTGATTTATTTCTGTGGTCAAGTCCTTTAAGGAAGTACCAGAATTTGACTTGTGAGTACCTAAGACTTATAAATCGACTCGTACTTTATAATATTAGAAAAACTGTTTGTTTAGTTTTCTTATTTTTCAGGCCAATTACAACCTAAATAGTAAATAGCCAGCAATCGGAATAGTATTATTTATACTACTAAAACACTCATCTCTTACAATGTAAAAGCTACAAATTTATACGTTCATATCGCTCAGTTAGGGAATCAATCAAGTCTTTGTTCTAGGGCAGTGCCCTCAAGTTAGGAACTACTTTGCTAATTAACAGCTCTTGTAAGGGATTTGGCCCTTTGGAACCAGCTGGTGTAGCCTTTATTGGTTATACAACCAAGGAATAAGAGAATAATTATCTTAAAACTAGAAGACGCCGGTAAAAATAATTTCGCTGTTTAAAAATTCGGACATGAACCGTACTTTTGACCGAGAAAAAATATACTCTACTAGCTGTCCCTGTGAACTTCGTGTCACTTTAAAACCTTCCCTTAACTTCTACGAATATTTTAAGACTAAAATTAGTCCAATCCGTTCAGTCGTTTTCGATTTTTAGCGTTACTAACACATTTGAACATCCATTTTTATATATTATATAGATGATTTTTTCACGGGACGCAAATTATTTAATTCCTCAAATACATTGTGTGATGACTGATGTGTCTGCCATAGTTAAACCATATAAAAATATAAAGTCTGTTACATAAGAAACAATATTACGTAAAATATAAAACATGCTTAGCTAAAGCACCCTACTAACTGTTATTTTACCCTATCATGAAGTTTACAATTTACATTGTATACACAAGTCACTCAGACATTGACTTAATTGCTCGTAAACCCTCAATCACGCGAGTTTCTCTGAACTTTTTTATTAGGTAGCAGTTTAGAGGAAAATGCAGTAAAATACTGTGAAATTAGGGTGATATACCTAATATGCTCGTTGGTTTTTCATGGAAGATATTGTACATTCATCTCTAAAGCCCCTTGGATCTTGGAAATGACTTCGAAAAAAGAATATATTGTGCTGGAAAGAATTCCCGTGTTAACAATTTTGGCTGAATATTTCATAATCCAATGCTTACACGCAAAAATTAAAAAGAAAAAATGTTAATGTCACATCTTTCATAAATCGATCATCTACAGTTACGTACAAATGTGATACAGAATCAACAATTATAAAGTTCATTCACGAACTCGGTACAGTTAGGTACAATCGTGACGAAACGTTTTGTGGATATTGTGTCAATAATGGCTTTTATGATCATCTTGTTATGTCTCCTCTCCACGTACGCTATATGATCTGTGGCTATGATAGACAAGCGATAATGTGTAGATGTGCTATGATCGACCAAAAACTATATCCTGACAACGTAAAAATACAGAAAAATCTATCTATTAAAATAAAAATGAATTTTCAATTTAGTCTCGCTAAAACTCGAGGATGGCTGAACCGATTTGGCTTAATCTAGTCTAGAAATGTTTTGAGGTTTATGTTAGCAGGAAATACGATGGTCACCGGGTTATCTAGTAATTTAAAATAATAATAATTAGAACCTAAAAAAAGTTTTATCCCCACTTATGCTTACCATTGTATAAAACAATACAATTATGCTACAAAAGGGAATGTGGCAAATAAAAAGACACAAGCGCCGCGAGACACACTCAAATTGCCGATAATAATTCAAATCCTGCATTACTGGGGTGCGCGTATAAATAACTGAACTTACGGCGAGATTTACACTTATTGAGTTTACATTTTCATGTATTTAGATGAGGATTGTTGTTACATAATAAACTATTAGTGTCTGTGTAGTGTAAAAGGTAGATTTTGGCCCAAGCCAAAGACTAAGTTTCGGTATTTTAAAATTTCAAATGTTGATTTTTTGGAAAACTTTTTCAATCTGGCATCGGTCTAGATTGTTTTCTGTGTTTCCGAAGAGAAAGAGAACGAACGAGATACCCCGCCAGAGTAGACAGAATGATAGAGTATGCCGACTTAGAACTGATGTTGAAATTTTTAATTTTGACGTATTATGAAGAAAATCGTCGCTAGGGTTGTTAACTTGTTACCTACGAATTTAAAACTATAACATATTCGATGGACGTGTTCCTCTTTGGTCGTTTTGTGTTTTGTGTTTAGGCACATGCGATTAAAATTGTCAGAATACAATTTTGAAATCTTTATTTTAAATATTTAAAAATAAATTATATCAGCCAGCGCGAGGCACATTCCGTTCATAATCCTAGTGAAACCCGACGAATTTGACAGATATTGAAACCTGTCCGTTTCTTTGCAGTCGAACTACTGGTAGTTATGTCTATTGTGATTTGTGACCCCGCGTTCCACTTGACGTTAAAAACGAAACGTCAAAATAGGCATTTTGAGCGTTTTGATAGTTTTTAACGTCAAGTGGACCGCGATGTGACCGGGGGGTAAATAGGTTCAGATCATTCGATTTTTGAAAATTGTTCGATAAGAAATTCAAAGTCGAAATCACCGAACCGAATATGTTGCCAGTGCCATTTTAACTTACCAGGAACAAATCAATTATTCGTCGCTTTTCTATAAGACCTTAATATTCTAGTCAATTAATGCTGAATAGTGTCTAATACGGAGAAAATTATCTTTAATCGCTCGTTAACTATAAAACCTTAACGTAACACCTATTTCACTTCGCAATAAATAATGAATTGTAAAGGGCTTTCACACCGCGATGGCATACGCAGAAAAGTGCGACCCGATAGGCGTTGCGATTTCATACTTCAATTCGTTGTATCAAATTATCATCGGAACTTTTTGTAGGTAATTCTAAAATGCTGATGACTTTACCTTATTTCGTAATGTTTTTGGATGGATAACATTGCAACCATGTTACTAAAAATAATGAGTTTTCGGAAATTGCCATATAATATGGCAATTTCCGGAAACTCGAAGTTTGAAATAATATGGCCCATATTATTTCAAACTTCGAGTTACTTCAAGACAACACTATTATAGTCGTACTACGTACGCAGTACGACCAATTTAAACGGCTAAGTTCTATGCGTAACACATACGTAAATATTATGTATCGCTGGAGCGCTTCACTTAGTGATCCTTGCCAAAACATAACTCGCACAACCATATATATGCATTTTGGGCATTTATAAACGTCTATCTAACTAAAAAAGGAAAGGTAACCCCCGAGAATATTCCTGTAATTGGAAAGTTCTCGGGGCATAATATATGGACGTTTTCAGTTTTCACCCACATCTGCGGCGCACCGCACGCAGTGTGAAAACCCTGAGCCATCAACAATTATCGTTACGACGCGATAACATAAAAATCTTGCATTATAACATGCAAGTAGGTTTATAGTCGCACGAAGGCCTAGCGTATATAGTCTAACAATGGCCTATCAGAATGTCGTATTATCGCATACAACTATACACCTTAAACACCTTGTCCCAGTAAACGGTGATTCAATCGGATGCAATGTATCACGATTCCGATTATTGCTAGCAACAGTAGGCTCGATCGTGGGAATCGCAGACACAGTAGATTTTCAATTGTTATGCGGCAGCCGGATGCCGCTGGGGGATTGATGGGATATTAGCGCAAAATGTTAAAAGCTATTCGTATAGAATATAATATTATACTGATTGCAGTATCTATCAATGTTTTTACGCTAGAGGGAGCACCAACAAAGGCAATAAACGTAAAGTTTTGTTCGACGTTTCACAACGTTTCTGTCAATGAATGTTACAACTTATGGCGGCTGTACTTGTCGAGACACCCCGAGACAGGCCGAGCGCGAGTGTGTACGGCGCTCTCGTCCTCGTCTCGTTGGCTCTCGCGAGGAAAACCAGAGCAAGCATGTACGGCCGAGGAGCTCGGCGAGAGGCTATCGTCGAGTGTGTACAGCCGCCATTACAAAGGACATAGAAATTATCATACAAACCACAGCTTACATCAAGAATATTCCAAAATTCTTGATGCATCAACTTTTAATTGCTAAACACATTCCCATACGAATCTCGTGAATCTCACATGGAGTATGAATATTATCATAACTAGTCGCCCACAGGGCCGGCTAAGCCGCTGATCCCCATTGTTATCCTCCAATTAGCCACTAGCCCCTTCCGCTTGAATACACGTATACGCAGTAACAGTTCAGTACAATTTAGCCACTAACCCCTCTCGCTTGAATAAATACACGCGGTAGCAGCTCAACACAATGGCTATTGACAGTTGCATCAAAATTTGTTGTTATGAGGGTTATTTTGAAATTATCATTGGGGGTTGATGCTGTATTATGAGTACTAACTGCCGATGACAAAATTATAAAATATGTATCTCTATTGTATTATAATGATGTAGTTAAAACAATTTACCAAATAAACAAAGTTCTGTAATTGTAAACAATTGGCAACTAAATATAACAATAGATTAGGACTGAGGTAAAATGTAGTAACTCCTTGTATGTCTGTGGTCAAGCTTTAAGATTAATTATTATTAGTAGACGTTTGGAAGAAATGCAATGGAAAACTTAGACGTAGTACTCCTTGTGTATAAAGAACAAATCCATAAGATAATATTGTGAATTTTGATAAGTTATTTAAACGCAAGCATCCGTCTTATCTTATTACATCTAATAACTAACGGAAGTCAAATATGAATAGAAACCTAACAGTTTCTAATATCTGGAAACGAGAGAGAAAAGGTCTCGTATTTGTCAAATTAAAATGAATCCTTTTAGAAACTAAAAAAAAATAACGTTGATTAAATGAACATAAAACAAAGGCAATAGACAAATTATTGTAGCCAAACATCCGTTTTTAACAATCTACGTAAGGAAACGAAACAACTTCCACTTCCCTGCGGCAAAAGCTAGTTATCACCCAGCGATAGGCATAAGATCGGTGTCAATAGGGGATCAAGCGCTCGCCCATCACTCTGTCAGCCCACGATTAATCACCAGGCGTTTTCGATTAGCGCCGGGGAAGCACCAATTATATGGCGAGTTTGTTTTTAACTATTGTTTTTTAATATAGTCTGGAATATTGTTTTTAATATAATCGGTAAAAGGGGTTGCATTTTACAAAGAAGTGATCCGATCCAGCGCTGGATTGCGACTGGAATAATGGAAACGGGCACTGGAATGCACTGGATTTCATTCTATGGCAGGCGGAGATTTCGGGAAAATTATTGATATTGTGATAATATTGGTTACAAATTAGAATATGTTCAGATGTAATTTGTAATAAATATGCAATGTATGTTATGTATTTATCGTATTTTATTATTCATCGATGTCAATTGTCAACCATCTTGTATTTCTTCATATTAACCACTAACCCCTTTTTACACGATTACTTTAAAAAACCCTTCTAATTTGCTGCTTACATCACCTATAAAACTTATTCTCCATTTTTTAGGAAAAAATATACTTTTAGAAGGTGTATTTTCAATTAGACCTTTTGCTTACTACTTTAAAGTTTTAAGGAATTAGTTCAACCATTAAGCAAAGCGAATTTCCTTCCATTTTCTCCTCAATTAAAGAACGTCACTTTAAACAAAGGCTATATAACTGTAATTTCTTTGTTACCATCACTAATGACGCTATGCAAATTTCTCTATTATCTATTAAAGAGGCAGGAAGCGTTAAATGGTGTTTCGATGTCCCGACGTGTCGCCTAAGTGGTCCGATGTAGGTAAACGTATATGTCAACATATATGCCAACGTATATGTCAACATAGTATGTCATAGTGCGGCGCTCGGACCGGATAACTTGTGTGCTTAACGGGCGTTTTATGAATGAAAGTGTTTGGTCAGATTCTATTAATGAGTGTTTGAAATGCGATAAAGAGATGAAATAGGGAAAAAAGGTCGTACTTATTAATCTTTTTAGATGCTCAATAATATGTGGGGTTTCAAAATTGTTTAATGTAAAAACTATTGCTGCCCCTATATGGTCTTCTAGGTCTAGCGCAAAAAATAATGAGAAACAAAGGCAAAAAAAAACATACATCGAATATAGAACCTCCTCCTATTTGGAAGTCGGTTAAGAAACACTTGCCGGACCTTTAGGAAATTCATTTATCACTCTGCTTGGTATGGTGTCGCCATAAAGTTAATATACCTAGCGGAATATAGCAACAATCTCGAGCTGTCAAACGAAACCGAAATTGGTTTCATCTGTGTGTAAAAATATGTGTACGTATACACTTACACAAGCATGATTGAATATGATTTCTATGAGATTAAATTGTCAACGTGCGGCACGTGCCGACTGGACGTCATAAAAAGAGTGCTGCTGTCATGTATCACACGTCTCTTTTTACCATGCAGTGTTACTGATAGTGACATCTCTCTTGCTCAGGCCTTTGTTTCTCTATTTCGCTAGGTATATTAACTTTATGGGTATCCCTAAAGCGCTGGTTGTAAGTATTGTGAACGGAAAAAATCTTAAGTTTTGTGCCGTTATCGTTACTGTCATGTTGTGTCAAATATTGTTGTTAGTTGTAATAAGGCTATAATAGCCTGAACATCATAGTCACTATAACACCAACGGTGACAAACGAAGGCATATTATGACTAAGTGCCGGATATACTTGCCATTACTGTCAATGTCACGCAAGATATGGGGAGGAAGGGGGTACATCCTCTTCAAGAGGGGAGTAAGTGCGGGTGCAATCTAGAAATTATGCTATATCAATGTGTCATTACTACTGAGTAAGTACCGCATTCTTGTGTTTTCCGCTGTATGTCAATGATATGATGCAGTTTCCGGCATTTATATTCCAGAAAAATTTATCCTCCGTTAGCTTAAAAAAAAAACCCTGGGGGAGGCCTTTGCCCAGCAGTGGGATAGCATAGGCTAGCAAAAAAAAACTTAAATTTTATCTCAATAAAGCCTTAGCATGCTTAGCGTAGTCGTCATAGAAAAGGTTACTTCCTAGGGTAGATAAGACAAAGTAATAGTTTCACAAAAGGAATCTGTCACTATTCAATATCCGCCGCACTCACAGACAAATATTAATTACCTTAGGACATGCCTTAACCTCACCAATTCCTGGTAAGTGACGAATAGGCTATTCACAACTTTTTTGACAGATTCTCCACTGTCAAGTCAATTGGCGGATAGCCTATTCGTCACTTGTCAGGAAGTGGTGAAACAGGCCCTTAATGTAATTAAATGAAGATTTTGACACCATTGATCTGTCAAACTTTTAATTAAATTGAAGTTTAATCATCAATAAATGTCTCTGAGTACGGTAGTTACTCCCCAAATACTGTCAGTGTTTCCATTCCTTTGTTTCCTTCATCATCCTTTTATTTATTCTTTGGCGATGCCAAGCCTGCTGACTTCTAGCTTCTAGTAGCTAATTTATATGTGAGAATAATTTGTAATTGGAATACCAAGTGCTGCCCGCATGTCCGACGCAGGTGGCGGCGCATGCGCATGCGCAGTAGCCCGCGTCATTTTACTAAACTATAACGGACTTTTCTCATACTTAAGCTATAGTAAGTGTGAATAAACAGTTTAAGTTAGTACCAAAAGATACAGTTAATTATAACTATTGGAATGATTTCAAAAGTAACAATCAACTCCACCAATTTGCCTTAAAGTAATCACCTAATTCAGATTAAAATGAGGTACTTTTTTTTCAGTTTATATTTTCGTCTTAACTTTTGACCTTTGGCATAAATACCATTCTTATTTGGATAAAGGATGTGTCACTTAGGTTGGGTTCCACCAACTAACTTTAACTATAACTGCAACTTTAACTATAACTTTAACTACAATGCAAAATGTCAGATCTTTGGTTAAAGTTAAAAATGGGTGCCATCAAGAAGCCATATTTAACCATAACCATAGAGCTCGACAAGGTTTCAAATGCACGTGGCGAAAAAAGGAACTAACGCTGTCATCATACAAAAACGCCATTTTTGACAGTTTTGCTTTACCAGCAGCGCCCACGTTCATTTTATAATCTTGTTGGACCAGCTATCATCTGTCAATTTCTCTGGTCAAAGTTAAGGTTAAAGTTAAAGCTAAATTTTGCCTTAACCATAACCATAACTTTAACCACGCCTCTGCTGCAACCACACCCTTAACAGACTAGTTGATCAGATCTGCTCCAACATTTTACTGACAAACCAAAAAGTTACAATCAACTCTTTAGTTATCTCCAACTCCAAACACTCAACTGATTCTTGCAACTGACATTTAGTTACTGTATTACTGTTTTTATTATTATTAACGTATTTTTCTTTTGTTTCAGCTTTACGAGATAAACGATGATCCACAGAGGAAGGAGTTTCTGGACGATCTGTTCGCCTTCATGCAGAGAAGAGGTAAGTGCATCTTTGATTTAGAATAAAATAAGAACTATGGTGCTATTTAATACGGCTGTTTTGAGTATGTCATTTTTTATTAGGGTCAGGTAATAAGAAGCCTAGCTTGTTGTATTGATTCAATAAAAAATTAGGAGAAATCGCATTATTAAGTGGAGATGTCTTCTGAATTTGGCTGAAGTCTTTGATACATTTTTTTGAGTTGCCCTATTTATTATTCACAGATAATATACACTTTTCATGCACTTGTTCCACGGAACTTGTTTCCAGTGCATGAAAAGTGTATATTATTACTGTGAAACATGAATTTCCACCAAGAAGTGACGGTACATTCAATATCATGATATATTTATTATTGTCAATGGAAATTTTAAAGTACGAAGACTTTTAATGTAAAAGCACGTAAAAGTACGGTAAATAGATATTTTTACCGTGGTTAAGGTTAGTAATATAGCTTAATTAAGTGTTCCTTATTGATACTAAAATAACCGTAAAACAGCTATGTAACTTAACAAGTTGTTATTAATTAAACCTTCAACATTTTTATTTAGTCAAAGATCTATAATATGAAGAGCGAGACTTACAATGTACCAATAAATCACGGTAATCTCGGTCTTATTATTGTATGATAAATTCCCGATTGATATAACTTGTAATTTATCATTGATCCAAATGATCTATACACGATCCGGCCGAATTGCGATGGACCCTGCGCGTGACGCGGGCGGAGTGCGCGGGAGGTCTCATTTAAATGGCCTCTGATATTGATCGGATGTGTATTAGACCAAGAGCCGACGGTTAAATGTTTTATGAATATTTTTGTAAGATGGTTACTTGGAGAACCTGAATATCACTTAAAATTTTCGTCAAATTTGATCCTAAATGATATTAAATAGTAAAGAAAACTAATTATATTTCGCGGGTGCGTTTACTTTAATAATTTATTTAGCACTCAGTTATTCATAAAACAAGACAAAATTGTATAGTCCCGATTTTTTTGCATAAAACAATATAATTTGAGTAATTTTATTTTTTAAACACGACTCCAAAAGTGAAAAAATACAAACAATGAAGTCTCAGTTATACGATAATTTCTAATTTAGATTAAAACAAACTCCACGTCAATACAGCAAGTAAAACCGACGTGGGCTCTTGGACTATACTAAACAGATTGGTGTACTGATAAGATGTCGTGATTGACGACTGGCTGTATGAGATATTATATGTAATTAGCTGGGTATTAGTGCCTTGATTATTCCTATGTCAGCTGCTATCTACAGATGTACGTGGCATGTAAGTACAGGGTGGTTACAAACTATGACGATACGTTATAATGTTGTTATAGTAAAAAAAAGGCTTTAAAAATGTTAGTGAGTATCAAAAATATAATGCAAAAATATTATAAATTTAACAGCCGGTTTTAATAAATATAATGCAAAAATATTATAAATTTAACGCTAAATCACAAATGCATATTGCGGTGGATTTGGCATTTGCAACAAGACATGTTTTGTATGAAGACAAAATGAATAGGTAGCTGTCAAAAAAACTGGGGGTGACTGAAACAAAATTATTATAAATTGTTGATGAGGATACTCCAACATAAACAAAAATCATCCCAAAGTTCGTGTGGCAAAAAAAAAGTCATAATTTTGTCGACTAGTGTAATTATTGATATTTCAATCGAAACCGACTATAACTACACAAAAGATAACGAAACACGATTCAAAATAGGGGTGCAAAGTCAAATGGATGAGTTGCCCCAATAGAGCAAGAACCTTTTGACCCAAAATACAACTTAATCCCAACAGGTCTGACCACAGATAAAATTCAACATTTGAGTAATATTAATTGGATGGGGATATGCTAATCCCACAATTAGCCCCAGAATTTACTTTTGACCCAATCCTTCCCGAATCAAAACCGGTTGATGCTGTTTCATCCAAAATTGATATAAACAATGTCAATAGGAAACAGGAAAGAGTATAACGGCAAAGTTTAAATAGAATTTAGGATAACGACATTGTAGATTCAAATAATCGAATATTCTGACAAATTGTGTCGCTGAACTTTAGTGGAATATACTTTTTTATTTTTGTAATTCGGAGATAGAAGATTGCGCTTTGAATGTGGCAACGAGTGTGGGAATTCGCCCAAACATATCAATAGCTATCATTGTTGCATCTAAATATCATAATAGAAATAATTATGAGATCGACGATAGCTCCGGGCGATCACATCCCGCGCTTTTGATTGATAACTCTATCTGTCTCGCTCTAACAATTCCTCATTCAAATCTTTTGTTTTTTTACTGGCCAGTATTTGTACGCAGTTAATTAAACAAAATCTAAGTCTTTGGTTTAGTTTATGGGTATTTAAAGCGCATTTTGTCTTTTAAACGTGTGTGGCATTAATGAAGATGATGTAAACGACAAAATTAATGACTTGATCTTGTCGGCTTCCATATTTAATTTTAATCCGAAATAAATCGCCGAAGTAATAAAAGATGAAATTAATTTTACGATGACAATATTTATTACGTGTCCTAATTTATTCCCACAAGATTCCTTCAAAACGCCCGAACCGAGAGAATTAACTATAAATTAGTCGTGTCTCTTGGTCTAGTTTCATAAATTCATGTCCAGATTGTCATAATCGAAATACATTCCATTAAATTACAATTTACAAAAGATGGACGTCATCTGCAAAAATTATGCAACATGTTTTGAACAATGTTTTGAAAAAATTTTGTATTCACATTTTTCATAATGTAATGTTTGATTCATGTTCTGTTTGATTCTATAAAAGCATTCTATTAACTATTTCTCCATTTGTAATCAATAAAAGGTGTTTAAGTGTATCAAAAGCCTATCAGAAATCGACGTTTGCGCGCGCTAAATTTAGCGTGTCCATTCAAAATTATTTACCTCCTTTCTAAAATTTTCATTCTTATGTCATTGTCATAAAGGTCCAGCCAGAGGCAAAATATGTCCGGACGGTTTGTTTCTTGTCCGTTTAATAGTCGTACACGATCATGGCGGGCGATCGCTCTTATCTTGTCCGTAATAAATTATTATTCAATTTATCACCTCGAAACACAGCCAATAAACTTCTGCTTGTTATTACGCAGGCGATAACAGAAGTTATTTTTCTGTTAACAATATCTAGAACGAAATTGATTTCAATAATGATACGCTTAATCGAATGCAAGTTTATTCGTGTGAAGTTGGCTGCGGGTGGCCATGTTATGTAACGGAGTTATTGCGAAGTTCAGACTGCTTTGTTTATATCGAAGATTTGGCCAGGACAAGTTTCTCTGACTTCAACTTACTGTTCCTTTATTTGCTAATTTCTGCGTTTATATATTTTTACTTTAAATTATTCTTTATTTAAAAATTGTAAAATGATTTCGAAGTAAACATGATTTCTGTTAATTTCGTATTTCCTTCGGGTGTCATGGTTTTAATTACTGGAATTAATTTATCCTTAAGTTCTCCATCAGTCTGATCTGGTATTAATAATGTTTTATCATTTATTATCGCGGTGAGTAATGAAAACCGGCCCCGCCCAGCCTTCGCCGCACTTTGTCTTCATCAACCTTCTAAATTGTAATCTAGCATTTTTTATTTTTAATCAATCATCGAGATTTCGAGGATAATCGATGTTTAGTTCAATCAGTCATTTAAATTGAACAATTTCGGCATTTTAAGATAGGGTTAGGTTTTTGTTTGCAAGACTATATAAGAAAATATTTAACATCTTAATTTAGAGCATTCTATTCTTATTTCCTTCTCGTCTTTTTGTCATCAACCCTATTTAAACATAAAGCACTGTTTCAATTTCCTCATTATCAAGACCTCTATTGTTATTCAGTAAGAGCTCACTAACACATTCATTTCATGATTAATTATGTGTTTAATCGTTATAAGATGTAGTGCTAACAACCTCGAGAGTTCATCCATAGTAATTTCAATTCTATTCCTCGATGTTATAGCTTAGTTTTGCGTAATCGTAGATTAGATTAAAGAGTTGATGTATCAAACTTTTTTCTCGCTCATTGAAGATCTTTGGAGGTTTAATTGGGGTTTTAACTGGCTTGCGGTTAATTCGATTTTGGTCTTCAACCATTTGTTTATGTCTGCTTAGCCTCATGAGTGTTAATCTCGGCTTGATTGATTGCATCTGAATCTGATTCTTTTGAGGCTATTATGATTCCGATTGATTGTTATATTGAACTTTACCTTTAGAGTTATAATTGTTCATAATGATGGTATTTTCTTAATGTATTTTCACTTTTTATAATCGATTTTCCTACTCTTTAGTTTTTATTTCCAAAGTTTCTTAGCCCATCAATCCCCAAGCACCCGGCACCCGGCTGTTGCATAACAATTGAAAATCTATTGTGTCTGCGATTCCCGCGATCGAGGTATGAATCGATTATTATCATCAGCTTTATGATTTATTTTAAAATAAGTAATTAACATTTTTGTACATTTTTTTGACATAAAAATTTAATTACTTATGTGTGCATTATCCGAACTAGAAGAATTTTTACACTACTTAGCTATAATATGTCTTACTATACTTGTATTAGCTCATGTCATGCTATTCTACTCAGCTGGATACAGTAGCTTCTGATAAGCTACTGCGTCCGACCAGTAGCTTATTAAGATTTATTGTAATCATAGACTTGATCCATTAATTCATTTACATATTCATTCGTTCATTCATTATTCATGCATCCATTGTATGTAGATATATTAAATACTACTTAAGATGAATCCATTAGGGAAAAGAATTGAGTATCCACTTATAAATTTAATTCTTAATCGGAATTAAATGATCAGAAATTAATCGTTTGTTACTGACAAGTTTATAGGACCAAAATTTATAGCACGCTGTATCATTTATCAATTTCAAATTAAGTTTAAAAGAATCTGTTAGTAAAGAGGTATGTTTAAGGTATTATAAAATGCTACATAGTTAATACCTTCTTTTCCTTGTTAATTTAAATATTCTAAACTAATTCTTTTATGTATTCCTGTATAATTCGATTCAAAAATAAATTTTAGCCCGGCCGCACATTGTCCGAAATTTCTGATCAGAAACAGTTGAACGTCCGCGCTGTCTCTTACATTTTGTACTGAGCCGAGTGAGCTCGAACTCGCCGGAAGGATATTTCGGATAGTGTGCGGGGTGGCGGTCCGGCGAAATTCAACTGTTTCTGATCAGAATTCGGACAATGTGCGGCCGGGCTTAAAGTTCTAAAATCAAATAAGTCGTGTTGTTCATTCGACACACTGTTACTGTAAATAACTGCATTAATGATGTCCATGATACAGGGAAGAAGATTAATGACGTCACAGGAACGTCAGATATTGAAATTCCACATCACTCACCCCCATGATATGCTAAATAGAGTTTATTTCCGGTTAGGTTTGTCGTCGTTGTCGTCTGTTTGTTATGTTTGATGTATAGCTAAGTCACAGCCAGGTTAATATAGTTCATGCGTTTTTTTTATTAAAATATTTTCCGAAATCATAAATTTTATATCTCTTTTCATACAATACATTAGACTAAATACTATGGGCGATAAGGTGATAAATGATAATTTTATGTGTTATAGAAGTAAACTTGGCACTCCCTGTTTCTACACGGTTTCAAGCGATTTTCTCTCTTTCGCCAATCATTCGAAAAAAACTTATCAACACAAGATACTTCTTCAATATTATATTAAAAATAATCTCTTCAAGAGTCAACAAACTATAAGCATTATTTAGAACGTAAATAGAGAGAAAGAGAGTCCCAATAAAGTATCACTAGCGTTATACAGGGTGTACGTGTGATAAATCGCTAAACACGTGGATATTGTGTCGGTCATCTCGCGCCAATAACGCCGCGCCAGTCATGCAGCGAACGTGGTGTATGTTGCAGGAGGAAGCGGGAAACTTTTTATTTATTAGGAGGCAAACGATCAAACATGTCATCTGATAGAAAGCAAACTACTGCTGGATCACAAGATCTACAGGTGCGTTTGCTGGCTTCTTGAAGGTTTGCAGGTCGTATTGGTTCGGAAATACTGCTGGCTACGGTTCGTTCCAGAGTTCGTTCGTTCGTTTTCTATCCGACTGCGCTAAGAGGGCTATGTTTTCCAAGTGTTTGGCACGCTTTAGACATTCAAAGGCCAGCTCAATTTGAGCTTGAGAGGAATCAATAATCATAAGATTTTGAAGTTAATCTTAGTAGTAAGAGCGCTCCTTAAAAAATGTCAAGTTGTTTTTTTGCATACGATCGAAGCAAAGTTTTGTCCGCATTACATTTGGAACTTTCCTTTTTACTACTTTTTTTTTAAATTACGTTCAGAAAAGATGTGAAAAAAATTTACTCTGAATAAAAAAAAATTGAGTTTGAGTTTGAAACTCCGCGATTTTATGATTTCAACGTCATTGAACATTAGATTAAACAAACTGTATTGTCTTAGCTGCGTCAAACGTACGTTGTAGAACAAGTACGTAGAGGCAATTCATGATTACTAACATTTACGTATGATGTACTACCACGAAAGTCTGTGACGTGAATTAGCAAACCGATATTTGCATTGCATATTTTATAAGACAGTTAGGTACCTGCAACGCGTCTGCCCATAACTTGCACCATCGCTCCAGAAGCCCGGTATGCTGATGTTTGGCCAGGGAATGAATGAGTCGGAAACTCAACGATCCTTCCCATCCCATCTAAATACCAAAAAAGTTGGTCCCATAAGGGACCAACTTTTTTGGTATTTAGATAAAACACCCTATATAAAGTCAATCCTTTTTGGATGTTTCGTAAAAAATTACCGCCTTAAGAGTCTGAGTGTCATCGCAGTTCTCATACAAAAGTAATACCAAGATAATTTGCCATACGAAAATATTTACTATATTTGAGTTATTATTCAGCTTAAGATAGGAATTACCTAGGTTCCTGTACAAAGATTCACTGCAAAATATTTACATACCAAAAATATGAACGATTACAATATTTACATACTAAATTGTAATCGTTCATATTTTTTGGTATGTAAATATTTTATAAATATTTTATTGATGAAATTGTAAAAAATAAAGTTTATATGACAAATACTTGAAAGTCGTTAAAATATTATACTATGTACTTATATGTTACCTTTGTGATTAACATAACATTAAACATATAACATTAATGTGCTCATGACAAAGATATAGTTCGCAAATCACTAGTAATCTGACAAAACTATTTGCAAATACATGTCAAAAACGTATACAGAGTGTTACAAAAACGACAACTTGCGCTTAATTTTTTTTACAAAAAAAAATAATCATAAGATCACCGTTTTATAAAACGTTCTTTTTATAAATTTTATATCATGCAATCTATGATGTATTTTCGTCGTGTTTATGAAAAATGTGTAAGACATTTCTCGCATAGCGTGTCGAGCATCAAACGCGCAGCTGTTACGGCCGGCAAATCAAATTTATATCAATCAACGTTATCTTGATCGTGTATAATCTTAATTGTGTTAATAGCTTGTACAAATATACAGTTTTTAAATATTATATTCTTCATCATGTTTATTATTGAAAATTAAGTACAAATAAATAGCATTTGTTTGATGATTAATTTTGTTAATAATTGGAATGGAGTACTATATCCACTATATATAATATTAAGGCTGAAGATTTTTCCCTTTTACTTGGGCTTAGAATGATGCTGATAGCAATTATTATAATTAGGCAATCCTTAAAACATTATTCATGTGTTTAAAATTTTAATAGCTTTGAGTAATTACAACTATAATGATCTATTTAGCTGTTAATCTCGAGTCGCCTAACGCCATTTAGATAATAAACACCACAATTATTTAGAAATGGATCACGCTAGCTCACGTTTAGATATTATCATATCCCGGTTTCTCTTTTAATCTTTACTTAGACAACGTTTAGTAACTATTTTTAAACATTAACGATTGAATACTGGTATGAAGAATAAAATCAATGTTAAAAAAATCAAAAAGTCTGTAGGCACCATGTATGTGTGAATGTGCGAGTGTCAGCAGTTTTGTGTCTGGGAGGCGATGTATGCGATGCGAGAGACGACGGGCAGTCACTGCATGAGGCCTTGTCTGAATGAACGGGTATTAGTTTTGGGATAATAAAGGCCAAGTTTAATATCACCAATTGGTTTTACTAGTGCATAGACTTCAAGTCCAAAGAATTGTATTCAATTGTCCACGTAACATCTAAGTCATCGATTTTTATGGAACTCTACAAGTTTATGTAACATAGATTTATACAAAAATATGGCTGATAAAATTCTATAAATATTTTTATTTGCTCTTTTTATTCTTGTGTTAACTCTCAATAAAAGTCTCTTTGATCCGGTAACAATAGAGCGTGTTTATCTTAATATGAGAATTCATTGTTACATTATAATTAGAACGAAACATTCTACGAGGCGTCGAAAATAGATTGTACAGTGAAGTATAGTGTATGGTGTGATTATTTCGCTGTGTTGATTAAAGTGAAGTATTTATAGCGTAAGGACCTGATCGGTACAGAAGCTATCAAAGAAACAAAGATAAATGTGACTTTTGAAAAGACCATAATTTCCATTTTTATTTAATTGAAAATTCCTAGGGCATCGTTTCTGACGATTGAGAGTGCGTAAGACGGATGTAGACTAGATTGGCGGCGCTACGTAGAGTAATAATATCCTCTTTTTTACCCTGTGGCAAAAATGTTTGTCTGCGTTCTTGTTTTTTTTTTCATTTCTGCCTGTCACTCCCAAAGTTCAACCCTTTTTTTTTTTTACAAAAAAAGGTGAATTTGTAACATACACTACTACTCTTTACTCGCAAATTTTATTGCGTTCGATTTTTAAATTTCAAAGATGCTTACATAATGAGTATTCCCACTATCCTCCATCAAGTGGTGCATCAATCAAACATTTAATATTTATCGTTGGTTAGCTCATCAGAGCGGGCGTTTTGCGTATTTTTAATCCCCATTAATACAAGTCCATATAGAACGGCGCGTTTACAGTGATTAATTGTGGTAATATATTAGATTTTCGCTTATAATTATAACGATATAGTACGTTGAACTGTATTAAGATCATTACGGTGGTAAAACAATAAGTTATAAGGAAATCATTTAAGATTTTTAGTAGGTGTAATTCTAGAATGTTGAAGGTTCTAATAGCAGCCTGCATATTCATCTCAATAGTGCTAGATGACCCGGTAAACTTTGTATCACTTCCTTTCTAATATTATGAACCTTCCCTAGACTTCCATGATTATTTCAAGACTAAAATTAGCCTAATCAGATTAGCCGTTCTCGAATTTTAGCGAAACGAACAAAAAATTAAAATTCGTCGTTATTTATATGTATATACAAATGTAATAATTTGTAATTAAATTATTTAAACGATATTCAAATATTTCTTTTTACAATTAGCTGAAATCAAAATAATGTAGAGCTCAGGAACTTATCAATACGCCAGATAATAATTAATTTGTTCTTTTATTTAGGTTTATAATTACTATAGTAAAAAAAAATAAAAAAAAGGAACATAAACAGAACACGCTGTATACGATCGACTCGTGGGTGGTTAACGTTCATCATTCGTTTAGATTTATTCAGCGAATAAATTTTATACGACGTTCTGATTGCGCATACCAGCTTTATTGTCTGTTTGGCTGTTTGTTAATTACGTCAAGTGGATTAAAATAAAATCCAAGATCAGAAAGATACAAACAATATGGTAATGACGCAGATAATTGATTTAACGTTTTCGAACGCTTAAAAATATAGAGATTTTGAACACCCTGTATAAAAAATGTTCCACATAACACATTTCAAGTAAAAAATATAATTTCTTAAATGTTTTTTTAGTATTTAAAGTACTTTTCTGTTCAAAAACCTTTTTTGTTCGAATTTCAAAACATTTGATACTTACTTTGTTTTCTTTATTTCAAAATAATGTGGACGATGAACTCGCAATTGCAATATTTTATTCGACAAAGCATTGTTCGATGTAAGTCCGTGTTTAATCGATTATTTTGGCAGCGAATACGACACCACCGAAACGATTCGAATAATTCCTCAGTTGTTCTTAAAATGTTCTAAGTGTTCAGAATGAGGACTTATAGCATTGAGAATTGAGATATTGCTAAATAGCTCTGTCCACGCTGTGCCTTTTTTGTTCATCAAGGGCATGCGTTCACACTGTGCCTTTTTTGTTCATCAAGGGCATGCGTTATAGCGCAGTCAACAGCGCACGTGAGGCATGCCAGCGACGCATGCCCTCTGACCGTATCCAAAAATTCAAAAATGACAATATTGGCGTTGCGTTCAATTATTGAATGCGCCAATATGAAAGTTGATGACGAAAATTGAAGATGAAAGTGCACAGTGTGGAAATAGCTAAAGGTATCCTCATTATGACTTTATTGCAATATAGATTTAACTTTGAAGCCTTTCAAATTAAAAGCGATAGTAATTTTGGACTCCGAAACGAGGACCACCTGAGAAGAAAATTCAAAGAGGTACCAACTAGTAAGTACCTAACTTACAACTTACCTTGGTTGTTTTGACAAATAAATTGCAGCTTACGATTTAGTATTAGTGTTTCATGATTTTATTGTTCGTCGTGCCATTACCTCTATAAGTATTTTCTTGCCGAGCTTAATTTACATCATTTAAAAAGCTATTTGAATAAAACTACAATACCAAAATACCATTGTGGACCACATTTGTTTCCGAGAAGAGTATAAGTAATAAAAACCAAGTGTGAGTGCGACCGCATTATAATATTAAAAACTCGACGATTCTTTCACCAATTTGTATGAGGCTATTGTTGTCCGTCTGTCCGTCATCAAACTCCATAAATCATATTCGTCGTAAATTCGATATTACAATGAGAGATCTGTTCTTATTTAAATTTCGAATTCGTGTGTGACATTTTTTTTAATGCGACGTATTGAGATTTGAGACTCAAGAGTAGATAGGTTATATTTTTAGATGAATTTATTATACCGATAAAAGAATTTAAGTTATCGACGTTAGAGCTACTCTACTACTATTGGCAATTAATTATCACAAAGCTATAAGTTTTCCCCCATTTTCATGTAGGTACAAGCACAGAATACATAATTAGCACCTTACGTACAAGTTTTCATTTTAAACTAATTCAGTCTTAACTTTTTAATTACCATGGTCATACAAAGGTTGTATTGTTAAGTAATTTATGTCGACAACATAGTAGTAGACCACCAGTAACCGATTTGGCAAAAAGGGGTTGTGATATAGACGAACTAGGAGCTCCGGCCGCACACGCGGTGTTTATAATGGGAGCACGTACGCACTACATTGTCGGGGGGACATCTGCTTAAAAGAAAAAAAAAAACCGGCCAAGTGCGAGTCGGACTCGCGCACCGAGGGTTCCGACAGCTTAAAGGTATTATAGACCTGAGTATTTGGTATGAATTTCAATTTAATACCTCTACGCGTTTATGAGGAAATGGGTAGTAAGTTTAAAATTATTAAAAAAAATATATTATGTGATGTAACTAAAAATTTATGGTTTTCGTAATTTTTCCTTTATCTATGCTATAAGACGTTGCTTCGTACCAAATTTCAAGATTCTGAGTTCACGGGAAGCACCCTGTAGGTTTTGATTCCCTTGCAAGTGTCGAAAATTTGCGGCATAAACGGCTGTATCTTTTGATTGCGTTGGCTTAGAAGTTTGATTTTTTCACAGCTTCAAGGGACAGTAGACCTGAGTAATTGATATAAATTTCAGCTTCATACCTCCACGCGTTCCTGAGAAAAAGGGTCTTGACAGACGGACGGACGGACAGACGGACAACAAAGTGATCCTATAAGGGTTCCGTTTTTTCCTTTTGAGGTACGGAACCCTAAAAATGACGTGCGCCGACGCGTTCGTGCTGAAGCATTGGCCACTAGATACTTTCGTGATGAAAAATATGATACAATTAATGAGGTATGCAATGTTTTGTAACAAGTGACTTTTCTAACTTTTTAGACAAGAAAAATATTTTTTTAGCTTATATCCATCCTTATCCTTACCAAATATAAAATGCGAAAGTGGGTCTGTCTGTTAACTCTTCACGCTTAAACTGCTAAGCTAATCAAGATAAAACGGTATGATAGTGCGGAGAAATGTAGAGAAAAATATACGGTTTCCACGTGATAAACGATTTTTGGCCTAAGAATATCTCACTTTAATTTTTATTAGGGTCCCGTACCCAAAGGGTAAAAACGGGACCCTATTACTGAGACTTCGATGTCTGTCCGTCTGTCTCCAGGCTGTAACTCAAGAACGGTAATAATAAATAGAAAGTTGAAATTTTCACAGATTATGTATTTCTGTTGCCGCTATAACAACAAATACTCAAAATAAAATAACATTAAATATTTAAGGAGAGCTGCCATACAACAAACGTGATTTTTTTAACCTTTTTTGCTTGTAATCAATAATGGCAACAGTTAGGCACTTGAAATTCTCACAAAATCATTAATTATTTGTGTTCTTAAATAATTTATAGTTAATAAAATAAAAATCAAATAAATATTTAAGGGGGGGCTAAGTACGGAACCCTTCGTGCGCGAGTGTGACTCGCACTTGGCCAATTATTGATTAATGTTTCCCACTTTTTTGCTAAAAAGTGGACCCCATGCGAGTTTATTACGCCGGTTATTCTCGCCGGGTTAGTTCCCGAACCGGTGGTAGGCACCATGTAGACTTTCTGAAAACATAAGAATAATATAAATAAAACAATTTTTATTTATTTTATTACTTACTTGTTTCCTATGCTTACAGTTAAATAGAGCGGCTTTTTATCCGCGTCCATTTCACATTTTTGTGTCGATTAGCTTCTCTAAAACAGGCGTGAATCCTTAGTAGTCAATTTGTTGACAGCCCCAGAAAAACAAACAAACATTACCCACGGAGGTCCTTAGATGACCAATTTGTTATCATGGAACAAATATGGCCACCAACACTTTAATTCGTTTTGTTACATTTTGAATCCTATCCGTGTTATTTTAAGGTAAATTTTTCGATAACAGTCGTGTCATTAAGGTGATAAGTCCTTTGTAGTAGTTGACGCCACGTCTGCTAATTGTCTTGTCTCTCAGGTAAAAAACCGTTCTAAGAAGGTAAAAGAAAGGTGATCAAATTCTTTGCATACCTAAATTAGGTAGTACAAAGTTACCTACTTATAATCTTACCTGATTATAAGTAGGTTTTATATAAGAAAATGTGTAATCAAAAATCTGGATGTAAATACGTGGGAGAGCCATGCTTCGGCACGAATCGACCGGAGAAATACCACGTTCTCACAGAAAACCGGCGTGAAACAGCGCTTGCGCTGTGTTTCGCAGAGTGAGTGAGTTTACCGGAGGCCCCATTTCCCTTCCCTATCATCCCCAATTCCCTTCCCTTCCCATCCCTACCCCCCCCTATTACCCTATTCCCTCTTAAAAGGTCGGCAACGCACCTGCAGCTCTTCTGATGCTGCGAGTATCCATGGGCGACGGAAGTTGCTTTCCATCAGGTGACCCGTTTGCTCGTTTGCCCCCTTATTTCATAAAAAAAAACCAACATTAAAATCCATACCACATAAATTTCGTCTTCACGCCTAAATTGCTGAACTTATTTTGATGAAAGGTATGGAGTAACTTTGAGTTGCCGAAGAAGATAGTTTTTATCCCTGAAAAATGTACAGTTCTTTAGTGATATTCGGCGCAAGCCGCGACGAGGCTGCCGGCAACTTTTTACTTCACGAAAGCACTAGTTAACTATCAAGATGTATCAGTCGTTTTACAAGGCAAGTATCAAGATTTGTCAGTGACTTGACGTTATTATGACGTGAACGTTATAAATGTGATTTCTACGTGACGTAAGATTATACAAGTTACAAACAAAGGCCTATTACGGCTTCGGCGTCGTAAGGAAATGGCAACATTGTATTTGTGGCCGATCAGCGAATTAATTTTGACTCTATAAATATTGCGACCGGCTCATATTGATGCTTTAACGATACTGTAACTTAAGCGATTTATTGTTACTGTAATTTATACTTTTTGTATCTTAAGAGGTAGAGTTTTAAGTGGTAGAGAGAAAAGTAATCGCAAGTTTCAATTTTAGACGATTTTTAGGTATCAATATTAATAATATGACGTAGGAATATTACAAAAGTAATGCTTTTTTGGTACGTTTGTCGCGTTTTACCTTAAGGGAGCCTACTTATAAAGCAATGTACGTAGGTTAATTGCACAGACGGTCACACGATACTACTATAACAGTCTACATTGTAGACTGTTATACATACTTATATATTAGTCTTGAAGACTCTATAACATGGTTTAAGTATAGTAATATAGTAGGTAGATAGTCTTGTAGACTCTACAACATGGTATACTTTCATGCATAAGAGTATCATGGGTGGGTCGTAGCTAGTCCTAGCATGGAATCAGCGAGTGAAAGTATAAAATGAGTTGTATCATAGAATATTCTTTACCTCCACGAACCAGTACGAATTAGAAAAAAAAACAATAAACGTCACGAGCATCCCGCAATTGACAGGAGCTGTCAATTACAGTCGGCGTACACGTCAGTATCGTGAGCAATTTGCGCGGTTCGCGGAAGACGTCGCCACCGCCGCCATCGCTGTTTATACCGACGTAATTGCACCCTTCACGCCCCCCGATAAATGTTTTACATTGTATATGGGTTTATATTATGTATCTGGCCTATTTAAATGAAGTTAGACAAGTTTAATGTGTTAGAAATTATATTTGAAATCAGTATTAGTTATGTCTGGAATCGCCTTTCAAATCATACACATACTTACATTTTTCTATTCACTTTAATAGTATTAGCTTCGATGAATGGCAAGATATTCTTTGATTATAGATTCAGAAACAAATTAAGTATCAATTTTCCTTAAATTCTTTGTCATGTTTTTAACGTAGGTATCAAAAGTGTCGAAAACACATTTACGACTTTTAACATCATCGACAGGACTCAAGTTTTACATTTTATAAAATAATATTTTATTAAGTACTATAATTTATGCATTCAAAAGAATTACAAACAAGTTCGCGTTTACAAGATGGCCGCCATTGTGCAGCGTTGATTGTTTAATAACAAATAATTGCTTAATTGTCGCACGCAGATTGCGGCTCGCTTTGATTGTTCCAATCGCACTTACAATCTAACCGCTGGATTAAAAACACGGAACTCTTTCTAGTTTCTACCCGCAATTTCATAATTTACTCAACATAGCAAGTTTTCGGTAATTATTTTTAATAATACGTGTGTTTATGAACTGTAAATTCAGTGTTGCAGCTTGCAAATAATACTTAATTAAATGTTGATTATTTAGATCGAAACATCTTTTAGTTTTATTTGGGTAGTATAATTATTGTCAATTTACTGAAAAGATCGTTAATATTATAATATTTTTTCTATTCTTTATTAAAATTGGATAAGGAATTAGGAGCTCAATTTGCATGTTTTGTGTTGACAACATTTTTATTTTATTTTATCACGTATCAAGATCGTCGAGGTGCGTGATTTAGCGATCAATTTTCGAGATTGATTTTCAACAAAACCAAAGTAAGTACTTACCTACCATTAAAACTCCTTCAAAAGCTGATTTTCAAAATTTGTAATCATTGAAGCAGCAAGGACTAAAATATAAAAATCCTTTTATCTTGTAAGTCTATATATATAAAACTCAAAGGTGACTGACTGACATGGTCACGCAGCCCAAACCACTGGACGGATCGGGCTGAAATTTGGCATGCAGGTAGATGTTATGACGTAGGCATCCGCTAAGAAAGGATTTTGATAAATTCCAACCCCAAGGGGTTAAAATAAGGGATGAAAGTTTGTATATAATAATACTTCTTGACGCGAGCGAAGCCGCGGGCAAAAGCTCGTTGTACCTAAGTACGGTATATAAGAAAATGTAACTTCTCATTTCCACTACTTATTTCGTAATCTGTGGCAAAACTATAAATTACCCAGTTTACAATAATAATTGTTGTACAATATTACAATAATAAAACAACCGTGAAGGAGGCCAGATTTTATGATAATAACACAGTTTCTAATCTATAATTGAAATGGATATCATGTTTCACTAACATCATAAATTGTTGGCGACTGTTCGCATATTTTGTTTAATGTTATATAAAATATTGTTTCATCATCATTATCAACATCATCACCATAATTGTGAATTTGTGATCATCATCATCATCCTAACAATTAGCGACGATTTCACAACTAATTTTAAGCTAAAGTCCACTACGTTACCCCCTAAATCCTAATAAAAACTTACGTGCAAATATAATAACTTAGTAAATACTTCAAATATGTTAATTAATACTAGAACATGCAATAACTGATTATTGAGAAAGTGGTACTTAATAAAATGTTTAGGTAGAAATGTATTGAATTTTTAGAGAACTGGGAGTTGTAGTAGAGTAATTTTGTAACGTTAAGAACTAAAGATCCCGTGGTGCTTTCCCTTTAGTTCTTTGACTTTCGGTCATTGCAACTTTGTGCTGTCTCCCGCTTTTTATGGGGAGGGAAAACTGTATACTTCCTACTCCTCCTATCTTCTTCTGATTAATTTCGTTGCGGGTCCCAAGACCGCTTTAGCATGTCCCTCGGGCTCCCTGAGATCATATCAAAGGGTTTTCGTGGTTGGATACCGCTGTCGATCCTGGCGACACAGAAGATACAGTGGTGGGAATGTGTAGTGGGCCAAAGCCCGTTTAAAAAAATACTAACATAAGATAAAAGAATACACTCAATATGTAAGGCCATGACCCGACTGGGAAGGTTTCAAAGGTACTCTACTACTCTTACTTGACTAAAAATGTAATCCGACTAAGAACGTTACAAAATTACTCTACTATTAATCCGAGAGAAAGAGAAGTGTCTCTTCTCTACATTAATAATAATACTCCCCACACCGGTTTCGGTGACGGTGGCCTGTTTCATTGAAACCAGGCCAGGTACGCAGGAGTAATTTTATAGTGCCCAAGTGTCTGCGCAGTACACAAGAGCACTCTCTATTCCTTTTACTCTCATAACCCAGTGGGACGGAAGACCGACACGACTGGCGAGAGATCAGGCGCAGGACCGACTTTTTACATGCCCATCCGACGCATGGATCATCTTACTTGTCAGACAATCAGGTGATCAGCCTGCATTGTCCTAACCAAACTTGGAAATAACATGTTTCCAACGCGGGATTCGAACCCACGACCTCCGGAGTCGAGAGCGATGCTCTAACCACTAGACCACGGAGGCGTTTACATTAGCACTTCCTTAACTTTTACCTTTCTCAATAGTTATAATCAGTTGTTGCTTGTCAATTATTATTTATTAGCTATATCCACACTATGCGCTTTCGTCTTAAATTTTCGTCATCTTCTTTCATTCAACTTTCATTTTGGCGCATTCAATAATTGAATGCGTCAACGAACGTAACGCCAACTGTCATTTTTAATAACAAAGCGAAAGTTTTGGATACGGTCAGAGGGTATGCGTCGCGGGCATGCCTCACGTTCGCTGTTGACTGCGCTATAACGCATGCTCTTGACGAACAGAAAAAGGCACAGTGTGGACAAAGCTATTAAGCTCTACAATATATCATACCTCCACAAATATTCTTCATACAAGTTACGTATAAGTTACGTAACAATTTCGCCCACAATATGGGATGATACACTGCCCTATTTAAGTCGTCTCCTGCGACTTCTATTATTAAAAACACTCCCGATTAGAATTTATGTCATTAATCATTTCTGTGTGTCACAGCATTCTGTCTGATCTTCTAAATTAAATAAATTCGTTAACAATCATGTAATCCTAACCTGAATTTAGGTAAAATTAAACGTTGAAAATAGTATTTTCAACCGTATTTTTAAGAATTGCGTAAATGTTATGTTGGTTTTGGCTTTATTTCGATGTTAGAAAAAAATATGATTGTACTGTCACGATTAGGGGATGTACCCATACTACGTGAGCTATTAAGGGGGGGGGGGGGGGGTTGTCTTAAAAATACTCGGTCACAGGAGCGGGGGAGGGGGTTTAGATTTTTGTCACGTAGTCGATTTCGCCGAGAGAGACGTCACGCTTTTTGACAATCTTCGAATCTGGAGCTCAAGTAAGATGTAATTCATAGTTCGAGGCATGAAGTAGTAGAAATGTGTTACTACACAAAGTTAGTATCAAGATAATAATTAGATAATTTAGATTTTTGGTGGGTAAGATTACTTGAGACTGAAATTAATATTTTACAGTTCAATGCAATAAGGGTGGGTACCCCTTATTGCCTACTTTCTATAATTAAGTACAGACTCTTTCCTTTTGGTATGATTTTCAATTTTCCTCAGTTTTCCAACAATGATAACAAAGAACGCGGCACCTAATCAATTTTCATTTATTGTAATAATGGCAAACGAAGGCTACTTATAATTAGATGGTGATTTTGGCGCCTCTCCAACTCCTGGTCATTGTTAAGATCATCAGTATTCGCCTATTGTGATAAATCATTATTTATATTCGCGCGTTTTAATAAATCTAACGAAACGAAAGAAATGTGATAAACATTTCTTTGTAATTCACGAATCACATGTTTCGAGATGGCGTCATGTTGTTCCATATTTAAAATCTTTTGTTTTTTTTTAAAGGAATTATAAAAGGCAAACATTTTGGTATTCATCCATTGAGCATGTACCAACTTTATAGCTAGAATTTTAGATATACCTAGACCAATGGCTTCACACTTCGTATTTCTGAGGTGGTAATTAAGAAATTAATAAGGGCTGCACGTTTCCTTGCAAATATATCACGATGTTTGATCTCCCTGCCAAATTTCCTAGGTGGATAAAGCAATAAACAGAAATTATAGCGCGGTGGCCATATATGTCATACTCGAAATATGTATTTAATACACTTAAGTCCTCAAATACTTTTACTTCAGTCTGATTTACGCGGCTCTTTGATCGCGGCCCGCCGTATTTGTTTCGCCGGAATGATATTAATCAAAATCATTTATAGCGGTCGCATTCGCGTTTAACTGCCGCATTATGTTAGTTCTCAGAAGTGGCTATCAAATATTCCACCGCAAAACGGTTATTACACTTCCCTGATTCTGTTCCACCGTGTTCGATGTCATATCCCTGGCCGCCAGCCAAATCATAAACGTTTTTAATTCGCGTGACAATATAAAACTATTTGTACCAGGTTTCGGTATTCCAATTTCAAAACGTTCCAAATTCAAGTGAAAACTTTTTAAGCGGCGTTGTACTTTTGATAGGATGGCTGGATGGAAAATGTTAAACTTCAGTCACGTGACCTGATCGAAATTTCGTAAGACGGAGTAGAGTCCCACGCGCTCCTTTCAACCAGCACTGCCGCAGGTAGATTTTATATCATACAATATTTTTGACAGACGGAAGATATTTTACAAAACCTGCTGTCAAACTGTTGCATTGCTGTCGCAAGATACAAAATCACCCTGGCGGAGTGCAGCCCGAGGTTTATTATGTCGTCAAGTTATCAAGGTTAAGCCACATCTGGGGCAAGGGCTCGTGCTTATAAATAAAAAGCAATCAAAGAAATTCCAGCTGGATACGAAATCTCCCGCGACGGCTGTCAAAGTAGCATCACTAACCGAAATAGCATCTAATTATTTTGATGACTCAACTGGAATACAATTAATCTTGCCGCTTCTGTGAACTGTCCGAGTGACGGACGGACCGAAATATCGTCGCGTTTCGCGATCAATTAACTGTGAATATCGAATTTCGATCGGTGCCGCGTATCAAAGTTGGTAGCCGAGCGCAGTGCCGGTATAGCGTAGACAAGTCACTACAGACTACAAATACAATAAAGCCAGGTCTACACTTGTGGCTACAGAGTAACAGATAGACTAGTGACAGGTCTGTAGTCTACTGTCAAACTGACATTCTGTACTTTGTCACAATAAAAATATAGCCAATTATACTGACGATGGAGTAAGGTCAAATAAAAAGAGTGACTAAAGTTCTAAATAATAATATAATAATAATAATAATAATAATGAAGTAAATAGAGGCGTTCAAAATTTGGATAATTCAGTGCTAACCTCTATGATTTAAGCTAAAAGAATGGTGACCAATTGTTTAATATTATCGATACTTAACTGATAAGTATAAATAAAGCTAAAATTTCGCGCTTAAGGCGAGGATAAACCCCAATTTGTTATTCCGCGACTTCCGGTTTACCTAGTTCCAATATAATAACGAAGTTTTAAAAAATATGAGGTATAAAGCACAATATTTAAAATACCTTAAACCATAAACATTTTAATAAAACTTAATACTTTGGCTGTAATTAATTTCCAAACTCACCTCCGATAAAAATCTATTTTATCGAAATATAAGTATTAACTAGGATTTATTTATTTATTTATTTATTTTACATTTTATTTTAATAAATTGTTAGTAAATCTATATTAAAATTCTTTAACCGAACAATTTTGTTTCTTAATGATTATTTCCAAAGATATTTAAAAAAACATGAAAAATAGAGAAGATCCGCTCGAGCGACTACAGTTTTATGCTAAGCTAAAATGAATCTTATTGCGATGCGTATACGCTTGGTCTTTGGTTGTGTGCAAAGTTATCGTTTTGGATTGAGATGAATCCCCGCCTTAAGACAATTTGAAAAAAAAATTACTCAGAAATTGAATCCCATCCAATCAAGCACCAAGATAATTGAAATGAAGATGTTAAATTCACGAGAACCGCGGAAGGAAATCGAAGTTAAATCTATCAGCTTCGACGTATAGCAACTAGATATGCGGTGTTCACTAGAAAGTGCGTTTTGAATAGCATCAATAATTCGTTTTGATTTTACTTAGAAATCTAATAAATCTACTAAGATTAAACGTATTAATTTACGACTAGCTAAAAGCCGAGCTTTGTGAGGACTCGCGTCGTCACACCTTGACTGACTGATAACATCTACATATAAATAAAAATTACTATGTTAAAGCACAAATCAATAGGCGTGATAGTTTTTCCGTATAGTGTACCACAAAATGTTCAGGTTGTGGGACATACTAGGGCTCGCTTCGTTCGCCCTGACTTAGGGTTGATTCAGACCGCAACACGACGCGTAGATCAGGGCTGTTGAGGAAGTGATTATGAGGAAGAGGAGGAGGGCAAATTTAGAGGATGCGGATGAGGAAGAGGATATTTTTTAAGGAAGAGGATGCGGATGAGGAAGCGGATGAGGAATGGGATGATAGGAAATTATAAGTACTAGCGGACCCAAACCAAAAGCCTTTGTCCAGTCTGTACATTACTAGGTACATACATTACACACAAAATAATTAAAAGGGCATTTTCCAGTGGACCAAACTATGAATCTAAACCATTCTCAAAACAGACACAACAAAGAATCATCAAAATCGGTCCAGCACTTAAGAAGGAGCTCAGTCATAATCGACCAAGTGCGAGTCGGACTCGCGCACGAAGGGTTCCGTACCGTTATAGAGAAAAAATAGGCCAAAAATTGTGTTTTTTGTATGGGAGCCCCCTTTAAGAAATAAAGGGGGCTCCCATTTTATTTGAATATTATTATTAATCATTAAAGTACACATACAATAATTAAGGACTTTGTGAAAATTTCAAGTGCGTACCTGTTGCCATTATTGATTACGAGCAAAAAAAGGCCAAAAGATCAAGTTTGTTGTACTAATAAATATTAATATAATTTAATTATTAGTATTTGTTGTTATAACGGTAACCAAAATACACAATCTGTGAAAATTTCAGATGGTTAGCTATAGCCGTTCTTGAGATACAGCCTGGAGACAGACAGACAGACGGACGGACATCGAAGTCTCAGTGATAGGGTCCCGTTTTTACCCTTTGGGTACGGAACCCAAAAAAGATGAGTGAATGATACAATTCTCGCGCTCTGGCGTGTGCGTTGCCATGATTGGATACGCGACGCGCATGCGCAGTGAAATTCCTCATAAATTCCTCTTAAATTTTGAGGAAGCGATAGCGGAAGAGGATTTTTTTATTTTTATTTATGATTACGTAACGGTTGAGGAACCCAACTTGCTTGCGGAACTTCCTCATTATGAGGAAGCGGAAGAGGAATCCTCAGCAACCCAATCCAGCGTAGATGCATTTCTAAATTTATATGGGTTTGACAGATTCACAAGACGTCTCACGCAATTGAAATCTGTCAAATCCATACAAATGTATGCCGCGCCGCGCCTCGCCTCGCCTCGTCGCGTTGCGGTCTGATTTGACCCTAAGTAGTTGTTATTTTTTTCTGTCAATGCAAAACTTTAAGATCCTTAGCATCGAATGGCTCTTTGGTTGGGTGAGGAGGTATCCAAAAATCTCTAGAACCGAATGAAATTATGCTTTCGTATGTTATTGTGCTATAAATACTGAAAACATGAAAAACATACGCCGTCGTCTGTTATTGCGGTCTAATTCTTGTAGAATTCTACACAATGCATAATTTATGTCTCGTCTACTTTCCGTCTAGCGGTAGGAAGTAAATCATACGACACATTAATAAATGCTCGAAATCTAATCTCATAAAAATATGATTAGGTTTTAATTCCGTGGAGTTTTTATGGCGGTGTTAAACTTGATTAATACGATGCAGTCAAATAAGATTTATAAAATTTTCATCGCTTCGTAGAATTTTGAGATATTTGGCTGAAATTGTTGGTTTTTATTTTCTGTAAATAATATTGATTTCTTTAGTTTATGAATTATGATTTTTTAACGATATTATGTCGATGATAGTAAAAGCCAAACCCTCTTATACTAATTTTATATACCTAAGTGTACCTACCGTATAAAACTACCCTAGCACCTATCAGTCTTTATCTGTCATGTGAGTGTTCCAATATATCAGACAAAGACAAGCAAGTTACTGTATAGTAAGTAATGTTATAAAAAAATAGGATAGTTCTTCAAATAAAAATCTCCAAGAAAATAGATTTTCTCGTTATGTCACTTAAGCAATAGAAAAATATCGTAACGATAAAATGATCAGAACAGCAGCCAAGTCCAAGAATACGAGTGTCAATCACCGTCAGACACGACGGCGCGGACGGAATAAGCTTTTTCTGATGTTTCTGATATTCAAGACGTCGCGTGGACGCAAATCGCCCGTGTGTCATCGGCGTTATTTTTTATCTGTCACATGATTAAGGTCGCGGCTAGTTTTTTTTTAAGTACCGTATTGCAATGATAATTGCAATAATTTTGGAGATTTGGCGACTAGTTTTTTTTTCGTTGGATATCTCGTAAAAAACTTGACAAATAAATGTAACTTCCACTTCGAATCATTATGGTAATTATTATTTTTGCATCTTTAAATTAAATTGATATTTGTTATCGAATTAAATGTAAATGCCATCTCGTTACCGTCGGATTTATTTATCGGACGCGTATTTTATTGTCGTTCGCCACGGGGCGTTATTTAATCGAATGAGTAATCGATTGATCGGCCCGTAATTAAAATCGTAACTCATTAAAAGTTTTATTAAACTTGTCGAGTTTCGCGCGTAACAAATTAACTTTTATATCAAAAGTTAATTTGATTTTAAAATCGATTTAAGTTTAAAAATCTGATATTTTCTTTTATGGGGTTTTTGATAGCTTAACCTCCTACGCAACAATTTCTCACCCATGTGTCTGCTATATTCCATTTACAAAATATCGACTTGTTACACGCAAATATCTAGAAATGAGCAGCATACATATCGATAGAATTTGTCGATAACTTTCTTTTTTTGTCAATAAAACTTGTTGATCGGATTTACCGTAACAATTTTGTAGGTACATATAGATATTACAATATACTTAATTTGAACAAAAAACAACAGTCCCCTACGTATTTATTTAAAAGCGTATTTTGTTATGTGGATTTAAGATCTGAAGTTTATGTACTTATCTAGATTTTAAACAATTTAAACAAGTAGGCCTATAAAAGATTTCTTTCTACGTTTAAAAATATCGATACATTACATTGAAGCCTCCAAGGACGCCATCATATATCTCGTTTAATAAGGCGTTTGACATCGCCTCGGTGTTTATTACATCGCGATGTGTGAACTGAGATTTTAACATAACCTCAGGCTAGATTGTATTGGCTCTTCACTATTTTATATTGCCTTATAACTTGTAACGATCAATATCGGTAATACTCTACCATCTAAAAATACTTGAGAGTAATTTTATGATCTTTAGTAAAATTATACTTTTAATAAAATAATTACATATATTCACACCTGATGATGATTTTATCGAAACCGGTCGTGTAAAACATAATTGTTAATTAATAAAAGTGGAAGAACTGCATGAAAAGTGTATATTATTACTGTGAAACATGAATTTCCACCAAGATGTTACGGTACATTCAATATCATATATAAAAATAATTATGGTCTTAAATCATAATTCTCTACGATCAAAGATTTCAAAATTCTGGAAACGACGAATTTGACAATAAAATATATTAAGATAGTCCACGTAAGTCAAATAATCTCATAGTTGATGTCCCAAGCAACCATGAATTCGTTTGACCACGGTTATTTCTTTGACATGCCATGTCTAATCTATGACAAAGATGTCTATGTGCCAAGAAAACGCAGCTTATGTCAAAAGCATATAGCAACAAGTGAGCATAAAACGATAAACCTGAAAGTGCATAATTTCGATGCAATAATAATTTACAGCCATCACTGTTTTGATGCGGTAGTATTTCATAAGCTCGACAACTGCGCGCATCACTAAGTTTTACAATCTGTTGCGACTCGCTTTTCACAAATTATTGTCTTTGTTTTGCCATTTAAAAATGGAACGGTGTATTTTTTTAATTTGCATTTGCAAAGAGAAATTCTAATGGTGATAGAATGAAAATATTCAAGTTAAAAAAAGTGAACTTATGCTGGCCAGTTAAAAAGTATAAATCAAATCGAATGTTTTATTAGACACGTAACTAATGGAGATTATTAAAAACAAAGGACAATAATGATGAAGTGCGTTTGATATCAAAGTTTAAGGGCATTAATGAGTTATTGTGGTCGTACACCATAAAGAATCCGATCTCACTGATACGTCATAAGGCCATAAATATAGGGCCATAACTCGCGCGAGTTAATTACGAATAAATAAATAATTGAAAGTGAAGCCCCGGGCCTGATGTGGAGGTGCTAACAAGCGCAGTACGATATATTAGTCGGAATTTAATAAAATCCCCGCAAATGAGTTTTTGTCGATTTGTGAGTTGTGACATTTTTGTGGGTGGTTGGACTTGGAATACACCGTAATCGGCATGGCAGGAGGGTGTATTTTGCGATAGCTAATTGCAACGTCTTTCAAAATAAAAAAAATGCTGTCATACGCCTGTTTCAATGCTGATTCAAGATAAATATAGGTCTACCAGAATCTGATGGCAAATTTTGATTGCAGATGTTCAAAAAATATCCTTGATCATTGAATAAATTTTTATATTTGTATGTTTCACACACATAATAAGCCGCTATAAGGAAAAAAAGGATCAAAATGTTTTATTCCAATTACCCCGGCATTGCTAGAGTCAATTTAATTTCTCACTTTTTGCCATCAGATTCTGGTAGACCTATATAATATTATAATCACCTTGCAGGTTTTATTTATTTGAAAGTTCCTCATTCCTATTGGTAATCTCGTCAAAAGCTGAATTTAATAGAATGCAACATTTTTCATTTATTTAAATTCATAGACAAATAAAAAGAAAAACAAATTAAATTTTTAGCTAGTCGCTAGTCGGCCATATTTCTTTTCGAATTTCGGGCGTTTGAATTTAGAAGACAATTGAAACCGATACCGTTCCAAAGATAACTCGGAAGTGTCAGATCATTTTTGAAGCGGTATACATTTCCGAATCTCAGAATAGTATAAAGCAGATCTCTCATCAGGTGACCACAGATCGTTAGAAGGCAATTAGCCCGGAGATCACTCAACGCGCTCTATTTTACTAAAATATATTTTATATCTGACGGATGACATCGTTTCCGAATCATCTTGGCCACGAATTATAATGACATCTATTTTTATTGCGATTTTTATGTTGCCAACTTTTCGAACGGACAAATTGTTGGTGTAAACACGTTTTTATGATTTATTATTTTGCGTTTTTTACGAGTTGAGACCCTTTTATATACGCAAGAATGTTATGATTTACGTAATTCAGTACTTAGTTTATTGTTTTTAGAATACTAAATTATTGTAACTTAACTATTTTTGACTAAATTAGATGGTAGTTTTAATATTTAAATCTGGCCACACTGACAACGTGAAATCCCAAGGCTACGTTCGCTTCACTTGGAGTGGGGGTTGACGGGTAAAAATTGTGTATACATTCCATAATAAGGACTTCTTAACAGAAACAAACAAAAGTGATAAAACAGCAATAGGCTAATAACCCATATGACATATCCATACTTAAGACGCGCCCCCTACGGAGATGCCACAATTTACCGTTTTTAGAGCCTTATTAACTCATAATTTGAAAGCCACAAAATTCTAATAAAAATACAGCTATAATCTTCAGCATATGAACGTTCCTTTCATAGTTATTAATTTCCTATTTTTGTTTTTTATACTTACTTACTCATGATATCAGCTTCCAAAGTACTACCAATTAATTTAAATTCAAGCATATATTCAGTATCTCCCTAGTATTTACAAATTACGGTTATTCGAAACATACGCCAATAGATCGACAATTACATTAACTACATACTGGATGTTTGAATTTTTTTAGGTCAATTTTGAACTAAGATAAGTAAAAAAAAAAATAGGATTTTGGTGCGATCTCGGTAACTCAGCAAATGTATGATCAAGGTCATTTGCTCAGGGGATGGCCTTAACATTATAATAAGTGTGATCGTCTGTCTATCGGTCTGAAATTTGGTATGATAGATACTTTCAGTCCCGGGAAAGGACATAGAATACTTTTCATCCCGGAAAATGTATAGTTCCCGAAAGGAGTTGCAGGCGTCATTTATGTAGTAATCAAATAAATCTAAGCTTTATTTTTAGTTTAACTGTCTTCTTGGGTCTTCCTGCATAAACCCTGCACTTAAGTAGCAATTCATCATTTTCATATGTCATATTATTATGGTGCCAAATATTACCGGTACTGTACATTATATTATATGTAATATTATGATGTGCTTATTTTGGAATTTTCTGATAAGATCTAAGGCTCCTAAACTAGATCGAAAACTGTGTTAACTTTTAGCACAGTTATCTTAAATCCAGGAGGAACCGTACATTTTACTCAAAATGTACGGATCCCCTGGATTACCTATTATGTCTATTATCTGTTTCCGGACAGAGTTTTTATATTGTCTTAATAAGCAAACTTATAATTACAATAGTTAATATAGAAAGCAATCAGGAATACCAACAATTAGATTATATTTTTGAGCTCCATGATTGAAAGCTATCCAGGCTGGCCAACGTGATGGATGACCGGCTAAATTACCTCGCAGGGCTGCCAACTTGGATGCTTCGGCACGAGTTGCCTACCTTAAAACCAAGGTGTCATGTCTAGATGTTTAAATCAGAAAAAATAGTTTTTAATGCACAGCGTTTGATGTGTATCTGTAAATTTGTGGCTTTGATGGATTCTAAAATATTATGTAGGTAGTGATTTAGGACGGTGTTTTATTTTTACTTTTTCGACACAGGGGAAAGATAGAACATTGGTGTCTCTGTGGTCTGTTTAGATTTTGACATTGTAGCTCTCAAATGGTGATCCGATTTTGATCCCCTTAGGTATTTAAGTACTAGTAGCATATTTAGGCTGTAACACTATTCCTGTCGACCTCTACAATTTTGAAGATTAACATCCATATTCCTACATATAATATGCTACTTTGAAGGAGATCAAGCCTTCGCCTCTGGTAAGGTACTCATTACGACAAAATTTTTTTGTTCACAACATAATTTCCCAAATATTTTTTATTAATTTGTGACACCCCTAGCCATACCCCCTTTACCCCGTGCTAACGAGTCCAGTGATTATTTATAATGGCGACGACAGCGTTTCCGACTTTAATCTAGGACAAAATGAAAATCAATTTTGTGGGTATTTGCCCATTTATCAACAGGTGTCTTAAAAAAAATGACGTCATCGCAATTCGAAATGACAGTTCAAGACGCCCGCGCGACAATGTTTGAAAGTAATTCAAAATTCTTTTTTTGAATTCATTCAAAATTGATTGGCTGAGATTTTGGAGGGGTTTTGGCAGAATTTTTTTAAGAAACCTTCTCGTACTTACAGTCAAATACAAACCTTTAGGCTTTCAAGTCTTTTGACTGCTAGCTTTTCTGGGGGCATCTTTAGGGAGTGAGGGTTTCTCTTCCTTCCTAAATCTTCCTTGGGTTAGAATAGTGTTAGAGAATTTCGCGTAATTTTGCCCAAATAAAAACAGCGCTAAACGCAAAAATATGATATCGATTTTGATGAAATTTGGCAAGGAGATACTTTGACTCTCGATAAAGAAAGTAGAATAATTTTTATATAATAATGTACAGTTTTCACGCAATAAACGATTTTTACAATAAAGTTACGGCCAACACCTACTGTTAGAACATAAGTTAAACTTTCCAGAATTTCCAGTAACTTATAGGTAGTAATTGGAAAATTCTATCAAGATATAAGAGGTTATGCTGTAACCGGAAGTGTGTCCACATCCGGTCAGTATCTATGTGTGTCGGGCGGTCGGATACGGTTATCATTTCCGCATGTCTTTCCCACGACACCTGGATAATGTTTGGCTAGTGAAAGTTTTCATACTGTCTTATTATAATATGTGGAATTATTATGCGTTTAAAAATATTATTGTGTAAATTGTAAACTTCTTTTACAAGCTACTAACAATCACCTTCAAGTTACACTCGCAACGCAAAAATTCTTTTATCGCGCGGGAACCGTACATTTTTTCGGGAAGATACACATACCATGTCTCTTCCAGGGACTCAAATTATCTGCATACCATTCATCAAAATCCGTTTAGCAGTTTAAGCGAAAGAGGAAACAGTATGTACTATCAGAGAAGTTGATTCCTAGGCAGATGGGGGACCTACATAGTTACGCGTTAGGTACGTCAAACCCAGCCGACAGATCACAGTTAATATTGAATTGACATGATCCGACCAAATGACGTTGGTCTGTCAACTACCTAGGAAACAATTTCCTCGATGATACCTTGCGAAAGTACCTAATGCAACAGTGAATATTGTACAAAATCTGCTGTTCGTCAATCGAACATTTTTCTCCTAAACGAATCAGAAAAACAAATTATTTCATGAATTTAAACAGATTTCACTCAGTAGGTTAAATAGGTTTTATGTACTTATTGTATCTACAACGATAATCATTTCGTTCGTCAGAAACTTTTGTGATTTTCCCTAAAAAAGTGGGCGGCGCCCTACCCGCCCGCCCTCGGCTAGGGCGGACGGGTCGTGATTTATATTCGTCTTATTAAAATATTATGTGAAATAATTAAGAAAATATATTTCTATTTATTAAGTTTACAAATTCCTAAAACTAGAAAATGATAAATGTTGCCTTATAAAACATTTCCAGTTATTCTCTATTCGGAGAAAATTTTCCATAAAATATGATTTGACAGTCTATGAAATCTTCTAAATTAAAATGGTATTATTCTTTTGTTACTCGGCAATTAAGAAAAATAATATTCAAAATATCTACAGCCAAACATATGTATAACCTCCACCTTTTTGGAAGTCGGTAAAAACTTGTGTCTTGTATACGTTCAATTGAAATTTGATCTGAACAGAGATGAAAAACCACAGACATAAAATACGGCTCGATAATCCATTTCCAATCCTTGCATCTATGTCTATTGTCTATGCCTTCAATATTGAAATACCATCAACAATATTCCCTATCATAATGCAACACGACAAAGTATAATGGGAACCCGATTTACACGATCGATAAATAATTTTAAACTCTATCCTTTATGGAATTAAGTTGATTATCCTTTGTGTATTGTGAGGATAGGTGTTATCGTTGTAATATCGCGTTTCCTGCCACCCGCCGCGCCTACACCGTATCTTGAACATTACAATACCTAACTACTGTATTATTATCAGTTGAAACTATAGGTGTTGATGTTATTAGGTGTTAAATAGAGAAGAAATGCTATATTTAAGCCTGTGCTATATGAATCATTAGTCATTAGTTATTACCAAAGAATCGATCATTTTCTTTCATAAATACTGGATGTAACAAAACTAAGTTTAAAATACTTGAGGGTATTAATAATCAATAAGTACTATTTCTTTATATAAAGGTAGGTATATAGAAAAAGTACCGTAACGCACTGTGAAAATAGCAGTACTGAAAGAGTAACTTTTTTAATTTTTGTTCTTTCCCCATGGAAACAAAAAACTTGACGTATCCATATTATTGTTGTTAAAAAATCAATTACAATAATATTATGTAGGTAATTCCAAATAGCTGAATATTTATTTTTAGTAAAAACAATCATAGCTTGTAAAAGGTCGTATCCTTTAATATTTCATTGTTAAAAAAATAAAAATTTCTCCGCCGCGTAAAGAGATGCATTGTCAAAGTCAAATTTCGAATTAACCCTTCGCTGGTCGTATGTTAATGTTGCATTGTGCGTTTGTTCTAACCTGTCGCACTCGACTCCATTGTTTTTTTTTTCTTTTTTGTCCCCGATCATTTTATTTCCGTTAGATTCTTCTCAACATAATCGAATCACTTTTTATGCTTCCTAATTTGAATACGCCAATCATTTGATGTCAAAATTTGGATTGTCATTTATCTGATTTGAATTTACACGGTTCAATGATTTAAGAAAGTAGGTGTGTTTTTTGTCTCCTCGGCCGTATTCTATTCACCTGTATGTTAGGTTGTATTAATTTAAGTTTTAAATTTACATTAATTGTGTTGATTAGAAAATTACATACTTAAAAGTAATTTTTTATTATTATTAGTTCTCATTTCATAATTACATACAAAAAGGTGTACTAGGAAAATCCTTTTTTTTAACATTGGGAAATGCTTTACGCATCCCCGGCAAATTGGGGATATCGGCCGGGGTATGTGGGACTCCTGTCTACCCACTAAAACCCCATGGTGCTCCACTCATCGCTTAAGGCAGAGTTGCGGGTACGATAGAACCTGCCGCAACAGTACTAGGAAATCCTAGTTTAATACCTACTTTTGTATAGTGTCTCATGCAGTAATAACTCATAAATAGAAGTTTAGTGTGAACTGGAGTGGAAAACAAACATGTTATTTTACTGCAAATTCTTAAACTACGGCACCTTAAGTAAAAAAAAATAATATTTGAAATTCGAATTTTAGCCCCCACGTGTTTGTGTAAGCCACAAATACACGTCATACTAAAAAAACAGGCTAAAATGATCAAACCATTGAGGTACTATATACTGGAGAGAGCCTTATATCGGTGTATAAGCGTCAAAAGCGTGTAATGTTATGTCCTACTTACTAGGACATAACAAAGGAGTCGGTCTGCATATTTCATGTAATAAAAGTGTTAATAAAGGTTTTAGTGAACATTTAATGCTAGATATTGTTGAGTTTTGTGGTTCCGCTAAATAATAAACCATAAGAATGGTCAAAGAATGCCTCAAACACGTGGATTTAACATTAAATACGTATGTTTTGAACAACGTTTTTTGGGCTTTTCAATCGGTATTTTTGTTAGCTAAAAAGATAATTTATAAGTTTATCAATCCCTTATTTATGCCATATAAGGCACTAGTGCTAAAAATGTCACATCAATTAATTTGCATAGCTTTTTACGTGTGTTTACGGATTCTCATCACTTGAACTATAGTTAATCGATATCATAAACTAATTGACTTTCTTTCCTGTATCATAATGTGCTTCGAAATAATCGACAAATAGAAATATTCAAGAAAATAAACGCACACTACTTGTATGAAAATATGCACAAAATGGCCACGCGATGACGGGCTAAGACTACATCTATACTATAATACTTTATCTATGGATCAAACTATCAAAGCTTCCACAGACAACATTAGCTGCGTCATGCATCAGACGCCGTACCGTATTGTAATGGGTATTGTTATTCAAATGCACCGAGGGCGAAGGCCTAAGACAGTGGCAGTCCTGTCTCGACACCTTCGCTTCGGTATAATAGATACGAGTGACGCCTCCGGTATAATAACTGAGGAGACTCCGTGCATTGTAATGAACTGAGACTTCGGATTATCGAATATTGATTTGAAAGAAACGATAATGAAACTAACATCTACATAAATAAACATGAATTAAAAAAATTGTGAGACTAGCTGAAACTAGAGAATTTAATTTATTTTACTCTTGAAATATTCGTGAAAGTCCAGGGAAGGTTTATATTAGGATGGAAGTGATACGAAGTTCACCAGGTCATCTAGTTACTCATAAAATGCTTAAAACGCGAATATACAAATTGATGTTGAGAGAGATGACAGTAAAAAACCTCGATTACTAATAAAATATTTAACAATAGCTTTGCCTGGTCACATTGGAAGAGTAATATGAGAAACAAAAGGAATTAAGACGATACGTAAATATCTTATTATTAAGAGGGTAGATAGAAAACAAGGAATACCTCGACTGCAATCATTGAACGACTGCATAACAATTTACTCGTAGAAATATAAAATTAAAAACATACGACTAGTAACTGCTTAAAAAGGGACTAAGGTATGATTGCGTTTTCGCATACATTGTGATAACAAAAAGATAAACGAAGTCGAACATCAAAATGGGAACATTAAAACAGAAATAAACGTAAATGGTATCGCCACTATAATTTCGTTTCATACAGAAACACATAAAAACTATCAACATTGTAAAACGGCGATTAGCAACACTGCAACAGTATGATAAAGAAAATTAAAGGTTTCCAATGATACTTTACGATTCCTGCAAGCGACAAGAGGTTGTAAAAGCGAGAATAGGAATGATGTATTACTTATTATTGTGTACGGCGAATCGAATAGATCAGGAGTGCTAAATATAAACGCTGTTCCCTGGCTGTTATGTGGTGGGGAAATAATGAGAGAACTTTAGTGGTTTAAGAGAAATAATGCGACTAAAATATGGGTGGTTATTTTAATGGAAATACTGTAGGCTGCTTAGTGCTCAAATGTAAGAAAATATTGTTTACAATAATTTTTTCTGTCTGACTGTTTCCATGTCTTTGTGGCACCTCCATCGTGGGTGTCGCAGACACAATAGATTTACAATTGTTATGCGGTAGCCGGCTGCCGCTTGGGGAATGATGGGTTAAATTAAGATTTTTTAGGAATTTAAAATAACGTTTACGTAGCTGGTTAGAGAAACTTCCAATTACAATTGAATTACATAATATCACTTCAAATTAATGTAAAGTTTTATCAAATGTTACTTCTAAATATAAGAACGTGTTATGTAAGTAAGAAAAAATCAATATTTAGTACCAACTAAAAATAATTTTGATAGAGCATTCTTTTCACGAAGTTATAACTGTGAAATGTTAGTTCAATTGAGTAGGCGATGTAACTTTGTACAGGTTTATAGTTCCCGATACTTGCCAGTTGCCACCACCGCTCTTTCCATTGTTGCATTCATCGCAATGATCCGCCGGAGTCCTTTCAGCCGCATCTGACATTTCCATTGTTGGCATTTTATTGCCGGTGTTACCGTGCGCGATCGTAAAGAACGCCTGCGCCGATTCCCCGACTCGATCCTGATGGGATCCGCGACCGCATCGGAAACCGAAGCCACCGCAACGACGAAGATACGTTTCTAATAAATTGATACGAGGGATTGGCCGGCGTTCCGCAAGGTTCGACTCTCGGCCCGCTGTAAATCATACTTTACAACCTTTAATTACAGATCGCTTCATGTGTAGATCGGAGGGCTGCGCTCGCGAAAATATCGCGTAATAATGGGTATTGACCGGTAATGGCTCCCCGGAGGTACCGCCGCCTTTGTCTTCTTATTGCCAATTACGGCGAATCGCTCTCCACTCCCGAAGTGTTCGTATTTGATTGGTCATATAAATGATTTACGTTAACCGATCCGTGCTTAATCGCGGCCGAAATTAGTGTCGATGTAAATCAGTGGGGGTGATTCTAATAAGAAAGGCCGGACAATGTTGCACCGGAAAGGCCGGCCGTTTTAATGTCTCCGGAGCGGAGTTACGCCGGATTGTTCTCGGGTTTACTGCTGCTGGTGTGATTGATCATCGTATCTGTCGCTTCGGCGAGTTCCATACCATGTGCGAGCAGTAAATGTGTATTCGGCTTTGATGGCTTCGGAACAGATAATGAATGAAACAAATTCCATGTTGCTCACTATGTATTTACTTTATTATGTTGTTTTCTAAGATTTACTCTATTTTCATTCGATTTATTCAAGTCAATGTAAATTTGAATCAGTTTTTGCCCCTGTAGTTGTCGGATTAATCAAGGAAAGGAAATCAAGGAAATAATATGTTCTATGACGGTTATCTTTTTGTTGCTCATAGTTCATTTGCGTCTTTACAATCTTTAAAACTACTTATTTTAATCCATGTCATTCGCACTGAGCACTTCAAACTTCACGTAAATGGAATAACATACGTATCTAAAGCGTTAAAATACGAGTTTAATTTAAAACTTCTCTCATGTTCGCAATAAATTCTTACAGCCATAAAACAAGAGTGTCTAAACAGAGGGAAGCCAGCATTTACTGCCGTAATATGAGCTATTAAACCACTATTTACTGTTATTTGCGTCTTTACGTTCATCATTATCACTTCTTATCTGATTCCTATTTGCAATTTTAATGCTTGAAATAAATGAGGAATATAACGATGATAATAAACGTCGAATCAAAAATATAAAACTTAAAAAAGTGCTAATAAACTTCTGCAAGAGAATAATAAGAGTAAACATATAATATTATGTTTTTAGAAAAAAAGGTAATACCATAAAATAGCTACGGATAGTTCGCAGATGAGTAAGATAAGTGATGCAATTACGTATCTACCATTACCACGATCATCGCAGTAGCACAGAATATATATTGGTAGTAGGCAGTACTCAGTAGTTATATCGTGATGGATCGAAACTCCGATCGAGAGGGGGCGGGGCGATCAAATGCACCGACCAATGCGAGCTCGCCGTTAAATGATAGCCCGCTATTGGCTTGATAGGTCGTCTCGAGGGCGTCCGATCGATTATCTCCCGATCTCTACCTAGTGTTTATATCGAATTTATTCAAAATGTCGGAAAGTTTTATGTTGTATGGTTTTAATGATAATAATGACTAGATGTTTTTAGTAGTAGAATGGCTTTAATGAGAGAAGGCTTATAACTTATAGAGTTATACCTATATAGCTTGCTATTGACTTGATATCACTATTCCTTATTAAGTTGCTACTTAATGACTCTGTAAATAAACCGTTTCAGATACAAAAGTAAATTGAGGTAGCTTAAAAAGCTTTAAGTTTCAAGAATAGCGTTCAATAGATTGTTATATTATTATATCGCTTATTTAAATTCATATCGATTTTGTCATTTTAACCGTCTTCTTTAACGTTTGAAACGTTCGTGAATTTTAATCTACGTTTTTAGTATTCTTTAAGCCTTCTGCTACCTTACTTTTTTTCTAAATAAAAAGAAGTCCATTCCGATGTTAATTTTCTTCATCTTTAAGTACTTCGGAAATCGGAAGGTCTGATTAGGTGTATAATTTACTGTGGTATTCCAGGTAGCTGTTAGTCAAATTGCATTTTAGTATTGAGAACTAATCGTAATTTACAGCCCTTTATCTGAGGTGTTAGGTTTACGATGGTTTCGACGTAAGTGCCGTTAAGCGTGTCAATACTACATTGTATGTCATCGTCAAAATCATCATTGTAATCTTCTTTATCATCAAAATTTAAAACAATCTCCTTGACAATCAGACTTTCTGATGAAGCTGTATTGCTGTAGAAATTAGTAGAATTATTCAGGAAAACCTAGACTAATTATCTTCATAATTATTATCATGGAATTTATTTAAAACAATCTCCTTGACAATCAGACTTTCTGATGATGCCATGTTGATGTATAAATTAGTAGAATTATTCAGGAAAACCTAGACTCATTATCTTTATAATTATTATCATGGAATTTATTTAAAACAATCTCCTTGACAATCAGACTTTCTGATGATGCCACGTTGATGTATAAATTAGTAGAATTATTCAGGAAAACCTAGACTAATTATCTTCATAATTATTATCATGGAGTTTATTTAAAACAATCTCCTTGACAATCAGACTTTCTGATGATGCCACGTTGATGTATAAATTAGTAGAATTATTCAGGAAAACCTAGACTAATTATCTTCATAATTATTATCATGGAGTTTATTTAAAACAATCTCCTTGACAATCAGACTTTCTGATGATGCCATGTTGATGTATAAATTAGTAGAATCATGCAGGAAAACGTAGACTCATTATCTTACGTAACTCTTTTAATTCTTGCATTCAAGAATTAATAACTATATCGATCGGCATTTTCTACGTAAATTCCAATTTTTTCAATAACACAAAGTCGGACACTCTTGCATTTTTTATTAGGAGTGGAAAAGCTAGCTTTCTCAATGCCTTGTTCTTATTTATAATCTGATTTATTGTTTAATACAATCGCTTTAAATCCAATTAATTTGCCATTACTATTGCGGAAATTTAAAATTTCCTTGTTGCAATGTTGTATTGTAATGTAACTTTAGACTAAACATGAGAAATATTGAAATAGGCGTTTACTTATCTATTTAGTATTCAGCATTTACTAAATAAGCAACATTTTCCCGCGCAACTATAAATAGCAGCGAGGTTGTCGATATGAATGTTTCTTCGAAGCAATAATTTGTCACAATTGGATATACAATTAGATTGGCTCTGTCGGCGATATAACCCGGCCGTGTTAAGTGGGACGTCGGTACTGTTAGTGCGGCCACATTGCTTACTTGCGGTGCGGTGCGACGACGCAGATATGTTACATTGATGCGTTGCTTTGTCAGATATTTTTGATATCGGATTTTTAACACGGGCTTAAAAAGGGTTTCTTCCTACGGTAAAACAGACAATGCCCCTCAATCATTCTGTTAGGGTTTCTATTCTTTGCTGTTTCTACTGTGGTCGTGATAAAACTACAGGCTGTCATCGTCTTGTAATAAATGTCCAGTCTGTATGACGTAATAATTGATGCGTTTCGACAACGCAACGTACTGGAGCATTGCGGCTTAGGTCTAAGCTATTAAAATTGATGTTTTGAAACGTCAACACATTTTGTCCGACGACATCAATACATAAACTTAATATATCTAGCGGAATAGAGCAACAATCTAGAGCTGTCAAATAAAACCGAAATTGGTGCAAAATATGTGTGCGTATATACTTACACAAGCATGATTGAACATGAATTCTATGAGATTAAATTGTCAACGTGTGGCACGTGGCAACTGGACGTCAAAAAAGAGTGCTGCTGTCATGTATCACACGTCTCTTTACCACGCAGTGTTACTGATAGTGACATCTCTTTTGCTCACAGCTCAGGCCTTTGTTTCTCTATTCCGCTAGGTATATTAACTTTATGATGTAAAACGTCCAAGAGTTGTCGCACCGCGACCGAGGATTGTGGCCTCTCTCTTAGCTGTTAAAATGGGTGTTTTGTAGCGGTCGGATAATAGCGTGCACTGGTCCAGCGCATGCATAACGAATCTCAACGCCGATTTGAGGAAACAGTTATTGGGGTGATTGTTTTCATAAACAATACATTTCTCGACTTGTTACTTTGAAATATCTAAACATAAGTGGGACGAATCGTGCCCAATCTTGTACGGTTGATTCTATTCGGTGGAGTTCAATTGGTGTGTAAAGTTCAAGTATTTATAGTATTTTAGTACATTACTGGTTTCCTAGTTATTAGTTACTACTTTCGTAAGGTAGTTTTTAGAAGACTCTTAAGTTCTAAACTGAATTGTTTACCCTAATCTAAGCTCTACTGTTGCTATAAAAAAGAAAATATTACCAATTTTCATCAATTAAATAAGTATTCTTTGCAAATCTTTCAAATAAGTATATATTTTGTGAAATGTAAATATATTTGCATATTATTGATGGTTCGTTTATTTAACTGACCTAAAGCAAATAGTTCACAGGGAGTCAAAGTAGTGTAACCAGAATTTTTGCTTTTTTGTATTTTTCGCCCGCAACTTTGATCGTTGTTGTATCGCGAGCTGCGTTTATGACATTATGTAAATCTGCGTTTTAGCACCGTTTAATCTGCATTTAACAGAATCTAATCGTCGGCTTGTCCTTCTCGGCTATATTCGCACGTAGATGGATTTTCCGTGTAATAAATGTATGATAAATATATATTTTATTGCCGTTTTACGATCGTACGGAGGATTTCGTATTGATAGAGTATGTCACGTCTATTTGAACACATCAAAGTTGGGATGACGCTTCGGTTAAGGTGTTTACTATAATGTTTTACGTTTGATGTGTTATTTTGTATTCTGAACACTCATTTAAAGAGGACATTGGATAGTTAAAACACGTCTTTATTAAGTTCTGGAGGCCGCCCGCAATGAATAAAAAGTATCCTTTCCCGGGACTCAAATTATCCCCATACCAAATAGCAAAATCGGTTCAGCGGTTTGGACGCGAAGAGATAACAGAGAGACAGACAGACACACTTTCGCATTTATAATATTAGTATGGATATTTAAGTGACCTAAGTTTAGATTCTATTTTAAAATATTCTCAAACTTTCTTATCGTTATAAGAAAACATCACGTCATTTCACTGCGTTTCTTGTTAACTAACTGCGTAGATAAATTTAATACGTACTAGTAACAGGGCTAGCCAAGAAGTTTTCTTTATCGCCTTTTTATAAAATCGCCGATCAAAATGTATGGAATTGACATTACACGAGTCGAACGTCAACTTCATATTATCGAACGCTTATGTCAATTCCGTACCTACATTTTGATCAGCGATTATAAAAAGAAGCGATAAAGCATCTCCCAGACAGACGCGGCCTGCGGTGGCGGTGGCGGTGGCGGTCAGTTGGATGACTTGAAAGTTCTAGGGACGACACAGACACACGCGGCCACACGGCCATGTCATCCAACTGACCGCCACTGCCACCGCCACCGCAGGCCGCGTCTGTCTGGGAGACGCTTAAAGGGTCAGGTCTATCTAGATTCTAGTACATAAACAAGTCCTAAATCCTCATTCATCTACCTCTTAAACCTTTATACAGATCAATCACCGGGAACATTAACAAAGCGCCCGTTTTATTTGCTCTAATTTTCCGCTCATCACGTTCAACATAAGCTCAGCAATTAATCTCTGGGGAGACGTTCGGGAACTCATCAGCCCCCCTCTCCGTCCCCCCGTGGACCCCCTCGAGGGGGGGTGGGGGGTCACACGCCCCCGCGGGCCGGATAACCAGAGTGATTAACTGCCAGGAAGACGTATTGACAAATAGTCGTTTAGGTATTCGCTAATGCCTCTCTCGTCAAACGATCGGGGTTTATTGATGTTTGAATAAATGAACACCCTGTATTAGGGTGGGAGTTTGAGGGTATTTCAAATTGTTTTTCCGTTTTGTAAATTGTTACGATTTCAATTTATAGTTGATTTTGCCTATAACTTGATTGCTCTAAAGTCTATCGAAAACCGTACATTTTTCGCGATATAACTAAAAACTTTGGGACTCGGAGTATCGGGTATATTAAAATAAAAGTTTCACGATTCATGCTTCAAGCATGGTAACAGACAGACAGACTGATAGACTTTCGTATTTATAATATTAGTATAGTAGGAGTAAATTGTAAGGTATGGCATAGGGTAAGGGCCTGTTTCACCACTTTCTGATAAACTGCTTATAGGCTATTCACAACTTTTTTGACAGATTCTCCATACTTGACCTGTCAAGTTAATTGGTGGATAGCCTTATCAGGAAGTGGTGAAACAGGCCCTAAATATTGTAATACTGTGGTACCGGTAACTGAAAGGTTACTAAAATAATTTTCATACTTTATTAGTGTGAAGACGGATTGAATTTATTTTTTCATGAAAATCTTTCGTAATGCACTCATAAAAATGACGAAGCACCACAAATGATTGTAGAACATAAATATTTATATGTGTGTTTGTTTTCGCATTTCGCCTGAACAGTTGTGCGACGTCGACGCCTCAGAAACTGTAAACTAGCTCAGTGTTTTTCAAACTTTTTCATGATGTGACCCCTTGGTATGAAACAGTATGTCGCGACCCCCCACCCGTTGCTTCTTTAGCATGTATGTTTATGAATATAATATGCTTTTGTTAAAATAAGCCTACTTAATATCATCTTTATAATCTTTACTAGACGACGCCCGCAACTCCGTTGCGCCAAAACTTGTTTATCGCGCGGAAACTGTACATTTTTCCGGGATCAAAAGTATTCTATGTCCTTTCCCGGGACTCAAAGTATCTCCATGCCAAATTTCAGCCAAATTGGTTCAGCGGCAAACCGCTGAACCGATTACCTCTTCACGCCCAAAGGCATGAAGAGGTAACAGACAGACAGACAGACAGATACACTTTCGCATTTATAATATTAGTATGGATAGTATGGATTGTTTCTACTGAAATAATTGTTCTCTCGAGAGAGAGTTTCGTTTCTGTCGTAAGAGGTCGACCTTTTACGACAGAAACTTCGTGACCCCCAGGGGGTCACGACCTACAGGTTGAGGAACACTGAACTAGCGGTTATACTCCTTTCCCAGGGAAGTGTTATCTCAGTGTTTGTCAATTCGTATCTTGTGTGAAAAATTGATTTTCCGGTCCGTGACACACCTAGGTCGCGTGTTTAAGATTATGTTCATAATCGTGACTACAGGACGACAATCTTTGAAATGACTAATGAGAAACATTATTATTTAAAGTCCAACTCCAAATATTGGCTGTTATTTATGATTGAGAAGACTTGAATAAAATTGTCGTCGAATATTTTTCTGTGTGTCTATCCGTCCTTCTGTTTCTCTTTTAGGTATATCTAAACCACCATTTAAGCGTTTTTGTAGAATCTAATTCGATAATTGAATTTTGTATGGATACTGAATTTCGGCGCATCAGGATCGTTGGTAGTTGGTACAGTAGGATCTTTTCAATTCAAGCAACGCCATCCGACAAAAATGCATTTTATGACTTGCAACCTTTTGCCTTTCTCCGAATTTCTTACTTTATCACTTTATATCAACACTGGTAGATAGTATCCCGTCGAAATCAAAGAGTACCTCGTCTAAACTCCTTGTCAGTTGTCGTACTCGTCTAAATCTCTCGTTCTCGTCTAAATCCGACGGAACTTAACAAATGATTTATCACCAAATATTATATTTAATATCTTTTTGGTAAAATTTCCATCTTTTTGATGAAAAGATGGTCCCGTGCGAGTTTCTAACGCTGTTTCTTCTCGCCAGGCTAGTTTCCGAACCGCCATAGGCACCATAGTCTCGACGTTCAGAAAAGATTTTGTAAAAAATTAACTCCGAATAAAATTATTTGATTTGATTATCTGAACATAGATAGTAGTAGCAGATAGTTCGTCTTAACCCCTCGTCTATATCTCGTCTAAATCCGTCAGCCATAAACGCGCGATCTGCACGCTCGTAAATCAGTATCGCGCTGGTTTACGGCGCAGAGCAAAACGCCATAACCCACCAATACAGTTATACGCAGGATATTATCATATGTGTGTCATATCCGCGGCTAATTCTGTGTGAATGATTGTCTATGCTTGTCTATGCCAAATATTTGAACTAGGTAATTGCAATAAACATGTAGAGTTGAGTTTGCTGTGTTTTTCGAAGGAAGACTTTTTTGCTTATTCTACAAAAGACTTACAAGCATAAATGTATCAGCCAAATTCAGACATAACCAAGCGTGATAGATATAGTTCCTCATACTAAAAATCAATTTTATACAAAAATAGCATACGCTTTGCTACTAAATACTAAATATAGGTATAGGTATATGTTTTATGTTAAGAGCTTAAACTTCTACCAATGAATCCAAAATCCGTTTACTATTTCCGCAATAGTCCACCGTACAACTACCATAAGATTCAAATTTTGAAATAATATTATGTATCTGGGGCCACCGTAGTGCCCCCGCCAAGACGAGCCAAGCGAAACGCAAGGGCACTACCGACCTTTTCTCGATGTAGTATAAATTATAATCAAAATACTTTTAATATCATCTTCTCTTATGCACAGTAGGATAAAATACTCAAAACCACCACCTTCTCTTCCAGGTACCCCCATCACCCGTTTACCCGTCATGGCGAAAACAGTACTCGACCTCTGCGAGCTGTACAACCTGGTGGTGGCCCGGGGCGGCCTAGTAGCTGTCATCAACAAGAAGCTCTGGCAGGAGATCATCAAAGGCCTCAACCTGCCCTCGTCCATCACGTCTGCTGCTTTCACGCTGAGGACGCAGTGAGTTATTTTTCAACACGCTTTTATTAGCTTGGGCTGTATTCAAATTCATATTCAAATTCTTTATTAAGCATACAATACAACCGGAACCTCCGGTAAACTACACCGGCGCGCCAGAACTCCTCCACCTCGAAGATGGATAAAACTTGAGTCGGCACTCTCACCACAAAGGAACCGAAATTCACTTTGTGGCGAGAGTACAGACGCTCCACTCTATGTTTGTATGTAACGGAATCTTTGAGCATGATTTTTACCTATCTCCAAGTCCTATCTCCTAGTCAAACTAATTCGAAACTTTGCACAAGTGTTGAGAGTCAATAACAATGCAATAATGTGTTAAAATTTTTGAAATAATAAAAGAGCGACTTTTTTTTAGTTTTTTTTAACTATTATTTTTAATTTGGGAATTTTTGTGCAGAAGATGACTAGGTATGTCAGTACCATAGTACCACAGTGGAATATAATTACGTAGGTAAAGATAGCCTACAATTAGAAATTTAAAATTAAGTTTATAATAAAAAAAATGCCTAAGCTGAAATTTGGCCCTTGTCTGTTTAACTACTGTTAACAATGCATAAATTCATACAATGTTTTGGCCTTCTCTATTACATTGGAAAAAGCGCTTCATAGACTTATCTATGAAGCGCTTTTTCCAATGTAATAGAGAAGGCCAAAACATTGTATGAATTTATGCATTGTTTCTCTGTCAATTCTGAAGCTACTTGAATGCTTTATTCTTTAAACCTCTTAAGGTTTAAATAATAAAGCATTCAAGTAGCTTCAGAATTAGGTGAAAATAAAATGCTAATGGATTCGAAAGAGACGTAACTTAAGAATTACAAAATTGAATCTATGATGTTGTGAAAAATAGAGTAAGATATGATTTAGGGTAGGTATAGGCTTTACTTAACTTATAAAAAAATATTTATTAAATTAATTTTTAGATGTTATTAGGAATCTGAATTTATGGATTCACAAAGGTCAAAAGTGCCAAAATGGAAACTTCTGAGTTTTTAATTTTTGTACACTGTACGCATTACAAAACACTTTAAATCTTATTATTTTATTTTTAGCTTAGCTTATTTTATTTCAATATAGCCCGCTCAAAATCTCATCCTTTGAAATTATAATAAGCATGAAGACGTATTATACGTAATATAACATATTATTTATGGGCAGTATTATATTAGTGGCTAGTATAACGCTGGCCATTTGAGTGTTCCATATTTGAATTTTTATTGTACTCTCACGACGACACAGCCGACGACATTGGCCTTATGACTATGAAAATAAGAGCTAAATTATGCCTCAAATTTGTCAACCATAGTAAAGACAGCGGAGACATTATGTCAAATCTATAATTAATAGCTCCATCCCAATTTCATATACATAATATAATATGAATAATGTTGAACTCTTTGTCGGTCCGTCTGTCCGTTTACCGTTACGCGTTCAAGTGTTAATTACTGATTAGATTAAAGGGTTTTATTGTTAGTATCCACTGTATGCTTACGACTCTTTGGGCTTTGGGTAGCTAGTAGCTACTGAGTGCTGAGATAATATACACAATAAAATATAATATTGTAAATAATAACAATGACAAACTAAGATATTATTTAAATATCTGATAATAATTTGTGACTAAAAGCTTTTCACTTACGTATGTTCTTTATCATTTTAGAAATTAGATCTTTGAAGTCATTGCAGTGATATTAATCTATCAATCTAGCATAATATTTTTATCGTTAGCTGTAGACTGTAGTATTTAATTTCAACTCATTACAAGTACCTAAATTTTATAACTACTTATAATATTTTCTTATAATATTTTTTGTAGTTACTTAACTTAAATTATAATTTTAGAGTTCTTAATAATTTTAAATTTATTTCTTCTCCGTGATTATTTTAATATTTATCCGCCGGTAACACACGTAGGTATTTAGGTGTCGTCGCGATATTTATTCCCGTCATAACTCATCGTGCTCGTGACGAAATCTTCATTTTATGACTTGTGACACTTTTGATAGAGACGCCGTAATGACTAATGTCAGCTTTCCCGCCATGAATAGGTAGCCGGGTCGTCGGCTCCTCAAAGGATTGTCGTTTTATATTATGATTTATTGCCACGATATAAAATAACTAGATAAGCACTTAAATTTGATGGCCATGAAGGTCCTTTAGAGATTCGGTGTTTAAGAAAAGAAAGGTCAGATGGGTCATACCTTTTAACTTTATAGAGATGCTAGCGATCAATTTTAAATAATATAATTTGCATACGCTAACGTTGATATACTTATATCACACTTGCAACTGCGGGATTTCCAGTCAGGTGACCTGTCTACCATTTGTCATATTTCAATATACAAAGACGAGCCAAGCGAAACGCAAGGGCACTACCTACCTTTTCTCAAAGCGTTTAGTCGTGTTTTGAAACCTCATAGCTTATTTTTTTCTTTTTCTCCAGATACATGAGATTCCTATACGACTACGAGTGCCACAAGAAGAACTTCTCGACGAAGGCGGAGCTGGACGTGGCTATCGAGGGCAACAAGCGCGAGGGTCGCCGCCACTCCGTCGCCGCCAACCAGTACGCGCAGGAGGTGCAAGCGCAGGCTGCTCTGTCTATGGTGATTGTCTATAATTAAACACTACTCACTAGTGACTAGACGTTCCGCGCAGCCTCGCCCGCGTAAATAAGGAACTTCGCAGACAAATTAGCCCACAAAAATAGCCTATGATTCTTCAAGTGGTCTACTTTTTATCTGTGCCAAATAACATAAAAATTGCTGTAGTAGTTCGTGAGATAAACCCTTTTTTCCACATTTTCCTCTGTTTCTTCACTTTTATTAGTCTTAGCGTGATAATATTATCCTTGATAAATGAACTATCTAACACTGAAGTATTTTTTCTAATCGGACCATGTAGTTCCTGAGATTAGCACGTTCAAACAAACAAACTCTTTTAAATAATATTAGTATAGATTGCCTATGATATTTTTGGGTTGACTTAAAAACATTAATGCACAGTGTCTCAGTTTTTCTACAGGAGTTAATCTACTCACTATCGCTTTTGATTGGCATTGCTGTCAAAAAATTTACCAATCAACGACGAAAAGTTAAAAAATTTCTGAAGCCGGACATTTATGATGTCGCCAAACGTCGTTTCAGCAAAAAATAGTTTTTCTGCTAAAATGACATATTTATCCAATGAATGTTCTATGTCCGTTCTTTGGACTCAAAGTCATACTTTGGAGATACTTGTTTCATTTCATTAAATCGCAATTTTGTTTTCCTTATTTAAAAAAGAATAATCTTCATTAATTCCAGCCGCAGTTCAACCGCATGCCGTCAGTGGCTTCGTACACCCAACACATGCAGCCAGTTCTCCCCGGCGGCGGGCCCATACCCCACCTGCCCTCCCTCCCCCTCCACCCCTCGCAGTACTCCCAGAGGGACATGGAAAACCTGCAGAAGCTAGCCCGCATGATACAGGAACACCAACGCGAGTTTCTACGCAACGGTGAGTCTAGAATCTAAATGTTTTATATCGATGCCGCTTTTTCAAATTTGGAATTTTGATTTACCGCGTTCGCTAGGTGATGTTCGAATTTTAAATTTTACGTAATGTCAAGTGTCAACTGCCAGTGCTGAGAAATGACGATTTTTTTTTATATGTGGTAGGCAGATGCATGCCTACTTAGTATATTTTTAAGTATTGTGTAAAGCGTCATTGTGTAGATATTCAAATAATCGCCTGTAATGCGTTAAAAAAGATGTGTGTCAGGCCCGCTTTTACATTATGATAATTAGATTGTATTGTATGAAACTTTCTCATTTCTCTCTTGTGTAACGTTTTTCGCGGTATTTGTGAAAACCATGTCACAATCAATTGTCGCATTTCAAAGGATTATTCAAAATAATATTTTGAATATATAACCAAGGCATTGTTATAAAAAAAACTACCAAATTGTCGATATAATAAACATGGGGCCACGGCAGCGCAGCAGCCAAGAGAGACATGATCTGAATGGAATGGACAAAGTATAATTTTTTAATTTTCTTTTTCTTAGCGGAGTCACCACCGTCGGCGATGGACATGACACAGATGTGGTGGAACCTGTACAACCCGCAGACCGTCAACCTCGAGCCACAACGGTAAGTATCTATTGACCAACTTCAACATTTTTACCAGTCTACACCAAACTCAGGATTACCTTAATAATTATCATTTGCTTAACTTTAACATTAATTTAAGTACGCCAACTTAGGGATAAGTCTTTTTAACAACTTGAGTAGTGCACAATCTAGGAATTAAGAAGTTATAGCAGCTACTCGGTCTTAATATAACGTAATCTTTAGTGAAGTTAGGTAAGGTCCTGAAATCTTGCATTACTATGTATTGACCAATGATGTTGTTGCAGCGAGGCGCTGAACCTAGCGGAGAGTCCGAGCAACGGCATCAAGCGCGAGGCGAGCCCCCCTCCCGCGGCGCCCCCCAAGCGCCGCGTCACTCACTCCTCATCCATGTCCATATCGCCATCCCGCTCCCCTCACTATCGCTCTCCCATTCACTCGCCAAGAACAGCGCGCGCGCCTCGCTCCGTCTCGCCTCGTACGTCGGTGTCGCCCCGCGCCGTGTCGCCTCACGTTTCGCCGCGCGTGCCCGCACACAACCTGCCCACGCCGCCGCCCTCGCTAACGCACTCACACAACGGCACGGCGTCTATACTCAACGGAGCCTCGTTTAGAATAACATCTAAAGGTAAGTAATTCTGAACAAATATTCACCGTCAGATGACTTGTTTTGCTCATTTAAATTTTGACTGGACTATTTTATAAAATCTCTAGAATTTGTGTCTCTAAATGATATATTATAGCAAATTTAGGGGCATAGTAGCACCTCGACAAGTTTTTAAAATTATCAAATTTTTACACTCTTATATTTTTTCCAGGCGACACCAGCACGGGTGACCAGGAGCTGAATGTCTCCATCGACCTCAACGGCATCACATACGAGGGCATCCTCTACCCCTCGCAGAACGGCATGTAGCCACACAACTAATATAAGGATCGTAACCAAAAATAGTTATATACTTCACGAGAAATTATATATACAGGGGTATTTGCAATCATTATTTATTACGATTCATACCACGAATGACAAAATGGACGAAAATTTAAATGCAACTTTCGTATTCTGCTTATACAATATACAGTCTGCTAAAAAATTGTGTTCAGTAATTGAAAGCAAGCTGTCTTACTTTTAGACACTTTAATTAAAAAATATTTTGATAGATCAACAAAAGTAACTTCCCAGTGTTGCCATAAGCGATGTTTCTCTACCCTGTATATCAAAATTATATTCTTATATTTAAGCAGCACATTCATCATTTTACTTTAGCTTGTTACCTTTTTATCATTAATTTGACACTGCCCATTTTGTAATCATGTCCCTTAGCTAATTTTAAAGGTATGACAATTTTTGTAAATATTATTTAGTAATTTATGGAGCATATATCATTTTTTTCACAAATTCAAGTTCTACTTTGATTTCTTCTACTACGTTACCATGTTGGCTATACACATTGGCCTAAGCCCTTTTCAACATGCACTTTTACTGCACATTGGCCTTGAAACCTTAAGTTGATGTGCTAACTCGAGTTTTCAGCTCAACATTTAAAAAAAATCCTAAATTAAAGCCAGTTCACATTGAGACGTATCAGACGCTTGCACTGACGAATAAATTATGTTCTTTATGAGAACAACTTCATGAAGCTTCGATTCGTCTCTTTCGTAACAGTATGAATTGAGCCTTTCGATATTTTATACCTTAACCCACAATTTTAACACCATTTTACGAAGTGACTCGGTTACAAAAGTGTTAAAAATGTTGTCCAATATAGCGGCGTAGTAAAATAATCACAGAGACTTGGCGCATTTTATCGTGTGACAATTTTTTGTAAAAACGTATTTATGATAAAATATTTGGTTTTTGTCCATTATTTTTTATTGTACAATTTTGTAAATAGTTCTCGTTTAAGTAGGTATTTAGTTACAATTTTTATACTTGTGTTTTTTATTGGGGTCCTGTTGTATGGACGTTATTACTGAGTGTAATTGTTATTCGTAATGTTAGCATATCTCAGTGTAAAATATTTAAGACTAAGATTAATATTAACTGAACCACTTTGCAAGTTAACCTAAAACATTTTGCATTACATTTTGTATTATTTATAATAAATACAAAACATCAGTGCTCGTTAAGAATAAAATGTAAGAATGTTAAAGCAGTGCAGCGTAAACTTTAACAGGTCATTTGTTATGCGATGAATGTATGAAATGAATTAAAAAGTTTGGTGACTACATACCGAACTTGCTGCTTGTTTATGTGATTTTTATGTTGGCATTTAAATGTGTATAAAGTATACATGTCATCATAAACTTAACATTTAGGAGAATAATGTAGAATAAATTATTTCGTTAAGGCCAAGTCTCGAATAATCTTTAATTGTCTGATTTGCACCTATCGAAAGTTGAGAAACCAAAGAAGTACGAAATGACCAACATCGGTGCAAATAAGACTAATACAGATTATAAGGCAGTATAGGTGGCGCCACATATCTATGTAAATAGAGATGAACAAATTAGAGAGCCTGTAGGGTTCAAGCTATTGCTCCAGTAATTAATTGTATCGATATAATAAGATATTTGTAATATTAATTTTGTACTTTAGTTAAAAGTTTTTATACACATGTTTCTCAAGTTTCACAATAAAAATCTCTTTGAAAAAACCTTCGCGTAGTTGTAAAAAAAAACTGTAGTGCAGCTATTCCAATTTCAAATTTTCACAGAGCGTACCCGTTCTTTTACTGGTAGACTGATTAGTTTATTTAAGTGTTAATTTTTTACAATTGTATTTTAATATAATGTTTTTCGATTAACTAGTTCGCCCTTCGCTGATGTAGATTAGGGCTTTTAGAACGCCGCGAATGGAATAGTATTAACTACATAATTAATAAGTAGATGTAGTTTAGTACATTCCCGTCTATGTGAGTAAGTACAATGAATCAATCAGTAAATGTAATAAAAGCTTAAATTATGGACGTCTTACATAATATTAAGAATGTATTGTATGAAAGTATTAAATAAAAAGATGATAAAATGTGAGATTGTATTTTATTTCACCTATTTAATGTAGCATAGTGTAAGAAAATAATAAAATTCTACTACCCTGTAATGTCTAAATTGTATAAATTAACATTGTTGCTCGGTCGAGATCGAATGTTATTGTTACATATATCTGTCCATGATAGACTGAAAGTACAGAATATTATAGTAATGTAGAAGAATTATTATAAGTATTATCTTAGATCGAAAGGCAAGAAACTATTTTAATGCTTTTCGATTACTTTATAAAGCGGAAGAGTTTGTTAGTTTGTTTGTTTGTTTGAACGCACTAATCTCAGGAACTACTGGTCCGATTTGAAAAAAATCTTTCAGTGTTAGATAGCCCCTTTATCGCGGAAGGCTATATGCTATATTTTATCACGCTAATTCTAATAAGAGAGAAGAAATAGAGGAAAGTGTGGAAAAAACGGGTGGAAATTATTTGAAAAATTATTTCAGTGTTATAGATATCATCAGATAGCCCATTTATCGAGGAAGGGATATTAAAGGCTATATTATTTTATCACGCTAAGACTAATAGGAGCGAAGAAATAGAGTAAAATGTGGAAAAAAAACGGAGGAAATTATTTAAAATGCTTATTAACTTAAGAAACTACTGGAGCAATTTTTATGTTATTTGGCACACATGAAGAATGTACCACGTGAAAGGACATACATACATAGGTTTCATTTCTTGCGGAAAAATTTACGGTTTCCGTGACATTCTTAAATTACGCGGGTGAAGCCGCGCGGAACATCTAGTAATTAAATAATTATCTAAAAGTATCTCCAAAAAGCTTGTTTGGTCTCTGGTCATGAAATTAAAAAAAATAATTGAAGAATAAAAACTCGCTTTTTACGACTTGGTGGCTGTCCTTCCGCGGCCTCAGATTATTCGTGCTCGTTCGTTCGACAAACGAGTGTGAACTGGTGGGGCTAGTGTAGACTTCACTGTAGTGTCAACACCAAAATATTATCCATTGTCAACGATATATTTGAACGAAATATTTAAAAAATAGGACAAAAATTATAAAATTTTAAATATTTTTAAAATCGTAGTTTCATCTGCAAAGCGTCATCTGTCGCCTGACAAACGAAACACTATGTGACGTCGCGCCGTTTCGTTCCTCGTCCGCCTCATTAAGAACGACGTATGCTAGTAAAATACGAAGTTCCTAAATGTTGCAATAGATGGCGCTACATATAATATCTTTTACAATATTTTTAACAGCTTCAAGTCGTAAGTTCGTAATTCTAACAAATGAAAATTACTTTTTTTTTGCATAATAGACCGGGAGATGGTGACACAAAATTCTTGATCATTTGTACCAGTATGGCAGATTTTCAGGGGTCTAATTACTTAAAGGCATGATCAAATTGCTATCTTAGTACCCGCAACACTGGGTCAAAGTATACTAAGTCGAAGCGCATCGAAGCGACTCACTAATATTGAACATAACAAATTCAACCTTAACTCCAAAGCGAAACGCACATTGTCATGTGACATTGGTGATCCTGATGTGGTAGTAATGACATCCTGATGGTGATGATGACGATGAATGCATAGTAGCATATGCTTTCAGTTCTTAAAACAGCGCCCCAACCCCTAAACTTGTATCTATAAGGAGTTCGGAGTTCTGTTCAGCATCTTCGATGTTCGAACCATGGTATATCTTGGTGCAAAATCTTACTTTTGTTAACATAATATGCCTGGAATATTTCATACAAAAGCAAAATCGGCATATTATGTTACCATTTAAATTTTGAGGAGTTCCTTCGATTACTTATGGATCTCATTACCAAATTTCTACCTTGGCAACCATAACGCCAAGTACTAATTTTATAATATTTTAAAATAACAAAAGGATTTTCACAAAATCACTCATCAAGCGACAGTGTATTGATCAAAGGCATCTGTCTCAACCTAAAAGACTATGAAAAGTACTAAATAGAATCAAAATACGATGATGCGTGGTGTGAGGGAAGTAATGATGATGACGAATAATCAAATATAATTAGTAGCATATGCTTTCAGTTCTTAAAACAACACCGAAACCCCCAAACATGTATATCTTCAAGGAGGGTGGAGTTCTGTTCACCACCTTCGAACCATGACATAACTTGGTGCAAAATCTGACTTTTTAGTAACATTTGCCCAAAATACTTCATATAAAACCAAAATCACCATATGTTTCCATTTAAATTTTGAAGCGTTCCCTCGATTACTCCTGGATCCCATCATTAGATCAGCACTTTTATGAATATGGTACCAATCCACTATCATACCCTATACAACAAAACAAAAATTTTGAAAATCGGTCCACAAACGGCGGAGTTATCGTTGAACATACATAAAAAATATCCACAGCCGAACATAGAACCTCCTCATTTTCGGAAGTTGGTTAAAAAGTAGATATTGGCCGATTCTCCGTGTTCGGACCTACAGAATAAGTAATTTTATACATTTTAACTTAGAAAATTACTATATGACGTCCGAAACTGCGCCAAATTTTCCGGGATAAATAGGTAGTATTTTATGTTCTTTCCCGGGACTCCAAGTATCTCCATATAAATTTTCAGGTCGGTCCAGCGGTTTGGGCGTGAAGAGGCTTAAGCACACAGACAGACTTTCGAATTTAAAATATTAGTATGGATTATTATCTCTTTGTACCCCTGCATTACGAACGCTATATTACAATAATTTACTTTATCATGAAGATATTCACGTAAAAAGCTTAATAAAACATTTTATGTCATGTTATGTTTATATCATAAAACAAAACAATTGTCATCAAGTCACCATCGCAAACCTCTTGAAGCACTCACAAAGATTTATTATTATTTTATCCAAAGCCACAATAAGCATAAAATTTTACTCACATCACATAAAAATAATGACCAATAAAAAACGTATATTATGTGAATACGAGAATAATTCGCGTGGAAAAATTTATTTTACAATTTAGGGTTGGTTCTCTGTTTGGTATTAACCGTTATTTTTATTAATTTTATTAGTGATTGCGAAAGTGCGTTCGTCTGTTTTTTCTTCAGTCTTCACGCCTAAACAGCTTAAGAGGATACACCAGGGGCTAGAGAAATGAAAAAAAAGTACGTGTAATATCTATAGCTGTCTCCCTTACCTCAAGCCTATACCGCAGAACGCGATAGAGACCACTGCAGAAAATCCAGAAAATCAACGATTCGTTGTCCCCTGATTCCTTCTCCAAAACTTAACCGATTTAAGTAGTTTTTTCATTAAAGATTTAAAAAAGGATTGAGCTGTGTTCCTATGTTTTGCTTTTTTTTGTATAATCTAGCCAAATCTGTTTTCTGAACGTTTGAACACAGCGGAAAATCTGGCCATTTTTTTGGGTTTTTGAACGTTCATATCTTATTTAATAATTAAATTATGACAAAAAAGAAAACATAGGGACATTGTATTAGTGGCCGTAGATATTCAGGAAAAAAATTATAACTCTACTAGCATTATTCAGGGAGGAAACAGGGGACAACGTTTGTATGGAAAAAAGGGCGGTGTGGAATCCTCTTAAGAGCTCTCCTGACTCTAAAAATCAAACATCGTCATTCTCTCTTCACACTCACGCTTTCACTCTTTCATATGTCAGGTGAAAAAGAACGGCGCGGAATCTCCGCCGAGTTAGTTTTACTTGAATAAAATACGAACTATAATGATTATGAAAAAAGTGTTTTGAGCAAATTTTGGTTTTATGAATGCCTTTTTAGATATTAAAAAATATTAAAGAAAAGACAGCAAACTTCGAAGATCCAAGCAAAAATGTGTCTAAAACAAGGTTTTTTGTAAAAAAGAAACTATCGAGCATTTTTTGAGTAATCGTGTTTTCGTCTTGAGCATTTAATCTTTATGAACTGAAGTTACTTGTGTCAAAAAATCAGTTTTCTAGGCCTTACAGATTTTGAGATCTAGGTTAAAGTATGTAGTCAAGTTAGGGTCATATGCGCTCTTACTGTTAAAGTTAACCATCAAATTAATTTCACTTTACCTCTTTCGATTTTCGTATGAATGAAAGAGAAGATATGACATTTTAACAAGCTGTTAACACTAACAGACGTTGGTGAAATTGGGCCTAAAAGTTAAAATTTTAATCGAAATGAGTTACGCGACTAGCTTGAGATGACAAACTGACTATTAGTATGGATTCTGGATTATAAAGCCTATGCCTACATCTAAGACCATTACAACCTTTTGCATATTTTAAGTTACTTACTTGTAAATGTTTTTTTAGGTTTCCGTACCCAAAGGATAAAAACGGGACCCTATTAATAATACTATGGGCATGTTTCACCGCTTTCTGATAAAGTGCCTAACAGGCTATTCACAACTTTTTTGACAGATACTTGATCTGTCAAGTTAATTGGTGGATAGCCTTATCAGGAAGTGGTGAAACAGGCCCTAAGACTTTGTTGTCTGTCCGTCTGTCTACAGGTTGTATCTCAAGAACCGCTATAGCTAGGCTTCTGAAATTTTCACAGATTGTGTATATCTGTTGCCGCTATAACAACAAATACTAAAAACAAAATAAAATCTTATATCTTTAAACGAGCAATTCTTGTATATATACAGGGTGTAACAAAAATAAGTGATAATACTTTAGGGTGTGTACGTGTTCCTTGTAGAGAGTTCACTGTGAAAGTAGCAGTGCTGAAAGACGAAAAAAAATTTTCATTTTGTATGGGCAACGGCCCGAGCGTCACGAGTTTCCCCATACAAAAGTGAAAAAAATTTTTGGTCTTTCAGCGCTGCTACTTTCACAGTGAACTCTCTACAAGGAACACGTACACACCCTAAAGTATTATCACTTATTTTTGTTACACCCTGTATATATATAATTGGAATCTCGGAATCGGCTCCAACGATTTTCATGAAATTTAGTATACAGGGGGTTTCGGGGGCGATAAATCGATCTAGATAGGAATCATTTTTAGAAAATGTCATTGTCATCGAATACCGAGCAAAGCTCGGTCAAATAGCTAGTTAATATTTAAGATAGGTTCCCAATTCCCATACAACAATAGTGATTTTCTTGCTAATTTTTGCTCGATATCAATAATGGTAACAGTTAGGCACTTAAAATGTTCACAAAATATTCACTTGTAAGTAAGTATATGTAGCAAGTCCATCGTGGAGATCGCAGACACAATAGATTTTCAATTGTTATGCAACAGCCGGATGCCGCTTGGGGATTGCAGGGTTATAATTAAAAGTAAAATTAAAATAAACTAAATAATTAAGGGCTCCCATACAAAAAACACAATTTTTGCCTATTTTAGCTCTATAATGGTACGGAACCCTTCGTGCGCGAGTCCAACTCGCCCTTGGCTGATTTTTTATTTATTTTGAATTATACAATGTGTCCCGACACCAGTATCCGATCCTTTAATGTCATGATGTATGGCATATTTTAGTGACAAATTGGCTTTTATTTTTTTCTCCAACTTTAAAAAAAATAAAATTCTCTGGCTTCATACCAATCTATCTGACCAATACTTCATAAACTTAAATCGTTATAACTTCTAAACTATCTGACTTATAGCATAGAACTAAAGGAATTTATTTAAGATGAAACCCTCTTCTATCTTTTTATTAAAATAAAGGAACCAGTTTAAACTGCTAGATTTTTCACAAAAAGCCGTTAATTAAAAAATACACTTTTTTTTTCTTAAACATTGGTTTTTCTATGTTTGATTCCACTTTTATAACATATTGCCTGTGTAAACGCGTCCATAAGTTTCGCTATCAAATGAGACCTTTTTTATCTTCATAGGATGATCTGATTATCTTCATAGGACATGAGAAGTACTGGTCAGATTAGTGTGAAAGCCCGAGAAGAGCTAAATATTAAAAATAGCCATTTTACAACCGTGAGAGAGAGAAAAAATTTGAGACCCAATATTTTGTCGATAAAATATGCCATTGATCATGACATTAAGGGATCGGATACCGGTGTCGGGACACATTGTATAGATGACCCGATGGACATAACTATAATAGAAATTAGAATTAATTTATATATTTTCAAGGATACTATAGAGTATATAATCATTATAGGAGAAGATGCTAATGTGGCGCACTTTGTTTATCAAGCACATTATTTAACAAAATATAGGAGTCAGAAATCTAAAAAATATGGGACTCTTATTCATTTGTTTAAACATGTCTTATTAGGGAATAAATAAAACGCGTGCAGGATAATCGAAAGTTTTAATTATTCTTAATCAATCACATTATTTTAGTTTACACGTTATATAGTATTTTGAGATCTAGTTTTTTTTTAGGTATTTATTCATTATTTTACAACATTCTGCCCTTATCCTAAAAACCGCCAAACTGCATTTCAGTTTGTTGGCGATGGATCTCAAGTGATCGTATTAACATCACTTGAGCCGTTTTGGAGGAGTTCATGCACAAGCACTGTGATACTAGAATTTTATATATTATACTAGCTGTCCAGGCAAACGTTGTTTTGCCATAAAATGATTTTCCCTGTTTTCCTGCTTTTTTCTCTTGAAGGTTTTTTCTGATTTTTTTTCTATAGACCTCACGGAGCCCGAGACCTTTCCAACGAATGCAAAACCGTGGAAATCGGTTCGTGCGTTCTGGAGTCCTACCGTCAGGAAGGAAAATCCGACTTATTTTTATATCTTTTCACAGGTAATGTAACATGTACCCTAGGGACTATTACGTGATTGTAAACGGCCCGCCAAATTGTCCCGACTGCAAACTTGTCATCTTGTTACTTGTTATTGAATATTATATTATGTTAAGCGCCTATTACATTAGTGCTCAATGCAGGTAATAACAGGTGAATAAATTCCTGTGTCTAAAAAAAAAATCGGCCAAGTACGAGTCGCACTCGCGCACGAAGGGTTCCGTACCGTTATAGAGGAAAAATAGGCAAAAATTGTTTATTTGTACGAGAGCCCCCCTTAATTTTTTATTTTATTTAAATGTTATTATTAATTATTAAAGTAGACATATAACTAAGGTCTTTATGTATATTTCAAGTGCCTAGCTGTTACCATTAATGATAACGAGCAAAAAAGGCCAAAAAAATAACGTTTCTTGTATGGGAGCCCCCCTTAAATATTAATTTTATTTTGTTTTTAGTATTTATTGTTATAGTGGCAAAAGATATACACAATCTATGAAAATTTCAGAAGTCTAGCTAAAGCGGTTATTGGGTTACAGCCTGAAGACAGACAGGCGGACAGACATCGAAGTCACAGTAATAGGGCCCCGTTTTTACCCTTTGGGTACGGAACCCAAAAAAAAACATATTATATTTGCAGCCGAACATAGAACAGCTCCTCCTTTTTTGGATGTCAACAGATAGTAAAGATATCATGGAAAAAGGGAAAAAATACTCACCCTCAAACTGATAACCATGCCACCATTTAATGCAACGTATTATTTAAGTATTCAAAGTCCGCTGCCATTATCTGTCTAGTGAGTAGTGAATGTGCCAGACAAAAACAAGCAGACATTGTATAATTAAATTATTAATCGCTGTATAGGTATTTCATATTTTTATTGGTAAGGTAGAAAATAAACACTTCTAACAGTTAATTTAAAGAACTAACACTAACTCTTTTGTTTAAAATATCAGTCATAAACATAAAGGTACTTATTTATTTCAGAAAGTCAACATAAAACAGTAGATATAATGTCTTCTGTAAGTAGTTATTTTTTTCAGTTAACTACAGAAAGTAAAATTTCATGTAAGTAAAAAAATTATGATTCATCCTCAGTCAAAAACCATTTTCATTTTTCCTTTGTAATTTTCTTTCAAGATCATCTTGCAATTAGTCGTGAGCGTGTGATGGGCGCTTAAAGGCTGTTTGGGCGGCGCAGGGCGGGCGGGGAGTCAGTCGCGGCGCGCCCGCCGTCCGGGCTAGACGTGTGTCGTGCGAGTGAGTGATATTGTGACTGTGTTACATCGGAACGGGCGCAGCAGTTATGAAAGGTAAGGGATTATATTCAGTGTATTTTAACTACATTTTTTAATTTACGGAGTATATTTAATACTTTTTTAATTTACAAAAACAATTTTGTTGAACTGATATTGAACTTTTTTTTATTTCGTTCGTTTTTACCTATGAAACGCTTTTATGTTTATTTTTCCATTTCTTTCGTCTACCCACGTTTTATATTATCAAAGTATGTATGTTAACATTTTTATTACTGCAATTAAATCACGAAATCGAATAATACCATCCGTTAACTTTTTACGACTCCATAGAATTATTGTTAATAGTTATTTTATTTTGTGTGAAAATTGTTTAAATGTTTGTTTCTAGAGTTGGTTTTATTGCATTTATCTCCAAGTTATTATCATGTTTCATTGTTTATTATAACTTTATTATTTATATATTATATATGAATAATCCTTCGTTTAAAAATAGCACAGTTACCACAAAGATATTATATTATAATATTTATATTGTGCACTAAAGTTTTGCTTTAGATTAAAAATTACCAAATTAATTATAAGTAACTAGATGACGCCCGCATCCCCGTTACGCCAAAATTTGTTTATCGCGTGGGAGCCGTACATTATTCGGGAAAAAATATCATATTATGTCCTTTCCCAGGACTCAAAGTGTCTTTGCCAAATTTCAACAAACTCGGTTCAGCGGTTTGGGCGTAAAAAGTAACAAACAGTCAGACACACTGTCGCATTTATAATATTAGTATGGAGGTAAATGCGAAAAATATGCGTCCGTATGTCGTCTCCAGGCTATTGAATTTTGATTGAACTTTTCCCGGAAAAGGTAAAACTTTCCGTTTTCATTATAAAAAACTGTACGGTTCTCGAGTTTTATACGAACCAAACGCAATTTTTGCCCAATTTTGGGGTATTATTATGGTTTATTTTTTCAATTATTGAAAAAATAAACCATTGCTTATAGCAATGTTGATCACTTCTGCAGTCTTTTGCGCATATGAATATTTAAAGTGCTGTCTCAAAACCTCAGATATTACTTGGTAATTCTCAAAATCAATCGCTTCGTTTAAATGTAACATTATCCGCATTCAAAGACGTTGCATGATAACTTTAATTTAATGTAGAGTTCGACAGAAACAGATATGTCAAGTGTCAACATATTCATTAAATTAAAGCATAATAATGGACATTTCAGATGTTATTTGAGGTTGAAATTGATGTAAAAGACCGTTTCTTGTACAAAGATTTTTCTACCAAACACTTGACAGCTTACACGTCGTAGTATTTTGCAAACGGGTCACCTGATGGAAAGCAACTGCCGTCGCCCATGGACATTCGCGACATCAGAAGAGTTGCAACTTGCAGATGCGTTTCCGACTTTTTAACTTTTAAGAGGGAATACGTTCTTTTCTTGAACGTTTGCAGGTAATGGTTAGTTTTATACTAAAACGAGATTAATCAAATCTAATACACCTATGTACCTCAAGGTATATGTAACATACAATAAAATCGTTAGTACATGTGTACGTCGTGAATCAACACGCTAATTAGCCGGTCGTGACGCCGCCTGTTGACGCTCGCACTTCCTTATAGTGCGGGAGCTGGACGGAAAAACTTAGGAGGTATCATTTACAATGAATTCCTTTTGATACCTGGTAGATTCCTTGCGCCTGTCTAGGTTAAAGTTAATGCAATGCAATCGTTAGTAGTTAGTTTATATATCGAATTAAGATTTGAAAAAAATATGCGATTTGATATTCTTAACCTATTGCAACACTTAGCAAGACAGACTTTATGTCAAATCCCATTTTTTACATCTAACTTCGCTCGTAGCACTCCTCCATCGTGGGTATCGCAGACACAATAGATTTTCAATTACTATGCGGTAGCCGGCTGCCGCTTGGGTATTGATGGGTTAAAAAAAAAAAGGATTCATTCTTATCCAATGGAAGAATGGACAAATTACAAAATGACAGCTTGAGAAAGAAATCTGTCATTTCAACCCAGTATTTATATTCTTTCACAATTCAGCTGTGATCAAAACGTCCTTTATAATGATATATATATAATCTTATCTTATATGTATATAAAAATGGATTTTCAAATGTGTTAGTCGCGCTAAAACTCGAAAACGGCTGAACGGATTGGGCTGATTTTAGTCTTAAAATATTCGTAGAAGTCCAGGGAAGGTTTTAAAGTGACACGATTTTATTATATTATATTACGAATTAGAGTTTGTGAGGTTGTGGGGGTGATATTATTATCTACTTAATCAATTTTGAAAATTCTTTTATCAATAGAAAGTCACGTTAGCTGTGATTCTCATTTCTCATAGGAAATAAAATGATTAAAAAAAAAAGGATTAAGTATTCATAATAATTCTGCCGGTACCTAAATTAAATATAATGGAATCAAAGCTTATGACAAATACAAAATCACGCAAGTATAATATTGTGAACTGACAAAAACCAGCTCTGTAATTCCCTGTAAAAACACCGTCACCTCCTGGACTATGCTTCTATACTTTCCATTCAAACGATTATTATTTGTCTCGTACGTCATTCACGATCTGAGAAAAATACGAGGTCGTTGTATGGGGGTCAAGAAAATCGTTACTCCGCGTATCGGTTACACGATGAGTGCTGTAAGTTGTAACAGATGAAAAACATTACCCGTTATTGAACAGTCGGGTAAAATTAGCCATATAAAATTTGATTGACTTTCTACTTTAGGGACCACACAAAACTGCTAGTTCGCATCGAATCGCAAATATCTACGGCAAAACTCATAAGTCATAAGTCATAATAATAATAATAATTTTTTTTTTAAATTTAAACCGACTTCCAAGGTAAAAACAATATTCTTAAAAATATGATCTAAAAAGTATGAAATAATTCTTATTCTTCATTAGCGCCTTTTTCAAAATTCGACTAAACCTCAACCAATTCTGTTCTCAATTTTCATTCGTTTGAAGTCGGTACCAGCCACATACCAGCCCAGGAACTGAGAGACTTGACATAGAACTTGAACTTAGCCGGTACCGATCCTTTTGAGCTAAAGGACAATAGATAAAATATTTGATGCTAGTTGACGGCCGCAACTTCGTTTTACAAAAACCGTACATTTTTCCGGGATAAAAAGTATCCCATGTCCTTTCCCGGGACTATGTATCTCCGTACTTTTCAGAAAAATCAGTTCAGCGGTTTAAAAGTGAAACGGTAACAAACAGACAGACACACTTTCGCATTTGTAATATTAGTATGTATATGGATGAAGTTTTGAACCTTTATTCGTATACATACTAATATTATTATAAATGCGAAAGTCTGTCTGTTACCTCCTCACGCCCAAACTGCTGAACCGATTTTGCTGAAAGGCATGGAGATAATTTGAGTCATAGGATACTTTTTATCCTGGAAAAATGTACGGTTCCCGCACGACAAACTAATTTTGGCGCAGTTGCGGGCGTATATCTAGTTATATTATATCCGTGCGTAGATTTTAAACTTAACGTTACACATACAATAGTCTGTAGATACTAGGTAACCAAACCATTAGTTTCGGTCATGTTTTGGGCGTTTTCGGCTAGCCCATAACCGCAAGTTTCAAGTTGCTTACTAGCTAGCTAACATGATCCTTTTATATATCAGACGTTCGAATAATTTGTGGTTTAGTTTATAATAAGAAAAAGCGGCCAAGTGCGAGTTGGACTCGCCCATGAAGGGTTCCGCAGCAGCAATAACGTTTATTTCTATGAAACTAAAAGGTTTTTGATTTGTTTTTATATTTCAGTTGATTTAATGAAAGTTAAATTAAGGTTTACCATTTATGACGTATAAAAAAAAACTACTTGCTGGATCTTGTTCAAACCAATTTTCGTTGGTAGTTTTTATAGTAATGTACATCATATAGTTTTTTTAGAATTATCATGCCCCTACTTTAGAAGTTAGAGGGGGGGGACACACATTTTACCACTTTGGAAGAGTCTCTCTTGCAAACTATTCAGGTTAGAAAAAAATGATATTAGAAAACTCAATATTATTTTCGAAGACCTATTCATAGATATCCCACACGCATAGGTTAGACGAAAAAAAATTTTTTTGTTTCAGTTGTACCTATGAGGACAACCCCCTAATTTTTTTTTTTTATAATTTTTGATAATTTTTCTATTTTTGTATCAAAACCTTAATGCGGTTCACAGACTACATCTACTTACCAAGTTTCAATAGTATAGCTCCTTTAGTTTCGGAGAAAAGTGGCTGTGACATACGGAAGGACAGACTGACAGACAGACAGACAGACATGATGAATCTATAAGGGTTCCGTTTTTTGCCATTTGGCTACGGAACCCTAAAAATTAAATGAAGAGATAAACTTTAATAATATCATCTATTCGGGAGCCATGATGCCACAGGGTGACCAGAGACAGACATGCAGGCATGTCAAACTTAGAACACGAGAGGTGATAAAAAAAATGCGATAGGCCATCAGTTATGTCCACACTGTGTACTTTCATCTTCAATTTTCGTCATTAACTTTCTCATATTGGCGCATTCAAAAATTGAATGCGTCAGGAAACGCAATGCCAATATTGTCATTTTTGAAGTTTTGGATACGGTTAGAGGGTATGCGTCGCGGGCATGCCTCAAGTTTGTCGTTGACTGCGCTATAACGCATGCCCTTGACGAACAGAAAAAGGCACAGTGTGGACAAAGCTATAGGGGTTAATACTTAACTAGCTATTTGACCGAGTTTTGCTCGGTATTCGATAAAACTATTCCTAGCTAGATCGATTTATCGCCCCCGAAACCCCGTGTATACTAAATTTCATGAAAATCGTTGGAGCCGATTCCAAGATTCCAATTATAATATATACAAGAATTGCTCGTTTAAACATATAAGATATATTGTGTGTGTTCGGCAAGAAATTCGTTTTTTGTGCAGGAACCGCACATTTTGACAAGTATAAACTATTGTATGTCCTTTTCCGTGATATAAAATGTCACCATATTCATTCGGTTCGTTGGTTTGAGCGTCGTTTCGTTATTTTGATTCGTCAAGACTCAAAATGCATAAAGTTAATATACCTAGCGGAATAGAGCAACAAACTCGAGCTGTTAAACGTAACCGTAATTGGTTGTGAAAAATATGTGTACGTATACACTTACACAAGCATGATTGAACATGATTTCTATGAGATTAAATTGTCAACGTACGGCACGTGCCGACTGGACGTCACAAAGAGTGCTGCTGTCATGTATCACACGCTTCGATCAGTATATTAGTGATCGAAGATCACAGGCCTTTTTTTACCACGCAGTGTTACTGATAGTGACATCTCTCTTGCTCAGGCCTTTGTTTCTCTATTCCGCTAGCCGCTAGGTATATTAACTTTATGGTCGTATGCTATTATTTTGACGTACGATTTTGCTGTTTGATATTTTGATTCGTGACCGAAGTTGTTTCATTAAAATAGCAATACGTTTTAGTATCTCGGTAATGCTAATCGATATAGTATGCGTTCATTGAAACATTTTGTCATTGCACTAAATATACATCGTACAACCGACAACCCAATTTTTTTATTCTCTACCTTACTACTAAAATATTAAGGTTCAAAAGTAACAAAATACTTATGTTCCGGATTGTACATAACACAGTAACTAATTCTCAACGCTATCACCATTATATTAAGGTTCAAATGTGGCAATATATTAATGTTTTCGACTGTACATAACACAGTAATATGTACATAGTTGGCAGCGGCTGCCGATCGCGTCACGGGCCTTGGTGAGTGACTCCTTATCAGTGCTGATAAGCCGCCGATAGAAAGCTTACCACTTTACTAGTATGTGGGTTTTAGTCGGAATTTTTATGTCGAGTATGTGGAGAAGTAGCTATACCATAGTTAGTAGTTACACTCACAGACAGACAGACACGTCAAACTCATTTCTTTTTTCGTCGAGAGAAAAAATGATAAACTAATAAATTATAAAGCTAAAGAGTTTGTTCACTTGAACGCGCTAATCTCAGCAAATACTGATCCGATTTGAAAAATTCTTTCAGTGATAGATAGTCCATGTATCGAGGAAGGATATAGGCATTATAGGCTATGCATATAATATTATCGCGCTTAGACTAAAAGGAGCGAAGAAATAGAGAAATAAATGAAAAAATGGGAAAAACATATTTGAACGTGCTTATCTAACGAACTACCGGAGCAGATTTTATGTTATTTAACACAGAATATGTAAAGTAGAACATCGTGGAGCTACCGTTAAGGGGACATAGCTATTTTTTTTAATGTACGGTTTTCGCGAAATTCCTAATCCCAGCAAAAACATTTCATGTAAAATGTTACCTCGACGACCACAAAAGGTTTGCCCTGTGAAAAAGACATCCGATCTAATGTAGAGCCAAGCTTCTAAATCTACGCTGCCTAACTCTATCGACCCTTAACTCCAACAAATTCTACATAATCTGATCTGATCTGAAGTCTTTTTCACAGGGCAAACCTTTTGTGGTCGTCGAGGTATAATTTTACATGACATGCTTTTGGTGGGGTTTCAGTCCTTTTTGTAAGTTGCTACTTACTAGGCAGTATTTTAGTGTTTTTTTTTTACTTTTTATTAGGAGGTTTTTAGTAAATGTCCCAATTCATAAAATAAATGGAAGTCTCATATTGAAACTACCATTACCAAACTTATTTTACGGCGTATAACCAAATTTCGGTGTATTTGGGATATCAATAAAATCTAAAGTATTAGACCTGTTCAATTGTGACTTTGTATGTGTAATAAGTCTATTATTGGCATCATATCCTGAGAATATGAACTATCTGGTACATCGGAAACCAATTCTATGAGGGTCAACTTCCATCCCCACCATTCAGAGAATGGGGGGCGAAAATTACAAGTTTATGAATTTTTTTGTTAGTTGTGTAATGTATATATTGTATACTAAACTTAGATAACGTACCAAATTTTAGCTTTCTAGCACTTCAGGAAGTAGCCAAAAATTTTGATGATCATCAGTGTGTCAGTGAGTCAGTATGTCAGAGACGAAATCGGCGTACCTACTTTGGATATCAATAAAATCTTAAGTATTAGAGCTATTTCATTGAGACTTTGTATGCTTAATAAGTCTATTGATGACATCATGAAACCTATTCTGAGTGTTCAAAAAAACGGCAAAACACTTCGAGAAAAGGTAGTGTCCTTGCGCTTCGCTTGGCTCGTCTCGGCAGGGACACTACCGTGTCCCCAGATTTACGAAGCTGCGCAGAACGTCTACTTTGTAATATATTATGTACAGTGTGTTTGTGTAAACACCGTTATCCTTGAAACCATCAAATGAGCCCATCAAAATGAACAACTTTTTCTATGAGAACAATGCTGGTAACTCGAAAAAAAAATGCCGTCTTCATACCCGTACGGATGCCCGGGTCGGCATTTTGTATGGGTATGAAGACGATTTTTTTTGAGTTCCCAGCATTGTTCTCTATCTAAATCTAAATCAATCAATATTTTCAAGAAACAAGAATATTACATATGCCTTGCCCCTTCAATGTAATCCTTTTATTTTGTCTCCTTTTCAGTGGTTTTTACTTCTATTTATTGTTCTGTTTGATTAATTCGTGTATATTATGTTGTGTAATTTATTTTATATATTAAGTATATTATTAAATTATATTATGTATTATTATATGAAACAAATTAATATCATTATGTATTATAATATTGATTATAAATTCATTAGGTTATTTTTAGTTTTAAATGTTTTTAAAGTGCAAATAAAGAATTTTATTATTATTATTCTCATAGAAAAAGTTGTTCATTTTGACGGGCTCATTTGATGGTTTCAAGGATAACGGTGTTTACACTAACATCTTGTATAATTCTGTGCTACGTATCAACAATTTTGACTATACTATGCTCACGGACAAGTATACTCGTACATAGTAATTTATGGCTTGTTGTTTTCGGTAAAAATGGCGCGTGTACCGAAGCGTTCGGCCCGGTAGATAAATCTCACGCATTAGCGGCTGATAACAGCTGATAGCGGAGATAACGCAGGTCACGAGTGACGTAGGCGCGTCGATGATGAGCTAGAGACTCTACACTCTACATGATTTAAAAAATACGTGTGGCACTCGGGCACTGCCGTAGTAAAGATATTGCATAACATTTTTATCAGTTCATGCAATTATAATTCGCATACGTCTAGTCGCACGCACGGTCGAAAATGCTTGGTTTTATGCCCGGGCGCGCACGCTGTCAAGCGGCCACACCCGCTTGACAGCGTGCGGCCAGCAGGGCAATCGCGCTAATTCGCGCTTTTTTCAACTGAAGCGCAAATGAAACTCGGACGTAGATAGACTTTTGGTACGATTCGGTATCGCGCTAACGTTTTGACAGCTAGTTGAGACGTTACTGAACCTCAGCCCAAGCGCAAACGCTGTCAAAACAAAAAGTTGATACAATGCTACTACTACTCGCTCGTTTCTGAAACGTTTCTTATTTTTGGTGTGTGATGTCTTTGAATAAAGAGGATAAAATACAGCTGACATATGCACAACAAGTAAGATAAGGAAAGTAGTAAGTAAGATACAGAGGACAATCTAAACACTAAAAAATACAATCTAAAATATACAAATATATACAAACTTAAAGTATAAAGCTATAAAAAGAAAAACTACAACAGGTCGTCCCCATCTGGCAGAGTGCCTAGCAAGCTGACAGCATTGCCACGTTGGATGGCAATGGCTATCCGCTGTGCCAGGTAGCTCCCGGCTCTGGGGTCTCGGGTGGCTTCAATAAGCTCTTAGTTTACTTGAAAAATAAGTTCTCATAGAATATCAGACATCTGTAATACTCCGTTGCTCCAAAATGCGTTTATCGCACGGGAACTTTTACCTTTTCCGGGATAAAAGTATTCTATGTCCTTTCCCGGGACTCAAAGTATCTCTATATCAAAATTCATTAAAGTCCGTTAAGCGGTTGGGGCGTGAAGAGGTAACAGATAGACATATAGACACACTTTCGCATTTATTCTCTTCTCTCTATCCATACTAATATACTCGTAGTATGTATGGATAGAGAGAAGAGAGTGGATATAATACATATAGGTAAAGACAGTAGATACGTTCTATGTATGCGACGTTGATGTACGATAGCTATAGGGTATAGATGCAGCATTTACTTTGTACAAGGTGTAATAAAACTAAGTGATAATACTGGAGAGTGTGTACTGACTGTGTATGTGTCCCTTATATAGAGTTTACTGTGAAAGTAGCAGCGCTAAAAGGGATTTTTTTGTGGTTTGTATGGCCAAGCGCCCCCGTGTCAATTGCCATGATTTTTTTCCATACAAAAGTGGAAAAAATTACTTTCAGCACTGCTACTTTCACAGCGAACTCTACATTATACACACCCTAAAGTATTTTTATCACTTAGTTCATTATCACCTTGATGATCGGCAGTCTTCCACAGTGCGTTTTTCGCGTATTTTTCTGCCGCGCACTGTAAAACTCTGGAATGAACTGTCACCAGCAGTATTTCTGGACCGATACGACCTGCAAACCGAGTTTGCAGGTCGTATCGGTCCGTGATGTTGATGACTGATGTTGCGAGTGTCCATGGGCGACGGTAGTTGCTTACCATCAGGTGACCCGTTTGCTCGTTTGCCCTTTATTTAATAAAAAAAAAAAAGTTTTGTTACATCCTATAAGCACTAAGATAGTAATATGTAAGTACTGAATATCTGTGTCAAAATATATCTACAGCATAATATTATGACGTCGTTGTTTTATAAGTACTTTCTGTAAATAAACAGTTTATTAGGAATAATTGTAGATTTTGCTGCCAAAGACTTAGCATATTTTAATAACATTTAAATTGGCAATTAAATATATTTTTTGCTACACCTCTACAATAGAAGTCAATAAAATATTGAGCAATGTCAAAATATGATGCAACTACATACTACTATCACAGTCGTAAAAACGTACTTAGTAAAAACAATTCCTAATCAGCAATGCACTTAAATTTTCAACATTAGCTGTTATAACTGTTAGAATCATTTTATTTTGAAACACGAACAGTAGCTCTACCATGAGTTTAAAGTAATAGTATTTATCGATACTCGATACCGACTACGTAAATATTTAGTATGACGATTTTAGTTGCGCAAGTAACCGCTAGAGGCGCTGTAAAATTTGCCATAAGTACTAAATATTTACGTAGTCGGTATCGAGTATCGAAAAATGCTATAGCTTTAAACTCATGGCAGAGCTACTGACGAGACAATACGATGCGATGATTTTTTTATTAAATGACCATCGTAAAATTTATTATTGTTATTTTAAAATTACCGTATACTTTATTCTTTACACAGTATAAGAAGATACATATTTGTATTGACAGACTTGTCGCCCGCAGTGCTGGGCTGCCTGTTCCAATTTTAAAAAGCGTATTAAAAAAATATAACACATCGCTCAGCAGTTGCAATGTGAATTGACCAAAGCTAAAAGCTGCTTTGGCTTAAGTGAATATTTCTAATAATGTTTTATTGTAACTCATTTTAAAATTTATCATACCTATTTAGAAATATATATTGTAAATACCTTTATGTACTGTCACTAAAACAATGTTCGTGTAAACGCAAAATAAATGTTGGTCTTTTTACTCGTTTTGTGATTTCATCCATTCTTTAGTTACGGTACTTTATAAAAATTAAATTAATATTAATTATGGTTTGCCACGTCATATGATTTTCGTAGCACAAAATAATAAACTCCATTAAAAGCGTGGGAAGAAAAACAAAATAAATTGTTTTCTAAAAATACAAAAAACAATGCATTCTCTGAATAAGCCAATTTTATTCGTGCATTATTTACGTCATAATGAATATTGTATTCAGTTTTTAGGGTTACGTATCCAGACGTAATGACCTAATACAAATTTTAAAAAATCAGAGCTGCCCTACTACGACCTACAAACTTGAGCTTACTCCAGAACGGATCGAGAACACAGACATAAATAAATAAATAAAATATCTTTTTATTCAAAATGGGTATCATGATACACTTTTTGAAAGTCGAACGAACAAAACTACGTTGCCTACCACCGGTTCGGGAACTATCCCGCCGAGAAGAACCATACAATATACGAACATAGATCAAGATAGATACTGCATGTCACTCCATTTATATGAAAACGAGCGTGCCTCTTTTTTATAGCTACTGTGACGTACCGACGATAAGAAAAGTACCCATTATCTAGGCCAACGTTTCTATTTGAATTTCTACAGCTCAATACTTACTAATTTCAAAATTGGAAATATAACTTTTAGGCATTTAGGCATTTTTAAAATTCCAATTGACGTGTGATTCCGATAGCAGACTAAATAACAGACTTTCGAAAGACGAGCATTGCTCGTCGTTTGGGAGCTCGATATGGCACGCGAAGTACATGTACACATGCGGTATCTATCATGATCTATATCTGTGATCAAGAACGATTGAAAAATTTTGAGTTTTGGTCATTGCGATTTCGAATTTAATTTGAGTTTGTTAAGAAGCTGAATCAAAATTGACTCGTAATTTAAAATCCTACCAATAGTAAGTTGAGCCACTGCGTCATCTTAAAATTATTGAGATCGAGTTGATTCGATTCTCGAAAGTGTCGAAACTCGGAAGTAAGGGGGCTCCTTGAAAAAAGGGAGCACACTATATAAGGCCACCAACGCACGTCTTGCAGTTCTGTTGGTACGGCAGCCTCTTTCCATCAGGTGATTCGATTGCTCGTTTGAGCTCTGTAAAACGAGATTTCTTTTTGTACGGAGCTGTTGGTGTACGACTCGCACTTGACTGGTATTTTGTCTGTATAATAGTATGTTCGTAGTACTTATTTTGTAAAATATTACGTGATAGATATATGAAGTCAAGATGGTTAAAATTATTCAATTATTTACATATTTTTGTTACCTCTCACATGCAATTAAAATTACTTAGTAAACGATAAATTATATCTGAAATGATTTACAACGTTATTATAATATTTTATGGTAAAAACCACGTGTGATGCTTCAATCAGAGCTAAGAAGTGTCTATATTAAAAAACTTTTATATTTTTCTCTCTTTCTTAAATAAAGTATTAATTTGTGGTGTCTGGATATAGTACGCCGATGGGACATGAGGATGCAGCGCCACCTGATCATGCCGAGGTTATTTCTGACCGTGTGATGTGTGCGCGATGCCTGTAAACACGCACGTAAACCCGCACGTAAACCGACAATCGACATAGACACAGAGTGGACAGATATGGCAACTGGCTAAATAATGATAAAAGCTGAAAGCATATTATTAAATTATAATATTCGCTCAAAATAAACACTTCCTTAGTCACAGAATATATAGGTATTAGTAGTACCAACCTTAGCAAAGTTAAGCAGTAAGCACCTTTGTGGGATGAGTAAAAAATGTTCAACTCCTGACAGGACATATGCCCTGATCAAAAATACGTAAGACGGAGTGGGGATTGCAGGCGCGCTGAAAATGTATGTCTGCGCTGCTACTTCGTTTTTACTTCGCCGGCACTTTTGGAGAGCAACCCGTTATTTTTTTCCTGTTAAGGGGGCGACTAATCCTATATTGTCGATTTTATAATTCATTTTTATACTTGAAATAAGCCCCAAATTGATTTACTTTCTAAACATAGATAATACATTATATTTCCGAGGATCCGACCTGAGTCGCGAAAACGCGAGAATTTTCTCGATTGAAAAAAACACAAAAATGCATCTAATTTTCACGAATTTTTCATATATTGCCATAGCCATGCATTAAACTAAGAATTCTATCATTGAGAATCTGATCTAGCGGATTTTTAAAATGTTGTATATTTATCGAGTTGTTGAGAAGAAACTAATTTGGCGATGAATGCGCGTCGTCCTTTTTCACCTGGAATATGAAAGACGGGCGTGAGTGTGAAGGGAGAAGGACGATGTTTGTTTTTTTGCGTTAGTCGCCCTCTTAAACACTTCTTATGTTGTAAAAACGCCTGTCTATCTGTTGCTATGTCTATGGAGCACACTATATTTGAATATTCAGTTTAGTGCATGAACTTTTGCGTGTTTCGTTTGCGTCGAGTTTGCGGTAAACATCACCAGCAGTTTAATACAGTTCATGATTTAGTCCAGCATTGCCCAAAGTGGGCGATAACACCCCCTTGTGGGCGCTGAAGGTTTGAAGGGGGCAGTGTGGGACCCAGAAAGTAAAAGGGGAGCGCTGTGTAGAGGCTTGGGAAGGGGATTTATTTCATTTGGATGTATTTTAAATTGGAACAATAGGGGTGCTGAAATATAATTTGTTCTCAAAGTGGGCAGTAGACAAAATAAGTTTGGGAACCCCTGATTTAGTCCTTATCAGATTTTTTATAAGCTATAGCAAATCAGATTTTTTATAAGCTAGGTGTTTATAAAGAATAAAAAATTAATAATTTTTAGTTGGAAAAAATATTGTATTGCAAATAAATAGCAAAAATTGGTTTTATTATTTTTAATTTTTATAGATGAAAGTACTAGATAATATTATACTTAGTAGGGGCCGGACGTCACTGCCCCCCCCCCCCCTGCACCCCACTCGGTACGCCCATGGTTGCACACATGTTGCACACGTCCAGAATTTTGACAGAAACGTCACAATAGACATACCTAACTCTGTGTACTCTGGAAACGTCAAACAACACTTTTCGTTTACTGTCCATGCGTGAAAACCGGCGTGAAACAGCGCTTGCGCTGTGTTTCGCCGAGTGAGTGAGTTTACCGGAGGCCCAATCCCCTAACCCCTACCCTATTCCCTTCCCTACCCTCCCCTATTACCCTATTCCCTCTTAAAAGGTCGGCAACGCACTTGCAGCTCTTCTGATGCTGCGAGTGTCCATGGGCGATGGAAGTTCCTTTCCATCAGGTGACCCGTTTGCTCGTTTGCCCCCTTATTTCATAAAAAAAAAATGCTGGTGCTGCACTTTAGCGTCAAAACATTGCAATAATAATATTATGTCGTTTTTATTATTCGTAGATTATGTCCTATTAATAAGATTTCACTAACAAAGAAGACTTGACTTGGAGCAAGAATTATAATAATAATTAATAATATACTTTTTTATATTGCGGGAAAATGTGCTCATTCCGTGGAGATTTTATCTTTTGGAAAATCCATAAATTCGATAATGTAATTTTTATTTTCTACGTTTATCGCGCGAGAACGAAGAGAGAAAAGAAGAGAGAGAGAGAAAAAAAGTATCCTATGTCCTTTCGCGGGACTCAAAGTATCTCCATACCAAACTTCAGCAAAATCGTTTCAGCAGTTTGAGCGTGAAGAGGTAACAGACAGACAGACACACTTTCGCATTTATAATTTTAGTATTTTTGACGTTTAAAATTTATAATAAGACAAAGTTTGTTGATTATAAATTATTATAATAATTATAATCCGGCCTAATGAACTTTAGCTGAATTTCCCTCTTATTAAAAGTTTGATAATTCGGGTCTCATTATAAAGTCATGATCGAATTATAACATGCTTTAACCCATCAAGCCTTTTATTATATTATTTCATGAATAATACAATACGAGTGTAAAATTATGATTCAATTCATAATTTTTGTCTTAAACAAATAAGGGGCCCCATACATAAATTGCGTAATATTGGTTGGTTTTTTTCACGGAAATACTGCTCTGGGGTGACATGACAGATCGTTCCAGAGTTTTATACAGTGCGCGGTAGAAAGTTACGCGAAAAACGCACGGTGGAAGACTGCCACTCATCAAGGTGATGAGGATGGTATGTTTTTCGCGTCGGACGATGGCGAAAAGTTGCAGGAGGTATAATTCCGAACAATTCCTCAGAGCCGCCGTGATACAACCGATAGAGGATGCAGAGTGAAGCTACATCTCGGCGTAATTCCAAGGGATCCAGCTGTTTGTAACACTATGGCATCTTTAAACTCTCTATAGCTAAGTACTCACAGTTTTGCTCGATAGTTTTTCTCCAAATCGAGCAATAACCACCGTGTGGACCGCAAAACTGACAGCTCGAAGGCTCGCTTCGAGCCGGCTCGATGGAATTAAATATGTCAAATATGTCATTTCCTTCGATCCTTCCTGTATCTTCTATTCTGGCCTGCTCCAAATTTGAATGGCTCATTTAAAAATATGTGGGAGAGCCATGCTTCGGCACGAATGGGCCGGCTCGACCGGAGAAATACCACGTTCTCACAGAAAACCGGCGTGAAACAGCGCTAGCGCTGTGTTTCGCCGAGTGAGTGAGTTTACCGGAGGCCCAATCCCCTACTTTATTTACCCTATTCCCTCTTATAAGGCCGGCAACGCACCTGCAGCTCTTCTGATGCTGCGAGTGCCCATGGGCGACGGAAGTTGCTTACCATCAGGTGACCCGTTTGCTCGTTTGCCCCCTTATTTAGCCTAACCAATACTTCAGGTAGTTTCTTATTGCTTCCTTTGACTAGTTCCCGCCATTTCTTTAGCTACGGATCGAAACGATCGATCGCAAATGAGTGGCCGCCCTTAAACAGGGGCTAACGACCTTCAAACATCTAATAAGAGTCGTCCCTGAATGTCAATCATAATCAGAGGAAACAACAAAATCTACTTTATTTTATTACAAGTAAAAGCTAAAATACCTCTGCTTTGTGATTCTTTTATACTTAATATGAAAATATCTGTGAACATTTTTTAAGCTTTATTCATATACCTGTTTGTGTGCTCGTATTAACTTGGGAACCGTACATTTTTATTGTATATAACTAAATAAAATAGTATTTCTAAAAACATGCTGTTTTTTCAATTCAAAATTAGCCTGGTACTTTGGGTGTAACAATAAAATCGTTTATAAGTTTAAAAAGAAATTTAAATTGTAAGCATTTAGAATTTGAACGTACCTACTTGGTAGTCTGCGTTTTGATTATTATTGTTTATTCTATAAAATGTATTAATAACGTTTGATAAGGAATTCCTCAAATTGAGAATATGCTAAGAGAAAGCAAAAAAATAATAAGCAATAAACATAATCAATTTACTACAAATGGAAACCAAACAAAATTCTGGTAAATGTTTTACAATATATCGCGTATCGCCTAACAGAACACATGTATTTCAGAGTAAAACGTGTATTTTTTATTAATATAATATAATATTTAAAATTATTTCAGATGTTTTACAAGCAATATTTTTAAAATCAATAAATGTAAGGGTTTAATAGTTTACATTGCAATTTGCAACGTGACGCGTCAATGGGATAAGTACATACTTAATAATATTAATTTTATGGAACATATATGGAATCAGATAGTTATTTAATTGTCAACAAAAATAGCCTATGACATTCACTTTACAAATATAGTACCTGACCTATTTTGATTATCATATTATAATTTGACACCAACATCATAGGTCCAGTCACTGACCTCCATTATACAAGTACGCTGGACTTATGATACCTTCGATCACTAATGTTATGATACCGAGTTGCTTTTTGTGCCTATTTGAAGCGGAATCAGCGCCTCTAATGCGGGGGAGCAGAACTGACGTAAAATGATGTTTGAAAGTCGCCATATTGGCGCTAATAGCAGTAGTGATTGGAACTAATACTAATTATGACAAATATTATCGATTAAGCGGCCATTTGCAATTTATGTCAGATTAGGTCTCTTCCTCCGCATCGGGGGCGCTGATTCCGCTTCAAAAAAGCACAAAAAATAGCTGTCATTTCAAAGAGTATCATAAGTCCAGCGTACTTGTATAATGGAGGTCAGTGGGTCCAGTAGTTTACGAGCCTATCCGACGCAGACAAACACTTCTCATACACGTAACAAAGTTACCAACAATGCGAGAAAGCTATTGCTGTCATGGCGTGACATCGTGACACCCTATGACACCCCGTGACACCTCGTAACACCCCATGACACCCTCAATATAACTTTTGTCAAACTTAACTTGAATCGTACGTGATGAGAAACACGAGCACTGACAAGTTTCAAACAAATATTACCTATTGCTTTGTTAAGTTTGTTAATAAAGAATGGTAGGTAGTTGATATAATATCTAATAGGTATATAAAAATAAGTCGGGTTTTCCTTCCTGATGCTATAACTCCAGAACGCGCGAACCGATTTCCACGGTTTTGCATTTGTTGGAAAGGTCTCGAGCTCCGTGAGGTCTATAGAAAAAAAATCAGAAAAAACTTCAAGAGAAAAGCAGGAAAACAGGGAAAACCATTTATGGCAAAACAACGTTTGCCGGGACAGCTAGTTGTCTATAAAGTAACACTTTATAAGGCGACAGGATTAGTTCTTAAATTGAAACCGGACCATGCGACACGACACGATGCGAGTCGTGACATTTTCCATAGAACTGACGTTTTATAATATTTAAACGTGATTTTGACGTTTTACAAACCTAAATCTGACGTTTTACAAACATGAACCTGACGTTTTACAAATGTGAATCTGACGTTTTAAGCGTCTCCCAGACAGACGCGGCCTGTGGTGGCGGTGCGTGTGTCTGTGTTGTTCCTAGAATTCTCAAGTCATCCAACTGACCGCCACTGCCAACGCCACCGCAGGCCGCGTCTGTCTGGGAGACGCTTTACACACGTGAATCTGACATTTTACACACGTGCATCTGACGTTTTACACACGTGAAATTGACGTTTTGCTAACGTCAGTTCTATGGACGTGTCGTGTCACTTTAGTGCGGTTTTGCCTTAAAAGTAATCGCGTGCCATAACAACCTTGTCAATATAATATTGTTTCTTACCGACTTATTTGCGCTTCGTTTGCACAGTGTGTGAAAAATGCAAAATTCAGTAATACCAATATGTAATAGCCGTAGACCGTAGTAAACGTTTGTCGGATTGTCGACACGTTGTTGTGTGGGCGTGACGCGTGTCGAACTCGTTTGTCACAGAAGTGTGAACAACAAGGCCAGACGTTATGTATTTCCGTAAAAATTCACATTGATTGGGAATTAAAAAGGAAATTTCATACTAAATACCAGCTAAAAGCCAAGCTTTGTGAGGGCTCGCGTCGTCACACCTTAACTAATGACACATCTACATATAAATAAAAATTACTATGTTAAAGCCCAAATCAATAGGCGTGATAGTTTTTCACCACCACTGTAACTGATTGTTATAAATGCGTGTCTGTCCGGCTGTTCTCTCCATACCGAAGCCGCTGAATAGAATTTGGTATGGAGATATAGATATGGAAAAGTGCGGTTCCCGCGCGATAAACGAATGTTGCCGCAACGGAATTGCGGGCGTCATCTAGTATCGGAATCTCGGAATTGGCTCCAACGATTTTCATGAAATTTAGTATATAGGGTGTTTCGGGGGCGATAAATCGATCTAGCTCGGAATCATTTTTAGAAAATGTAATTTTATTCGTGTTTTATCGAATACCGAGCAAAGCTCGATCAAATAGCTAGTAATATTATAAATGGCAAAATGTGTTTGTCTCTTCACGCCCAAACCGCTAAATCGATTTTGTTGTAATTTTGTATGGAGATACTTTGCGTCCCGGGAAAGGGCATAGGATACTTTTTACCCCGGAGATAAGTGAGAATTGCAGCGCATCGGAGTTGTATTACAATAATTATATACTTACATCTAAATTTCTAAGTACATAATAAATACATAATATATCGAAGATTATAAAGTTATCATCACGTTAAATGTTCCGACTAGTTTCATCTAGTACATGTGGAGATCGAGGAATCTTAATTTACACTCGGTAATTATTTGACAAATATTTTTTGGACATCTGATATTTGTCAACATTGTTGGTCAATGATATTGAATAATATAATAATATAATATCTATGGACGCTTCACACCACGTCAGTCTGGCCCCGTGCTAAGTACCTAACTTGTGTTACAGGTACCAGACAACGGAAATATATTTAATACTTTTATACCATACATATATTTAAGATTTTTATTATATCATACACATATTTAATAGGTACACATCCAGACCCGGGAACATTGAAAACTTTTTGTTCCGTCGGCGGCATTCGAACCCGCGACCCCCGGCTTGAGCTACCAACGCGCTCACCACTGAGCCACAGAGGTCGTCATTCGGTTGAAGTGTAATGTGTACATAAATCAACTAGATGTCGCCCTTAACTTAGCATAAAAAATTCAAAATTTAATGAATTAATTAATTAATCTTATATTATATAAAATTCTCGTGTCACAATGTTAGTTACCTTACTCTTTTGAAACGGCTTGTCTGATTTGAACCAAATTTTATATGCATATTCAATAGGTCTCAGAATCGGCTACTGGCTACTTTTTATATTGATAAGTGCATTTGTTGAATAAATAATAGTAAGTTATTACAACTCGAGACTGACAACGACCATTGTTTGTGCGACGGGATAGCGATGGACGTTGCCATGGTGACATACTGTTAAATACAACGTTTGCCGGGACAGCTACTTTAAATAGAATTATCTCTAAATCTCTAGCAGCTGGTCAACAAAGCGGAGTTTAAATCAGTTTTGTAGTCTAAGCGTAAGGAGGTGACAAACGAAGAGACTTTCCCGTTATTAATATTATAATGGATTACGGCTTGGCCCGTTACGATGAAACTTTCATAAGATGTTATCAGAGCTCCTATTTCGGTGAGGTGTCAGCAGGAGAAGAATATTAAACGATATGAAAGTTAATGTTTGGTCTTCAATCTTCATATTTTAATGAAGAGCAGAAATATATTTTAGCATGGCTACAGTATATTGCACTCATAATAAATATAGTTTAGAAATACATAGGACCTTGGAGATGTTATCTCGACAATAAGTAAGATTCCCATGGGATAGCGTTTCGCACTTGTTTAATGAGACTAGAACTCCCAAGACGGCAATATGTTGAGTGGCTGTACGAGTCTATAAGTATAAGTCTATATATTTTATTAAGTACGGCACTCGCAATAAGTGGATAACTGAGGGAAGCGCGTGACTAGACTCAAATATTTTGACCCGCAAACTATACTAAGTTTTAGCAGTAGTAACAGTTCAATATTTTTATACGAAAGTAAGTGATAAACGCTTATTATGTTATAAAAAAATATGTTTATTGTAACGTGGTGTAATGTGTGTACTGAATAAATGCTTATTATCATACCTAAATTAATGGTAGAAAGCTATTTTAAATACTACTAGCTCGAGCCTACGGCTTTGCTCACGTAAAATAGTATGGACTGTATAAACTTATAGTAGCGAGAAGGCTGTATAACTGCCTGCGATAACTATACAGGCGTCTACGAAAATTGTGCAGTTTTTTTAATAAAAACTGTATAGAATATAGATGGCTACGAAAACTATACAGTAGCTCTGCCATGAGTTTAAAGCTATAGTATTTATCGATACTCGATACCGACTACGTAAATATTTAGTATGGTAAATTTTACAGCGCCTCTAGTGGTCACTTGCGAAACTAAAATCGCCATACTAAATATTTACGTAGTCGGTGTCGAGTATCGATAAATACTATAGCTTTAAACTCGTAGTAGAGCTAAAGGTGTCTACAAAAACGTAAAAGTGTACATAGATGTCTACGAAAACTACAGGTGTCTACGAAAACGGTAAAGACGTCTACGAAAACTACAGGTTGCTTGTTTTATACAAATTTAAAAAACTATACAACAGCAAAACTTTTATAGCAATTGAAATCATTACAAACAAAGATTTTAATGGAATCGCGATAAGGCATGCGATTGCCTAGATATCACTTAAGTATTCCACGTCCGTACAAGAAACGGTTGCATGTTGCTACATTACGATGTTGGCCGCTCGCATGCATTTCATTAAATGGCATTAGTTTGGACCGTGCATGTTGCATTTAAAGCGCTTTGTTTGTCTATGTCTTATTCGTGGTGAATATTTCTTTCGTTTATTAAGACTTTGTTATACGACACTGCTGAAAAAAAGCCACTTTTTTCTATGCAACTGTAGTGTCTGGACACACTAGGCCGAAAATACGCAATGCGCTACGCATACAATATAACGCGACGTAATTTCGGCATGGTGTGTCATCGGTAATTTAAAATACATTGCAGGCGTAATCATGCCGAACTTCGGCCGCGTGTTTTCGGATTAGTGTGTTTCGAGTTTCGACACTAAACCTGAGAAAAAAACTGCTGTCTGCTTTTCATTGGCATAATGTTAATAATAAAAAAAATAATAAAGTTAATATACTAAGCGACATAGAGCAACAATCTCGAGCTGTCAAACGAAACCGAAATTGGTTTCATCTGTGTGTAAAAATATGTGTACGTATACACTTACACAAGCACGATTGAACATGATTTCTATGAGATTAAATTGTCAACGTGCGGCACGTGCCGACTGGACGTCAAAAAAAGAGTGTTGCTGTCATGTATCACACGTCTCTTTCTACCACGCAGTGTTACTGATAGTGACATCTCTCTTGGTCAGGCCTTTGTTTCTCTATTCCGCTAGGTATAAATTAACTTTATGATTTCCCTACCCTATGTGTCAAAGCTTTCTTTTATAAATTTTATGTTTCGCTAAAACTCGAGAACACTGATAGGTTCGCAGTCCGCACGTATTTAAAAGTGAGTCGATGATACTTTGAGCCCCAGAATCGTTTTATCTCTTAAAAGTGCACGGTTTCTGTGCGATAAAATATCGACGATCTATATACCATGCGACAAATATTACCTAAAATGGATGTACTATTTTCTGATAATTCTATGCAAATTCTAAGAAGTTTTAAATATTAGTAACAATATGTTTAACATCACAGAGCGAAGTAATTGGCTGGCTCAAGTGATTTGCATAACGACGCTCCACACAAAAATGTAGGTTAAAGAGTTAAGTGATCGTTACATACATACGATTTGCAGGCAAACAATTTAGCATCGAATCACGAATACAACAGTATCACGATTTCACAATCCTAATTTCAAGGCATCATACCTAATTCGAGGCGATGGTCGGTCTGGTACCTATATTGAAACAATTTTTTTTTACTTTTATTAATAAGACTGATTGAAAAGTAATTTGTTTCCAACACTTATTTTGCGCAGAGTAGGTAACACGTTTTTAATTCCCACTTGCCAGGAAAATTGACGTTTATTTTATCTTCTAAGGGGGGCAGACGCCCATCCCCTGCCCCTGCCTGGGTACGCCCATGGTGGCAGGATTGGCATAATGCCTCCGACCCAAGAGGCCACGAGCTTAGAAATATTTTTTTACATTGTGAGTTTTATTATTAACGTTACAATTTTAACTGATAAGGCCCCATCAAAAGAATTTGCCACGCGCACCCTGATGGTATAGCTACGCCACTGTCAAAGACCGTTAAGAAACATTAGTGATTTTTGCGACACGCAAATAAAATAAGGCAAGAACCGCACACGATACCATGATAACAAAGTACTATTATATGAAATTTTATGTTCAGTAGTTTCTGAGCTTATTCGATGCAAACAAACCTTTCCTTTGCAATGTTGCTCGATCCTCAGTGTACGGTCTACCCTATCGGGTAAGCAGTAAACGCACAAATTTCAACAAAATTAGTTCAGCCGTATTGGAGGAATCTCGCAACAAACATCACACGAGATTTTTTATATTTTTTTATTAGTTTCACAAAACAAGATACAATTCACAATACATGTAGCCATAAATAATAGAGTATAAAATGATAATGCCAGAGAATGTATCTCTCTAAGAAGTGAACACAACATGCACATAACAATTAGAATTTGTGTCAACTAACTACTATTTTTAAACACATATTTAGTTGGAGTTACTTACAAAGAAAAAACAGTAATTACCCTAGCCGAAGATCTCCTTAAGAGTCTTTTTAGACGAGACAAGAGAACCAGAGAATATATCATAGGTCATATTTTATATATGAGAAAGAATGAAGTTAAAAGCATTTTACTTCTTAAATATGTTCCTGCAGATTGGATTGCTGTAATTGGTGTTTAAAATACACATTGTGAGTGTTTCAGTATACATTTCGTAATATTGCTTCTACACTTTTATGTATGGAACGAAAAATAAGCATTCAACAACAATAGTTTTTTGTGAAGTCGTGAAAATTGTGCATTTGTTTTCGTCTTTGCGTTTTGCTCGTGGAATATAATGTTATATTAAGTGGCAACGTTACAGCAATATTATTTCTTAACATTGAGCAAAGCTATATGTGAGACGTGAGTACTTAGCATAACACAATGTTTTATAACGTTAATATATAATATTATTATATAATTGCTGCGTGGGAGCACCCTTTTTTTAAAAAAATATTAACAAGTTCAAATCTTAAAGTATCCAGGGATAGAAATGAAATAGAAAACGAAGTTTAGTAAAAAGGAGTTTAGGCAAATTTGTATGGAGCGTGGGCTATCCGCGGCCAAATCAATTCTAACATGTATTCATGCTTAGGAGTCCTACAATTGCAGTGTTGAAATCTCATCGCCGAAATATACTTTAAAAGTGGATAAAATACATTTTTATTTTTCAAGATGATATGCATAATTTAATAAGTATCTTAGCGTTTAGAGCAAAAGTGAGAAGGTAAGGTGAAAGGTTTTTATAAGGAGGAACAGTGTTTATTAGTACTTCTCGTTTTCAATAATAGCACTTAATTCCTATGCTGGTAACCTAACCTAACCTAAACCTAATTTAAACCTAAACGATTTTAAATTAGGTTTATGTTCGAACGAACGAATCATCGCCAATTTAGTTTTTCTTAATAACTCGATAAATTTTTTAAGATATCGTGTTTTCGCTCAGATCAAATAGTTAGTCGCCCCCTTAATAAAAAGTACTTATATCTGAATTATTACACCATGTACTATGTCTAAGTTATAATAATGACTTTGTATTAAACATACTAAAGAAGATTAAATTACAGTCATTTTAAAAAGGAAATTATATTTATAAGAAAGTCTTTATCACAAAGTAAAAATCACAGCATAATAATATTAAAGCAAGATTCATCTTAAATAATTTAATACTAAGATAAGTTACTAAGAAAGTATTTAAATTGTCTTTTCTCACAGTCAAGACTTTGTAAGTAGATTTTAATATTTGAAATTGTACTTTTGAAATCTGCAGTATTTAAACAGCAAAGTTATTTAAATATTTTTTAAACTAACTGCGCTGCGCATATATTATAGGTGTGACTCGTTTGCTGTTACGTTTTGTAATATACATACTTATATTTTTTTTCACCATTTGATTGCGTAAAATTATTTTATCTTGCGGTAACAGTAATTTGCTGCAATAAATCTATTGTACATTTCTCGGGACTTTTATCCAAATCAGTGGTAAAGAGGTCTTAAAGACAGATAGATTTTTATTCTACACCAAATGTTTTTCGCAACATGGTTGTGTCAAAATTAATTTAACGGGCAAGAATAACCGTACATTTGTCACAAAAACTGATGATAGTTTAAAATACTTGTGTAATACCTCGATCGTGGGAATGGCAGATACAATTGATTTTCAATTGTTATGCGGCAGCCGGGTGCCGCTTGGGGATTGATGTGTTAATAATAATTCTTAACAGACAGACAGTCTATTACTATTGATAAGGTATTTTTTTGTTACAGGTAAATAGTGATGAAGGTGATGTGTAGCTCCATGTGGCTCCACTTGCGGCCTGTACGGCCTGTCCAATAAATTGTGCGGAACGGCCACACACACAAACATACGGAGCGTCAGCAACGAACAAAACTATAAAACCCAACGGCGAATCGGGGCACAAAACTTTATATATTATATATTTTTTTAAACAAAAAAAAAACCTGATGGAAAGCAATTTCCGTTGCCCATGGACACTCGCAGCATCAGAAGAGCTGCAGGGGGCTTTTAAGAGGGAATAGGGTAATAGGGGAGGGTGGGGAAGGGAATAGGGTAGGGGATTGGGCCTCCGGTAAACTCACTCACTCGGCGAAACACAGCGCAAGCGCTGTTTTTTTCGTGTGTGTCTGACCCATTATCAAAGAAATTTATGATTAATATGTAATATAATAAATTTACTAGATGACGCCCGCAACTCCGTTGTGCCATAACTCTTGCACAACGGAGTAACCGCGCGGGATTCGGGAACCGTACATTTTCCCGAGACAAAAAGTATCCTATGTCCAGTGGCGTAAATATAGGGCTGGCAAAATGCCACGAGCCCCCGACCCAAATGGGTTTTTTTTTTAAGTACATAATATTGTTCATTATAAACGTGACGATTTTTACTGATAGAGCCCCATAAATTCCCGGATCTTATAGTTACGCCACTGTCTATGTCCTTTTTCGGGATTCTTAAGAATACGGTATATTATGGAGTAATCCATGCCAAATTTCAGCAAAATCTATTCAGCAGTTTAGGCGTTAAGAGGTAACAGACAGACACACTTTCGCACTTATAATATTATTAGTAAATTAGTAATATCAGTAATTAGTGTATTAGTATGATAATATTATAAATGCGAAAGTGAATATTGAAGGAATTAGTAATAAATATTGAACCGACAATAATTTTATTTATATCGTTTTTTCAATTACAATATATTATTATACATAAAACAATGATATTAAAAATAACTTGCACGTGATATTCTATAAATATTCATGCGAGATTTAGATTTAAGCATGATTAATAATCGGCATGTTGATTTCGATACGTTTCCCAACTCCGTCTCAGAAACGAATAAAACGTTAATTCACGAATCCGAGATTGGGAATTTTTGCACCCTACAACACAACAGTACCTCGTACCGCCCATTTTCCTTATTCAGATCACTTTTTAACGTTTTCAACGTGTTTTCATTTTTAACTAGTAAGCCGTATTTCACAGCTGATCGCACACCCACGTGTTGCTTGAATCTGCCACTCGCCGCGCCACTAGAGATATCCAAGAGGCCTATAGATACGACTATACAAATATTGTGTCAAAATCATAATTATCAGTTTACACCTGGCTGCGAATGGTGTAAGTTGTAACCAAGTGCGCAAAAGCAGCAGTGATTATTCTTTCTTCATATTCTCAATAGACAAGACAAAATGACTGACATATTAATTACGTAGATGAGGAGAGAGGGAAGAAAAATGTTACAACCCCTGTCATATGAATAATTTTTGATCACGGTCGCTTCATTTGTACTGAAATGAATGTATTAAGTTTTCGCTCGAAAATAGAGTATCACCACGTTATTTTTTTGTCCACCATACAACTTGGCTACACGCCAGCACGCAACAGGTCGACGCGTGACAACCCCCCCACCCTCTCCCCCGCGATTCACCCCCTCACCCCCGTTTCACCCCCTTTCGTACGTTTTCATTACGGGGGCGAAAGTCGTAAGGTTACGGTCCCACTAGGAACTTTATGTCGACGTATATTGCGTTTGAAGTTTGTTATATTGGCTGGTGAATAAAAATTGAAATGGATATGGTAGCCCAATTATTGGCACTTGAGTAAGGGTTCATTCAGGTCGCAAATAAGTCGCAGTTCGCTCATATTCCACCCAGTAAAATGTTCTCGTACAATAATCTGACAGACACTGCAACTGAACAAAAAAAATTACAATGTTGGCGTTACGTTCGTTGACGCATATAATAATTATTGAATGCGCCAAAACGTATGTTGAATGAAAGAAGATTACGAAAATTGAAGATGAAAGTGCATAGTGTGGACACAGCTAATGCGACGCGTAGATGCATTTCTAAATTTGCACGGATTTGACAGATTTGCATGACGTCTCACGCAATTAAAATCTGTCAATTCAGTACAATAGCGTTTTCGGCATCTAGAACTGCCCCGGGGCAGGGCAGGCAGGGCAGGCCGAATGGGTACGGAAATAGCCGAACAAAACCGGTGATCCACGAAGCACTTAGACTTAGTACTAGTATATAAGTAGCAATTTGAACTTCGGCTATTTTCGCATCCATTCGCCCCGCCCTGCCCCGGGGCAGTTCTAAATGTCGAAAACGCTATTAGAAATGCATTTACCCGTCGCGTTTCGGTCTGAGTTGACCCTTATTTACGATACTATTTTTGCGAACCACGTGTATGCTTCACTACCCAGTTTTTATACCGACTTACAGAGGTGGAATTTCATACGTCGTTCCTTGGGGGATAAGCACGTGAGTTATCTTATAGCCGTCACACACGCTTGAACCCTGTCTTCTTCTTTATACATATATAAAACTCAAAGGTGACTGACTGACATGGTGATCTATCAACGCACAGCCCAAACCATTGGACGGATCGGGCTGAAATTTTGCATGCAGGTAGATGTTATGACATAGGCATCCGCTAAGAAAGGATTTTGATAAATTCCAACCCCAAGGGGTTCAAATAGGGGATGAAAGTTTGTATATAATAATACTTCTTAACGCGAGCTAAGCCTCGGGCAAAAGCTCGTTTGGAATATATTACTGTGGCTTTGAGCGTGTGTTGCTGTTATAAATTTATGTAGCTGTTATAAATATTAATTATTACTATTGCTTTTAGGAAATTTTTTACTTAATTTTTATAATATATCTTTACTTTTTACTATTAATATATCTTTCATAAACGATGCCAAATCTTGGGAGTAGGATGGCTGCTTACAAGGCTACTTCTACATTATTGTATGACCACTTATGTATGGATGTTGACATTGTATAATTTTAAGTTACAGCATTGTAAATTTTACTTTAAAAGATTGATTTTTTTACCTCACTTTTTTTTGGTAAAAAAAGTGGGCCCCGTGCGAGTTTCTTACGCCGGTTCTTCTCGCCGGGATAGTTCCCGAACCGGTGGGAGGCACCGTAGCTAATATTAACATTCTGAAAGTATTTTCTTAAAATCTACTCAGAAATAAAACATTTTTTATTTTATTTTATTTATTTATTTACTTTATATCAAGAAAAGAAAGATTTGATAGTTTTTAGGGTTCCGTACCGAAAGGGTAAAAACGGGACCCTATTACTGAGACTTCGATGTCTGTCTGTCCGTCTATCTCCAGGCTGTGTCTCAAGAACCGCTATAGCTAGATTTCTGAAATTTTCACAGATTGTGTATATTATCTGTTGCCGCTTTAACAACAAATACTAAAAACAAAATAAATTAAATATTTAAGGGGTGCTAGCTGTTAATGAATTGCTATTTTTCACTCAATGCGAAATAATACTCGACGCGAGCGGTGCGATGCGAACCGATAATTCACGATGCCGCGTTTTTAGCAAATAGCAAAGCAATAATACTTAGCATGCTGTGACATCAAAATTAGCAGATTAATGAAATTAATAGAAAATAGCATTAATTCCCATTATTAGGCTCTCATACACCAAACGTGATTTTCTTGCAATTTTTTGCTGGAGCCCAGCTCAAAGCGGCCATAGGAGGCAAAGCGGCCACCCTTAATATTTCGGTTATTTATAAAGGCAGAGCAACGTTGCTGCTCTAGCGCATAGTGAACATCCCGCCCAGCCCCACTCCATGATGCGGTAGCGGTTGGGGAAGGCGCGAGCTTGTAGCGCCAAAAATATTGGAATTGCACGTTTTATTAAAAAAATGCAAGGTAAATTCTTCCTGTTTTAATTATTTTCTTGTATATTTGAATGCTTAATAATTTTCGCGGTGTCGTTGCTTATCTATTTAGCTTTATCTATGTTGTTTTTATTATGGAGTATGATAAAAAATGCGAAAGAAAATTATATTTAAAACAGAACGGTTGCCAAAGGGCAAAGCGGACCGGGCAAAGCGGCCAATAGGCCGCTAAGCTAAATGATAGTTTTTATACGATAATTACTTAAAACTATTATTAGATGGTGAACAAACTTATCAAAAGAAAAGTATCCAGGGATCATGGGAAGAGACTACGATGGCGCGAGCTATTAAATATGTTCAACAAAATCGGGGTTCAGTCAAATTAGTAGAAAACAAACATGGTCATACTTTAAGGAGACATTTAAAAACAGGAATATATCGATAAAACAAAGTTTTATTGATATATTTTGACTATTTTTATTTTAGAAGAGTTGATTATTTTTTATAAAAAAATATTGTGATTGTTGGAAGATAAACTCCTGTCAAGAAATCTCAGAAACCGGGCAGAAGCGATATAAGTAGCAGTTTACAGAATTGTTTTTGATAAATACATATTTTTTAAACATTTTTAGCATTCATTTAAAAAAATATATATTTATTTATTAGAATTTCGTGTGAACATTTGGGCTGGTCACGTTGCCCTTACCCTTATGGCCGCTTTAGGCGGACCCTCGGGCAAAGCGGTTTTTTGACAGGTTGTCTTAATATGTGAATCATGAGCTAATTTTAAGATTTGGGTAAATATGAATCACAAATAGCAGAAATATAATAAATGAACTATCTAGTAGCACATTTTTTATTTTTAAATATATAATATTTCGTCTTTTTTTTCAAATTGAAAGTTAAGGTGGCCACTTTGAGCTGACGTCCTCTATATCAGTAATGGTATTATGCAGGCACTTGAAATGTTCACAAAATACTCAGTTGTATTTATACTTTATTAATTGATAGTAAAATTAAAATAAACTTAGTAATTAAGCGGGGCGGGGCGGGGCACAAATTTTTGGCTATTTTTGTTCTATAATGGTACGGAAGACTTCGTGCGCGAGTCCAACTCGCACTTGGCCGATTATTAGTTCTTGTCTGCATTAAATATACTATAACACTACTGAATCGATTGCGATAAATTTTGCCATAATATACCACGTATTATGGTGGTACCATAATATATAAATTGTAAAGTACACCACGTAAAAGAACAGAGGCAAGTTTTTTATCGTATAAAATGCGGGGTTTCCGTTAGAATGTCTATAGTACTTACAAAGTTATAGCATTAATTATGAATATCTACGAATATTAAACCATACTGAAGCTTTCCGGAACATATTTATATTATTTTAAATTTTTTACATTGAATACTATGTTGAACGGTTGCTGATACACGAAGACCTTATTATTATAGCAATAATGTTGAAATTGATATATCAGATCGTATAACCTGATGAAATGCCAATATTAATCAATGTTGGTATTTGCTTTAAATACATATATTTCATTAATTACAAGTAGTGCACGACCGAAGCTCCGGATTCAGCTTTTCAGAATCAGAATCATTTATTTCAGGCAAATGGGAAAAATGATGATCGGCCAAACTTTTGGCGTTGACTAAAATCATGGCTTAGGATTTAAACCAATAACTATACCCATCTAAATTGATTAGCTTCAGTAATTATAACAATAGATAGAGAAACAGACATATAGTAGCCACTATTTTTTTACGTCCGTGGTAGCCACACACTTTTTTGCATAAAATACTAGATGACGACCGCAACTCCGTTGCGACAAAACCCGTTGATAGCGCGGGAAGCATACATTTTTCCGGGATAAAAAGTATTCTATGTTATTTCCCAGGACTCAAAGTATCTTCATACCAAATTTCATCAAAATCGGTTCAGTAGTTTAAGCGTGAAGAGGTAACAGATAGACACACATAATTTCGTCACACAAGATGAGTGCGTTTACTATGAATTTTGCAGTGAAGTTGTTTTCAGTTTTATACTTTTGAAACGTATCCAAAAAATTGGAATTGAGGAAACATTTTTTAAAAAATAAAAAACCTATAACATTTCAGTACAACACATTGCAAGTCGTGCTAGGAAAGTTCCGATGTAACTAGACTATTATTATGGCACCATTGACGTATCATAAGAATGGACATCACAAATTCATAGTCCAAAGTCGTAGGTAACGTTGGTTACATGGTCAAATTTTCATCAATCTGATACATCAATCCAGTAAAGATTGGCGGATTTAAATATGAACTTTTTATAGCCATCAATATTCCGTCAATCAGATTGATGAAAATTTGACCATCTAACCTACGTAAAAAGTTTGACTGCTAATATCATATCTAGATTCTAGACGTCACTATAAATCTCAACTCAAATATGACAAGTGACAACCACTTTTATAAAAAGTAACATTTAATTAATTAATTTGATACATTTTTTGCTAAGCACTCACATACGGTTTTACTCGATAGTTTTACTCCAAATCGAGCAAAAATTACCGCGTGGACCGCAAAACTCACAGCTCGAAGGCTCACATCGAGCCGGCTCGGTGAAAATAAATAAATCTACACATGATAATTTTTACTCGATTTTGAGTAAAACTATCGAGTAATTTAATGCTGAATGTGTGGACGAAAGCCCAAGCCGTGGTTTTTACTCTACGTGATTGCTCGATCGAGTAAAACCGTATGTGAGTCCTTAGCATTTGCGAATTTGAAGGCGATCAGGATATCTAATGCTGGTATATCATTATCATATCTATAATAACACACAATTGATTCAGACACACGTTTTAAATTCGCAGTGCATTAAATTACACAATAATAATAATATTATGGGCAGTGCGTAGATAGATTTTATATAGCTGAAGTGTACATATTATTTTGATAATATATTAACTAAGTGTTGTCTGCAATAGTATTCATTTGTGGCGTGAGAATTGTAAAACCACGGTAAAAACCATTTTGACGTTCTTCCTGGCCATGTCCTTTACCGGGCTAAAGGTAAAAACTCAAACTATTGTGTTGTCTGAACGTCGGGACTATACTGGTGCCTACCACATAAAGACACAAGTACAAGCAAACTGTATGATATATTTTAATAATGTATGGATTTTATGTAGATTTTCTCTCATTATCGTTTAATAAATTCACTCGTTTTCCACTCGATGTTGTCATGCGTCATCTATAGTTGGTACGTCAATGCTTCTCCATACATTTTCGTTATCGCCCCAGCAACAATGACGTCACAGGCTTCCCTACAACAGTCTCTTCATACTGTTATGAATAAATATAGCTTATGGAAATATTCCCTGTATCGCAACTGCATAACTGTAAAGAAATATTTTCTCTGATATATTGGAAAGCATTATATTTTTTGCCGTAGAAATAGACTAGTACTGGATAATTTTTTTTAATTATCCAGGCATAATAATATAAAATATGGAGATTAAAAAAAAGTTAGATCTTCATGGAATTATAATAATACGAGCTTTTGCCCACGGCTTTAAAAAGTATTATTATATTATATTATACTTCTTAACGCGAGTATTTTAATCCCTTGGAGGTGGAATTGATCAAAACCCTTTCTTAGCTGATGCCTATGTCATATCATCTACCTGCATGCCAAATTTCAGCCCGATCGGTCCAGTGCTTTGGGCTGTGCGTTGATAGATCACCATGTCAGTCAGCCACCTTTGAGTTATATATATATATATATATATATATATATATATATATATAAGTGGCGCCTGCAACTCCGTTGCGCCAAAATCAGTTTATAGCGCGTTAGTCGTACATTTTTCTGGCACAAAAAGTATCCTATGTCTTTACCCGGGACTCGAAATATCTCCATACCAAGCAAAATCGGTTAAACGGTTTGGGCGTGAAGAGGTAACAGACAAATAGATAGACACACTTCCGCATTTATGATATTAGTATTTATAAGGATTCAAATATTTTTGTATCATATCAGTCGAAATATTTATTAAACTATCAGTTTACACTAAAAAGCATTATATAAGACACAATGTGAAACAAAATGTATCGCGCTAGTTTTAACCAACGTCCAAAAAGGAGGACGTTATAGGTGTGTTTTAATTTTATTAATCGTCAAGTCACACATCATTTAGTTTTGTTTTAGTATGAACTGATCCCTACTATCTAAAATCTAATTCTATACTTTAATAAGAAATATTATGAAGACTTTCATTGCACTTTGTTTGTTTAATTATATGCGATAATCTCAGGAACTACTAGACCGATTTCAAAAATTATTTCACCAATGCATTGCTAAGATGTACCACAACGTATGTACCACGAGCAGAGCCGGGCGGACCACTAGTGTAGTATAATATTGTCTCATGAAAGTTTATTTTGTTTAGTAAGGGGGCAAGTGTTTAATTTATTAGTTCTGCTACGCCGTAGCAGGTCTACGAAAGCGTAGCCGAGTCATTTTGTGGTCATTCATTTAAGGCGCACCCCCTACGGAGATGCCGTAATTTACCGTATTTAGAGCCTTATAAACTCATAAATTGAAAGCTACAAAGTTATAATAAAAATACAGCAATAATCTTCAGCATATGAACATTCCTTTCCCCGTTATTAATTTCCTATTTTTGTTTATTATACTCATGCTAGCTTCCAAAATAATGCCAATTTATTAAAATTGAAGCATACTTTCAGCATCTCCGTAGTACTTACAAATTATGTTTATTTGAAACACACGACAATAGACAGACGATTTCATGAACTACATATTCCCTTAAAAATTTTTAATCGGGACTTAACGCGACTTATTTAAGTAGTAATGCTACTACGAGTACTTCGGTCACCAAAGGATTCCTTTCCAAACTCCTGGGGTTTATAAAATAGATTGTAGCTGTGGTAGTTCGTACATTGGCCAAACGAAACGGACTATTGGCGAAAGAGTGAAAGAGCACATAGCCGCAGTGAAAAATCGCCAGACAAATAAATCCGCGGTAGCAGAACATCTGCTTGATATGGGGACTAATCACTGGATGGAGCTACACGACCCTAAAATCCTCTCTACGGATCGTCATTACCACACGAGAGTAATACGTGAAGCAATTGAAATTAAAAAGTACAAAAATTTCAATCGTGAGGACGGATTTAAATTGTCGCCCGCCTGGAATCCAGTGATTGCAACAATTGCAAATATTAAACAATATAATAAAATACAACACTTTAATCATATACGATTTTTTTGCCATATACGATTACTTTCCAGAAATGATTGCTTATCAGCAACATTATAAATTGATGCAATAATACGTAGTGTTTTTTTGGGATTTTTTTTAACTTCTATCCTCGTTAACTTTTTTCTCCCATGGCTTAGAGATTTTACGTTTTACAATAAAATGTTCAGCTGTTCAAGCCCTTCCATTTGATATATGTGTGGACGTACTACAGTCTACAGCTTGGGTACGGCTTCCATACAAAAATGCTCCTTGTTCTTTGTACTGACACAGATTTGCAAGACGTCTCACGCAGTTGAAATCTGTCAAACCCATACAAAAGATACGTGATCTGTCGGCTGAGTTTGATGTAACGCAACCAAACTACGTAGGTCCCCCATCTGCATACGAATCAGTATCTTTGATACATAGTACCTACAGGTCCTTTCTATATCAAACTTCTATACCAAATTACACCAAACATTTTTAACCTTATTTTATACTATACCTTAACAAGAGGATAATACTGATGACAGCGTAAACGCCCTATAGATCAATTACTTTAATTATTGTCTTTGTCCGTGATCGCCGGTTCATATCCGGGGGTGCGATGTAGGTCACGTACACTGTATAAATAACCTCTTTTCCGAACACAACGTATGGGGATAACGGTGTTTATTTAGGAGCGTTGATCGTACTTTTAGATGGTAGCTTATTGTGGGTGTATAGATTCAATATAATAGCTTATTGTGGATGTAGATTCTTATCTTGAAAGTGAGAACACATAATATCCATTAGTGATTAGACAGTTTAGTTACTAAAATATTTTTACACTTGTTTTAAAAAAATATAATTTATAAATACAAAAAGTATTTAGGATAGGTCTGTTGTATAGAATTCATTGTGAAAATAGCAGCGTTGAGAGATATTTCTTTTGTGATTTGTATGGGCAAGCGCCCCAGCGTTATGAATTTTTCCATATAAAAGTACAAAGTTTACTCTTTCAGCGCTGCTACTTTTACAGCGAAGTCTGATCTAATTCGCACCTTAGTATTATCATTTAGTTTTGTCACACCTTGTATAAGTTGCCAATTGCCATAGTACTGTAAAAGTTTAAAGTTGAAAATAGAATACCTACTTACATTATCATAACATAACATACCTATTTTTTATGAAATAAGGGGGTAAACGAGCAAACGGGTCACCTGATGAAAGCAACTTCCGTCGCCTATCGCCAGCATCAGAAGAGCTGCAGGTGCGTTGCCGGCCTTTTAAGAGGGAAAAGGGTAATAGGGGAGGGTAGGGATGGGAAGGGAAGGGAATAGGGGAAGGTAAGAGAGGGAAAAGGGGAAGGTAGGGAAGGGAAACAGGGTAGGGGATTGGGCCTCCGGTAAACTCCGGTAAACTTCTGTGAGAACGTGGTATTTATCCGGTCGAGTCGGCCCATTCGTGCCGAAGCATGGCTCTCCCACGTATCTAGGTGTGTGTATTGTCAATTCTGTGTCTGCAAGGAATGTCTGTAAGGATCTTTGTTGCGTTTAGTTTGCGTGCACATTTATGTGTGTGGCGATCAAAAAACATTTCATAAGAAAACAATTTTCCGGGAAATCATTTTTTGCAAGTTATCCCATTTTTTTCTACTCATAAAAGTTGAAATACTTAAACCCAGCCTTGACCCTTCGCCCTAACCCTTAATATAAATGAGTTAATAAATTAAAATTCTCCTCGGCTAATTAACTTTTAAGGGAAAGTTATTAAAATGAAACGGTCCCGAGGTGTGAACGATAGAGTTAACTTTTAACCCTCAAATGGGTCACTTTTAACTTTGAATTACGAGTACGTTTCCGGCACTAAATTACCTCTCACTCGTAAAAAGATCTGGATTGTTTTTAACCGACTTAAAAATTGAGGTTACCAATTCGGCCTGTATGTATGTAATAAAATGTACTTCCAGAACTGCCCAGTTTTCGTATATTTTTGCCTATATCAGCGTCTGAACAAATGTCCCAAATTTACAAAATTGTATGTAGGTAATTAGGTATGTAAGTTTTTTGTTGTATTCGCATATCCAGAACTACAAGTCCGATTTATGTAATTATTTTGAGTACTCGGGCTATTGGACCCATAAAAATTGGACCCAGTGGGTCCAATGACTAGATATGATTTTTTTTTTCATTTTTTCATCTAGCGATTGGACCCAAGTAATTATTTTTTATGACTTTCGGGCTTATGCCCGTAGGGCCAGCAAAAAAGTTGTAGATTAGAATAAAAAACAAAATAATTACTTCGTATGAAAATATTTATTGAGATCGGTCAAGGCTCAATGTTTCGCTGAGTGAGTGAGTTTACCGGTGGCCCAATACCCTTCCCTATTCCCTTCCTTACCTTACACCTATTGCCTCTTAAAAGGCCGGCAACGCATCTGCAGTTCTTCTGATGTTGCGAGTGTCCATGGGCGACGGAAGTTGCTTTCCATCAGGTGACCCGTTTGCTCGTTTGCCCCCTTATTTCATAAAAAAATTTGACAGAAACTTTGTCAAATGTCAAACAAAATTTTTTGAGTTGTCAAACAAATTAAAACTTCAAACAATTAGTAAAAATAATAGAAAATAAATCAATATTTGGCCAATAATATTAATATAAAGTAAGTTTTTTAAAACTTATAACATAAGATTCTTCGTACTTCTTTTTTTAAAAACATTGGAATAAAACTAAAATAGGTAATTTTTTTCTACCAAATAAAATGACAGGTTTTATCTAAATATGTATTTTTATGATTAATAATACTCCCCACACCGGTTTCGGTGACGGTGGCCGGTTTCATTGAAACCAGGCCAGGTACGCAGGAGTAATTTTAAAGTGCCCAGTTGTGTGCGCAGTACACAAGCGCACTCTCTATTCCTTTAAAAAAAAATAATAAAAAAAAATGTTTTATTCTTCACACAACAGGAACTTACAAGATAATTAGGTACATGAAATATTATACTCAATAGCTAAATCTTTGTGTGAACTGGAGCCTAAACTAGGTGACCCTGTATTTCAGGACTCCAGGTTCCACCCGCAACTTCCGTCCTTAAGGGCACTCTCTAGCAACTTCCGTCGCCCATGGACACTCGCAGCATCAAAAGAGCTGCAAGTGCGTTGCCAGCCTTTTAAGAGGGAATAGAGTAATAGGGGAGGGTAGGGAAGGGAAGGGAATGGGGGAGGGTAGGGAAAGGAATAGGGTAGGGGATTGGGCCTCCGGTAAAGTCACTCACTCGGCGAAACACAGCGCAAGCGCTGTTTCACGCCGGTTTTCTGTGAGAACGTGGTGGTTCTCCGGTCGAACCGGCCCATTCGTACCGAAGCATGGTTTTCCCACGTATTATTTAAAACTGATTATTTTTGTGCCAACCCTACTTCAAAATTTCTTGCCAGAAAACAATGGATCATAAAAGTGGGTCCAATCGCTAGATGAAAATATGTTAAAAATTCATATCTAGTCATTGGACCCAAAGGGTCCAATTTTTTTGGGTCCAATAGCCCGAGTACACATTATTTTTTCGTTGCATTTCCCAGGAATACTGCAAGTTTCATTAAAATCGGATTAGTGTATATCTTTGAATTAATAGGAAATTATTATTCTCAATAATTACGTACTTGAAGTCGATTTTTTATATACATTAACATTGTATGTAGACTGTACCTGAATAATGAATTATATTTTTATAATTAACATCTAATTCAGTACATATAACTGTAATCTAGCGTGTGTTATACTTAACATTTAAACATAGCTTAAGACATGACAGTATAATATGTTCATGTCTTGTATAATATTATCTGAAACATATTCAAAATTCACGATGTCTGAAACGTTACATGGTAAAGGTACAAGATCCCGAAGGATATAATATTAGATATATTGAGGTCTTATAACGTGTACACTGTACAGTCTCTAATTTGGTAACTTTAAACCGTATTTCTAAAGGAATAAGAGCGAACGGTGATAAAAGTATGTCGTCGGTCGTACTAAACATATTTATTGTTTACTAGCCTAATTGCTCTCGATACATATTAAAATATTCCTAGAAAAGGGTTCCTAGGCACCTGTCCTTTACGTCTTTATTTTAAGCAAAAATAATGGCTTTTACCTACTAAACCTAGGTTTTAGATGCTTATTTAACTCGTTTCAGTCATACAATTTTTATGGCCGTTTGTGATACGCTATTTCGATGGCTAGTATTAACTTGATGTGTTAGGGTCCCCGCAGACTTACAATTTAAAGTTGGCCGACTATCGTACAAACCACAGTAATAGATCAAGATGGAAGCGCCATACGCTCGTGTTCATACAAATTGGAGCGACATGGCGCTTCTATCTTGATCTATTTCTGTGGTTTGTACGATATTCGGCCAACTTTAAACTGTAAGTCTGCGGTGACACTTAACTTAATATAATATCATAGATGTGGCCCGCAACTCTGTCGCTCCAAAAATGCGCGAGAACCATTTTCGAGTTTAAAAACTATTCCATGTTACAGAGCCACAAAATTACCTTTTTCATGAAAACAAGCTCAGCAATTTAAGCGTAAAGATGTAACATTTACTACTATCGATTCACAGAACTATCCTAAAAATAAATATTATTTAGAAATCGTAATTTAAAACTGCTTAATCGTGCAATGTAAACCCTTAAGCCCACGTAAGCTTATCAAACACTTGCACTGGGATGAATAAATTAATACTGTTGTCCCTTTGTCTCAATCAGGAAGTCGCATCGCAGATTTCATCTTATCCCCAATCACATTACTCATTAGTACTACATCCGCGTACAGACATACAATAGATGTTGTATAGTTTTAGTAATTAGTGATAGTGCCGTATCGAATAGGATAATTATATTACTACAATGCTACTAGGGCAGCACCAGCAAAGACGAGCAGAGAGCGCCACTAGCACATACAGTAAATAATCCGACCACAATCCGACATGACGCCACAATGACGCAATGCTTCGGCACGAATGGGCCCGCTTGACCGGAGAAATACCACGGGCTCACAGAAAACCGGCGTGAAACAGCGCTTGCGCTGTGTTTCGCTGAGTGAGTGAGTTTACCGGTGGCCCAATACCCTTCCCTATTCCCTTCCTTACCTTACACCTATTGCCTCTTAAAAGGCCGGCAACGCATCTGCAGTTCTTCTGATGTTGCGAGTGTCCATGGGCGACGGAAGTTGCTTTCCATCAGGTGACCCGTTTGCTCGTTTGCCCCCTTATTTCATAAAAAAATTTGACAGAAACTTTGTCAAATGTCAAACAAAATTTTTTGTTTGCTGTCTATAGGGACCGTGCAGAAACTATAGAGGGCGTCGTAATTCGACAGCAGCGACACGATGCGAGTAAAAGAAGTAACTTGTGAGTTGTGAGTGACTTTGGCTTCGCATTCTCTTTGACCCCGGCTAGTTTATAAGTGTTTTTTATATGTTTTAGACTATAAAATGATTTAATACTTACATCCGGCCGCAAGAACAACAACAGATTTCCAAGAATCCGCGATCGAAGGATTAAAGTAAAAGACTAGATGACGCTCGCAACTCCGTTGCGCCAAAAATCATTAATCGCGCGAGAACCGTACATTTTCCCGGAATAAAAAGTATCCAATGTCCTTTCCCGGGGCTCAAAGTAAATCCATACCAAATTTCAGCAAAATTTGGTTCAGCGGCTTAGGCGTGAAGTGCTAACGTCTGCACTTTCGCATTTATAATATTGAGTATGGATGAGTTTCTAACCGTAAACAAAGAACGAAAGCGTGAATAAAAATGTTAAATGCTTATCTAGTTATAGTAAATTTATTTTTATAAGTATTATATATAGTAAGTTTCAGTTTAAAATGTTAAATGCTTATCTAGTTATCTAAGAAAATATCTGAAAAAGTAATTAGTAGCATCCATCAGCATAGAAAGTAAAAATTTGATAAATATTGCAATAAAATAATGAATATGCCAAATTACTTATAATAATTACTGAAAATGCATGTGGATTAATAAAATAAAACAAGTTCACTAAAATAAATGCTTTTATTTCATCAACCTTCTGCGATTCGCTCGATACCATCTTTACAACTTTAGTCTGTCACTATTTTTAACTGATTTCAGTCTGGACCTCATCAGTGCAAACACCATATTATAAATGTATTCTTTAAATAACACACAAAGACTGCACTTTTAATAGTTTTCCTACTTGAAGGATCATCCTTTTGAGAACCAACACTTTGACAAGATGGATTAAGATAAACATTATTACGGAGTACTATTATATTATATTCTGTGCCTCAGTGACGAATTCCTGGCAGGACTTCTCCTTACTTTTGATGCAACTTGTTGCATTTTAGTTGATGTCTTTGAAATTCTTTTTTAAAAGAGTTCTTTTTATTTTCTTCACCAGGAAAAATTGTAGGTAGGTATATTATATGCCGGGTGTACAGGATTTTTCGATTTTGGCCAATTAAATGAGCGGTACATAGGTATGTAAAATTTAGATGCAACTTGGAAGCCAAATTGGATGTTTACTGAAAGAAGCAACGGTTATAGGTTAGGTTCATATTGTGTTCATCTAAATGAATTTACGGTTGTAATCTACAAAATTCAGTGTTTTTACGAGTCTACACATAACATTCATGGAACTTTTTAAGTACTTACGTATGTTTTACCGGCTTTTATCCATTTCTTTCGTTTTTCAATAAGCCATGGCATATGAATACTTTTGGCATGAAAATAGTAAAATTTTAGATCGTTCGATTTGCCTTTATTTTTCTTGTATGTATTAGAACATCCGGGAATACAACAATGCTTGAAAATACTCAAATTTCTCAAGAAATCCTTTAATTTTCCGTAGCTTGACTTGAGCTTGTCATCGCTCTGAGGGACCGTGCAGAGCGATGACACTGCCACTAGAGACGAGTAGCCGAAACTTTTACGAAAATTTTATTGACAAGCTGAGGAATTGAAATTAATTCAACACTGAGGCACAGAATATAAAATAATAGTACCTACTCCGTAATAGTGTTTATCTTGAACCATCTTGTCAAAGTGTTGGTTCTCAAAAGGATGATTCTTCAAGTAAGAAAACTATTAATAGTGCAGTCTTTGTGTGTTATTTAAAGAATACACTTATAATATGATGTTTGCACTGACGAGGTCCAGACTGAAATTAGTTAAAAATAGTGACAGACAAAAGTTGTAAAGATGGTATCGAGCGAATCGCAGAAGGTTGATGAAATAAAAGCATTTATTTTAGTGAACTTGTTTTATTTTATTAATCCACAAGCATTTTCAGTAATTATTATAAGTAATTTGGCATCTTCATTATTTTATTGCAATATTTATCAAATTTGTACTTTCTATGCTGATGGATGCTACTAATTACTTTTTCAGATATTTTCTTAGATAACTAGATAAGCATTTAACATTTTAAACTGAAACTTACTATAAATAATACTTATAATAATTAAATTTACTATAACTAGATAAGCATTTAACATTTTTATTCACGCTTTCGTTCTTTGTTTACGGTTAGAAACTCATCCATACTCAATATTATAAATGCGAAAGTGCAGACGATAGCACTTCACGCCTAAACCGCTGAACCAAATTTTGCTGAAATTTGGTATGGATTTACTTTGAGCCCCGGGAAAGGACATTGAATACTTTTTATTCCGGGAAAATGTACGGTTCTCGCGCGATAAATGATTTTTGGCGCAACGGAGTTGCGAGCGTCATCTAGTCTTTTACTTTAATCCTTCGATCGCGGATTCTTGGAAATCTGTTGTTGTTCTTGCGGCCGGATGTAAGTATTATATCATTTTATAGTCTAAAACATATAAAAAATACTTATAAACTAGCCGGGGTCAAAGAGAATGCGAGGCCAAAGTCACTCACAACTCACAAGTTACTTCTTTTACTCGCATCGTGTCGCTGCTGTCGAATTACGACGCCCTCTATAGTTTCTGCACGGTCCCTATAGCAATATTAGGGGACATGTCATATTGCTATACAGTATACTGTGATATTGTGCTGCCACTAAAGTCTAGCCTCTATCCTATTAACCGATTCGTTGCCACCTTCATTTTCACGAATTCTTACCACAGGCCAAGCACTTTGTTCGATGACGCGCCATAAGCGTCATCGGTCCTGCTAAACGATGACGCCCCACGTGCGGCATTGGCCACTGGTTGTGTTTTATGCACATTTAGACTAAGGAATTGTAATTACAGTATAATAAATTAGTTTTAACGTGTTTTTTAACAATCCTTGTATGCCGCGCCTGGCGCGTCATCGGCCTCACTGAATCTTTTTAAATGACGCGCTGAGCGCGGCAGTGGCCACGAATCGGTTAAACGAATTTAATCTCTGCTTAATAAATATATTTGAATCTGTGCACATTATATTATACGTTCGAAAAATATAACCCTTATAACGCAGTCGGGTAGAAAGTGCTGGTAGTTTATCGGGTTCTAAAACTGTAAACTAAAAGCCTACTATAAGAGTTATAAAGGGCTTATCATTACCAAGCTGTAAAGAATATTACGGCCCTGTGAGTGGCCCTGAATGTGCCCCTAGAGGGCCCCACAAAGAAGGCTTTTACGCGATTTCTGACAATTTCGACGAAGAATTTTCAAGATAGTTTTTAGCTACGCGCATATTGTGGCGAGGAGCAGGTCTGCGGGGAGGGCCGCATTTTTTATAGAAGTTTTATGTCCTATGAGACCTCTCTCTCATCTCGACTCTAGCCATCGACTACTCATTCATACAACTTGTAAGGAATTATGCGTCCCGTTTCACTGCATTCCGCCACAATGTGCACGAAGCTTTAGGATGCTATTTTAGCTCGTGGTCGTCGTATAAATAGCGACAAGAATGGATAAAAATATAATACCCACCCAAAATTCATTTTCTTTCCTCTTTTCTTAAGCTTAAAGGATGTGATGATGCGAATGTAAGCTTAGAACCGTTTCGATTGCAACAATTATATTAACATCAAAATCTGTTTATTCTTTGGGAAGATAAGATGCGACAAAGATGCTTTTTGTGTTGGGACTAGGAACTGAAACCAAATCATACTTATATGTAAATTGATTGTACTGTTGGTTCTTGGTGAAATTCATGTTGAATACTAATAAAAGCAATATTTTTCGTGCAATTTTTCCACTATATTCAGAAATAATTATAAATTTTAACAAATTACAAGACCGGTTTCGAAATAAATCATTGATTAAACACCTGAAGATGATTTATTTCGAAACCGGTCGTGTAATTTGTTAAAATTTATAACTATTTCTGAATATAGTGGAAAAAGTGCACGAAAAATAGTGTTTTATTGGTATTCAAATCATACTTAAACAAATAAAAATTTCCATGTTATCCTTTCAAATAAGTAATTTTTCTTCATAATTCGTATTTTTTGTAATATAATTGAGATGCTTGTTCAAGCAATAAGGAAAAAGTCGTAACTCTTAATTGGTAATTTTATAAAGCAATGAAAGGAACCACGTTATGGCATTGTAAAAGATATTGCGGTGCAAAACCTTTAAAATTCAGCCAATTTCAAATATTAGGTACATATTTCCCATGGGGAAATTTTCTTAGGCCACATGTGAAACCTTGGCGAATTGACAGATTTAGCTTGCCCCTCGGGCATCTCTGAGATCATATCAAAGGGTTTTCGTGGTTGGTCACCACTGTAGATTCTGGCGACACAGGAGTTGCAGTGACGGGAATGTGTGCGGGAATTTGCCCGTAAAAAAAAACGCGAACTTGTGTGTTTGTAATACTTCCCTACTATGATCTAAGTCTGTATTTTGTCGACGCTGGGCCGAAGATATGTATTTCGTAAGAATAATAATATAATTATTATCCTTCTCTTCGAATGATTGACATAAAAACAGTGATAAATTGGGAATAAAATATTTTAATATGAATCCCCGATTTATTACTTACTGTTTACTTAAACAGTAATTATTTCGAATTTATTATATTATAAATTCGAATATGTGTCTTTCCGTGATATCTTCACAGGTAAACCGCTAAAACGGGTTGGTTGGAAATTAAAAATGCTCATAATTTTGGGTCTCGAAGAAAGGATGTAGGATATTTGTCATCCTAAAAACATTTTTTTACGTTACGGTTACATGACGGTAAAAAACCAATTTCGGCACGAGGTCACAGGCAACGCTTAGTTAAAATATAAACAAATAAAAACTCACATGGGGTATTTAACTTAAGATTAGTTCGAAGAAAGTCTCTTTTGATACAAACTTCGCGATCGGAAAATTCCCCGTCGGTTTTCAAAGTCAACATCATTTTGTTGCCTACTTTGTCCAAGTTCCAAGTTCCTAATACTTTGAACAAAAGGTGAGTAACAAAGGAGTTATCGATAAAATAGTAAAATACATTCCGATTTAAATACGACTTGAAGAAAATTAATGAATAACACAACTACACAACTTTAAATGTCTTTTTAAAACATTTGCTATTTTTTTTTAGACAAGACATACTGCAGTGTGTTCAAATTTTTGTAAATATTTTTTTTATTTATTTATTTAATTGCGGCATCTTGGCCCATATTATAAATACCTTATAGACGAACAAACCTACAATGATACTAAAACTAACATTAACACTAAACTAAACACTATTGTATTGTTTGCGACGTGGGGCGCGACGTGTTCGGAAGTCGTCCTCGGAACCTCCTGTAGACGACTCCAATCGGCCAGAACTCCTCCTCCTCGAAGGTCGGTAGATGGTGCGTCGGGACTCTCACCACAAAGGAGCTAAAATTCACTTTGTGGCGGGACTCCAAGCGCTCGACCCTCATGACGAAGTGGGTCTTGCTCCTGATGTAGTCCACAACCTGCTCGACCGTCGTGGACCAGTGCAGCCTGGACACGTACAGCGGCGTCGTATACTTAATCTTTATTTCACACAAGGCATCAGGTGACGAGGCAGGATACTTAGACAACTTGCATTCTATTGTTTAGACCTAGTAAAGTTAGAAAAAATGAATGTGATTTGACATAACGCGTCGCTTTGCAAAAAGTATCATGGCATGCTTATCTAAAACTCCATAAGAACCCCATTACTAACCTCGCTGTCAAAATAATAAGTAAGTAAATACCCAAATATTACAATTTTATCTCTGATTTCTTCAGGTCACCTTTTAGCTCCACATACCAAAGCAAATGTAATCACACCTCAAAATACCTCTATCTGTTTCTATCATTGTCTAACCCCCGTCAGTCCCCGGAGTCCCCAAAACAGTCCCCTGTCACTCGTGGGACTGACTCGATATCGACGTCAGTCCTATCAATAGAGTGTTATCATGTAGAAAGGTAGTTTATCTATACAGTGACATATTTGTGACATTTCTCATGACTCGAAACTCTAATGGCTGGTTTACACGTATTAAATGGATAAGTAGTTAGCTAAATTTTAACTTAATTTTAAGTTGTTAATTGCATGTAAACACAAAATTTAGTAGCAAGTTAAAATTTAGTAAGTTCTAAACTAGATGACAATTAGAATTTAGTTACTACTTATATACTTAATACGTGTAAACCAGCCATTATAAAGGTGGCGCTCCAATCTTTGCCGTGGCTAACCGCGACCGACAAAAATTAAATTAGGAAATTAAAAAAAACCCCACCAAACAACTTTAAAAAGTAATGAAATATTAAATGTTCACTGACTTTAAGTTTTGAATAATAGGTACCTAAGTGTAAAGTAATATTTTGGTCCGTAATTTTTGTCACGGTGTGTCGGGGAAAAAAAAAAGAAAAAATTGCATATTTTCTAGCGAAAAATCAAGAGCAAAATAAAAATAAAAGTTGAACATTTTATTAAAGTATGTAAAATACGAGCCATAAACGGTGGTTTGTACCAATAAATATGTAAATCTGTGGAGACAAGTGCAACGAATACATTACGGGGTAAGCAGACTGGGGATTGATGAGATGAGACGTAATAGGACAGGGTGAACCATTGAGATAATATTACACTACTTGAAGCCCGCAACTCCGGGACAACAGATACGTGGGAGAGCCATGCTTCGGCACGAATGGGCCGGCTCGACCGGAGAAATACCACGTTCTTACAGTACACCGGCGTGAAACATCGCTTGCGCTGTGTTTCGCCGAGTGAGTGAGTTTACCGGAGGCTCAATCCCCTACCCCTTCCCTACCCTCCCCTATTCCCTTCCCTTCCCATCCCTACCCTCCCCTATTACCCTATTCCCTCTTAAAAAGCCGGCAACGCACCTGCAGCTTTTCTGATGCCGCGAGTGTCCATGGGTGTCCATTATTTCATTTAAAAAAAAAAAAACCGTCGCGCCAAAATTTGTTCATCGCGCGAGAACCGTACACTTTGCCGAGATAAAAAGTATCCTATGTCCTCTCCCGGAACTTACTATTCTTCATTACCAAATTCAGCAAAATCGGTTCTGCGGTTTGGGTGAGAAGAGGTAGTAGACAGACACACTTTCGTATTTATCTTATATCTTTAAACGAGCAATTCTTATATATATATATAATTGGAATCTCGGAATCGGCTCCAACGATTTTCATGAAATTTACTATATAGGGGGTTTCGGGGGCGATAAATCGATCTAGCTAGAAATCATTTTTAGAAAATGTCATTTTATTCGTGTTTTATCGAATACCGAGCAAAGCTCGGTCAAATAGCTAGTATAATATTATATAGTACGGATGGTGTTTTTTTAGGGAACTGTAGTTTTTTAAGGTGTTATATACAGAAACGACTAAGCTTCTTAGCTCTACTTTACTCTCTTAACTCTATGAACAGCTGAATTTTTTTCAAGTTTTCCAGCTTAACTCTAAAGAAAAATTTGGTTATATTCATAAGTATATATTTTACCACTAAAAACTTGGATAATGTACACTGTAGAAATTAAGGCTCAGTACGTCTTTGAATAAGAACGCTTTTCTGATACACACACCGTTGTGTGGCCGACATTTTAGCTCATTATCAGCCTAAAAACTAGCTTATTTGACAGATAGGGTAGGTCCATTATATTCTTAGGTCTTTGGTATAAACAGGGCAAATACTTTTGAATATGCAATTTAGAGAAAAGAACGGAACATCATAAAATCATTTTATGTTTTGTTTTTATACTTAAAAGTTACCTTTGTTGTTAGCCTTTGTTGTTTAAAAAGGTGAATCTCAGATACTAAAAATATGAGCACAATAATAAAATGAAGATAATTTTTTAGTTGCTTATGATTTAATTTTCGACGTATTGAATTGCAACGGTAGTATTATTTATTTGAATAGTAGTATAGTTTTTATTGCTGAAAATATATTATTCCTGCGTAAAAACTGATGCGCATCAAAATTGTCGAAAGATTTAAGAAAAGTTTTATTATTTTGGGTTTTCATCAACATCCTGTAAAATACAATTTAATTATTGTCTACAATCTAGCTTCTGATAAAATACTAGGTCCTAAAACACGTCTAGACGGGAGCTATTCACACGTTTAACGTCTCACTTCACACGGGTAAAGATCTAGACTTTTAGGAATTCCTAACTCGTGTAAGATGTCTACATGTCTTCATTTTGAAGTTAATAAAATATTTACTGAAATGATTCTTCGTCTGGTAGTTCATTTAAACATGAGAGAGTAGAATCTCGCAATGCACAAAAGGTGATTCCACGGGAATCGTACATTTTTCAACGATAAGGCTGCGTTTCCACTGAAGCGGAGCGGAGCTTAGCGGTGCCGAATTGACCAATCACCATGCTCGAAATCTTCGCTGTCATTCCGCTGGAATAGCACGATTGGTCAATTCGGGCACCGCTAAGCTCCGCTCCGCTTCAGTGGAAACGCAGCCTAAGTAGCCCAGTTCCGTTTTGGAGTAGAACGTGTCTGCGGGGGGGTGAGCCAAAATCTTTTCGGTTTTCACTTCGTTATAGAATCGCCGATTAAATATGGAATTGACATAAGCGTTCGTTAATATGACGTTGACGTTCGACTCGTTTTATGTCAATTCCATACATTTTGATCGGCGATTCCGGCGATTCTAAATATAACGAAGCGAAAACGAAAAAGTTTCGGCTAAATGGCCAGTTCGGCCAAAATACGGAAAAGGACATAGGCGACTTTATATCACAATGAATGTAGATCCATACTAATAGTATTAATTAGTAAAAGTGTATAGCTGTCTGTCTGTCTATGTGTCTGGTACAGGTACCTCTTTACGCCGCTGAACTGATATTGCTGAAAAACGGTATGGGGATACTTTGAATCCCGGGCAAGGACAAAAGATACTTTTTATGTCGGTTCCTGCGCGATAAATCAATTTTGGAGCAAAGAAGTTGCAGGTGTCAACTAGTTTTTTTAAATGTCTGTGATTTAAAATTTTCTATGGTTATTCATGACCGTGCAAACGGTATACAAAGCGTTACTTTCAAGGTTGTTAAATCTACAGGTTGTTAAAGTTTTAGGAAGCCATTGTCGAGTTCTGTTTGTTATTACTTATTCCACAGCCCCCCCCCCCCCCCCCCCTCCCCCGGTGAGATGAAGAAAACGATTTTATGAATAAAATGTACCAAAGAGTTTTGTGTTTGTCTTAAAACTCTTTGGTACAATTTTACAAACATACACACAAATGTTTAATTCCTTTTAAAATCGTTATAATATGGTTCTGTATATTAATCGATAAAATTATTATTTTCAAAACCAACCAATTTAAGTTATTTATGATATTCTGAATTGTTATACATATTATTAATGTAAATTGTATTTGGATAACTTAGACAGCGGTATTCTGATGGATAACAGCGGTTAAGTGACTTAAATATTTAATACCGAGTACCGACCCTTGTGAAGACAAAATTATCGATATTGAATAAATTGACATTGATGTACACTAGGGATGTCGCAAACGTTATACTGTGTGTTTAATACTAATAAAAATTCAAAGTGTCTTATAAAAACGACCTATAAGTACCCGATAACTGAACTTAATGTATAATTTCGGTTTCTGCTATCGCTATTTGTCTCTTTTCCTCATGCACAGATAAGTATATGTTATGTCGTTTCTATGGGTATGCAAAAGAAGTTTTTTTTTTTTTAATTAAGGGGCAAACGAGCAAATGACTTACCAAATGAAAAACTACCGTCGCCTTTATAATATTATACTCTGCTGTCGCCTGATGCCCGTGGACACTCGCAACACCAGAAGAGTTGCAAAGGGTTGCTGGCCTTATACTCTCTCTTTTTGAAGGTTTTCAGGTCGTAGTACTCTAAAAAGGTATGTTACGTCGATGCAAATTAAAATTATTTATTTAAACCATTTGATCCTATTACTAATAATTAATAAGCAATAATCCCCTATCTGTAAATCCATCTCGGGGCTCCGGGGGAGGATGGGAACCTCCCCGGCTTAGTCCCGGCGCCGAGGGGAACGCTTCAGTTTGTCGAAGTGTTCCCTAGCTTTGGTCCCTTCTGAGGTAGACCGGCCGGTCGTGACGGGAGTCCTGTGTTTGTTAGATCCGGAATATCCTTCCTTTATATACGGCTGAAGGCGAACCGCAGTTGGTTTTAGTGGGTAAGCTCGGCGCTCTTGCCGGCAGTCCCACATACCCCCGGAGTGCTTCAGATTAACTGAGGGCACTGATAAATTGTTTCCCCTGCGCATCAAAAAAAAAAAACTACCTGTAAATCCAAAATAATCGGAAATAACGAAATCTTTAAGCACGATTTTTACCTATCTCCAGTAGTCTAATTAATTCGAAACTTTGCAGAGTCATTTACAATGCAATAATTTGTTAAAATTGTTATAATGAAAAAAAAAAGAATAAGTCTAAAAATGATAATAAAAAATATTTGTATTTTAATTTACTTTTTTCTTGTTCCAGCTAAAAATGCGTGCTAACGTATAACGATGGGTTGCACTCCGAGCATGCTGTTCCACAAGAGTCGGCACAGCAGTGGCTCGCAGGAGGCTGCTCTGGCGAAGGTGGCACCAACGCCTGTCTGCAACAAGGCCGTGCAGGCGGCCAGGGCTCCGCGAGCCTCGCTGGAGTCCGACGGCTTCAGCGTCCAACTGTCCAGCAAGAAGGACAGCTATGTGTCCCAAATGGGAAACAATTTCGCCACCCAGCTGCACATCAAACGGATATCTGGTAAGTGTCTTAGTAGTATTTACTTGTCAAAGTGTAGACGCTGTTCCAAACGAATTATCGAATGGTGGCTTCTTCATCTCGTATTTTCACAGACGTGTGCCAAACTGCCAAACCAAGGTTTATAAGGGAAGATATTACACTTTAAATATTATCACGCTGGCACATTTTATTTGATTAAATAAATAATATTCCAAACCAAAGTTGCGAAGGTTCAAAAATACGACACACAGACGAAACGTTTCGAGAAAAGGTAGGTTGGTAGAAAAGGTAGGTGCCCTTGCGCTTCGCTTGGCTCGCCTTGGCGGGGGCACTACCGTGCACCCAGATTTTTATACTTTTTAAGTGATTTTAAAAATTATGTTAGACGTCTATAACTCCTCTCGGAGCCTTTGTTAAACGGATCTTGAGTTCTCTTCCAGGGACCTCAAGGTCCGTTGGCTCTGTCGTGTGACTTATTGAATATGCTAGACAATTTGACAGACCTTGTATAGTTCTACACTCCCTTCGAACGCTACTACACTCACTCTCACTCACTTCGAAAGGGAATTATTATACAACTAGATGTCCCGCGCGGCTTCGCCCGCGTAAATTAGGAATTTTACAGAAACCGTACATTTTCCCATGAAAAATAGCTATACTCTCTTCACGTGGTCTCCTCTATATATGTACATATTATGTGCCAAATATTGCCATAAAAATTGCTCCAGTAGTTCGTGAGATAAACCCTTTCTAATATCTCCCCCGTTTTTCCCACATTTTCCTGAGTTTCTTCGGTAGTATTAGTCGTAGCGTGATAATAATATAGCCTATAGCCTTACTCGATAAATGAGCTATGTAACACTGAAATTAGAAATAAGTTTTTAAATCGGATCTGTAGTTCCTGAGATAAGCGCGTTCAAGCAAACATACTCTTCAGGTTTATAATATTATATAAGTATAGATTTTTTTAAATTACGCTTGACAAACTCGAGTCTCGATCTAAAAGACTATGAAAAGTACCAATAATAGGCTCATAATCATGGGACGATGCATGGTATAATATGGTAGTGATGATGATGATGATGATGAATGTAATTTGCATAGTAGCATATGTTTTCCGTTCTTAAAACAACGCCGAAACTCCCAAACTTGTATCTATAAAGAATCAGGAGTTCTCTCAGCACATTCCGAACCGGTATACCAGGTATACCTCGGTGAAAAATCTTACTTGTTGGTAGCATATGCTTAGAATACTTCTCACGAAACCGAAGTCACCACATGTTTCCCTATAAATTTTGAGGAGTTCCCTCGATTACTTATGGATCCTTCATCAGATCACCACTTTTGTGAATATAATACCAAATTGGGATGATACCCTATATAACAAAAGAAAAATTTTGAAAATCGGTTAACAAACGGCGCGGCGGAGTAATCGTTGAACATAAGAAAACGAACATAACACCTCCCCATTTTGAAAATCGGTTAAAATTGTAGCCTATGTGTTATTCTGATGTATAAGCTATATTATTGTAAAGTTTCATTAAAATCCGTTCAGTAGTTTTGTCGTGAAAGAGTAACAAACATCCATACATCCACACATCCACACATCCATACATCTATACATCCAAACAAACTTTCGCCTTTATAATATTAGTAGGATAGTAGGAACTAGGAAGTGATGATACTTTAGACTTTAGAGGGAGATCGCAGACGACAGACTTTTTGTGCGATCGAGTCTGCGGTGCCCATACAGTCGGCATTTCCGCGCCATGCCGCCGACTGTATGGGCGCCGCAGACTCGATCTCACAAAAAGTCTGTCGTCTGCGATCTGCCCAATCTTGAGTTCTCTGTGAAAGTGGCAGCGATGAAAGAGCAATTTTTTTAGTCATTGTATTATCGCTTTATTTTCTTACACCCTGTATATTTCTTTTGCCGGCTCACAGTCTGAATCTAATTCGAGCTTTCAGCTTGATCTTATTAGATTCATCCTAGTGAGATTGACTCTGAGTACGTTAAAATGGCGTCGGGTTATTCACAAAATAAAATCAATTTGGTACTTACATTAAACGTAAATATAATTAACGGTAAATAAAAAAACCGTCGTGTAGGTATTTAATAATAAGGTTTTTATGAGCCTAGATTCAGTTACCTAGAAAAAAAATTAACATTTCACAAAGTGCTACACGTTATTTCGGTTGAAAGGCTACTTCCGATGAACTCATAAAAAAGAATTTAACTTTGGATTGAGAGATTTGTTTATCCATCAATCAAATCGGAGAGATACGTGTGCGCTCGCATGCCGATTCGAATTTTATGCTCGAAATTTGAATTTTGTTGTTTTTTTTCACGTGCATTTAAAAGCAACGGTTTTTGCCAGTATTCCAATTACACCTGTGATTAATGTACCTTTTGCTTGTTATATCCAAAATTGCTAATAATAATAATTAAATAACATGAATAATTAACTATACAAATATATAGTTTTCTAATCGAATAAGAGTAATAGTTTGCTAATCACTGTATTTATTTATAGATTAAAGCCAACTTTACAACATATTTCATCTCATTTCTAAGTTTTAAGGTCGAGGCAATGAGTTTCTAAAATACTAGAGTAGCAATGTCTTACAAAAGATTCTCAGAAATGCGTAACCACTTTTTTGTTCAAAAGACAATGTCAAGTCATATATTCGTTATGTCATTATGTATGTGAGATATGCCTGCAGGCATCTTCGAAGTGGCAACGCGTTGCTACCGTAAACTTCCAATCTAGTTACGTTAGTAACATAGAATATCATTGGGTCGAGGCGTCAGATGTAACTGACAAAATTATTTCTTAATCTTCAATAAAACTAAACTAACATTTAAGCTTTATATTTCATGAAAATAATTAGAAGCAAATTTATACTCCGACAAATTGTGGTAATTGGACTTAGAGGATACATTACAGAATACAGAAATTTGAAATAATTTTGCTATTTATCATCATAATCATATTACGATACAAGATGACGCCAGCACGTCTTTACACCGGCAACCGTACATTTTGCTGGGCTAAAAAGTATCCTGTCCTTTGCCGTAAACTCAAAGTATCTTCTTACCAAATTTCAGCAAAATCGCGGTTCAGAGGTTTGAAGAACTAACAGACAGACACACATACACACTTTAGTATTTAGCTTTAGTATGGATTACTGATTAGTATGGATTAAGCCCGGGCGCGCACTAGCGGCCAGGCCGCAACGGCCAGGCCGCGGCGGCCAACGAAAGTGTGGTGTGGCCGCAGGTCGCGTTGCGGCCAGGTGCGCGTCGTCTATGGCGGTTTCATACGAAGGTATCTATCTCGATGGCCGCCGCGGCTTTTCCGCTAGTGCGTCAAAAAACCAGTAATATCTGCCAAAACGCGATAAAAACGCGCAGATGATGAGCGCAAAATAACGTCGTGTGGAAGGACCTAGGCACGGCTCCTTATAATTTAGTCTGTCTCCACCGGAACCGGATGTGATTAATTAACGAAGACGTTTCGTGTCAATTATTGTGCCTCCAGCGATCAAAGTAGCTTACACATGGCCGCGTTCTACAGAAGCCAATTCCAGATAACAGGTATTTCGCTTTAAGTAAATTAACGTTAAATGTCGATTACATACAGCTTCAGGGTGATTATAATTAGGGTATGTTGACAATGCAACATGACGAGACGATGTACTTTTAAAATAGCCATTTCATTTGGAACAGGCAGCCCTACGGACGGCAAGTCGGACAATTCAATGTGTATCTTTTTAGGTAGTCAATAAAGTTTAGTTTTGAATGCCTCATTTGAAAATGCATCACATCGTCTCGCCACGTTTTAATTTAACTTAAGTTACGTAGCAAATGTTTAGTAATCTGCGCCATAAGTGGTCACTACATGACCACTCTGAATAGCACTCTGGGCTCCCCTATAATGTAAGGAGTACTTCTAATGCTGGGGCTCCACTACTGCACTAGCGAGAAATGCCATTAATTATTCCGAGAATGCTATAACATGTTATAGCATAATCTAAGTATATTATCTAAGTCTGGCGATAGCTGAAGACCTATCGTGGGATTACAAAAGTTTTTCATCGCTCGTACGAGTTTAGACAAATATAAGTCCTTAATCTTACTCCCAGGGTAATTCTGAATCGCATCTCGTAAATTAACTTTATCTTATAAGCTTTCGAAGGATCAAATGAGCTTTTTAATAATCCCACATTTAAGTGAACATTTAAGTGACTGAACATTTTGCTATAATAATGAAAATAATGTAAGTATTATTATTATGTAATAATATTACATAATATACTATATATTACAGTAGTAGATGACGTCCGCAACTCCATTGTGCTAAAATACGTTTATCGCGCGAAAACCGTTAAATTTTTCGGGATAAAAAGTATCATATGTCCTTTCTTGGGACACAAAGTATCTCCAGACCAAACTTCAGCAAAATCGGTTCAGCGGTTTGGGCGTGAAGAGGTAACAGACAGACAGACACTTTTTAGACAGATTTCTTGTATCAAATATTTGTACCTTCTTGTGTGTGCATTGAAGGTACTTACAATGAAATTTTGACATTTCAACTGTCATAGTAGTAGAGATGTCAAAATTTCAACATTTCAGCTGTATGGCAGTTGAAATGTCAAAAATGGATGGACATTGGACGGACCTACCGCTAAAGTATCCAAAGTTAAATTAGTTTTTAAGTAAGTAATTTAAACATTTGATAGTAAACCTGGAGAGAAGAAAATATATCCTGGAGCCCGCAAAAGTTTTAAATGTACGGCGACGTGATCTTCTTAACTGCTCTAAATGTCGGGAAAAGTTGAGACAGATGCACTTACCGGATACGTCAAACTTTGCGACTTAACGACTTGACAACTTTGCAGATATTAATGAAATGCACTACACGGAATTTTACCGTCGGGCGTTCATAACTTTCACGTTTGCCATATAAATAAGGTAGGAAATCGAGATGCCGCGCCGCGCCGGATTGTAAAATTCCGTGTAGCGCACAAACGCCCTAATTGTTACATACTTACAAATCGAATATTGAAGGGCATTGGGGAATGAAGATGTAAATATTTTCTAGTTGTATGCTGTATTACAACCTACACCTGATGATGATTTTATCGAAACCGGTCGTGTGAAACATAATTGTAATTAAATAAATTAATATAACCTCCTTTTTTTTGGAAGTCGGTTAAAAGTGGAATAAGTGCATGAAAAGTGTATATTTTTACCGTGTATTAAAATCAATTTAAAAAAATAGAGCTCGATTACAATAATTACATCTTTTGTCTATAAAGATTTTAAAGAAAGATAAAAATATAAATTATAATTTGTTGGTAAATAAGAGTTGATTATTAGAAGTTGACAACATTAATTACCCTTTGTCTATGCCTCAAAGTAACCACAGATTTTAAAAGTAATTTGTAACCCTTTGTACGAGTATCCGTTTGTTGCATTTTCAAAATAACAACATAATTAACTAGTCCCCCGTGACTTTTTTTTGCGCCAAAGTAAATCGAGCAGAAACAGTTTTTTTTTTTCGGTAGTAAAAAGTAGCCTTTAATAATATATGTCTTTCCCCGTAGTCTACTTTTAGGGCCAACCCACACGTACTACAACCACACGACAACCACACCACGTGGTCGGGCGTATATTTCGTATTGTAAATGAACTGGACCATTCACACGTACCACATTTTGCAGTCGTTGTCGACCACTTGTGTGAACCGACCACATCGCAACCACAACGTTGTGTCGATGCAATGACAGTGCGCGCACGCCGCGCGTGCTTTCCCCCCCTCCGTTTCATTGTCTTTCGTATGTCAATGAAACGGAGTGAACCACATCGCAACTGCTGGCGACAACGCAACCACTTCGACATTTTGTCGGTACCACAACGCAACCACACAAAGCTGCAGCGACACCATTCACACGTAACCACGCTTGACGGCATTTTGTCGTTGCGATGTGGTGTGGTTGCGGTACGGGTGGGTTGGCCTTAAATCTGCACAAAATTCTATCCTAATCACAAAACAATGTTCATGTTCATATTCTGTAATTTTATCGTCTGTAACGGTACAAACGTAATACACGCGTATTGCGTATTGGATTTTCTCCAGTCGGTTTCGCCCGTTCGATCGGATTTTTACGGTTATTGAGCGTGATTTACTATCGCGCTGTTAAAACTCTATCGGATTACGTTCGAGTATTCTAAGCGAGGTCTACAGCTATTGCAAAATCACTGATAGTAAAAGAATATTATATTAAACTAGATATAATATTCTTTTACTATCCGTGGAACGCCGCGCGGCTTCGCCCGCGTTAATTAGGAATTTACCGGAAACCGTACACTTTCCCACAAAAAATAGCCTACGTCTCTTCACATGGTTCTCTCTATATCTGTGCCAAATTTTCAAATAACATAAAAATTGCTCAATTACTTAACTCCAGCGCTGAAAGATCTTTTTTTTTTTCACTTTTGTATGGGCAAGCGCACCAGCGTCACGAGTTTCCCCATACAAAAGTAAAAAAATGGTCTTCCAGCGCTGCTACTATCACAGTTAACTCTCTACAAGGAATACGTACACACCCTAAAGTATTATCACTTAGTTTTGTTACACTCTGTATATTTATTTAACAGACATCCTTGATCCATTGTGATTTGAACCCGCGACCTCCGATCAAAGCGCAAACTAAGGTCTAAGCCACAGAGGTCGTCTGCAGTGCCATCATAGTTTAATTAATAAAACAATATGACATTAATAGGTGTATATTGTGTGGGCGATCGCGTCGACAGCACAAAGAGAAGTTGACAATAGCGCAGCTCAAATGGAAATCATTAGGTGCTATTGAGAACCTAGACAGTTGCTCGTGGGATTGAAATTTTGATTTGCGATTTCGTTGAAAATGCTTTTGAATAAAATTAAATTTAAGGTGCTTCGTTTCCCATACAAAAAACAACCGACATTAATTATCTAATTTCATACTATTACTACATAAATTTATATGCACATCTATTTATTTTGCAATACCATTCCCGCGAAATATGTTTTTTGTATGGGAAACGAACCACCTCAATGTGTCATTTTTTATAAGCAGGATCTTCCTATTTATACATATGCGAGCGTGAATTAAAGAACATACATAAAATAAGAAAAAATACAATAAAATTGGACGGTGTTAAGCATATTTTGATATTTTGTGTATGATCCCACAAAAAATCTACGTATTGTGTTGTGAATGCAGTTACGTTATTTACATCATTTGAATAAAACTGCATTCATAACTCAAAAAAATATATATTTTGGGTTAATATAAAAAAGCATGCAAATGAAAAAATATAGGTTATTAAAATCATTACCCTCCTTTTTGTTTGCCTCAGTTGATGAGAATGCAAAATATGATAACAAATAATTATAAGGCCTTTTTAAATCGGAAAATACTTTACGCATTGTGGGATTTGGTAGGTTATGTGGGGACTCCCACTTAGTGGGATTTAGTGGGTAGACACTACAGGCATAGGGTCTACGTACTAAATACCCATGGTGCAGCTCGACCACTCCCCGTTTAAAACAGAGTTGCGGATACGACATAATCTAACTCAGCAACATAAAATAAAAGGCCAAATAAAAAGCCTAGAAACCTAGAAATAACATTTGGCTAAAACCTAATTTACAATAAGTTTTAGTTAACAGTAACTTAGTTTCTCAGTTTATTTAACTAGTAAAATATACAAATAAACTTTAGAGTAATTACAGTAATAAAGTGTATTCGAACTAAAATAGTATTCAACTGAGTTTAAAAACCAGTTCCAAACTGTAACGTGTTAAACTAAACTAAAACCCACTTCATTTGCAGGTAATTAATGTTGAGGTTTGTATAATCCATACTACTATTATAAATGCGAAAGTGTGTCTGTCTGTCCGTCCGTCTATCCGTCTGTCCGTCTGTCCGTCTGTCCGTCCGTACGTCCGTCCGTCTGTTTGTCTGTCTGTATGTCTGTCTGTCTGTCACTACCTCTTCACGTTCAAACCGCAGAACCGATTTTGCTAAAATTTGGCATGGAGATACTTTGAGTACTGAGAAAGGAAATAGTATACTTTTTATCCCGGAAAAATGTACGGTCCCCGCGCGATAAACGAATTTTTTTCGCAACGGAGTTGCGGGCCTCATTTAGTAAGAATAACATAAAAACGCCTCCGTGGTCTAGTGGTATAGAGCGCGGCTCTTGACTCGGAGGTCGTGGGTTCGATTCCCGCGTTGGAAACATGTTATTTCCAAGTTTGGTTAGGACAATGCAGGCTGATCACCTGATTGTCTGACAAGTAAGATGATCAATGCGTCGGATGGGCATGTAAAAAGTCGGTCCTGCGCCTGATCTCTCGCCAGTCGTGTCGGTCTTCCGTCCCACTGGGTTATGAGAGTAAAGGAATAGAGAGTGCTCTTGTGTACTGCGCACACACTTGGGCACTATAAAATTACTCCTGCGTCGCTGGCCTGGTTTCAATGAAACCGGCTACCGTCACCGAAACCGGTGTGGGAGCTACTATTATTATTATTATAACATAAAAAGCTATTGATCTCTACGTAGAGATTTTGTGCAGAGTACTGTCGCAAATCAGATTTTTTTCTTTGCATCCGTTGTGTATGATTTATACATTATTTTTAGAGCGATGTAACCACACTTCAAATACTGTAGTGCCTGGGACAAGATTTTAAATGTCCGTATGGTTGCCCAAGCGCATACGGCATTCTCGCATCATAGTCGGCCTAGTCCTGAGGAATAGCTCATCAATACGTCTGGGAGTGGGACCAACCATATGCGGGTTTCCTCACGATGTTTTCCTTTGCTGTACGAGCGTCCGTATTGTGTATTTGAGATCTGAAAATATAAATCTCCAGCCGGGATCGAACCTGCACCCATTTAAAAGAGTTAAAAAAATAGAAATAGAAACTATTGTCAGTCCTTTCTCGGGACTCAAAATATCTGGTTTACAATAGAAATAGCTCAGCGGTTTAAACGTAACGACGGATATAAAATACAAGAAGTTTTGTAAGTATATAATATACTTACATAAAAAAAATTAAGGATTTTGTATATTTCGTTCTGTCTTTACTCATCCTACAATAGTTACATCAAAACGTGTTCAGTCCTCACACCAACCCAAAACTTTTAATTAAATATGTAAAGGTCTTCATTCTCGAGTAACCGAAAACTTCCAAACGTCGCCCGATTTGAAATTTATTAGATCGGTAATTTTGAATTCGAGGTTTTAATTAGTTAATAATTTCAAGGCAATAATCCGTACAATATTATAGATATGATAAGTCTTTGTATTCACGGTCAATGCTCTAAACTAAATTGAGGCTAATAATAATATCTATGGACGCTTCACACCACGTCAGTCTGGCCCCATGCTAAGTACCTGAAGGACTTGTGTTACGATACCAGACAACGAAAATATATTTAACACTTTTATATTATACATATATTTAAGATTTTTATTATATCATACATATATTTAACGCACATCCAAGACCCAGGAACATTGAAAACTTTTTGTTCCGTCGGCGGGATTCGAACCCGCGACCCCCGGCTTGCGCTACCAACGCGCCACCAACTGAGCCACAGAGGTCGTCAAAGCTACAATAAGCTACATAGATGACGCCCACAACTAGTAAGAAGCCAGCCTGCCTGTCATACGCCAACGAGATATCTCACTCTCGAGATAATTAAAAACTACTCGTCTCATAATGTCAAAATCTCGACATTATCTCGACAAAACTCTATAAAAATGTGTGTTTCGATGATAGATCTACGCGAGAAAAAATGTTTATCATGCTAGGGTCAATAGAGATGAAGAGACAAACCATCAAACATCGAGAAAACATGTAGAGTGAGATATCTCGTTGGCGTATGCTAGACAGGCTGGTATACCTACAAATTCACGATAAAAATGTCATTTTGGCGGCAAGAGATGTAACATGTGCCAATCGAGAGTACATCAAAATTAGTGTCCGACCGAAGCTTCGGCTTCGGTTTCGGCTTCGGCCGCCTTCGGCCAAAAAATCCACCTTCAGCGAAACCTTCGGCTTCGGCCTAAAACCCGGCCGAAGCCGAAGCTTTGCCGAAGGTCCGAGCAACCGTCGAAATTGAACGAAAGACGTGAGAGTGAGTCGTGAGAGAGCGACGGATCGGTCGTGTATGCAGAGGCCACTGGGAGTCACTGTCAAATACAATAAACAAACACTAACTTCTTAATAAATCATAATTTAATTATTTATTAAGAAGTTAGTATTTGTTTATTTTATTTATTACTCTAGTTTTGGTCTAGTCGAGCAAAACAAAGACTGACGGATTGGTCTAATTATTGTTATATGTGAAATAATATAGAAATTATTTTTTTTTTACAATAGTTCAGTTAATAAAGTAGTTGTAGAATGCGTGAGCGGGAACCTCAGAGATTTCTGCTGAAACTTATTCAGGGTGCATAGGGACAAATCATACTAAAAGTCCTGAAGTCTTAAGAGGTGAGCTGGAGTGAGGGGAGAGTGACAAAAGTCTCAATTTTTGGTTTTTGGCTAATGACTAAAAAACGATGCGTTGTAGCAAAAACCATTCTATGATGAAAAAAACTTATTAAATTATCTATAATTTTGATTCTATACACTTTTTCCGAATTCTCATCCGTTTTCGAATTACACATTTGAGTCATTTCTAAAACTTCATTAATTATTTGTAGTCCACAAATTATTAAGTACTTAATAAATAAATCACGAAATCACAAACTTTTATTACCATCTCTAAATCAACTTCTCTATGAGACATTCAACGTATAGGTAAACCTTCAATATTGAAGTTTTGAAATACTTCATTAATTGTAGCTTGTAGACATATTGAACACTAGCTGTTGCCCGCGACTTCGTCCGCGTGGACTTCAGTTTATAGCGCGCGATGTGAACAAAATTGGTGTCAAAAGCTTTTATGAAAAAAACCCTGGTACCTCTTAAATCAAAACAGCTGTGCAGTGTGTACATAATATTTAATTTTTTAAAATTAAACTTTATATTTTATGCCAAATTTTAAAGCTTATTTAGGCCCATAATTACACAACTTTACCCATAAACTATTTATATCATTGATAGGTTTAACTTTTAAGGTTACGTCACTGCATAGATAAACTACCGAGTTATTTAATAACGTAAAAAAGTTATAACAATCGAAAAAAAATCGAAACTAGAATGTTAGATGATATCACCTCTTATAGAAAGAAGTCTGGGCAAGCGTCACCGCGATGTAGGAGACGCACGGCGCCATCTATTATGGATTTTTGGAACTAACCTAATTTGAACAAGTTTACGCATTTTCACCCCCTTACAACCATTTTTTTCCAGTAAAAAAGTAGCCTATGTCCTTTCTCAGGCTTTTTTTTAGACTATCTGTTCTTATACAAAATTTTATTACAATCGGTTCGGTAGTTTTGGCGTGAAAGCGAGACAGACAGACAGACAGAGATACTTTCGCATTTATAATATTAGTATAGATAACTGTATTTTAAAAAGATAAAACCGACTTCAAAATTCAAAATTTATTCCGAAACCGTATCAGTTACGACATTTTACCAAAAAGCATTTCCTATTTGTATTTGGATTTCCAATCAATTGGCACATGTTTCATCTCTTCCCGCCAAAATGAGGCTTTTTCCACAATTTTCAATTAGGTCCCTTGCTCAAAAATTTGTACGGGAGTCGTACATGTATCCGGGATACAAAGTATCCCCATACCCAGGAAGATTGGTTCAGCGGTTTGGGCGTAAAGGGGTAACAGAAAGACACACTTTCGCTTTTATAATAATATTAGTAATATGGACTTGTATTTTTCTAAGGGCCTGTTTCACCACTTTCTGATAAAGTGCCTATTAGGCTATTCACAACTTTTTTGACAGATTGTCCTTACTTGATCTGTCAAGTTAATTGGTGGATAGCCTTCAGGAAGTGGTGAAACAGGCCCTAAGGCCAGGTCGCGGCGGCCATCGAGATAATCACCTTAGTATGAAACCGCCATAGACCACGTGCACCTGACCGCACGGCGGCCAGCGGCCACACCATACTTTCGATTGCCGCCGCGACCTGGCCGCTAGTGCACGCCTGGCAGTGTCTAAACACACTATGCGGAATTTCCGCGGCGGAAATTCCGCATGATTACGTCAGCAATGTCAAACGCATAAAATATAACGCGACGGAATTTCGGCATGGTGTGTCATCGGTAATATATTGCAGGCGAAAGCAAGCCGACCTTCCGCCGCGAAAATTCGGCATAGTGTGTTTAGACCATAAAGCTAATATACATAGCCGCCTAGCGGAATAGAGCAACAATCTCGAGCTGTAAAAAGAAACCGAAGTTGGTTTACGTCTATGTGTAAAAATGTGTAGTGTGTACGTATACACTTACACAAGCATGACTGAACAAGAATTCTACGAGATTAAATAATTGTCAACGTGCCGATAAGTGCCGACTGGACGTCAAAAAAAAGAGTTCTGCTGTCATGTATCACACGCCTCTTTTTACCACGCAGTGTTACTGATAGTGACATCTCGCATACTCAGGCCTTTGTTTCTCTATTCCGTTAGGTATATTAACTTTATGGTTTAGACACTAACGGTTACTACACACTGCGTACTTCGCGTGTTCCATTCCCCTCCATGTAAAGTTATGGCGTCGATCTAAATAAGCGTTTTGCAATAAATTGCTTCGCTCCGTTGGCAAATTGCGTTTTTATTTTGCAAACATTTTTTTAACGGGGTCGTAAAGAATTAATAGTCCTCTTAAAGGGCTGTATTTGTTAATGTACTGGAGGCTGGAGATAAAAGGTTTTTGAGACCGTCGTACCGCATGATTTATAACAAAGTTTTGACGTTTCTTCTGGGTGTTTGAGGCTAAAACAATTCAATGTTTTTTGAGTGTGTGAAAAGCAAGAATTCTTGAGACATCTAAATTTAATGGCAGCTTAGTCGTTTTTACTGTAAGTATAATATATTTTGTATTTTTTTAATGCATAGCAGAGACAACCTAATATCTATGTCCACACTGCACTTTGATCTTCAATTTTCGTCGAATAATTGAATGCGTCATACGCCAATATTGTCATTTTTGAAGTTTTAGATACGGTCAGAGGGCATGCGTTGCGGGCATGCCTCACGTGCGCTGTTGACTGCGCTATAACGCATGCCCTTGACGAACAGAAAAAGGCACAGTGTGGACAAAGCTATTCTACATTGGTTATACGTGGTAGAGCCATGCTTCGGCACGAATGGGCCGGCTTGACGGGATAAATACCACGGTCTCACAGAAAACCGGCGTGAAACAGCGCTTGCGCTGTGTTTCGCCGTGTGAGTGAGTTTACCGGAGGCCCAATCCCCTAACCCCTACCCTATTCCCTTCCCTACCCTCAACTATTCCCTTCCCTTCCCTTCCCTACCCTCCCCTATTACCCTATTCCCTCTTAAAAGGCCGGCAACGCACATGCAGCTCTTCTGATGCTGCGAGTGTCCATGGGCGACGAAAGTTGCTTTCCATCCGGTGACCCGTTTGCTCGTTTGCCCCCTTATTTCATAAAAAAAAAAACAATTAATTTTATGTAGTGTCAAAGGTCTTATACATTAATTAGTTTAATGTACCACTTATAATACTTTCATACACATATTATTATACAATATTATGTCGATCAGGGTCTTTACAGAGGTCATTGAACTCGGGATTAATAAGCCGCGTAGCCTTGCTACGAGAACCGTAGCACTGCTACGTGACGTAGCCGCTGCTACAAGTGTCTGATCATTTCATTTCAGTTCAATAACTTCAAGATGCTGTTGTATTATGAAGTCCGTGTTATAATATTTTGTTGCTTATCTTATTAAACGAAAGAAAAATCTTTCTATATTACGGAACCCTAATATAGAAAGATTTTTTCTTTCGTTACACAAGGGTATAAACGGGACCATGTAACTGAGACGTCGATGTCTGTCCGTCGGTCTGTCTCCAGGCTGTATCTCGAGAACCGCTATAGCTAGACTTCTTAAATTTTTACAGATTGTGTATATCTGTTGCCGTTATAACAACAAATACTAAAAATAAAATAAATATTTAAGATTTAAGATATCCCATACAACAAACGGGATTTTTTAAACTGTTTTGCTCGTTATTAATACTGGTAATAGGTAGCCACTTGAAGTACTCACAATATCCTTAATTTTATTAGCACTTTAATATTTTATAATAGTCAGATTTCGAAACGTAAAATATGAAAATGGCATTTTTACGAGTCGTCACAAAAATCATTTCATACATGTGCTGGGATTCAACGAAAATTGTGATCGTTATCAAAGCGACTACCGGTAAGCGAATTTAGATTGCGTGTCTAAACACAATTCCGAAGTTCCGCGGCGGAAATTCCGCATGATTACGTCAGCAATGTCAAACGTATAACGCGACGGAATTTCGGCATAGTGTGTCATCGGTAATTTAAATACATTGCAGGCGGAATCAAGCCGAACTTCCGCCGCGGAAATTCGGCATAGTGTTTAGACACTTATTGATATACGAGTAAGGAAGCAACAAACAGACAAAACAATAAAATCATACATCATATAATCAATATATTTCTATGAAAAGTGCTTGGGAATATAATATAATATTATTTAGCAGCTATTCATACAATCCACATTTTTTATTTCAAATTATTTTTCCGGTCTTAAAGCGTCCATTTATGCAAAAAAATCACAGTTTTCAAATTGTTAGTTACCCACGTCTTCACCCATGTCTTCAATTCCTAAAGGCTTGGTTACACGGCACACCGGAACCGTACATTTTCCGGGATATTAGTAAACTATATCCTTTCCCGGGACCCAAAGTAGCTCAATAATATCTTTTAGCAAAATTGGCAAAGTTTATTGTTCGGGAAATAATAATAACTAGAGATCGCCCAATGGTCGAAATTCGACCTTAGCTTCAACGATATTAGGACTACTTACTACCTTTAATTCTTCAAGCCCCATAAGAGCACCGGTGATGGCGACAACAATAGAATACAAAAGCATTTCCTGGAAACTGCGATCGAAGTAATATTTTGTAAAAAAATATTGACTTTATCATATTTTTTTTTAACTCTTGTCTCTGGGACTCAGCTGATCTCAGACTGGCCGTGTAAGCACTGTCTTATAGTATGTAAGATTCAATAAAAAAAAACTATAATCCATTTTCAATTCGTATTCGTATGTATAGGCTTGTCACTCAATAATGTGTAATTTTTCCTAGTGTGTGTGTGTTGTAGTGTGTGTAATGTTTTATTTGTTAAAAAAATATATGACAAAAGCATAATATATTAAAGATTTTTATTTTAATATGATACACATATTTAATACACATCCATGATCCAGGAACATTGAAAACTTTTTGTTCCGTCGGCGGGATTCAAACCCGTACCCGGCATGAGCGCTGACCACGCGCTCAACCACTACGCCACAGAGGTCTTCTTTTAAGGCAAATAATAAAAGCCAAACAATATTGTACGCTTGTTTTGGCTCGTAAAATTCCCGTCAGAACAATGTTAGAAACCGTCTGATAGCGAAAGTTCAATGAAGCAAGAATATTCATCTAAAAAGAATTACAACCAAAGATTTGAAAACTCAAGATATGCCACGATGTATATTCAGAATGATGATGTGTCAGAAAAAACATCTTCTTTTATCAGCACGCCACATTCGCAGAGTAGACAGAATTAATATCAGCACCGTACGCGTCGAACGCAACGCATTGTACACGAAATGCGGCGCGTACGGTGTGGACGAATGTGCGAGGTACACATTATTTCATACAATGAATCATTCTAAATTGCGCCGCGTTCGGCGCGTGCTTGCTGCAAAGAATTCTATTAAATAGAAGTCTTTGGCGTGCTGATAAATGTGGGAAAATCAAATGGGGGAAAATCAGAAAAAAAAATTCAGGCAGTTTATTCTGGTCAACAGACTTGATCGGTTAAATTATTTTGCCAAACACTAGTGACTGTAGTGTAGTGACTAGTTAGTAAAAAATACTATTGGGTCATGTCTATTATTTTCTTATACTATCTGTGTAAAGAAACGATCATGAAAGTATTCGGCGTAGTCCACAGAGCAAATAATTATTATGTCTGTAATGAATAAGTTAAATCAAAGATAATATTTTTGTACTCTTAAAATTACTTTGTTTCATCTTACAGTGTATTTTTAATAATTTTTGTGATTTTATGTCCTAGATATATAGGAGACACTAGGGCCGTTTTTCCATACAAACGTTGTCCCCTGTTTTCTCCCTGGATAATTCCGGTAGAGTTATATTTTTTTCCTAAATATCTTTAGCCTGTATTAGCATATCCCTATGTTTTCTTTCTTTTCATAATTTAATTATTAAAAAAGATGTGAACGTTCAAAAACCCAAAAAATTAATAGTTTTTCCGCTGTGTTAAAACATCCAGAAAACAAATTTGGCTAGATTATACAAAAAGAAACATAGGAACACAGCTCAAGCCTTGCTTTAATTTTTAATAAAAAAAGTACTTACTTAAATCAGTTAAGTTTTGGAGAAGAAATCAGGGGGTAACGAATCGTTGATTTAGAATTTTCAATTCAAGCTGCACTTGTCTCTATCGCGCATTAATACTTGATAGCTAGCTTGGTCGGGCACAGCGCGACAGCAATAGATTTTGTCTTCAGCGCTGCTACTAAAGGCCAGCGTCGCGAGTTTCTCCATACAAAAGTGAAAAAAATTGGTCTTTTACCTAAAGTTTTATCTCTTAGTTTTATTAAAACTTGTATAACCACTAAGAATGAGGTTTTTCAATATAACCCCCTAAGGGGTGAAAAAGGGGATCAACGGTTGCATGCAATGGGATTACTGAAATGTTTTCGCGCTAGAGGCAGCACAAGCATAGACAGTAAACTATTTTTTTTAAATAAAATAAGGGGGCAAACGAGCAAACGGGTCACCTGATGGAAAGCAACTTCCGTCGCCCATATAGACACTCGTAGCATCAGAAGAGCTGACACAGCCCAAGCGCTGTTTCACGCCGGTTTTCTGTGAGCCCGTGGTATTTCTCCGGTCGAGGCGGCCCATTCGTGCCGAAGCATGGCTCACCCACGTCCAACGTAATTTATATAACGTAATAGTTTTGTTCGAGGTGTGGCAACGTTTCTGTCAATATTCTGATATGACGTGTATGGCATGTCGTATTTTGGTCGGATTATCCATACTAATATTATAAATGCGAAAGTGTGTCTGTCTGTCTGTCTGTCTGTCTGTCTGTTACCTCTTCACGCTCAAACCGCTCAGCCGATTTTGCTGAAATTTGGCATGGAGACACTTTGAGTCCCGGGAAAGGACATAGGATACTTTTTATCTCGGAAAAATGTACAGTTCCCGCGCGATAAACGAATTTTGGCGCAACAGAGTCGCGGGCATCATCTTGTTTACTATATGTGCCAGAGACCTCTTCGTAATATTCCATATTAACACGTACACGAGTAAAACAGCGGGGTATATTCGTTATATTCCGTATTAACACGAGTAAAACAGCGGGGTAAGGTAAGTTTATAATACTGCTATTTTGTTTAAAACTCATTAATTATCCTAAAACGTGATCAAAATAAGGAAGTCCACAACAAAATGGTGGCTTGGCGACAGATCTGCAGCTTGTGGTCGTATCGTTATCACTATGACGCACATTCCACTTTCCCCCACTGATCCAACGTTATATTGAATTGCTAGTAGATAGTAGTGTTTTTAACAGATTATATTATAGAGTACTCAGGTACTTACCTCCATAGATCCTTACGTCCATAGATATAAAAAAAAAATAGAGAAATTTATGCGTAAGGGCCGGGACACAAAAACACGATACGCTGTCGTTTCACGATGCGACGTCTTGTCGGGGGAATCTACGACGCGCGTCGTAAAAAAACTACGACACGACATCGTACGTCGTCGCGTCGTAGAAACTCATCATTGAATTTCTACGTGAGTTTCTACGACGACGTGACGCGCGCTTCGTTCCGGAGTCTCCCCCGAAACCTTCGGTAAAGCCATATTGTGATTAAATAGATGACCAGTCTTATGTCCCACTATCGGTTATTACCACTTCCTATTAACAATAATAATTATTATAATCTATATAATAATTATATCAGCTATATCTTTGGAAAACACATAGGAAGACAACACTTTAAAGAACAAGTAGTATTACTGTGCTCAGATTATGATGTCACCTATCTTATCGGATTAGAGTTTTTACGTCAACCTACGTAACAGACTACTGCTTGTATCTAGCGAGCGTAGTTCAAAACATATTCTACCTCTGAGTTTGCCGGTGGCCGGTTTCGGTAAGGCCAGTTACGCAAGAGTAATTTATAGTGCCCAAGTGTGTACGCAGTATACAAGAGCAATCTCTTTTCGTTTACTCTCATCATCATCATCATCTAGTGCCCTCTTCATAACGAAGTTCGGCGGGCAGCTGGTTGAATTTCTTCTGGTCTTGGGCTCATTTCTTTTGTGGGTGCCTACATCTGGTCCAATCCTTTATGTCATCTATCCATTTTCTTCTTGGTCTACCAGGTGATCTCTTCCCCGGAAATCTACCCTCTATAATCAACCGTATAAATTCATATTGAGATCCTCTTTGTAGGTGACCAAAAAAAGTGACCTTTCTTTGGATGCAGATAGAGATGTTCATTAGTTGGCGTTCACAATCCGCTTTTTTTAAAACTTCTTTATTCGATACAAATTGTGACCAAGAGATTTTTAACATTTTACGTTGTGTCCACATACGACTCTCATAACCCAGTGATTCAGATGAAAGACATGACTGGCGAGAGATCATGCGCAGGACCGACTTTTTGCCCATCCGACGCATCACGCATGGATCATATCATAATATTATAAACCCAAATTTTACAGCACTGAGAGGGCTGATAATAATGAACTATTGCAAAGAAATCTCGATCATGTCAGCTTCCCAACAAAAAATTATATTAAATTCGGTCCACCTGTTTGGATGCGATGCCACGGACAGACACAAACACGCAGACAAGTCAAAGTTATAACACTTTTCTTTGTGGTCGGTACTCAAAAAGTGGCTGAACAGATTAGGACGAAAGATCATTGTATACTAGTCAGGGTTCCCTAGAACATTTTTTTATTACTATCAAGCAATTTTTTGTGAGTAGAAAGATATTCATAAGACGAACAACATTTTTATCTGCGAAAAGTCTCGAAAGTGGTAGCTAACAGAGATAGAAAGGATTTCATACTTTGATTTGATGGTCCTAAAATATGGATTGTTCTATTTATATTAGTTGTTCTATTTGTAGGACAATGTTACTCTTAAATTATATAACTAATAACCTATCAATATACAAAAAATCTGCTGGTTAGGGTTCCGTTTTAGGGTTCCGTAGTCAACCAAGTTTTGTTGATTTGTTCTAGGGAACCCTGACTATACCTAACTAAAACATCGTCTTTCGTCCAAACAGTTACCAATAACTACCATAGCTTCTATTGAAAGTCGACGCAAAATATTCTAAGTTACAACATCTATTAAATATTAATAATAATAGCTCTCACACCGGTTTCGGTGACGGTGGCCGGTTTCACTGAAACCAGGCCAGCTACGCAGGAGTAATTTTATAGTGCCCAAGTGTGAGCGCAGTACAAAAGAGCACTCTCTATTCCTTTACTCTCATAACCCAGTGGGACGGAAGACCGACACGACTGGCGAAAGTTCATGCGCAGGACCGACTTTTTCAGACAATCAGGTGATCAGCCTGCATTGTCCTAACCAAACTTGGAAATAACATGTTTCCAACGCGGGAATCGAACCAACGACCTCCGAGTCAAGAGCCGCGCTCTATACCATTAGACCACGGAGGCGTTATTAAAGTAAGTAAGATAAGTACACTTTGGCTTTACGAGCAGCAAGGTAACTTATAAAGTCTTAATACATCATAATTGACTTTTTATGAGAATGCTTAACACCTACCAGCGCCTTGGGTTATGAATCGTTAATTATTATTAAATTCCTCATTATGTTTATATTACGGTTATAACCAAATACTCGAAAGCTGTGACTGGAATTGCTTTATATCAGGAGATCCGATGGTCGTTTGCCCCCTTATTTCATAAAAATGTAATTTATTCATACTTTTTGTATGACGTTACAAGACATTCCAAGCATGCCCGATGATATTATCGGTCCTACAAAAAGTATGACGTGGGCAGGCATAGTCAAAATAATGCTATTAAACAATAAATTAAAAATGTCAAAGTCGACCCCATATAATTTTTTATGAGTCCCTTAATATTTTTCTTTCTAATGTTGACTCCACATTAATTAACGCTTGATCTAATTAGTTTTATCGTTATTTTCCTTCGTAATTAAAATGCCTGTAATAAAAAAATAAGTCTATACTCAATTCAATTCAATTCAATTCAATTCGTTTATTTGCTATAAAAGTGGTGAATACAGTAGGTGGTAATGATTATTTTCTTAAGATCTAACACTTTTAGCTATGTATAAAATAGCATGCAAATATATATTTAAATTATAATCATGTACAAAAATATGTTTTACACTAAAAATATTCAAATCAATTTTATACATAAGTTATCAATCATCATTAATAATAGTAATAATTAAACATATTATCATAAAGTTATAATATAAGTAATTATAATCATACAAAATATATTTTACGCTAACAATACCTATTCAAATCAATTTTTACATACTTAGTAATAATTAAACATGTCATGAGAGTAATGAGAAATCTATATATTTATGTCAAGAAATTAAATAAAGTAAAAATGTCAATTAATTTAAAAACTATTGTCATAAAATAAAATAAGATAATGTCAACTGTTTAAGAATTCCTTTACATCATAATAAGATTCATTTATTAGCATTCTTTTTAGTAGTCTAATAGACTGTTTTTTAGACAAGTGTTTTATGTGATCTGGTATTTTGTTATAAATCTTTACACACATTGTATATGCATTATTTAGAAAAAGAGTTGTTTTTGGTTTTTTATTTATAATTAATCTATTTGAATTTCTAAAATATTTAGTTGGGTTTGTGTCAATCAATTGTGTAAAAATGTCCTTATTGTGTGTAACGAATTTAAATATTTCTAAAATGTACATGCTAGGTAGAGTCAATATGTTGAATTTTTTAAAGAAAGGCTTACATGACTCATACGGTGGAATCTTAGCTATAGCACGAATACATTTCTTTTGCACAATGAATGCTTTGTCTATATGCGTTGAGTTTCCCCAGACAACTAGACCATATCGCAGGACTGAGGACACGTAGCCGTGATAGGCTGTAATTGAGGTTTGGATACTAACTGTCCATGCTAACCTGCGCAAGACAAAAACAAATTTGTTCAGTTTTGAACAAACTTTATCTATGTGTGCATGCCAATTACAGTGTTTGTCAATTTGTACGCCTAAAAACAAGTTTTCCTCAACTTCCTCTATTTTTTCATTATTGTGTGTTAATTTTAAGTCAACGGGTTTTTTGTTATAAGTTCTAAATTGTATATACCTAGTTTTATTAACATTAATTTTAAGGTTATTACATGTCAGCCATTCAATTAAATATCTAAGTGTCAAGTTTATGTCATTTTCGATTTTATTCACGTCCGATTTATTATATGTAAATATTATAGATATGTCATCAGCAAATAATGTAAATTTATAATTATTCATGATTATTGGATTATTAATTTCAATGGGAATGTCATTTATGTAAAACAAGAATAGCTGAGGACCTAGTATAGAGCCTTGTGGAACTCCATATTCATTAAGTAAGACTGCAGATTCAGTATTGACTAATTCATTATCTCCGTTAATGTTTTCTATTATTGTGTATTGCGTTCTATTTTCAAGGAAGGCCTTAATCCAATTTAAAGCTGGTCCCCTTATTCCCATTTTGCTTAATTTCTTCAGTAGTAATTTATGTGAAACAAAATCAAAAGCTTTAGTCATGTCAATGAAAACAGTTATGCAGTGGTTCTTTTCATCAATGCAGTTTACAATTTGGTTAGTAACGTTGAAACATGCTTGTTGAGTTGATTTGTTCTTTTGAAAGCCAAATTGTTCATGTTTCAAGATATTAAATTTATTTATGAATGAAGTTAGTCTTTTATGCATTGCTTTTTCAAATATTTTTGATAGAATTGGAACTAGCGCAATTGGCCTATAATTACTTAATTGCTTTCTGTCACCTTTTTTGAATATTGGTTTTATTATTGAAACTTTTAACTTGTCTGGAAAACAACCTTCTACGAAAGACTTGTTTATCAGTTCAGTTAAGATGGGGGCAACTATATATTTACATTCTTTGATTACCTTTGTGGAAATTTCATCATAACCAACTGTATTCGTATTTTTTAAGGAATTAATAATGTTTATTGTTTCGTCACAGGTGCAAGGTACTCTATAACTAGTTTCTACATTATTACCATCAGTATGTCCTAGTCCCTCGGGCATCCCTGAGATCATATCAAAGGGTTTTCGTGGTTACCACTGTTGATCCTGGCGACACAGGAGTTGCAGTGGTGGGAATGTGTGGTGGGCCATTGCCCATTTGCCCGTTTAAAAAAATACCCGTTTTTTCGTCACGACGGTATGCTTCACTCAGTATTAAAAGCGTCTTATTTTAAGTGGTGTTTAATCATTAGCTACCTACACGTTTTGTCATGACAATGTCTTATAATTCGATGGAGCCGGCTGCACGCACGAAAAAACATGAATCATGCGGCGTTACTTCGCTCTGAGGCGTTCCATTTAAGGCTTGAAGTGCAAGCTCGGAAACCTGGTTAATCTTCGCGAACCTATTCGTAAGAAACGCCATACATTTCCAAAAGAGCAATGTCATTTAGATTCCGCTCGTCAGAGCGGAATCTCAAAACCAGGAATAATATCAGGAATAAATAATATTTTTCCTGGTTTTGTTCTAAGCACAAAATGAAACTGCTTCTGCTCAAAATACTGGTTATAACCGTTCACGATTATTGCTCGCCCCGCCCACTCACACACACACCATGACCCTCGCCTATTTACCACACTTTACCACAAAATCAAAAGCAAAACAAACAAGATATTATGACAAGTAAATGGGGAATGGAATGAACAAAAAAGGAATGCACAAAAAAGATACACAAGGTATCGCCGTACTAGTCACTTTCCGTGAGGAAATGACCAGGTTAATTTCAGAAGCAATACCGCTCGCAACTCAGTTTCGCTCCGAGCGACACTTATCCAAAAAAAATTGGTTACAGAGCGTTTCAACCTGGTTAAAAAAATACCGGTTCCGAGCCCTGCCGACTTTAGAGACAACCGATTTTTTTGCTACTATCACCGATTTTATCAAAATTAAAACACAATTAATGTTAACCTCGTTATCGACACATCTTAGATGTAAGTAAACGATAAAATTACTATCATTATTTAATTAGTTTTTTATCAAATAATACCCGAATAAATACTAAACTTGTTTTTTAATTTATTTTACTTACTACTTTCTCTGCTTTATATTTCTATCTTAAAAGTATGACGTCATTGCGATAAAAAAATATTTTTAGTGTTACTTTCTACGAATAATAAAAACTATATTTAAATAATATTTTTAATCTATAAGGTGGTACAAGGTGGTAGGCACCAGTAGTATCAACGTTCAGAAAATATTAGAAAAAAATTATTCTGAATAAAAATTTTTCAGTTTGAGTTCGAGTAAGTAACTAAAATGTAAAGAAGGTAAAAATAACATATAAAAGTAAAAAGGAACTGCTCTAAATACTGTTTGTCTGTTATATTACTTATATAACAAACCAGTATTGTTCAGAGCAGGAATGTTGCGAATATCCGCATCCGCATCCGTAAATGCGGAGCATCCGCATAGATTTGGACATCCGCATCTGCATCCGCATCCGCATTAAATCAATACGGATTTTTATGCAGATGCGAATGTCATACGAGTTGCGACAAGAAAAAAAAGCGGCGGGGTCTGTGAATGGCGCGTGCCGTTTGCGCGTGACAAATGACCAATGAGAGCGAAAAAGCCGGCCAATTAATCGGCCACGCACAATAGAGGATTCCGTAGTACCGCCAGTTTTTGATAAGTTTTGTATCGTCAATGAATGTACAATAATTATAACATGTTTAACACTACTAACAACATGATCTTAGTTACATTCAAAGAAATTTGAACGAAAAATTCCTTTGTACTTCTCAATAACTTATGAAGTCTTCTTAGTCTTTAAATTTAGCATATTTCCTACTCCCGTGAATTTTTCCAAATATTTTTCAGAATCAACCGTTTAGCTAATAGCTGGTAGAAGGGGGAGACACTGGACACTAACGATTTCTTCCACTTTAAAACTTTGCATATTTGACAAATGGACCCCTAATCGGAAAATGATCTTGGAATACTCGTACTATTTTTATAACCCTAACCAACGACACCACATACGGTGAAGTGGACGCGAAATAAAAAGAATTATCCCCGCTTGATGTGTAAGGTTGGCCCCATAAATTTTTTTAAAGGTTTTATATACCACTAGATGATGCCCACAACTCTGTTGTGCCAAAATTTATTTATCGCGTAATAACCGTACATTTTTCCGGGATAAAAAGTATCGTATGTCTTTTCCCGGGACTCAAAGTATCTCCATGCCAAATTTACATATATAAAGAGGTAACAAACAGACAGACAGACACACTTTCGCATTTATAATATTATAGTATATATAGTATACTGTATAGTATATAGTAAGTATATTAATATGGATGGATTTTGTCAACATCGTTTATATGTATGTGCAGTCATGCCGAATTTCGGCTTTGTAGGCTATTCTCTGAGCAAAACCGCGGAGAAACAGACAGACAGACGGACAGATAGACCGAAAATATAAGGGTTCCTTGTTGATTACGGAACCCTGAAAACGGCGACAGGATCCGACGCGTTTATTGTGGTGCATCAATTGTCTTGTGTAAATTAATCACTACGTGTTTGTTTGTGCTTCATACTTAAAAAAAGTGTCATTATTACTATTTAATAATTTAATTATAATGCTTTATAACTTCGTGTGTTCGGTACTTACTAACAAAAAATTGGTAGAGGTTAATACAGGGAAATTAATGTAATTTTCATTTACAAATTATTATCTCTTTAATACAATAGTATTATTATAGTACAGGTTCCCTAGAACAATTTTTTTTATTACCATCAAGGTAATTTTTCGTAAGCAGCTTCATTTTGATAAAACGAACAACAATTTCCTCTGCGAAAGTGGTAGCTAAAAGAGATAAATAATTTAATTTTTCGATTTGATGGTCCTAAAATATGGATTGTTCTATTCAAAAAGCGTTTCAAAATGAAGCTACTGACGAAAAATTTGCTTGATATTATTCAAAAAATTTGTTCTAGGGAATCTGTACTATTATTTTGTAATACATTATTAAAAATAAAAAAGAATACTTTTTCATTTTATAAACTATATTTAAACAGTGTGTAACAAAAATAAGTGATAATACTTTAGGGTGTGTACGTGTTCCTTGTAGAGAGTTCACTGTGAAAGTAGCGGCTCTGAAAGACTAAACATTTTTTTCACTTTTGTATGGGCAATGGGCATGGGCCCGAGCGTTACGAGTTTCCCCATACAAAAGTGAAAAAAATTTTTGGTCTTTCAGCGCTGCTACTTTCACAGTGAACTCTCTACAAGGAACACGTACACACCCTAAAGTATTATCACTTATTTTTGTTACACCCTGTATAGGGTCCGCAATATCCGCATCCGCGGATGTGAACCTCTAAAAATCCGCATCCGCATTCGCATCCGCGGACGTGAAAAAATCGGGATCCGCAACATGGTTCTCATGGTTCATCTGGTTCAGAGACCCAAATTAAAACAAACCCTGGAAATGGCATATAGGACATATGCCATAAATTACATTCATTTATATCGTTTTATTTTCTAAGAACTCTATAGATATTCTACAATCAATATCAAACGTTGACGAAAGACTGATTATGAATAAATATACAAAATCGTCTCATTTATAACAACAAAACAAATTAGGTAATTTGATGTAATAAAATATAGCAGACATGGTTGTCGAAATGACGTCGCCAGTTGCCTATTATTAGGTATATGCTCGGCACCTTATCAGCGACCTCCAGTCTTGTTCGCACTATGTCATATAGCAAACGTATATTACGTTATATGACTTATGTATGTTATTTCATCTAGTGTTGATGTTGTCGCCGTACTGTCGTGGACTGGATTGGTCATGATAAAGTCGTGATACGCGTGTTAAAAATATAGTGGTTTAAAACGAAATTTTCATAGGAAAAAAACTAGTGAAGTATTGTTTTAAAGTGTAAAAAGTGTAGTTTAAAGTTAACGTGTGAATATCTTTGACAATGTCAAGGTTAAGTCTTAAGGTTAACCATGTGGATGACCTGAAACGAAAGTAGTGAAACTATAACGCATTTGAAGGATATAACAGTGCTAAGTTGTCAATGTTTCTCGGAAAGTAAAAAAATAGAGCCAAGTTTTTTCTAACAGTCAATGGTTCCTGGAAAGTTTTTAAGTCCCAGGTTAGGTGTCAGGTTAAATGACTAGAATGCTGACTTGTCAGTAAGCTACTGACTTCTCAGTAACCTGTCAACTTCTCAGTAAGTCGCCGAATTCCGAGTAACCTCCTAACAGGAGTGTGATGTCGACATTTCACGTTTTGACATCTAGATGGCTATGCGCAGTGAACAGTGATTAAAAGTGTATCTCTCTTGTTTTGGCTGGAGCAAATATAAAAAATGTAAAATGATGGAAGTGGATACTGATTCTGATGGTGAGTTTAAAATTATTATTTTATATTATTCTGATTTTAGTGTCGCACTGACTGCCGGCACCTACACACACACACACACACACAAATACACAAATGTAGTATGCCTGTGCAAAGAAAGTATGAAAAATCAGCGCGTTCCCCACCTCTATCTTGCAAAATTCCTAAAAAGATCTTCTTGTTAGCTGGGACACAAAATTATTATTGTCACCTTATATCTATCTTAAAAAGTTCTTCTTGTAAGCTGGGATACAAAATTGTTATTGTCATAAATAATGTATGAAAATAATTTCAGCGTAGACCGCTACGCGTTGTTCAAAAACACTAGAATAATTTCATACATCTCAAGCCATCAGCGGGGCTAAAATGGTCGCTATGGAGAATCATATTATGAATCATAATATGATTCTCATTCATAGTATGATCACAATTCATTTGCTGAATTGATTGAGAGGAATTGATAAATGTGACCATTTTAGCTGCGCTGACAAAGTTCGGCGTGAGCCTAAAATCAGCATAATAATATTATTATCATGTCGTTTATCTCTCGTTCCTAATATTTAAGAAAGAAATGGCATATTATTTTAAATATAGCTTTAACTAGGATTGGTGCAAGAGGGATTTTATGTCTAAATTGACATTTACTTTTATTCTCTTCCTTAATTTGTGAGATAGAGATATTTTAAACATTTAAACAGAATTGAACAGTAATGTGATCGAAAATTTAAAATAATTAATTGTGATTGAAAAATTCGTAAGGCAATATGAGAAAATCTATGCCTTTGGAGTACTATGAGTTTCATTGACTCTATGGTCACCACGAACCTAAAATACCATAGAGTATAGAGTGCTGCACAATAGTAACTAGTATATCACACGATTCCCATTAGTAAGAGCCTCTTAAATTGGGTGCTAATTTTTACACATGTTTGCGTACAAAAATGTACATAATGTTGTGGTACTTGGCTCACACATTGTACAATAGTGTTTATAGCAGAAGGTTTCAAGGAGGTTCTAATAACTAGAAACCCAACCTAATAGATTTTTAGTAGTACAATTTGTATTTAAAAAATTACAGCCAAATATATTTAAATCCTACTTTTTTTAAGTATATTATAGTCTGTCAAAAAAGTCAGGAAATTAAAAAGTGGCAACATCGTAGTGTTATCCCTTTCAAATCAATCTAAGAAAAGAGGGATGACTAGTTACGATGTTGCCACTTTTTAATTTCTTCACTTTTTTGACAGACTATAAAATGCGCGGTTTCGCAGGATTATTTTTGCCTACAAAATCCCCTGCACACGGAAATACTTGCCATTTCTAATATCACTATAAGACGTGGGTGTAAGGGCCGGGACACAAAAACACTATACGACGTCGTGTCGTACCACGACGCGGCGTCGTTTCACGATGCGACGTCGTGTCGTGGGAATCCACGACGAGCATCGTAAATAACTACGACGCGACATCGTGACGTGCCAAGATATACGGCACGACGTCGCGTCGTAGAAACTTACGTAGAAATTCATCGTGAGTTTCTACAAAAACGACGCCGCGTCTTGGTACGACACGACGTCGTATCGTGTTTTTGTGTCCTGGCCCTTACTGCCGCACGCAGACATACGCAAAAGACGGACAATAATAATAATAATAATAATAATAATATCTATGGACGCTTCATACCACGTCAGTCTGGCCCCGTGCTAAGTACCTGAAGAACTTGTGTTACAGGTACCAGACAACGGATATATATTTAATACTTTTTATACTATACATATATTTAAGATTTTTATTATATGATACACATATTTAATACACATCCATGACCCAAGAACTTTGAAAATCTTTTTGTTCCGTCGGCGGGATTCGAACCCGCGACCCCCGGCTTGAGCTACCAACGCGCTCACCACTGAGCCACAGAGGTCGTCAATGTATGGAGCTTATGTCATAATCTTCATTTAATTACTGGTAAGCTGTACTCGGCGAAACATGGCGGTAGCGGTCATTGACTCATTTTCAAAAACTTGTCATTTTCCATACAAAGCCGCGATTGACAACATATGACACTTCATTGTCAATCGCGGTTTATATGGAAAATGACAAGTATTTGACAGGGAGTCAATGACCGCTATCGCCATGTTTCGCCGAGTACAGTATAGCAATTAATATTCGCCTCTGAGTGCGATAGTTAAATAACAATGTTTTTATCAAGTTCTTGTCTCAGTGAGATTAATATTACAGATAATAATCAGCAAAATATGAAGCGCGTATATTATGTTATACAATATCTATATTTATATACGTTATCAGAGCTAATCCTCCCTATCTATGTACTAGATAATAGATTGCCTAGATACATAGGGTAACTCGTGTCTTAGTGTTTACTCATTGGCTCATACGTTGCTGTTATTAAAAAAATTATGAATAAATTAAGGAAATGATTAACCCAGTGAGTAGGGACATTTGCGAATAAGAAGCTGTATTTGCAAATATGAAATTACGTACCTATAACAATGTTTTAAACTGAACATATAAGGTAAAACATCCATTGATGTGTACTTTAAGGCTGCGTTTCCACCAGAGATGTGTTGCGAGAAAATTACATTTAAGATCCAATAGCATCGCCGCGCTGAGCGATGTCATGGCAAGCTCATGTCAATGAAGCGATTCTATTGGTTCTCAAAAACACATCCCTCGCAACACATCTATGGTGGAAACGCTGCCTAAGGCTAGCCGCACACACACTTTTTCCGTTTTCGATTTCCCAATGTGGAATTTTGATTTGGAATTCTGTGAGACTATTCTCAAATAATAGTTCACCCATAAGGCAAAAAACAAAATAAGACCAGTCAAAGGGGTATGGAAAGGAGTTTGATGAAGATAAGCAAATTACAAAAAATACCTCACAAAGTCATACGAGAAAAGACTGAAATTACTGATGCCGTCAAGCACGCCCAAAAATTAAAATGGCAATGGGCAGGTCATGTAGCCAGAATGACCGATGACAGATGGACCATACGGACAACTGTTTGGCCAGGACCAGCAGGCTACAGGAAAAGAGGCAGACCACAAGCAAGATGGGCGGACGACATCACGAACGTAGCCGGACCGGATTGGGTAGAAGTAGCGGGCGATAGAAATGTGTGGAAATCTCTGGAGGAGGCCTTCACCTGAGAGGGGAGGGGTTCTTGCTTACACACTATGACTAAATTTTATAATAAAAATGTATCAAATTACCTACATGACATAATAAATCTATCCAATAATAATAATTTGACTTGACTAATGTCATAACTTAATAATTTGACTTGACTAATGTCATAACTTAGGTTTAATTTTAACACTATGATTTATATTTCAATTAAAATAATTTGATATGACTATTTTTATGACTTGTTTAATTTTGTTATTATTGTTTAATGATTTAATTATTATAATTTGACATAACTATTGTTATGAGTTGCTTAATTTTGTAATCATTATTTAAACTCAATTGATTTAATTATTCTAATTAGAATGTGATTTGATCGAGCAAATTGTAATTGACATATCTTCGGATAAAAATCCCTAATTAAATATAGATAAAAAAAAAGAAATAAAAGGCTTTTTTTTTATTCTCAAATCGCGGAATTCTGTCTGTAGCGGTCATTTATTCCCTGTCAAAAAACTTGATATTTTCTATACAAACCGCGATTGACAATGAAGTGATAGATGTTTCTAGTCTAAGGGTGTTATCGTATTTTGCATACACGATGTGAACACAGTATGAATTATATCACTTCAAACTCACTAATAGAAATATTATCATATGAAGAGGTAACCAAGACGTTTTCTGATGAAACTATAGGTAATAGTATGTTTCTTTACAAGAATTCAATTTTATTCTTAAGTTAACAGAATGCAGTGCGATTCCTTTTCACATAGCTCCTAGACTAGAAAGGTCAATGACCGCTGGTGCCACCTTAAATTCTCCTGACTATACCAAGTATTCGTCTCGTTTGGGAAAAAAGCGAACATGTGCGTCAGATAATATTATATTTTCTACTGCTGCCATGCATTCGGATTTCCAAATACGGATATCGAATTCGATTTTGCTGGGTATTGAGATAATTATACACTTTCCTTGCACTTTTTCCACTTTATTTTAATATATTTATTACAAAATTGTTAAATACACGACCGCTTTCAAAAAAATCATCATCAGGTGTACTGCAGGTAATTTTACAGGGTATAGAAATAGTTTGAGCTACGTGAAAGGACATAGGATACTTTTTATTCCGGAAAATGTACGGTTCCCGCGCGATAATCGTAAAGTCTTGGCGTTACAAAGTTGTAGGCGTTATCTTCAAGGTTACACAAAATATCTTAAGTTGATTTTTATAAACAGTTTTTGTTTCTCCATAGTAAAACTATATCCAAATTTTTTATCACATTGTATGTGCACATCAGTACATAAAGCGATACTACCATAATACGTTATCTAACTCAAATACAGCCTATTGATTTTTGCTGTGGTAGATGTGGAACCGATAATAATATAATAGTCACCCGCATGACGCATCATCGTATAATATTTCATTTTGTAAAAAGTAACAGTAAAAATAAAAGTTCCTACTAAAGAGAAACTATATTTTTAGGTTGATAGATATGGATACTAACACATACCACATAACATATTAAATCGATTGCAAACTTGTAGTGCTTTGTTACAGACTGTAAAAGCGATTGCAAAGGGGTGTGAAGATTTTGGCCGACCTACTATCCGCTAAAATGGATAGCTAACATCAATGATACAAACAAAAAATAATCTTGGACAAAACCACGTAAAGTGTCACATTTCGAAGATATGAGCTGCCAAAGTTTTACCAATTTAAGATATTTCAACTTTAACAGCTCAAATGTGACATCTTACTTGGTTTTGTCCAAGATTACTTTTTGTTTGTATTGATGTTAGCTATCCATTTTTGAAAAAGGTATTCGTGAACGCGGAAAAACACAATGGCGGACAGTAGGTAGGCCAGGCTCCATATAAAAATCTTCATACCCCTTTTCTACCTATCACAAACCAAGCGGAGCTTTAAGGTCTTTAGTATCAAATGTCATGTCAAACAGGTGCCGTATGTCACGAAATTAAAAACTCTCTTTGCTCATAAATCATAACACGCCGTGCATATTGGAGAAGTTAATCATTATGGTTTTCCGTTATGACAGGCGGCACATTATCGAGAATGCCGACCGCGAATACTTGTATCGCGATATTGGTATTTCTGGAACTCCAACTTTTAGAGGAATTTTAACCGTACAGTTGGTAATGTCGCAAAACTTAACATTAAGGACGCTCCCCCCACGGCGATGCCGTAATTTACCGTTTGTAGAGCCTTACTGACTGATTATTTGAAAGCAAAATTGTAATGAAAAATACAGCAATAATCTTCGGTATATGAACGTTCCTTTCATAGTTATTAATTTCCTATTTTTGTTTATTATACTCATTAAATCAGCATCCAAAGTAATACCAATTTATTTAAATTCAAGCATACATTCAGCATCTCCCTAGTATTTACAAATTACGTTTATTTGAAACACACGCTAATAGATAGACAATTTCAGTAACTAAATATTTGCCGTTTGATTTTTTTTGGTCAATTTTGAACTATGATAAGTAAAAAAATAGGTTTTTGGTGCGATCTCGGCAACACGGCAAATGTATGGTCAAGGTCGTTTGCTCAGGAGATGGCCTTAATGTCAAAATTTGTTTACAGATCGACAAGGCTTTAAATGAACGTGGCGAAAAAAGGAACTAACACCGCCATCATACGAAAACGCCATTTTTGACAGTTCTCCTTTTTCTCATCATATAAAGCCTTGTCGATCTATAAAATCGTGTTTTGGACTATGATGTTGACAACTTTTGAACAGGAAATATTCCATTGCGTTTTATATTATTTGTTTGGAGACATTTTGACATATTAGTACGGGAGCCCTAGAACACAATTTTTTTTATTACTATAAAGTATTAAATAATTAACGTTTTAACTTTTAAGCGTAAGAGGTAAGACACAGAAACGTACTGTCGAAGATAAGATATTTTTGAGAAAATACTAAAAAAATTAAAACGTCTACGTCAATTTCAGACCTAAGGGCCACCGCACACCAGAGAGACGACTGTTTTAAGACAGACTATCTCATAATAAAAAGTACTAGATGCGCACATTTGACACAAGACGTCTCATAGACAAAGTTGTCTAATGCGTACAAGAAGTAAGAACTGCCCGGCGACAAGTCGGACTAGTAACGACTTGTCTTCCCTTTGAAGTGTATGCGAGCGCGCACATCAACGACAAAACTGTCTAGCAGTGTACCTAGTCTGATCCGAACCACATCCGAGTATGCGTTGCGTCGTCGTAGTCAAAACAGGCCATTTAGCCGAAACTTCTTCGTTTTTGCTTCGTTATAGAATCGCCGATCAAAATGTATGGAATTGACATTAGACGAGTCGAACGTCAACGTCATATTAACGAACGCTTATGTCAATTTCATACATTTTCATCGGAGATTCTATAACGAAGCGAAAACGAAAAGATTTTGGCTCACCCCCCAGTTTCTTCTTGGTATGCGCCACGTGGACCGTGGTAGACACAACTGTTTCTCTTTAATCGTAAAGCTGACTCGTCTATGTGAGACAAGATTGTCTAAAAACTGTCGTGTCTCCAATGTGCGGTCGCACTTAGTGTCTAAACACTTCAGGCCGAAGTCACGCGGCGTAAATTCCGCATGGTTACGTCCGCAATGTCAAACGCATACAAAATACGGACGGAACGCGACGGAATAGTGTCATCGGTAATTTAAAATATATTGCGGGCGTAATCATGCGGAATTTACGCCGCGTAACTTCGGTCTAGTGTGTTTAGAGTTTTAGACACTAAAATGCCAAAACGGTCCTAAAATCCCTAGAAAGGGCCTTTCAATATATTGTTTTCCTTGACATGACATGTCTAACGTCATGAAGGAATCAAACTATAATGATTAATGACATAATGACGCAACAATAACAAAATGTCTTTGACGTGACTGCCGCTATTTTATATGTTACCTAACCGTTTTATCATAACGACAGTGACATATAGCAGATTCCTTTTTTATGTCAGCACTATGATACATTCGGAATTGAACCTTAAGACTGTTGCTTAAGGATCAAATCACATTATGCGGGAGGGTATTTGTTTTGAGCCACTATATCCTCTTGAGCCTTATGTTGTATCTCTCTGTATATCTGTTCTGTAATAGAGTTTGAGGACTCATATACTTTGCAGATGGCAACATATTATATTTTGTGATATAATACAAAATAGAGCTCTTTTGCCATATTTTATCTAAGCCTTTTTAAAATTTTAATGACATACTAGCTTAAATCTTATATAATATAAAAAACTCGTGTCAGGATGTTTGTTGTTAAACTCCTCCAAAATAAATGGAGTCAGGACCGATTTTGTTGAAATTTGATGTGCTTATTGAATAGGTCTGATGATCTGCCAACTCTTAACCGACATTCATCTAGTAGGGTATAATATGTTCGTCTGTACCTACTCTGTATATATATTTGGAAGTTCAATTGAAATCTTCCTTTGAAGTTACAAGCATTTTTCCATCTGAGTGTAAATGCCAAAACAACGTTGCCGGAGCAGTTAGTGGGATTATTTTCTCTTTCACCTAAATGGATGGTAACAAATATGATTTTATATATATTTTATTACATACACAAAGTAAATAACACTTTTAAGCTTTAACATTACCCAACGATATTATTATGGTAGTTAACTTTGAACGAAAAATATTAGTAACGATAAACAAGCATTACTTGTCTAATTTCACTTGTTACAAGGCAAGGCAATATTTTATGATTGAAATCATCATAATATTCTTTGGAGCACAAACAATGTTGAAAATTATACACTTAAAATTAATCTGACAATGCCTTGAAATAATAAACAGAAGAGAGACAAGATAATAATTTGAATACTGTTATTAAAAACAAAATCTTATCAACTGTAAGCATTGACAAGGGAATGTAATTTAGACACCGAGGGGCCTGTCCTTCCTTTCAAATGACTGCTCGTCAGTGTTTATGAAGCTACATCTTCAGATTCAATTTCAAACTCAAAGAGAATGGATGAAATTCCCAAATACAATTATATCGCAATTCGCAATGAACAAAAAAAAACCAAAATGTTATTGTAAAGAGGATTTAATGGTTAGAATTTGAAGAAAACAAGAGATATAAAATTGTTAATTATTTTAAGATTTTTTTTTTTTTTTTTTTTTTTTATTGAAAATTGGGGCCGTCTATAGACTGTTCGTCCATATCCTTTTTTTGTTATTTTATTATTTAGATTTTTCGCACCAAGGATAATTGAAATAATATTATGAATTTTAATTAATTGTGGTCCATCACGCCATGGACACTTTTTTTTTTTTTGTTTTTTTTTTTTTTTTTTTTTTTTTTTTAATATATATATGTGTATATGTATATTTAATAGAATAGAGTATAATATGTTATACATATAATAAATAAATATATACATTTATTGTTTTATAAATTGCATAATAATAATATTAATGTTTTGAACGGTGAGGTCCCAGTCGGTGTGGCGGCCAGTAGATCCGACATTTTCCGATTTCCTTAGATTTTATGCTGCTCCACCCTTTGCCTTTAGATGTTGTGACATTGGCTTGGTGGAGAGGGGTCACTCAAGCTGGGTGGAGTTTCTAGGTTGTTAAAAAGACATCGTTCTGTGTCGAATCTACCCGCCATGTGGCTTAGGACTTTATCGTTCCTGTCTTTTATAGCCATTTTTATATTATAATCTCTTATGTGTTCGGTTGACACCTCCGTGGCTCTTTTTATGAAGCTTGCCACAGCGTCTCCATCAGTGTCAGTGTAATAGACACAGGTGTTAGTGTGCCGGGATATGGCTACAACTGCATGAGGAACGCTGTCATGGATTGCCAGCTTTCGGGACTTGGTCTGTATGATGATCACCGAGGGACTCGTTAATCCCTGAGCTTCATGGATTGTGAGGACGCGAGAGTCCGTTCCCGATCCATAGCCTGTATTAGTGAGGGCTGCTTTCTCCTCTTGTGTGTGGACAAGATACAGGGTATTTAGATTGGTTTTAGGTATTCTCGCTCCTGAATACTTCATTAGCTTTAGGGACCGCACTATTTCCTTCGATGAATAGATGTTATTATAGACCATGCTTAAGGCGTATGCCACATCCATAGGGCTCCTGTGTGTGCAAGACAACTCCTGGGTGATGCTGGTTACCAGGTTTGGACGAGTGTAATTAAGTTTAAAGAGGTTTTCACGCTCTATAAACGGGAGTTGGTTAATATCTCCAATGAGGATAACATCGTTTTAAGATTAGTCCACACCCGTTTTTCCATACAAAAGCTGTCCCCTGTTTCCTCCCTGGATAATGCCGGTAGAGTTATGATTTTATTTCCTGAATATCTATGGCCACTATTAGCATGTCCCTATGTTTTCTTTTTTTCATAATTTTATTATTAAAAAAGATAAAAACGTCCAAAAACCCAAAAAAATGGCAAGATTTTCCTCTGTGTTCAAACACCCAGAAAACAAAACTGGCTAAAATATACAAAAAAATTAAACCATAGGAACACAGCTCAAGCCTTGCTTTAATTCTTAATTAAAAAAAGTACTTAAATAAATAAATAAATAAATAAATAAACTTTATTCCCATTTTTAAAAACATAACACAACCATAATATTAAAACAAACATAAAGTAACAACACGGTAGAAAAAAAAAAAAACATATTATAAGGATAAAGGAAAATAAAAACATTAACAAAAGAATCTTAAAACTAAATAGGGTGTTTTTTCAATTTGTGGCAGTGCTGTGCCAAAAAAATGAGGAATAGGTGACCACTCAGGTTATGACAGTGACAACGCCGCTGTCCCTGGTCTTCCGTGATCCCTTGCCCCATCAATGGATTAAACAAAAAAAAAACAAAACAAAAGATGTTCCAAGTGCAAATTAACTCGCAAAACTCCGGTGGAAAAAATGAGGATTTGAATCATTAATATATACCTACATAATTATAGCATGTTTTGTGTTAATCTATACTTAATATTATAAAGCGGAAGAGTTTGTTAGTTTGTTTGAACGCGCTAATCTCAGGAACTACTGGTCCGATTTGAAAAATTCTTTCAGTGTTAGCTAGCCCATTTATCGAGGAAGGCTATAGGCTATATTTTATCACACTAAGACTAATAGCAGCGAAGAAATTGAAAAAAAATGTGGAAAAAACGGGGGAAATTATTTGAAAGGGCTTATCTCACGAACTACTGGGGCAATTTTTCTGTTATTTGGCACAGATAAGAAGTAGACCACGTGAAAGATTATAGGCTATTTTTTGTGGACTAATTTGTCTGTGTCTTAAAGTATCTAATTTACGCGGGCGAAGCTGCGCGGAACGTTATATTTCGCCGGAAAAATGTACGGTTACTGCACAATACAATTTTATGATTTGCGCGTAAACTATTCAATCTATTTTGATGGAATTTGGTATGGAGATACTTTGAGTCTCGGGAAAGGACAAGGAATACTAATTTTGTTCCGGAAAATGTACGGTTCCCGCACAATAAACTTTTATGATTATCGCCTAAACTATTCAATCTATTTTGATGAAATTCGGTATGGCAATATGGCAATACTTTCAGTCTCGGGAAGGGACAAGTGATACTTTTTATCCAGGAAAATATACGGTTCCCGCACAATAAACTTTTATGATTCTCGCCTAAACTATTTAATCTATTTTGATGAAATTTGGCATGGAGATTGGAGATAATTTGAATCTGGGACAATGAATGTTTTTTGTCCCGGAAAAATGTGTGGTTCCCACACAATATACTTTTCTGATTTGCGCGTAAACGACTCAATCGATGTACGGGAACAACAGCTATAAACTAAAGTCATAATATTATTTCAATTATCCTTGGTGCGAAAAATCTCAATAATAAAATAACAAAAAAAGGATATGGACGAACAGTCCATAGACGGCCTCAATTTTATAATAAAAAAATAAAAAAGTCCACGCGGACGAAGTCGCGGGCAACAGCTAGTAACAGAATAAATATGATAATAAAATTGTAATAAGTTAGTTTATTGTGAATATTATTTGTTAAGGTATTACAGACAAAATATATAGAATTATAATAGATAAAAAAAAGAAAGAGGAAATATTATATACGAGTACTACATAATATTATAGCCTAATTAATTATTTATTTGCTGTTCTAATAAGTAGTGCTTAAAATGTCGTTTAAAATTATCAATAAACTTTAAGGACCTCAGCGGTGGCAGAAGGTTATTCCACACTTTACTGGCAACATGTCTAAAGCTTCCTCTAAACGCAGCAGAGTGGTGAGGTTGATTGATTAGGAGGTAGCCCGAACCCCTGGTGGTCATAGACAGCTGACTGTCGCCAGCCCACTGCAATTTATTATATAGGTAGATGGGTGTTTTTAACCTAACGACTCTAAAGAGAAGCGTGGCAAAGTGAAGTTGCCGACGATGCTCCATGTTCAGCCATCTCTCTTTGTTTATATAGGGAGAAACATGCGTTCTAGGAGGGACAGTCAGACAAAACCTTGCACAAGCGTTCTGTACTTTTTGGATATTTTTTTTTTTTTTTGATCTAGATAGTAGGCACGGTCCGGTAACGGCGTCCGCGTAATTCAATTTTGACAGGACCAGAGATTCGCAGACGGTTATGCGTAACTTTTTGGGTAAAAAGGTTCTTATGTTATACAGTAATTTTAATCTGTAAAAGCAACTGCTTACCATTTTAACTGTGTGCTTTTCGAAACGTAAGTTTTCATCCATAATGATTCCCAATTTTTTTGCTTCACTGACTCTTTCTATTGCTTCACCTTTGATGTTAATTGAAAACTGAGTGTTACAAACTTTTTGTATTTGAACTTTAGAACCGAGCACCATGTATTTTGTTTTTGACGGGTTTCAGGTGAAATACAAAATTTTATTTTATTACGTAAAAATTTTGAAGAAATGTGGATTTTTCGCTTCCGGGCCCCAAAAATACGCTAAACTTTGGTAGCCCATAGCATCAAAACTATTGCGAAATGACGCGCGGGTGTTCTACTCTCGCATTCATAATATTAATGCCTATTCAAAATTGAAAAAAAAAAAAGAAATTTTCCGATTTTTCGCCTCCTCCGTACACTGTGACGTCTATATAATAATAATTAACTTTAAGGTATACCTCAAAATATAGAGCCTTCGAAAGCCCGTAAAATTGAATTACGCTAATTAATATTTTATTTTAAATTTGACGGCGCCCTCAATTAGAGCTGTTCGACGTCGAGGGCTCCGCCATTTTGGAATTTAGGGCTCCGCCGAAACGCTTGGTCGACGATATTCGACAGTACTTGAATTTGGTATAGGGAGCGTGTTATTTACGTTACAAGTAATATACTGTAGTTTATGAAATAATGTGACAGTAACTGCAGCCATATATGAGCGGTCAAATATAATGTGAGATCGTTTTACAGGATGTTATTTCGATGTCAATGATTTTAATTTGGAGCAGGCAATTTGGCACGCAAAATTAATTTTCAATTAGCACTCTAGGGCATTAGAATCATCAATTTTTAATTTGTCAAACATCACATCCAGATAATTAATTTTTTCTGTTTTTGGCAGCCCTAGTGAATTAGGACGAGCGTCCTCGAGGTGTTTGCTCAAATCATAAGAAGCTAATTAATTTATGGTCTCTGTGATATATAATGCGACTAATTACGTTTTTAAACCGAAACACATAAAACAGACACCGAAAAATATCTTTCACGAGTTTTCCGAATTGCTTTTGTACCTTTGAACGGAATGCCGACACTCACATAATATTATTACGAGCTATTTGACCGAGCTTCGCTCGATATTCGATAAAACACGAATAAAATGACATTTTCTAAAAATGATTTCTAGCTAGATCGATTTATCGCCCCCGAAACCCCTATAATAAATACTTATGGGGTTCCCAGACAAAAACACTTTTTGGAACGTATTTCCTTATTTTTTTTTTCAATTCTTCGTGCTCGAGTCCGACTCGCACTTGGCCGATTTTTTATGCCATCGTCACAATAGACATAATTACCAGTAGTTCGACTGCAAAGAAACGGACAGGTTTCAATATCTGTCAAATTCGTCGGGTTTCACTAGGATTATGAACGGAATGTGCCTCGCGCTGGCTGATATAATTTATTTTTAAATATTTAACATAAAGATTTCGAAATTGGATTCTGACAATTTTAATCGCATGTGCCAAAACATAAACAACAATACGACCAAAGAGGAACACGTCCATCGAATATGTCATAGTTTTAAATTCGTAGGTAACAATTTAACAACCCTAGCGACGATTTTCGTCATAATACGTCAAATTTAAAAATTTCAACATCAGTTCTAAGTCGGTATACTCTATCATTCTGTCTACTCTGCCATCGTGGGCAAACGTTGAGAGGCCACAGTAACAACTAACAAGATGGCAACCTCGAACGAAGAAACAAAAAAGACAAATTTATAGAACGAAGTTCCAAGAAGTACATTTGCTACAATATATTCTGGAATACAAAAAGCAGAACATTTCAACGAAACTCGCAAATACAATTCCGAGACGGGTTGCTTTTAAATTTTACACAATTTGTGTTATTTGATGCAATTTGTGACTTGGGTGGATCATATTTCTACAGCTGTACACTTGACATAATGTATTGAATATATTGAATGAATTGAAATATGAATATTTTAATATGGAATGAATATATTTTTTACTAAGAAAGTTCGATTGATGTAGAAATTGTACTTGTTTTTAATCCGGTCACATCAATAGTTTTGATACTATTTAGTCCCCTTGGGGGTAGGGTGACCAGATGTCAGATATTTTTCTGACATGTCAGGAATTTTTGACATATTATGTCAGGAATGCGGCCGGAAAAGGGAAATGTCAGGAATTTTCGGCAAATAATTCAAACAATAAAATTTTATACACTAAACTTTTATTAATTACAATAACAAAAAAGTTAAGGCACAAGTAGGTACTTTGGAGTTTCATAAATATTGTAACTTATAAATAATCGTAATTTTATTTTCACGATATAAACATCAACATTGAAAAATTAAAAATTAAGGAAATCAACAAATAAATAGCTCGTGTCAGGAATTTTGGCCCAAAATCAGAAATTTTGTCAGGACTTTTGAAATTTGTATCTGGTACCCTACTTGGGGGTGCAATTAAAAAAAACAATTCTTTCTTAGTAGATATGGCAACGTCACAAGTATGCGAAATTTCAGGATTAAGGATTGGGCTAGCCGCTAGTGCGCTGTTCAACTTAGACTGCCTATGACTTATGGGATAGCACTTTCAAATTCATAGAAACATAAGTTATGCGACTCACCTCGTGGCTTAGATCATAGCCTTAACCATCTTGTTGTTTCCTACAGTAAACTTAATTAGGTGTCTAATGATTCGTTACATCGTAACTCTCTGGCTCTGCGCCAGTAATGGGGCATTTACGCGATTCTACTTTCATAGCGTCGTTGTCGTAACGCAACAAAACGTTGGGACAACTACTACAGCGGGGCTAAAATGGTCGCTTTGGAGAATCATAATATGATTCATTTTTTTTAATCGCAAAATGCAAGTCTGCTTGCAATTCATGTCTAGTAATTCATACTAATTTGACATATTTTGTCAGTTTGACAGTTTTGACAATTCATTTGCTGAATCGATTGAGAGGAATTGCTAAATGTTACTATTTTAGCCCCGCAGGAGAGTGGTTACGCAGTGCGAACCAGCTCCCAACTCTCGACGTGCGAAGGCGCAAGGTATTAGGGTCAATTAACATTGTAATTTGCAACGTTTCGGGATACGGTCTCCTCCTCTTTAGCATGGATCTTAGCTCCCAAAAAGTGCACAACGCCGCAAAAGTTTTACTTTAACGCCTCTAGTCCACCGAGGCGACGCTGCGAACTGCGAAAACTCTGTGAAACCAATGCGAAACAGCAATAGAGCGAGATGCAATTAACGCACTGTCGTGTGGCGGATGAGACAGTAAATCGGTTCGCCGCTGTTTCGCAGTTCGTAGCATCGGTGGATAGAGGCGTAAAGGTGCGGTTTCTCAACGCGGTTGAGTTTCCGCTCTCATTTCGAAAACCTGTGTGAATCCACCAAGACGTGATACTCTGCGGGTCTGACTCACACTTTTAAATATAATCTTAATATTATCGATGATCGGTCGTGTTTTGATTTGCGCGAATGCTGTTTTTACTACAAATTGGAGTTTACGAGTAACAGCTGTAAGGTAACAGGTTCACATTTAGAACAGCGCACTTTGTTTGAATACAAACACATTATACCTTTTATTCTTCATTTCTGTCGGTCCGTTTGGAGTACAAAGGAGTGAACACACTGAGACGGGCTGTGCCGGGGCTCAGCGTGCCGGGGCGCATCGCAAAAATCCGCCTCCATACAATTTGGACCCCTTGGAATTACGCCGAAATGTAGCTTCACTCTGCATCCTCTATCGGTTGTATCACGGGGAGTGCTCTGAGGAATTATTCGGAATCTGGTATGATTCCAAACAATTCCTCAGAGCACTCTGCATCCTCTATCGGTTGTATCACGGGGAGTGCTCTGAGGAATTGTTCGGAATCTGGTATTGTTCCGAACAATTCCTCAGAGCACTATGCATCCTCTATCGGTTGTATCACGGGGAGTGCTCTGAGGAATTGTTCGGAATCTGGTATGATTCCGAACAATTCCTCAGAGCACTCCCCGTGATACAACCGATAGAGGATGCAGAGTGAAGCTACATCTCGGCGTAATTCCAAGGGGTCCAAATTGTATGGAGGCGGATTTTTGCGATGCGCCCCGGCACAGCCCGTCTCAGTGTGCTCACTCCTCAAGAGCGCTCTTGTGTTCTGCGCAGTGCGCATACACCGGGGGCCATAAAATTACTCCTGGCCTAGATTCAATAAATCTTCCTTTACTTTCATAACCCAGTGGGATGGGTCATGGGCCTTGCACAACCGACGCGACTCAATGATATTCTATGTTACTAACGTAACTAGATTGGAAGTTTACGGTAGCAACGCGTTGCCACTTCGAAGATGCCTGCAGGCATATCTCACATACATAATGACATAACGAATATATGACTTGACATTGTCTTTTGAACAAAAAAGTGGTTACGCATTTCTGAGAATCTTTTGTAAGATATTGCTACTCTAGTATTTTAGAAACTCATTGACGCGACTAGTGAGAGATCCAGGACCGACCTTATTACATGTCCATCCGACGCATGGTTCATCTTACTTGTCAGACAATCAGAATGATCAATATGCATTGTCAAAACCGAACTTGGAAACTACATTATCACAACGCGAAATTCGAACCTACGGCATCCATTATACGATCATACAAGTCAATTCCGTCAATCATTAATTATGTTTGACTGATGGTGACTGATGGACTGACGGAAGAGAATTGAGTTACCGTCTAATACCATTCGTATTAGACGGTAACTCAATTCTCTTCAGTTTTATGTCAGTCAAAGCCAAAATTTTCAAAGGTTTCTAATTTTTTTCCTATTTTGTCAGATGTGACAACACGTTGCATGAAGCAAAAATCCAGATATCCAGATTTTCGTCAATCAACTTCATGCAAACATCAGTCACTGCATTACACGACAGGTTATGCATCAGTCACAGTCATGACTGTGGTAAAACTGACAGCAAAACCTACCGTGTAATGTTGACGTTCCACGTTGACGTCGTCGTGATGTGGAGATGTGGACAGGCCGCAAGTCAAGAGCTGGTTAAATCAGACCGCAACGTAACGCGTAGATAATATGCATTTCTAAATTTGTATGGATTTGACAGATTTCAATTGCGTGAGACGTCGTGCAAAGTTGTCAAATCCATATAAAATTAGAAATGCATCTACGCATCGCGTTGCAGTCTGAATTGACCCTTACTTTACAGTCTTAACCACCGGACCACGGATGCGTTATGTATAAACGACAAAATCCGCATCCATACTAACAATTATTATTAATAATAATAATAATAATAATAGCTCCCACACCGGTTTCGGTGACGATGGCCGATTTCATTGAAACCAGGCCAGCTACGCAGGAGTAATTTTATAGTGCCCAAGTGTGGGCGCAGTACACAAGAGCACTCTCTATTTCTTTACTCTTATAACTAAGTGGGACGGAAGACCGACACGACCGGCGAGAGATCAGGCGCAGGACCGACTTTTTACATGCCCATCCGACGCATGGATCATCTTACTTGTCACACAATCAGGTGATCAGCCTGCATTGTCCTAACCAAACTTGGAAATAACATGTTTCCAACGCGGGAATCGAACCCACGACCTCCGAGTCAAGAGCCGCGCTCTATACCACTAGACCACGGAGGCGTTCAATACTAATACATAATTATAATAAAATACTAATACTTAATTATAATATTTATAAATGCGAAAGCATGTCTGTCTGTCTGTTACCTCTTCACGCCTTAACCGCTGAACCAATTTAGCTGAAACTCGGTAGGTAGATACTTTGAGTCCCGGGAAAGGACATAGGGTACTTTTTATCCCGTAAAAATGTACGGTTCCCGCGCGATAATCTAATTTTGGCGCAGTTGCGGGCGTATAAACGACAAAATACCTGAATATTGGGTTCTAGTACGTCCTTGGCCGTGATGACGGAGTTTACCGACGTCGTAAAAGGCGAGTGCTGTTTACGACTGCGGTAAATTGAAAGTGTTTAGGGTTTACTGTACTACTCAAGACATTGTTACAACAAAACATATAACCCCTGTAATAAGAAAAAAATAATATTTACACAGCAAATAACTATACAAAGTTTACTTGTCTTTGTCTGGCACATTGGAAAAGTCACATTATATTCAAAGACAGTAAACCCTGAATAATAATTATTTTATAGAGATAATTGATACATACTATGAAATATAGGATACTGTAGATGCCACCCGCAATTCCGTTCTGCCAAAACTCGTTTATCGAGCGGGGTACCTTAAATTTTTCTGGGTAAATTCCATATTTCAGCAAAAATAAAAGGTACAGCGGTTTGGGAGTGTAATGGTAACAGACAGACATACACAATTTCGCATTTATAATATTATAAGTATGGGTTTGAAGCATTCGATAGAATCCCAATTCTGGTGTTTTAATTAAACTTTCAAGTTACTGTCATTGAATTTTGATGCCATAAAAAGTTATTAAAAGTTTTGACCTATCAGATCGCGTTTCACGTTGGTTTCACATTTTACGAAATACCATTTACCACACCACAGCTGTTTAGCAGAATCAGCCTACATTCTTCTAGATCAAAAATCGTTAATAACATCGTAAACGCGATTCAGATCTTGAAAAATACACTCGTAATTCATAATAATTTATGTGCGTTTACCTTAGGCTATAATTCAAACAGCCAATGGTTTCGTCAAACATTCATCATGTGAGCGCTTTCAACTCTTTCAAGGCGTTTGTAAATTGCCTTGTTTCGAAATACATAGAACATAATATTAAAGATTGGCTTTGAGCTATAAGTTGAAACAATCTACACTAGCTGTACAAAATAAGTAACTTCCTTAGCGATGTTGTCCAGTTTTTTGGTGGGGGTAAAAAATGTAAAGCAAAAAATCTAATATCGTCCTTTTCTCTGTTCACACTCACGCCCGTCTTTCATTTGCCAGGTGAAAAGGGACGACGCGGAATCTTCGCCAAGTTAGTTTTAGGGTTCCGTACCCAAAGGGTAAAAACGGGACCGACATCGAAGTCTTAGTAATAGCTAAGACTGCGATGTCTGTCCGTATCTCTGTCTGTCTCCAGGCTGTATCTCGAGAACAGCTATAGCTAGACTTCTGAAATTTTCACAGATTTTGTATTTCTGTTGCCGCTATAACAACAAATATCTACTAAAAACAAAATAACATTAATATTTAAGGGGAGCTCCTATACAATTTAGGGCTTTTTCTCAAGTTTAAAAATGAATTATAAAATCGTCAATTTTGATTTAGTCCCCATTTTAAAAGCTCGCATTGGGACACGTGACCTGATCAAAAATATGTAAAACGGTGAAAGAGTAGATCGCCGGCGGCGTGGCTTAGGATAAGAAACAACAACAGACAATATATTATGTTAAAGCTCAACAAGCAAAGTAGCCACTGAAATATAATATTTTCAGTCGACTTTTCATTAACATCAAACATGTTTTTTTCCTGCACGTGAAGTACACATGTGTTCGGTTGTTATCGTGAACAAATACGAGCCTGTCACTGCTTACACTGGAGCAATCAATTAAATTTACGGCCCAAAACGCCGTAGCACAATGAAATATATATAGATAACAGTAGATCATTTTCATCACATTTGACACTAGACTGTCCCACTGCGCATGCAGACCTCAGCGTATCAGATAACTTGAAATAGCAAAATGCACGCTAGCTTGTCTCCGGACTCTGTGTAAATTGGAACAGACAGACAGACAGTGACAGACAGTGGGAATCGCAGACACAATAGATTTTCAATTTTATGCGGCACCCGGGTGCCGCTTAGTAGTTGATGGGTTAATAGCACGGGTAACAAGTCTGTCAAATTAATGTGAATTTTGCAATATTTTTGTTTAGGAAATAATACTACAAAACTGATAGGTCATATCAGTTTTGAGTTCATTTAAAAGTGCATCTCATTGACACGTCATGGTTCAATAAGGAGGCTTTATATTCGATGGGATATTTTATTTTAGGGAATTGGTTGCCATTGGTTCATTTCGTGTCGAAGAGTTCAACGTTAGTCGGTTTTCTGCCTTGTTTGTTTACGCTCTCAGTAAAATAAAGTAACACGAATTATAGTTTTCATGGAAGTGGAGTCTACTGTATGTTGTGTATACTGTGGTGATAGCTTATCACTCCGTCATAGTGATAACATCAGTAGCTTGCCGGTACGCGAGATGAAGTGATGTTTTCAAGGAGAAAATGGACTGGTGAGTTTTCTCAACTTCTATAAGAAAAATCCAAGTTAGTTAGGTTAGTTACGACAAAGATTCATTAAAATCAGTCGTTTCGGAGGAGTTTGACAAAACAAGTATATTGTACTAAACGAAAGAAAATTCTAATTATATAGACACGATGTAAACTAGAATAGCAATCCGTAACTAGTTCCAGTGATACTAATAAACGTGTTTGCGTTCGTCCAGCAATAATATAAACTTGGCACTCATGATTTACAGCACGTAGAAATTAACTTGGCACCTGCGTTGTATAGAGTTTTCTTAGAACTAGGTGCCTAGTTAAATTATGCGTGTTATACGAAAAAACGTCAATAAGAACTCCTAGTTGTGCTCCTAGTTACAGAATTATAATATTATGGCAGATTACGCCTCTGTGATTCAGTGGCCTATGCCTATGTCGTAAGTTTGTTTCCCGCATTGGAATTTGGAATAAATGTTGTTTCCAAGTTTGGTTAGAATAATGTAGATTAACCTTGTCTAAAAAGCAAGATGATCCATGCGTCGGAGGGGCATGTAAGAAGTCTCGATCTCTTGCCAGTCGTGTCGGTCGTTCGTCTCACTGATTTATGAGAGTAAAGGAACAGAAAATACTCTTGTGAAATCTCTTGTGAAATGCGCACACACTTGGGCACTACAAAATTACTCCTGCGTAAAAGGCCTGGTTTCAATGAAACATGGCGGATGAACAGATGACCGACACCGTCATAGTTTTTACCAACCCTAAAATTGAAAACAAACGCTTGATTTAAGGTGTGACGTCACGTGGAAAAACAAACATGGCCGCGACGTAACGTAAATATTTAAATAACCAATGATATTCTATGTTACTAACGTAACTAGATTGGAAGTTTACGGTAGCAACGCGTTGCCACTTCGAAGATGCCTGCAGGCATATCTCACATACATAATGACATAACGAATATATGACTTGACATTGTCTTTTGAACAAAAAAGTGGTTACGCATTTCTGAGAATCTTTTGTAAGACATTGCTACTCTAGTATTTTAGAAACTCATTGTAAATAACCATTAGCACACTCATAACCGCGCCGACTGAAGCTATCAAACTATTACTTTGATTTTTTAATAGTGCGTTACACGTAAAGGTCGGTCACCATTGCAACGTGACGCGTGGAACAATGCGATGCATTTTTAATTAGCCATTCAAAACTGAACTTTATTTACTATCAGATAAACATTGAATTGAATTTGCCGCTCGCGGCGTCGGGCTGCCTGAAATAAATAAATAGCGGTCTAAATTATTGGTATTATTTAGATGAATAATTGTAGGCTTGATAAATCATTTGAGTTTTTTTTAATAATTAAGTAGGTATACATCTTTTAAATCTACCTCTGATTAATAAAAACCCGCGCGACACTACTATAAAAAAACGTATAAATACATTGCTTCTTTGTTATAAGGATTAGGTGCACGATTTTTTTCTATCCATGCATAAAACATGATTCTGATATAATATACAACATTTTTGCTAGAATTTCTGCGGGGCTAAAATGGTCACATTTAGCAATTCCTCTCAATCAATTCAGCAAATGAATTGTCAAAACTGTCAAACTGACAAATGTCAAAACTGTCAAACTGACAAATGTCAAATCAGTACAAAAATACAGAAATGAATTGCGAGCAGAGTTGCATTTTGCGATTTCAGAAAAATGAATCATGTTATGATTCATATCATGATTCTTCAAAGCGACCATTTTAGCCCCGCTGAGGTAAACTAATAAACAGCTGTTGCGTTTTTCACGCTGTACAGGTGCGCGCGCGCCTCGTAAACCCATCACAATATTTACTATACACCCTATCTATCGCACCGATAATGGAAATGTGTTTTATCGAGGAAAATGCTGATGAAACCACTATTCTCAAATCGCGGAATTCTGTCTGTAGCGGTCGTTGACTCCCTGTCAAAAATCTTGTCATTTTTTTATTTAGCCCGCGATTGACAATGAAGTGACAGATGTTTCTAGTCTAGGGTGAAATCGTATTTTTCATACACGATATGAACACAGTGTGAATTATATCACTTCAAAGTTCAAATTCATAAATTATTATTGGCGACTTACTTCTTACGAAGAGGTAACCAAGACGTTTTCCGATGAAACTATAAAAGTCGATTTTTTTACAAGAATTCATTTTTATTCTTTACTTAACAGAATGCAGTACGAGTATTTTCGCTTAACTCCTAGACTACATAGGTCAATGACCACTGGTGCCACCTTAAATTGTTCTGACTATGTATATTGAAATTTTAGCATCAATTTACTTTGTTACAGAAAGTAAGGAGAGTAAAAGAAACGGAGTCTAAACTCTACTCACTTTATTTTCTATCTTATAATCCGTATACGTCCCAGTAAGGACGGACTGATTTTAACTTGGCAAAATGTACGGTTCATGCATTATGTAAAAATTCAGCCTGTCGCTCACCAAAAGATAGTTTCGAGACGTGTCCATCAAACTATAGTTTATAGCTGTTTCTCATCATTCGATCTTTATTAGATTTAAACATTTCTTTGAAATTCGTGTCCATATCAGTTCCTGTTATACAATAACTGTAATGGTATCAAGTTCCAATTAGCAAAGCAATCGGAGTGTCAAAGGACCACACATACACACACATGCTTCACTAAAAGCCCATAATTGCTTGTCCAATGTCTAGTCACTGTCCGCAGAAATCAGCTGCACAAAGGTTCGTACTACTAATATATATTCTGTGACAAAGGTAGGGTAGGTTCATATTGCAAGGTGACGATGCGATGAAATGCGTTTTAATTAGCCATTATACACAATATTAATTAAACCTAACAGCTCAAACTAAAGTTAAAATCAAAATTTAAAACGATTTATTTAAATTCTTAAATCTCACCTCTACTCTTATTTTACCTTCTAAGAACAGTATACATATAGATACTACGCTTTTACTTTTGCCTGCCGCTTTCTTGTCTGCTCTAGTTTACTGTGCCAAAACCGTAAAATTTTGGGGAACAGGCATGCTGGCAAGTATTAGTACGAATTATCCCTATTAAAATCTTACAGGAATAGCTTAAAAACATTTCATAGAATATATATTGTAAATATTATTATTAAAAACCTTTGTCAAGCGTCAAGTTGTCAAATGTGTGTTTTGTATACAAAAAACACATTTGACAACTTGACGCTCCGCTTCGCAGTCGCCTGGTCGCGTAGGTTTGGCCTAAGCTTTAAACCGATAAGCATTTTCAATATAAGATAGAAATCCTGAGTGGTTTGTAAGCAGACCCCCTGGGGTGGGGGTGGTGGGGTGCAAGGAAATCAATCCCCCCCTGATAGAACTGTCAAGTGGTCATCTAATAAAAACGTCCCGACAATATAACTATCGGTTTAAATCTGAAAGTAATCACATTGTTGTTTTAATGTTACACTGAACAGGTTATATCAAGCACCTTAATTTAAAAAACCCAACCCAACCCCAACCTTAATTTATAAAATTAGAAATAATACAAAAATGTTTTTCATTTACGTCAGAAAAAAAACATTATTTGATTAGAAAATGCGATAAATCAAATCAAAATAGTAGACACAAAACTAAAGTTTTGCAGTAAACTATTTCTAGGCACAGTTTGATAAATTTATAAACTATACTATCCTTTCACAGCGATTTGACTCAAATTACTGATTACAAATTTCGTGATTCTAGTTATTGTATTGTAATAAATAACTAGGTACTGTAAAATTTGTAGGAACATTTTTTTTATGAAATAACCCCCCAAACGAGCAAACGGGTCACCTGATGGAAAGCAACTTCCGTCGCCCATGGACACTCGCAGCATCAGAAGAGCTGCAGGTGCGTTGCCGACCTTTTAAGAGGGAATAGGGTAATAGGAGAGGGAGGGAAAGGAGGGAGGGTAGGGATGGGAAGGGAAGGGAAGGGAATAGGGTAGAGGATTGGGACTCCGGTAAACTCACTCACTCGCCGAAACACAACGCAAGCGCTGTTTCACGCCGGTTTTCTGTGAGAACGTCGTATTTCTCCGGTCGAGCCGGCTTATTTGTGCCGAAGCATGGCATGGCATACCACGTCAACATTTTGTTTGGCCCAGTTTTATGATAAAATTATAGAATATGTTTTTAGAACATTCTACCCATTGCATCGTAGTTAACCATCCTAATTCTTTTTTATTGTTTTTTCCTTAATGTTTTTTTTTCCCTTGCGTAATCTTTGTAATGTGGTTTAATGTGTTTACATCCTAATAATATTATAAAAGCGAAAGTTTGTTTGGATGTATGGATGTGTGGATGTATGGATGTTTGTTACTCTTTCACGCAAAAACTACTGAACGGATTTTAATGAAAATTTACAATAATATAGCTTATACATCAGAATAACACATAGGCTACAATTTTAACCGACTTTCAAAATGGGGGAGGTGACTAATATTATAAAGGCGAAAGTTTGTTTGGATGTATGGATGTGTGGATGTATGGATGTTTGTTACTCTTTCACGCAAAAACTACTGAACGGATTTTAATGAAACTTTACAATAATATAGCTTATACATCAGAATAACACATAGGCTACAATTTTAACCGACTTTCAAAATGAGGGAGGTGTTATGTTCGTTTTCTTATGTTCAACGATTACTCCGCCGTTTGTTAACCGATTTTCTAAATTTTTCTTTTGGTATATAGGGTATCATCCCAGTTTAGTAATTATATTCACAAAAGTGGTGATCTGATGAAGGATCCATAAGTAATCGAGGGAACTCCTCAAAATTTATAGGGAAACATGTGGTGACTTCGGTTTCGTGAGAAGTATTCTAAGCATATGCTACCAACAAGTAAGATTTAGCACCGAGGTATACCTGGTATACCGTGGTTCGGAAGGTGCTGAGAGAACTCCTGATTCTCTATAGATACAAGTTTGGGAGTTTCGGCGTTATTTTAAGAACGGAAAGCATATGCTACTATGCAAATTACATTCATCATCATCATTACTACCATATCATACCATGCATCGTTCCATGGTTATGACTTATGAGCCTATAATGACCCTGTTATAGGTACTTTTCATAGTCTTTTAGATCGAGACTCGAGTTTGTCAAGCGATAATTTAAAAAAAATATATCCTACCTAATATTATAAACCTGAAGAGTATGTTTGCTTGAACGCGTTAATCTCAGGAACTACAGGTCCGATTTAAAAAATTATTTCAGTGTTAGATAGCTCATTTATCGTGTAAGACTATAGGCTATATATTATCACGCTAAGACTAATACGACCGAAGAAACTCAGGAAATGAGGGAAAAACGGGGGAAATATTAGAAATTACGAACTACTGGAGCAATTTTTATGGCAATATTAAGCACAGATGTCAGATATAGAGTAGACCAAGTGAAGGGAGTAGGGACATAAGCTATTTTTTATGGGAAAATGTACGGTTTCCGTAAAATTCCTAATTTACGCGAGCGAAGCCGGACATCTAGTGTGGAATAAACGTTTATTATTATTATTACTAATTCCTAACACAACATAAGCACAGTTTAAAGCAGTGCTTTTCCGTAAAGAAATAGCTCAGGCTCTACTAATTTCTTTGATATTTGATTTTATTTTACCTTAAACGTCGTTGCAAACACTCAAAGAGCCATCCAAGTGTACATTGATAAGTTATAAATAGACGCAGCGCAAAATATTGAGCATTTTCAGTGTTTTGACGTGAATCGAATTAGAATTTTCTCCGATACCGGCGCGGCGCTGACGAAGTTTGCAGTAAATATGCTTACAATTTAGTTTATGAAGTTAATAAATTATACTCGTGGAGCGGTTTTCTGGGTATTTTGTATACGATATAGTCCCTAGAGAGTAGAGTTGCTTGAAAGTTTTAGAGCCTGTCCAGATGGTGCGTTTTACGCGCGATTGAGTTACTCGCGCGTACCCGAGATACTAGAGCTACATAATATATCGCGTCCAGTAGCTCTACCATGAGTTTAAAGCGATATCTTTTATCGATACTCGATACCAACTACGTAAATTTTTAGTATGGCAAATTTTACAGAGCCTCTAGTGGTCACTTGCGGAACTAAAATCGCCATACTAAAAATTTACGTAGTCGGTATCGAGAATCGACAAAAACTATAGCTTTAAACTCATGGTAGAGCTACAGATGCCTACGCGCGTTTTCTTACTCGCGCGTAAAACAATGACTCTCAACTCGCCCGTGAAACGCGCCAGCGACGCGCGAGTCGAGACTCGAGATACATTGTTTGGGTGCCATTGCAGCGTCCTGGAATACGCGCGAGTCCGTGGTGAATGGACGTATTTGATTGGAGCGTGATAACTTCGAGTCCATGTTTATAGCGTAAAAACGCGCGTAAAACGCGGTATCTGAATGCAAGAAATTGAAACGCGCTTATTTTTTTTTTTTTTTTTTTTTTTATGATATAAGGGGGCAAACGAGCAAACGGGTCACCTGATGGAAAGCAACTTCCGTCGCCCATGGACACTCGCAGCATCAGAGAGCTGCAGGTGCGTTGCCGGCCTTTTAATAGTGAATAGGGTAATAGGGGAGGGTAGGGAAGGGAAGGGAATAGGGGAGGGTAGGGAAGGGAAGGGAATAGGGGAGGGTATGGAAGGGAATAGGGTAGGGGATTGGGCCTCCGGTAAACTCACTCACTCGGCGAAACACAGCGCAAGCGCTGTTTCACGCCGGTTTTCTGTGAGGACGTGGTATTTCTCCGGTCGAGCCGGCCCATTCGTGCCGAAGCATGGCTCTCCCACGTACCAAATACGCTTATACACTTCTCGCGTAAAACGCCTCATCTGGTGGCTTAGGCTTAGGCTAGGCTCTAGTTTATGCGAGCAGTTACACAGTTACAGTTAGTTAGGTAGAGGTTTAGCGGCTACATCTAGAGATCACAAGCAATTGTACGTAACTTTGCTTGTGATTTCGCTGTGTAGCCGTCAAAACTATCTGACGTGCGGACACAATATACAAGGGTGTTTGAAATTCTATTTGCTACCAGGTGCCGCTCTTAGGGTCTATCGTGTCAAATAGGCATAATATTATCGTGACACATGACAGCTATATCATGACATATGACAGCAGTTTGACACGATAGACCTTAAGGTTACAATATAGCGGCACCTGGTGACAAATAGAATTTCAAACATCCTTATTGAGCCTTAGTTGCCACTTGCCGTTCAAATAGTTTCGACTTTCGACTGATACCAAATGCAATGGTTTCTTATTAATTGATTTTCTTATATAAGTACTAGCTGTCCCGGCAAACGTTTCTTTACCATATAAAGTACTAGATGACGCCCGCAACTCCGTTGCGCCAAAATTCGTTTATCGCGCGGGACCCGTACATTTTTCCGGGATAAAAAGTATCCTATGTCCTTTCCCGGGACTCAAAGTATCTCCATGCCAAATTTCAGCAAAATCGGTTCAGCGGTTTGAGCATGAAGAAGTAACAGACAGACAGACAGACACACTTTCGCATTTAAAATGTTAGTAAGGATTTCGCCCATATTATTTTATTGAAGTGACTAAATAAGTATGTCACCATGGCAACGTCCATCGCTATCCCGTCGCACAAACAATGGTCGCCGTCAGTCTCGAGTTGTAATAATTTACTATTATTTATTCAACAAATGCACTTATCAATATAAAAAGTACCCAGTAGCCTATTCTCAGACCCACTGAATATGCATATAAAATTTGGTTAAAATCAGTAAAGCCGTTTCGGAGGAATACGCGGCCTAACATTGTGACACGAGAATTTTATATATTATATAAGATTTGCTAAGTCACACTCACTTGAAATGTTATTTTTTTTTAATTCGAACAGCGTCTAGTCCCTAGAAACCGCGTTATTTTGGTCTTTTACTTTAGCTCCTAATAAAGAAGTTATAAGCTTGGTATCACTTACTGAGTTGTAATAGAATATAACTGACTTCTATCCGCAGAACTAACAGGATAAGTGTCCACGTCAATAAACTCTAACTTCGGAACTAACTTCGTAACTTCTGTTTCATTATTCGAGTAATATGATATAGTTGTTGCAATTAGTGCAATTATGACTAAATACAGGTTGTAACAATGCTAAGGTTGGGTTGCACCAACTAACTTTAACTATAACTTTAACTACAATGCAAAATGTCAAATCTTTGTTTAAAGTTAAAAATGGACGCCATTAAGACGCCATATTTAACCATAACCATAGAGCTCGACAAGGTTTTAAATGCACGTGGCGAAAAAAGGAACTAACGCTGTCATCATACAAAAACGCCATTTATGACAGTTCTCGTTTACCAGCAGCGCCCCCGCCCACGTTCGTTTATAATTGAAAGTTGCAGCGCAGAAAAAGCATTTTTTTTTTCTGGGATTTGCATCTAAGGCCTCAGCGTCATGAATTTGCTCATATATTTATGTATATGGAAAAAATTGCTCTCTCAGCGGTGCTAGTTTCCCAGTGAACTCTATATAGGGAACACATACACACCCTAAAGTATTATCACTTAGTTTTATTATACCCTGTATAATTGTATAGCTTCGTATCATAGAGATAATTTTATTGTGACTGAAAAACCGTACATTACCATTATTGTATTACTTTACTGCCATGCCTACGACTTCAGCTATGCGCCGAAATTCCATTCCACGTGGAATTCTTATGCTGCGTTTCCATGCTTGCCAAGGCTTGACAAGTATCCACAAGGCACAAGCGTCCACAAATCTCGCTTGGCATTTGGAAGTCATTTTAAACACGCTTGTGAATACGTCAGTGTATTGCGTAAGAACATCTAATCATGGCGGACACCCAACTTGTGTCGGCTATTACGTTTGCTTTAACCTTTTAAGCGCGCGGCAACGTGTGAACGCGTCGCAAGCGCTTGCCGCAAGCGGCTTTTGATCTGTGTCCAAAAACCGACACTACTCCGGATCGGATACAAGCATCCGCAAGCTCACGCAAGTCAAGCCAGACACTCTCTTTACACGCTTGTGCTTGTTGACGCTAGTCAAGCCTTGGCAAGCATGTAAACTCAGCATTATATTTTTCCGACCCAAGAGCTAGCGACAGTCAGACCATCGTCATTGTACTGATATAAAAGCTGAAAATTCTTATAAGATACTTTTTTTTATGAAAGTTGAAGCTTAGAAGATACTTTTTACAGTTACTTGCCAGACACTCCTAAAATATTACACTTTAACTACTACATAAACTACTGCGGTAGCCTTTTTCAAAATACTTGGTTTCACAACAATTTTTTGATACAGTTATGTTTTTTTAGTATTTTTCAATGATATTCTACTTATACAGATATGTTACGTCCATACTATTTTCCGGCTTTAATCTCTTCCGAACAATTTTCAAATTCAAAATTGCAAACATTGACAAATTTGACAGATAAGTGAAACAAAAGATACGAAAAACAATTTACATAAAAGAGACAGTTCTATTTTTAAACGTCGAATCGTATCGCTGTCTCTTTCTTCGCCTGAGCTATGGCGAAAATTCGATTTTTTCCAGATTGCTCGAAAAAATAATTGAAAATGTAAATAATCGAGGTATTAAAAAACATAGTTTAAAATTCCATGTGTTTTGTTTACTTTCTAGTCATAATTAGTAGGTACATTTTCGATACACGCACATCGTCATTTTCAATTTATTTAGGTACATGTACAAGACGCAGCACGTTCGTGACTGCGCTCGATGCAGACTAAACAACAAACGGCTCAATTGGGCCGTATTTGAATCTTCACAACGCGCGCGGTAGTAACATATTATCTGCTTTGAGTTTTTCATCATTGGTATTTTTATTATTGTCTGCATTAAAATAATCTGTCATATGACAACAGTTAAAATGCTTGATAGTGACGTGGTGATAAGGGCCGACGTCAGAGCACTCACAGCACGTAATGATAAGTGTAATCATAGTATTTACGTGTATTTACTGTCTTGGTATTTGCGAAACATAAACTTGACATTCAATGGCTTAAATAATAATAATAATATCTATGGACGCTTCACACCACGTCAGTCTGTCCCCGTGCTAAGTACCTGAAGGACTTGTGTTACGGGTACCAGACAACGGAAATGTATATAATAGATCTCGCGGTGTAGCGGTCCGCGCGTTTGCGCGGACTTTGGTACATAAATCCATTGGTCAATTTATACTAGCGCACAGTCGAAGTGCATCGAAGCGAATTATTAAAACTGAACATAACAAATTCAACTTTAACTCCAATAGCCTCGTAAACGAATGCCCAAAATGGTCTGCTTGGAAAAGTCGAAAGCAGAAATTTTAACTTTAATACTTTGTTTAGAGTAGTTAGGAGATAAACATACTAAAAGTCTTGGCCCCTCCCAGGCGAGCCCGAGGGAGGTTGGGGCTGGGCAAAGAAGCTCCCGTTTTTTGGTTTTTTGCTTACTGATCAAAAACGGTGCTTCATACGAAATTCTCTTCTAGTACATAATAAAAGCTAATTAAATTCTCTACAACTTCGTCTTTTACACTTAGTATCTATCTCCAATCATTGCCTCGCTATGAGCTTCTAAAATTGACTGATTTTCAAAAGTGTGTTTTTTAGGGTTTCGTACCCAAAGGGTAATTATTATTTTTAACAAAAAAATAAAATCGACTTCCAAGGTAAAAACAGTAATAACATCCTTATAATATGAACTAAAAAGTATTAAATAATTTTTCCTATCTAATAGTGCCTTTTTCCGAATTCGGCTAAATTTCAACTATTTCTGTACTCAATCTTCATCATTTTGAAGTCGGTACCAGATACTGAACCTTTAGTTCTCTGACAGAATATTTGAAACTTTTGGAACTGGCACCGACTTCAAAATTACTAAGATTTTATTAATATTTAAATTATTGTCTTCCATTTTAAGAGAAAAATCAAAGCGAAGCGTAAAATGAGCGAAAGAGAAAGTAGCATATGATATTTATTAGATTACTGTAAGACAAAAAAGACAATATTTTCTCGATACACATTTTGCATGCAAAAACATTGCTACAGTTTTGACGGCATACGTCGTATCTAAGTATTTTGATATCGTTGTATCGACCTGTAACTGGCCGGGGGTTGATTTTTGAGAAAAGTTTATCTGAGCTTTTTTGCTCCCCTTGGCGCCCCCTATCGATAGTTATATTCAAAAGGGGTGGTTATAAGAGGTTAACTAAGTATTTTTTCCATAGTGTCTCGTTTCCTTCAGTCCAACCCAAATGTGTGCCTTACGCTCTGGAGTAAAGGTTGAATTTGTTACTTATGTTCAATTTTGTGGTACTTGAAATATTATGTATTTTGAAACAATATTATGAAACAACATTAAGGATATTTTTTTATATCAAAATCGCTTTGAAATATACCAAATAAATTAGGACATAACGTGATGACTGATGATATTTTATGGTATTGTGTGTATATTGTATCCATATACAACCATGTGAGTTGTGACATTGGTGACTCTGACATGGTAGTGATGATGATGATGATGATGAATGTAATTTGCATTGAAGCATATACCCCCAAACTTGTATCTATAAGGAATCCGGAGTTCTCTTGGTATCTTCGGAACCATACCTTGGTGCAAAATCTTGCGTTTTGGTAGCATATGCTTAGGATGTTTCTCATAAAACCAAAATCACCATATGTTTCCATATAAATTTTGAGGAGTTCCCTCGATTACTCATGGATCTCATCATCAGATCACCACTTTTGTGAAAATGGGACCAAATTGGAGTGAAACCTAATATAACAAAACAAAAATTTTGAAAATCGGTTCACAAACGGCGGAGTAGAGGTCGAACATACAAAAAAAATATCCACAGGCGAATATATAACCTCCTCGTTTTTTGGAAGTCGGTTAAAAACGGGGCCCTATTACTGAGACTTTGTTGTCTGTCCATCTGTTTGTCCGTCTGTCTGTCCGTCTGTCTGTCTCCAGGCTGTAACTCAAGAACGATAATAGCTAGAGAGTTGAAATTTTCAGAGATTATGTATTTCTCTTGCCGCTATAACAATAAATACTAAAAACAAAATAATTTTTTATATTTTAGGAGGGCTCTCATACAACAAACTTGATTTTTTTTGCAATTTTTTGCTCGATATCTATCATGGCATAAGGTAGGCTGAAATGTTCACAAAATACTTAGTTATATTTAACCTTTAATAATTAAAAATAAAATTTAAATAAAATAAATAATTAATAATTAATTTTCAAAGAAGGAGGGGGATATCGTCCAAACTAATGTACCACTTTGAGACATACTCCAAATGAAAGGGCTTGAAAAGTTAAACATTTTATTGTATGACGAAAAATCTCTAAACCATGGGAGAAAAAAGTTAATGAAGAGAAGGTAAGAGAAAATCACAAAAAAAACACCCTATATTATTGCATCAATTTATAGTGTTGCTGGTTAGGAATGATTTCTGGAAAGTAATCGTATATGGCAAACTTGAGGACAGACAGACGGACAGACAGACGGACAACCCTTACCCTTTCGGTACGAAACCCTAAAACACACACTCGGCCAATTTTAGAAGCTGATAGCGAGGCAATGATTGGAAATAGATACAAACTGTAAATGACAAAGTTGTAGAGAATATGGGAGTATGTCCGTCTGTCTGTCTCCAGGCTGTAACTCAATAACGACAAAGTTGTAGAGAATTTAATCAGCTTTTATTATGTAGTACAAGATAATTTCGTACGAAGCACCGTTTATGATGAGTAAGCAAAAAACCAAAAAACGGGACCTTCTTTGCCCCCCACCTCCATCGGGCTCACCTCGGAGGGATCAGGACTTTTTGTATGTTTATCTCCTAACTAGTCTAAACAAGGTACCAAACTCAAAATTTCTGCTTTCGACTTTTCCAATCAGAATCATTCGTTTACTAGGCTACAAAGCGTTAACGCGCTTTATTACTTCTGAGAATTTAAAAAGGCGCGTGCATCCGCGCGAATTCGCGTGAATACGCCCGACCAACGCTGATTGGCCTCGCAGGGGTAATGTATGCGTTACGCTCTGGAGTTAAGGTTGAATTTTCGGTGTTCAGTTTTTGGGAATTCACTTCGCTTCGCTTCGACTCTGCGCTATTATAAATTGACCCTTAGGCTTCGTTTCCACCAGAGATGTGTTGCGAGGAATGTGTTTTTAAGATCCAATAGAATCGCTGCGTTAAGCGATGTCACGGCAAGCTCATGTCAATGAAGCAATGCTATTGGATCTTAACACGTTGACGGACAGTGCCGCCCATAGACGTAAGTTCTTAAAAAATGTTAAAAAGCGATACGACAGTACGCCTGTCGACGTATGAGTTTAGGTCGAGCCACAGAGAGTACGCTTCAAGACGATCGATTTCTCATACAAGCAGTGGCATTTTGTACTGTCACCGTAGAGGTATCAGACATTTGTACTGTCACCTACTACGAATAATAAAAACTAAGGAATTGTAACTCCCATACTATTACCGTTTTAAATTTGGTTCCTTTTGATCTATCATGTAACGTCAGCCTAGTACCGCTCAAGGTCACCTAAATATTGCAAATGTATTAAAATGTGTATAGGCTAAGGTACACTTTTTTGACATGTATTGTGGAGCATGATTTTTGACGGGTTACTTTTCCTTAGTTTTTATTATTCGTAGGTCACCTATAATGAATTACACATACTTAAAGGTCACGCACACTTTAAAAAATTTTCGTTCCCCCACGCCGCACACCACGCCTCTAGACGTCGTATTTTCATACATTTAGCTGCATTTAGCCCAGTACTGCCCAGCGGCAGTGCATCACGGGTTGCTAAATGGTTTCCATAAAAATAAAATCATATTTTGTAGATGGCGGGTAGGGATTCTTATGAACAGCAGTAAAAAAGACTATAGGACTTATTCGAAAAACACATTCCTCGCAACACATCGCGCGTCTTACAATGGCATGCAGAACTAAAATGACAAGAGCCGATAAGAAACCATTAAATCAAGCTGGCAATCCATGACAGCGTTCCTCATGCAGTTGTAGCCATATCCCGGCACACTAACACCTGTGTCTATTACACTGACACTGATGGAGACGCTGTGGCAAGCTTCATAAAAAGAGCCACGGAGGTGTCAACCGAACACATAAGAGATTATAATATAAAAATGGCTATAAAAGACAGGAACGATAAAGTCCTAAGCCACATGGCGGGTAGATTCGACACAGAACGATGTCTTTTTAACAACCTAGAAACTCCACCCAGCTTGAGTGACCCCTCTCCACCAAGCCAATGTCACAACATCTAAAGGCAAAGGGTGGAGCAGCATAAAATCTAAGGAAATCGGAAAATGTCGGATCTACTGGCCGCCACACCGACTGGGACCTCACCGTTCAAAACATTAATATTATTATTATGCAATTTATAAAACAATAAATGTATATATTTATTTATTATATGTATAACATATTATACTCTATTCTATTAAATATACATATACACATATATATATATATATATATAAAAAAAAAAAAAAAAAAAAAAAAAAAAGTGTCCATGGCGTGATGGACCACAATTAATTAAAATTCATAATATTATTTCAATTATCCTTGGTGCGAAAAATCTAAATAATAAAATAACAAAAAAAGGATATGGACGAACAGTCTATAGACGGCCCCAATTTTAAAATAAAAAAAAAAAAAAAAAAAAAAAAAAAAACCATTAAATCAAAATAAATCACACATTAATAACAATACGTTTGAGATTATAATGGCATTAAAAACTACAAATGTAATTAGTTAATAAACGAATAAAACCCCGAACCTTGTGACGGCAGTGAAAATTTTATGACTTTCAGAAATTATGAACAAACTAAACGCCATTAGTTATAGGTATTGTGTTGTTCACACATTCATTGCATTGTGTTGCTGTTGTGACTTGTGAAAAATCAAATAAACACGTGGGTTTGATGATTGCTTCAATTTAAATTTTAATGAAAAGGTTCACAGAAAATGTATTTAATTTGGGTAAAAACTGCGAATAATAAAAACTAGTTTTTACTATTCGTAGGGTAAAAATCTTAAATACATTAAAGTTAATTATTGTTACTCTTGACGTATCTCCGTAACGTATTCAGACTTCATTCGAATTCTGGAGACCTACTACTAGTTTTGAGACTTAAACAATCGAACGAGAATGCTGCGTCCTAGTCTAACAAACGTGAAACGACGTTGTTAGAGCAGGACGAGGCGTTCTTGTCCGATTGTTTGAGTCTCAAAACGGTTTCGTAGTAGGCCTACTGTTGTGAGGCGCTCAAGCCTCCGTGGTCCAGTGGTTCAGAGCTCGGCTCCTGACTCGGAGGTCGTGGGTTCGATTCCCGCGTTGGAAACATGTTATTTCCAAGTTTGATTAGGATTGTTGATGATGAGTGTAAAAATATGTGTACGTATACACTTACAGAAGCACGATTGAACGTGAATTCTATGAGATTAAATTGTCAACGTCCCGATAAGTGCCGACTGTACGTCAAAAAAAGAGTTCTCCTGCCATGTATCTTCTTACTGATAGTGACATCTCGCATGCTCAGGCCTTTGTTTCTCTATTCCGCTAGGTATACAATTTATGTACGGCAACCACAAGGCTTTGACAATGGCTGGTTTAGAGTTTCGCCTACGTTGTCCAACTGAGAGGTTTTATAAAAACTTTAACAAAATCACTAATGAACCCACACACGAGCGCTCAAAGAACTGTCGCACGTCAAAAACTAATTTTCGTGAAAGCCTTTGAACGGATTTTGTATGGCACATGAAGCTTTTTGTGGTCGATTCATCCAATTTCACTCAATTTGTATCGAACCTGAAATATTTTACACATGTTACTGGCTAACTGTAGTCTGTAATTAATCAAAATTCGGTGTCGGTTTTAAATATTTCAATGCAGGGTAAAAAAGGTAGTGACGAGTTTTTGACGTGGGCGAGCACGAATGGGCCGGCTCGACCGGAGAAATACCACGGGCTCACAGAAAACCGATGTGAAACAGCGCTTGCGCTGTGTTTCGCCGAGTGAGTGAGTTTACCGGAGGCCCAATCCCCTACCCTATTCCCTACCCTCCCCTATTACCCTATCCCTCTTAAAAGGCCGGCAACGTATCTGCAGCTCTTCTGATGCTGCGAGTGTCCATGGGCGACGGAAGTTACTTTCCATCAGGTGACCCGTTTGCTCGTTTGCGCGCTTATTTCTTAAAAGAAAGGTAGGAAAGTATACTCTACTTTAAACGTGAAGAGCAAACATACCTATTACCTATATACACGTTTATGTAGGAACTTATACGAATTTCACCGGGTCATCGGATTTATAATATTAGTGATGCATTTCACTCGCCCTTCAAACGCCTCCGTGGTCTAGTGGTATAGAGCGCGGCTCTTGACTCGGAGGTCATGTGTTCGATTTCCGCGTGGGAAACATGTTATTTCCAAGCTTGGTTAGGACAATGCAGGCTGATCACCTGATTGTCTGACAAGTAAGATGATCCATGCGTCGGATGGGCATGTAAAAAGTCGGTCCTGCGCCTGCAGGGCTAAAATGGTCGCTTCGAAGAATCATGATATGAATCATAATATGATTCATTTTTCTAAAATCGCAAAATGCAACTCTGCTTGCAATTCATTTCTGTATTTTTGCACTGATTTGACATTTGTCAGTTTGACAGTTTTGACAATTCATTTGCTGAATTGATTGAGAGGAATCTCTCGCCGGTCGTGTCGGTCTTCCGTCCCACTGGGTTATGAGAGTAAAGGAATAGAGAGCGTTCTTGTGTACTGCGCACACACTTGGGCACTATAAAATTACTCCTGCGAGCTGGCCTGGTTTCAATGAAATCGGCCACCGTCACCGAAATCGGTGTGGGAGCTATTATTATTATGCATTTCATTGCTGATGGTGATGATGAGCTAAAATAATTTTCACATTTTAGGCAATCTTGTGCAGAAAATTGTCGGAATTCGCGCGTGGGCGGCGAACGAAAATTATTGAGTTATGCCTGTACTCTCACACCGAGCGTACTCCACTTACCAGGGTTCCGCAGATAATAAGTTATTTATAATTATGGTCATTAAGGGGGCGACTAACCCTAAAATGTCGATTTTATAATTCATTTTTATACTTGAAAATAAGCCCCGAATTGTTTCATTTTCTTAAATTAGATACTACATTATATTTCCGAGAATTCGATCTGAGCAAAAACACGATATCTTAAAATTTTCTCGATAGAAAAAAATCACTAAGATGCATCTAATTTTCACGAATGTTTCATTTATTGCCATAACCGTCCCGGCAAACGTTGTTTTGCCATATAGAAATTTTTGGTATGAAATATAGATGTTGGCCGATTCTCAGACCTACTCAATATGCTCACAAAATTTCATGAGAATCGGTCAAGCCGTTTCGGAGGAGTACGGGAACGAACATTGTGACACGAGAATTTTATATATAAGATTATATACTTATGGTTCGTCTGTTTCGTCAAGTCAATCTCATAGAAACACGGAAGACAAAAGTGACACTTTCAGCGCTGCTACTTTTACAGTAATTATGCTAATGTTAAGCTATGCAAGAGACACGTCATACACAATAACCCTGTTTCACCCACCCTGTATACGTTTTAGTTTAGCTTAAATAGGTTTTAATAATGAAACACAACCTCTTTTTAAATCTCCAAGTATAACACAATCAATTTCAACATCAATGACATTATCCATAATAACTTTTTAAACAGAGCTATCCCGTGGACGTCCCGAACTCTCTCGTGGGATATTCTGGGCTATCCCGGAGGGATTTCCGGTCTAAGTGGTGTAGATTACGTTCCATATCGTTGTTTAATGATACTATAGTAAGTTGATTAAAATTTAAAACGCCTGTTTGATGAGAAATAAGAGATATGCCTGTTTTCAGCAACCGCTCCCTAGCGGTCTTTTAGGGTCATGTATCTCTTAAGGCGACGCCTTGATAATTTGGCTGTAGCGATATCGATTTTTCTCAGCAATGACTAAAGCTAAGAAATTAAAGTTCATTGTCAGTATTCATCATATCTTTGTCTTTGAATTACCCATAGCATAACACGATTTCTCAACTTTTATAACACAGAATAATCAATCAAAAAGACCTAAATAATCTAAACCTACATTTTTAAATTACGCGGCAAAAAACATTTTGTCGCTTACACCCTTTCCATTTCTTGCTGTTCCATTTATTGTTATCTATGAGAAGCCGGGCCGGCCTCTCATAGAAAACAAGCTATCTAAAACATATCCAACACGGTTTTTTACTTTAACGCGGCGTCACCTTAATACAAACAAGTTTTAAAAAAACGTATGTTTTACTAAAGTTCTCCTATTGACGTAGATGATACACAAAAATTAGTGAAATCTTGATGCATATGTTAGGCTTAGGGAACACTTACTGCCGCATTCAGAAACGAATACTTAGCTGTAAATTGTAATTAATTGAACATTTTGAGATATTCATACATTAACTGTAAAACTCATCATTAAATTGAAGTTTAATCATAATTAAATGTCTCTGAATGCGGCAGTTAGCGGAGGCGGTTGGTAAAAACGGGCATTAGTGTTTTATGCATCACTTAACTATGTGTTAACTGTCTGTTAACAGAACCGGTCTCAGATAAGATAGAAAGTGTGTTATTGATTGTTGAACTTATCTGGAGCACAGATCATAGAGCTGGTCTCACAAAGGCGATGTAGAACTATTGCGAATACTGTACTACAACACATGGAATATACACAGCCTATTTAAGTTGTTTCTATCAATACTCAAACAAATAGCATAATATACCTTTATGTTTTAGTAGTTTTAGGGCCTGTTTCACCACTTCCTGATAAGTGACGAACTGGCTATCCACCAATTAACTTGACAGATCAAGTATGGATAATCTGTCAAAAAAGTTGTGGATAGCATATTCGGCACTTTATCAGAAAGTGGTGAAACAGATCCTTAGTCTTTATTTGTATATATAAATGCGAAAATGTGTCTGTCTGTCTGCCTGTGTGTTACCCCTTCACGCCCAAACCGCTGAACCGATTTTGTTGAAATTTGGTAAGGAGGTACTTGGAGTCCCGGGAAATGACATAGAATACTTTTTATCCCAGAAAAATGTACGGTTCCCATACGCTAAACCAACTTTAAACGAACGAACAGTATAAAAGTAATGTTGTGTCTCCCTTATAATAAAGAGTTCATTGTGGAAGTGGAAGCGGGCTGAAAGAGTTACTTTTGACTTCGACCTCTATGTAGAAACATTCAAACAAACAAAAGAGAAAATGCCACAAGGCATTAGGCCCGCCTTTGTGAATTGCATAAAGTGTTAAAAAAAAGAAAAAAAAATTAGTGATGTTGGGATTTCTCAAAGAAATGAGAAATCCCAACATCAATAATGATCTCTTTTTCAGCACTGCTACTTTCACAGTGAACTCTATATATATATATAATACACAGTACACATTCTACGGTTTTATCACTTTGTTCTGTTACATCCTATATATTTACTAAAATCCTGAGAGTATAAGCCGTTTATGGAAATTTTGCTCATCTATACTACAAATAAAATTGGAGTGTCTGTTTGTAATATTGAAAGAACCGTTTTTTACTACATGCATATGAATCTATATGCGATACATACAGCAAAACAACATTTTTTACAATTTTTGTCTGTATGTCTGTCTGTATGTATGTCTGTCTGTCTGTCTGTCTGTTTGTTCCGGCTAATCTCTGAAACGGCTGGGGCTATTTTGCCGGGACTTTTTTTGGTAGATAGCTGATATAGTAAGGTGTAACTTAGGCTACTTTTTAACCGACTTCCAAAAAGGAGGAGATTATATTTTACTTTTTTCATATTTGTTAGCGGACTACCCATCTTTGGTTCTATACTATGTTGATGCGGACGAAGTCGCGGGCTACAGCTAGTCTCTAAATAAGACTCCTAATGAAATTGAAATAATTCTTCTGGATTAAATTTTATAAACAAAAGATGTGTTAAATATGAATTAAAATTAATGTATTCAAATAAAAACTTGTTAAAGGCTTGTCAGCGTCAAATTAAATGCAGCTCAGCTTAAAATATGCGTATCGGCCGCCAATCAATTGCGTATGCTGTTGATATGCTTAGCTAGCGCGGCCTACATTCTCCGAGCATGTCATTACTTACGAGACTTGCTAGCAATACAGCCTTCTGCTAGCACAGACGAAAACGACGCTTATTTCTTACGTAATAAAGCACAGATTAGAGCGCAATTAATTCGATCTAACGCTTTACCAACCAGTTTTCGTACAGGTTGTGTTTCTATTTTTAATGTATCAGTCTGTTCGAACTTGTGTCGCGAACAAGATGTGAGTGTAAGTGTTGTTGTGATGTGGTTACAACAAAATGTTGGCTGAGGACACGTGTATAGAGATTGTCCAGAGATGGCTCCAGAGACGAGGCAGCGATGAAGACGGTACAGACAAATTTTAGACTAAATAAATATTATTGAACATGTTGCCCGTAGTTGCGAATTTTGATTATGTTTATCAAGTTAGATATCGTACCGCTACGAATAATGAAAACAATCCTATGTATTCTGAGACAAAATCTAGATGAATCTAGACTAATTTAATTAAATATTATAATATTATTATTAATTACTTACTTAATGTTGCCCGTATACAAGTCGCGAATTTTGTTTATCAAGTTGGTTATCGTACTCTGCCGCAATAAAAACAATGTTATGTCTTCTTCTGGGAGAAAATCTAAACAAATCTAGGCATATTTTGTTGAATATAATATTATTAGTTATTACTTAATATTGCCCGTATTTGCGAATTTTGTTTATCATGTTGATTATTTATCGTACTCTTTGCCGCAATAAAAACAATCTTATATTTTCTCCTGGGAGAAAATCTAGACTAATTTAATTAAATATATTACTTATTACCTAATCCCGCAGTTGTGAATTTTGTTTATCAAGTTAGTGATAGTACGATGATACGATAGTACCTCAATAAAAACAATCCTATGTCTCCTGGGACGTAATCTAGATGAATGTAGACTTGTTTAATTAAATATTACACTAGCTATTTGACCGAGCTTTGCTCGGTATTCGATATAACACGAATAAAATGACATTTTCCAAAAAATGATTCCTAGCTAGATCGATTTATCGCCCCCGAAACCCCCTATATACTAAATTTCATGAAAATCGTTGGGGCCGATTCCGAGATTCCTAATATATATATACAAGAATTGCTCGTTTAAAGATATAAGATTATAACTATAATAAATAATAAATATTACCCGTATAATAGTTGCAAATAAGTAAAGCTTATCGCGTGGTTCTCTTATATTTTACTGCAATAAAAACCATCCTATATCCTTTTCCAGGATCTAAAGTATCTAGTACTAAATTATTTTAAAATATATTTAGTGGCTTCCGTGGTGTTTGTTTTATGCGCACAAAATTTTCAACCTTTTTAATATTTATGTAAAATCGAAGCAGATGATATTATTATATAATTTAATGCAAAAGCTTCGAAGCTTTCCTCGAGGTCCTAGAGGACCTTAAGGAGTTACACTCCCTTTAGAAGTTTTCAAAGTCCTTCATACTACTTATTGAAAATCAGTATTTAGTAAGAAGTTCTATTTTAATACTTCGGTTCTTGTGATTTTTATATTCATATTTATATTTAAAATGCGAAAGTTTATCAGCTATACCTCACAGATGATCAGATTTTGATAATTTTTGATATTTTGATACTTCATGTTTCGGGAAAGGATATTGGACATCTTTATCCCGACAATATATTAACGCGGTTCTCGTTATTTTTATAAGAAGAATTCTGCCTTTAGTCACCGTTTGCACCTTAAGAGGATTCCACACCGCCCTTTTTTCCATACAAACGTTGTCCCCTGTTTCCTCCCTGGATAATGCTAGTAGAGTGTTAATTTTTTTCCTGAATATCTACGGCCACTAATACAATGTCCCTATGTTTTCTTTTTTTTCATAATTTAATTATTAAATAAGATATGAACGTTCAAAAACCCAAAAAAATGGCCAGATTTTCCACTGTGTTCAAACGTCCAGAAAACAGATTTGGCTAGATTATACAAAAAAAGCAAAACATAGGAACATAGCTCAAGCCTTTTTTTAATCTTTAATGAAAAAAGTACTTAAATCGGTTAAGTTTTGGAGAAGGAATCAGGGGACAACGAATCGTTGATTTTCTGGATTTTCTGCAGTTGTCTCTATCGCGTTCTGCGGTATAGGCTTGAGGTAAGGGAGACAGCTATAGATATTACACGTACTTTTTTTTCATTTCTCTAGCCGCTGTTGTATCCTCTTAACAATTAGAATATTGCGCAATATAGTGTGTCTATTGTAAATATTATATAGTGCACAAATTTATAGTCTTTGACAGAACTATTAATTTGTAAAGTACAGTCGTTAGCAAAATTGATTTTTCATTTTTATTTCGGCTTTAGTATCTAATATATAAAATTCTCGTGTCACAGTTTTCGTTGCCATACTCCTCCGAAACGGCTTGACCGATTCTCATGAAATTTTGTGAGCATATTGAGTAGGTCTGAGAATCGGCCAACATCTATTTTTCATACCAAAAATTATTTATATGGCAAAACAACGTTTGCCGGGACAGCTAGTATTATATAGATTTATACAGGCAGGTCTGAAAATGAATGGCACTTCAGCTCTTAAAGGTCACAGCACACATATCAACTCGGAAAGGGATCGGCACCGTATCGCCTCGAGCCGTTCAATATTGTTTGTATGAAACTCCCTACTGCAACGTACACTAAGCGGAACCGTAACGTAATCGCCTCGCCTCGGAAGGGGACAGCGGTCGGTGAGCCGTAAGCGAGGCGTCGCCTAGCCGTAGGCGAGTTGACGTACAGGCGCTACTGATACGCTTTGTTAATACGTGCATACCTTAGGTTGAGCCTGGTTGACGGCGAGGCGAAGGCGATACGGTGACGATCCCTTTCCGAGTTGATATGTGTGCTGTGACCATTAATCCTTACTGTAACGATTTTGCTGCTGCTCCTAGGCTCCTTGTGACAAATAATATTCTTAACCGACTTCTAGAATGAGAGTTTATTTGTAGATTGGACTAATATCTAATCGTTCTACCAACTTCTTTAGTACTAGAAATGCCAATAATGGGAGTTTTCCTTTAAAGTGCCAATAATTGGGTGTTTCGCCTTATTTTTATTTGAGTTCGTCGCTGATGACGTCACATGACATTTACCCATTGTTTATAACGGAGATAGCCGCAAATGGCAATTGCGAAACGTTTGCAAAACGTGCAAATGTCAGAACGTTTGTTCCACTTAGCCGCGCGGTAAGCGATCAGCTGACACGATCTATTACCCTCAAGTCAGAATGCATGCGCCAGTTTCGATAGCGAAGTTAAATTAAAGAACAAGAACAACAACAACATTTACGTGGGAGAGCCATGCTTCGGCACGAATGGGCCGGCTCGACCGGATAAATACCACGTTCTCACAGAAAACCGGCGTGAAACAGCGCTTGCGTTGTGTTTCGCCGAGTGAGTGAGTTTACCGGAGGCCCAATCCCCTACCCTATTCCCTTCCCTACCCTCCCCTATTCCCTTCCCTTCCCTAAACTTCCCTATTACCCTATTCCCTCTTAATAGGCCGGCAACGCACCTGCAGCTCTTCTGATGCTGCGAGTGTCCATGGGCGACGGAAGTTGACCCGTTTGCTCGTTTGCCCCCTTATTGCATAAAAAAAAAACATGGCATTTTTATATGGAACCTGTACCCAAACTATAGCAAATCCACGCATATATCAAATGAAAGCTCTACATTTCATTGTATGACCCAAGCTATAGCAAATCCACGCATATATCAAATGAAAGCTCTACATTTCATTGTATGACCCAAGCTATAGCAAATCCACGCATATGTCAAATGAAAGCTCTACATTTCATTGTATGACCCAAGCTATAGCAAATCCACGCATATGTCAAATGAAAGCTCTACATTTCATTGTATGACCCAAGCTATAGCAAATCCACGCATATATCAAATGAAAGCTCTACATTTCATTGTATGACCCAAGCTATAGCAAATCCACGCATATGTCAAATTAAAGCTCTACATTTCATTGTATGACCCAAGCTATAGCAAATCCACGCATATGTCAAATGAAAGCTCTACATTTCATTGTATGACCCAAGCTATAGCAAATCCACGCATATGTCAAATGAAAGCTCTACATTTCATTGTATGACCTAAAATCTCTAAACCATGGGAGAAATAAGTTAACAAAAGAACAGCATGTATTATTGCATCAATTTATAGTATTGCTAGTAAGGAATCATTTCTGGAAAGTAATCGTATATGCCAAATTTATTAATATTGTTTCATAATTTAAAGAAAAAAAGCATAGCTGTTGATAAGTATGCGATTCGTTTCTGACAATTCTATCACCGTCTTAGTAATAATATGTCAATTTAATTGCAAAATTAAATAGCAAATAGCAGTAATGCTATGGCAACATTTATGGCGTAAATAAATGAATGTTTTAAGGGTGTGACAGCTCCAAAAATTGGGTCTGTCACCATGGGGTATTTCAAGCGACAAACTTTGTACTCTTTCAACGAACATCCATTCCAGGAACCCCGTTTTATTTAGCCGGGAGTGGAATAAATATAATTCCTTATCTCTATTACCCATGACGATGGCATTTCTAAATTTGTACTGAATCGTCAGATTCCAATTGCGTGAGTCTACTTGCAAATCTGTCAAATTTAGAAATGCATCTACGCGTCGCGTTGCGATCTGAATTGACCCTAATGTTTGACAGAAAATGTATGGAGCTTAGGGCCGGGACACAAAAACACGGCACGACGTCGTACGGCGTCGTACGGTGCCGTACGGCGCTGTGTCGGACGCGCGTCGTAAAAAACCACGGCACGGCGCCGTACGGCGTCGTACGACGTCGTGCCGTAGAAACTCATCTTGAATTTCTACGTGAGTTTCTACGGCACGACGTCGTACGACGCCGTATGCCGCCGTACGGCGCCGTGCCGTGGTTTTTTACGACGCGCGTCCGAGACGGCGCCGTACGGCACCGTACGATGCCGTACGACGTCGTGCCGTGTTTTTGTGTCCCGGCCCTTAGGTCGGAAATGCTCATTAAATTAAAGTTTAATAATAATTATTCAATGTCTCAGTAGGGCCACAAGTTAAATACATATTGATTAACGTACTATATTATACCATTTTCAGTTGTTTCACTTGTTCCTTTTCAAAACTTAAAGACAGTGTCCATAATATTCCAATTTCTTTTAAAAAATCCCTTTCATAGTGACTTGCATCGTCACCTGTACAGGAATTGTATATTCTGTACCGTACATACAGTACATCAGAGCCATAGAATTTAATTATAATATGGCTTTTGTTCAAAAAATATAAAATTTTAGCTTTCACAATTTCAATGAACCGATTTTTCACAACTTTTCGGACGGTAGGTACACAAAAATGGCTAACAAAATGTGCCCGGCCTCGGGCAGTTCGAAAATAAATGTTTGTCTTGTATACAGTACTTAATATTTAAAGTATTTTTTTTTATAATTTAAGACCTGCTGGAGGCAAAAGTGTATAGTCCGGGTTCCATAGATTTTTTTTTATTACTATCAAGCTAATTTTTCGTGAGTACATAACTTCGTTTTGATAAGGCATGGCATACATACGCATGGCATGGCGCGGCCATGCCGATTGTATGTGCGCCGCAGACTCGATCACACAAAAAGTGTGCCATCTGCGATCTCCCTAAGACGAACAACAATTTTTTAATGTTAGTAATATACAAAAAATCTGCTGGTTAGGGTTCGCTTGTATGGTTCCGTAGTCAACAAAGTTTTATTGATTACAGAACCGTAAAACGGAATCCTAACCGGCAGATTTTTTTGTATATTGATAGGTTAAGACTTTATATGATTTAAGAGTAACGTGTCCTACAAATAGAACAATCCTTATTTTAGGACCATCAAATCGAAATATGAAATCCTTTCTATCTCTGTTAGCTACCACGTTCGAGAATTTTCGCAGAGGAAATTGTTGTTCGTCTTATCAAAATTAAGCTACTCATGAAAAATTTGCTTGATAGTAATAAAAAAATTGTTCCGGGTTCCCCGGACTATAAAACCAGGGCAATATACTTTCAGATAGCTTGATGTTACCCGCAACTTCTTTGCCCCAAAATTTGTTAGTATATTGCGTGGGAAATAATATATATTTTCCGGAATAAAAATTATCCTACCTTCCTGTCTATCCTGTCTTCCTGTCTTTACCCGGCACTCAAAGTATCTCCGTACCTCAGCAAAATCGGTTCAGCGGTTTGGGTGTGAAGACATGGACGTACCGAGGGGGGGCAGGGGAGGGGGCATTAATTTTTTATTCTTTATAAACACCTAGCTTATAAAATATCTGATTTGCCCCCCCCCTTCCCCTGGCCCAGAATCTGCGTAATTTGTCCCCCCCCCCCCTCCCCCCATGTGTGAAGAGGTAACAGACAGACAGACCGACTCACTCTCGCATTGATAACATGAGTAATAATATCGATATGGATAAGTAGTTCTTGCTTGCTCCTTCTTTTTGTATATCGCCCGGGAACTATACATTTTTCCGGAATAAAAAATTATCTTTATCCTTTTTCTGGTGTAATATCTTCATACTCATTAAATCTGACGAAGCGGACTCCGATTCATTTTGATTTTAATTCAGTGTATGATGGGTATCCGGTTATATATTTTGACGAGGAAATTGTATTTTTCCACGGTATGTACGGTACGTAGATCTCGCGATTGCTCTATATTCGAGAGGGGAAATTATATTTTTATTCGTCCGTTACCGCCGGAAACAATATTGGGGCTGGCAACACGTTTATCATCACTATCAGACTGAGATTTTATAGCCGATATCCGATGTCGTGTCCCTTTTATGCAAAACGATATTGGATATCGGACCGATAAATTACACGTTCATAAGAATACACAACAGGTTACGATAGGTTATTATGTCATTCTTAGCTATACATAATTTATCCATTTGGAATAGTATTCCAAAAAGCACCTTGAATTTCAGGGTGCTTTTCAAGGCTTGAATGAAATGTTTGCCTTTTTGGCGACCTTTCTGGCTTAGTTGGTCTGCGTGTCTATTCCAAAGCCGTATATCTTGACTCTTGAGTTCTAATATCTTAGTATTTAGTAACGAAAAGAGTTATTATGCTTAGAACTTTGCATACTCCCGTTGGCTACCGTCTTCAACATCCCCGCTGTAGGCCGCGTTAATGGATGCGGTACAACTTCAGGCAGTAGCACTTAATATCAAGACAACTAAATTGCGTAGTTTCACAATTTAATTGGACAACTTTTTAATTTGTAGGTAAATAAATAGAAAGGAATCGCGGTTCTTATACGTTCGGTGTCCAATTATTTAGTTGTACAATTAGTTGGATGCAATGTGCTAGCTCTCTTAAGTCGCTATAGCTATTGGTATACTATGCGATTTAGTTGGCCAACTTGAAATTGTTAAGTGCCTGATAGACGTACGAACTTAAAGTATGCGGGTTTTAAGTTCACGAACTTACTCGGCTCGCATCGGTGACACACGAGAATCGCTCACACTGGATAACCATGCCCCCAGGCTCGCGGCTCGCGGCCCGCGGCTCTTTGCTGACACACAGGTGATTAAGATCGTCGAGCCATAAGTCCGCGTACTTACTCGCATGTCTGTCACCCCTTTAAGTCTGCGGTTCAACATCCGTGCTGTAGGGCGCGATAATGGAAGTGGTACAACTGTTTCAGGCAGCTCGAGCAGCTCGCCGGGCGGGCGCGCGCCGCGACGCTCCTCGCTCGCGCTCACGCCCGAGGACGAGCCGCTAGTCGACGTTCATGTAAGTACATCTTGTTCTGTATTCAAACTTTCAAAGTGTAACAAAATAAACTCATAATGCTTTAGGGTGTGTGCTCCTTATACAGCATGTAACAAAACTTTAGGGTGTGTACGTGTTCCTTGTAGACCGTAAACTCTACTGTGAAAGTAGCAGCGCTGAAAGACCAATTTTTTTTCACTTTTGTATATGCAAGCGCCCCAGCGTCCCGAGTTTTCCCATACAAATTAAAAAAAAAATTGTTTTTCCGCTCTGCTACTTTCACAGTGAACTCTCTACAAGGAACACGTACACACCCTAAAGTATTATCACTTAGTTTTGTTACACCTTGTATCGAGTTCACTGTGACAGTAGCAGCTCAGAACGTTTTTTTTGTGATTTGTATGGGCAAGCGCCCGCGCATCATGAATTTTTCCACACAAAGGAATTACTTTTTCAGCGCTGCGGCTTTAACAGTGAACTCAATACAGTGGACTCACACCTTAAAGTAATTATCACTTAGCTTTGTTACATCTTGTATAGTGTTGTTACTTGTTGATAGTTACGTTGTTGTCATCGTAAATACCTAAATATGATAATAAATGGGGCCCTTAAAAACTTCGATTTCGTTACCATCTCGTGACTCTACGGGAATTATTTGATGAGATAAACCCGGAAGCACTTTTTCGCATTGGAATGACTAAAGATAGTTATGTAATATGTTTTAAGTATGTGTCATAGTAGAAAATAAACCTGTTCTTCACAAAGTTTTGTATTTGTATCGATACGACATGCGATATCGCATCGCGTAATGTTAAAACCCTTAAATTACTCTTTACACCGTGAGCTCAATGCCACCATATTTTCATAATAATTTTAATTCGATTGGAACGCAACATAATATATAAATTATATCTCATTCCTCGATTTATTTACAGAATTTTATTTCATAGATTATTCTAAGAATTTTCCTTTAAAGGAAACTCGTTACTACCAGAAACCTTATTAATTCATCAAGCCCCATAACCTCACCGGAGAACGGGACATAATAGAAAATCTATTTTTTTTTTATGAGATAAGGGGGGCAAACGAACAAACGGGTCACCTGATGGAAAGCAACTTCCTTCGCCCATGGACACTCGCGTGGTGCGTTGCCGGCCTTTTAAGAGGGAATAGGGTAATAGGGGAGGGTAAAGGATGGGATGGGAAGGGAATAGGGGAGGGTAGGGAAGGGAATAGGGTAGGGGATTGGGCCTCCGGTAAACTCACTCACATGGCTCTCCCACGTAAAATGTCTCGTTTACCCACGGTCGACGGGTTAAAATAAATAAACTACTGATAAACTCGCCTTTGATACCGGACATTACAATTTACAGTTTCCAATAATAAAATTAAACAAAAAACTTACCATTAATTAATTCCTTTCGTGGCTACGTCTGCTATTTAAATGGTCATATTTTATTTATCATAGTTTTGGTTATTTATCGATGATTATTATTATAATTATGCATTTGTGATGTTTCGAGTTGGACACACGTTCAAATAGAGACACACTTTCTGTGTATCTTATTATAAATACGAAACTCCTATTTTTAAAGCTAAAATACTCACAAAAATTAATTAGCTTGATAGTAATAAAAAAATTGTTCTACGGAACCCGGACGACACGTATTTTGTGTTCCTGAAAAAAAATAAGGACAGCTTCTTCACGGAAAAATCCGCGAGAAACAAAATATACGTCTAGTAATATTATACTATTAGTTTACTATCTGCAAATGAGATTTCTATAATTCCATCCCTATAAGCTTTCCTTCTAAAACCCCCAACGAAAACAGAGGGGTTATAAGTTTGACGTTTCCTTCCGCGGCTACGATAGCATCCAAACGGGTGGACCGATTTTGGTTTAGCTCTTTTTGTTTGAAGGTTGATATAGTCCGTGCAATCCACGAAGACTCGCCCCACTATTCCTCCTAATCGTCTATAGTACTCTATAGTATATGTGTGCAAGCTTTCGCCAATGTTTGAGTGTTATCGGTACACACTAATTACCTATGAGTGCACGCGCAATAAACAGACAAATTAAGAGAAAATTACAATTTGCACGGACTACGAGTATATGACCTAACGTGTTCTTTGCAATAGTTCATCACCATCAGCTTGCTCACTGCTGGAAAATTTAGGGTTTTAATTTTGTAAATTCTTATCTATAAACTAGATGAGGACCGCAACTCCGTTGCGACCACAGACATAGATCAAGATAGATACCGCATGTGTATGTACTTCGCGTGCCATATCGCGCTCCCAAACGACGAGCAATGCTCGTCTTTCGAAAATCTATTCTTTAGTCTGCTATCGGAATCGGACGTCAATCGGAATTTTAACAATGCCTTAATGCCTAGAACTGCCGTATTGAACTGTAGAAATTCCAATACAAACGTTGGCCTAGATAATGGGCACTTTACTTATCATCGGTACGTCACAGTAGCTATAAAAAGTGGCACGCTCGTTTTCATACAAATGGAGCGACATGCGATATCTATCTTGATCTATGTCTGTGGTTGCGACAAATTTTTCCGAGATAAAAGTATCCTATGTCCTTTTCCGTGACTCAAGAAATCGGTTCAGCGGTTTGGGCGCGAAGAGGTAACAGACAGACAGACAGACAGACAGACAGACAGGCAGACAGGCACACTTTCGCATTTATAATATTAGTATAAATTATACGGGCTAGAGTTTCTCTCTGAAGCCTTCGCTACTGCTATTTACCTCAATTTCAACCTCAATTCCCTTTTCAAGCGTAATTACTCAAGCTACAATTTCAATGCGTAATTCCATCAGTTAACAATTAAGCTGATTATAGTGCTGTCTTTGAAATTGCGAGAAGTGTGGACGCTTTGTATGCCACAATTCCAAGGCGGCGTCATTTCCAATTCGGCCGGATCTGCCCGGATTCCCATCAATACTTCTAGATCCAGCACGGACCTAAAAAATATACAGGATGTATCGAAACTAAGTGATAATACTTTAGGGTGTGTATGGGTCCCTAAGTAGAGTTTGCTGTGAAAGTAGCAGCGCTGAAAGAGTAACTTTTTTTTCAACTTTGTATTGAAAAATGCATGACGCGCGGGCGCTTGCCCATACAAACACTTATTTTTTCTTTCAGCGCTGCTACTTTCACAGTAAACTCTATGTATGAGGAACACATACACACCCTAAAGTATTATCACTTAGTTTTGTTACTTAGTATGTATTAAATGGTTGAACTGCGCAGCTATATCGTCGTATAGCGGGCAATAGCATATTATATATTATTGTCTTTTCCGCCTCGTAAAATAAAACGCCTCCGTGGTCTAGTGGTTAGAGCGTCGCTCTCGACTCCGGAGGTGCGAATCCCGCGTAGGAAACATGTTATTTCCATGTTTGGTTAGGACAATGCAGGCTGATCACCTGATTGTCTGACAAGTAAGATGATCCATGCGTCGGATGGGCATGTAAAAAGTCAGTCCTGCGTCTGATCTCTCGCCAGTCGTGTTGGTCTTCCGTCCCACTGGGTTATGAGAGAAAAAGGAATAGAGAGCGCTCTTATGTACTGCGCACACACTTGGGCACTATAAAACTACTCCTGCGTAACAGGCCTGGTTTCAATTAAACTGGCTGATTTTATTGTCTTTTCTATTTACACTCAAACATCGACCTTAGCCAAGGTTTATTCGATTTTGCAACAATATGTATCATACTAGCGTAGTTTAATCCGACTGTCATCAAAATGCTTTCATTAGGAGAATTTTGCATCACAACCTCCAATTATATGAGTATAATGCTATACAAACTAGCAATTCAGCAAAATAGCCATGTAATAGCGAAAACCACTGTATGCATTCAGTTTCAATAGGAATGTTTCGACTTAGTACCCCGATTCTATGATACCAATCCAACATTAATCTTTTATACAAATTCGATTCAGTCCGGTGTTTTTATAAAAAGTCGTCAAATGCGTTCAGTTCCAAAATATAACCCAGTATACAATATACTGTCCGGTGCTCTTGAGTCGATGATGATGATGTCTATAGTCAGGACAATTCAAGGTGGCACCAGCAGTCATTGACCCTTCTAGTCTAGGAGGAATGTGAAAAATGCACACTGTATTCTGTTAACTTAAGAATATAATCGGCCAAGTGCGAGTCGGAATCGCGCACGATTTCCGTACCGCGACAGTAGGCAAAAAAATGTGTTTTTATATGCGAGCCCCCCTTAAATATTTATTTCATTTTTATTTTATTATTAATTATTTAAGTAGGTATACATAATATAATTGAGGATTTTGTGAAAATTTCAAGTGCCTATTTTGTTACCATTACTGATATAGAGCAAAAAAATCACATTAGTTGTATGGCAGCCCCTCTTAATTTTTAATTTTATTTTGTTTTTAGTATTTTTTGTTAAAGCGGCAACAGAAATACACAATCTGTGAAAATTTCAAAAGTCTATAGCGATTTTTGAGATACAGTCTAGAGACAGACAGACGGACAGACAGACAACGAAGTCTTAGTAATAGGGTCCCGTTTTTATCCTTTGGGTACGGAACCCTAAAAATTCAATTCTTGTAAAGAAACAGACTTATAGTTTCATCGCAAAACGTCTTGGTTACCTCTTCGTATCTCTCTCCAACTATTTATGAGTATGAAGTGATATAATACATAATGTGTTGATGTGTTCATATCGTGTATGCATACACAAGCACGATTGAACATGAACTCTATGAGATTAAATTGTCAACGTGCCGATAAGTGCCGACTGGACATCAAAAAAAGAGTTCTGCTGTCATGTATCACACGTCTCTTTTTAGCACGCAGTGTTACTGATAGTGACATCTCGCTTGCTCAGGCCTTTGTTTCTCTATTCCGCTAGGTACATTAACTTTTTGATATCACCCGACTAGAAACATTTGTCACTTCATTGCCGATCGCGGTTTGTATAGAAAATGACGAATTTTTTGACAGGGACTGCTACAGACATAATGCCGCGACTTGAGAAAGAAATTTCCGAAATCAGGCTCTAAAAATGTTTCTTGCCTTTGTTTCCTACTGTATTCGCATACTTAATTCGCATAAACGTCGCAAGAAACGTTAAAAAAGTATCTTGTGAATACAGTTCTGTTAATCAAAGCTGTATGTTGGACTAACATAGAAAAGTCAGGATAATAGCTACAAGCTGACAACCATAAAGTTAATATAACTAGCGGAATAGAGAAACAAAGGCCTGAGCAAGAGAGATGTCACTAACAGTAACACTGCGTGGTAAAAAGAGACGTGTGATACATGACAGCAGCACTCTTTTTTGACGTCCAGTCGGCACGTGCCGCACGTTTTTTTTCGACAATTTAATCTAATAGAATTCATGTTCAATCATGCTTGTGTAAGTGTATACGTATACATATTTTTCACACAGATGAAAACCAATTTTGGTTTCCGTCACACCGGTATCTGTATGCGCGTAAGACGGTTTCGACGAGGTAAATTATTAATTATATTGATAAAAAATAACCTCTTATCTTCGATAAATAATATTCCGTGTTAGTAATGTTCATGCCGCGGGCCTGTCGGGATGTGGGTAATGTGCTATTTAAAAACCGATAAGTGTTATCGCTATCGCGCGTAGTGAAAATCAGTGCTATCAGTATTGTAAAATGATTAAAAAGAGAAAATAAAATGGATCCGTCTACTAGTGAAAACGAAAAGACCGAGAAGAAGAAGGGCTGCTGGGCGCGATTTAAAAGCTTCTTCGAGGGGCGCGGTTTCGATTTGGAATTCGAATTCCGCGAGCCGATTCCGAAGGATCCTACCGAGGATGCGTATCGCAAACTTGACGATCGAAAGTCGGTGAATAAGGGGCCCGAAGAGATAGTAACTATAGATGGTGAGCTAACAGGGGTGATCAACTTTTACGAGCAATTCGCAGCGCTGGCTGATGACACCAGGGAGGAGCATCACGAGTCCAGGAGACGGTCTACCACGAGACACCGGGTTTCCATGAGACCGAGCATGATGCTGACCAATATAGCTGAAGAGGCGTGCGAAATTGACATCGATGAAGTAGCAGAGGTAAAATGTTGCTTCGTTTCTGTTCAGCTTAAATATCAATAGCCCCCGACGAAAATAAAAGGGGTATTATAGTGTATATTGTCTGACAGTGTGACTATCCAGAGCATTGTCTCATTGTCACTGTCGACTATGCGTAGTGTAGTAGAAGGATCCAAACGAGTATTCCGATTTTTAGAGTATTTAAGAAAAAAAGTACTTATATAATCAATTCAAGGAATTTCTAAGAACACTCCCGATCATGTTCACTTTTCAAACAAAAAAAACTAGATCAAAACCTGTCCACCTATTCATCTGTCCACCTAAACAGACGGCCAAACTCATAACATCCCTCTGTTTATACAGGGGGTTAAAAACATAATGATTTAGGATATTTGATATTTCCTCGAACATTTATTAATCTAAATCAAATCTAATTGAAATAATATTATCGGAATCGTGAATAGTTTATCATCGCAGCTATTGTTGTATTATCAATCAGTGCTCACAAAGGGAAACGTCGATAGCCGTTTTCGCCTTTCGTTATAGAACATTTGTATACAGAATAAAGAATTACCTGATAATAATATAGCTAAGACTCAGAGATGAATAACAATTTCTTAACTGTGATTAAATTAATATTTTGACATAAGCCCCATACATTATCTGTCAAACTCTTCATTAAATTAAAGTTTAATCATTATTAAATGTCTCTGAATACGGCCGTTAGTCTGCATGTAGTAGTTACGATATCGAAGTTAGATAATAGATGTCAAGAATTGTGTAATATGAGATTTGACATAACGCATCGCTGTGTAATCTTATATCCTTAAACGAGCAATTCTTGTATATATATAATTGGAATCTCGGAATCGGCTCCAACGAATTTCATGAAATTTAGTATATAGGGGGTTTCGGGGACGATAAATCGATCTAGCTAGGAATCATTTCTAGAAAATTACATTTTATTCGTCTTTTATAGAATACCGAGTATAATAACCGAGCAAAGCTCGGTCAAATAGCTAGTAATATAATTATACCATACAGTATATGTACCATATAATGTATTGTAACATATGTAATTATACCATATTATAGTATTGATATAGCTAACTTCGTTATAGAAAATGGTGAATGCGATATGACAACTTTACGTGGTAGAGCCATGCTTCGGCCTGAATAGGGCCGGCTCGACCGGAGAAATACCACGGGCTCACAGAAAACCAGCGTGAAACAGCGCTCGAGCTGTGTTTCGCCGAGTGAGTGAGTTTACCGGAGGCCCAATTCCCTTCCCTTCCCTTCCCTATTCCCTTTCTTACCTCCCCTACCCTGTAATCCTATTCCCTCTTAAAAAGCCGGCAACGCACCTGCAGCTCTTCTGATGTTGCGAGTGTCCATGGGCGACGGAAGTTGCTTTCCATCGGGTGACCCGTTTGCTTGTTTGCCCCCTTATTTCATAAAAAAACACATTAGTTTCCATGAATCTCTATGTAATTACCTCGCTAGCTTCATATTGCTAACCACGGAGGCAATTTCATAAAATATCATCAACTAGTAGTGATAAATATGTCATTTGATGCTTGATGTCGTCTGCTTCCTTTATTATATTTAAGCCCCTATTAGTTAAAGACTAGATATGCTAATGGATATCTATGTTATGGCGGCTCTCGACATAGGCGAACGCGTTGGCCAACGCGTCTGCAGACGCGTTGGCCCAATGTGTAGAACGGGGGTTCGCGCGTTGGCCAACGTCTAAATACCTACGGCCAACGCGCGAACGCCCGTTCTATGGCGGCTCTCGACATAGGCGAACGCGTTGGCCAACGCGTCTGCAGACGCGTTGGCCCAATGTGTAGAACGGGCGTTCGCGCGTTGGCCAACGTCTAAATACCTACGGCCAACGCGCGAACGCCCGTTCTACACATTGGGCCAACGCGTCCGCAGACGCGTTGGCCAACGCGTTCGCCTATGTCGAGAGCCGCCACTACACATTGGGCCAACGCGTCTGCAGACGCGTTGGCCAACGCGTTCGCCTATGTCGAGAGCCGCCATTAGGATTATTATAAACTTGGGATTTCGTCAAGTTAAGAATTTTATGTAATTTACATAGTTTTATGCTAAGTACTCACATACGGTTTTGCTCGATAGTTTTACTCCAAATCGAAGGAAATGACACACATTTGACATATTTAATTCCATCGAGCCGGCTCGAAGCGAGCCTTCGAGCTGTCAGTTTTGCGGTCCACACGGTGGTTATTGCTCGTTTATGGAGTAAAACTATCGAGCAAAACCGTATGTGAGTACTTAGCAATTTAAGTCCCCATAATATTATGCTAATGGATATCTATGTTAGGATTATTATAAACTTGGGATTTCGTCAAGTTAAGAATATTATGTAATTTACATAATTTTAGACGTATTGAGAGTTGTCTTGACATTGTCTCTATGACCAAAAAATTTGCCCCAAGGCCGAACAATGTTTGATCGTATAATTTCGTAAGAAAATTGGTATTTTCCGAAGAAAAGCTCTTATTATGTAAGGATAATGGTGCCGGAACAAATCAGAGATGCCGTACAAATATTCATATTACTTTGTTCAGAAATTAGATTAGATAATCAATTAATAATAATAATAGCTCCCAACACCGGTTTCGGTGACGGTGGCCGGTTTCATTGACACCAGGCCAGCTACGCAGGAGTAATTTTATAGTGCCCTAGTGTGTGCGCAGTACACAAGAGCACTCTCTATTCCTTTACTCTCATAACCCAGTGGGACGGACAACCGACACGACTGGCGAGAGATCAGGCGCAGGACCGACTTTTTACATGCCCATCCGACGCATGGATCATCTTACTTGTCAGACAATCAGGTAATCAGCCTGCATTGTCCTAACCAAACTTGGAAATAACATGTTTCCAACGCGGGAATCGAACCCACGACCTCCGAGTCAAGAGCCGCGCTCTATACCACTAGACCACGGAGGCGTTAGGAGGATAATCAATTATTACCTATTTGAGTACAGATTGGCTAGAATTCTTCATACCTATCTAAATCGGTTCAGGGGCTTCAGTGTACAACGAATGGACAAACTTTAAGATTATAATATGTAATTTTACTATTTAATGTCTCGATCGTGGGTATCGCAGACACAATAGATTTTCAATTGTTATGCGACAGCCGGGTGCCACTTGGGAATTGATAGGTTAAGGGGGCGACTAACCCTAAATTGTCGATTTTATAATTTATTTTTATACTTGAAAATAAGCCCCGAATTGTTTAATTTTCTAAACATAGATACTACATTATATTTTCGAGAATCCAATCTAGCGAAAACACGATATCTTAAAATTTTCTCGATAGAAAACAATCATAAAGATGCATCTAATTTTCATTTTTAATTTTTTTTTACCGTGCATTATAATAACTTAGTTTATAAGTTAATATTTTAACACATTGTATAAAATTCTATTATTGAGAAACTAGCCTAGAGTATTTTTAAAACGTTGTAACTATATTTATCGAGTTATTGAGAAAAAACTAATTTGGCGATAAATCCGCGTCGTCCTTTTTCACCTGGCATATGAAAGACGGGTGTGAGTGTGAAGAGAGAAGGACGATGTTTGCTTTTTTGCGTTAGTCGCCCTCTTAAAGGGAAGCATAGATCTGTTGATATTACCTTTTTAACTCAGAGTTTCTTTTGAAAATGTATCTTATTATATGTCATCATAATTATTATAAAGCATAAGATGTCAAATAATTCTAAACGAGTAAACGGTCTTCCCTACTAGACAAGTGGCAAGCGATTATCGTAAACGCAAACAAAATGTATGCGATTTGACATTAGCGAATACTAATGTCAAATCCCATACATTTTGTTGGCGTTTACGATAATCGCTTGACACTTGTCCCTAGGCCCTGTATTGTCAATTGTCATTCCCAACATGACAATAGTCTACTATACAGTCCACTATATATAGTCGAGTACAGTAATAGTCCACTCTGACGCCAGTTCAAAGTGAACTAAATCGTATTGAGAATTGTGATGAAATTTACGGCTATTCAGATCACGCCTAAATGCGTATTCAATGTGGCGCCCGATTCTTGTTCCTCGTATGTAGTTTCAGTAGGATACATTATATTATTACTGCAATGTTTTCCTCTACGAATAATAAAAACTAAGGAAGAGTAATTGTGTCAAAAAATTTATCCACGAGTCTACAAAATGTGACCCGAATACATGCATACTTTATGCATGTATTCGGTACACAATTTTGTGTAAATATAGAAGTGACAATGAATGCTTTATTTCGTAAATTTGAGTGTTAGTGTTTCGTTGCTATTGCCATATTTTAGTGTGCGAAAAGGAACCAAATTCAAAACGGTTGCAGTATGGGAGTTACTTTTTACTTTTCATTATTCGCAGGTTTTCATGCTAAAGGTCTTCGGCTAAAGGCAGCACCAGCATAGACGGTAAACAAAAAGTTAGTTCGACGTTTGACAACGTTTCTGTCAATATTCTGATATGAATTGTGGTCGGATTATTTACTACATGTGCTGCTACGACCTTCGCTTAATATTCCCTATTGCAGCGTGTCCAACTCCGGCGCGTGAGTCTGAGCTCGCAGCTACTTTCTAGGCATGAGAATCGCGCCCCGATGTTTATTTTCAATCAAAACTTTTGTTATTTGATCGCTTTTCCGGAGAAAAGTGCAGGATTATTGTTATTTGTACTTAATTTTCTATAAAATCTTTTATCTTCGATTCGTATTTTTAATAATAAACTCATACTAATATTATAAGTGCGAAATTGTGTCTGTCAGTTGCTTCTTCACTTTCAAACCGCTGAATCGGTTTTGCTGAAACTTGGTATGGAGAAACTTTGAGTCCCGGGAAAGGACAAAGTATACTTTTTATCCCGAAAAAATCCACGGTTCCCGCGCAATAATTTTGCGCAATGGAATTGTAGGCATTATCAAGTAAATAAATGAAAACATATTTTTTATACACATAAGCGAAATAACACAGCCATTTACTATTATTAATAAGACGAGCTTTTGCCCGCGGCTTCGCTCGCGTTAAGAAGTATTATTATATACAAACTTTCATCCCCTATTTTAACCCCTTGGGGGTGGAATTGATCAAAATCCTTTCTTAGCAGATGCCTACGTCATAACAGCTACCTGCATGCCAAATTTTAGCTCGATCGGTCCAGTGGTTTGGGCTGTGCGTTGATAGATCACCATGTCAGTCAGTCACCTTTGAGTTTTATATATATAATATAAGATATAAGATTACAAGTAGAGATGTGCTACATAAGTATTATCTTGTGTTCTGAGAAATCTGTATGTTTAAAGCAAACAACTCTTATTTTCGGAAAAGCAAAAATAAAATAAATAGAATGAAAACAAAATCTCAGTAACAATTAGATTAAAGATCTTTATCTCCGATTTGATTATACAAGATTATGCTAAACCTTTTCGTTTAGATTATATTAAAGCTAAGTTCTATTTCATTTTAAATAATAACTTACATAACAAAAAATAAACAAAGCTTTAATACAGAATAGCTCTGTACGAGTAATTAAAACTGTATGTTTTAAGAGAATACAAAATAATAACAGAGAAATTGTCTGGCAAATATTACTTGGTCTTATTTTCTGAATCGTATTTGTATGTAGTTTAATTCTACCAATGTTGTATGTATAAGATTTTTTTTTATAAAATAAGGGGGCAAACGAGCAAACGGGTCACCTGATGGAAAGCAACTTCCGTCGCCACACACGCAATAACAGAAGAGCTGCAGGTGCGTTGCCGGCCTTTTAAGTGGGAATATTGTAATAGGGTATGGGAGGGTAGGGAAGGAAATAGGGTAGAGAATTTGCCCCCTTAAGCAGGCCTGTCCCACTCGCGCGTTTAGGTATCGAACTGTAAAGGGGCAGATCACAAGGGACTCACAAGCGAGCGGTGACGCGCGCGCAAGGTTTTTTCGTCGCATATATTATCTACGTACTGATTTAACCGCTGTGACAGAATCATTATTAATCTGATAAATATGAACAATTGAAAAAAGTCAAAGAAATATTTCAATAAAGTAATTTAAGACTTTAAAATACAAAAAAAGAAAAAAAAAATACACAAACATAGCAAATAAACCAATTTGTTACAAACAAACCGCATACTACACATAAATAAACACAAGTTACTATGTTTAAGTTGTAAAAAAATCCTGACCAGCTCCTACACTATAATCGAATATAAAACTATAATAAAATATACGTTGGGTTAGGTAGGTACCTAAAATTTGATTATTACTGTAAATAAGTTTGCTATTAGTAGCTCTATAGTAATTAAAATAAGATTAAAATATTTTCTAAAAGGTGACAATCTTGATTTCGTCAGAAAGGGTACCTCTTACGCGATAGAAAGAGAGCGCACATCTAGGCAAATATAATTGTAGGCACCTAGCACTGCGCGGTTGGAATTTGAACTTTATAGTATCGTAGCATGAGTTGTTATTTTTTTAAACGGGTTCCACGAGAGGGAATTCTGTTGGTACTACTAATATATATTCTGTGCCTCAAGTAAACTCACTCACTCGGTGAAACACAGCGCAAGCACTGTTTCACGCCGGTTTTCTGTGAGCCCGTATTTCTCCGGTCGAGCCGGCCCATTCGTGCCGAAGCATAGCTCTCCCACGTTAAATAGAAGAACCTACTCTTAGGAGTTAAGAGTAAAAATATTTTAACGTACTTAAAAATTATATATTTTTTTTTCTTGTGCCAAATCAGTTTTAATTTTTTAAACAACGTGTAAAGAAATCACGAAACACGAACTTAACTTTTCTTATTTGGTAACTGAATTCGAGAGTTACGTGTAGTTTATCTCAATAATTATGTAATAAATTTTAATTTCAAGTAAATAAACGAGAATAACAGTAACTATAGTTACTGTTATTCTCGTTTAATCAAGTAAATAAACGAGAATAACAGTAACTATAGTTACTGTTATTCTCGTTTAATCAAGTAAATAAACGAGAATAACAGTAACTATAGTTACTGTTATTCTCGTTTAATCAAGTAAATAAACGAGAATAACAGTAACTATAGTTACTGTTATTCTCGTTTAATCAAGTAAATAAACGAGAATAACAGTAACTATAGTTACTGTTATTCTCGTTTAATCAAGTAAATAAACGAGAATAACAGTAACTATAGTTACTGTTATTCTCGTTTAATCAAGTAAATAAACGAGAATAACAGTAACTATAGTTACTGTTATTCTCGTTTAATCAAGTAAATAAACGAGAATAACAGTAACTATAGTTACTGTTATTCTCGTTTAATCAAGTAAATAAACGAGAATAACAGTAACTATAGTTACTGTTATTCTCGTTTAATCAAGTAAATAAACGAGAATAACAGTAACTATAGTTACTGTTATTCTCGTTTAATCAAGTAAATAAACGAGAATAACAGTAACTATAGTTACTGTTATTCTCGTTTGTTTACTTGAAATTAAGACATCGATCATCTCTAAGACTCGCAAAAGACATCTATAATATAATATAGCTGTCTTATGCGAGAAAATTGTTCGAGATAAAACATACTATCCTATTATATGCCCTTTTCGAAGACTCAAAATATATCCGTGTCAAATATCAATAACGTGATAAGGTAACGGACAGACACTCAATTTCGCATTTATAATATTAGTAAAAACTAATATTAAAGTTAAATCTTAAAGTTATCAAAAAATAACTGTTAAAAAAGCAAAGAAAAATAGCGATAATAATTTATTACTATATTCCGAATAACTGAGCTAAGTCGTTAGTCATACTAATATTAAAAATTAAAAAAATAAAGGCAAAAGTTTGTGAATTTGTTTGTAACTTCTTCACGGTAAAAAGGCTGGAGTGATTTCGATAAAATTTAGCATGGAGCTAGCTTACGTCTTGGATTAACACAATGGCTACATTTTACTTCGGAAAAATGTCTCATACCTCTGGGTAAATCAATGAAAATGATAAATCATCTACTGCTACGAATAATAAAAACTAAGGAAACGTAACTCCCATACTATTACCGTTTGTTCCTTTCGAACTGTCATAATATAACGTCAGCCTAATACCGCTCAAGGCCACCTAAATATTGCAAATATATTGAAATGTGTACCGAATACACATTTTTGACATCTATAATAATTGTTAATATGCAATTTACTTTCACTAAAAACCGCGGGTAAAACTAAGGGGCACAGCCAGTATTCGATAATTGCGAACAGAAGCACATCGCGTGCCACATCGATATAACATCGATTAAACTCGATCGCGAATACAAATTGTTATAATTTACGACGACATTTTTATTATGGCTTACATTTTTCAAAATAGTGTTGTAAATATATCGATAAAACGAGGTAGCTTGGTAATAATAATAATAATGTTAGATATAATAAAAGTTTTTTTGTAAGTGATATAGAGATCTAAAGTGTTTTTTTTTTTTGATGAGGTGTAAGGTATAGGAAAAGAATAAAGATCATGGGGTAGGCGTTTGCCCAGCAGGCGGACAAAATAGGCTGTAAAAATTCATGTAGTATATACAATATATAATAACTACATGAGTTTTTACAGCCGCCATCATCTTAATAATAAGAAAAAACAGCGTTATCGAAATTGACTTTTATTCGTTAAAATACTCTTTCAATTATGCTTATCATCATAAAATACTGTATATTATATACGGCTCCACTCAGAAAAAAATAATGATTCCCTACCTTACCTTTTAATGAAGATTTTGACAAAGACTCCATATCACATATTATGTTTTATATTCACTTCAATTAATTAAAGTAAAGCAATCGTTAAATGTCTCTAATTACGGCCGATAAACAGCAACGGTTTCGCATTCGAGACAGACACACGTTATTTAGACGTTAAATCACGTCATCATAAACCGATCAAGTCGGAGAACGTTTACGCAGACGATCAATCACGAATTTCGAAATATCGATCTAAGGTACAACACTAGATTTGTTGCCAAATAAATTTCAATCGGGCTGACGGAGCGTCGACATTACGGGCGGGATTTGTTTAGATAATCCAATTCGCTCGCAGCAGGCGCCCCAGAGATTAATGTCGATGTTTTAATTGACACGAATGTACATCTCTACGTGTATTATCGATATGAATAATTGTAGTAGCAATTTTAATTGGTAATCAATTTTATTTTCAATTTACATGAAAGCATCAGTACGTCCCTATTCCCTATATAGGTAGGTAAGTATATTATCGATATGACTAATTGGATTAAAAAAACAATGGCTTTACCCCTACGTAATTTGAACCCGAATCGCGTTTCGACGGGTTCAAACTACGTGGTACCAGAGACCAGTATATTTATTACTCTATGGTGGTACAAAATTTCAAGTGGTAATTTTATTTTTCAGAATACAACAGTATATCCCTATTCCCTGCGTAAACAAGTATTAATTTGATATTGTACTAGCAATTTTTATTTTAATGACCACGAAAAAATCGGGTACAAGATATACATAGGATATATTATTATTGATATGACAGATTGTAGTCCGAGCAATTTTAATTTCAATTGACACGAAAACATATTGTACATTGCACAATATACGTAGGGAACGTATATTATTGATATGAAAAAATTTAGCAATATTAATTGAAAATATTTGACAGTTAAAATTAATATCGAGCATCTACTCCTACGTCCTTTCAAATATTATTATCGATATCACATTTGAGCAGCACTACTGTTTTAACTTTTTAACTATACGATAGTGTTCGAACAACCTCGTTTTTCTTTCGAAACCAAACTTTTTGCCTTGCTCTCAGTTTCATTCGCAACCGAAATTTCGGCTTTGCTCTTAGTTTCAGTCGAAACCGAAGTTTTTACCTTGCTCTCAGTTTCAGTCGAAACCGAACTTTTTACCTTGCTCTCAGTTTCGATCGAAACCGAACTTTTTGTCTTGCTCTCAGTTTCATTCGCAACCGAAATTTCGGCTTTGCTCTTAGTTTCAGTCGAAACCGAAGTTTTTACCTTGCTCTCAGTTTCAGTCGAAACCGAACTTTTTACCTTGCTCTCAGTTTCGATCGAAACCGAACTTTTTGTCTTGCTCTCAGTTTCGGTCGAAACCGAAATTTCGGCATTGCTCTTAGTTTCGGTCGAAACCGAAATTTCGGCGTAAAAGAAGGTAAGTACTAAAGTTTCTACGATGTACACGTGGCTCTACATAATACGAACTACGTACTTACCTAAAACATAATAAGTTGTGTCGTTTTTCTTCTGATTGTTACTAGTTAAGTAATTGTCTTGTGTGCAATAAACTGTAAATAAAAAAACCGGCCAAGTGCGTGTCGGGCCACGCGCAATATAGGGTTCCGTAGAACCGCTAGTTTTATTTTTATTTTTGTATGGTCAATGAATTTACATTAAAACTATAGGGGTTCCTGTTGACTACGCAACTTTAAAAAATATCATAGGTACTCTGCCCTTAATCGGTAACATTTTCTAGGTTTTGCCATAGACGGGTAAAAATGTAATAAAAGAAAATAGATACTATAGTCATATAATTATTTAATGAAAAAACTACCAGAGACAGTTAATATCAATAATGCTCAGTTCAAAACTAATACATAGAGTTTTGCCGGAGTTTAATAAAGCGGTTAGTGTATTTCTTGTTGAAAGTTTTGCCGCAAACAACGCATTTAACTTCTAGAGTTGTTTTTTGTATTGCCTATTTGCAGTCGAGTTTAAATAAGTCTCATTGAGATTATTTTTTTAGTTTTGAATGCAGAAAATGTTTTACTTTATTGCAAAGTTGTTTTAAGTTAGTTCTAGAGAATTAAACTAATTTACAAACTAGATGTTGCTCGCAGACAAAGCTTTGTTGAGTTTGTTGACGTTAATATAAGTACTGCCAGGGCCGTAGCTAGGGGGGGGCATAGTGGGGCAATGCCCTACCTTAAAATCACAATGCCCTACCTTAAAAATACCAATAATCGGCCAAGTGCGAGTTGGACCCGCGCACGAAGGGTTATACCGCGCACGTACCGTTATAGAGCAAAAATAGTATGGGACCTACCTACCTACCTAACCCTTAATTTTTTTTTTTTAACTTTTATTATTATTTATAAAATTACATATATTATTAAGGCCTTTGTGAAAATTTCAAGTGCCTACCTGTTGTCATCATTGATAGTTAAGCAAAAAATGTTAGAAAAATCACGTTTGTTGTATGGGAGCCCTCCTTAAATATTTAATTTATTTTGTTTTTAGTATTTGTTGTTATAGCGGCAACAGAAATACATAATCTGTGAAATTTTCATTTCTCTAGCTATTACCGTTCTTGAGTTACAGCCTGGAAACAGACGGACAGACGGACAGACATCGAAGTCTCAGTAATAGGGTCCCGTTTTTACCCTTTGGGTACGGAACCCTAAAAAGGAAGACCTAAAGGACTTGCATTACAGGTATTAGACAACAGAAATATACTTTATTCTTATGTAAACTCTACATTATATAGTTAAGATTTTTATTATACCTTTAAAAACTTTTTGTTCCGTTGGCAGGATTCGAACCCGCGCGCGTCCCCCGGATTAAGCTGCCAACCATTGGGCCACAGAAGTCGTCGATAATAATTCTTTGTTCTGTGTATAGATGGCATTTGAATCACGATTACATGAAGCGATGCGTCCATTTAATTATAATCTTAATGAAAAAAAAGATGTAGTACTGCAGTGTGCGAGTCCACGTTTTCAACTTTAACTGCAATTAATAGGCCTCAAAGACTGTCAATGGGTCACGAAAGAATGGCTGGTATGGTATTTCTGGCCTTTGAAAAAAAAAAGAACAAAAAAAGTTGATCTGAACGAAGTTCTTCGCATTTTTAATAATATGGCGAATCGTAGAATTCAGCTGTTTTAAATATTTTATGTTATTTTATTATTAATTATTATTTTAATAAGTTTGCAGAAACAATAATAATCTAAATATATTTTAAGTCGTATCTATTGACTCGTATCACCCAACCCAACAATTAATTATTATTTCCTCACTCTCACTCACACGTGGATCGCTACATCCAGAAGTTTAACCATATTGTTCGCTTGTTCTTCGTAATTAAGGATTTAATAATATGTAGTTCTTAGATATAGTGCTCATGCTTTGTCACAGAATTTTTTTAAGTATCTAAGAATAACTATTGAATGAATTGAATACATCATTGACCTAGAGATAAATCAAAACAACAAATACTAAAAACAAAATAAAATCAATATTTCAGGATTCGTGCTTTTTGGCCTTTTTTGCTGCATATTGATATTAATGGCAACAGGCACTGGACATTTTTGTGAAATCACTTAATTAATTAATAATACAATTAAAATAACATTTATATTTAAAGGAGGCTCAATTACAAAAAAACACAATTTTGGCATATTTTTTATCTATAACGGTACTAAACCCTTCGTGCACGAATCCAACTCGCACTTGACCGATTTTTTTTGCTTCCGCCCTACCTGTAACCGACGCTGCCCTACCTCAAATTTGACTCTAGCTCCAGCCCTGAGTACTGCACGTACCATGGGTTTTGCTGATGCAAAACTATCCTTTCCCGAGACAGTTTATGAGTTTTGTTGAACAACACGGCAAAACTCTATGTATAAGTTTTGAACTGCGGGGCTAAAATGGTCACATTTAGCAATTCCTCTCAATCAATTCCGCAAAAAGATTTGTCAAAACTGTCAAACTGACAAATGTCAAATCAGTACAAAAATACAGAAATGAATTGCAAGCAGAGTTGCATTTTGCGATTTTAGAAAATGAATCATATTATGATTCATATTATGATTCTTCAAAGCGACCATTTTAGCTCCGCTGAGCATTAGGGAGATCGCAGATCTACGGCGCACATACAGTCTCCATGGCCGCGCCATGCAGACTGTACGTGCGCCGCAGACTCGATCACACAAAAAGTGTGCCGTCTGCGATCTCCCTTATTGATATAACTGTATCTGGTAGTTTTTAAATTTAATATTAATACGAGAAAGAATATAGTTTTGCATCAATGCAAAATTATATTCTATCCCGAGACTGTTTCTTTGAGTCCATGTTTATAATTGTAATTAGTTCAGTAGTTCAGGCGTGAAGAGGTTACAGATAAGCAAACACGTTTTCACGATGATTCGCTATCCAATTATCCATACTAATATTAAAAATACAAAAATGTGTCTGTCTGACTGTGTGTTACCTCTTCACGCCGAAACCACAGAACCGATTTTTCTGAAATTCGGTATGGAAATACTTTAAGTCCCTAAAAAGGACATAGGATACTTTTTATTCTTGAAAAATATACGATTCCCGCACAATAAATAGATTTTAGCTCAACGGAGTCGCGGACATCGTCTACTTATTAAGTCAAAGTAAATAATAACTTAGCGTTCATTTAAAATGAATATTGAAATTAAATCCGTAAAAGCTTTAGTGATAACGCGGTAAAATGAATTTATAGTTTTATACTCCCACGTACTGTGAAGCCACAACCTCAACTATATTACAATTTATCTAAAGAGTTTGCAACGAGATTACGCTATTCCAACGTGATTCTATCAGCTTGAGTAGAATTAAATGCCTTTTAAAGTTTATCCAGGTAAATAGTTTTATATAAAGCCGGGTCCAGAGGAGTATAACGTGTAATGTAATTCACCGTGTAATGTAACACGAATTCTACGTGTGGACGGCGAGCATTACATGTAACGCTCGGGGTTTATCCATCGGCTGTCGGTTTTCGCGCGAGCACAAAGGCTCGTTTGGACAATTCGCTTTGAGTTCGTGTGCCGTCCACACTGTTGACGCTAAATTACACGTAATATTACTTTAAATACACGTTACACTCGTCTGAACCCGGCTTTATTACTCGTATGTCCTTGGAGGTATTTATGTATTAGTTGATGTCCGCAACTCCTTTGTTCGGGAATTCGTTTATCGTATAGGAACCGTACATTTTTCCGGAATAAAAAGTATCCTATGTCCTGTCCTGGGTCAGCATCTCCTCACCAAACATCATAATTATATCGGTTCTGCAGTATAAGGGTGAAGTGGTAAGACAAACAGACTAACAGATACACTATCGCATTTATGATTGAACGCCTCCGTGGTCTAGTGGTATAGAGCGCGGCTCTTGACTCGGAGGTCGTGGGTTCGATTCCCGCGTTGGAAACATGTTATTTCCAAGTTTGGTTAGGACAATGCAGGCTGATCACCTGATTGTCTGACAAGTAAGATGATCCATGCGTCGGATGGGCATGTAAAAAGTCGGTCCTGCGCCTGATCTCTCGCCAGTCGTGTCGGTCGTCCGTCCCACTGGGTTATGAGAGTAAAGGAATAGAGAGTGCTCTTGTGTACTGCGCACACACTTGGGCACTATAAATTACTCCTGCGTAGCTGGCCTACAAAATTCCAAATACGATGTAACTTCGTGGTATTATTATTATTATTAGTGTAGTTTTAATTCAACTGCCAAAACATAGCAGTCACTTTTTTCATTTTTTATGTTGAATTGCAACACATAGCAATAACCTTTTTTTTACATTTGATTGGATAAAGAGATTTAAAAGTGGTTTTAAATTCACGCAGCGATGCAATATCTCACCTTCGCATACCAATAATCTTTGTAAACATTTACGTTACAACCAAACATATTTCAGAGTATAATCCGTGATGGAAACAGCTTCGGCACGGTATATATCAATTAATTTCAACGAAAACAAATTCTGAGAATATTTCTCCTTTCAAAATAACGTAGGAGGTAAAAATATCGTAAGTTATTTGCAAAATTTATAAGGCTTAAGATGGTAAAAATGTTTTTAGGTTAATCACAAGATCAAGAGTGTTCTCTCGAGTGAGAAATGTTAGGTGATTAATTTAATTATGTTTTGTTTAATCAATTCATGTAAAGTACGATTAGGTAAAATAAAGGAGTCCAAAAAACCTGGATAGTGTAAGGACTTAAGGCGGGGATTAATCTCAATCCAAAACGATAACCTTGCACACAACCAAAGACCAAGCGTATACGCATCGCAATAAGATTCATTTTAGCTTAGCATAAAACTGTAGTTACTCGGGCGCATCTTCTCTATTTTTCATGTGTTTTTTAAAATATCTTTGGAAATAAACATTAAGAAACAATATTGTTCGGTTAAGGACATTTTAATATAGATTTACTAACAATTTATTCAAATAAAATGTATAAATTATCCTATTTAATACTTATATTTCGATGAAATAGATTTTTATCGGAGGTGAGTTTGTAAATTAATTACAGCCAAAGTATTACGTTTTATTAAAATGTTTATGGTTTAAGGTATTTTAAATATTGTGCTTTATATCTCATATTTTTAACACTTCGTTATTATATTGGAACTAGGTAAACCGGGAGTCACGGAATAACAAATTTTTATCCTTAAGTCTTAAAGCTTTTTATTTTATTCTCGCCTTAAGTCTTAAATTTATCATCGCCTTAAGTCTTAAAGCTTAAAGAGAGCGTTAAAGCCGGCTGGCCTCAGTGATATAATCCAACTTTATGCTGTTGATAAAATAAGATACCTTTTCAATTAGAAGCAAATAGCAACTCCATAACTGAAACAAACTCAGGAAAAGCGTGGAGTTAAAGATGTTTCTTTTTAATTTCACTTTTATGAGGTTTTGCCTTTGATGTTTTGGGAAACAAGTAAAGCTTTTCGCTGCTCCCGGTCTCTGTTATAGTAGGGGAGGGAGGCTATTTGTGGAGTCACTCGAGCGTCATGGAGACCTAGTATGTTTTTCACATTAGGTAAAGCTGATAAAAAAATAATCAGAGCGTTTTTTATTTTAGCGGTGGGTTTAGAAACCTGCAGCTATTTTAAAGTTTTGAAAAAGAGAATATATTAATAAAATTGCTTATTTAGGTAAATTATAAATATATTTTAGACAACAAGAACTAAATCATTTAGTTTAGTGTAAAATAAAATATCTGCGAAGCATATTTAGTAAAATATGAAGCTTTATTTCTTTATATTTTAAATTGTCACTACAGGCTTACCTAACCTCTGAATCGTCAGTGCTTTATATGGAAGCTTCTTTGGGGTATTATACTAAACATCCCCTATCTTTATCTGATAGATCCGATGATATTTCAATATTTAGGAAAAAAATTAACCCACCACTTGAGAAATCTGATTTCTATACTATGATAACTATATTATGGTATACAAGCTTAATCTGACACGCTCGAGCTTGTCCCGAAATCCCCTCTTCCCCTCCCCAACTATTAAGTGTTACTAATAAATATATTATAACAGCTTGTATGTATAAAATACAGTATTAAATGCACGTTGCCTTTGTCTGCTATACGACTTTTTAGTGCCAGACACAAACAGATAGTTTATACCAGCGGTCGGAACCGCGTGTTACACGCGGCCCGCGGGCCGCATGCGGCCCGTGAATGTGTTACGAATAAGTTATATCATGACGTATTAAAAAACAGTATTTTCTAATATTGCCAGTAGTAATTGCCTCTTAAGAACGTAGCTGTTTGTGTCATTTTATAACAAACACTAAACTTATTTCCCTTCATTATGTGTCGGTATACTGAGCTTCTAGGGTTAATACGAGTATGAGGCCTGCGGCCCGCCTTTAGTTTGTTTTGCAACCTTGTGAGTTGCCGCTGGTTTATACTATTTTCATGATTTTAGCCTTTATAAGCTATTGCATTTCATAGCATATTTTGTCGCGAGCTTTGAGCGCGACGACGGAAAAAAGACATTCCGTAACGAAAATAAACCTAACACTCCCTTCCCCCTCTCCGACCGGCCGTTTCAGTTCGGCAGACTTCGGCACGGTGATTGTGTGCGTGTGACTAGACGTATGCGAATCACAATAATTGCATAAGTTGATAAAAATGCTATGCATAATGTAATAGCTTTACCGCGGCAGTCCCCGAGTGCCGCACGTATTTTTTAGGGTTCCGTACCCAAAGGGTAAAAACGGGACCCTATTACTAAGACTTTCTGTCTGTCTGTCCGTCTGTCTGTCTCCAGGCTGTATCTTAGGAACGGTAATAGGTAGAGAGTTGAAATTTATCTGTTGCCGCTATAACAACAAATACTAAAAATAAAATTTTTAATTTTAAGGTGGTTCCCATACAACAAACGTGATTTTTAATCATTTTTGCTCGGTATCAATTGCAATAATGACAACAGGTAGCCACCTGAAATGTTCAAAAGATACTCAGGTTTATTTGTACTTTAATAACAAATAATACAATTTAAATAAAATTGATAATTTAGGGGGGTTCCCATACGAAAATACACATTTTTTTCCTATTTTTGCTCCATAATAGTACGGAACCCTTCGTGCGCGAGTCCAACTCACACTTGTTCATAGATATTTGTATGTGGCTACTGGCTATTTAATCGTGCAATATGCACACAAGTTTCGTAACGACTTGTACACACTCGAACTGATAAATACCTATCTCAACCTCGAAATAACATTCTATAATCGATAGGGATCTTATCTCCTCAATAGTTTGCATCGCAATGCCGAATATGTTCACTGGTTATATGGACTACATACTGTACACACAGTATAATATTACACAGTAGTTGCTAGACGGTCTGAGCGCCCCTAAACCATCAATTTTTTTTGTGCAATACGTGATACGTGACAATATGTGACCGTCTCGACTCTAGGGTTAATATTGAACGCGTCCGCCTTTTCATCTTATTGTCAAATAAGTTAAAATATTGTTATAGGTCTAGGGGCCCGCTGATAGGCACATGTGAAGCTCCTCTTCACGTTGATGGATAACCAAACCAGCCACGAGTTTTAAGTTTGTGGGGTAGTTAAATAGAATCGACGTCGATTCTAATTCATGTGGATTTGCCCAGAGAATAATATGCAACTCCACACATTCGCAACGGCTTCTATTTGTCATAGGCCAACGTGGAGATGCTAGGCATTACTCATGAACGTAAATTCATAATTTACGTAGCATAGCAATACAGTATCAAGTACGCGTGTCTATAACTTTTTTCTTTGTTGAGTTAGTTTATTTGCATAGTCATAGCTGTGCGATATGCAGGGTGTAACAAAACAAAGTGATAATACTTAAGGGGTCACGATTTTCACCATACAAAAGTGAAATGAAGACCGGCGTTGGATACCTGCTAGGTGTGCCAACACTGCCGAGCTTGGTCCAATTTGCGGCTGATTTGTTTAGGAATTTTATTGACATAATTTTCATTTTAATATTATCATAATTTAAGTTATTTTTTATTGTATCTTAGTGTAATAGTAAGTAATAGCTGCAAATAAATCATTATTCATTCATTCATTCATTCAATTTTTTTTTTGATCTTTCAGCGTTGCTACTTTCACAGTGAACTCTCTACAAGGAACACGTACACACCCTAAAGTATTATCACGTAGTTTTGTTACAGCCTGTATATTTTATATTTTTACCTGTACTCTACTGTATGCTTTTTACACTATGCTGCATATGACCGGCGCGGCGGCGGCTACATTAAACGGTCTGTTCACATTCATTTGCCTTTACGTTTAATGAAAATAACCCTTATGTCGATGTTATAAAGATCATGTCGACGTAAATTGGCTTTGAACGGACAGTTTGTACTTGGTTTTCAAGCATGGCTCGCGCAATTAAGAAATTATAAACATAGCAAGGTATTTTAGCTGTATAAGGGTTTTAGTATTGCACTAAGAAAATCGATACAGCGATGCGAGCTAGTAATTTACTAAATTGCTCGCCCGCTGGGCTAAACTTTTGTACTAATATTTAAATTAGGAATACTATAATATTATGACTTAAAATAATAATTATTATGTTTGCTTTTATGCAGCATATTTTTAATACTGCACTGCATAATAATATTTTAGTCCGGTCCATAAAGTTAATATACCTAGCGGAATTGAGCAACAATCTCGAGCTGTCAAACGAAACCAAAATTGGTTTTCATCTGTGTGAAAAATATGTGTACGTATACACTTACACAATCATGATTGAACATGAATTCTATGAGATTAAATTGTCAACGTACGGCACGTGCCGACTGGACGTCAAAGAAGAATGCTGCTGTCCTGTATCACACGGCTCTTGTTACCACGCAGTGTTACTGATAGTGACATCTCCCTTGCTCAGGCCTTTAAAAATAAAAATAATAAATAGATAAAATTATATCCAATTCGAGAAAAAGAAAAAAAAACAAATTGTGCCAAAAAACACGATTCAAAACAACCTAAATCTCACATTATATTACTCGCCTCAAGGCAGCCTTGAGATTTAGGTTGTTTTGAATCGTGTTTTTTGGCACAATTTGCTATTCTTTTTTTTTCTTTTTTCTCGAATTGGATAGAATTTTATCTATAGATTATTTCTGTCGTTTTCTTTTTATGAATTACAGCTCCAAGTTGCCGAAATTAACAGCAATTCTTTGCCAATTTTCCCTAAAATTTTGCCGAGTTACATATTTTTTTTACTCAACTATTTCATATTAAAGTGGTAAAAAGTAATTCCAACATTGTATAGACGACTTTCTCAACAGTACATTGTATTTTTTTCATACCGTTAAGACGTCAATACAATCCATAAACAGGTGATATTCTAAACCTTTTACAGCAAAAATCACAAAACTGTCGCGGGTTTGAGTTGGATTATTTAAAAATACTTAAAAAAAAAACAAAAATCTAGCTCCAACACTAGATTATAATTGAAATGATCTTACATGTTGTGCATTAAAACTTAAAGAAATACTGTATTTTAAATGTTAAATCACGTCTGTTAAATCAAAATTGGCAAAATTTCGTATACGGACTCTTCCGGTCCGGTCCGAATAGACGCAAGAAAATCCTAATTTACCTGGCTCGCTCGCTTCGCTGCTCTTAACATATTTAATTCATTAATATTTAAATTAGGCTGTATGCCTAATTTAAAAATAGGTCCTTAAAATATGCTATATCAGTAATCGGAAATAAACGATACAAAAAGTTTCAGTAAACAACCGAACATATCAGCTGATAAGTGATAATGTGACGAACTAAGTATATAGTTGTGATAAGACGGTAATATAGTCCAGATTTAATCGTCTAATACAAATAAGGTCAAGTAGTTGTAAGTTCATGTTGTCTCTTTAGTTCTCACTTCTCAAAATAAATGGAAGTAACTAAAAATATACAGTCGATTATAGAACCTTCTCATTTCATCAAAAACGTTACAAAGTGTTGTAAATATGTGCACCAACCCTAATGCTAAGTACTCACATACAGTTTTGCTCGATCGAGCAATAACGTCGAGCAAAACCCGCGGCTCGGGCTTTCATCCACACATTCAGCATTGGTCGATAGTTTACTCTAAATCGATATATTTAATCGAGCCTTCGAACTGGCTCAATGCGAGCCTTCGAGCTGTGAGTTTTGCGGTCCACACGGTAATTATTACTCGATTTGAGTAAAACTATCGAGCAAAACCGTGTGTGTGTACTTTGCATAAAGATTAATTATTATCTGGAATTTGGTCGTTGTTTACTGAAAGATATGCGTCACTTATTCAACGACGGCAAAATATTCTTTCTAGACTTTGCTGAATATAATATTAATTATAAATGCGAAAGTGTGTTTGTCTGTCTATCTGCTATCTCTTCACGCTGAAGATCTTGATGAAAGATGAATCACTGCTCTGTATCGATTTTGCTGCGGTAAGCGGACACTTGGTGTCCTTTTTTTTTGAGACGGGGAATGCTGTTGCGCTTGCCGGAGGGTTTGGGGACAACTCCTCCGGGTATGTAGGACTCGCTGCGGCCGTGAAGATGGTGAATTGACCGCAGCCCTACCCACTAAAACCCGTCTATACTCTTCCACTCTTCGCACGCAGGATTGCGAGAACGCGCGAGCTTTCTTTCTGCAGTAGACACTTGGACCTTGGTGTCCAAGGAAAAAGCACAGATCTAGCAAGGTTCGCGCCCTGCGCTTGGAAAAAGGATATAGAGGACCTAGAATAGTCTTTGTTCCTGAAAAATGTACAGTTGATGGTGCAACGTGGTTGCGGGTTTCATCTAGTTTGTTAAATTATGGATATTCGTTACCCCTATTATTCACTAAAGATAAGATATACAAAGAATATGTTCGAGGGTCATACGTCATTTCTTAGTGAGTGCCGACTTCGCTTTAAAATATTTATCAGTTTATCAGCACTTATAGTTAATAGCCTATAAATCTCAGTTTTAATAGCTTAATAAATTATGTATGTACCGTTTGTGTAGTAGCTGGTAGAAATGGCAATTTTAAAGTGGAAATAGAAAGTGATTTTGTGTGGTTTATAGTGGTTTTAATTAGTTGTTATCTGTTTAAAAATAAATAATATTTTTGATTGGTTAATATTTTAACATTAGCCAATCAAAATCGCTAGATAAACTCCTACCAAACAAAAAATAAAGAAACTGGACATGAAAAAATACGCAAATTTTTTATAGTATTTGTATGCTATAATTACTTTTCTCAATGCTATTAATTCATATACTGTATTGACTAAAAAGGACTTCTGTAAATTGACGTATAAAACGTCTATAAAAATTTGCTAAATAGTAATTTTATGGACCGATTTTTCAGGATGTGAAAGAGACTTAACGCTTAATGGGTCAGGTATCAATTTGTCTTTTATCAGACAAGCAATTTTTAGGAGTCGGTTAAATATATCAAAAAATGCATTATATTATATTCTATCTATATCTCTAATCTATCTATCCTTTCACCGTCTCCGCTTCAGCACCTGAGGGTATTGTCCTGAGGCGTGGCCTTGGCCTACTGGCCCGGACGGCGGACACTCAACTGTCAACGCCAAATTGTTTCCATTTGCATACAGATTAGAAAAAAAATGTATTCCATTTAAAAAATCAATTAAATTGTCTGTTGATAAAGTATAGTTTATAAAGTGCGATTTATTTTGTCGATTTTAGGTTATAATATTTTCCAGACTTAGGATCAATTTATACTAGCGCAGAGTCGAAGCGAAGCGAATTCCCAAAAACTGAACACAGAAAATTCAACCTTATCTCCAGAGCGTAACGCATACATTACTTCTGCGAGGCCAATCAGCGTAGGTCGGGCGCGCGCCTTTTTTAATTCTGAGAAGTAATAAAATGCGTTAACGCTTTGGAGTTAAGGTTGAATTTGTTATTTTCAGTTTTAATAATTCGGTTCGATGCGCTTCGCTAGTATAAATTGACCCTTACAGCCGCAATCAGAGACATTTATTAATAACCTTCAATTTACTGAAGAGTTTGACAGATAATGTATGGGGCTTAAGTCAAACACTTCGTTTTATTACAGATAAGTAGATAACTAGCTATATGACCGAGCTTTGCTCGGTATTCCATTATTTACATTATTCCATTATTAAGTATTTACTAAAAATGATTCCTAGCTAGATCGATTTATCGCCCCCGAAACTCCCTATATACCTACTAAATTTCATGAAAATCATTGGAGCCGATTCCGAGATTCCAATTATATATATACAAGAATTGCTCGTTTAAAGGTACAAGATTAACTCAGAGTGTGACGGTTAATTGAAATATTAAAATGGAGAAAACATGATATTACTGTAACACTCTGGAACGAACTGTCGCCATCAGTATTTCCGAACCTATACGACCTGTAAACCTTCAAGAGAGCGTATTAACCCTCTTAAAAGGCTGGCAGCGCACCTGCAGTTCTTCTAATGTTGCGAGTGTCCATGGGCGACGGAAGTTGCTTTCCATCAGGTGACCCGTTTACTCGTTTGCCTATTATTTTATAAAAAAAATATTAATTACATAGGTATTTCGTTTACCGATTAAATCACGCTTAACCTTTACAAGCTGATAAACAAGATAAAATCGGTGTACTACTTTATCTATACATCCAAGGTTGCTCAAATCTAGTTGCTCTATGTATAAAAATGGCGCCCGGCTTTTTGATGGCGGCTTTTAAACGAAAAAGCTGTTAGTATATGCTGTGACAAGCTTTTGGTGGACTTCTGTGACCACAAAAACATGTAGGTGTAATAATAGCTCCCACACCGGTTTCGGTGACGGTGGCCGGTTTCATTGAAACCAGGCCAGCTACGCAGGAGTCATTTTATAGTGCCCAAGTGTGTGCGCTGTACACAAGAGCACTCTCTATTTCTTTACTCTCATAACCCAGTGGGACGGAAGACCGACACGACTGGCGAGAGATCAGGCGCAGGACCGACTTTTTACATGCCCATCCGACGCATGGATCATCTTACTTGTCAGTCAAGCAAGGTGGTCAGCCTGCACTGTCCTAACCAAACTTAAATAACATGTTTCCAACGCGGGAATCGAACCCCGACGACCTCCGAGTCAACAGCCGCGCTCTATACCACTAGACCCATGGACCCCACGGAGGCGTTAGGCCATGTAGGAGTAACAGCTAGGAAAATAAACGTCGATTGATTAAACAGATTTTAATATGGCTTGCTACTTTTTCTATGGCAAAACAGCGAAGCCACATTTCTCCATTCGTTGCCGTAACGCAACAATTACTACGACGACGCGCAATAATACAATACAAGACGATGACATCATAAAGCAGCGCATCGCATCATTCATCCTCCCACTTTATATCTACTCTCCGTTGTTCCATCGTGTTCGACAACGCAACGCGCAACGCATCAATACGTCAAAGTACGAGAGAAAATTAAATACTAGATGACGCGGCTGCAGCTCTATTATCTTATATACATTTTTTTTAAACTATCCTGTTTCTTTTCCTGGGATCCAAAGTATCTGATACCTTTGATCAAAACCGGTTTAGCTGTAGTGTGTGTCAGACCTCCCTGATATATTATATAGTTACGTGACATTTTAGTGGTTGTTTTCCCGCAGCAGAACGATTTACCTATAGTAGTTCTATCGAATCATGCAAGTTATTTTTTGAAAATAAAAAATATTTTGTATGACGTACTATGGCAACTTTATGCCGATAGGCGCGAGCGGCTATGACCCGGCCGAATTTTTTTTATGATTTGCATAAAAAAACTTCATAAATCTACTAAGAATCATTTTACTGCGGGAAAACAACCATTAAAATTTCACGCAGTATTATTATTAATTAAGCATGAAGAGGTAACAAACAGACAAACACGCTTTCGTATTTGTAATATTAGTATGGATGTGTGTTTGTAAAACGATAGAGAAGAAGGACTCTAACTAGGCGGTTTTACTCTAATTTGAATAAAAATAATGAGCGGCGTCGTATTTATTAGCAGATAGCTCGGATGGACGACGAATAATTTATGACTTTATGAAGGATTAACGTCGTTATGAAAATAAATAAAAGGCGAAGTCCTCCGAACCCAGTTTCATGATATTATAACAAAATTTTCAACAAAAGGGGCGCGGAGCTAAGAAAAATATAAAATTATATTTCATAAACGCAAAAAAATATATTTGTATTCTCTTTAACTTTTTCAAAAATGGCACTCAGTTTTGTCCGTAACAGGGCGACCAGAGCGAAGTGCATCTTTGATATCAAAATTTCCGGATTGAAAACACTAAACCAAATTAGCGCTACTCTCACAGATACTACATTAGGTCCATAAACTCACAATTTTTTTTCTTGTGTTGCATTTTTACCATTTTTGTAATAAAATTTCAAAATGCATCGAATTTCTTCATTAGTATCACTCATTTTAACAATAAGAAAAACATATGAAAATCTCACATTTACCTAATTTGAATTTGGAATTGTATTGTGTAAAATTAAAACTTTTTAACGATACGAAAATCAGCCAGATACCCCAAGAGATTTTATGACAACATACCAAAATTGCGAAAAGACTTTTTCTCACCTCCGGGCGGAAAATTTCAACTTTCTTCCCGCTGCGCTTACCGATGTTGCCGTTTTCCGCCTCCGTCGATGAGAAGATCACAATATGTTTGTTGACTGCCAACAATTACATGTGATCTGAAACATTTCTTTTTTTCCTGCCTCAGGTGCGTAATGTACTATTTCCCCAATCTATTATTTTGATGCTCATTTCTTCCTGTGTGAACAACTAATGTTTATGAAAGTTTCGTACAGAAAACCTTCAATGATTTAAGGCATTATTTAGATGACAATGCCCTCTTGTCGACCCTCGAAGCCTTCACATAACGGAAATAAAGATGTATTGTTATTGGAGAAAATTGAACGTCCGTTCCGTAAGCTACGTGTTCACGGGACCGTTACGTAGATTAACGTTCCAGAAACAACTCACAAAATGTTTATAGAATTTTTTGTACTTTATTCTGTTTTGTAATATGTCGTTATTTGGACCATAGATACTTAAAAAAGTGAACTTAAAAGAAAATAATCGGTCAAGTGCGAGTAGGACTCGCGCACGAAGGGTACTGTACCAATATAGAGCAAAATTGTGTTTTTTCGTATGGTATATGGTATGGCCCCCTATAATTATTTTCTTTATTTAAATTTTATTATTAATTATTAAAGTATTAATAATATTGAATATTTTGTTAACATTTCAGGCGTCTACCTGCTGTTATCATTGATAGCGAAGAAAAAATGGCAAAAAAATCACGTTTGTTGTATGGGAGCCCCCCTTAAATATATATTTTTTTTGTTTTTGTATATTTTGTTGTTATAGCGGCAACAGAAATACACAATCTGTGAAAATTTCAGAAGTCTAGCTGTAGCGGTTCTTGAGTTACAGCCTGGAGACAGATAGACAGACGGACAGACATCGAAGTCTTAGTAATAAGGTACAGTTTTTATACTTTGGGTACGGAACCCTAAAAAGTGAACTAGAAAAAGGGAACTTCTACAAGTAAACTGTTAAAGTTGAAAGAATGATGGTTAATAGATAAACAATTTTCCATCCTGGGTTTTCCTTTAATTTCGTAATGTATTTTGTATAATATGTTTGAAGTGGAATTCAACCATTCCAAATAGACGGCTAGTGTATTACATTTACACAGAAACACAAAGGAAGTTTACATAAACCAGCAAACACGTCTAATTAGGTTCCCAGTCAGACAGTCAAAGTAAAATTGGGTGAAAGTCAAACGCGGGGCCTCGGCACGTGGAGGCACGCGGGGCAAACACGCTTGCCCCCGGGACCCCGTGTTGCCTTGAGTCTTGACCCCGTTACAGGGGGAGGGAGGCGGGGGGAGCCTGTCGCGTCATGTGTTCGGCATTTCGGGGTTGTGTAAATGAAAGAAATAAAGGCACCAGGAAAAAAGAATGAAACTGATGTATGTTAGATAATTTGAACGTCGTTGTGCTTTGTTCTGATGAGAGCTACGTTTTCGATTACAGAGAGAAGTAAAAAATCGAAAATTTTATTTGACGACAACGTGTGTGAAGTCGCTTCTGACAAAAATGTATGGGACTTGAGTTGACCTAGCAAATGCAATTTGTCGAAATTACGACAAATTGCAATCGCTAGGTCGACTTAAGGTCTCGCATTAACTATTACATACCAAAAACCCTCATACTTCTTTTAAGTTATAAACAATCATTATATATTTATTAGACATGAGAATATTATGTGTCATAATATAAAGTATTTAACTACATAAAGCGTATATACAGTACATAATGTTGTTTCACTGTTAATGAATTTTTGAATTGACGCGAAATTAAAGCAAATAATTTATGCACAAATTGAAAGTCTAAATGAAACCATTCATCACAAGTTTTGGCGGAAAGGATCAAGCTTTATTTTCTGCTCGGGTTTTTCCTGTTGTAGATAAAGTTTTCATATACCGGCATGAAATCTTTAGGAAAATTCCAAAAACGTGTATGACTTTACCTCATTGTAATAACTTGATTTTGTATGGTTTTTCATTATGGAGGAAAACCTCTGTTTTTCGTAAAGTGAAAAAACAAAGCTTGGTATTGATATCATTTTTAGAAAATGTCGCTCGGCCAAATAGCTAGTGCTACTTTAAATGTCACAATGTGCACGATAGCTAAACTTTTATTCAAGAAATGTCCCAAATTTTCATAAAAGATGTCCGCGAACCGTTGGTAGGCATTATGAAAACTGCATCATATATATATTTTTTTATGTAATAAGGGGGCAAACGAGCAAACGGGTCACCTGATGGAAAGCAACTTCCGTCGCCCATGGACACTCGCAGCATCAGTAGAGCTACAAGTGCGTTGCCGGCCTTTTAAGAGGGAATAGGGTAATAAGGAGAGTAGGAAAGGGAATAGGGGATAGTAGGGAAGGGAATAGGGTAGGGGATTGGGCCTCCGGTAAACTCACTCACTCGGCGAAACACAGCGCAAGCGCTGTTTCACGCCGGTTTTCTGTGAGAACGTGGTATTTCTCCGGTCGAGCCGGCCCATTCGTGCCGAAGCATGGCTCTCCCACGTATAATATATATTTTGTAAAACGATTCAAATTCATCTGATATGCTAGTAAAAGTCCAACGGTCTTACTACAAAATATTTAAACACCTGTTGAACAGTTGATTAGAGAAAAATTCAGTACAAAATGGTCTCCAAACAACTGTTCAACAGATGCTTAATCGTCTTTAGTTAAAGAGAAAATATTTTAATTGTACTGCTAGACGACAAGTTTGCTAGTTTCGCACGCGTACTACATCTCGTGAATATTTCTCTATCTGGCAGTGTACGCTACCAGGTTTTAAATAAAAGATTTAGGAACTTAAATGGACTGTATCAATAAAGATTGCTAAGTTACAATTAGGTATGATCATCGCCTACGATGACAATAAAGGAATGGACGATGCAGTTGTCCAAATTTTAAAATAAAACTATATCTAATATAGCTGTGTAGTGTGCGCTCGCGCCTAAGGCGCATGCGCTGGCGCAGCTAGGAGAACGCGCCCCGTTGCGGTGCAGCCGCAACAGGCAGCATTACACAGTTACATATTACAATATACATAATATGTATACAGGGTGCAGTTAAACCTTCCTGCAAAAAATTTTCCAGGGCTTAGGTATCATTAGGAGAGTTCATTTAACCAAAAAAATTGGGTGTTCTTTTTAATGACATATTTTATCCCATTTAAAATCGTTGCAGAACGCTTGCAGCGGGGGTGATGCGGGGGGAGGCGTGCGCGCGGGGGCACGTCACGCGCGGGCGACTTTTAGGGAGATCGCAGACGACAGACTTTTTGTGCGATCGAGTCTGCAGCGCCCATGCAGTCGGCTTGGCCGCAGTGTCCATTAATTGTAGTGTTTTTAAGGATTGAGAACTTTCGGAATCTATTTCTCAACATTTTAGTACTGAGTGATTATAAAATAAAATATACGTGTATTTGTATTTTCAACGAGGATTAATATATCAACATTTGGCAGGAAGGTTTAATTGCACCCTGTATACGGCCTTGTTTATGTAGTTAAGTAACAAACAATGTATATTACAAAGACGCTTCTCTCTGCAGAACAGATCTCCGCCGCCGTCGAACGTCCCCGCCGCACTGCTCTACGCGCCGCCAGAACCGCTAGAGGTGAGTTGATACTTTTTACCAAATTAAAGGCCATCCCTCGAGCAAACGACCTTGACCATGCATTTGTGTTAATGCTATTTTTTACTTATCTTGGTTCAAAATAGACCTAAAAAAATTCAAACGGGGTATTGTTGGTCTATTTGCATGTGTTTCAAATAAATGTAATTTTTAAATACTCCCTAGTGAAAGTATGCTTGAATTTAAATAAATTAGTATTACTTTGGAAGCTGATAGCATGGGTATGGAGGAAATTAATAACGGGGAAAGAAAATATTATGTTCATATTATATAGTGAAGATTATTGCTGTATGTATTTTTATTATAATTTTGTAGCTTTCAAATTATGAGTTAAGAGGAATCCACACCGCCGTTTTTCCATACAAACACTGTCCCCTGTTTCCTCCCTGGATAATGCCGGTAGAGTTATGATTTTTTTCCTGAATATCTATGGCCATTATTAGCATGTCCCTATGTTTTCTTTTTTTTTTCATAATTTTATTATTAAAAAAGATAATAACGTCTAAAAACCCAAAAAAAATAGCCAGATTTTCCTCTGTGTTCAAACACCCACAAAACAAAACTGGCTAGAATATACAAAAAAAATAAAACATAGGAACACAGCTTAAGCCTTGCTTTAATTCTTAATGAAAAAAGTACTTAAATCGGTTAAGTTTTGGAGAAGGAATCAGCGGACAACGAATCGAAGATTTTCTGTTCTTTGATTAGAACTTTTGTCGTGTTGTCGCTATCGCGCTCTGCGGTGGGAGACTTGAGATTGGTGAGACAGCAATACATTTTCAAATACCTATTTTCAATTTCTCTCGCCCCTGGTGTATCCTCTTAATAAGGCTCTAAAAACGATAAATTACGGCATCTCCGTATGGGAAGCGCCTTAACTTACTTTTAACAACAAAAGAGGTGGTTTTGATGTCCGTGCTACGCCGCGCTACACCGCGTCTACGCCGTGCTACATCGCTCTACGCGGCGTAGACGTAGAGACGTCTTATAATATACAGTGTGTAACAAAAATAAGTGATAATACTTTAGGGTGTGTACGTGTTCCTTGTGGAGAGTTCACTGTGAAAGTAGCAGCGCTGAAAGACGATTTTTTTTTCACTTTTGTATGGGCAAGGGCCCGAGCGTCACGAGTTTCCCCATACAAAAGTGAAAAAAATGTTGGTCTTTCAGCGCTGCTACTTTCACAGTGAACTCTCTACAAGGAACACGTACACACCCTAAAGTATTATCACTTATTTTTGTTACATCCTGTAGAGAGAAGTTAAGTTTACTATAATTATTTTGTAATATTTTTATTTGATATTGTAAGTTTTTCTATGAACCCAATATGAATAACTTACAATTTCAATTATTACAAAATATTATTTTCAATATAACAAAGTTGTACATAATACTGTTTTGTGTAGCATGCTTATAGTGCGTCTACTACAATATTTTATGAGTCTTGAACTCTTGAGTCTCTACGTCTCAAAATCTCGAAAGCGTAAATTGTAAGTCCCGCTTTATCCCAAGAGTAATTTTATTTTTATTTATTTATTTAAATCAGGCATCTTGGTCCATATTATATATACCTTATAGACTAACATACATAACATATAAACTAAAGCTAACACTAAGCACTAAACACTAAACACGTATTGTCTGCGACGTGTTCGGAAGTCATCCGCGGAACCTCCTGTAGACGACTCCAATCGGCCAGAACTCCTCCTACTCGAAGGTCGGTAGATGATGCGTCGGGACCCTCACCACAAAGGAGCTAAAATTGACTTTGTGGCGGGACTCCAAACACTCGACCCTCAAGACGAAGTGGGTCGTGCTCCTGATGTAGTTCACGACCTGCTCGCTGTACGGCTGCGTTTCCACCAGAGATGTGTTACGAGGAATGTGTTTTTGAGAACCAATAGAATCGCTTCATTGACGTGACCTCGCTCAGCGCGGCGATTCTATTGGATCTTAAAAACACATTCCTCGCAACACATCTCTGCTGGAAACTCAGCCTTATGCGGTTTCCCTAGCTCAGTACATTCTCTCCCTTAAATACCAATTTCACTCGCAGCTGCTATGCGTGTTCCCGGAGCGCACGTCGCGCGTCTGCGCCGCCGCGTGCGCCGCAGCCGCGCGCGTCGGCGGCGAGTCGCAGGCGGTGCGGACGCCGCGCGACGCGCTCGACGCCTTCCGCCGCGACGCCGACGCGCGGATACCGCACGTGGTCGTCGTCGACGCGCGGCAGCCGCAGCTGCTGGACGCGCCGTTGTTGGCCAGGTGAGTGTATACCCTTAGCTCAGGTGACTGTAGATCTAAAGTTAACCAAAACAAGTAGCCTTCTATGCTACCTTTTTTATTGCGACGGATGCAAACTAACTAATCATTGACAGTCATCCTCTTAGGCCGGCCATAGACGAACCGCATCTTGCAGTCGGTTCTCGACTGTGCCGTTGCCGCACGGCGATCTGCAGTTTTCATACTAAATTCATTCTGCAAAGTTTATAGAATATAATATGTTGTACCTTGTGAAGCAGGCATTTTATTTGCCGTAATAATTTTAAGTTTATCTGACCTTTAATTAAGTGATTATTGATGATGAAATTTCACGCATTAAAAATAATGACGTGTCTTTTATAGCCTCAACTCACGAATTAACTGTGCGTGCTACACTGAACAAATGTAGAAATATTTCAAAAATAAACATTATCAAAATCGTATAAAAATCGTAGGTGATACTCGTTCATTGTTATTGTGAAAAAAGCATGAAAGTGATATTAAATAACTGACCAAAACTTTTTTGTTTACTGTAATATGCTGCAAGTGCTGCGTCTATCGTTAAAACATTTTATTTTATAATTTATACAGAATGTGTTCTTACTTAGAGGTTAAAGAAAGACATAATTTCAAATAGCTGTATTACAGTAGCCGTTTCTAAGAAACAGCCTAGTGACAGACAGACAGTAAATACACCCTATTATACCTACCCTTTCGATACGAAACCCTAAAAAGGTTGTTTGGATACAATTTTATTTGAGCTCATTCATAGTCTAGCGACGAAAACCTCTTGACACTAGGTCTTGAGGTCAGTCTAGGACAGCTATACTCAACCCATCGAGCCTTTATCAGTGGCCCGCGTGAAGTTCAATTTTGAAATTCACGCCCACCGCCCAAAAAAGAACAAAATTGTCGTCAAAGTCGTGAAAATGTTTCCATTTCTATCACAAAATTCGAAGAACGTTATTTTTTAAACTTAAAAAAATTTGATTGCGGCCCGTGAAACCAAGATCGAAACGAGTTTGTGGCCCGTGTAAAACAAGGTTGGGTACCACAGCTGGTCTAGGATATACATAATATTATAAGTGTTTGGTACGAAATGTGAGAATTGTACCAAATTATTTTATCACTAGCTGTTGCCCGCAACTTCGTCCGCGTAAATGTATGTTATTAAAATCGAGATTTAGAAAATTGAACACCCATCTACGACTATTTTATTTGGATCTATATAGATCCAAATAAAATAGTAATATTACTATTTTATTTGGATCTATATAGATCCAAATATTAAAGTAATAGTAATATTACACACGAAATTTTTAATTTACATCAAAGACCCAGGAAACTTGAACCTCAGATACTTATCGTTTTAAAAAATCCTTTCTTCGAAGACCGCTTGGCGTGGACAGGGGATGGGGGCCACAGGACAGGGGAAAGGAACATGTGACGGAGATAGAGGATAGACTTCAGAAGACGGAATTTAATGTAGGCATCTATCCCTCTTTAACCTACCCATTATTCTCAGATTCATAACCCACAATTAAACCAGAACAAAATGACGCTTGAAGTTGTTTACTTACTTACCCACAATGTAATTTCTTTATGGGCATTGGCCCACCGGCCACTACACATTCCCACCACTGTATCTCCTGTGTCACCAGGATTGACAGCGGTATCCAACCACGAAAGCCCTTTGATTTGATCTCAGGGAGCCCGAGGGACAGGCTCAAACTGGTTTGGGACCCGCAACGAAATTAATCAGAATAAAATGTGCGCTTTTATAATTTTGGACGTGGCGGTAATATCGTGGACGTCCGCGGTTAAACGATAACATACGGAAGTTAAATGTATAGAAATTAGAAATATATGAAGACGCTTTTAAATTTCCGTCGACGATAACTTTTAAACGTGCACGTTAGAGGACATCACGACGTCTACACTCTTCTGAACCGCACAAAACGTCCGCGGTGCGTAAAATCAAAAGGGGCTAAATTAACGTACCTACCCAACGTTTTTAAAAATTGTAACTGAGCTAGGTATAGCTAAATTAATATTGGAATTTGTTGTGTTAGACTGTTGCCAATAATTGTGAGAAAAACGCTTGAAGGTAAGGATTAAGTTCCTACAGCGCTGTCCACGATATCACCGTAGTATGCGGCATCAGATTTACACTGTAGGTTGTCTAGCATTGTAGTTCTTTCGTTTTAGCTGAAAAAACTCTCCCAGAGAACATGATGAGAGGTTTATTTAAACATACTGCCTTCGGTCGTACATATTCTACTATTTCTACCTATGTGCTCGACCCATGCTAATAACTTAGATCATTTCCATGGCCGCTAACGAATTGAGATACGCAGTGGTCAATATCTACCCAGGGTTTGGATAATTGTTTACGAATATTAGGAAAAGTTTTAAAGATTGACCTTTGCTAGAATTGGTAATCACTTTGGTTGTCATTGTAAATTTCGAGGAGTTCCTTCAATTCAATTACTTATAAAGTCACCATTTTTAGGGTTCCGTACCCAAAGGGTAAAAACGGGTCCCTATTACTAAGACTTGGTTGTCCGTCTGTCTGTCTCCAGGCTGTATCTCAAGAACCGTTATAGCTAGAGTACTGATTGTAAACATCTGTTGCCGCTATAACAACAAATGAAAACAAAATAAAATCAATATTTAAGGGCGGCTCCTGTACAACAAACATGATTTTTTTTAGCCTTTTTGCTCGATATCAATAATAACAACAGGCAGGCAGTTGAAATTTTCACAGAATCCTTAATTATATGTGTACTTTAATAATTATTAATAAAATTAGAATATAATTAAAATTTGAGGGGGGGCTCCCATACAAAAACACAACTTTTTGCCTATTTTTTCTCTATAACGGTACGGAACCCTTCCTGCGCGAGTCTGACTCGCACTTGGCCGATTTTATTGTAAACATGGTATCAAATTCGGGCAATCTATACAACAAAAAAATAATTTTGAAAATCTGACCACAAACAGCAAAGTAAACATTAACTCCTCCTTTTTCGAAAGTCGGTTAATAAAAAGTATCTAAGATGTTGACCAGGGATGAAAGGTATCATCATGCCATATTTCATTGAAATCGGTCTAGCGGATTCAGAGATTAGCCTCTACAAACAGACAAACAGACAGAGAAACAAAAATTTCAGAAACAGTTAAAATGTGTTCTATTACTCTTCTAATATGCCCCTGACTTGTTTTTTCACGTTTATTTACAATGTACAAAAATAGATGTACAAAAATTTTACCTCTACGATTTTATTATAAGTATATAGATATAGATTTGCTTGTGAAGTTTTAGGGTGAAGCCAAACGAGCGTAATTTTGTGAGTCGTGAGTCGCCGAATTTCTGCCGCGTAAATATCTTTTCATACGACGACCTCTGTGGCTCAGTGGTGAGCGCGTTGGTAGCTCAAGCCGGGGGTCGCGGGTTTGAATCCCGCCGACGCGACGGAACAAAAAGTTTTCAAAGTTCCTGTGTCATGGATGTGTATTAAATATGTGTATCATATTATTATAATAATAATCTTAAATATATGTGTACTTAGTATAAAATATTAAATATATTTCCGTAGTCTGGTACCCGTAACACAAGTCCTTCAGGTACTTAGCGTCGTTTGTAGCGTGGGAACCGTACATTTTTGTGGGATAAAAAGTATCCTATGTTCTTTCCCGGAACTCAAAGTATTTCCATTCCAAATTTTAGCGAAATCGGTTCGGCAATTTGGGCGTGAAGAGGTAAGGGCGTGAAGACAGACAGACACACTTTCGGATTTATAATATTAGTATGAATGAAAACCTATTCTAGTTTATTCACATGAAATATAACAAATAATTGAATTGCTATACAACATTCACAAATCATAAAGGACATTTATGAAATAAGTCTGTAACTTTTGTAATGATCCCCAGATTCAATTTCGCCGATATACAATATAATATTAACTCCGTAATAATACATTAAATGTAATATTAACTTCGTAATATTATATTAAATATAATATTGAGTCCGACAGTATGTTGTCATAGCAAACGACGAATTCCTATATAACAATTAACATTCCTTTCTCCGATGTTTATCTCGGTCTGAAAATATTTAATAATTAAGTAGGAGAATATTTATTATCTAAGTATTTGTTATCAAATATTTATTTGATAACAAATACTTAGAGAATATAGCAACATGCAATATTATTTCATATGCTAGTATTATGATACCTTGGTTAGATGTTGTCACTTGTCAGCTATTTGCACAGAAATTCGGTTCCATATCTTTTTGGTTTATATGAAACCGAATTTTCCAAAAGTTTTTTTTCCGTGGAAGAAATAATCTTATGTTACATACCCATCCTATTTGTAATAGTATTAAAACAGATATTATGTTGTTAATACTTATGTAATTTTTGATTCGGAAAGCTCGTTCTGAGTCAATCGAGTTGAATCCGGAACAAGAAGTGGATCCCAAGCTAAGAAGCAAAAATAAACGAATAAAAATTTACTTTACAACGATTTATTACATTAATATTGTGATCTACCTACGTTCCATACTTCAACTTCCATACAACATATGTGGAAATAACATTTATAAAGAGAATGTAAGAATAAAATCCAAAACGTAATTAAAGAGCATATTCATAGGAGACACTTCATACAATAGAGCCAGGCCGACCGGTGGCAGATGTTATTAAGATACCTGCACAATGCACGCGCCTGCTGTATTGATAACTTCAGTCTTCATAGAGTAAGTAAGGCGTAGATACGACATATTATTATCATCATCTGATAGTTCTAGCTAAAAGCCGAGCTTTGTTAGGGTTCGCATCGTTTTTCTGCGTGGTAATAATCTTTACGGCAGTTTTTTTTTATAGTAACTAAACTTTAACTGACCGAAAAAGAGAAAGAGAGAGAGACAGAGTGAGAAACACACGCTACCGCACAGCTTACAACTATATAGCATTTTTCATTTTTGCTATAGTTGTGAGCCGTGCGGTTGTAACGACACTTTAGTGTCCAGTGTCGTTACAACTTTTCGTGCTAATTTTTTCTGTCTAGCCCCCTTTCGCAACGCACGATAAGGAACTTCGTTCCAATTCTATAGTTTTTCCGTGAAGTTTACCACAAAAGTGCTCAGGTTGTTGGATATGCCTACTATAATACTATGAAAGAAATTTACTCATAGGTGGATGTACTCAATTTGGTGGAATTGACTTTTCGTTTGATAAAAAATTATACAGCACGGTTTTTTTGCAATTTTTATATCCGATTTTACTATTATTTCATTAAAATAATAAAATCACTACTATTTTAATGAAACGGAATAGTCACATCGAAAAAGAAACGAAACTGCATCAATATTGCATTAAAATAGCAAAGAAAGATAGCAAAAAAAGTTTCTAAGTTTTAACTCTACTGTCTCTAGTCTCTACATTTCTGCGCTGTGTCAAAAAATTTCCAACATCATGCAAAGGCTCAAAGTCTATTACAAAAACTTTCGATTTATTTTTATACTACCCGCAGCATCTTGATAGTAGCTAGTTTAGAAGTAAATTTAATAATCAATTTGTCCATAGCTAACTTATTATTAATCAAAATATGTATGTTAACGAAGGTTAATCGTGTTAAAGATAACTACGGTTAAAGGATCGGTTAGAGCTTGTTTATAATTTTACCGACAAATACTGGCCCAATCCCAACTGCTAACTTGATTTTGAACACCATTAATGATTAGCTTGACCAGATAAATACTGCGGCCTCAGAAAAAAGACGTGGAATAATGCTCGAATTGTGTTCTGTATGTGACAGTAATAAAAGCCCAAAGAGAGCGCTGTTTGGATGTCATAAACATAAAACATTGTATAGACATGGACATGGATTGCCATGGACATAGCTTCTTCAAGGCTTGAAATGACTCGCATTCAGCACACAATTAGTCAGTTTTTTTAATAAATGATAAAGTATGTATGTCTGTTACCTCTGCACGCTAAAACTCCCGAACCGAATTTGATGAAGGTATGGAAAATGAAGATACTTTGAGCCCGGAGAAAGGACGTAGGATAGACGACACTTGACAGTTTTTTCACGGAAAGTGCAGTTTTTCCAAAATAAACTAATTTCTAACAATAAATTATTTAACAATATTATATCAGGAACGAAAGCTGGTTTTTCTTTACAGTAAAGTTTTAGCCTGCATAATGGAGTGTTTAGTCAAAAATCAAAAAGCATTCTCCAGTTTCCGATAGCGAAGTCAGATTTAAATAATAATAGTTTAAAAAATTAAAAACGTGCTTTTAGCACGCAAGCCAATCCGCTATCTGGGATGTCCGCCATGTTGGATTTAAGTCATGTGACTATTTCGTCGTATTCCTGCCAGCAACCCTTTTCATTTCATACCCAAGTCATGGGGGTACATTTCATTTAGCCTGTCCGCCATTTAGGGGAGGCTGCCATATTGGATTTTTAATGACGTCTCTTAGCTGCAGAGCCTAGTCATGTATTGTCATCAGATCTCAGAGCGTGTGCAATATTTCATCCTAATCGAAGACCGGGAAGGGGGAATTAAGATTCAAAGATTTTAAAGCGTGTTAAAAATGTACAAATATTTGACACGTTTGACATTTAAACGCACTGGAAGCGATGCGTTATCACTTATGTCAAATCCCTACATTTTTGACATTCACTATTGAAACTAACGAATGCATTTTGACTAAGCACTCAGGTAGGGAATGGATGACGGTCTTCAAACGTAGGTTATTTAAGAAGTAAGCAAAGCTGGGAATGTAGTCAGAACCCGCTACACTGCCATAAGCTGAATAACGACACTTTGATAGTTACTTAACAAATTGCTCACCAAGTTATAAACTAACTAGGTCGGAACTTTTTACCTAATGAAACTTGTTTAAGTGTTAGTTTAATATGCAATTTAAACTCTCTGGCACGCGATTTCACACCTTAAAAATAGTCAATACTTTTTATTAACATAATAAACAGGCGTACTAATTTATGCTGTTATTAAGAGCCAGTCCACACGGCGCGTTGCGTCAGCGTTGCTTGGACGCAGCGCTGCCGTTGTGTAGTTTTACATACAAATAAGTAATAACCAAGGTGTTCACATGGCGCGCTGCGTCGTCGCAACGCATACATGACGGACGGCAGCTCCCGAGACGAAGCGGGACGGGGTGTTGACGTTAAGACTACTTCGTAATAACGCTGTGATAGCGCAGCACCCGGCTATACCGTATGCGTCAAACGGCAGCGCTGCGTCGACGCAACGCGTCGTGTGGACTGGCTCAGGCGTAGAAAAATGGTATACTATATTTTGCTGTCGAAACCATCGGATGTAATTTGTCCAAGTACCCAGGATGCTTCATTAAGTAGAAATTGTAAGGCCCTCGTGTAAAGATAGCCATTCAAGTGGATATAAGGATGTCCGTTCCGGCTGTGAATGGAAGCTTTAGGCTTATTACAAACATTCAATACCCAATTTGCTGAAGTTTTGTGCTATGATACGACCTGTTGAAATGCTAGCATCACAGTATTTGGCGCTGGCTTAGCATTAATATGTTTTATTTCCCACCCCCTAACTGAGTCAGGGCTTGTTTTTTGCTTTGTTTAGTACCTTTTTTTATTTTCTTTTCCTTTTCTTTTGATTTTGCAATTTCCATAACATAATCTATAATATAAAAATGAGTCGCTGAAGGTGTTGCTAAGCGCAAAACTCGAGAACGGTTGGACCGATTTCGCTAATTCTTTTTTAAAATATTCCTTTAAGTACGAGGATGGTTCTTACGGAAAGAAAAATTTAAAAAAAAAATCCTGAAAAAGTCTAAAAACTCTTATATATAAAAATGGATTTTCAAATGTGTTAGTCGCGCTAAAACTCGAAAACGGCTAAACCGATTGGGCTGATATTAGTCTTAAAATATTCGTAGAAGTCCAGGGAAGGTTTTAAAGTGACACGAAGTTCACCGGGGCAGCTAGTTGATAATAAATTCATGTTTCAATAAAGTACGAATTCAATTTTCGAACGAATTAACGAATACAAACCAGATCGATTTTATTTATTTATTATTTATATTTATCGTTACTAGGGAGGAAAAAAATGTCTTGTTACCTAGTAATAAATCAGAGAGGGTATATACTTCTATCAAAAATAGATCTTTTATAATAATTATGTAGTATGATTTGTGAATTAAAAAGAAATATATAGCGTCGGCAGAAGCGAATACAAAATTTCGCGGCAAAAATATTATTACTTTAAATATGCTTGCGTCGCACATATGGCATAAGTTAGGAAGGTACAATTAATTTCCTTTTCTATATCTCTCCTTTTTTTATTACGAATTTTTTAATATCTTATCAGAGTCCTGACGCGTGATTTACATTTTTGAGTCATCCCAAAAATGTGTGTTTTCACATATTTATTACTCATTAGCTGTGTCCACACTGTGCACTTTCATATTCAATTTTTGTGATCAACTTTCATATTGGCGCATTCAATAATTGAATGCGTAAAGGAACGCAACGCCAATTTTGTCATTTTTGAAGTTTTGGATACGGTCAGAGGGCATGCGTCACAGGCATGTCTCACGTTCGCTGTTGACTGCGCTATAACGCATGCCCTTGACAAACAGAAAAAGGCACAGTGTGGACAAAGCTTATGGTTTTCAGTTTTCACTTAAAAAATTGCTGTTCAGGCTTCAAAGACCAATTAATTAATATCGACGTTATATTCAAGATTTATGAATGAGTTCTAATAATATTCAATGCGTGAACTGAATTCGCATTGGAAATAGATAAATGTCGATCCAAGTTGCAATTTAAATAAGTGTATGGAGCGGAGCGATAAATTATCTCGAGTGTGCTGCCAATTAGTGAGTATTTATGGCAAGTAACGACTAGTATACAGACTATATAGTATATAGACTATACAGACTATGTATAGACTTCTAATGGTACCGTTTCGATCAGCACTGACATATTCAAAGAAAATGCCACTTTAAAAGAGGGCAGGGGTTACCAAAAGTGTGCGCCGCGGCGCCCTGATGCGCCGTCGAAAGGCAAGAGGCCTTGAATCGATCCTCCATCATTATCCAAAACCACAAATATTATAAACCCCGCGTTCCACTTGACGTTAAAAAACGATCAAAACGCTCAAAATGCCTCCTTTTTGAGCGTTTTGATCATTTTTAACGTCAAGTGGTACGCGAGGAAAATAAAATTATAATATTAAGGGCGTCGTTACAAAATATTATGACGTGTAACTGCACCGCAGGCTGAAAAAGATTGGGTACCCTTGAACTAGGGCCTAGCTGCTGGGCTATACGTTTCATTTTCTGCCGACATTGATCTAGCGACCCATGCGGCTGCTGCTTTGTAATGGCGTAGGTGTAGCTGTTGGCAAAATGAAACCTGTAATAGCCCAGAGGGCCTAGACAAGCGGCAAGCAATTATTGTAAACGCCAACGCTAACGCCACAAAATGTATGGCATTTGACATTAGTATTCGCTAGCGAAGCGATGACATATGTCAAATCGCATACATTTTGTTGGCGTTTGTCTACTAGGGCAGGTAATATTAAGTGGTATTTTATTTGAATTTTTGTCGGTCGCGATCGCTCGCGGCAAGGATCGGAAAGCAATCTTAAGGACAAAGTGCGGCCGCTTTTTCAGGTGTCAAACTAGCGCTAGTGTCAATAATATTCATGATCTTGAAATATGTACGTGGGAGAGCCATGCTTCGGCATGAATGGGCCGGCTCGACCGGAGAAATACCACGTTCTCACAGAAAACCGGCGTGAAACAACGCTTGCGCTGTGTTTCGCCGGGTGAGTGAGTTTACCGGAGGCCCAATCCCCTACCCTATTCCCTAAACTACCCTTCCCTATTACCCTATTCCCTCTTAAAAGGCCGGCAACGCACCTGCAGCTCTTCTGATGCTGCGAGTGTCCATGGGCGACGGAAGTTGCTTTCCATCAGGTGACCCGTTTGCTCGTTTGCTCGTTTCATAAAAAAAATGTACAGTTTCCTTACAACATAATCGGTACCAGCAAAACTTTTGCAGAGATACAAATTTATTGTTGTACAAAACAAAGTTGAGTAGAATAATTTAGGCAAGATTTTTTTTTACCCAAAATAAAATTAACAACATTTTTCACAAAACAGTGAGGCTTAAGTCGCATGTGGCATCGTCGTAAGGGTCGTAAATAAGACGTGTGACAAGCTCGTTAGAACTAAAAAGCCCTTTGCAGCGAAGGAGCTCACTTTGAATTGGAACTGGGTAATAAGAGCCCGTCATTTTCCCATTATCCTTTGACAAAGTTTCACTCGGATTTTATTTAATATTGTTTTCAACGGCAAATGTAAGAATTTCATTAAAAAAATACCCTTACTGTCTATCAATAAAAAGATGTTTATGAGAAGATGAGTTTGTTTTGAGATGTCACAGTTAAAGTGCCCATTCACGGAGGACTGCCGTGCAGTCCTGCCGTGAATGGGCTCTTTTATAGTACAATGTTTTGTCTTTGACTGAAATGTTATAAAAATGCCATATTAGACGAGAACGATTGTATGAAGCTTTAACTTTTAAGGGTGGGTTGCACCACAGGCGTTGTTATATAGTTACAGTTATGGTCAAAGTTAAGATTATAATATATTTATTTAAAAAACTTTATGCACATAAAAAGTACAAAGATGGACTTAATGCCTAATGGCATTATCTACCAGTCAACCTTTGGGCGATACAGGAACAAAATTGTGTATGTGCCAGTCAAGTTACAAAAAAGGAAAAAAAAGAAAAACTTATACTTAGCTTATCAAATATATTATATACTTAACTTTAACCATAACTATAACAACGACCACTTGATTTTTTTGTTAAAGCTAAAGATAATGGGATTGAGAGTATAAAAAATGAATTATCGATACAAATTGATAGGAAAAAATAATGTGTTATGACAACACTGTGAGCCTTATGTCAAATTTAACATTAACTTTAACCGAGGAAAATTGAGCGGTTATGGTTATCGTAAAATATGGCGTCCATTATACTTTAACCAGAGATTTGGCAGTTGATTTGAAATTTTTCTAAAGTTAAAGTTATAGAACTTATAGGTAAATTAAGTTGGTGCAACCTTCTTCCCTATCTAATAAAATCTTAATGTGGGTGTGGATTTAGGGTCAATTTAAATCGCCACGTGACGCGTAGCTGATGTCAGATATATTTCTAAACTTGTATGGAATTGACAGACTTCAGTTGCGTGAAGACGCCATGCAGTGCAGTAGGTAAAGTGACATTTAAATGAAATCCGTGCAAGGTACATTTAAATCTGTCAATTCCATATTATATTACTTGGCGTTCCGCGCGGCTTCACCCGCGTAAATTAGATATTTCACAAACAAATAATTATTAGTCCACAAAAAATAGCCAATAATCCTTCACGTGGTCTACTTCTTATCTGTGCCAAATGCCAGAAAAATTGCTCCAGTAGTTTGTGAAATAAGTCTTTTCAAATAATTTCCCCCGTTTTTTTCACATTTTCCTCTATTTCTTCGCTCCTATTACTCTAAGGGCCTATTTCACCTCTTTCTGATAAAGTGCCTAATAGGCTATTCACAACTTTTTTGACAGATTCTCCATACTTGATCTGTCAAGTTAATTGGTGGATAGGCTTATCAGCAAGTGGTGAAACAGGCCCTAAGCGTAATAAAATATAACCTATAGCCTTTTATAATTTATAATTTTTCAAATCGGACCAGTAGTTCCTGAGATTAGCGCGTTCAAATAAGGCCTTTCAAATAATTTACCCCGTTTTTTTACATTTTCCTCTATTTATTTATCTTAGCTCCTATTAGTCTTAGCGTGATAAAATATAGCCTATAGCCTTCCTCGATAAATGGGCTATCTAACACTGAAGAAATTTTTCAAATCGGACTAGTAGTTCCTGAGATTAGCGCGTTCAAACAAACAAACAAACAAACAAACAAACTCTTGCGCTTTATAATTACTCTAGTTAACAAGTGTCTTTTTCCTCGAAACCTGATCTCATGCACCGAAAATTATGATTTTGGTCTCATTCGATTCGGAATATCATTTGGAACATTCTATCAAAATTCCACCAGGGGCTGAAAAAAATTGCAAAAGTTATAAACAATAAAGTAAACAAAAAAGAAGGGTTTGGTTTTTTTTAATATTTCATAAACTATTTGAGATAGTCAAAATTTCAAAATAGATCCTCAAAGAGCAGGAAATTTCCTAAAACAAATCCTATCTTTTGGAACAACTCAATAATCCTTATAACTTTAATTGAGCGGCGAAAGTAACGGTAAAACCGCATAGTTCGCGTTTCGCGTTATTTGCTACAATCTGCCACGTGAACTAAAAACATATTTTAACTGATTAAATATTAATATTAAGGAATAAAAAAATATTAGAAGTTATACGTGGGAGAGCCATGCTTCGGCACGAATGGGCCGGCTCGACCGGATAAATACCACGTTCTCACAGAAAACCGGCGTGAAACAGCGATTGCGCTGTGTTTCGCCGAGTGAGTGAGTCTACCGGAGGCGCAATTCCCTTCCCGATCCTCCCCTTTTCCCTTCCCTTCCCATCCCTACCCTCCCCTATTACCCTATTCCCTCGTGAAAGGCCGGCAACGCACCTGCAGCTCTTCAAATGCTGCGAGTGTCCATGGGTGACGGAAGTTGCTTTCCATCAGGTGACCCGTTTGCTCGTTTGCCCCCATATTTCATTAAAAAAAAATTTGGTACTTAGTAGACATATCAATAAACCAGAATCCGTCAACAAAAATAAATTATCACCATTTGTTTAATTGTTATGCTTTTCTTAATTTGTTAATAGTCACCATTTTAATGTTAACGCAGATTTTTTTCAAAACAAGAAATGTAACTTTCGAGCTAATCTTAAAAGAGCTTAGAAGGGATCCCCGTTGGAAAAATTGAAAAACTTTGATTTTTTACTTTTTATGAACAATCAAAGGCATTCAAGAATTTTTCATGAATATAAAGCCATTATGGTATTTATATGTCCAATTATTGTTTCTATGTATATTGTTCTAAATGGTATTCCGAATCGAATGAGACCAAAATCATAATTTTCGAGTTTTCGGTGCATGAGATCAGGTTTCGAGGAAAATGGCACTTGTTTACTAGTGTAAATATTAAAAAGTATAGATACCTAATTTAGAAATGCATCTCACGGCAGCTACGCGTCACGTTGCGGCCTGAATTGACCCGCTATTATTTTAATATGTATTTTAAGTTTTAACTTTGTGGTTCTAATCCTGCCTTTTGGTTTCAGAGCTATACGAGGACTGAAAAACACACAACATATTGTTCTGGTCGCAGTCGTGAAGAAGAGGTAAGACATTTTATTTTTTGCATTACAGAAGCTCAAAAAATAGGAGCATTTATATAGGAGTTAGTAGTCGTTGGTACAACTAATATAATATTATATTCTGTGGTAGTAGTAACTACTAAAATAAGTATCGTGATGTCCTTGTCATTCTGCTTACTACAGATAGTGACTGCATATTATTATAGTTAAGAGTCAAATTCCAATACCTTATACCAGGGGGGTGAGACAAAATCTTTTCGTTTTCGCTTCGTTATAGAATCGCCGATGAAAACGTATGGAATTGACATTTAAAGCGTTCGTTAATATGACGTTGACGTTCGACCCGTCTTATGTCAATTCCATACATTTTGATCGGCGATTCTATAACGAACCGAAAACGAAAAAGTTTCGGCTAAATGGCCGGGCTTCACAAACTGTGCGTCGTGACGCCCCGGGGCGTCGCATGTCAACACAACCGAATCGAGTGAGCGCCGCGCGCATTACGTTAATCATACATCCCGGGACACCCGGAGAGTCTAAATCCCCAGTTCCAGAAGCTTATATGCTCAGAAAAGCAAGCGCAGCCTTTACATTAGCCAGCTTTGCTGGCTTTAATCTTTCTTAAATATCTCTTTTAATTTTTATGCTTAAGTATGTTTTGATTTGGTCATTATTTAATACAAATATAAATATCCAAATAGTGTTTATAATATGATAATTGATAACCTGTGTAGGCTGGTTCTAAAATAAGAAAGTATTTTTGGGGGCTGGGTTGAGGTTGCCTTATACCATGCTTTTAGTTGTGACAGAGCAACGTGCGGATAACTTTTTTGGCACCTAAAATTTATTTCTTCTAATGTTCGGGCCACACTTACGAGAATGATCGCCGTTACGCCGTTAATTATCGCGTTAATTCTAAAACATGTTATAGCATTATCGCCTTTAATTAGTGGCATGTAAAGGCGATAATGCTATAACATGTTTTAGAATTAACGCGATAATTAACGGCGTTTCTCGTTAGTGTGGCCCGAACATAACAAAACCTTTTACTTAAATCATGTTTTGTGCATTGACTCACAGTTTTGGTTATATTATTAATGTTATGTACGAACCTTAGTATTATCATTGTTTATTATAACAATAAATGTATAACTCTTCTCGAAGGACTATAAAAAGGGTTTGTATAAGGGTTGGTTAATTAATAGTTCAAGTGTATATGGTTAATTCACACACGCCTGCAACCTGGTTAAACTATTTATTCACTATTCACAACTGAGCACACTGATTTTAATATGGTTAAATTATTATGGTTAAATGGTATACAGTCTGTCAAGGCGGTCGGACCGATTGGTTACGACAACTACTCAACAACTGCGCTCGCAAATGCGAAAGCGATTAATATAATAATGTAATTTTGTAAAAATGAGCTGTTCGATGTAAGTACCTCGAACACATATTATATCTAATATCTTAAAGAATACATACATCATATACACATATACATACTTCCATGTTTCGTCATTGCCTTTGTTGGCATATGACCAACATATGACATAAATAAGCGACATAAAAGATACATTTTCCTGGCGTACGTTCAAATCAAAATAATAACCTCGTTAGGAAGAAAATTTGCGTTTCCTTTTACCTTCATAACTGAAATTCGTTAATGGCGTTATTTTTTCAAAAAACTGCGTTGAAATTGCGTATATTATTTTCATGAGAATTATTAGAACTCGAATAATAAAATATGTTTTTAATTTTTAAGCTATTGCAAAGTTTTGATCGCGGACTTTGAGTGCGGCGACCGAATCAAGAAATTCCGTAACGAAAAACCTAACACCCCTCCACTCCCACCGGTACTTACGCAGTGCGGCGTTAATACCCTATATAAATGAAATTAATCTATATTAAAAAAAATGTAACTTATAACCGAGCAAAAAAAAGTAACGATCGACAACTTTTAACTTTATACGCTCTCATAACTAGCGACATTTTGTATAGGATAAAGTATCTAAATTAATAATCTCGTAAATAAATCTCGCAATAAACTTTTAAGCTATACCTACTTCTTCCATGCTGAAGCTGTATGCACACCGACGCCACAAAACGCGACAAGCCGACTATAATAATAATTATAGACCTACGAGGTTCTTGTTGAACTTTAATGAGAATAAATTCTCACAGAGGTGTAGAATGTAGATACATTTAGGGGAAATACTAAAACAGTAATTAACTTACTGCTGAACTCAGAGTCGAACATTAATTACTTACTTAAAACTTAAAAGTAAATTCAAAATTTTGACATAAGCTCCATACATTATCTGACAAACTCTTGATTAAATTAAAGGTTAATCATAATTAAATGTCTCCGATGGCTGAGTACGGCGGTTATACTTTTAATTTGTTATCAATTAATTCTTATTATTGTCTGGATAAATATTATTATACAAATTGATTTTCTTAAGTTCAGGGGGGTGAGCCAAAATCTTTTCGTTTTCGCTTCGTTATAGAATCGCCGATGAAAATGTATGGAATTGACATAAGCGTTCATTAATATGACGTTAACGTTCGACTCGTCTTATGTCAATTCCATTTTGATCGGCGATTCTATAACGAAGCGAAAACGAAAAAGTTTCGGCTAAATGGCCAGATCAATCACGTCTGAAATTGGTTTGACGATGGAGTTTATCATTTCGCTAGCGTTTATAGTTGGCCAACGTTAATGTTGTCGTTGTTATACAGAAATATAACCTCCTGTCAAAAAATTTTAGTAAGCGGTCATCTCTTTATAGCCGTTCGCTGCGTGCTGCGTCGCGCGACGCCAGTATGCAAACGGCCTTAATCGCTGATTAATCAGTGTCTTAAGGCTTACAATCCCACCAATATCGCGCATCGCCGCCCACAGGATTACGTACATTTATATCCTGCCTACCGCGGAAAGCCTGCGTGGCTATTGATAATGTTAAGACTTTTGTGGCGTAGCTCGATCGCGGATCACATTGCAAAATACGGCAATGATTTTTTACGAGCCTTTACTATCCCACTGCTGGGCAAAGGCCTCCCCCAAGGTCTTCAATATTCTGTCTCATTTCAACGCCACCGCAGGCCAGCCTGGCTTGAAGGCATCCAGTTCATATTAGTAGAGTTTAAATAAAATCGGCCAAGTGAGAGTCGGACTCGCGCATGAAGGGTTCCGTGTAAGGGTGAAGCCAAACGAGCGTAATTTGTGAGTCGCAGAATTTCGGCTGGCAGAAATTCTGCTGCATTCAGTTTCATACAAAAGTCCTGTTTGATTCACACGAGCGTAATTTTGTGAGTTGTACGACTGAAATTCTGCGACTCACGACTCACAAATTACGCTCGTTTGGCTTCACCATTATAGAGCAAAATTACGCAATGAATTGTGTTTTTGTATGGGAATTGGGGGGCTCCCAATGCCCATAATTATTTTATTTTAATTTTATTAATATTTATTAAATTGCAAATAATATAATTAAGGATTTTGTGAATATTTCGAGTGCCTAGCTGTTGCCATTATTACGAGCAAAAAAGCCCCAAAAATCACGTATGTGTATGGGTCCCCCTTTAAATATTAATTTTATTTTGTTTTTAGTATTTGTTCTTATAGCGGCAATAAATATACACAATATGTGGATATATCAGTTATTGAGATACAGCCTGGAGACAGACGGACAGACATCAAAGTGTTAATAATAGGGTCCCGTTTATACCCTTTGGGTACGGAACCATAAAAACTAAAGAGGTTTACAATTTACATTGTTAAGCTTTAGAGCACGTTTACACTTCATGAAAAAGGTACGATTCCCGTAATTGTATTTTTAGCAGAACACATTTTATACTCAATAGTTTTATATTCTACATATTTTAGATGGTAAACTATGTAAATCTCCAAAGATCTTATGAGATTTGCGCAACACTTTGGTTCCTCAATTTCGTTTTTTGATCCCGGATTATCTCGTCCAAATAAAAAGAGGATGAAAAAGGCTTAGAGTGATGTAAACTGAAAAAGCAATTAGTCTAAGAAATAACTTTATTTTAAATTGTAAGAAACAATAAAATTTCGCACAATAATATTATATCATATCTAATATTTCAGCGCTGCTACTTTCACAGTGAACTCACTACAAGGAACACGTATCCTAAAGTATTATCACTTAGTTTTGTTACACCTTGTATTGATATTATTATTGTGGAATTTACAATGGCTCTATATCCGCTAGCGGTAAGTACTCGTATACAAAAGCCTGTGATGTACTAAATCGCCCCCGGCCCCACAAATTACAAGCCGGCAGCAGCCTTAACCCAACACCTCACATTACTGTCCCATTGTCTTCTAACATTAAATTGATAGTCTTTGGTTCAGGTATGTTGTGTACTAGATCAGTGTTCCGCAAACTTTTTGTGTTCAAGGTACAGCTAGAAAAATGAAAAATTTTAGAGGTTAACCACAAATTAATCAGCGTTTAGGAAGGTGTTCTAGCCCGATTCTTATTCCTTTCGTCGATCGTCCTGAGATGTTGTCTTTATTGGATCTTATAAACTGGGATGTCATTTTGTGGCACACATTTTGCGAAACATTGTACTATATAGATGACGCCCGCAACTCCATTGCGCCAAAATTCGTTTACTAATATATTATTTACTACTAATCTTATATCTTTAAACGAGCAATTCTTGTATATATATATTATATATACTTGGAATCTCGGGATCGGCTCCAACGATTTTCATGAAATTTTGTATACAGGGGGTTTCGGGGGCGATAAATCGATCTAGCTAGGAATCATTTTTAGAAAATGTCATTTTATTCGTGTTTTATCGAATACCGAGCAAAGCTCGGTCAACTAGCTAATATATTATTTTCTGGGATAAATCACAAACACATGTCAAAATATCAGTTGATATAAAGTATCTAATATCTATTGCATGGTTGTTCCATAGCGTTCCTATATACGTCTGAGACACGAGGATATATTAATAGTCAAACACACACATTTTGACATATGTTTGTGTTGCCCCTTAAACAGCTTAAGCGATAAATCGCTTTCCATACTTAATTTAATCTAAAGATACTTTGAGTCCTGGAAAAGAATAAAGCATACTTTTTATCCCAAAATTCCCGATAAACGGGTTTCAGGGCAACGAAGTTTTTATTATTAATTCAGTTTGTTGTGTACTGGTTAATATCTAGAACCAGGCGGGTGAGCCAAAATCTTTTCGTTTTCGCTTCGTTATAGAATCGACGATGAAAATGTATGGAATTGACATAAGCGTTCGTTAATATGACGTTGACGTTCATCTCGTCTAATGTCAATTCCATACATTTTGATCGGCGATTCTATAACGAGGCGAAAACGAAAAAGTTTCGGATAAATGGCCAGTCATTTTAAAACATCACTAGACGTTCCGCGCGGCTTCCCCGCGTAAATTAGATATTTCAGTTTTCACAGACAAATTAGTCCCCAAAAAATAACCTATGATCCTTCACGTGGTTTACTTCTTATCTGTGCCAAATAACTTAAAATTTGCTCCAGTAGTTCGTGAGATAAGCTCTTTCAAATAATTTCCCCCGTTTTTTCCACATTTTCCTCTATTTCTTCGCTCCTATTAGTTTTAGCGTAATAAAATATAGCCTATAACCTTCCTCGATAAGTGGGCTATCTAACACTGAAAGAATTTTTCAAATCGGACCAGTAGTTCCTGAGATTAGCGCGTTCAAACAAACAAACAAACTCTTCCGTTTTATAACATTATAAGTAGTATAGATTGTAAAATTTTGAAAATTTTCGTCACTTTATTATCATGGATCTCGAAATACATGAACTGTACCTACATTCTTCATCACTTGATCACAAAAGCTGAAATGATGATGAAGCGATAATTAACAGCTATACAGCCCAAAAGGTAGGCCATTAACGAGTCCAAGTGCCTTTCCAAGTTTGGCAAAGTGACAAAATATTAAGGGCAGAGTTTCGCCCTAAGAGATTATAGGTACCGGGTACGTTTCAAACAAATTCCCTTTGATTTAAAGGTAGGGTCTGTAGTGTATTTAAATTAGAATTAAATTTAATGAAAAGGGAATCTCTATTTACTGCCTACGGGTTGAGGAAATTCTCTGCTTTAGTTGAAGCAGATTCGTACAGTTGGGTTACAATGGGAATTAAAAGATCAGTTGATCGCTGTTAAGTATTTGTGTACTATCCCACACAACGCCTCCGTGGTCTAGTGGTATAGAGTGCGGCTCTTGACTCGGAGGTCGTGGGTTCGATTCCCGCGTTGGAAACATGTTATTTCCAAGTTTGGCTAGGACAATGTAGGCTGATCACCTGATTGTCTGTCAAGTAAGATGATCCATGCGTCGGATGGGCATGTAAAAAGTCGGTCATGCGCCTGATCTCTCGCCGGTCGTGTCGGTCTTCCGTCCCACTGGGTTATGAGAGTAAAGGAGTAGAGAGTGCTCTTGTGTACTGCGCACACACTTGGGCACTATAAAATTACTCCTGCGTAGCTGGCCTGGTTTCAATGAAACCGGCCACCGTCACCGAAACCGGTGTGGGAGCTATTATTATTATTACCATCCCACAAAAAAAATTGTTGAGTTATGAATGCGGTCGTAATCTAAATGATTTAATGAACTTATCTGCATACCTTTTTTTTTTTTTTTTTTTTTTTTTTCCGGAGGGGGAAATGCATTACGCATACCACCCAGGCGCAGGGGGCGACCCGAGCGGTTATGTGGGACTCCCGTAGCTAATGAGACCACGGTATACCCACTAAAACCCCCCCCCCCATCTTCCGCCACGCCGCATATTGACGGGGCCACAGGAACGATACACACATCTGCGACCCCGCCAGCGGCCCGAAGACTTCACGATGGGCGCACAACACATGCGCCCTCCTCCTCGGCCCCCACCAAGGCTGTAGCAGACGCCCCCCGAGTCTGCTACTTGGAGGCCATGTGGCAGATCAGGTCTGTGGCTCTGCCACCGACCACACCTCGGCCGCAGAGGATAGGGCAAGCGGCGCACCGTAATACCTACTTGCCTCTTCCTCTGCGGCCCCACCAATGCCGTTCAAGCGGAACGGCCCCGCCAGCTCGCAGGGGGGGTAGGGAAAGCGGCAACCTACCACAATGCCTCTCCCCCCGCGATCCGTCCTCGGCCGCAGAGGATAGGGCAAGCGGCGCACCGTAATACCTACTTGCCTCTTCCTCTGCGGCCCCACCTCGGTGCGCATCCGCAGCGGACTCCTCCAGTCCGCTGGGAGCGCCCTCCTCGGGCCAGGCGGCGACACCGGCCGGCCCTGGTTGCCTCTTTGCTTCACCGCGGTTGTCCAAGCCGCGGTTACTAGAGCCCCACCGCCACGACAAGGCGTGCAACCATCGGGGGGAACTTATCTGCATACCTAACTCAATACGTATTTTGGTGGGTTAGTATCTTATATAATTATTACAATACTTATTAATTTTATTTTACATAGGATAGGATAATAACTTATGGCCTAATCTTTGTTATTTTCTAAGGTTGTTTCAGTTTCCGAGTTCAAAATATATTTTTCTACTAAGTTACTCTACCGTAGGCCGAGCCCAGCACGATGAGACTTTTAACGACAGATACATTTTATGCTAAAATCGTTAATTGAAGGCTACGAATAAAAAAAACTATTGAAGGTTCATTTGCAATATTTTCCCGACTAAACCTCAAAATGACAATTCATACTAATAGCCAATAGGTATTATTAATACGAAAGGTTGTCTGTTTGTTACAACTTACAAGGGCGGATCCAGAGGGGGGGGGGTCATGGGGGCCATGATCCCCCCCCCCCCTGGGCTGCGTCCAGGTCCTAGGTGAACCACTAAGTAAAATTGTTAAACAAACTGATTTTATATTTTTTTTATAGATTTTATTTAAGACGTAAAAGAAAAATTGATTTTGTTATTTAAATATACTGGTATCTATTGTAATCAAAATTAAATCATTATAATATAATAATAATAGCTCCCACACCGGTTTCGGTGACGGTGGCCGGTTTCATTGAAACCAGGCCAGCTACGCAGGAGTAATTTTATAGTGCCCGAGTGTGTGCGCAGTACACAAGAGCACTCTCTATTCCTTTACTCTCATAACCCAGTGGGACGGAAGACCGACACGACCGGCGAGAGATCAGGCGCAGGACCGACTTTTTACATGCCCATCCGACGCATGGATCATCTTACTTGTAAGACAATCAGGTGATCAGCCTGCATCGTCCTAACCAAACTTGGAAATAACATGAATCGAACCCACGACCTCCGAGTCAAGAGCCGCGCTCTATACCACTAGACCACGGAGGCGTTAAATCATTATAAGTTCTCGTGTCTTGACCACGACTATGTGACACCCCCTGGCGCCAAAGCTGGATCCGCCCTTGGTCTGTTACCTCTTCAATCCCAAACCGCTGAAACGATTTTGAACGGTCAAGTGACCGCCAAAACTGCCTTTTAATTTCTCCGTAATCGGGCAAACCGCAAAATCCCAAATGAAAAACATGTTGAGATAACCATGCAGTAACCGCGATAAAAATGTTATGTATACCTTTACTTATTCGGGATTAGATTACAGGTTAATTACCCTGGCACCCTCCCCCTGGCACCCCCTGGCGTCCCCCTGGCAACCTCGTAATAGAATTATCCCCCTAATAACGTTATATTAACCAGACATTATCGCTGTAATGAGGGACCGGCTCTATCATCTATGGTTGGTGTGTAATTTACAGGTGCTTTGGGTTTGAATATTGAGAATAAAAAAATGTTTATTTATTATGCTATATGGCATAGCTTTTATCGCGAGATTTGAACTTTGCCAGAAATTCCGTAACGAAAAAAACCCAACACCCTCCATTCCGACCGGTCGGTGCGGCAGCGTTGCCAGACTTGGGTACGGTGTTTGTGTGCGTGCGACGGGACATATGCGAATTATAATTGCATAACTTTAACTTAACAGCGGCAGTACCCGAGTGCCACACGTATTTTTAACCGACTTCCAAAAAGGAGGATGTTATATGTTCGGCTGTGGATATTTTTTTTATTTGTGTATGTTCAACGATTACTCCGCCGTTTGTGAACCGATTTTTATCTTGTGTAAACAGAATATAATATTGTGTTACATACAGACATTTCTGCTTAGATAGTGTTTTCTCCTTGTCTGTCAATGTACCTTTCGAACGTATCGGAGAAGTACAAAACATTGTTCAAGTAAAATGTTAGGACACACAGTGCAGATTGCGGGAACCTTACATTTCTCCGCGAAAACTATCTACCTCCATACAACATTTTATATATATCTGTACCTTACTTTATTATAGCTATTGTATCCATTTATATAAAAAAGTAACAAAACACGCTTATAAAGTTATAAACCTAAGCGCGTTAATCTTCTATTGAAACATGCTGTGTTTTAATCTAATGATAAATACATTACCGGAGTATAAAGAGAAACATCAAAAAGTTATTATAAGTTGCGTAAATGGATGACGCAGAACAATTGCGAAAGCAGTAAAAACGTTATAGCTCGTAAATAGCGTGCTACTGTGTGTAATAACCGAAATATCATAAGCCGTAAGCGATGTAGCTTCTAATTAAGTTGTGTCGAAACAGGATGAAAGTAATCATGGATGTAGAGGGCGAATTTTTAAAATATGAAATTCGAATCTATAGGATACTTATAGCGAAAAATTTTATAGTTGGGGAGGGAAAGAGGGGATTTCGGGAGTAGCTCCAGCGTGTCAGATTAAGCTTGTATAGGCTTCGACATATTGTGTCTAGTTATCATGGTATAGAAATCAGATTTCTCATGTGGTGGGTTATTTTTTTTTTACATTGAAATGTCCTCGGATCTGTCAGATAAAGATACTGGATGTTTAGTATATACCCCAAAGAAGCTTCCATATAAAGCACTGACGATTCAAAGATTTGATAAGCCGAGATATTTTAAAATATAAAAAAGTAAAGCTTCATATTTTCCTGACTAAGCTTCGCAGATATTTTATTTTGCACTAAACTAAATGATTTAGTCCTTGCTGTCTAAAATATATTTATAAATGACTTAAACACACACTAAAATATATTTATAACTGACTTACACAACTAGTGTATTATTTTATATTTCATTTTTTCATTTATATTTCATTCGTTTAACACAGTAATTTAAATTTAAGGGAGGGTCCCGTTTTTTAGGGTTTTTTAATAAAGGTTGGTACTACTAATATATATTCTGTGATAAAGGTTTCAACCAACTACTTACTTTATTAATTGATGGTTGCTTTGTAAAAAGCCCTCCGTCCAGTTTTAAAACGCAGCAAACCTCAGCGATATAGAGATTGTCAGAACTGAGAAAAAAAACCGTAAAATACTTTTTTATAAATTTATTCAGATAATATTTTTAGTAGAATAAAATTTTCGTAGCTTTGATAATAATCCGTCTGTGAACTACTAACAGCATGTTACATCCAATTTCCGAATATGTCCAAACCTAAGACTGCTTTGAAGTGTTCAAATCGTGAGAGCACTAAAATATCCACTTTGACAAACTTTGAATAAAATGTACATTTTGCGAGGGAAAGGCACAAATTGAAAAGGCTTCTGCACGTTCTAAACACGTCTTCACAAATCTTGTACGGCTTTAAAATTGTCGAAAAAGTTTCAAAGTAGCGAAAATGTTACCATTGTCGAAGTTTGTATAACACCTACGCTAACCTTTAATCTTGTTCGGTACTTTTATACAAATTAAAAAGTTAATAATCATGGAATACGATACTAAGGCCATCTTAGGCTCTTGCTGGGTACTTTTATACAAATTAAAAAGTTAATATCATCGAAATACGATAACAAGGAAACGTAATCATACATCTTCATTCTTCAGTTTTTATTTTGGTTCCTTTTACGAAGGAACTACGGCTTATATTATGTCGTAACCAAGGTTATGAACTAAGCCGGTGAAACAATTATTCAGTTTTTATTTTGGTTCCTTTTACGAAGTCTACGGCTTATGTCGTACTCAAGGTTATGAACTAAGCCGATGGAAGAATTATTGTCAGTGACATGATGAAAACTTGTCACACACCGTAAAAATAGCATCGCCGAAAGAGCAAATTTTGTTTCGATGTTATGAGCCCCAACGTCATGAGTTTGCTCATGCTAAAGTTAAAATAAAGTTACTCTTTGAGCGCTGGTGCTTTCACAGTAAACTCATACACACCCTAAGGTATTATCACTTTCTTTTGTTACATAATATTATGGGCTACCGCGGTAGCTTTGCCATTATTATCAAATACTAGCTGTCCCGGCAAATGTTGTTTTGCCATAAAATGATTTTCCCTGTTTTCCTGCTTTTCTCTTGAAGTTTTTTCTGATTTTTTTTTGCTCACGGAGTTCGAGACCTTTCCAACGAATGCAAAACCGTGGAAATCGGTTCGTGCGTTCTGGAGTTATAGCGTCAGAAAGGAAAACCCGACTTATTTTTATATATTACATATAATACACCGGGACATTTAGATAAGTTAATATATCACAATAAATATTGTTTATTCTAACTTTGTTTTCAAAATGATTGAATGCAACATAATACTGTCTATGTATCCTTGTCTATGTATCCTAATGTATTCAATTGCCCAAAATCCTTTGATAGATGTAATACCCAAGTTTGACCCCACTTTAATACCACTCAATAGCACATTCCATTCAGAATATTCCACAAACTTTCGAGGTTTCAGCAAAGCACTATTTATTTAGTGTGACACAAAAATATAACGAAAAAATCCATTTCATTTTGGACTCTGTTTGTTCAAGTTAGAGTCCAATATAGATTGTCAGTCCATATTCGTTGGGATCACGTAGCAAATATTTATTCCAGTTAATATATTTAAGGGTATCTGTTTGAGCCCAAACCATTGTATATTATCCCCACTCTATAAATACTTCAATTATTTACTTACTGGAAAAATCTCTCTTTTGTAGAGATATAAAAGGCGCTAAAGCAAATTAAAAGAAAATCCCCTGATGTGAAAATAATCTTAAAACTATCGTTAAAATTAAGATATTAATTCAGATATTAAGATTTTAACGATAGTTTTAAGATTATTATTAAGATAGTTTTTTAAAGATTGAAGTTCAGCTTTGACTAGTCAAAACTCAAAGCTCAACTTACAACTTTGTTTACTCAAGTCTTTTTGTTGTTGTGTAGCTTAGGTATTTGTAATGACACATACCAGATAAAGACATTGAACCTTATAATAATGTATTTTAATTAGAATCTTATATATTTAAATGAGCAATTCTTTGAAATTTAGTATATAAGGGGTTTCGGGGGCGATAAATCGATCTAGCTAGGAATCATTTTTAGAAAATGTCATTTAATGCGTGTTTTATCGAATACCAAGCAAAGCTCGGTCAAACAGCTAGTATTATATTAAACGTGGGAGAGCCATGCTTCGGCACGAATGGGCCGGCTCGACCGGAGAAATACCACGTTCTCACAGAAAACCGGCGTGAAACAGCGCTTGCACTGTGTTTCGCCGAGTGAGTGAGTTTATTCCCTTCCCTGCCCTCCTCTATTCCCTCTTAAAAAGCCGGCAACGCACTTGCAGCTCTTCTGATGCTGCGAGTGTCCACGGGCGACGGAATTTGGTTTCCACCAGGTGACCCGTTTGCTCGTTTGCCCCCTTATTTCATAAAAAAAAATCTGTGACTTGCAAATACTAATAAGCTCCAAATACTTGGAGCGTAAGTAAAGCTCTTAGTAATGTTTCCTACAAAAGTATAAAATTTGCTGTACAAAACAGACCCTTAGGGTGCGATCACTAAAAGGTACATAAATCCGATGTACCCAATGAACCGACCCTTTGCCCATCGGGGCTTAAACCGCCCTGAAAGCTAAAACCTTCGATTGTTATTTCAAAAATCATTATTTTTAGACGATTTGAAATGGTTCTCCATTGAAATCTATTTTATTTGTGATCGAATTCACATTGTTAGTACTTTCATTTATCTACCGGCAGTTAAATATTTCGGGTATCCTTATTAATAATAGTATAAAGTTGAAAGTATGTATGTCTGTATGTCTGTCACCTCTTCACACCTGATATGAATATTTTATTGGAATTGAGATACTTTGAGAAAGTGGAAAAGGCATTTTTTGAAGTGAAAACTTCTTTAGCGGCGTTGAGCACTTTTGTGGGATGGGTAAAAACTGTGAAACTCGCGTCAGATTCTCGTGCTGATCGAAAAACCGTAAGACGGTTGGAGAGTAGTGTTGTAACATCGAAATCGATTAATCGAACAATCGATTGTTTTTTTTCGATTGTCGATATTTTTTAATCGATTGTAAGGGTTTCGATTAATTTAAAAAATCGAATTTTTAAAAATCGATTTTTATAAAAAATGGGTTAAAAATTTAATCGATTGTAAGGGTTTCGATTAATTAAAAAAATCGATTTTTTTAAAATCGATTAATCGATTTTCATAAAAAATGGGTTAAAAAAAATAATGCACAACGTCAAAGTTTTCACTTCTGCCGGCACTCCCGGAGTGCAACCCGTTTTTTTTTAAGTATTTATTCCATTATTTTACAACATTATGTCCTTATCCTAAGAACCGCCAAAATGCTAACATATGATAGTTTTGGTTGCGAGAAAATGTACGGTTCCCGCGCAATTAATGAATTTCGGCAATCAATAACTATTAAATTTAACAGCATTAAGATATGTAATTTTGGATAAAATTAAAATTATTTAGTAAATTATTAAATTCCAATCGAGTAATTATGTTGACCTACTAAGATTAATAAAATATGTTTGTGCATAAATGTGCAACCATTTATTCGTTGTACAAGCTCATACAATATCCTATATTTCATAGAGCCGTAAATTGTATGAGCCGTGTCACGTATTTCAACTCACAATGTTATCAGATACCGGCCAAAGTAATTGGTGTTAAATTAAAGGGTCCGCCACATATTTTGTGAAATTTCGGTGCAAACGAGCTACTAATACAGTGTGTAAAAAAAATAAGTTATAATACTTTAGGGTGTGTACGTGTTTTTTGTAGAGAGTTCACTGTGAAACTAGCAGCACTGAAAGACCAAAATTTTTTTTCACTTTTGTATGGGCAAGGGCCCGAGCGTCACAAGTTTCCCCATACAAAAGTGAAAAAAAATTTTGGTCTTTCAGTGCTGCTACTTTCACAGTGAACTCTCTACAAGGAACACGTACACACCCTAAAGTATTATCACTTATTTTTGTTACACCCTGTATACGTGACCGCGACGAATTACCGCTATAGTTTTTTTTTTTTAATGAAAAAAGGGGGCAAACGAGCAAATGGGTCACCTGATGGAAAGCAACTTCCGTCGCCCATGAACACTCGCAGCATCAGAAAAGCTGCAAGTGCGTTGCCGGCCTTTTAAGAGGGAATAGGGTAATAGCGGAGGGTAGGGAAGGGAAGGGAATAGTTGAGGGTAGGGAAGGGAATAGGGTAGGGGTTAGGGGATTGGGCCTCCGGTAAACTCACTCACTCGGCGAAACGCAGCGCAAGCGCTGTTTCACGCCGGTTTTCTGTGAGAACGTGGTATTTATCCGGTCGAGCCGGCCCATTCGTGCCGAAGCATGGCTCTCCCACGTATAATAATAGTTGCCACGATTACAGTAGATATATTGATATAGATGATATTGCCTTATCGATAGTTTTACTCCAAATCGAAGGAAATGACAAATTTGACATATTTAATTCCATCGAGCCGGCTCGAAGCGAGCCTTCGAGCTGTCAGTTTTGGTTCTACACGGTGGTTATTGCTCGATTTGGAGTAAAACTATCGAGCAAAACCGTATGTCAGTACTTAGCATATCTGTCCGCATCCAGGCTGTATCCTAAGAACCGTATTAGCTATATTGCCGAACATGTATGCCGTATCTATAAGGATTCAAGAGTTCTGTACAGCACCTTCGGAACCAGGGTATACTTCGGCGCAAATTCTTATTTTTTGGTAGTTCAAGCCTAAAATCCTTCAGAAAAACGTAAAATCACTATATGTTTTCATATAAATTTCAAGGAGTCCCGACGATTCCTCTTGGATTGCATCATCAGATCAACATTTTTGTGATCATGGTACCAAATTCGGGCTACATCTCATACAACAACAAAAGAATTTTGAAAATCGGTCCACAAATGGCGAAGTTGTCCGCGAACCAATATAAAAAAAGTTAAATATATCCTCCTCCTTTTCGGAAGTCGGTTATAAAGTAGCCTAAGTTATTCCTTACTATATCAGCTATGTGCCAAAAAAAGTCCCGTCAAAATCGCTCCAGCCATTTCAGAGATTAGCCGGAACAAACAGACAGACAGACAGACATACAGACAAAAATTTAAAAAATGTTGTTTTGGTGTATGTACCCTATATACATTCATATGAATGCAGTAGAAACGGTTCTTTCAATATTACAAACAGACACTCCAATTTTATTTATATGTATAGATTTGATATAATATCTGTTTATTAAATTACCTATCTATATATATAAAAATGGATTTTCAATTGTGTTAGTAACGCTAAAACTCGAAAACGGCTAAATGGATTGGGCTAATTTTAGTCTTAAAATATTCGTAGAAGTCCAGGGAAGGTTTTTAAGTGACACGAAGTTCACCGGGACAGCTAGTTATCGATAAAATGACGCCCCTCACTATCTCCCTTAATCGTGATGCGCGGGGAAAAGTTGTGTCTGAACTCTGACTGTAACTTTAACTGTTACCCGACATGGGTCGACTTGTCATTTAACTTGCGTCAATACCTGTAGTTTTAACTAGGTTTTAACCGACACTTGTTAATGTTGTGATTAATATAACTACTAATAACTAGATGTTGCCCACAAGTTCGTTGTTCTGAAATTCGTTTTAGGGAAGTGTTCATTTTCCGGGGTTAATAAACTGCCTTTCAGGAGACTCAAAATCGGTGCAGCAGTTTAAATTTTGACAAACAGATACACTGCATTCATAAGGCGTGATTGGATTTAGAATTTTGTTTAGTTAAATAATAGCCAGTTTTTTTGAAAAAATAAAAACTACGGAATCCCTGTCGATATAGAAACGATATTGTTCCCTTGCTGACATTCGGTCTATATCGGCTGATTTTACGGCTATTCTCACACTGAAACCACTGAAACACAAAATATGTACTACTTTTCAAATTATTAACTGTTCGAGAACTTCTCAAATATTTAAGCATCCCTTAAAACTTATAGCACTTGCCCGTAAAGAATGTCGGAAGTTTCTCCTCGATCAACTGGGGACGGTCAATTACCGCTGGTATTATTTTCAGTTCATTACACAACCGCGCACAACCCGCACATTTTAGACGAATTCAAAATAAAATCATTGCTCACTTAAAATAATTTAAAAAAAAAAGTAAGATTTTCGAATTTTGAAAATTTTGCTCCAGGATTCTTTCGAGTGCGTGTTCTTAATTCGAAAATCGTTTCGAAAAGCGAAATGCAACAAAATTATATAAAAAGCAGCTTTGTTCCTTGATTGATTGATTAGATTTCGTTTATTAAGAAATGGACATAGTAGAATAGTACATCGAATTAGTAGAAGATTTCTTGTTTTACCGCCGGTTCTTCTCGCCGGATTTCCTTTCGGAGTTCCCAATCCGGTGGTAGGCAGCTTAGTTTCGATGTTTCGAAAAAAATTTGTAAAAAATTAACTAATTAAAAATTAGTACTTATTAACACTAAGTGATAATACTTTAGGCTCTGTATATGTATAATATATCTCTTGACTGTGAAAGTGGCAGCGCTGAACGAGCAAATTTTTTCGTGATAATATGTCGCTTCATGAATTTTCCCATACAAAGGTGAAAAAAGTGACTTTCAGCGCTGCTACTTTGACCTCTATTAATTATTATTATGGGACCCATACACATCGGTATCAATATCACTTAGCTTTGTTACACCCTGTATATTTGTTCCCCACACAATGTATGTTGACAAGCACTATACTAACACAAAGACCAGCAAAGACAGGAAATGGCGGCGAGATCTAGAAGTCGTGGCGTGAATACCTGTCGTTAACACAATACCTAATGGAAACTGTCACAGAAGCATTAGTGGCCTGACCTTTGGTCTTATGAGGGTATCAATTACAGACTGTAACATGTCTAGACGTTAGCCCCCTTACTAATAAACGCTTTATAAGCTTTGAATACAGTGTTTTGTCTTCTTCAATCCAATTAAAAATGTCACTTGTGTGACAGGAACAAAACACTGTATAACTATTCAAAGCTTATACGTTAAACAACGTTTATTAGTAAGGAGGTTTGACTATACAATATATCCTCTTACTATTAATAAAGATATACGCAACGTAATCATTCAAGATAATAATAGCAGCAGACAGCTAGAAAAAGGAAATCCGCCATTTTGTTACTAAAATCTATCAGTATGTCCATTCTTTCCTGTTTCTACTGTTGTTATGATAAGCCTGTTGTTGTTTTCACTGCTTTTGTATATAGGACTTTTTTAATGTTTTTAAGAAAAGTAGTACGCTGGGAGCTCAGACAGCAAAACTTATAGGACCTTTTGGTAGAAAAAAATGTTTTGGTATAAAATTGTACTAAATGGTAGAAAATTTTCATGAAGCTCACAATTGGGTTGTGAGCTTCATGAAAATTTTCTTTCTTGGTTACCAATTTTTTTTTTAATTAAAATTACCGGCACTACACCTGATGATGATTTTGTCGAAACGGATCGTGTGAAACATAATTGAATTAAAATAAATAAAGTAATAAATGTGGAATAAGTGCATGAAGAGTATATTTTATTATAATAATAATGATATTATTATTTTATTTATTAGTATTTTATTATAATAGGAGTAAGCAAATGAAAATGTTGTTCGTCTTATCAAAATGAAGCTACTCCCAAAAAATTTGCTTGATAGTACAAAAAAATTGTTCTAGGGCTCCCTGTGCTTCGTTATGTTGAACCTTAGTTACAGCCCATGATGATGTAGATATTTAGAAGTAACATGATACTTTTGTTTCAGCGTCTACCTGAAAGATGACTTCGCAGTGCTGCCGTATATAGAAGCCGGATTTAACAGGGTAAGTGTCTTAACCAGAGCTTTCTAAGTTTGTTTGACTGAAGTTTATTTATTCTGTAGCGTTATTGATTGTTTTAAAAAGATTTGACGTAACGACAGGGTAATGTAAATAGATGAACTCCCGTCCAATACCCCAAAAAACCGGACATAGATTGTTTCACCAAATTCAGTTAAAGATATCGCTTTCAATTGCATGTTTGGAAACAAGAAAAGTATGTTAGTAGTCGTGACTAAGATCTAGGCTAAAGTTAACCATGGATTAATTATTATGTCACCTCTCTATTCCTATGAAATATATAGCGTCCTATGAAATATGACATTAAATCCACAGACATATATCAAGATTCTATTTCTGTGATTAAAACCCTAACCTAACTAAAATTATCTATTAGATCCGTGCTTCATGAATTATTAAACTAAGGTCATAATCACTTCTAAATAAAGGTAGGCCGCATATAGATCTTGTGGAAAAGGACCTAAGTCCTTAATTACTTCGGACGCTAAAAGCCGACTAAAAATAAACGACCTTTGAAGATAGCCCGGGTAGAAATTGTTTGAAAGTAACGAGATTTCCTTGGTGCGAAAAATCTAAATAATAAAATAACAAAAAAAGGATATGGACGAACAGTCTATAGACGGCCCCAATTTTATAATAAAAAAAAAAAAAAAAAAGTAACGAGATTGGGTGCTATTGTTACAAGTTAAATATTGAATACGAGTGTCCGGAGCACGCTTCTCGTGAAATCATTTCAACTGGAAGTTCATAAGATAGTGAAGAATTTGTGAATGGCATTTTTGAAATTCTAATGCCCAAATCCACCAACGTCTGTTAGTGTTAACAGCATTGTTAAAGTGTCATGTCTTCTTTTTCATTTACTAATATTAAAAACGATATGATGATCGGTAACGTGATACTAATTATTAACAGTCGCTGGTAAAATTGAGCCTTAGAAATAAGTTTTATTAATGGTGAAATGTACGGTGGTTTAGGTTAAATAAAAAACCTAAACCTGGTTTTGACTTTTGACACTATACCTACCCAATCAAAATAAATAGATACCGTGTGATAATTGAATCCTACTTCCTTTTCACGCCCAAACCGATGAACCGATTTTGCTGAAATTTGGTCTGGCGATACTTCGAGCCCCGGGAAACGAGGTGCTATCGACAATTTGAGACCGAATCCCAATGTAGTAATGGGGATTGTCCATTTTTTTTTAATTTTGCTCATTACAAAAACATTTCGAGGAATAAGGTCAGTGATCGTTTTTCTGTATATAAACGAAAAAAATACCCATTAGTTACTTATATTTTTGAACTAATACGTTTAACCTTTGTTTGACCTTCAATGGCGTTAAATCTATATATATAAAAATCAATTGCTGTTCGTTAGTCTCGCTAAAACTCGAGAACGGCTGAACGGATTTATCTTATCTTGGTCTTGAATTATTCGTGGAGGTCTAGGGAAGGTTTAAAAGGTGAGAAAAAATTGCCGGGAAAATCCTCAAAACAGCATTTTTCTATTTCCCATACAAACGTTTTCTAAATAAAATGGAGAGTCAATTTGTAATTTATTACCGCTGCATAAAGTTCAAATTCGCGTGCGCGTTGGAGGACCTAATATCGCGTTCTGAAACTCAACAAAAGTGAAAGTGAATCGCGAACGCGACAAAATTGCATAGTCTCAAAATACATAGTACATAAATAAACACAATAGTATTAAATAAATAACACATAGGCTACAATTTTAACCGACTTTCAAAATGGGGGAGGTGTTATGTTCGTTTTCTTATATTCAACGATTACTCCGCCGTTTGTTAACCGATTTTCAAAATTTTTCTTTTGGTATATAGGGTATCATCCCAATTTGGTATTATATTCAGAAAAGTGGTGATCTGATGAAGGATCCATAAGTAATCGAGGGAACTCCTCAAAACTTATAGGGAAACATATGGTGACTTCGGTTTCGTGAGAAGTATTCTAAGCATATGCTACCAACAAGTAAGATTTTGCACCGAGATATACCTGGTATACCGTGGTTCGGAAGGTGCTGACAGAATTCCTGATTCTTTATAGATACAAGTTTGGGAGTTTCGGCGTTGTTTTAAGAACAGAAAGCATATGCTACTATGCAAATTACATTCTTCATCATCATCATCATCATCATCATCATCACTACCATATTATACCATTTCATAGTCTTTTAGATCGAGACTCGAGTTTGTCAAGCGATAATTAAAAAAAATCTATATCTACCTAATATTATAAACCTGAAGAGTATGTTTGCTTGAACGCGTCAATCTCAGAAACTACAGGTCCGATTTAAAAACTTATCTCAGTGTTAGATAGATCATTTATCGAGTAAGACTCATCATTTATCAAGAAGGTTATATTATATTATTACTCTAAGACTAATACGACAGAAGAAACTCAGGAAAATGTGGGAAAAACGGGGGATATATTTTTTATGGGAAAATGTACCTACGGATTCTGTAAAATTTCTAATTTACGCGGGCGAAGCCGCGCGGGACATCTAGTTAGCAATAAATTCGACCAACATTACGTTTCGAACTTTTTTTAAGCTTCTCGTATCAGCTTTCACACAATGAGAACTTGCATTTGACGAACCAGCCATTATAAATAAGATTGAAAGGAAATTTAAAACATATGCAGAGGTCAATTGGCGGCCGATGATGACGTCAGAGCGAAACTTTAAAAATTTATTGAGAAAAAACTAGCCAATGAATTTCAAAATTATTTAATTTATATTCTTAAAATACCCTATTTTAACGAAAAAAAATATAAAAAGTACATGTGATTTTTTTTGGACAATGCCCATTTCAGACGCTGTAGCGAGTCGCGACTAAAGCTTCAATAGCGCCATTCAGAAATATACGCTGCTTAAGTTCGCTATAAAAGGCTATAATATTAATTAAGTTCTTAATACTTAATATAAAATTAACTCAATCAGAAAACCACGGGTCGTGAGCTTGAACAATAACCGTTATAAAATAAACAATAGAAAAGACAACGAGAAAATATGAAACCAATACCCGATCTCCGACCTAATTATCTGGAGTTAAAAGGCAGAAAGACCCTGAAACACAATACCACCTCTTCACAAAGAGATTCGGATGAAATTCCACTTAACAATAGAAATATTGTTATTCTTTGTATCGCCGAGTGACGTCAAATAAAGGTAAAATATAAAATACAACAAACCTGTAGGCTTAACATAACAACTTTAGAAACGGGAAAGAATGGACACACTGACAGATTTTAGTGATAAAATGGCGGATTTCTTTTGTTAATCTATCACTTTGTCTATTCTTCCGTAGAAAGAAACCTTTTCTATGGTGACCATGCTATACCTGCAAGTATTGAATTGTTTGACAGACTTATCGACAAAACGGTACTTGGGCAGAGTAGACAGAATGATAGAGTATGCCGACTTATGGCCGTTCCCAATATTTGATCTATCTCTGGTGTTACCCTACTAGAGATAGGAATAGCTCACATTAGACATAATATTATGTCAATTGTGAGCTATTCCTATCTCTAGTAGGGCAAAACCAGAGATAGATCAAATATTGGGAACGGCCGTTAGAACTGATGTTGAAATTTTTAATTATTGTGACGAAAATCGTCGCTAGGGTTGTTAACTTGTTGTATTCGATGGACGTGTTCCTCTTTGGTCGTATTGTTGTTTGTGTTTTGGCACATGCGATTATAATTGTCAGAATCCAATTTTGAAATCTTTATTTTAAATATTTAAAAATAAATTATATCAGCCAGCGCGAGGCACATTCCGTTCATAATCCTAGTGAAACCCGACGAATTTGACAGATATTGAAACCTGTCCGTTTCTTTGCAGTCGAACTACTGGTAGTTATGTCTATTGTGACTTGGGTTTGCGGAATTTGAAAAAACTTCAGATTTTCCTCCACGAGTGCCAGGAAAGTGAAAAAAAACTTGAGAGGTGTCAAGGGACACCCGAATCTATTGACGCCCAGGAATACTAACAACGCGTCGCTGTTTATTCTCAAAAAACGCCATCTAGTTGACGCACAGGAATACTATCAACGCCCTCTGCCCCTACCATGCAGGTACTAATAAAAAAGTGTCGAGGTCAATTATCGTTCTGTCTAGCCTCCTTCACGCCGAACGCACGACAAGGAACTTCGTTCCAAAAGGGAGAGGGATCTAACTTCCTCTTCTAAGTCGCGCCGGTGGTCTACCAATCTGTCATTCAAACAAAATGCTCTACGCTAAAAGAAGTTTTCACTTCAAAATTGGATGTTTTATAGAAAAGTGCTAGGACACTTACTTGAAAGGGTATTAGGGCAGATAAATAAAAGCATCAAAATTATGGTAATAAAGTACTTCAGGGATGAAGGGATAGTATTGAATCCCTTCGGTGTCCCGTCACATTAGCGAGCAATACCCTCAATTTGGAGTCCTTTGGGATGGACAGAGACGCATGAATAAATGAAGGGAACTTCATACTTATAAACGTATCTGAACGTTTTGCCGATAAAAGAAAGAAAAGTTTTGCCGAATAAGCTATAATAATAATAATAATCTTTATTTAAAACTTTTAGCATCTGTTACAATGTGTAGTTATAACTTATAATATGACCTAGGAGTACTATACAGTTGTATATGAACTTACGAAGACAATAAATAACAGACTTTACACGTATTGTATAACTTTGGCGCCTGCACTAGGCTGAGCCTGTCCTGCAGATCACCAATATATTTTCCTTCTTTTAGACATATAGTTTAGTTAAGATCAAAATTTAAAAAAAAAGGTATAATATTTGAAAAACAAATAAAAGAGCCTCTGGTTACGCATTAAAGATTTTAAATTTTAAGTTCGCGCTGTGTGTGTGTGTGTGTGTGTGTGTGTGTGTGTGTGTGTGTGTGTGTGTGTGTGTGTGCGTGTGTGTGTGTGTGTGTGTGTTTTCTATCTATATATCTCTCGTAGCAATTGTTCCTTTTCTTGATAATCTAGAGTTTTGAGCCAGTTTTTAACTTTTCTCTTTACTTCTATTAATGAACTATATTCTAAGACGCATTCTCGTTTTACATTACTCATTACAGCTAGATGATAATATAAGCGGATGGCGTTTCCGTCAATAAAATTTTGCAAAATCGTATCGGTTCAGTATTTTCGGAATTCAAAACATTCTTGTTAAGGATAATTTTAGTTAAACCCAATATACTATTTAATGATGAGAAGATGGATTTGGTGGACACCACTGTATTCTTAGTCATTACACTAGACAGTAAATTACAGTGGGGTCCTCATATTGCTAATCTTGCAGATAGGCTCAGTTCTACAGCATACGCAGGCAGAAAAATACGGGAAATTTCTGAAGAAGACACAGCAAGACTAGTATATTTCAGTTATTTTCATAGTAGAATGTCGTATGACTTCCTCTTATGGGGAAACCTGCCGACATTAATACGATTTTTGTGCTGCAGAAGCGAGCTATACGTTCAATTTATAAAATGTCGGCTTTTGAATTTCTGAGAGAAAAGTTTAAAGAAATTGGTATACTAACTGTTGCTTCTCAATACATTTTGGATAATGTATTAAATGCTAAAAAGAATCTTAGTAAATTTACAACCAAAAGTGACAGTCACGGAAGAGACACTAGAAATAAGTATAAACTAGAAATACCGGTGATCAGACTTATATAAAGTTAGTAAATCTTTTAAAGGTCAATGTATACGCCTTTACAATAAAGTCCCAGAAAACGTTCAAAATCTTTCCATTAATAAATTTAAAAAAGTAGTCAAAGAGCGTTTGTGTGCCAAACCCAAATAAGGTTTTCATAAACGATGGCACATAGCCACTATAATAATTATAAAATAAAGAAATCTATTGATACATTTACTGAATGTTGATTTAAATTACAAAATAAGTTGAAGGCTTGGCTTGAATGTGATCTAAAAACTTTTTACGACAGACTTGTATTGAATAGCTATACCTATAGGTATTTTGTTTGGCTCCTTTTACATATCATGTTTTGGTGGGATTTCATATTTTCTTTTTTGAAGGTTTTTTTTCTTTTCTTTTCAGGTCACGTTATAACTTTTCTGTACTTAGCTTAGCACCCATTCCCTATCTCTTTTATATTTTTTCTTTGAGGCTTCGTTAGTTCTCTACGTATCACGTGATATTAGGTGGACAATGGAACGTAAATACTTTTGATTTCTGAGACGATTATTATTTATTTATTTATTTCAAAGGCACATCTACAACATAAACACAATCATTACAATCAGTTACAGTTCTCAGATTAAGGGTTAAGCGCTTATGTCAATTACAGATATGCACAACATTATTATTACAATTCAATATAAACATCGTCAGTACAATAATATTATATAAAAAGTGAAATCAGGTATGTAATTGATCCATAAAAATAAGTAAGTAATGTTTTTGTTTAAATTTTTAAAATTCAAAGTAAACTTAATTAATTAATTAAAATAAAACTTAACTACTAGAATGCCATTTTATAAAACAATAATTCATCTTAATAATAAAATTAAAAATATCACAGTATAATACAGTCTTTGTTTACTTTAAGTATTTTCCTTTTAAAAGACGCGAGTTGGTCATGAAATATGTCTAGATCTAAAGTCCTGTGCCATTTGTTGTAAGTATCCGGGAGTCTTACAATAGGACTGTTTTGTCCCAAGTTGGTTTTGCACATAGGAGTATTAAATACTCCTACTGGTTTACGTCTCGCACTCAGCTTAGGGACAGTTATAGCTAAACCCTCAAGAAAATCTTGACAAGGAATTCGGCCTGTAACTACATCACGTAGGAATACCATGTCCATCATACGTCTTCGTTGTGACAGTGTATCCATTTTAAACGCAGTTAACCTTTCATCGTACGAGCATCGGCTGTTAACCTCACTGGAGATATAGGCAAGATGTCTGGTAAACGAACATTGAATAGATTCTATACGTTGTGAATGGGCATTGTAAATCCAAATAACGCTTCCGAACTCCAAAATACTACGTACAAAGCTTTTAAATAAAAGAATTTTCGTATACGGACGCTTGAAATCATGCGTGTTTCGTTTTATGAACCCAAGAGTTTTGGCGCCTTTATTAACCATGAAGTCATAGTGTGGTACAAAACTTAACTTTGAGTTAATAAGAATACTTAAGTCCCTTACTGTCGATGAAACAGATATGATACTCCCGTTGATATGGTAAGTAGTAGAGAAAAACCTTTCTTTTCTTAGTAAACCTTATGTGTTGACATTTAGAAGCATTCAATTTCATTCTGTTCGATTAAGGCACCACATGTATCGCTATCCCGTCGCACAAAGAATGATCGCTGTCAGTCTCGAGTTGCGATAATTTTCTATTATTTATTCAACAAAATATGCACATAACAATATAAAAAGTAGCCAGAAGCCGATTCTCAGACCTACTGAATATGCATGCAAAATTTGGTAAAAATCAATAAAGCCGTTTTGGTGGAGTACTGTAACTAACATTGTGACACGAGAATTTTATATACTTAATACTAGCTGTCCCGGCAAACGTTTCTTTGCCATATATAAATTACTTCGCCCGTATTATTTTATTGAAGCGACTAAACAAGTATGTCATCATGGCAACGTCCATCGCTATCCCGATTCCCGTCGCACAAACAATGGTCGCCGTCAGTGTCGAGTTGTAATAATTTACTATTATTTATTCAACAAATGCACTTATCAATATAAAAAGTAGGTATCGAGTAGCCGATTCTCAGACCCACTAAATATGCATAATTTAAAATTTCGTTAAAAGTTAAAACTGCGGCGCCCATATAGCATTACATACATTTTATAATAAAATATATAATCATTAATCATAATTATAATATTTATGTATTTATGTACTTATAAGTTTTATATTAAGTAACACCGATATAATATTATATTATTATCGGAGTTACTTTTTCAAAAATAAACAAATATGCGTTTTATTTTTATTCGTCTACTCAAATATCAACTGGAGTATTAAAAGATTACACTTTGACAAGCGATACCGCGATGTAGATGCCGTTCAGCGACACCTAGTGACAATTTCTGAAATTAATCCTTTTAAATTATTGTTCTCTGATTACTAGACAGTAGACATCGAATATGTATCAGCTACGAATAATAAAAATTATTCGTAGTGCATCAGCATAAAAATATTATAATATTAAGAAAATGCTTAATGGGGTTGCCAGGGGTCGAGAGAGCTATTTCAGTAAGTAATATAAAACAGTGAAGATTAAAAATGTATAAACATACTTATTACTTATTAAGTTGGAAAATTTCAACAAAAGGAATGTTCATAAACACACACAAAATAAATAAAATCAGCCAAGTGCGAGTCGGACTCGCGCACGAAGAGTTCCGTACTGTTATAGACCTGCAAACAGACCAAAATTGTGTTTTTGTATGGGAGCCCCCCCATACAAAAACACAATTTTAGATCTCAAAATCTGTAAGGTCTAGAAAACTGATTTTTTGACACAAGTAACTTCAGTTCATAAAGATTAAATGCTCAAGACGAAAACACGATTAAGTACTCAAAAAATGCTCGATAGTTTTTTTTTTATAAAAAACCTTGTTTTAGACACATTTTTGCTTGGATCTTCGAAGTTTGCTGTCTTTTCTTTAATATTTTTTAATATCTAAGAAGGTATTGATAAAACCTAAATTTGCTCAAAACACTTTTTTCATAATCATTATAGTTCGTCTTTTATTCAAGTAAAACTAACTCGGCGATGATTCCGCGCCGTCCTTTTTCACCTGGCATATGAAATACGGGCGTGAGTGTGAAGAGAGGACGACGTTTGATTTTTAGAGTCAGGTGAGCTCTTAATGGGTCCAGTTCTGTCAAAGCAACAAAAAATTGGTCTTCTCATAGGCTTAGCTGTTGGTTCAATGAAAATCAAAATAAATAAAAGGCGAAAAAGATGGTTGAAAGAATTTTTGCTCCACGAAAAATTATGAATTATAAACGAATGGATTCCAGATCGTATAACATAATATATATTGACTTTAATACAGATTTAGCTGTTCCCACTACAGAAGCCACACTTTTTCCGATTTAGTACACTAATTAGGATCCTAGCTTTCTAAATGTTATTCCACTTGACTAAATTTAGTTAAGGTCAATGCGTCGAAGTCCGGCCATACTTTTGCAAAATTAAAGTTTAACATAATTTATTGACTTGAGATTCGCTTTTTAAAGTAACTTGTGTCATCGGAAATTATAGGCTATTATATATATATATATATATATATACAGGGTGTCAAAAGACCGCTTCCGATAACTTCGTGGGGTTATTATAGGGCATGAGATATATCCATTGGTGTAAGAAATTTTCATGTAATCGCCAGTTTTTAAAATAGTCAAAATTTTCAATACGCAATGTATAATGCGTGCAGTTAATGCGCGATAATATCGCCCGCCGCCGATGAATGAAACCCCGGGCCGAGCCGGCCCCCCCGCGCCGCCCGTGCCGAATACCGCGCGCGCGGCTCTGCGCTAGTCATGAGTTAAGACAAAACAGCTGATCGTGGTGTGCCCGGGCTAGGGTATACCCTAGCCCGTAGGTAGTGAATAAACCACCAATATTGTAATGATTATTAAATTACAATAGTTTACACGATTTAACAAAATGTTACAATTTATTAATTACCGTTTCTCAGGTTTTTACTCAAAAATACTCAGTTTTTACTTCCGGCCAAAAAGGAAAAGAAATCATAATTCACATCCGATCATCATCCGATTTACACATCTGTAAAAATACATACACAGTTACCTACTGGGCTACTGCACCTATCAATACCTATCAATGGAAAACATACGTGATAACATGTTCACTGACCTGTGATCAGCTGTCTGCTTTTATGAAATGCAGTTCGAACTGTGTTCCATGATCCATCTAACTCGATATAGATTGCAGAGTTATTCAACACTTAACAAAAGTAATTACAGGAGACATTCCAATTCTTTAAACACTTTTTATTGCACTGTTTAAACCGCACTATCGTCTATCGACGACGATGTTCACCTGTTCCTTAAAGCATCGCACATTCATCGGACGTATCTTGTCACGGCCCGTTATTAATTACAAACATAAAAAAAAATAGTTAACAATACACAAAACAAGCAATAATATGACAACATCTAAACGTAAAATTACAAAACTTAAACAAAAACGTCACAGTAGGTACCTACACCAGCACGGCGCGTGTTAGACAGCCGACTGAACAAAATTGAAGAAAAAACTTTGTAAAATAATAGGGATGTATCCCTGTGCAATGTGAATATTTTGAGTAATCGATAATTTTTTTATCGATAAATCGTATTAATTGTTTTACATACGAGTACGTATTGATTACTGTCAAACTAAAAATAAACAAATACCTACTCAATATTAAGAAAAGCGACAATAATTAAAAGTTATTTAATTAATTAGGTATTAAAGTATTTTAGACGCGCATAACGCGTACCACGGTATAACAATCACTTTATCACGGTAATGTAGGTATCGAATTTAAAAAATGAGATGAGATCTACTAAATAATAGTTATAATTTTTATTATTTAATGGTAATTTAAATATCGACTAAATAGTATTGAATTTATAGGGTACAACACTTAGATTGTCCTTGAAATGGATTAGCGACACGTGCGTCGGGCACCTGCAGAGCGGCGCGCTTTGTCGGCGCCGCGATCAAAGCAAGCCGCCGCGCTGTTCGGTGTCCTTTGACTACTTCCGAAAGTCGATACACGACGAACATTATTTCAAAAATTAAAATAGATTTTTTAATTTAGTAGCCATTTGAGCATTGAGGTAATAGGTTGTTAGAGTTGTTAGGAGATAAGTTTGATTTTTTAACAATTACTTCAAGTATCAAAACATGGTAGTATTGTGTAAAGTGTTAATAAATAATTGATTATTATTTCAGTTGTAATAAAATACTTTGTGGTGTGATACATTTCGTTAACGAGAAGTTTTTTTGACGTTCTTGGTGGTGACTGGTCTTATTGCTTGGTGTTAAGGACTATTTTCAAAATGCATAAAGAAGTAAGAACACTTGAACTCAACATTTTTCACGTAAGTTAATTGCCAGTTTTACGTATGAGGTTTTTTCGTGTATCATCTGTTATTTCGATTGATAAGTGACGATTGCGGATAAACAGTTCATCCGCATAGGTTTCGTTACTTACGATGAACTTTTTAACTAGTCTAATAATCTTAGAAGTTTGCCATACTGTCGTAAGTTGTTACACATGCACAGACAGTTACTTACAGTTTTCTACATGAGGTACCATTAAACTCTTAACACTGCAAGTAGCTTAGATGAGAGGTCAGAGGTCAGAGTTCTAAGTTCCACGTCATGGTGACCTTCATGGGTTTGAAATTGAAAAGACATACCTACATTAGGGTTTCTGTGTGTTCTGTCGTAAGTCGTAACTCGTAGTGTATCGTCATTCGTCGCATACGACCTTTCGACTTAGCGTGCGTAGGGCGGAGCTAACAGCTGATTAACGCGGTCAACGTTCTCGGGTATGTACTCGGAACACGAGAACGTTGACCGCGCGCTTGCAAATGGTTATTGGGGTAAAAATAATAAAATTTAAAAAAATATTTTAAAATATTTTTCTATGTGGTTTATTATCATGTTTAAAGGGTTTTAATTATAAAAAAATAAAGAATAAAAAATTAAAAAAATTAAAAAAAAAAATTAAAAAAAAATACATATTCGTAATCAGAAAATGTAGTATAATCATACCCCAAAGTTATCGGAAGTGGTCTTATTACACCCTGTATATATATATATATATATATATATATATATATATATATATATATATATATATATATATATATATGTATATATATATATATATATATATATATATATATATATATATATATATATATATATATATATATATATCTTAATATATATATTTCTTGTGTGCGTGTGTATGTGAGTTGTGACTGAACTCCTCCTAAACGACTGGACCAATTTTGATGAAATTTTTTGTGTGTGTTCGTGGAGATTCGAGAATGGTTTAGATTTACAGTTTGGTCTACTGGAAAATGTTTTTTCAATTAATTTCTTATTTATAAGGAGTTGTTGATTTTGGAATGTTTTACATTAGATCCGGCGGACGGCGCTATCATCGCATTCAATATTATTCTATTTCAATTTTAGTTTGTCCTGACAGATGGTGCTACGATTAATTTGAAAAAAGTTTTGTTATTCAATTCATGTGCTGATTAAAATATTAAATAAATAACACATAGGCTACAATTTTAACCGACTTTCAAAATGGGGGAGGTGTTATGTTCGTTTTCTTATATTCAACGATTACTCCGCCGTTTGTAAACCGATTTTCAAAATTTTTCTTTTGGTATATAGGGTATCATCCCAATTTGGTATTATATTCAGAAAAGTGGTGATCTGATGAAGGATCCATAAGTAATCGAGGGAACTCCTCAAAACTTATAGGGAAACATATGGTGACTTCGGTTTCGTGAGAAGTATTCTAAGCATATGCTACCAACAAGTAAGATTTTGCACCGAGATATATACCTACCTGGTATACCGTGGTTCGGAAGGTGCTGAGAGAATTCCTGATTCTTTATAGATACAAGTTTGGGAGTTTCGGCGTTGTTTTAAGAACAGAAAGCATATGCTACTATGCAAATTACATTCTTCATCATCATCATCATCATCATCACTACCATATTATACCATTTCATAGTCTTTTAGATCGAGACTCGAGTTTGTCAAGCGATAATTAAAAAAAATCTATATCTACCTAATATTATAAACCTGAAGAGTATGTTTGCTTGAACGCGTCAATCTCAGAAACTACAGGTCCGATTTAAAAACTTATCTCAGTGTTAGATAGATCATTTATCGAGTAAGACTCATCATTTATCGAGAAGGTTATATTATATTATTACTCTAAGACTAATACGACAGAAGAAACTCAGGAAAATGTGGGAAAAACGGGGGAAATATTTTTTATGGGAAAATGTACCTACGGATTCTGTAAAATTTCTAATTTACGCAGGCGAAGCCGCGCGGGACATCTAGTATATATATATATATATATATATATATATATATTAATTAGACCTATAATGATCTAAAAATAATCTTAGTTGCCGTATTTTTTTACTTACGTGGTATTTTTTTTAAACTCGGCGTGTAGGCGGACTTCCCTTATAACAGTTTGAGGCAAGTCCGTCTAGCAGCAGTATAGCCATAACTTGTGAAGTAAAATGCATGGCATCGGTGTCTAGCAAAGCCGCAAAACGGCCATTCAAATATGTGTTTAACGTGTCGTTAATAAGGTTCGCATTCCAGAGAAAATTAATTTTATATCATTTTAAGGCAAGTCGTATCGTAAGTCTAAGTGGTTGCAAATATTTTCATTTAAATTATAGGGCATTTTTTGACAAATTAAACACTAAGTATAAACATAAATGTTTATTACAACAAAATTATATTAATTAGTGCCGGTAAAATCAACAACTTTGCTTCATCATCATTTATGAGATGAGACATTTTTCAACATACTCCCCTACTTAATTTTGATTTGATTATTGTTATTGATATGTCTACTTAGTACCTATTTTTTTTTTATTCCTTCATATTAATATTTAGTTAGTTAAAATAACTTTTTAGTTTACGTGGCAGATTGGGGCCATGCACGCGAAAGTTACGCGTTTTTACCATTATTTTCGCCGCTCTATTAAAATTATAAGGGTTGTTGGTCCGGGAGGTAGGATTTTTTAAGAAAATTTCCTGCTCTTTAAGGATTTCAAATTTTGATTATCTATCAATACTTACTTATAATAAAATCGTAGAGGTAAAATTTTTGTACATTGAAAATAAACTTGAAAAAACGAGTCAGGGGCATGTTAGAAGAGTAGTAGAATACATTTTAACTGTTTTTGAAATTTTTGTTTCTCCGTCTGTTTGTCTGTTTGTACAGGCTAATCTCTGAATCCGCTGGACTGATTTCAATGAAATTTGGCATGATGATACCTTACATCCCTGGTCAACATCTTAGATACTTTTTTTTAACCGACTTTAAAAAAAGGAGAAGTTAATGTTTACTTTGCTGTTTGTGGTCAGATTTTCAAAATTCTTTTTTTGTTGTATAGATTGCCCGAATTTGATAACATGTTTACAATAAAATCGGCCAAGTGCGAGTCGGACTCACGCACGAAGGGTTCCGTACCGTTATAGAGAAAAAATAGGCCAAAAGTTATGTTTTTGTATGGGAGCCCCCCTTAAATTTTAATTATATTCTAATTTTATTATTGATTATTAAATAACACATATATTTAAGGATTCTGTGGAAATTTCAACTGCCTGCCTGTTGTAATTATTGGTATCGAGCAAAAAAGGCCAAAAAAATCATGTTTGTTGTATAAGAGCCCCCCTTAAATATTGATTTTATTTTGTTTTCAGTATTTGTTATTATAGCGGCAATAGATATACACAATCTGTAAAAATTTCAGAACTCTAGCTATAACGGTTCTTAAGATACAGCCTGGAGATAGACAGAAGGACAGACAACGAAGTCTTATAGTAATAGGGTCCCGTTTTTACCCTTTGGGTACAGAACCCTAAAAACGGTGACTTGATAAGTAATGGAATTGAAGAAACTCCTCGAAATTTACAACGACAACCAAAGTGATTACCAATTCTAGCAAAGGTCGATCTTTAAAACTTTTCCTAATATTCGTAAACGCTTATCCAAATACTGGATGGATATTGACCACTGCGTATCTGAATTCGTTACCAGCCATGGAAATTTTAAAGTCAAACTTTACGGATCTAAGTTACTAGCATCGATCGAGCACATAGGTAGAAATGGTAGAATATGTACGACCGAAGGCAGTATGTTTGAATCATGTTCTCTAGGAGAGTTTTTTCTGCCAAGACGAAAGAACTACAATGCTAGACAACCTACAGTGTAAATCTGATGTCGCATACTACGGTGATCGTGGACAGCAGGAAATTAATCCGTGCCTTCAAGCGTTTTTGTCATAATTATTATTGGCAACAGTCTAACACAACAAATTCCAATATTAATTTAGCTATACTTAGTACAGTTACAATTTTTATAATTATAGTTTATATTCGTGGTGCATTAAAAATTTCGTGTGTAATGTAGATCCAAATAAAATAGTCGTAGATGGGTGTTCAATTTTGTAAATCTCGATTTTAATAACATACATTCACGCGGACGAAGTTGCGGGCAACAGCTAGTCTCAAATAATTTTTGGTTTTTGGAATATTAAAAAAACAAACCCTTCTTTTTTAGTTAGCAGTTTATAACTTTTGCAATTTTTATCAGCCCCTCTTGTATGCTCTTTTCGTGCTTTACTGCACGATTTGGGCAATGCTATGATTTACCTCCTCATACAACAAACACGATTTTTTCCCTTTTTTGCTCTATATCCATAATGGTTACACTAAGGTTTTTGAAAATTTCAGAAAATGCTCAATTATATTTTAAATTTAATAATTAGTAATAAAAATTAAATAAACTCATTATTTAAGGGGGGCTCCCATACAAATTTACGGTACGGAACCCTATGTACGCCAGTCCGACTCGCACTTGGCCGGTTTCATAATTTTTCCTTTCATTGTGAATAAAGACCAATCTAGGTACCAAATTTCAAGGTTCTAAGTCTGCTAGAAGTACCTTAGAATTTTGATGATCTGTCAGTCAGAGTGAGTGACAATATGTAGTAACTTTGATCGTCCGTAACTATTAAATTATTTATCGAAATTTCATGTAATTTGAAGGTTAACCTAGTTTTAATACTTGCTCTTAGTGACCGAAATTCTAAATCCCTAGCTTTGTTAACATCGAAGATAAAGGGGGTGTGAAATAGCCGCGAACCGCTTCGAGAAAAGTATGGTACGGCCGTGCCTTTGCTAAAAAGCTTGGCTAGAGCACTGCCGTGCCCCCAGATGACTTACAATCATGTATATATGTTGACATCTATACTAATATTATAAATGCGAAAGTATCTCTGTCTGTCTGTCTATCTTGCTTTCACTCCGAAACTACCGAACCGATTGTAATGAAATTTTGTACACAGATAGTCTAAAGCCTGAGAAAGGACATAGGCTACTTTTTAACTGAAAAAATGTTTATAAGGGGGTGAAAATGCGTAAATTTGTTCAAATTAAGTTAGTTCCAAAAATTCATAATAGATGACGTCGTGCCGTCTCCTACATCGCACAAGCGCTTACTCAAACGTGTTTACTATAAAAGGTGGTAAGGATGAGAATTCCGTTTGCGTTTTTTTTTTTTGGAATATTATGAAGAGTTGATAATCGACTTCAACCCCACTTCCCAGGATCTAACCCCCTACGGGCTACGCTAAAATAGGGGTATTTTATGTGTGACGTGTCTGTCTGTCTGTAAAGTGTAAACATTGAAGGTTGAAGTAAGCGTACCGTAGAAGCACCTCTGTCGTGGTAGCCTACATAGTTCAACGGGAACTACGTACTACTCGTATATAATAATATAAGTTATTCTATGACGGGAACTACCGCGCGCTATAAGCTGAAGTCCACGCGGACGGAGTCGCGGGCAACAGCTAGTTGTATATATAATTTAAGTTACAACATTGTAAACCTTATTTTAAAAGATTAATTTTTTCTCACTTTTTTTTGGTAAAAAAGTGGGCCCCATGCGAGTTTCTTACGCCGGTTCTTCTCGCCGGGTTAGTTCCCGAACCGGTGGTAGGCATCATGTAGACGTTTAGAGAAAATTTGCAAAAAAATATTCTGAATAAAAAAGTTTAAGTTTGAGTTTATGAAAACTGCAACAATATTTTTAGTGCGTATTAATATCCAATGCTTTTGAACGTGGTTGAAAAAATCATAAAACAAATTATTCGAACAAAATATTAGCTCAATTTGTACAAAAAAGCTAACAGGTATGAGGTAAGTATTAATTTTTGTTTTAATTTGTAGGTAATGGTGGAAACGCTAGGCGCGACGGCTTGGTGCGGTGAAGTGCTGCAGGCGCGCGCCGCGGCAGCAGCAGCGCGGGCGCTGGCAGGCGCTGTCGCCGCGCTGACAGCAGTCGCCGACCGCTGCCGAGACCTGGTCGCTGTTACTGACGACCAGCAGAAGATACTGGTGAGTCGCTTGAAGTTGAAGTAATGTTCTATTTAACACCTCCATCGTGGGTATCGCAGACACAATACATTTGATTTTCAATTATTATGCGGCAGATTGCTGCCGCTTGGGGATTGTTGGGTTAAGTAGTTGACACAAAGTCCAAGGGCTAGGCTCGAAAAATTGTAGAAGAGTTTGTGCATGTCAAGCGAAATAGATTAAAACAAGCATAAAGCCGCAAATGTATTAATTTTTTAAGGAATGAAATAGATTTTATAGGATGTAGAATTTAAAAATAGAAATGACATCAGCGTGTCTTCAAGTGAAGACTTCGAGTATGCAAGCAGACAAGACGCAAGCGCAACCATGCAATCCGAAGAAGCATTTTAGCTTTTTTGGATTTTTTATCGTTATATTATGTCCTAGAAGGCTAAGCAAAGCAACGTAGCCGAACTCTACTTATCTCCCTTTCCGCAGATGACCAACAAATCTTGGAACCGCGTGGTGGGCTTCAGCGAGGAACCGCGTTCCCTCAGCGATTCGGCGGGGGGCGAAGCCCTGCGGCTGGCGTCGACGGGCGCGCGGGACTGGGACGCACCTGTGATGCTGCGGCGCCGCGCCAACCCCGATCCTGTGCTGCTGCCGTGCCGAGGCAGTTCTATTGCGCTGCACAGGTCAGTGGACTGTACAGTGTACAGTCAGCGTTGGTTTGGCAAACTTGTCCCTGTGCTGCTACCGTGCCGATACAGCTCCATAGCGCTGCAAAGGCTGGTGATATCTTCAATGGGCTGTGCAGGCATACGTGAGCTAACCTTGTCTCTGTGTTGCTGCCATGCCGAGGCAGCTCTATAGCGCTGCACAAGCTGGTGACCTCTTCAATGGGCTGTGCTAGCAGACGTGGACTAACCTTGTCCCTGTGCTGCTGCCGTGCCGAGGCAGCTCCATAGAGTCATGTCACGTCATGTCCCACATGATGTGCCAACAGGAAGAGGTAATCGGGCTCTGCTGGTAGTAGTAACTGCCTGAGAAGCGCCATTCTTGTGCAGCTCTGATAGCTCTACACAGGTAAGTGACGTAATTTGATAGCTGTGCCGGCAGCGGCGGAATAAACCTATACACAGGTGGTAGCAGAGAAGCCTCTTGAAAACATCTGTCCAGTTAATTGCTGATGGTGGCTTGATGAAACGTTTCAAGTGCGTCATCATTGACGCACATCGATGTTGATGATTAAAGATATGATGATTAAGCAGACTCGTATGATTGATGTCGCTTGGCCATTATAATGCTTTTAATCACGCTGTTTTCCCGGTATTTGTCCAAAGTGGCCGATCAAAATAGGTTCGTATCTTATAACCCAAGTGTACGTATCGACGCGTCTAAACTCTAATGTCAATTTCATACATTAAAGAAGCGATAAAGAAAACGTTTCGGCTACAGGCTCTGGACTTTGGCGATGTCAACCAATCTCGACATCCGTTGTCTGATTCAGAATCTAGTGATGCTGGAGCGTGTTACTGACAAATCAGCACTAACAAGACTAAATTTCTTCATCTGTCCTGTTTCAGGAGCACTTCCCACGTAGTTTTCGTGTGCGAGCCGACAACGTCTCTGGAGAACGACCGCGCGCGAGGCTCGCTGCACTCCATTCGGCGTGGCTCGCTGGACGTCCGTTCGGTCGCGTCGGACGGCCTGCGCCGGACCTCGCTAGCGAAGCTGCAGGGGCTGCCGTTGGAGGCGCCAATCACTAAGGTCCACGGTCATATTAGTGTATTTTTTTATTTAAGGACCAACGAAAACATCGTCAGCTAATAGAGAAGACAAGAAAACTAAACCAATTTTTCAGTATAATCAACCACATTAGTCTCTAGTGCAGCGGTCTCCAAACTTTTTTAGTGGCGGATCCCTTTTAAAAAGTAAAATTTTTGAGAACCCCAAAATAAAAGAAAAAAAATTCAAGGCCAATGTGGTAAGATTAAGCACCAAAAATCATTGAGTGGTATTGTTTTCAGTTTAAATTGTAAAGTAACTCAGTACTGCAGCTCTACCATGAGTTTAAAGCTATAGTATTTGTCGATACTCGATACCGACTACGTAAATATTTAGTATGGCGATTTTAGTTCCGCAAGTAACCGCTAGAGGCGGTGTAAAATTTGCCATATTAAAAATTTACGGTAGTCGGTATCGAGTGTCGAAAAATACTATAGCTTTAAACACATGGTAGAACTATTGGTGTCATTCTGAGGTAACGTTTGGGGCTTAAAAGAGAAAGCAATAATTATTATGAGTAACTACGAATTATTTTTTTTTCCATTTCATTTTCTGATAACCTGTGATGCTCATTAACTGTTGGAATAAATTATATTTCAACTGGACCACAGCAACCCGAAAACCTTTTGCGGTCGGAACCGCGTGCGGTATCGAGTAAATACATCATTATGAACATTTTACAAAAGTTTCTTTGTTTGAACTGAAATTGAATTATTTATAGTTTTACTTAATAGTTTTTTTTTTTTAATATAACTAGGATAAGTTTATTAGAGTAACAAATAAAATTGAGCTAAAGTAAACAAAGATACAGATAACAATCTAATCACTAAAAATACAATCTAAAATATACAAAATAAAATGAATATACAGGGTGTAACAAAAATAAGTGATAATACTTTAGGGTGTGTACGTGTTCCTTGTAGAGAGTTAACCGTGAAAGTAGCAGCTCTGAAAGACGAAAAAATTTTTCACTTTTGTATGGGCAAGGGCCCGAGCGTCACGAGTTTCCCCATACAAAAGTGAAAAAATTTTTTGGTCTTTCAGCGCTGCTACTTTCACAGTAAACTCTCTACAAGGAACACGTATACACCCTAAAGTATTATCACTTATTTTTGTTACACCCTGTAGATGTAACAAACTTAAAAGCTATAAAAAGTAAAACTTCCCCAGGCTGTCCCCACCTGGCAGAGTGCCCAGCAAGCTGACAGCATTGCCACGTTGGATGGCAATTGCTATCCGCTGTGCCAGGTAGCTCCCGGCTCTGGGGTCTCGGGTGGCTTCAATAAGCTTCTTAGATATCTGTCTAAAAAGCTTATGTGCCCCCGGACCCCATGCGCCTAAGGTTTCCACCCTCAACGGTTCAAATATAAGATCTCCGCTGAGGTTCTCATATTTGTGCCGCTTTAGGTTTTCTGCCTGGTTTGCGGCTGCGCCCGCACATCTCGAGATTCTCTGGACATGGGACGGGGCAAGGGTGTCGACAGGAGTAGCGCACACATTTCACAAGGGCCCGTCCCACATTCCAGGGGACCAGGGTCATTCCGTCGGGTATCTTCCCCTTGTCGCGCCCCAAACCGGAGGGCTCCAGTATCGCCGGCACGCCGGCAGTGACAAGAGCCCGACGAATGAGGTCATTCAGGCTGTGATGCCGCGAAAAGCGTCCAGTACTTCGCGAGCAGCACAACCCGTGGTGACCTTAGCTGTCTACGCGCGCGCCGCAAACACACTGATAGGGGACGACATGGGGAGCACCAAGACGCAGGGCAGTGGCTAAGCGGAATGTGCTACGGCCCAGCAATGTTCCAGTGTTTTTAGATGGTAGTGCCTGCAGCCAAGCTTCCGATTCCCACCTGTCCACAGCCAAAAGTCGAGACCGTTCTGCGACGCTGGTAGACGTGTTTAACAGTTTATTACGCACCAGTTCGCAAACGGGCCTGTCCCAGAGCCTTTGGGAAGATTTTCGGGGACCTTACTGCCGACACTAGCAATGTCCCAGGCATCCTTGGCCTCGTCAGCAAAGGGAATAACTAAAGGGCAAGACGAGGCCTCTAAAATTCTGGCTATTATTGCGCGATTTGCGTGGACTGAGGACAAGAATAAAAGTAATTAAATACTGATATTAAATTAATCCATACTTCCATACTAATATTATAAATGCGAAAGTGTGTCTGTCTGTCTGTCCGTCTGTCTGTCTGTTACTTCTTCACGCTCAAACCGCTGAACTGATTTTGCTGAAATTTGGCATGGAGATACTTTGAGACCCGGGAAAGGACATAGGATACTTTTTATCCCGGAAAAATGTACGGTTCCCGCGCGATAAACGAATTTTGGCGCAACGGAGTCGCGGGCGTCATCTAGTATTATATAGACCAAGCCACTTATATTATGGGTAAGCCAGGGCGTCGAGTGCCTTTTCTTAAATAACTTATATTAGAAAAGGCACTCGACGCCCTGTTGTTTTATTAAAATTAAATTAACTTAAAAGCTTTTACCGAGTTGATACATTATGATGTAATTAATGTTATATATTATGGACAACCACAGTAAGTGGTGTAAGTGCGTTAAAATAGAATGTTGAAATGACCACACCTATAAATTAAATTTTGACATTAAATTAAATGTAATTAATGAAAAAACCTTTTATAACACGATGCAACAGATCAATGTAGATATAATTACAAAAATTTTAAAATCATAAAATTAATTGGAATTATACGGACTTACCCAGCTGTATCCGAATTCCGAACTTACCTTGCTTAAGTTCGGAAAATACTTCTTTCCTACCCGAAGATCTATTATTATCCCGATTATATTAAGTCGGGTTATATCAATTTAAATAAATAAATAATAAAAATTCGTTTATTATCTCACCACAAGATCAATATCTATGTCAATACAATGTTATGTAGCACATACTCAACAAACTTGGCACTGGTTTTGTTTTTTTTTATGAAATAAGGGGGCAAACGAGCAAACGGGTCACCTGATGGAAAGCAACTTCCGTCGCCCATGGACACTCACGCACACGCAGCATCAGAAGAGCTGCAGGTGCGTTGCCGGGCTTTTAAGAGGGAATAGGGTAATAGGGAAGGGTAGGGATGGGAAGGGAAGGGAAGGGAATAGGGGAGGGTAGGGAAGGGAATAGGGTAGGGGATTGGGCCTCCGGTAAACTCACTCACTCGGCGAAACACAGCGCAAGCGCTGTTTCACGCCGGCTTTCTGTGAGAACGTGGTATTTCTCCGGACCTAGCTAGTTGTGGCTAGGTTCGATATGATGCGACCAAATTACGTGGATCCGCTAATCTGCCTATGTTATTCTCTGATGGTCCATGATTATTTTACGTAATCTTCTTTAAAAAATTTCCAGGTGATATCCCTCCTGTCTGCGGCGACGGAGGGGGCGCCGGCCGCGACAGTGGCGTGTATAGACCGCGCGGTGGACATGCTGCGCACCTCCGAGCTGTACTCGCCGCAGATGCGAGAGGACCCCAAGCTGCGGCACGAGGATCCCATAGCTACGGACCTGATTGGGGCGTTGTTGTCGGTAAGTTCACTTGTGCCAGTTTCTTTTAACGTTGGAATGCTGTTAACATTTTTGCTGCAATTGAAAAATGGAAAATTAATGCAAACATAGCTACTACAATGACGGCAATACACTCTTCGGCCTACGCCCTTTGCTACGAGATCGCGACTTGTGTATAGTCGATGGTGACAACTGTAGCTCTACCATGAGTTTAAAGCTATAGTATTTATCGATACTCGATACCGACTACGTAAATTTTTAGTATGGCAAATTTTACAGCGCCTCTAGTGGTTACTTGCGGAACTAAAATCTCCATGCTAAATATTTACGTAGTCGGTATCGAGTATCGATAAATACTATAGCTTAAAACTCATGGTAGAGCTACTGACGAGTGGTTTACCGTGTGGAAACGAATTCTATTTAGACAAAAGGGAAAGGGAAGGGAATTATATTATATAGTTAATAAATATTTTTTAAACTAGTAAAATGGCTTACAAACTGATATGTAAATTCCGATTTTGCGATGTAATATAACCATTCCATTTTTTTATTCCAAGAAACTATCGCCATCGAACTTTTACTATAGTAGCAATGGCTTACATCAACTGCCGTAAATATTTAGTATGACAAATTTTACAGCGCCTCTAGCGGTTACTTGCGGAACTAAAATCGCCATACTAAATATTTACGTAGTCGGTATCGAATAATAAATACTATAGATTTAAACTCATGGTAGAGCTACAGTACCATGATGTATCCTCGTTTATAGTAGTAGCAATATGTACTATACAGAGGCGTAGCTACCGTCGTATCTGCTGTATCAATTATATATACCGGGCCCATGGGCCATTGGATCCATATTTTTTTGTGAGAAATCTTTAGTATTTACCCTTTTCTAAGGGCCTTGAAATAAATTACTATACGGGGCCCCGACAAGGTACCTACGCTACGCTTCTGCTCCAATAGTATCCGCTAACACAACATTTCTGTTCCCGATCCTGATGTCTGACCAGCGGGAGCAGACGAACGCAAACTTTATGTATATGGTAGGAACCACATCACTAGTCTACTGTGAATGTCCTGTAGTGATGTTCCACGTTTAGGAATTTCTTCATTTTCTATAGATTTGGGACCTGTTTAATAATAGGCTTGATAAGTATTAGGTAGCTTATTTGTATGTTTTGACCATTTTTCAGATTGTTGCTCTATTCCGCTAGGTATATTAACATAATATACCTAGCGGAATAGAGCAACAATCTCGAGCTGTCAAATGAAACCGAAATGATTTGATTGATCATGAATTCTATGAGATTGAATTGTCAACGTGCGGCACGTGCCGACTGGACGTCAAAAAAAGAGTGCTGCTGTCATGTATCACACGTCTCTTTTTACCACGCAGTGTTACTGATAGTGACATCTCTCTTGCTCAGGCCTTTGTTTCTCTATTTTCTCTAGGTATATTAACTTTATGGTTTTGACTGTGTCGCCCGAAATTGATGATAATATTATATTGTCATATTTTATTATTTAGTTTCGAGTTTCGACAACGAAGTTACTTGTCAAAAATGTATGGAATTTGAAATAATCGCTAAGAGTCACTTACGAAACGTTATGTCAAATACATAACGTTTCGTAAACGTGATGACACTTAGCGATCGCTATCGAAATTAGCGAAAGGTTAATCGTGTTTTTGGCGTTGAGATAACGTAGTACTTAAGGGTCCGGGTGCATACAAACGTAATACCATGATCATTTCCCATACGAGAATATTTACCATAATATTTGAGTTATTATGCAGTTTAAGATAGTAATTACCTTCCTGTACAAAGATTCACTGCAAAATATTTACGTACCAAAAAATATGAACGACTACAATTTGGTATGTGAATATTGTAATCGTTCATGTTTTCGGTATGTAAATATTTTGCAGTGAATCTTTGTAAGGTAATTACTATCTTAAACTGAATAATAACTCAAATATAGTAAATATTCTCGTATGGGAAATGATATTGGTATTACGTTTATATGAGAATTTCAATGGCACTCGGACTCTTAATACTTATATCTCAATGGTTTTTGGTAATTTCATGGTTTAAGTTTGAAATTACTTTTTTTAAATAGACAGTAAAATTAAGAACAGTATAACGCCCAGGGATCGAGAGCCAAAGAAACTTTAAAATAAGCTATCTGGAACTTACTAGAATATTGTTAAACAGGTCTCTAGTCTCTATTTTTGTTGCAATATGAATGTTCTACCTACTAGATTCTTAGTCTTAACTTACGATGTGAAATGTTTAGTTAGTTTATTTCTCTACTGAACACCTAATTTGTACTGGATATGGCTTATTTAGCTGGTTTTGTCTCTATAGTTTTAACAAAAAGCTTCTTTAAAACCTACTAGACAAAACTAATTCTATGCTTAAACTACTAATTGTTTAACAAATATTTTAACAAAACTAACATTACGCTATGTACTTAAATAAGTGTTTTTGTTATCTAGCTCTTTGATCGTCGGAGATAATAATTATTATGAACAAAACGCTTCTTGTTTCTCTCCCTCTCAGTCAACATTCTTAAATTCGTGCCGCAATTGGAAAAATCCTTTTTCAAAACTTCTATTCCTATCTATGGTGCTCGGACTTCCACTAATTAATAATACGTTGACATTTTTAGACGCGTCATTTAAAAACAGAGCCAATTCAGTTACCGACTAATATCAATAATTTTTATATTACAGATGCCAAAATATTGTTTGTCAGTTACATCAAGTTTAAACTGCTGAACCGATTAAAATTAAAGCCAAATGAGCCAAAATCTTTTCGTTTTCGCTTCGTTATAGAATCGCCGATCAAAATGTATGGAATTGACATAAGACGAGTCGAACGTCAACGTCATATTAACGAACGCTTATGTCAATTCCATACATTTTCATCGGCGATTCTATAACGAAGCGAAAACGAAAAGATTTTGACTCATCCCCCTGGTTTCTTGTTTCTTTCACTCTTTTTATCTAAATACTGTGCAAGAATATAGGACAGTTTTTAACTGGGGCAAAATGAAAATGAATTTTTCGCGCAATAAGGTTTGAGAAACTTTTGAATATTCGGCCTCAAAAGTATTTTTGATTAGCAAAACATTATTTTTGCGTAAAACACTATTATGGCGTTGTTATTCTTCTTAGAATAGAAATAGTGATCATCTTAATGTTCTATTACATGACTTCTATGAAAAACTCTCAAAATACGACAAGAGTATCTTATTATTTTCTATTATAGTTCGCTTATTAACCTCATCTTACTTTTCGCTTTGTGAACAAAATAATATCTTGTTTCTATCTTGTTTTCTTTGTAGTCTTACTAATCTTTAATCTTTTATATTTACAATAGAGAGTTTTGACGTGTGTAAACTAATATGTGCTCTGTTATTACTTTACACGTATTGTTAGTATTTTTATGTGTTACAATCCTAAACTTACTTTTTCTCAAGAATTGAATTTATTTACTTAAAAGATAAATAAGATTTTACTGTCTTCCTTTCACTTTGGATCTAAAATATACTTTTTTGACTTTAGTTTTTACTTAAAACAAAAACGTAAATAACGTTATTTTATCTATATTCAAGTTCTATTGTTTTTTATTTTATTCTTTATACGTTGTCTTAATTGCAAACAAAGAAGGGCAGGACTAATTCATGTTGTTGTCTTTATCTATCAACTGGAGAATGACAGCTACATGGATTATAAGCAAATCGCAAGTGCTTAGTCAAAATGTATTCGCTAGTTACGACTTACGATAGCGAACTTAGATATCAAAAATGTATGGGATTTGACATGTGTAAATAGTATGTCAAATCCCATACATTTTTGACATCTAACTTCGCCATCGAAACTAGTGAATGCATTTTATTAGGCCCTCTGTTTTAGTCTTTGCTTATTTAGACAGTTTGTCTTTCTATACTTACTTTATTTATTTATTATCTATTGTGTTTCAGCAAGGAGCGAGCAATGTGTTGTCTTCGCGGCGGAGCAGCAACGACTCGACTGTGGTTCGGACGCAGGCCAATCGCACACATATGAAGCACAAGGTAATTTATAACTACCCACATGAGAAAATTAATGTTATTGATATTTATCACTTCAAAACGGTAAACCAACTACGCAAATTTGTTTTGTTTTAGTAATTATACCAAACCAAACTAAATATACTTAGTTATTAAATTTCACACCACATTGAAATCGAATCAGAACTAAATATTTTTTGATAGTAACTAAAGGCCATATAAGTTACATTTAACCTAACAAATAATATTATACAATTTTATAACTTTTGTTTCAATTAATGTCAGATTTACATTATTCCGATCCAGTGATCCAATCGAGCACTAGATTGAATTTCTTTCCAGTGCATTCCAGTGCCCGTTTACATTATCCCAATAGTAATCTAGCGCTGGATTGGATTACCGGAAGAACTTTAGAAGAGAACATTACATTGCATATTCATCAAACCTCATAATATTTATTCAAAGACGTCCGGGCAACTCCGCGAGCTGCTCGACACGAGCCTCAGCTGGGAGTTCGAGATCTTCCGCCTGGAGGAGATGACGCGGGGCCGGCCGCTCACTCATCTGGGTCTGACCCTCATGGGCTCCCGGTTCGACGTCTGCTCCACCCTGGAGTGCGACGAGAGGACCTTGCTGCACTGGCTCACCATCATAGAGACTAATTACCACGCTGTCAACACTTACCACAACTCTACGCATGCCGCTGATGTGCTGCAGGTGAGATTTAGAATGAAAGGTTTTAAACAAAAAGGTAAGGTTAGTCACGGTAACGGCTTCCACACATAACTGCGAAGTCGCATCCAAATTCGTAAGTCCATAGAATTGTTGCTCCCAAGACCAACATAGTATATTCAGTAAAATGTGTTTTAATACAATAAAAAAAAAACATTCAAGCAAACAATTGCAATACATATTACAAAAAAGTATAGCTGTCAAAATTCAAATTTCGAATTGCAGTCCGTAGCTTTCTTCTTGGAGAAGGACCGTCTGAAAAGCGTGTTGGAGCCACTGGAGGTGGCTGCGGCGTTGCTGGCCGCTGCGGCCCACGATGTGGACCATCCTGGCACCTCTTCCGCCTTCCTCTGCAACTCACGCCATGCTCTCGCCGTACTGTACAATGACGTCAGTGTGCTAGAGTCTCACCATGCTGCGCTCACCTTCAAGCTAACGCTCAGTGAGTACCTACTGAATATTTATTATAAGTACCTACAGGTAACAGGGTGTGACAAAACTAAGTTATAATACTCAAGGGATTATACGTGTTCCTTGTATAGGGTTCACTGTGAAAGTGGAAGCGCTGAAAGAGCATTTTTTTGTGTTACTCTTAAGTAATTATCACTTAGTTTTGTTACTACTGTATATAAAATTTGATTATATTATGAGAATAAATGAAATTCGACTGTATCATTGTGCCATCGTATTTCTTTATGCGGATCATAAAACCGAACCAAAAAGGTAACGTAGATCTGTTTATGAATTAATTTTTCAACAGTGATCAAAGTACTGGCCAAATAAGTGACAAAACTAAGTATAGCACAAGCTTTATTATAATATTATTATTATTTATTACAGTCACAGTTTTATCTAGTTTTTTTTTTTGCTGAAGGCAGGTCAAGTAGCCCTGATGTCACTGCGACCCTTGAGGATCTATTGTGACTCCTTCGCACTAGAGTACCGTCCCCAACCCAATGCTGCTCATAAATTGAACCATGTGGTTGGGGTTGGTGCCACGAATTTCCTCGGTGGATGAGTATTCGTAGCAACCAAGGTGTCTGTTCCTGCTCTGTAGTAGAGCAGGGCAGTCAAGGAGAAGGTGTATAGGTGTTTCGTCCTCCTCCTCGCAGAATCTGCAAGTCATTAAGCTACTAACACCTATTCTGTTAAGGAGCGTATTGAGCTTGCAGTGCCCAGTTTTATCTAGTAGACAATAAAATCATTTTTGAAGTAAAATTTATTTATTAAGACATGTTTCTACAGATGACGATCGCGTCAACATCTTCAAGAACCTAGACCGCGACACGTACAAGTCTGTCCGGCACAACCTCATAGACATGATCCTGGCGACGGAGATGACCAAACACTTCGAGCACCTCGCCAAGTTCGTCAACGTCTTCTACGCGAGACCTGGCAGCAAGGAGGACGGGATGAACACTGACGTGAGTATAGTTATTCTATAATTCTTGTCACATCTCATCGTATGGAAGTATCAGAGAAGTTGATTCCTAGGCCAGGGGTTCCCAATCTTTTTCAGCCTACGGCACAGTTACACGTAGAATATATTGTCACGACGCCCTGCTCTAGCTAGCAATTAGAAAAAGATACTTACATAAATAAACACAGATTATTTTGATGGTAATAGTTAGGTTAAGCAGGTAAATTATTGTAATAAACAAATATTTAATCATCTACCTGCTTTACTCAATTAATATTATAATTTAATTTCACTCATAATACATTTGTGGTTTGGGATTAAATGATGGAGGATCGACTCACGGCGCCCCTCTTGCCTTTCCACACACACAGTTTGGGAACCCCTGTCCTAGGCAGATGGGGGACCTACGTAGTTTGGTTGCGTTACGTCAAACCCATCCGACAGATCACAATTAACACTGAATTGACATGATCCGACCAATATTACGTTCGTCTTTCAACTGCCTAGAAATCAATTACCTCGAAGATACTTAAACTTTTACGAGATCGAAACAGCGCCCCTAGTGGCCAAAATGGGAACTAATTCTATGCTATACGGTAACATGATTAAGGTGAGGAGTAACAGGAACGCACTGTCAAACCTCTGGAATAGGCTACTTGACCTAATTTTTTTCTTCATGCTAATCGCTTCTTAATCATTCATTTTCACAAAAAAAAACTGATATTTTAATATTTTACACAGTAGAAACCCATAAAAATGTTGATTGAAAAATATGCCTCATAAATGGCGCCGAAAACACTGTCCGCCATAGTGTGACGTCATACTTTTTGTATTTTAGACTCTTTTTATTGATTTTTTTTTATGTGCTAAATGTACGAGTCTAAAAGTGCCCAAAAATTATAAAAGAATTAAATAAGAAATTAGTAGTGACCTTGTATCCATTGTTAAGTGTTAACAGTACTACAATAATATATCTCAACTTCTTTGCTTTTCAGGAGCCGTTAGCTCTGGACACCACGGCACTGCAGTCACCAGAAAACGTGGTGCTGATCAAGAGGATGATGATAAAATGCGCAGACGTCTCCAACGCGTCACGACCTCAGAAGTTCGCCTTTGAGTGGGCGAGGAGGTTTGTATTTTTACTTATTCTTTGGAAATTAATAACCACGTTTAATATAGGTTTTCCCAGAATTGTTTCATAATTTTTCGATTCGGGTATATACCTGGCTAATATAATCATAATAGCATAAAAGATATCCCTATTTGTTTTATTAGGAAAAAAAATGCTAAGTACTTACCTATTTTCAACCTGTACCGCGATTAACGAAACGGGACACCGCCTTACTAGTCTAGGAGATTGTAGAGATCAATTCTTGGTAACTCTTCCCCAGGATCGCGGAGGAGTACTTCCTACAGACGGACGAGGAGAAGGCGCGCGCGCTGCCCGTGGTGATGCCGATGTTCGACCGCGCGACCTGCTCCATCCCGCGCTCGCAGATCGGCTTCATCGACTACATCATCATCGACATGATGGAGGCTTGGGCCGGTGAGTTTGTCTCCATCTTAGGGTCAATTGAGACCGCAACACGACGCGTAGATGCATGTCTAAAGTACTGAATTGACAGATTTCAATTGCGTGAGACGTCTTGCATATCTGTCAAATCTATACTTTAGAAATGCAACTACGCGTCGTGTTACGGTCTGAATTGACCGTCGCGTTCACCCTTACGGCCATTCCCAATATTTGATCTATCTCTGGTTTTGCCCTACTAGAGATAGGAATAGCTCACAATTGACATAAAATATATGTCTCTAATGTCTAACGGCCATTCCCAATATTTGATCTATCTCTGGTTTTGCCCTACTAGAGATAGGAATAGCTCACATTAGACATTAGAGACATATATTTTATGTCAATTGTGAGCTATTCCTATCTCTAGTAGGGCAAAACCAGAGATAGATCAAATATTGGGAACGGCCGTTAATCGTCTTCGTTATATTGTTGTCATTGTCGTTATCGCTATCGTCGTCGAGTTAGTAATTTTCGTCGTCGTCGTCGTTTTAGCATTACTCAGAATGCATTCGCTAATTTCGATAGCGAAGATAGATATCGAAAATATAAGGACTTTGACGTATGGCATCACAAGTACCATGACACTTAGCGATGCGTTATGTCAAATCCCATTCATTTTTGACATCTAAATTCACTATCGAAACTAGCGAATGTATTTTGATTTTTGAGTAAACACTGTTATAATCATGTTATAATCTTCGCTTATCGATGAGACAGAACTTGAATTTTATCTTTACTCATATTCATTAATTATATTATCTGCTGTGTTTTAACAAAGGCGAGAACAACATGCTGTCTTCACTTTAATTATTTATTTTATTATTATATTTTATGATGGAAAACATTCTATTCCCCGAACCTAAACCTTAAATCTCCATTCCAGCGTTCATCGACATGCCCGAGCTAGTGACGCACGCGCGCGCCAACCACCAGCGCTGGCGGGAGCTGGACGAGGCCGGCGTCACCACCTTCGCCGACATCCAGCGGGTGCAGCGCCTCACCACTACCACCACCACCACCACCACCGAGTGACGGCAGGGGAGCTCCTCGGAACTCGAGACGCGCCGCTCGACCCGGGAGAGACTCCCCACTCTCACTGCCAGGACCTCCATTTAGGCATTTGGCAGTTTTGCCACAGCCGGGACATCCATTCAGGCATCAGAGTTTTGCCACAGCCGGGACATCTATTTAGGCAGAACGAGCAGTTTTGCCAGGACATCCATTTAGGTTTCAGAGTTTTGCCTAGCCAGTGAGGATTCTTCTTATTTTTACTATGGCCGACGCAGTGAGTTGCTAATGCCAGACTGGCTCCTGCAATGAGGACATAAGTTCGTGACATATGACTGTTCGCTCGACAACTTACGGAAGATTATAAGTAGATAGCTCCACCTGGTGGCAGGTGCTAGGAAAGTGTCGGACAATTCTTACTCTATTTTTTTGAAAATATGAGCCCACCGGTGCTCTGTGTGTGTCGGGTCTGCCTCGTAATCCTCGAGTCAAATGATTAATGAAATATCGAGAACCCTCATTACATGCATGCCATTGGCATGAAGTGAAAGGCTTTTAAAGAGAAAAGACAATGATGTCAGTAGAAGTGGTAGAAGTAAAACTTATTTGCTTAAAATCGTGTTCGTGTCGTGACTCGTGAGTCGCCACGCGTTCAAAAACTATTTTTTGATAATCGTAAGAACGTCGCTTGCTTTAAGTGGCGTTTGAAAATAAAGGTCGCAAATTGATTTCTAAGACCAATATCCGAAACACCAATGACAAAAATGCGCATAGGTTTGTAATAAAACAGCTAACTTGCAAGTAACATGAAATTGACACTAAAAATCTTCCTAGTTTTTTTTTTTTTTATGAAATCGGGGGCCAATTCTACGTGTGCCACATTTATGTAGAAACATTATTAAATTTGTAATCTACTTACACTTTAAATATTATTTTTAGTGTGTTACCTGTAATCAAGAAAATCGGACATGACGGACCCAATTTTATAAATTTATCAGTGCTATAGAGCTTAACCGACGCGCTCATTAAACTTTTCGTCACAACAAAAACGAATTATCATCAAAGCTAACTCGATAGGTTTATAAAATTTGATGAAAACACCAAACCCTTGGAAGACAGTCGCAAGCTTTTTAAATACTATCGGAGAAAAAACATGTAGCAGCGAGCTGTCTCCCACAGGTAGGGTTAGGTTGGAACTACACGCGGTGAAATTCCGGAATTACGGGTAAATTAGAAATTTTTACATTGACATTTGACTCAACATTGAGTCACGTGTCAATGTTAAAAATAGTTCTAATTTCGGCATTGTGATTTTTTCCAGAATTCTAGCGCGTATACTCCTAGCCTCAATTATTGTGCTCGGCACTCTGACTTGAAAGTCTGTAGATTCTGAAAATCGGCGACAAACTTTTTTAATCGGATGCGTGTAGCACACCGACTTAAAGTCTGACCGGAAGGCTGGCTGCGCCGCCCCGAAGACGGCTTGTCCGTTAATACGCTTATTTTATATATTCGTGTTAGTGATACCTCGGTATCTAGTTGTTAATATTGAGATGTTATTCGGTGTTGTAAAGCAGCTATTCGATAAGCTATTTTATATCTTTGGAGTATATTCTTCAATTCTTTATACATTATTGTTTACACATTGGTAAATAAATCAAAAATTCCTGTAGTTTTTGTTACTGTACTGCCAGATGTGTTTACTGCTACTTAAGTGAATATAAGGCAAAAATGTTTAGTGCCCTGTGCCAAACAAGATTTTTTTTTTCAGAAAATAACTGAATTGAGCTCATTTTAATTTTTTGCCCTGTTCTTTAGATAAATTAAATTATATTTTAAGTGGGGGTACCCTTTTTAATTTACAAAAACTTTCTAATCCGAAAGTAATTAAACTCTGCAAAAAAGCTGTAGGTACCTATAACCTTTGTGTAAACAATAAACTTTATTTCAATGAATATAAAATATAAATATTATAATGTAAAAGTTTATAAATGTGAAATAGTGCCATATCTACACGGCCCTATTTTGTACATCAGTAGGTACAGCGAGCATATTATAGTTTTGTATGGTTGTCAAATAATGTATTCTATTAAAAATGTATGATCCGGTCACGAATTACAAAGAAATTAAATCATTGAGCTCTCGTTCTTGTCTTTTTCTCGTGCTCGATAATGCTCAACATTTTCCTGTGTGAAAAAGGAGGCAAAAAATAGGTCCGTAATTCGCGATCGGACTGACATTTATGTATCACTTTTGAACCCTTTGGTCTGTATGACGCTCTCGTGCTCATCGCTGTACCTACTGTAAATGAGAATTTCATTATTATGTTTTAAAACACTGGAGTTCTTCAATATTGTAATCGATTTCAGTAGTAGATATGATTTAACAAAGACAAAATTAATAGTTTTAACGAGTGTATGTAATCGGTCCATATAAATATTTACTTGAGCTTCGGATGAATATTTTTGTATACATGTAATTTTATATTGTCTTTATACCGAACCATCGGCCTCATCATATCAAAATTACAATTTTTGAACAATTTAACTGTAGATCATCTTACCCGACTGCGAAAGAAGGGTTACGTTTTCGAATCACTCTTCGATGTGCACATCGTAAAGCGTATACTGTCGCTTAGTTTTCAATGTTTATGGTAATTTAAATTCGAATAAGGTAAAAATTAGATATGTACTCGTCTATTCGACGCTGGTATGCTAAGTAACTTATAATATAGACGTAAGGATTTATATACTTACAGTAGAGAGTGGATTATCCGGATTTGAAGTATACGGGTATTCTATATCCGGATACTGAGGCGGTTAATCGCGTATCCACTGTAATAGTAAATTGTTGAAGTTATATTCGCTTCCTTGTGCTCAAAGTCTAATACGGTCTAATTACTTCGGTGTATATTATGTAATGCGCGGTCGCGATCATGGATACAAAATTTCATGGAAATGTAGTACATAATGCGTCTGACAACTAAACGACGGTACATGTTTAAATTGTATATTTCTTTGATAATTTTACACGTATCCATGTCAGTGACGGTGCACCGATATAACTTCTTAGATTATTCATTTACATATTAAATTATTTAATTGTAGTTTGTGGTGTTCAATCTCATAATAATATAATTGTTTAACATTGTACTAAACGTTTAATATATCGATGTACTTAGGTAGCTCAATTCCATATTTAGATAAATAATTTTGATGAGTGCTGTTGATTTTAAAATAACTTTCTTTAATTATAATAATTCGCCTCTTTCAGGTTCGTTATGCTAAGGACATAAGAATGAACCTTATTGAAATTCCCAGATAAAATAACTCTTAAGGCTGTGAATATACGCGCTGGAATTTTGGAGGCGCAAGGAAATTTACTATATTAATATATTATGTACACTTCCAATGCTTAGTTATATTTTTTCCGGAATTTTGGAATTCCGACGCGTGTAGTCCCAGCCTAACAGTAAGTATTTAACAAATAACACTGTTTTGTTTTAACTCAATAGTTAAAACAGTAACAAAATACCATTTAAACTTTAAAACTATTTATAAATTCTACGTATGACTTGAATGGAAAAATAGTTAAGCGAAAGCGTTAAGGAAATCAACAACACAAGAGTCTAAATTTATATTTTCAAATTTTATTAAGTATTTAAATTGTGTGTGTAAAATCGTATGATAATATGCAACCGTATTTTAGTTTTTAAATTTTTAATAATAGCAAGTTTTAAAAATTATTTGACCCTAAATGGAACTTTTCACTTCATTTTATTTGGGATCAAAAGAAAACGTTTTATCGCCATCCAGTAAGGCGATTATTAAAAAAAAACGAAATTTAAAAATACCTTTTCCTAACTTAACAAAATTATTAATTATTAAATATAATATTAATGTTGTTATAAAATAATAAAATAAGATTTTAATTATCTATTATGAACACAGTATCAATATATTATAATGTGAGGCTTATGACTTATCCCAATTTAGTTGTGCTTGAGATTAGAAGTACTTACCGACTAATTATTTTGCTATAGTTTATACACTATACAGGATTTTACAAAATGAGCAATGTAGGCAAAATCTGCACCTATAGAAGATAGAAAGCAATACTAACAACAGTGGCGTAATTATAACATCCGGGCCCCGTGGTAAATTAATGGGTATCAGTAATATCAGTAAAAATCGTCACGTTAATAATATTAAAACAATGTATAAAAAATGTCTGACCTCACGGCCTTTCGGGCCGGGGCCCTTTTGGGTCGAGGGCCCGTGGCATTTTGCCAGCCCTGCCACCCTATAGGTACCTTAATATAGTTACGCCACTGAATACTGAACTGGAGGCCTACCACGAAACCGTTTTGAGACTCAAACAATCGAACGAGAATGCCGCGTCCTGCTCTAACAACGTCGTTTCGCATTTGTTAGAGCAGGACGCGGCATTCTCGTTCGATTGTTTGACTCTCAAAACGGTTTGGTGGTACGGGCCCTGAACTGAAACTTTAATAATGCACAGCTGAACTGCATTATATTTTTTTCGTAAAATGAATTTCTCTGTTTATGAACTGGTAAAAAAAAACACACCCTAATCTTTTACTAAATCCCAGTATTAATTGCTATGCTTTAATGACAGGGCTAACCTAACCAAACTTAGAAAAATGTTCTGAGTAAAGTCGATAAAAAATATTTTAAAATTTCTATAATACATAACTAATTAATAATAATTATTGAAATAATAATAATAATTGTTCTCAAATAAAACCATTGCTAGGTACTTCTAATCTCAATTTCAATTTATTTGCCATTTTCGTTTAATTTGGTCATGTAATATATAAGGTTCTCAGGGCTGGTCCCTGTCTGAATGACGAGTTAAAGTTGTTGTGAATTTTATATGCTAAATGATTATTTAGGTATAAGAACCAACTAATATAATAACAATTACCTACAACACTAAACGCGCAAACGCTTCATAGGCCTGGAGATATTGACACAAAATTCTTGGTCATTTGTACCAGTATGGCGGTTTCAGGGCCCGATCTTAGGGGGGGGCGAGTCGGGCATTTGCCCAGAGCGGCAAAAATGAGGGGCGGTGAAATTGACTTATTCCTATCTTCCAACCTAGCCAAGTTTGAGAATTTTACCAGCTAACCTTTAGTTTGGTAGTGGAAATATTTGAGTATTTTACTTAAATATTCCTCCCATTTTCCCCCAACATGTTTCCTGTATATGTAAAGGGCAGCGAAAATGATCTTTGCCCGGAGCGGCTAAATGGCTAGATCAGGCCGATAATTCACGATGCCGCGTTTTTAGCAAATAGCAAAGCAATAATACTTAGCATGCTGTGACATCAAAATTAGCATGTTAATGAAATTAATAGAAAATAGCATTAATTCCCATTACTACTGTATGATCATAAATAGGAGCCTGATAATGCCATACCTGTGGGAGGTAGCGAATATGAACAATATTATTTCAAAATCCTAAGATTTTGTCAGTAATTTCAAACGGTTTTTCAAGTATTAAAATTAACGTATTCGCGTCGGTATGGCGGGCTGTAAGCCGCACCCGACAAGTATGGCATTACGCTTTCGCCTACTTATTTTTTTTCGACTATCTGAAAATACAAGCATTTTGTGGAACAAATCGTTCAACACTCGTTATATTTTATCCGACACGTTCGATTAACGCCCACGCATTTGGGCTGCCAGTGCGAGCGCTATGACCATCATTTTCCTTTTTGCCCTTACGCAATTATACCCCTGTAAAATCGCCATACTGGTACAAATGACCAAGAATTTTGTGTCAGTATCTTCAGGCCTATCAAGCACAGTCAAACATGATACATGGTATAAAATAGAAGCCATAAATATTTTTATCGTGTTTGTGTCTAATCTGAGTGTTTAGCCATAATATTGCATTCGCTAGTTTCGAAAGCGAAGTTAGATGTCAAAAATGTATGGGTATCAAATACGCATCGCTATTAGCTAATAATATTATGTCATGGCGCTTGCAACACGGTATGTCAAATCCCATATTTTCGATACCTATCTAACTTCGCTATCGAAACTGGCGAATGAAATATTATGATTATGCACTTTGACCTACACAATAATAATCTTGGTGTCAACGCATGTAAAAAATAATATGACTGTGCAGTGTGCGTGTTGATTTTTGAAATATATATTTTTAGTTACTGACGTACCTATATTGCAATTCTGTTGATGTATGTAATGTTTAGAAGCACAAATTATTATGTATCGTTACAACCCATGTAAAAATCTGTAAAATTACTATAAACATAACATATGTATTAAGAGCTAGATATTCTTAGCTCAAAATTCAACTCTGTTGATAAAAACTTAAAAATACTGCACTTTTGATTGCAGTGTTATGTAACAAAATTACTAAAAAAAACACCTTGTTGCTGGGATTGTACCTAGTTATTTTTTAAGTTGTAAGTATAAAGATCTTGCGTTATTGTATCTGGTAGTGAAAACCTTGTATGTTCTGTTCGTACCGCTAAGAATGACATTGTTGTGTTGTACAAATAAATACATACATACTGACAATATATTGTTTTAATTACTACTTTCGCTAGCCCTCGTAACTAAGATCTTTACATCTCCTACCCCTATTACTAGACCTATATTCAATTTCATTGAACTAATGCATATTTCTAGTAGAACTTGGCCTAGGAAACCGTATTTCACCCTTATCATCAAATAAAAGCTTATGATTGATAAATAAAGTCGATTTGAAAATATGATTTTATGAAAATAGGATTTGTACTGACGAAAACGCTTTTGCGGTACTTCCGATTTGGATGTGACGTCATCAGACTTGTAATTTAATATCTTTTATTTATCGCACTCGTTATATGTAAGTTTATTTGTACATAAATAATAAGAAGAGCCTAGAAAGATTTCTAAAATATATTGTCTTGAATAATTCAAATAAAGCATCAGTTTTATATATTATCTCCATTTATTGTAGACGGGAAATGAAATGGCCAAAACTTTTCTCCAAAAGTTTTCAACATTACAAATGGTTTCTAATTTCTTATTAAATTGTTTTATAATTTTTGGCCACTTTTAGAGTCGTACATTTAGCACATAAAAAAATTTTCAATAAAGAGTGTCTAAAATACAAAAAGTATGACGTCACACTATGGCGGACAGTGTTTTCGGCGCCATTTATAAGGCATATTTTTCAATCAACATTTTTATGGGTTTCTACTGTGTAAAATATTAAAATATTAGTTTTTTTTTGTGAAAATGAATGATTAAGAAGCGATTAGCATGAATAAAAAAATTAGGTCAAGTAGCCTATTCACAAAAAATGAAACAAATCAATGAATCAATGACAGTCACTAGAAAAATGATCGAATTTATAAATGTTTGAAAAAACTAATGGGCTACCTATAATTTGTCAATTCACAAGAATTAAAACAAAATAGAGAGGGGGTAACTACAAGAAAAATCTAAAAATTAGTGAGTGGGACGAAAAAACTTAATGCAAACACCTCTTCATACTTTGTGCTCCTGGTACTTCAATACTACAAAGGATCATCAAATCGACATATTTTATCCTTATTCCTTGCTACCTGTTTGCTACCAGTTACCACTTTTGAAAATTTTAGCGGAGGAAATTTTTGGGCGTCTTAACTCTTATCAAAATGAAGCTACTCACAAAAAAATAGCTAAGAGACAGACTACAGACTTTTAGTCGGCCGATAGTTTGGTCGAAAGCTTAATCAGTACGAAGATGTATGAAGGTGCGCATACTAAACGATATTGTATCAGCCGATAATAAGTAATGTACTGAAACCCCAACCCGATCAAACTATCGGCCGATAGAAAGTCTGCAGTCTGCGGGGGCTCTACGGCTCTAATAGTAATCAGATGAAAAAAATATTCTAGGGAACCTGAACTATCAGAATTTAGTTTAAAAAATATTAAGAACAAATTACAACAAATACTTGGACTTCCATATTATCATTCCAAAGAGCATGATTTAAACAAATAAAAGTAAATCCACTAATTCCATCATAAAACATTTTATTATAAACAATAATTCTTATAAAACATATTTTACAGACTGTTCGGGACGTAGATTGAAACAATGTAAAAATTCAACCATAAGGAATAGAACAAGTTTAAAATTATACATTTATTAAAGATAATATACAATCTCTGTTATAATTTTGATATTGTATATTAAATATAATATGACATATTATACAACTTTGGGTACTCATTAAAATATTTTTTTTTCAAATATCTGTAGTATCGGTTCCTAAAATTATCATAGCGCTCGGCAAAAAAAGTTTAAGAGCATCCCTCTTACCATCTCATACTCATACCTCTTTTGCATACTATTTGATTGGTTTGAGAAGAATGCAAATTATTGCCAAGTCGTCAAAAACAAGTGACAACACACGATATAAAGAACATTCCGCATAATATCGAAAGTTGTTTTAAGTGAAAATTTTTACATGTGTCCAAATATTGTTATTTATAAATAAGTTATGAAAACGGCGAACTGTTGCTATTTGCCCTATAATAAATTAGGAACCGGCACCAATTATACATTATACTCCCTTAACTAACAAACTCTTTCAAAGACTGATCAACCGTACATTTCATTAAAATATATCAAACTAAAATGATTTAACCATGAAAAAAATTGATGTCACGGATATTAAAAACAAAATGGCTAAATAAAAACAGATCCAAAAATAAAATTAGCCGAATGACATTTCCGTTAAGCAGCATATTGAAGGTAAAAAGAGAGTGTAAAAAGAACGCTAATAGAGAGAAACTACTTCTATTTGGCCCCTTCTATTTTAGAGATCTGAAAACGTTAACGCAACGAATTAAGACTTTTATGTTAAATTCGTTACGGCAAAAAACACGGCCTATGGAATGAAATCGGAGGGGTGAGCATGACTTTTCGATACGTATTCGTAGCGATATCGAAAATTATTTGTATGAATATATAATGTTCTTTCTTTTTACCCCTCCGTACAAACTTTGCGCACAGACTTTTAACCGATGGAATTAAAATTAAACAAAGACAAAAACAGAAAGAAAAAGTATTAAACAGTTACGAATTTCAAATTATTACGAATTGGAATATGAAAGATTATAATTTTTTAAAACGAGAAATGATAATTTTGCCGTGCACACGTTGAAACGTAAGTACTAAACTCCCTGTTATTTCAATTTTACCAACTTAAAGATCTACATCGTCTTAGGGTCAGTCACACATAAACGCGGCGATGTTAGTTGATGATCGCATGCAATAGAACAAGAATCAGCGCCGCGTCTAAATGTCACTTGAAATATATCAATCACTTGGCGATTTTCCTGGTAATTTTTTAGGTGATTATAATATCAAGGATCAATCGAGTAAGAAAAAGCAGAGTGTTTAGTCAAAATGCATTTGCTAGTTTCGATAGCGAAGTTAGATAATATCAAATAAATATTATATTATGGGATTTGACATAACGCATCGCAAGCGCCATGACACTTAGCGAAGTTAGGTGTAAAAAATTTATGGAATTTGACATCTAACTTCGCTATCGAAAGTAGCGAATGAATTTTGATTGTGCACTGATCCTTTGTCAGTGGGTTTTCATACGCAACAATATTAATTCATCGTGAGTTTATCATAAAAAAATAATCATTAATAACCTGCTTCTTTAAATATCTCGGTAACAAAATGTACCACAGATTAAAAATCACCCAAGTAGGAAAAATATGCCATAAAATTAAATAGTAATTTGTATTTTCGTAGTTCACGAACGATATGAAACATTGTATTTTTATCGGTGGTACATAACTTCTAACTATTAACGATATTTTAAAAAGCATTCGTAATTAAGAATTTTTACATTATAATTTCAAATGCAAATAAAAATAGTAATTTCTACGAATTTACCAACATTCTTTAGTCACTCAGTTCAGTCTATTCATTTAGCCCGGCCGCACATTATCCGAATTTCTGATCAGAAAAATTCGGACGCCCCGCTCAGAATTCTGATAGAGTGAGGGGTCCACAACAAAATGTATGAGTGCGTTCCGACGGGCGTCTTAATATTTCTGATCAGAAATTTCGGATAATGTGCGGCCGGGCTTAACATAACCACAGCATGACATATCGAAAATCCATAACAGTAGTTTTCATTTAGATTAATATAATTTTGTGAACACCCGAACAAAGGCAAGCTAGTCTTCAATCAGTCGCAAATGGACGATATCATAACTTAAGGCTCAAATTAGAGGAAAGACGTCACAGCACACATCTCAACTCGGAAAGGGATCGTCACCGTATCGCCTTTCGCCTCGCCGTCAACCAGGCTTCAACTTAACGTATGCACGTAACCAAAGCCTGTACTCGGCTACGTCTAGGCGACGCCTCGCTTACGGCTTGCCGACCGCTGTCCCCTTCCGAGGCGAGGCGATTACGTTACGGTTCCGCTTAGTGTGCGTTGCAGTAGGGAGTTTCATACAAACAATATTGAACGGCTCGAGGCGATACGGTGCCGATCCCTTTCCGGGTTGATATGTGTGCTGTGACCTTTAAGGTGATCGCACATTTATCGGCACGCACGCGCCGAACGCGTCGCATTTTAGAATTCGTTGTATGAAATGATGTGAAACCTCGCACAATCATCCGCACTGTACGCGCCACATTTCGTGTACTATGCGGTTATTATAACGCCTCTAGCTTGAGAGCGTGGCTCTTGACTCAGTGGTCGTGGGTTCGATTCCCGCGTTGGAAACATGTTATTTCCAGGTTTGGTTAGGACAATGCAGGCTGATCATCTGATTGTCTGACAAGTAAGATGATCCATGCGTCGGATGGGCATGTAAAAAGTCGGTCCTGCTTCTGATCTCTCGCCGGTCGTGTCGGTCTTCCGTCCCACTGGGTTATGAGAGTAAAGGAATAGAGAGTGCTCTTGTGTACTGCGCACACACTTGGGCACTATAAAAACCGGCCACCGTCACCGAAACCGGTGTGGGGAGTTTACTATGCGGTGCGTTGCTATCAGCTTAAGGATTTTTATAAAACCAACGTGTTTTGCGGATGATAATAAAGACCGTAAAGTTTTTGGTAAGGTCATTATCACACTGACGGTCATATTGACCGCGAAAAAGCAGCTGAAAGATCTTTTGTTCCACACATCAAACGGCAATTATATAGCATTTCCCTAGGCTCTGAGGGCTCAAAAATCACTTCAGGCGCAACAGTCTTAAAAAAGGGTTATTTCCATACAAAAACATGAAGATGCACACATTTAAACAAATATTTTGTATAGCAATAGTCTATCTTTAGAGTATCGTGCCTAAAGTGAGCGTGGGCTTAAGTTATGATACCGAACGCTTTGAGCATAAATGCACGTCATTCGCTCGACCCCTATTTTATACCATAAACCTTTAAATATGTTACTCTTTATTTGGAGAAACAGGTACTAGGTGGTCCACGCGAGTGAATTTAATCGTTGTTAAAAAATCGGTAACACACAATACAAGCGAGACGGATAAACTATATTGCCATCTTACTTGTACGATTAGCATACAAGTGAGATGGCAATATAGTTTATCCGTGTCGCTTACTTATACATTTACCCAAGTTATCAAAGAAAGAGCTTATAAAATAACAAAAATTTCTCAAATCAGTTCTTGTAATTTAGTCAGGGATCCCTAGAACATTTTTTTCTATTACTGTGAAGCAAATTTTTTGTGAGTAGCTTCATTTTGATAAGACGAACAACAATTTTATCTGCGAAAAATCTCGAAAGTGGTAGCTAACAGAGATAGAAAGGATTTCATACTTTCATTTGATGGATTCAAAATATGGATTGTTCTATTTGTAGAACAATGTTACTCTTGAATTTATTATATTAATTCATCAAGTCCCATACGGTCACCGGTGTTCCACGATCGATGGGTTAAACTATTAACCTATCAATATATAAAAATCAGATGGTTAGGGGTCCGTTTTAGGGTTCTGTAATCAAAACTTGGTTGACTATGAAGCTACTCACAAAAAATTAGCTAAAAGCTAAAAAATAGTAATAAAAAAAATTGTTCTAGGGATCCCTGACTATAAGCTTTATGTCTAAGAAAATTATATTCACTCTTGCGAACCTGACAATAATATAATAAATTCTATAATATTTTTATAATCTAACAACGATACCTACATAAATATTTTAAGGCATCAAAAATATGAACCTTGGAGACAGACACGCTCTGACGTCGAAATTGCAGTCACATTACGGTGCGTCCACATTTGTATCATTTGCGCGATCAGATCTCCGATATCTCCGTCGCGTATCATCGAAGCATGTCAAAATGATACGCGTATCATGATACGCCCCGATCGCTATTAACCGCGTATCTGATACGTGTCGTATCAAATACGCGCGTGATCGGCAGAATGATCTAATAGGCGTCCACACTATAATACGCATACTTGATACGGCGCGATGATACGCGACGGAGATCTGATCGGAGATCTGATCGCGCAAATGATACAAATGTGGACGCACCCTTATTTTGTTCTTGAAAATCTTTAATGCGTAGCATAATTTCCGGTCTGAAGAACTTTAGGACTTGGCTACGAATATCTATATGAATAATATTACTCGAGACATCTTCGAGCAACTTATGAGGACTGTTCATATTGTACAGTTATCTCAAAAATAAAGTGCTGTATCTAGATTTCAGGGCACATTTTACACGCCAGGAGTAAATTATAATCCATACTAGGATAGTTATTCCCAATATAAAAATCTGCCCTTTGGAAAAATTGTTTCGACGAAATTGATTACTGCCCATTTAATCCATTCCAAAAGTACAACCACGTTTATATTGATAGAAAGAGGCTTCGGTTAAAACTATTACTTTGTATCTGCGAGCATTTTTCTTTCAATGTAAAATATACATAAATGTAGAATGGACTAGACTAGCGCACGTCTGCGCAAATGAGCGTCATGTGACGTCATCTCCGTGTACGCTCGTGCTTGCGTGTAAACGTGCGCGCACGTATTAGCGTACATTATAATAATATGCTAGTACGCTCGAGCGTGCGTGTCAACGTGCGCGCACGTACGAGCGTACTTTACCACATGCTTGTAGACTCTAGCGTGCATGTACGCTCAAGCGGACGTCTTAACGTGCGTATACGCACAGGCGTGCGTTTATACGTCTTAACGTACACGTACGCTCGAGCGTGCGTTACGTGCGTCTCAGTGTACGCTCCGTGCTCGCGATCGCTACATAACCAGCTGTTTGTCGCGGCACTGGTCGACCACGTAGCCGGTGAACCGCTTCAGGAACTTGGGGTATTCGCGCTTGTACACCGCGCGCAGCACACCAGCCGGCGCCCAGCCACCGGGGTTCACTGTAACCAACAATTACGATGGTTATAGAATATACTATACAATGATATAGTGGCAGGTTGCTAACAGCTTACATCATATTTTTTAGAGTAAATCAGGAAAATCTTGACAGCTTACAAGGCATACGAACACAATAATTATCGAAATGAATTGAACTTCAAAAAAATAATGTAATGTATAAAATACAAGTCACGTCGCGTCTTACCTGTGCTGCAGTAGGCGATGCTGGTGGTGATGTTGTCTCGCGAGGGCCGCTCGCCCGCCGGCCACTCCGTGCGGCACGCCAGGCACACAGTCACGAACAGACGTATGCACGCGCCAGTGTTCGCCTGGAATGTTATAAAGTTCAGTTAGTGACTCGTGAAACCATAATATATAAGTATAAGAAAACCCCTTGTGGTTTTTGCTTTGTTGAGTATTACTCCAGGCCAGATGCAGAAGATTGTATGAGGTACATAAATGGAACTCGATTGGATGACAGAATAATAAGATGTGATTGGGATGCTGGGTTCATAGAAGGTAGACAATATGGCCGTGGTAAAACTGGTGGACAGGTTCGTGATGAATACCGTACCGACTACGACGGAGGCCGAGGAGGATACGGAAAAATAATAGCCCAAAAAATTGCCCCCAATACATTAGAACGCTGAAAATAATAGTGTATTAAGTGTGAGTTAATTCTACAAGACTGTTACAAATGTAATATTCGGGTTTGCATTCTACCGATCTGAATGTGATTTATAATATTATGGCTCGTTGGTTGGACGTTGTTGGACGTTGATTGATGTGTGACGAATATGTGACAAAACTGCTTCCTCGGCAATCACTAATATTGTGAACGACTTGTCGCCAAGTTATCCAAATCACAACATTCAGAAACCATCGGATTTACCCGCCGGCACTAACCCGCCAGGTTCGTGCCACCGAGCCAGTGAGTGTGTAGACAGCTTATACCACGAGATCGCACATCGATTGGGAGAGCCATGCTTCGGCACGAATGGGCCGGCTCGACCGGAGAAATACCACGTTCTGCGCTGTGTTTCGCCGAGTGAGTGAGTTTACCGGAGGCCCAATCCCCTACCCTATTCCCTTCCCTTACCTCCCCTATTCCCTTCCCTTCCCATACCTACCCTCCCCTATTACCCTATTCCCTATTAACAGGCTGGCAACGCACCTGCAGCTCTTCTGATGCTGCGAGTGTCCATGGCCGACGGAAGTTGCTTTCCATCACGTTTGCTCGTTTGCCCCCTTATTTCATAAAAAAAAATGTAACGATTTACAGTGTAAACTCCATGTAAAGTCACTCTATTTAACGACAAACTCTAAAGCGTCGAAATCAATTGACTTTGGTTGGTTTAGCATACAATGGTACACTCTACATAGCATCACACCCACTCTCAATAACTAATAAAGCATTACAACAATTGAACAATAAAAAGTACCATTTAAATCACTAAAATTAGTAAAAACTGCGCAGCTGTGTACGTTTTTTTGTCGCATTGTTATCCTAGACCGCAATAAACTCGACTTTCGGCATCATGCATACAGAACTTTCTAAGAAATTAGTCCTTTTGTTTACAAATTGAGATTGATTTGCATGTGTATGCTGTTTTAGACCCTAGTCCCTAATTACTAATAATAAGGAGTCATGGATTATTATTAATATTTATTCGTTATCATAATATTCTCAGTTATACATAAAGTTTCGAACTGTAAATATGGTTAGTAAAAGAAAATCAATGTATAATGACGAAAAAGTATTGATTTTTCTTCTCTCCATTTAACAACAACTCCATATAACGTTATAAAATTCACGGTCCCTTCAGTGTCGTTATATAGAGTTTACATTCGGACACAGTTGCTTGAGATCCCAAAAAAAACCTACCGGGAACGTGTCATCAGTAGTGGAGTGGTTGGTGACGGCGTACACGTTGTCGGGCGCGGAGCGCACGTGCGACCAGAACAGCGCGTCCCGCTGCGACGCCGGCCAGATGCGCTTGAACGTCTGGTGGCAGACTAGCGCGTCCGCCGATATCTGCTCCACTATCGTCATCGTTTCTAGAGTCGCTGTAAACATACATGGTAGTTAAAACAAGGCTTTTACCTCTTATTGTAAAGATGTCCCACTCTCGCGCTGTGTGAGGGGGACAGCAATACAATCGATGCTAGATTCGACAACTTTTGTTTTAACGGTAATCCGTATAAAAGTAAACAGTATTATGCACATCGATATAGCGTCAGCAGCGGCAAAACTTGAACGTAACTGGAAATTGTCTTACTGCTCTGTATCGCCATTTTTGCTCTGAGCTTTTATTATTATGTTATTATGGAAGTTATTATATTATTATTATGTAGAAGAGATAGTATCGGCTGTTTGCCGGGAAAATGACTCAGGTACGGACATAAGCCGAGTATCCTGATACATGTGAAATATGTGTTACGATTCGTTCATCATAGGGAAAGATGAAGATGGGTTTTTATTATTATTATTCTTGACTAGAAATTCTGCTCGGCTTCGCCCGCAAACTTAAGGAATTTCACGGACACCGTAGATTTTTTCGCAAAAAATAGCCTAGTATGCCCATTCACGTGTTCTATTCCTCATGTGTGCCAAATATGAAATAACATAAAAATTGCTCCAGTAGTTCTTAAGATAATTAGTAATTTCAAAGAATTTCCCTCGTTTTTTCCACATTTTCCTCTATTTCTTCGTTCCTATTAGTCTTAGCGTAATAAAATATAGCATATAGCCTTCCTCGATAAATGGGCTATCTAACACTGAAAGAATTTTTCAAATCGGACCAGTAGTTCCAGGGACAAGCGCGTTCAAACAAACAAACTATTCCGCATTATAATTATAATATTATATTATAGTATAGATGTAGGCTAGACGCTGTTTTGACCAGCGATCTCCAGCTTTGAGCTACAGAAGTATAAACTATACTCACTCTCCCACTCGTATCTGTATCGGGGGTTGTAGAAGTAGTGGCACATCTCGCGCGCCGACACGCCGCGCACCTTGTGCATCGCCTTCAGCGGATCCATCACCATACCGTCCACTTCCATCTCCCTGGAAATTCAAGGGAATTGTTCAAGTTCGAGTCGGATTGGGGACAAATAATGTGATGTTTAAATGTATACCAAGTAATAAGTAGCAAACTAGGAAAACCATTCGTCTTGAATTTTTTTGGTTACCGTTATGGCAATTATTAATCTGTGAAAGTATTTATCTACAACAAGCAAGAGGATGACAGACAGAAAGAGATTAAGCCAAAAAAGTTATCCTCTGTGTAAACACTTTTAACAATGTTGTTCTTCAGTTAGTTCAGACAATATTAAGGGGAAAATACAATAATTAGACTCGCTTATAACATTATCAAAATACTATTTTGCACGTAAGTGCATATTTGAATGCGTCATCCATTCAAAGCGCTGCTTTATAACTTTTTTTTCTGCGCGCAAACTACGCAGGATAACACGCATTCAGCTTAAGCATAGCATTAATGATATATTTAATCATTTGTTTCAATGATAATGGCCATCATTGGCAATATTCTGTGTGAACATGTAACGGAATTATTTGATCTACTTAACTATCTTTACTATTGTTGGCACAAATCTCAGAGTAATAAAACAAATAATTAATACAAGAATTTTAACACATTAATTAATATTTTTAAACTTAATGGCCTAAATATTAATTATTACCTAATAAAGGCTAATTCTTTTAACCTACTTAGCAAAAACGGGTACTTTTTATTTTCCCAAAGAATAATCCCAGGTAATGAAACATTATTTGGAAACTATGTAACGTTTGTTAAAATTCTTAGAAACCTCTTAACACGCATTTAACCAGTAATTAAATATTAATTATTCTCTAGCCGAATGTAATTACTTTAGTGGTTCATTATCGATTTCCAAGTGGGCAACGTTACTTGTCAAAATTAGGTAAATTACTGGTAAGTTTTACTTAAAATACCCCTAACTAAATCATGTTTTATTTGTGTTCAAAACGAATTTCCACCAAGAACCGACAGTACAATCAATTATATATATTAACTTTGTTTGGTTTGGACTTGCAGGTTCAATCATAAGTCAAAAATCGTTTGGCGAAAAAAAATTACACCTTTGCAGTGGTACGAGTATGGCGGCCATTGGGACCTGTCGGAAAAGTATGGCAAGGTGATTTTCGTGAATGGCCACTCGACGATGATTAGCATAGATTAGCAAAAATTAGCCTGGTACAAATGGTTCAATTTTTTTATTAAAATTAACGTATTCGCGTCGGTATGGCGGGCTGTAAGCCGCACCCGACAAGTATGGCATTACGCTTTCGCCTACTTATATTTTTTTCGACTATCTGAAAATACAAGCATTTTTGTGGGACAAATCGTTCGACACTCGTAATTAATCCGACACGTTCGATTAAAGCCCACGCGTTTGGGCTGCCAGTGCGAGCGCTATGACCATCATTTTCCTGTTTGCCTTTACGTAATTATACCCCTGTAGAACCGCCATACTGGCACAAATGACCAAGAATTTTGTGTCAGTATCTCCAGGCCTAACAGATATGTACCATTGAAGAAATTGATTCATAGGCAGAGTTGACAGACATATTTTGGGCGAAGTAAGTCAGTTCAATATGTTCAATCTGTCGGCTGGATTTGACATACCGCGACTAAATTACATAAGAGTCAATTCCGATAGCAAAGCGACGCGTTTTTAAATTTGTACTGAATTGACAGATTTCGTGAGCGTGAGAGTTGAGACGTGATGACGGGCCTATGTCATTTTGTAGGGTTATGTCAATTTAGTGTTAGTTGTTATCTGTCAGCAGGGTTTGACATACCGTGACCAAATTACATAAGTCTGCCATCTGCCTACGAATCAACTTCTCTGATATATCCTCACCTCCTGTACATCCTCATGTCTCCCTCCTCGGCGAACAGCTGCCAGCCGATCTGTCCCCCCACACCCTCGAACGCCGCAGCCATCTGCTCCGTAGATATCCTGTCGATCTGGAAACAACAGGGAGTATGTTAGAAGGTTCAAGAATCTAGACTTCTTTCAATGACGTCATCAAAACTGGAGTTTGAATATAATGCTAAAGTCACCCCTGAAATCATATCAAAGTGGTTTGTTACCGCTGGTTGGAGGATGCTCGTTAAAAATACTTTAACTAAGTTAATATAACTAGAGATCGCCCAATGGTCGAAATTCGACCTTAATTCAAAGACATTAGGACTTTATCATATATTTTTCAACTCTTGTCTCTGGGACTCAGCTGATCTCAGACTGGCCGTGTAAGCATTGTCTAATAGTATCTAAGATTCAATAAAAAAAACTATAATCCATTTTCAATTTGTCAACTTGTTGTCAACAGACTTCAACCATAAATAAAAGAGTATAATTCGTATGTATAGGCTTGTCACTCAAAAATCTGTCATTTTCCTAGTGTGTGTGTTGTAGTGTGTGTAATATTTTATTTGTTAAAAAAATGTATGATAAAAGCATAATTTCAAAATAATATTAGCTCGATGCACTCCTTCACCATATAAACTATAACTGTGCAAAATTTCATTCACCTACGTTTCCCCATTTTTTGTCAAAAGGGATACAAAGTTTTTGGCTCACGTATATAATACGAATGCTCTGAGTGTGACTTATGGTCACTGTATAGTCGAGCGGTAATTTAGCCGATTAGTAAAAGTTAAATCTAATTATAAAGAATCTACAGTCAAGTACAGAAACCTTGTTCATATAGAACCTACAATAATTTACCATATTATCAAGAAGTTGGACCAGATAATAAAAATAAAACTGTTAGTGGTGTTGTGGGGGCGCTGAGAACGTCATTGGCTTTAAAATGTCATACAGCTAGCATAAAGACGGCTTACTTTATAAATCAATATTTACTTTAAAATATACAGTATATCATTTATGATTCTTTAATCTTTATACATATTTATGTTCGGGTTCTGCACATTTTTTTATGAAATAAGGGGGCAAACGAGCAAACGGGTCATCAGATGGAAAGCAACTTCCGTCGCTCATGGACACTCGCAGCATTAGAAGAGCTACAGGTACGTTTCCGGCCTTTTAAGAGGGAATAGGGTAATAGGGGAGGGTAGGGGTAGGAAGGAAAGGGAATAGGGTAGGGGATTGGGCCTCCGGTAAACTCACTCACTCGGTTTTTCTGTGAGAACGTGGTATTTCTCCGGTCGAGCCGGCCCATCCATGCCGAAGCATGGCTCTCCCACGTCCACATTATACATTCCATCGCCAAAACTCTCAAAACCCCGACTCAATTGTAATTCACGGTGAATCGTAGACCGTGGTTAGCACACCTGGCTGCGTGTAATATTACATTGGCCACGCGTACCGTGGCCGAATCGTTAACGATTTGTTGACGAATGATCGATAACCTGATATAGATTTGTCATATTATTATAGGGAAAGTAGAGATGACTAGATGACGCCCGCAACACCGTCGCGTTGCGCCAAAATACGTTAATCGCGTTGGATCACATTTTTCCGGGATAAAAATTATCTTATGTCCTTACGGGACTCAAAGTTTAAGACCCAATTTCACCAACCTCTGTTTGTTAAATCCTAACAAGGCATTACTTAACGGACCTTGGAAAATTAAACAGACTGTTAAAATACTTATGTCCCACAGTAAAAATTTAACAGCGGATTAGTAAATACAACGTTAAGTGAACAACGAGTGAATAACATTCAATTCGTTCGTTCTTGTTATAAGGCGACGAAATTGCAATGTACAAGTTTAATACGACGTGTTGGCTGCAATGTGTCATTTTCACCTTATTCGTATAATACGTCATCTGGTAGATAATGCGACCAAATTAAAATATCACTGATCGCATACATTTGTTACACTACAATAGTTCTTTTTAATTTACCAGGTTAATAATTATGATCTGTCAAAGCTGAAAACATGAATCATGATACAAACTTTTATTTACTTATTTCGGCTTGGTAATTTTGATACAAGTCAGTGTATTTGCAATGTCAAGGAAAATCCGAGGGCTGAATTTTTGACACAATGAAAATAAATAATTATGCATAACATGAAAAATAATAAATAATATGTAAGGATGTGGCGAAACATGGCGGCAACACTCAAAAGTCAAAACAGATTCTTTTATTGATATTGGATATTGTCTTTAAAAAGTTGTTGTTTTGACTATTATAACGGCCTGTTATATATTTAACGGACCTCCCCAGCAGGAATTAAAATTTAACACCGTGTTAGGCGATTTGACATGACATTAGCGTATGGTGGAACGCTCGATTGCTCTAACAGGCCGTTAACTGATTTAACAAGCCGTTATTTATTTAACATTGCTTGATGAAACTGGGTCTTAATTAATGAACTTTAACAAGCGTTTAGATTAAATTATGACGAGATACAAAATAGTACAATGAAAGTTTGTCGATATTTTCTATGCACAATATAGAAATACATATTATAGTTTATACAGGTGAATAGTACAGTCACGGTAAACAGCTTACAGGCACGTAATAGAACTCCGAACATTTTGTATACAATAATATTATAAATCACGAACTGATGCAGTTTCACCGGTAATGCAATAATTTTATCGGATACTCGTTTCTATAACGTCGGTTCAACATAATTATATATTATTATGTTTTGCTTATAAATTACAAGATGACGCCAGCAACTCCGTTGCGCCACAATTTAGTGCGGGAAACGTAAATTTTTCCGGGACAAAAAATATATATCATAATAATTATACTATATGTCCTTTCCCGGAACTGAAAGTATCTCCATAAAAAAATTAAACAAAATAAGTTCAGCAGTTTGAGCATGAAGAGATAACAGACAGTCAGACAGTGTGTACAAAGACAGACGTGTATATACAAAGAATTTTTGGGGAAAAAAAGGCGTCTCAAAAAAAAATTTTTTTTTCGAGTACTTATGACAATGATTTTTCTGATTAAACGTTACAACTTATAATGTTGCATCATGAAAAAACAATCCAGAAAAAAGATAACATGTTTCTCTAAACTATTTAAAGTATAGAGAATAGCGCTAACAGCTTTTTTGTCGCCTCACAAACCGGTCATGACTCATGGGAACCCACATTAAGTCCCGTTATTTAGAACGGGATCAAATTTTGTCCAGCGGGCAGCGACCAGTTGCAGTATCTTTACATGAAAGACCGCACGACAAAGTTATATTGTGTAATATTAAAATTAAACTATTAACTTTTTGTGGGACGAGTTTTTATTTTTCAGTATACTAACGAGGACAGTTTGTTTTTATCTGGAAAAGTCACATGGCAGATAAAACAGCGATCCTTATATTATCGTTATACGCTGAGTAATTATTATGTACGCTCATTAGTAACAGGGTCTTACCTAAACTAAAGTACAAAAGGAAGTAATAATAATATAGGCTCTAAGTGAGAAGATTTCGTAACCTCTAATAGGATAGACTAGAGCAGGGGTCACCAAATGGCGGACCGCGGTTCGCATCCGGACCGCCGACCTATAATAGGGATGACAAGGTCAAAGATTAGCGAATTTTGTTAATAAAATAAAGAAATCACGATAAAAAATAAGTGTTCCCAAAATTTCAGCTTGATAGCATTTGTTTTTTTTTTTTTGTTCAAAATTCAAAGTTGGATATTCAAGTCGATTTTTTTTCAATTTTTCTTAATATTTGTATACAGTTCGATAACTTAACTTCGATTAAAAGCAACTTTTGTTATGAAACCACTTTCATAAACGCAATATTTAATATAACTGTCGAACAAAGTTGTCTCCCGATGCGTACAAACTACGAAAGACTGACGTCGTACTTTCGTAGCACTTTGTATGGAGCGTTTCGGGCAGGTCTTTTTTATGTGATATTTGAATTGTCATATCTTGGCGAATTTTTAAGCTATCAGAGTCATTCTTTCAACGATGTTTCTATTTTTTAAGTGTCTTTCAATTACCGATAAGAAAAAAAATAGTCATCATGCCTATTGTGTGCGGACCAAGCATGTTCGAAGATGATCTTCGTTCATCTTAGGACTTCAACATCTGCAGAAATTAATTTCAATATCTATAGCTTGCACCAATATTTCACTCCAATCTTCAGACAGATTATTAGCTACAAAAAATGGTTACTTTTCTGATTGATATCTAAAAATACCTTTGTAATTTTCGTAATTACCTTTGTTTAATATTTTTTTTTATATAAAACGTGTGGACCGCGAAGGTAATTTCATGTCTTAAAACGGACCCCGAGGGAACCTAATTGGTGACCCCTGGACTAGAGAGTAGAGAGGTTCAGTATCGTATTATACTAGCGTTACATCATTCTGAGTCACGCTATCTCATTAGATGTAATTACAAATCTCACTTCCTGTGTTTTGACTGTGTCTATTTTGTGTGGACTGTGGAGTTGCGTATTCAGTATTCACTAAATAGTAAGTTGTTTTAGTTTACAATTTACTATTTAGGGAATAAATATAACAATGGTGAATAAATCTGTCTCAAGAATCGTTAAATTATATCTTACGGCAGTAATCAGAGACTTTTTATGAGTATTAAGCTTCAATTTAATGAAGAGTTTGAGAGATATTATGTATACGAGGCATGTATTTTGTCAAAATTTTTATAATTACAGTCAAGTAATTTACATTCGTCTCTGAGTGCGGCAGTATAGGGGCTCTAAAGAAAAAACTTGTCGGTACCACGAACGACTAACGAGAGCAACAATAATTGGTGATGTTGACGACTATCTAGTCATAATCAGGTGACTGGTGACATATTTTAATGTCTGCCTATTTACGAAGTTCAAAATATGATAAGTACGAGTATTATGTTATTGTGACCATAGTCCATATCAAATCAAATCAAATCAAATCAAACCCATCAATCCCCAAGCCACAGCCGGCTGCCGCATAACAATTGAATGAAATCTATTGTGTCTGCGATACTCAATACTCACGATGGAGGTGCTACTAATATACAATGATTTAGCAAACTATTTTAAGCGCTGCTGAGAAAATCATTAGTCGATACCATACACTGGATGACTCACCATATTCTATGAATGAGTACAAGTTTCTCTAGAAATTCATTCATAAGATTATAACGTTAGTTCAGTTGATTGAACTCGCAAGCGTCACAAAAACTAAAATTCATTTCAGTAGTTTGGCAATTCGTCAACGAACATCTCATAATCTCGTCCTAATAGGACAACGTCCCACTTTATTTCCTATTAACTTTTTATTATTATTTTACAGATTTTAATAATGTAGATAAATAAACTAAAATTGTTCGACCAGAAGCAACACCCCAAAGAAACTACTATTAGAGAAATTGATGTACCAGATGGCGGCCCTGCGTTATTTGGGCGGGTTGGGTTAGGTATCAATCTCAGCCGGATCACGACTAACATTAACTTGACAATTGACATAGCCCGACCAACATCCACCATCAATCATTTCTCCAAGGGTACATATAATTCGTACTACACAACCTCTACAGCTATTTTAGCAGAGCTGCAGGGCGATTCAAGATTCCGATCGACACGGATTCGGTAACTTTACCGTGCGGTCATTGGTCAATGCTTAGCGCGGCGAGCGTTTATTGGATGCCACGCAATGAAGTTTCCGAATCAGAGTCGAATTACGCATTGTCAATCAGCGCTCTGGTTCCATTTGCAATTTTGCTGGTTCTCACCTCAGTCCATAGGTTGTGTGCAGTGAGACGGTTGTCGATAGCCGGGGGCGGCAGCTCGACCTGATCACGAGTGTCGCCCAACTCGTCCCGCGTCGCCGGCACGCGAGCACACCGCTCCTCCTCCATCTTGTCGAAGCCCGTCTCCACCGCATCGTAGAACTCGTCGTCGGGTAGCGTGGAGTGCGGCCCTTCCTGTAACAAGAGTATCATGAAGTTTGGGCAGAGATAAGGGGTCATTTGATATCATTAACCCTTGCTTGAGGACCGCCCATGGCGCCGCCAGATAAAAAAGGGCGCTGAAGGCAAAAAAAGGGCGCCAGTTTTTTCAGCACTACCAGCACCCTGGGCGCCGAAAAAATCTCGCTGTTAGTGCTAAAACTGGCACTGCTTGAGGACGTTAACCAGTTGATAGTGTGAGCAACAGCCTACAGTTTCTAAGGATAACAAGATTCCATATTGTTATAATTAAACTTTAAAGGTTAACAACACGCTGAACTTCTACGAATAACGAGCTCCCAAGGAAAGCCTTGAGAGCTCGTTATAAGAGTATCTAAATGCCCTTAGATTCGAGATCTAACGGCATTTACATACTCATATCGTGGCGTATGCAGCAGTTTTGACGTCACTTTCTAATGCAACACCTCATCATGCAGCCAAATCGGTTAGGTAAGCAGCCGCGACCCCGCCACGGTCTCGGCCAAGCCCGCCATTTCTATTCACGCGACGCTAACCCACATTGCGATACTGTCCGTGTTTCGCTAATCAGGTCAACCCTGTTGTAATTGTCTAATCGTTACAAGGACGCCCCGAAAAAGGTCGTGGCGGGCTCAATAAATGGGCTATCAGTAAAGGTTAACACTTTCATAACTTTCTGTAGGCTGGAACAGGTTTTTTGGTATGCGACGAAGACACGGCCCGACAATAAATAGCTTTGCCCAAAACATAATTCTTAGTTAAGAAGATCCTTCAGCTTATCAAAAATGTTGTTGGTCATGTGACTATGACTTCATCACAATAAAATCTGTCATTGGAGTCTGTCACTAAATTGTTACTAAACTGAAACTGTCGTTTCATTGGATTCATACCAATTATACAATTAAAGGATCCTCGCTATAAAATATCACTCGCTATAAAATATAAACGTTATATAAAATGCACACTTGGAATTTTAGGTATTTGTTTTATGAATTTTATTCCATAAATAAAAATTTCATAGCAAAAGATTTCCCCATGATTTGACTAAAATTTAAATGGACAAGAAATAAAATTTAACCCCTTTTAAGTTCGTAGAAGCAAAATTTCTCTAATATAACAGACGTCTACAGAATCATTAGCAGCATAGCCGATAACGCACAGGCTATTAAGGAAATGGATATTGAAAATTAAGTATGTTTTTGAAATAGATAAATATTTCTATGTTCTATTTCTTTGTCTTTGCTACCTTTAAAGCTTTAAATACACAAATTCTCATTGCAGAGTAACAATATTTGTATGTATAATGTAACCAATGCATACGAGAGAAAAATTTTATTTCCCCGTGTAACGAACATTAAATCGACTTAACTTTACAACGAAATTCGCAATCGTCGTAACATCAGTAGCGAGGCCGAGCTTTCCCTATACATTATTGCATCGTCAAAGCTCACTTCTGATGAAAACAACCACGACGCGTTCTGGCAATCACAAAAAGACCATAACGCGAAATTCGTGTCGTGGCTGATATGCTATACGTTTTTCTTGATTTATTCTTGATTGATTAATCGTCCATAGGTATGGAAGATTACATTTGAATTAAGTACTACGCGTACTACAAAATATTTTTTATTTTACTAAATCCCTGCATAACGTGTTTAACATTATTATTTATAAAATATCCATAGTTCCATACATTTCGTACTAATATTATTATTGTCTGTCTGCCTGACTGGTGCACCGCGCAACGCAGTTTTTTTAATTAAGATCAATTACGTCGCGTCTTTATATTAAAAAAAACAACAAACAACAACACGTTTCGCCAGACAGACAGACAGTAATAATATTAGTACGAAATGTATGGAACTATGGATATTTATAAATAATAATGATAAACACGTAATGTGGTGATTTAGAAAAAGAAAAAATAAAATGTAGTACGCGTGGTAATTCAAATATAATCTTAGCAAAGTTATTCTACTGTATGATTATACTGTGACTGTTATCTATTGCAAACTGACGTGCACCACGTATTAGGATTTAGGCTGCGTTTCCACCAGAGATGTGTTGAGAGGAATGTGTTTTTGAGAACCAATAGAAACGCTTCATTTGTCTGACAACATTCAGCGCAGCGATTCTATTGGATCTTAAAAATACATTCCTCGCAAGTCGCAACACATCTATGGTGGAAACGCAGCCTTATTCTGGTATTATGTGATTGACGACACCGAAGACGTTTTGTTTTGATTTTAGAACAATACTTTCATTATCATCAGCCTAGAGACTTCGCTCATTAGCCATATGAACGTATTCAACAGAGCTAGTCTAAATGAATTTTATTTTCCCTTGCTTAATTTAGAATGATGGATGGTTTTCTCCATTTAATTTAAAACGAAATGAAAATTTATTTTAAACATGCAAACGATTTTGCGTATTTCAAGCATGTTTTAGTTGTCGTTTTCTGATGTAAAGCGATAACTTAAATACGACTTATTTATGTATTTCCAAAAAAGTGAATGTCAGTAAAGAAATTATAGTACCAGTGTGGTTTTCTATTAAAGATCTTTGCTACTAAGAGAAGGTTCAACAATAAAAAGGCTCATGGTATGGCATTTTAGTAGTTTCAGTAGGTGATAAACATTGGTTTAGGAGCAACATAAAGTCTAAAAATACTTTCATTCGCGCATCAGTCATGATAAGTCTTTGATCTTTTTATAACCGTCCATCAGAGAGACTATAGATAAAATCACTGCTCGCATTTTATTGTTAGCATAACGTATTTTTAACGGGCATCGACTCACCAAATATTGTCATCACTGCAACTGTTGGTAAGGAACCACAAAAACTCTGATGTGATCTTGGAAAGAGGAGAAACAAGCTAAACCTTCTTGGACAAAATAATAAGAAAGGCAGCACAACTTTTCTTTCTTTTATGTTAGCAAATAAAAAATAACTAGCTGTTTGACCGAGCTTTGCTCGGTATTCGATAAAACACGAATAAAATGACATTTTCTAAATATGATTCCTAGCTAGATCGATTTATCGCCCCCGAATATACTAAATTTCATGAAAATCGTTGGAGCCGATTCCGAGATTCCAATTATATATTTATATACAAGAATTGCTCGTTTAAAGATATAAGATATAGACTTCTTAAAATGAATAAACAATATTAAAGACTACCAACCTTTAACTTGAATATAACGGCGCAAAAAATAGAATGGCAATTTCACTTCGCCAAGCAATAAAGGCTTTGTAAGGTTTCTATAAAAGATCAATTTCTTGGAAATGTACTAAGCACCATTAACAACGGATATAAGCCACCGAATTTAAAAGCGTAATATTTTGGCAACTTAATTAAATTCGAATTAGATTTTTTTACTTATTAATAAGTACTGTAGTACCCACACTGCTGAACCGATTTTGCTGAAATTTGGTATGGAGATACTTGAGCCAGAGAAAGGACAAATGATAATTTAATCAAGAAAAATGTACGGTTCCCGCGCGATGAACGAATTTTGACGCAACAGTCTAGTGAAAAATAATTTATGTGATCCCAGTAAAATGCCTAACAACGAATTCTCAGGAAACGAGTAAAAACTTAACGAATTGTCAAACGCCCTAATTTCCAACAGCTAAACGACTACTATTTGCCTTTCTATGGCAACAGTTAATAGTCAATCACGCATTTGAAGGGTTTGCTGGACAGTCTAGTGGTAATAACGAGTGAAGCCATCTGGGTGGAGCCGCGCCCGGCTCGCGTGCGATACTGACGTCATAGTCCATAGACACACCCCACATGTCAGATTGGACGACTTCATACGCCAGCTGAATTACAGCTGTGACGTGCGAATTCGCAAATTTTCCCTTACAAACAGACGGTATTTCTGTCCATAATAATATTATGTCAGGTTGGACTTCATACGCCAGCTGAATTACAGTTGCGACGTGCTCCCCATCAAAACACACCATCCTTCTGACACTTCGGCCAAGTTGAAAATTATGTCGATAGCAAAGTTAAAAATGAAAAATAGAATATATGAGATTTGACATTAAGTATAGCAAGTGTCACTTACCAATTCTTCACGCTACAACCCATACAACTTCGCTGCTGATGTTATCGTACACAATGGCGTAGTTCGCAGGACCGAAACAAACTTAAATAGACAAGATTTCCATCCATGAAATGGAATCGAAAAAATGGTACAATACAAAACAATGGTACAGCCGTACAATACAAAAACCGTTAACAACAAAACAAAATCAACAGGAATGTGAAAGTGGTTACATAAATGAAAGTACCAATTAGTTTAAAACACGTACAGCTTTGGAAGATAGGCCACTTAAATTAAAAGATTATTAAAAGAACACGATACATCCGGACAAAAAAATATGTAGGATAGGCTAATTAAGGATTGCGACCTTGAAATATCCCGGAAAGCGAATTGGACGACCTTAGTGCAATCGATACGGTGTGATGATGTTGAATACAATACACATCCGCTGTTATTGTTTCAGTCCAGAGATACGGGGGTTATGAACAGAATGAATAATCGGTAGACGCATTTGTAATTCATCATACTCCCGATTGATAACACGTATGACACATGTTATAAATATAAATGTGCCCTCAGTCCCTACTCTTTGATAAAATAACTATGACACTAGCCAACAAGTGATTTTTATTCCTTCTTAGGAAGCTATTTTAAAAGGCTTTGGTCCACCACACATTGCCACCGCTGTATCTCCTGTATCGCCAGGATGATCTCAGAAGATCTCAGGAAGCCCGAGGGACATGCTAAAGCTGTCTTGGGACCCGCAAAGAAATTAATAAAAAGAAGTTAGGAGGAGTAGGAAGTATCCAATTTCTTTAGGAAGCTATCTTTAGAAAGGCTATTAGACAAAAATCGCAAGGAACCGTTGCAAATTAGTGGCCGCCCTAATATCACACCATCACCGTCTTTAAAGCACATCAAATAAGAGAGCAGAGGCAACAATAAATAGACCCTTTAGGACCAGAAAGCGTTAAACCTTAAACCATTCCCATCTCATAATGACCAGGACCCGTACCACCAAACCATTTTGAGACTCAAACAATCGAACGAGAATGCCGCCTGCTCTAACAACGTCTTTTCACGTTTGTTAGAGCAGGACGCAGCATTCTCGTTCGATTGTTTGAGTCTCAAAACGGTTTCATGGTAGGTAATTTCATGTCAGAACAGTAATTTGTTTGTGCAGATTTGAATGTGGAGGTCGTTGCTTAATAACTATAACGTAGTCAATGAAGGTCAAAAAGTTTAATGAAGCATACCGATGAATAAAATTCTTGTCTGGGTATTCGTAATTAGCAGCTTTGTAATAGGTTGTTCATTCGGTTCAATACACCGATTCTAAAATTTTAAAACAACATTAATACAGCTACATTCCTTATCCGATCCAGTAAATTTCATATCCAGGTACAAAATGGAAAATTTTTTGTCAGACTACAGTACTGTCATATCAGTTAAACGCGATTGGCCAAAACCCCAAAAAAAATTAAGAGGATACACCAAGGGCTAGAGAAATGAAAAAAAAGTACGTGTAATATCTATAGCTGTCTCCCTTACCTCAAGCCTATACCGCAGAACGCGATAGAGACAACTGCAGAAAATCAACGATTCGTTGTCCCCTGATTCCTTCTCCAAAACTTAACCGATTTAAGTATTTTTCTCATTAAATATTAAAGAAGGGCTGAGCTGTGTTCCTGTTTTTTTTTTTTTTGTAAAATCTAGCCAAATCTGTTTTCTGGATGTTTGAACACAGCGGAAAATCTGGCCATTTTTTTGGTTTTTGAACGTTCATATCTTATTTAATTATTAAATTATGAAAAAAAGAACACATAGGGACATTGTATTAGTAGCCGTAGATATTCAGGAAAAAAATTATAACTGTACTTGCATTATCCAGGGAGGAAACTGGGGACAACGTTTGTATGGAAAAAAGGGCGGTGTGGACTCCTCTTAACATATTTATTTGTTTCACGTACCGTATATGACTATTTTGCTGTTGTTTATAGATAAAAATAAACTTGATCGAACGAGGAACGAAGCTGAGTAAATGTTGGATCAAAATAGCATAATCGGGGTACAGTTGAATAAACAAACAAAATCGGTAGGGATATAAGTGACGTAAGCTGAACGATTACACATGGCAACTAATTTGGTTCACACGTGGATTTGTTTTCAAGGACGAGCTAAATTTGGTGTGGCTTTGGACCCTTTTTGTAACGTTTTAGTGATTCCTTAATAATTATTCCTTATTGGAAGCCATAAAACATCATTCATATAAGGCTGCACAAAGAAAATGTATGGCTAGCAGTACTAATACACGGACGAATTTAATTAAGTAGATGTAGCTTATGTGGTCCTTTTTAGGGTTCCGTACCTCAAAAGGAAAAAACGGAACCCTTATAGGATCACTTTGTTGTCCGTCTGTCCGTCCGTCCGTCTGTCAAGACCCTTTTTCTCAGGAACGCGTGGAGGTATGAAGCTGAAATTTATATCAATTACTCAGGTTTACTGTCCCTTGAAGCTGTGAAAAAATCAAACTTCTAAGCCAACGCAATCAAAAGATACAGCCGTTTATGCCGCAAATTTTCGACACTTGCAAGGGAATCAAAACCTACAGGGTGCTTCCCGTGAACTCAGAATCTTGAAATTTGGTACGAAGCAACGTCTTATAGCATAGATAAAGGAAAAATTACGAAAACCATAAATTTTTAGTTACATCACATAATATATTTTTTTTTAATAATTTTAAACTTACTACCCATTTCCTCATAAACGCGTAGAGGTATTAAATTGAAATTCATACCAAATACTCAGGTCTATAATACCTTTAAGCTGTAACAAAATCAAACTTCTATGTCAACGCAATCAAAAGAAACAGCAATTTAAGCTGCATATTTTGAAACTCGCAAGTACTCGCAAGGGAATCAAAACCTAAAGGGTACTTCCAGTCGACCTAGAATCTTGAAATTTGGCATGAAGCAACGTTTTATAGCACACATAAAGGAAAAATTCCGAAAACCTTAAATTTTTAGTTACATTACAAAATATATATTTTTTAATAAATATAAACTTATTACTTTTTTCCTCATGAACGCGTAGAGCTATCAAGTTGAAATTCATATCAAATACTTAGATCTAATTGCCTTTAACCCGTGAAAAAAAAAAATCTATAAAAATACCATAGTTATGACTCGATTGTCGTAATGAACGAACTTTGTAAACCTTGCAGGTTTGTACGGAACCCTCGGTGCGCGAGTCCGACTCGCACTTGGCCGGTTTTTTTTGTAACCTTTTGGTAAGTCCTTAAAAGCTCCCTGTTCATTGAAAGACCATTAATACAAGCCTGCAAAAATAAAGTGTAAAATACAAATAATTTAATAAGAAAGCGTAAATTCAACTTTTTAGACGTTTGCGAACCCGTAGTAAATCCATCGTAACCTTGACATTAGGGAAAATATTTCATCCCTGAAAATTGCCCAAGCAATATCGCTAGTCGTGGCGTGGATCGTCGTTTGGGCTGACGTCACAAGCCATCCCTGCCGTAAAAGCACCCTATAAGATAAGGGTGACGCAATTCTGTTGCCACGCTCGAAATTGCTCTGATGGCTTCTTTGACCGGACATCCGATGTCTGTTGCTACCTCACCGCACCTTGATGGCCCTTTCAACCGGACAGCAATTGTTGCTGATTGTTAAAAAAATATAAAACATACCACACACCTACAAAATATCTATGGTTGTATTTGTGATGCGCAGTTCCTAATCAGAGAACGCCTTCCTGAGATAAGAGCTTGCAAATAAACGAATTAACACTATCAACAACATTAAACCAGACCATATCTTATTTTTCAGGACAAACCTCATATTGGCTCATATAAATAAGGCCATAGAGAACCCTAAGAGCCCCCGCAGACTGCAGACTTTTAGTCGGCCGATAGTTTAGTCGAAAGCGTATCAGTTTCAGTACGAAGGTGTATGAAAATGCGCACAATTAACGATTTGTATCGGCCGATAATAATGTAGGTACTGAAACTCCAATTTGGTGAAACTATCGGCCGACTAAAAGTATTTAGTCTGCGGGGGTTCTAAAAGTGTGTACAAAGTACAAAGAATACCTTCCCCACAGCTTATGAATCTATTGATTCGTCGCATCACGCGAGGTTACACTGCTAACAAGTTGACGTGCTCGGTGCCACTTCGATTATAATTTACATAAACGTACGCCTGAATAATATGACTTTTACGAAAGAAAGTGGACGCAATATAATATTGCGTATGGTAACAAACGATGTTATATTAAGTCATTTTATGTTGTTTGTTTATAAAAGCAAAATAAAAGATCGTGGCGTTTACCGTGAATTTATGCATAAGACAAACTTTTTAACAACAAGTAGTGAAGACAAGGATCGTTACGAAATAATCAATCAACTGAACGTGTTAAGGACAGCAGCAAATTATGACATGAATAAAGATACCTGTGCATACCGGTGATGTGAATTCCAAAATGGAATTTAATTAAAATTCCAAACTCGGTTAAGGCATGAAAATTAATAACTTCTTGAATATTGCATTGGAAAATTTAGCATGATTCGTATGTCACCACAAACGACAAAGCCTGAGAACCTCCACATGTCGAAGCAGGTGGAATAGATTTAAAAATTTAACAATTAGTAGATAAGGAACAGGTTCTAGAACCTGCCAGTAGAATGTTAGAAGTCGATGTACCTGATGATAATATAGAAGATTAATAGAATTCTTATTATATGTATACTGCCGAATGCCGATCAAGCAAGAATCGTTACAGGCTGACCTTTAAAACTCGTTTTCAAATCTGGATAACGTTTATAACGATACATAGAAATAATCTACTATAAAACATTTAAGTGACAGAAACATTGAGGCCAAGGGTGCGAATTTCATTCGCCGAAAAGCCATCAACCCTAATGAACACGCATCTGCAATCCATACTAGTATTACAATGCGAAATTGGTCTGTCTGTCTGACCGCTAAACTGATTTTGATGAAATTTTGTAAACAAATACTTTGAGTCCCGTAAAAGGGCGAAGGAGAGTTTTTATCCCCAAAAAATGTATATCCCGCGCGATAACCGAATTTCGACGCATCGGAGTTGCGGGCGTCATATCTAGTTTTAATAAAGCACTTCTTTCCTTAATTACTTTAGCCTTTACTTTGGCTCATAAAATTGTTACTATTGTATGAAATAACATAATGGTTGTAAAGAAATTTCTAAGCAGTCGCTTTCTTAGAATCCATGTGCAAAGACGTGTTTGAAAATAAACCTGTTGGCGTCATGTTAGCTTGCACTGTCTCATTAACTTGAGCTATTTCTAAGAAATTAAGTTTCAAATAAGCAATGGAAATAATTCACTCATGTAATAATAGCAAAGAAGCTGTGTCCTGTGTAAAAGTATATTTCAAATCGACTTCAAAAGGAGAATTATTTATTACTGTTAAACAACATACAAATTATGTTGAAATAATGTCTTTGGTACTTCGATCACTAATATACTTTGGTAGGGTAAAATCTTGTACTATTATCTATTCTGTGGTAAAATGTCTATTTGTCTTCACGAAGTTCAAAAAAAACTTTCGTTTCACGTTTCTGGTTTCAGACTTATAAATGGATTGAAATCTAGACAATGCTTAGACAAATGCTGAAGTCTGAAGAACCTAAGCTTAGACAATGTAAAACCAGGAAATTAGTTTGTTCAGTATTCTTCCAAGTCATTGTAAATACCTGGCCATTCTTAATCTTAAGCACTAAGACCTAAGTACTTAAAACTGTAACAAGATTTGAAAGTAAAGGAGATTTGCATATAATCCAATAGACTTAATTATTATTTAATATTTATTTTCACTAATATTGTTGACAACTTTTTTCTTGTAGAAAAATCAATCAGGAAAAGAGTGGACGGATTACATAATAATAAGCTATAAGCCCATGAACACAAGCAGCACCAACCCCCAGAGTTACAACAAAGATAATAAAATATTAAAGTTGGACGAGTAACCGGACAAATAACTTTACATCGTTACTCGTCCCAATAGGACGAGATCTTATTAGACGAGCAATCAATTTACTTTTTTTTGTATTGGTAAAAACGTTAACCTACACCTCAGCTTATTTTTGGCCATTTGTTCTTCATTAAACTTCAGCAACCTTTCTTTAGTAATCCATACTTTACTAATATTATAAACGCGAAAATGTGTCTGTCAGTAATCTGTTACCTCTTCACGCCCAAACCGCTGAATTGTTTTTGCACTTTGGTATGAGGATACTTTGAGTCCCGGGGAAGGACATAGGGTACTTTACTACTTTATATCCCAGAAAAATGTCCGGTTGACGCGCAATAAAGGAATTTTGGCGCAAAGGAGTTGCGGGCGTCATCTAGAAAGTTAATAACATAAACGCCTCGCAAAGAGTTAATTTTATCATTTTATCTCAAATCAGTTGTACAAAGTCAACACAAGCGATAAACAGGCATTGAAGACGGTTAAATAAATGATAGCATCTTATTTGTTTAAAATAAAATGTACCCAGTGTGTAAGAAGTCTTCAGGGCGTATTAAGTATTATAGGGGGTCGCCTCCTATAAAGTTACTTTGGCATAATTATCAGTTATCACTAAAGGAAAATGTCCATTAATTTTTTCTCAATTTTCAAATATTTTGAATATTGTTAAAAATTGTTGAAAGGTTTGACGCAGCGTCGTATTACTTCCAATAAGGATTTTTAAAATTGCTATATTACGAAATCTAGATAATATATAAAGAAAATATATAATGATTAATAACCAATTTAATTATTTTAATTAGATGAAAAACACAGACTTGGTCCAATTACAATTTTATATGTTCTGCGACAGATGTAACTAAAGGCCACAGCAGATATTTGATAGAGCATTCAAATAGCTAAATTATCTCTAAATATGCTGAATTTGATAAACGTATGATGCGATAACAACAATTAAGTTTTTTAGTTAAAATTTGTTATACAATACTGCACGACTGGTGAGACATTTGCAATACTTAAGGAGTGTATTCGGTACTCGATTCTCATTATAATTATGTAATAAAATTAGGTACATACTTAATTTTTTACCAAATTTCCCTTTAAATAAATGAATCATGGATCCTGAGTGAATTGCGCGGCTAGGCAAGTAGGCATACTATGTGGCCGGCGCGGCGGCGTGCGCCATCGAAAGAAACACCGCGCTGCTACCCTTCCTGAGCGCGGTGTCCGTGCGTTAGGTAAATAATTATTTAACTTTAAGCTACATTTACACAGTAATCAATTGATAATAGATATTATTTTTATATATTTTTTTTTTTCATCTAATATAATAGCCAAATATCATGTCGTCGAGTATTGAAAATGTCTCACCGGTCATGTTGTATAATATATATTTGAAATTAGCCTCTTATTTAATTTATATTATTATTAAGTACTGCAAATTACTGCAATGTTTTCACGCTAGAGGCAGCACCAGCTAGAGTGTGCTAGTGCTAAGTTGCTAACTGCTAGCACTCTGCAGTCTGCTCCGACCCTTACGTAATATTCCCTATTGTTTTTCGGAGATTTTTCATTATACAAGAGGTAAAACAATTAATACTGCACTAGTACTATTACTACTAGACATCAATCAAAATAACTTTTATTAATGTTGTATCTAATTGTTTTCTCCGGCTTAGAACGGCAAGAGAGCGAAGCGAGTAAGCAAAAACTTTTTAATACCACGTAGGTAACATAGAATTTAGATTAATGATTATTGATTAGTCTCCACGTAGCGCGCGGAGACCAATCATTAGGGTGAAGCCAAACGAGCGTAATTTGTGAGTTGTGAGTCGCAGAATTTCTGCCGGCAGAAATTCTACTGCATTCGGTTTCATACAAATGTCCTGTTTGATTCACACGAGCGTAATTTTGTGAGTCATGATTTGTATGAAAAGATATTTACGCGACCGAAATTCTGCGACTCACAACTCACAATTAATTACGCTCGTAATGTATGCTCGTACGCCCTTAATATAAGCCACGTACCTATACCTAACTTGAAAGATCATTGTGCACATCAAGAATACATGGCCGCGTAAAGTTTAAATTGTTTTAAACTTATTTTTTATGTTATGATGTTTGCAATGTTCCTATTTCTAGTGCTCCCAGATAAAAACCAACGGCATTCATTGCTATGCGGATGATAGTACAGGTGATGCTGTATATACCGGCTCCCCTAATATTTCTCGGTAAAATGTCACTGAGAGTCGAAACGAACTTGTGTCTAAGGTGGAGAATTCATTGGAGAAGGTCTCTGAATGGGGTAGACGTAACTTAGTCCAATTCAACCCCACCAAGACACAAGTCTGCGCGTTCACCACTAAAAAGTCACCAATGGTCGTTTATCCTCGTTTCGAGGGCACATCTTTAACCATCTCCCCTAGCATTGAGATACTTGGCGTCAACATATCGAGCGAAGTCCAGTTCCGATATCATCTTGAGGGTAAGGCCAAATTAGCCTCGAAGAAGCTTGGTGTACTTAACAGAGCGAGACAGTACCTACTTCAGTCCGGACCAACGCCTACAACTCTACAAGGCGCAGGTTCGGCCTCATATGGAATATTGTTCTCATCTCTGGGCAGGGGCGCCAAAATACCAACTGCTCCCTCTGGATCGTATCCAACGAAGGGCTGCTCGAATTGTTGACTGCCATAGTGTTTCAAACAGCTTGGACCCCCTGGAATTACGCCGAGATGTAGCTTCACTCTGCATCCTCTATCGGTTGTATCACGGGGAGTGCTCTGAGGAATTGTTCGGAATCATACCACCTGCAACTTTTCGCTATCGTCCCACGCGAAAAACATACCATCCTCATCACCGTGACGAACAAACGGGTCACCTGATGGAAAACAGCTACAGTCGCCCACGGACACTCAGAACATCAGAAGAGGTTTTAGGTGCATCGCTGGCCTTTATCTTGGCTCTCGATAAACAGAGTAAATTACCAAAATATTGGTCTCCTCAGTCATGTCCTACGCGATTAATCATGTGTCAGTCATTTAATGTTAGATTAACGTCAAAATAGCCTGTAAGTCAGTAATCGCGGTGGAATTTACCTGATAAACATTCTGTACGCGCCGTACGTACAGCGGTATGCATTACAAAACCACATGCAAATCAATAGCACTCGTTAAAATTTTCTGGATTATATTTTATACAAATAGAATGACTCTGCTCATGTTATAGAAAAGTTGGATTTTAGAAGCATGTTTATTTAAGTTTGGTATGTTTTGTATTCACTAAAATAAATCACTATATAAGTATTCACTAAAATAGGTTTGACTATTCAAAAAAAGGTAAATAAAAAAATATCAATAAAGGTATAATAGACAAGGTTTGTTATGGTATAATTTATATGCGATTTTTCAAATGATTAGAAAAAGTAAGTATTGAAAAAAATGGTTAGCTCGTAAGTTTCTCTATTTTTATGCATAAAAGCAGAGTTACTAAATTCGGAGATCCAAGCAATCCAGTTTTTTTTTTAAATAATAGGCTGACCATTTTATCAGGTATTCCCGGATTTTTGTAGCCAGTGGTCCATTGACTAGTGAATGAGTAAATCATTTTAGATCATAAAACATTATCTAATTATAAATAAAGATTGTGGGTCTCGCATTCTGGATCCAAATAAAACCGGCTTATGATCTGCTACCGTCTTATGTAGACGGCAGCAGAAGCAAAACAAAATATTATGATACCTCACAAAAATTACATCAACAGAATTACTTTTCGTTGCTGTGAATTCATGAACCAAAATATAAATAATTTGCATAGTAAATAATTACTTAAGAAAATATTACTGATTTATTGCCTTGAGAAGTTTAGTTATACTTTTACTATTACTTATAGTTAAGTGTTAACTCAAATTGAAAAATATATAAAAATCTCTTTACACATTTTAGCCTTTAAGTATAAAATCACAATTTGGGGGTAGTCGCCCTGTAAGCAGCAATTTTAGTGTGTTCCGTATTTTTTTATTCGTTTTTGTACTTAAATTAAGTTAATAAGTGATATTATGTGTTAAAGTTTGTGGAACTTACCTATACTCATTATCCAACAAACTGTTTCCTACTAATTTTGCACTCCATACAATAAATTCTGAAGTCACCGAAAATGGAAGCACATAACCTAGAAACACTGGGCAACTTTTTTGAATCCCGGATGAAAGAATATGAAATGAAGCTGCAGAAAGTTGCTCATGGGTCGAATGTGCACCCAGATGTTGCTTCTTTGTCCAGAGATTTTTCAGATTTTAAAGAGTTGATGTGGCAATTATTTTCTAAGTTCAAATCTGAAGTTCAATATTTAGCACTTGGGCTTGATAGACATGAGATGATAATGAGACGGAAAGTGTTGCTTCTTCATGGTGTGCCAGAAAGTCATAATGAAAAGCTTCCAGAGGTGGTCCATAAGGTTTTTAGTACTGACATGAAGCTACCCAGTTTGTCCAAGGAGAGTTTGAAAGTTTGTCACCGTCTTGGGGCCATCTCAGCAAACAAAACGCGACCTATTTTAGTGCGTTTTAATGAATTCAAGGATAGACAAGCTGTATGGAATTCTAAGACGTCGCTAAAGGGTTCCGGTGTGACAGTTTCGGAATTTTTGACAAAAGTTAGGCATCGTATCTTCACTGCGGCACGAAAACATTTCGGCATTAAAAACTGTTGGTCAGCTGATGGTAAAATTGTCTTAATTCTTCCTGACAAGTCCCGACGTAAAATAGAAACCATGGCAGCTTTCGAGGAAATTCTACGTCAATTCCCTGAGAATACTACTGAAACCGAAGCTCCGGTATCTGATCCAAAATCAAGCAGGACTGCGAGACCAAATAGAAGGCGACAATAAACTTCCAGCAGGGTTTTTGCTTTTGTCATATTTGTTTTGGTGTGAGGCATCTAGTGGTGGTAGTAATAATTTACCATTTTATTAACCATCCTTTTCTAAGATATTTTATCATGTAGCATGTAGGTAATAGCAAAATTACAAATTGTAAACTCAAAATTCAAATTCAAAATTGCGATTTCACTTTTTACATTTGACATTAATAAATAATGATATTTTACAGATGACAGATGGTTGACAAGTGACAGTTGGCATAACTTTTTTTTTTTTAATATTTTTTATATATACTTTTTTAATTTTTTACTGGTGTGACTTGGGACTGCTGTCAAATGTCACAAAAGTTTTTCTGTTTGTAGGTACTTGGTTTATTATAATTGGATTGTTTTCTCTTTGTGTTTTTCTGCGATATTTTTATAATAAAATAGTAATAACGTTTTAAACATTAGCACTTGTATGCCTCATATCTGATTTATTGTTTCTTTTAAGTATTATTGTTAATGCTAACTATATTTTTAGTATTTAGGTAGTGTAAATAATACTGTATGAGTAGTAAGTTCTAAAAAGCTTCTAAACTTTATATCTTATATATTTTTATACTTTTATTATATTTATAATATTATTTAAATTTTCGTTTATATAAATATGGACAGTAGTGATGATCTTAATGATTTAGATTGTAGTTTTGAATCGTGTTCTTCTTCTTGTAGTTTCAAAAGTGCTCACAGCACGTCATCTTCTACGCCTCGTACACTGCATGACGAACTTTCATCAGTATTTCACAACCACAGATCCAATCTCAATGTGGTACATATAAATGCACAAAGCGTTCCCAGTCACTACACTGACATCATGGCATCTTTTAGTGCATCGTTTATTGATGCTATTCTTATTTCGGAATCTTTTCTGAAACCTTCTCTTAAATCTACTCAGTTTTCTCTTCCAGGCTTCGTTCTTGTGCGTAACGATAGAATTGGCAAAGGCGGTGGTGGAGTTGCTGTGTATCTTCGCGCTGATTTTCAATATAAAATAATTGACATGTCTCCTTGTCACTACTCTGTTTCAGCCGAATATCTTGCCCTAGAAATTATATCTCACCATAATAAAATTCTCCTTGTCGTTTTGTATAGCCCAAATATGAATATTGACTACTTTGATTGCCTTGATAAATTTTTGCATGATCATCGTATAGCATACAATCATTTTATAATGATGGGTGATTTTAATACATGTTTAGTCAAAAATGATTCGCGTGCATTTAAGCTTCAGTCACTTTTATCCTCTCATAATCTTCACTTACTTCCAACTAGCACTACCCATCATTTTCCAAATTCCATCCCTTCCCAGTTAGACCTTATGGTTGTTTCCTCGCCCAATAATATTTCCACTCACGGTCAACTTACTGCTCCTTTCTCGTACCATGATCTTATTTACCTTTCGTACAAAATCCGCTCCCCAAAAAGAAAACCTCAATCTATGTTGCTGCGTAGTTTTAGATGTATCGATCAGGATGTATTACAGCGAGATGCTCTAAATTTAAACTGGTCGTCGGTGCTAAGCAGTCAAACTATTGACGCAAAAGTTTATTCATTTAATAAAATTATTTTAGAACTGTATGACCGACACGCTCCACTAAAAATGGTAAAAATAAAACATAATCCTGCTCCCTGGATTTCTGATTCCATCAAGGAGGCAATGGCTGCTAGAGATAAGGCTAAAAGGAAATGTAAGCGCCGGCCTAATGATGCGAATGTTACAAACTACAAAATCTTGCGAAACCAGTGCAATAGTTTGTGCCGTGCTGCTAAACGTCGTTACTTTTATTCACGCCTTGAAAACCGTACATGTGCTGACGCCTGGAAGTTTCTCAGGTCAGTCGGTATAGGGAAAGTTTCCGCTACTTTACCTAATGACCTAGACCTGGACTCACTCAATAACTTTTTTTCTAAGCCACCTGTTTCTCTTGGTCCGACTGTCAAAGATAACACCTTGAAACAAATATCGAAACTACCAAAAGCAGCCCCGTCCTTCTCTTTTTCCAGTGCTTCGGAATCTGACGTAAAAGCTGCAGTCATGGCAATTTCATCTCAAGCCGTTGGTTGTGATAAGTTGTGCTCTAAAATGATAAAAATGATACTTCCCTCTATATTACCAATCCTTACACACATTTTAAACTTCTCCTTATCCTCAAATTCTTTTCCCTCTGCATGGAAACAGGCCAACATTATACCCTTACCTAAGATCTCAAATCCTACATCCTTATCCTCTTTTCGCCCAATTTCTATTTTACCCTTCCTTTCTAAAGTCTTGGAGCACATTGTTCATAAGCAATTATCCGCATTTCTGAATAAAAATAAATTAATAAGTCCCTTACAATCAGGTTTTCGTCCAGGACACAGCACATGTTCAGCATTATTAAAGGTTACTGACGACATACGTTTCGCCATGGAGAACAAATTTCTGACTATCCTCATCCTGCTTGATTTCAGCAATGCTTTTAATTCTATTGATTTTGATATCCTTCTTGCTATCCTAGAATCTCTTAATTTATCTGCTGCGGCATTAGCCTGGTTTGACTCCTACCTTCGTGGCCGATCGCAGCGTGTACAAACAAATGTTACATTTTCAAATTGGTGCAATCTTCTAGCTGGCGTGCCACAAGGAGGAGTGCTGTCCCCTCTTCTTTTCTCCATTTTTATTAATGAAATAACTAAAGTAATTACATCTAAATATCATCTTTATGCAGACGACCTGCAAATTTATGAACATTTTTCTATGGCTGACGCTATGTCTGCAGTAACTTTTATTAATAATAACTTACGTCAAATAAGCGAGTGGGCGAAATCTTTTGGTATTCTTGTTAATCCCGAGAAATCTAAGGCGCTCATCATAGGTAGTAGACGAATGCGTGCGATTCTTGACATACAATCTCTACCACCTATCACACTAAATGATGCACGCATTCCTTTCTCCGAGTCCGCTAAATACTTGGGTGTTACAGTGGATTCTACACTATCCTGGAATGTCAACATTAATGACATCAGTCGAAAGGTCAACTATGTTATTCATCCTCTTAAAGCTATGCAAAACTTTTTACCCATCTCCACCAAAATCACACTCATGCAGAGCATTGTAATGCCTATTATTGACTATGCAGACGTCTGTTATCCTGATGCTACTGAGGAAAATTTAAATAAATTAGAACGCTTACAAAACCTCTGCATTCGGTTTATATTTGGGCTAAAGAAAGAAATTTGACCACATCTCGGACTATCGCAATAAATTACAGTGGCTTCCTATTCGCCAGCGTCGAAACTATAGGACTCTTAGTCTGCTGTTCAAAGTACTTTTCTGTCCTTCTTCCCCCTCCTATCTGCACGATCTTTTTTCTTTTCCTCATCTCCAGGACGAGTCTTGTAGAACTTTTAGACGAACTCTTCTCCAAATTCCTTCTCACCATACTGACTTCTTTTCTTATTCTTTCACAGTTCATGCCGCCAGGCTTTGGAACTCCCTACCACCAGAGATTCGTGAAAGTAAAACTTTGGCACTATTTAAGAAGAGAGTCAGGTTACATTATCTGCGTCAAAACACGTAAAATATATAATATTACTACTGTTATTCCATGTTAAGTTCATCTATAAATTATTTTTATTGTAAGTATATAAATTTTTATTATATTCAATATATGTTATATATAATTATATATGTATATATGTATGTATATAATGATATATACTTCAATATATTTTATATATATTATAATATTATTATATGTTGTATATGTATATACTTTACTATAATATTACTAAATAAAAATAATGTACTAAGTTTATCTTTACTATTAAGTAATAATAATTTAAGCGTGCACACTAATTTTTGCATATTATATTTTTACAATCACTCATTCCTATTTTCAGTCAGGTCTTCTGGAAGACATTCCATTTTGGAATAAGATGTACCTTTGTACAAACATATTTTTAGTTCTAAGCTGGTTTGTTAACTTCTATTTGTGTGTACATAAATTGTAAAATAAAAATAATAAAATAAAATCATAAAACATAATAATATGTTATAAAAGATTAACAGTATTTTGTTATGCGCATTTTAATGTTATTTTAAACGAAAATAGAGCACAATGTGTCGCTGCAACAAAATCAACATGTTACCGATAGCTCACCTGACGCAGATACTTTTTGAACAGTTTGAATTTCATTATGGCACTAATTTCTATACACACTAAAACACAACACAAACTATAAAACCCTCCAAGGTTGAACGGATAACAAAAAATAAGCGGGAAACGAAAAAATTCACGAACGACACGCACGTCCGCCCCGCGGCGCGGCTCACCGCTATATGTTAAATGTTTGCAGTTTGCGGAGAAATTATGGGCGTTTCACGAGAATGCACGCGTCGAGACTCGAGCGTAAAGGTCGCGGCATCGAATCCCGAACCAGTTCACTCATTGATCTATTAATCGGGTCCATAATCATCAAACTGAATCATAACGACGAGAAAATGTTTCTTAGAAATCATCTGATATGTCAAATGTTTTCGATGTTTCATGATTTTTGTAAACATACTTTACGGAAAACACAATCATTCGGCTAAAAATAAATTTAGCAAAAAGAACTTTCGATCTGAGAACTTCTTTCACTTAATAACCTATCCTATACATGCCTATACATATAAATTATAATTGATCCAAACCAGTGCCCATAAATACTACATTGCAGTCTGCAAATAAAATATGTAATTGATAAATTATTTCAAATGGAGGTCTTTTAAACAAATCAAATTAAAACATTGTTAAGGACTGTCTCAGTTTTTTATGAATTTGGGGGTTACTAGTCAAGCCCTGTATTTCTCTTATATTTTATCAGTTTGTAAATTTTTAACATATTACATGATTATAAGAGGAAAGTTGAAAATAATATTTTTATTTTTTCTTCTATTGGTGTAAAAAAATACTCAAGATTTTTTTTATGGACCATAATATTATTCTTGTTTTGGGAATTATAATTATTGCGTTTCGAGACTTCGAAAAACAAATGTATGTACCTACACTTGAATATTTCTATGGAAGAAACTTTCAAATTAAAAAAAATTGCTGGTTAACACACATAAGTTCTAATGTTTTTTAAGCTAGTAAAGATTCTATCTCTATATCTTCCAATCTTCCATTAAAATTTTCTGCCATCAATTCAGGTGTTTATAGTTTATCTATTCTATTAATAATAATTCACTCTTATACACACTCAACACTTACCTCGTGATCCGGTCCAGGTTTTGAAGCGAGTCTTACTTCAGTAAGCTGATTCTTCAGGGCCCTGTAGAAAAATAGCTTGTTTAAAAATGCAATAGCAAATAATTATAGGAATGAAAAATCTACAGTGCTCCCAAAGTGATAATGCGCATAGACATTTTCGTAATTTTTCGGCAACGGTCGTATTTCCCGAGCGTCGGAAGACGTCGCTGCAAACGCTGTTTTAAACTTAACTTTAAGTTTTTCTTAAAGTTAAGTTTAAAACAGCGTTTCATTTTGTTTTTTTTTTTTTTGTTTTCTTGTAAAAAAAATCTGTAGCAAGGAATTTGAGAACTGTCAACCATATCATCTTAAAACGCACAAACTATAGTTTGGTCGAGTTATGTCAAACACCGACGACAGACACCGACTTGCATTGAAGTGACAAAATCTGACCGACCGACATACGAGTATTATAATTATGTCCGTCAACTGCATATGAATCAATGAGGGTTTTCGATGTATGATGTATCATTTGGCACAAGAGCACTGACCTCAATAATTCACTGGACAGGCAATCGCTATCAATAAAATGTTCCTATTTGAAAGTCGCCATATTGGCGCTGATTGCTATGTGAAAGCAGTAGTGAGTGTACTTGGAACTACTATTTTGCAAATGGCGGTTGCAATTTTCTATGTAATTAGTTCGCAGTACGCTCACCGCGGCGCTTCAAATCGGCACAAAAAATAGCTGTCATTTTGTACGGCATAGCCTGTCCAGTGTATTATAGAGGTCAGAGGGGCTAAAATAGTCACATTAACGGCGGTTCCCAATATTTGATCTATCTCTGGTTTGGCCCTACTAGAGATAGAGATAACTCACATTAGACATTAGAGACATATATTTTATGTCAATTGTGAGCTATTCCTATCTCTAGTAGGGCAAAACCAGAGATAGATCAAATATTGGGAACGGCCGTTAGTAATTCCTCTCAATCAATTCAGCAAATGAATTGTCAAAACTGTCAAACTGACAAATGTCAAATCAGCACAAAAATACAGAAATGAATTGCAAGCAGAGTTGCATTTTGTGATTTCAGAAAAATGAATCATATTATGATTCATATCATGATTCTTCAAAGCGACCATTTTAGCCCCGCTGTGCACAAGAGGGACGGTTCACGGTAGGGTATTTCGTGTCGAATGTCGTGTCAGACATATGACAGCTATATCGTAACATGTGGAAGCTATTTCGTGACATATGACAGATGATGATACGATAGAGCCTACATAGCGCCATAAAACCTTCACTCCTTCGATAGTACTACATACATATAGAGCTCCTCCGCCTTCCGCGCCTGCCTGTCGCGGCGTTTCAGTAGCTCTAGTGCGTGCTGCAGTGCCGCGACGCTGGCGCCGCACGTCGCTTTGAACGACGCGCTCGTCGCACGCACCTCCTGCAACTGCTGCTTCACGTCCGCGCCTGAGAGATTTGAATTTTGAAATTGGAATTAAGAATACTGGTCGCCATTTTGACCGCTATATTATTTTGAAATTCGAAATTAGAATAGATGGCCGCCATTTCGGCCGCTATAGATGAATGGTGAGTTTTAAATTTTGAAGTTTAAAATTGGAATAATGGCAGCCATTTTGGCTTGCTTTTACGTGAAAGAAGGATAAAAATATGGAAGTAATAATACAACCTGCACAGCAATTTGTGTCAAAGATCGAAGCAAGCATAGAAGGCACACCAAAAGCTATATCTCTATCTATAGACCTGTCTCTTATCTTCTCTTGTTTATCTCAGTTTTGAAGTCCAAAATTAGAACTTCAAATTGAAAGCCCTAAAATTCGACTCCAAATCCATACATTAACTGACACAACAGCACTTTATTACTCTTTCTCGGAGGCGCATTAATAAATTTGGTATAAATGATTTTATAGAGATTCCTCATAAGGTGCCTATTCTTCTGAATGCAATACAAAACTGATCAGTGCCTGTAGCCAAGATTTTTTCTATATCGCTTCTCTATACATAGAATAGCTCATCAAAATGTATGGAATTCACATTAGACGAGTTGAATGTCAATGTAATATTAACGAAAGCTTATGACACTCTATTTTTTTTGCCCTTGAACAATCAATCTTATCTATTATTTATTGGGTTTTATTTTTCCAAACTCCATTAAGTTAGTCCAAGTTTGCTATATTGGCCTATTATATTGATTTTATAAATAAGCAATAAAGAAAAGGTCTTGGCTAAAGGGCCAGTAATTACCATCAGCAAGTTTGGCAGCATCAATAGTATCTCCATCGTCAATCTGTGGGTACATGGAGATGCAGGTGTCAAAGTACTTCTGGAGCTGCAGGCCCTGCTTGGACAGCAGCTCGCTGTAGGTCTCCAGCTCAGCTATTTTCTCCGTCAGCCTCCTTGAAGTGCGACCTGAAACGTTTCGTAAATTCAATTACTCTGTATACCAATTCTACTATGAAGCTTCGTTATCGTTGCATTAAGGAGTGAGCACACTGAGACGGGCCGTGCCGGGTGCGCGTATCACACACTGTGCCGGAGCGCATCGGCGCGGATTTTTGCTCGGCGGATTTCCGTCAATGCGACACGGCCCGACAAGACCCGCTGCGCCCCGGTAAGACCCGCTGCGCCACGGCAACAGGCGCGCGGATGTGATGCGATGCGGCCCGGCAAGCCTCGGCTCAAAATCCGTCAATGCGTTGCGCGCCGATCCGCCCTGGCACAGTGAGCATTAAGATCCGTCAATGCGATGCGACCCGACCCGGCAATAATGTGCTATAGCGCATTTTGCGCTGCGCTGAGCCCCGATCCGCCCCGACACGCCCCGGCACGCGCCGACAAAGTGTGCGCGAACCCTTAGGAGACTTTTAGCTTAGTTTATCCAGGCTATTGGGACATCCCCGTTTAGAAGTTGCCAGCGACAGAGCGGAGGTGCAAATGTACAGTTAACAGTGATATCATAAAATTTGAAAAATTAATATAATACTAAAAAGAATGTACTGTGTAGTTTACACCGTACATTCATTTTGGTTATAATATGTTAATTTTCACAGATTAACAATTTATTTATCACTCTGTCAGAATATGTAACAATCTTATTTTTTATCCCAGAAGCCAAAATCCATAATACACAGATCCATGGATCTGAAGTGATTTTAATTTTTTTTTCTTTATTGAAAAATCAAACAAAACCTTACTCTATTAGCCCGCCAAACTGCATAGCAGTTTGTCGGCGGGTATGCATGAATTACTAATTTATATATAATATGAAATTAAACTCACCATTTGAGCCTGTTGATTGCAAAGATGTAACTGATCCATGTCTGCGTAATCCACCACCATTTGTGCTGCTGTCCGAACTTGTTCCATAACCTGATTCTGCCTGAAATTTACACAGACTTATTGTAAGCAGAATTGTGATTGTTTTTATGATATCCATATTAATATTATAAATGCGAAAGTGTGTCTGTCTGTTACCTCTACACACCCAAACCGCTGAACCGATTTTGCTGTTGGTATGGAGATTCTTTGAGTCCCGGGAAAGGACATAGGATACTTTTCATCCCGAAAAAATGTATGGTTCCCTCGCTAAAAACTAATTTTGACGCAATGGAGTAAATATTATATAGGTACTCTTGTTTAGTTGTTTAGTTAAAGGATATTGACAGGGTTTGGCCCAAGTGGTGCCCACACGTGGGAGTAGTGCCAACTAGTTCTTCTTGGACTACAATACATTTAAAAAAAATCGGTCACAGGAGTTATTAATTTGAACACATCTTATTTTTTAAGATTTTTCTGGTGTTTAAGGTATTTTTTGTTTAATTAGTTACATTTTCACGCTCAAAAATGCAGACCTAACTCATTCCTGTCATACGTATCGCATAACTCCTTAAACCGGTTTTTTGTATGCTCCGCTCCGATAACAAATACGTACCATGTGCATAATATGGTTTTTGGGGTGGGCTAGGCATCTCGACGCGATATGGTTGCTTTATTCCTAGATAGAATTATAATCGATGACGATAACGACGACTAGTATCTTATTTGTTTTATTGTTATGTTATCTTATGGCTGAAATGATGATGATGATAATAACTGTAATGTAAATGTTGTATAGTATTTTTATAACTATACTATCACAGTACAATAAGTAATAGTCACTGCCACAGCTGTTACCAACTGATTACTTATGTTAATTATTGTAAATATGAATTGATGAATAATATTGATTTATATTAATATATGTCAAACTATAGAAGTGGACGTCCTGTGACTGACATGATGATGTAAAACTGAAGTAATAATTATGCAATAGTTGCTTTTTATTGTCAAATTCATTTTTCGTAAATAAATAATTCACTACAAACAAAAAAATTTTTCTCTTGACCCCTGGGATAGATTTTCGAGCGCTTTAGTTTACAGGTTAGGGTTGGCCTGAGGAACAAAATGCACCATGGCTTCATTGTGGGCAGCACTTGGGCCAACTTCCATATAAGGATCGGCAATGTCCTTTGATTAAAATGTAAAATATGTCAATAAATAAGTACAATGACATATCAATTTTGTTGTATATTAGTAATTTTCAGTTTTTACATTTAGATACTAATAAAAGTAGTAGAGTTACTTAAGTATTTAAATTATACTATTAAAACTAGACCAACTAGTGTAAGGCTAAAAGGAAGAGTAATGCATTCATTTGTACGAAAGAAAGAAAATTATAACGTAAAAGTAAGTTAAGTAGTATTGATTGATTGTAAATACTATCAGGTGATTCAGATAAAAACAAAATTGCTCAGATAAACACCTGACTCACACTTACTTCAGATAAGGGGTATCTTAACCTATAATTGTTATGAGTCAGTACCTATGTAACTTTGTAAAGCAAATATTATTTAATAAGGATTTACATTTTAAAAATATCCTCTGAATAAAAGAAGTTGTTAAATGTAATTTTTTTAACCATGATCTCTAGGGCCTGTAGCACCTCCATCGTGGGTATCGCAGACACAATAGATTTTCAATTGTTATGCGGTACCCGGCTGCTGCTTGCAAAATAACATAAAGTGTATGTGATAGTTGTTACATTTTTTCCACTTTTAAATCGTTAATTTTGAGGAATGTTATTTTTTAACCCTAAAAAATTTTTGTTGTGGCCCATGACACCCAGACCAAAACATGTTTGTCGCCCGCATGAAAAAAAGGTTGGGGACCACTGGGTTAAGGTGATGCTATTTTTTATACAATATATTAGTGCTTAAGTTCTGATTATAAGAAAGTAAATGATGAGATGTTTCAAATAAATGTGTTCTCTACCTCTTTGAAAGGTTTAAAAGTTAAAATATTAAAGGCTCACTACGACATTTGACTAGAAACAAGCTCTTACATACTATGAATAGGATATTATCATAATACTTACTTTAAATGACTCAAGAACATCAATCCACTGCTGCTTCTCTTCTGGATTAGCGGCTCTTAGGTACCAAACACAATCATTCACAGACACATCAAACCTGCAGTCATCAAATTCATGTGGCTGAAAAAAAAACAAAAAAAACCTAAACCATTGGCGTTCAATTGAAATGAAGTACCTATTCATCTTTAGAATTGTAAGCATTTATAAAAACTTAAGGAAGACATTTAGCTACAAGGACAAATTAATTTTATTGTCAATTTAGATTTTAAATGCAAATTGTTTAAACGCTCCCTACCTTGACTTTGGCTTTCTTCAAACATAAGGCCCCGCGACAACCAAGATTACTTTCTAGCTCGCTTTTGTAGTAGGATAAAGTAGAATCTTTCAAAACTATAAATCTATCTTGCCAACCATGAATGTAGTTAGTCCATTTACTCAAATAGCCACGAAGCTCCTGTGTATTATCTTCCAGATCTGAGTTATCACTCACTGTTATGTTTTCTTCCGTCATGATAATCCAATTGTGAATAGTAATTAATATTTACTCGAGACAAACAAAATTATTGTAAATAAACTCGTTACGCCTACAAAAAGTGTTTTGCAGTGTTTTCGTGTTTTCAATTTCGGTTTAGGGTTGCCAAAATTGTGTTAATGATTTTATCACATTCAGGGCCAGAATATACAAAATGAACGGAAGTTTTAAGGGTTAAATTAAGTTTATCAATGATCTAGAAAAATGAGCAAGGAACACTAGTTCCGTAGATTAGAACGTTACTTGTAGCTGTAGCAAAAGATTTAAGATATTATTAACATTTTTCATTTGTCTGTCAATACGTCCTGTACGGACACTACCGTATTTTGGCGAAATTTCGTAGAACTAGTAACACTAGCGTTTACCATAGATAATATTCTTATCATCTGTCCGATCTCCATTGCCTACAGACTAAAAATCCGACGGGTTTTATGAAGAACATGGACTATGGACTCCATAGTCCATAGTCCATAGTATGGAGTATGGACTCGCACTTCTCGCAGGTCGCAGCCCGCAGGCCGGCCGCCATGCAGAGATTGCAGGCCTCGAGCCGCCCTCGACACCATTCACTATCCTGCCGTGACTGCCGTGAATCATGAATAGGCCCTTTTAAGGAACATACTTATCTGTATTGTCTCATAATAGGCCATAGCAATTTGAAGCTTGGGACGATAGGTCCACTGTGATAGACGCATGTGCGGCCGCGGCATAAGACTTACAAAAGAACTTAAAAAACTATTATTTATTATAATCTGTATTGCCAAGTTTCAAAGATCCAATCGATAAAAAATATTTTTTTTTCTATTGGTTGACAAAAATTTAGCGCCAAAAATTTTGCTTTTCTACCAATGAGATTTGAGTTCTAAACGCAAATGCGCAATTTCCGTTCAAAATGGCGGACCATACTGTGTCTATTTCTGTTCCATCAGAAAAACCTCTAAAAGTAGAAAAATGGAAAATAAAACAAGGTGCATCTGTATCAACGGGCCAAATATTATTTTTATACAGTGATTCATCGGGCAAAGATACCGTAATAAAGAAATTCAAAGCGGTGCACGCTGGTACCGTCACATCCATCAAGGTGAAAGAAGGAGACATCGTCGAACCAGGGTAAGTGACGTCACGACATGTTTTTGCCGCAAAAGTTATTTACAATGTATATTTTGCATTTTTAAACAGTAATAAGAGGATTTATCGGCTATAATCTCATAGCCAAACTGTTAAAAACGTAAATTATCAATTTTAATTGATACAAAACCATAAAACAGCTGGTTGAAGTAAATAAACACTGTTGAAATTGCTCATTTCAGAGGATGCATTGGAGAGCTAAAAGTATGCCGACATCCAACTGTTATGGCAGAAATGTGCGCAGAATGTGGTGCAGATCTTCGCGCAGAACAAACCCCCAATTTCGACGTCGCTGTGGTACCAATGGTCCATTCGGTGCCTGAGTTAAAAGTAAGTAAACTTTACCGCCAATTTGTAACTTTCTCTACCTATGAATGTTTACATGATCGAACTGAAGTACCTATATTATACAGTACAAAAAAGAAACGGTGCGAATTCTCGTCATTACCATAACTTACTTAATATAATATTGATAAAACCCAAAAAAAATTTCAGGTGTCTGAGGAGTTGGCACTAAAACTAGGCAGGGAGGATGCTGATCGCTTACTCAAACATAGGAAGTTGGTCTTACTAGTTGATCTTGATCAAACATTAGTTCATACAACGAATGATGATATACCACCAAACTTAAAGGTAAGTACTTATATTATGTATTAGTGTAAACACCGTTATCCTTGAAACCCTCAAATGATTTAGATAAATACATATTATAATAATTTACTTGTAGATAAATTCCAAAATTTTATATAATATTTTGAGAATTAAGTAATGAATTTACTGTGGCCACTAATTCTTGAAATTTTTAGTGAAAATAAAACATTGAGTATAGTGTTTGTGAAGTTCTATGATATGATATTTTGTTGTAATTGCAGGGAGTATTGCACTTCTTCCTCCGTGGTCCCGGCAATCAGGGTAGATGGTGTCACACAAGGCTACGTCCCAGAACCCAAGAGTTTCTTGAATCAGCTGCGAAGAATTACGAGTTACATGTGTGTACATTTGGGGCAAGACAGTATGCTCATGCTGTCGCTGAACTGCTTGACCCTGGGAAGAAGTACTTCTCTCATAGAATACTGTCACGTGATGAATGCTTTGATGCTAGAACTAAATCTGCTAATTTGAAGTGAGTTCCGAAAGTTTTACATCTGATTTTGCACACATAAGTAGAATGCTAAGAAGAGTAAGAAGAACTACTTTTATTGCTGAAGAATGTATGGTTGCTGTGAAAATTCCAATTATATACATAAATTATTGTTATTATTGCACCTGGCAACATTATAAATAATAGCAATACTACTACTAATATAGTTAAGCCAAATGAAACAAAGCCACCTTTTTCACAGATTCTGATTTTTGCAGGGCTCTGTTTCCATGTGGGGACAATATGGTGTGTATCATTGATGATCGAGAGGATGTATGGCGGCATGCAGCTAACCTCATCCATGTCCGTCCATACTCCTTCTTTCAGTCAACGGGGGATATCAATGCACCACCACCGTTTCGTAAGTAGAGATAAGATAAGCCTTTATTCACAACAATTATTTTACATTTACATAAAATTATTTCCTTGTTGGTTGCCTTAAGACATAAGCCTGCTCCAGATTATGCCACATAGTTCTGTCCTTACAATCTCTTCTCCAGTTCTTTGGTAGGTCATCTTCCCACCTTTTACATTGCCTTCCTTGTTTTCTTTTTCCATTCCTTGGGTACCATTCTGTTAGATATTTTGTACACTTTTCTTTGTTCGACCTCATCATATGTCCCGTTTCGTAAGTACATATTAGTAAATGTAAAAAAATAGTAATAGGAGCAGACTCCCTTTGCTGTTAGTTCCTAAATCTAAAACAGGATTTTGATAATATTTTCTTATTGCTATAGAAAGAAGATAATTGTTGGATTGGGATACAAATTACAATTAAAATATTGTTGTAGTTTCGCATGCAATCCAAAAATTAAAATAGTCCTTCTGAAGACTTTCTTTACTTAAGAATTTAAAGATAGACAGTAGGGTTGCTGAGGATTCCTCTTCCGCTTCCTCATAATGAGGAAGTTCCGCAATATTTTGGGTTCCTCAACCGTTACCGCATCCTCATAAATAAAAATAAAAAAATCCTCTTCCGCTATCGCTTCCTCAAAATTTAAGAGGAATTTATGAGGAATTTCACTGCGCATGCGCGTCGCGTATCCAATCATGGCAATGCACTCGGCAGAGCCAGAGAATTGTATCATTCACTCAACTTTTTTTGTGTGCGTGTGTTGTGTATGTTTTTTTTATTATTGCTGAAGGCAGGCAAGGTATCTATTGTGACTCCTTCGCATTAGAGTGCTGTACTCGTAGTACCAACCCAATGCTGCTCATAAATTGAACGATGTGGTTAGGGTTGGTGCCACGAATTTTCTCTGTGGATGAGTATTCGTAGCGACCAAGGTACCTGTTCCTGCTCTGTAGTAGAGCAGGACAGTCAAGGAGAAGGTGTATAGGTGTCTCATCCTCCTCCTCGCAGAATCTGCAAGTCGTTAAGCTACTAACACCTATGTTAAGGTGCTTATTGAGCTTGCAGTGCCCAGTTAGGCTTCTGGTAAGGATTCTTAATTGATTCCTACCCATGGTAAGCACTATTTCTGACAGTTTCTTGTTAAAGCCAGGAATTTGTACCTTGGAGTGTTCAAGGCCAGGGCCTGTAGACAAGTGGCAAAGCAACGCTAACGCTAGCGTTAGCGTTAGCGTTTTGCCACTTGTCTACGGGGGCAGGGGTCTCACCCCATTGCTTTCTGCCTAGTTCGCGAGCCCATTCCTCGAGCACTTGCTTTGTAGTACTGGGAGATATTCCGCAGACCGGTTCTGGGCCATATATGAGACTCTCGGCCCCAAGCCTAGCCAGTTCGTCTGCGGTTTCGTTGCCGGGGACGTTACTGTGGCCCGGGACCCATACTAGGCGTATTTTGTTGTCCATTCCTAGCATGTTAAACGTCTCAATGCATTCCAGAACCAATTTCGACGAAACTTCTGCAGCAGTCAGTGCTTTAAGTGCAGCTTGACTATCAGAAATCAGAAAGGATAAAAATATTTTTGTTAACTAGTGCCATCTCTAGGCTTTCTAGTAAGCAACCGATGATTGCGAAGACCTCAGCCTGAAACACGGTCGCAAACTTCCCCAAACTGGCATGTTTGCCTCTTGGTGGCTTGTCCCCGTAGAATCCGGCTCCCGCACGGTTCTTTCCTTGATCCATCCGTGAACCAAACTATATCGCTAGAGCGAACATCAATTAGGATTTTTCCTTCCCAGTCCTCCCTGGCAGGTATAAGAACCTGATATTGCTTCGAAAAGCTATGACATGTCCATGATGGGTGATTCACGAAGAGACTGTTCCAGCTGCCAAATGGGGTGGAGGCCCAATTCGTCCTGCCCGCCGTCCTGGCCTTGAGAGCCGCCTTTCTGGCCTCTATCTGAACAAGCAGAGGAAGCGGAGTTAGGTTGATCAGGGCATCGAGGGAAGCGGTGGGTGTTGACGAAAGCGCACCCGTGATTATAAGCCATGCCAGTCTCAGGACGCTGTTCAGATTTTTGCGACAGTTTACTTGTTCAGCCTTTTTTGCCACACTACGCAGCCATATGTGGTTATCGGTCTCACTACGGCTGTATAAAGCCATTGTGTGTTACTGAACTCCTGCTAAATTGCTGGACCGATTTTGATGATACTTTATTGTGTGTGTTTTGAGAATGGTTTAGATTCATAGTTTGGTCACTGGAAAATGCCCTTTTAATAATTTTTTGTGAAATGTATGTACCTAGTTATGTACAAACAGGACAAAGACTTTTGGGTTGGGTCCGCAGTCCGCTAGTATTTATAATTTCCTATCATCCTCTTCCTCATCCGCTTCCTCTTCCGCTTCCTCATCCGCATCCTCTTCCTCAAAAAATATCCTCTTCCTCATCCGCATCCTCTAAATTTGCGCGTGACAATTCCTCTTCCTCCTCCTCTTCCTCATAATCACTTCCTCAACAACCCTAATAGACAGATACGAGGATGACACTTATAATTCTTATCTTATATTATATACAGTGTGTAACAAAAATAAGTGATAATACTTTAGGGTGTGAATGTGTTCCTTGTAGAGAGTTCACTGTGAAAGTAGCAGCGCTGAATGACGAAATTTTTTTTTTTCACTTTTGTATGGGCAAGGGCCTGAGCGTCTCGAGTTTCCCCATATAAAAGTAAAAAAAAATTTGAAAGTAGCAGCGCTGAAAGACCAAAATTTTTTTTTACTTTTGTATGGGGAAACTATATATATATATATATAATTGAAATCTCGGAATCGGCTCCAACGATTTTCATGAAATTTAGTATATGTATATTTAGTATATGTATTGGTTTCGGGGGCGATAAATCGATCTAGCTAGGAATAATTTTCAGAAAATGTCTTTTTATTCGTGTTTTATCGATAATCGATAAACAGAAAAATATTACTCTTCCTGACATCTATTGGCGAATGATAATACTATTTTGTAAGCAACTAATTGTTTTAACGACCAGCAGATGGCGTTATTAAGTAACGCGAAGTCAATGAGTGTTCACTATACCGAGCAAAGCTTGGTCATCCAGGTACTGAAATTTATAAGAAGAGCAAGAAGATGGAAAGATTTTACTAAGTGCTTTATTTAATAAATAAAGATTGAGACAGGACTATTGGTCAAATCAGCAGAATGTTTGCTGTCTTTGTCTTATATATACAATTAAAAAGCCATACATATTTTTTTTATTTATTTATATCAGGCTACATACATAGGCCTATACAATATATACCTTAACTAGCTGTTGCCCGCGACTTCGTCCGCGTGGACTTCAGTTTATAGCGCGCGATGTCAACAAAATTGGTGTCAAAAGCTTTTATTAAAAAAAACCCTGGTACCCCTTTAATCAAAACAGCTGTGCAGCGTGTACATAATATTTCATTTTTTAAAATTAAACTTTATATTTTATGCCAAATTTTAAAGCTTATTTAGCCCCCCAATTACACAACTTTACCTATAAACTATTTATCATTGATAGGTTTAAGGTTACGTCACTGTATATAATATAAAGTACTGACTTATTAAATAACGTAAAAAAGAAATAGCAATCGAAAAAAATTAATACTCGAATGTACGATGATTACACTTCTTATAGAAAGATGTTGGGCAAGCGTTAGCGCGATGTAAGAGACAAACGGCGCCATCTAGTATGAATTTTTGGAACTAACTTAATTTGAACAAATTTTCGTATTTTCGCCCCCTTACAACCCTTTTTTCCAGTAAAAAAGTAGCCTATGTCCTTTCTCAGGCTTTAGACTATCTGTATACGAAATTTCATTACAATGGGTTCGGTAGTTTTGGCGTGAAAGCGAGACAGACAGAGATACTTTCGCATTTATAATATTAGTATAGATTCATGAATCCCTAAGCGGCCGCATCCGGCCGCGATAACAATAGGTGAGCTATTGTGTCTCGTTATTCCACAATCGATGGGTTAATGACTAACATACATAAAAATTATATACACTTAATAACTACACTTCATATAAGTGAACATTTCGTTTGCAGTTGAAGAAAAAAGTAAACTAGGCGGTAAAAATGGATCACAAGTTAATAATGATTTACCAACGCTAGATGCTGAGCCCATAATAGAGAAAAATGATACAGAGAGTAAAGAAAATATAGATGTAAAAGTAAACGACGGTGACAATGGTAAGGTAGTGGATAAAGATAAATCAGAGAAATCTGATAAACCAGAAATAACAGAAAAAATTGAAAAATCAGAGAAAGTAGATATACAAGATGCTCCAAAACTGGCGGCCACAGGTCAAGCTTGGATAAAAAATGCAGACGGTGAGCTAGAGGCGGAAGATCCAGATGATTATTTAATATATTTAGAAGATATTCTAAAAAGAATACATAAGTAAGTAGATTTCGAAATGATCATTTACTTTCTCAAGTAAAAGTAAAGTACAGAAATATTTATCGCCTTTTTAATAATAATAATAATAATAATATCTATGGACACTTCACACCACGTCAGTCTGGCCCCATGCTAAGTACTTGAAGGACTTGTGTTATGGGTACCAGACAACGGAAATATATTTAATACTTTTATACTATACATATATTTAAGATTTTTATTATATTATACACATATTTAATAATGTGTATTAAATATGTGTATAATATACCACGACCCAGGAACTTTGAAAAATTTTTGTTCCGTCGGCGGGATTCGAACCCGCGACCCCCGGCTTGAGCTACCAATAGCCCACCAACTGAGCCACAGAGGTCGTCAAAATTGGCCTTTGATACAAGGAATCGTTGTGCAACAAATTTGCTTGTAACATCTAGTTATTTGTGTAACCATTCGTCAAGCCCCATACGCTCACCGGTGAAGGAGAATATCTATTGTGTGTCATTTTCCCATGATCAACGGGTTAAGCTGATGTGTGTGTGACAAATCGTTTGAAGATTCCATCTCAAAAATTGGTCCAGTTTGTTCTTAAAGCAGTTCACAGAGGTTGCCATTACAACACTTTCAGGAAGTCTGTTCCATACCACTTCCACTCGGTTAGGTAAAAAGTGCCTTCTAGGTAATTTCTTGCTGGGATTTTGGCATAATTTTAAAGGACGTCCTCTTATGGCCGTTCCCAATATTTGATATATCTCTGGTTTTGCCCTACTAGAGATAGAAATAGCTAGCATTAGACATTAGAGACATATATTTTATGTCAATTGTTATTATTTATTATTAATTAGATTTTTATTCAGGCATTTCTATGATGTGTATGACAAAATGGGCAAGAAAGAAATACCGGACCTCAAGTTTATCATACCAGAAGTCAAAAGCAAAGTATTGTCCGGAGTTAGTTTGGTATTCAGTGGGTTGGTACCAACGCATCAGAGGTTAGAGACGTCAAGAGCTTATCTCGTCGCTAAAAGCTTGGGTGCTGAAGTAACTCAAGATTTTACGGAGAACTCTACACATTTAGTTGCGGTAAGATCTGGTATGTATTGCAAACATATTTCTCAAATAAATGTTTCTTGTAAATAACGAAAAAGATAGAACCACTTTCAAAATAAAAAAAAATAGGTATTTCTAAATAGGTTAACAAAGTTAATACTTGTTAACCATACGTGGGTGAGCCATGCTTCGGCACGAATGGGCCAGCTCGACCAGAGAAATACCACGTTCTCACAGAAAACCGGCGTGAAACAGCGCTTGCGCTGTGTTTGCCGTTGTGAGTGAGTTTACCGGAGGCCCAATCCCCTACCCTATTCCCATCCCTACCCTCCCCTATTCCCACTTAAAAAGCCGGCAACGCACCTGCAGCTCTTCTGATGCTGCGAGTGTCCATGGGCGACGGAAGTTGCTTTCCATCAGGTGACCCGTTTGCTCGTTTGCCCCCTTATTTCATAAAAAAAAAATACTTTTAGAACGTCGTGTCTACATGAGGCCTAGTGCCTACCACCGGTTCGGGAACTACCCCGCCGAGAAGAACCGGCGTAAGACACTCGCAGGGCACTTTGAAATAAATTTTAAGCAATATCAAAAATCAATGCGTGATTACATTTAGGCAAGTCAGCAAGTTATTCTAAAATGCGTTATTTCCAGGCACAGCTAAAGTAAATGCGAGCAGAAAAATGGTGGAGAGTAAAAAGCTGCAAGTAGTAACACCAGAATGGCTTTGGAGCTGTGCTGAGAGGTGGGAGAGAGTTGATGAGAGGCTATATCCATTGCAGAGAGGGGGACAGGTAATTTTATGTTAAATAAGTAGACTAAGACTTAGGAATAGTACTTGAAAATACATTTTTTTTAGAAATACGAAAGTGGGCTCGATTTAAAAAAAATCGTCGATTCTATTGTAATAATATTATATCTGGCCTGTGATCATGATGTGACCGTCACATAAATATTAATAAAAACATTGTACGAAAAGCAGAACATTTATTTCTATTTGCATTGCATCTTAATTTTTAATCGCATGACGCACCAACCTTATTTGCTTACGAATGCATAATGTCCATACAATGATTTCATAATAGGATGCTGAATATTTGATGTCAAATATTGTACCATCAAGGAAATTAATTCCTAGGCAGTTGACAAACAAACTGTTTTCAGAGCACAGCGCGTCGGCCGCCGGCGCACTGCAGCAGTCCGCCCCCCGCGCCCGCGCCCCGCAAGCGCACGCCGTCCGGCCGCTTCGCTGACACCATCAACCCCTTGCTCGTGTTCTCCAGCGACGACATAGCAGACATGGATAGGGAGGTACTGATCTATAGATGCGTATCAACTTTGTGAGACATAAGCATTCTTGGGTCACGGCAGCAGACCTAAAATGCTCACATTCTGCAATTTCTCTCAAATTCAGAAAGTGTATTATCAAAACGAATTACTAGACAAGAATTGCAAGCAGAGTGACCATTTTGCGGTTTTTAAAAAATTAATTATATTATGATTCATAATATTATGATTCTCCAAAGCGACTGTTTTAGCCCCGCAGATCTCGGTTTTGGCTTGCGAGCAAATGTAGCCCAAAAACCAATATGCGTGGCAGCATGAAACCCATAGTGTGCAGCTCCCACATGGGCCAATACTGGATGCTTTGCTCAAAGTTGATATTTACTTTAAGAGACTGACATTATCAAGAAAATAGTATGAAATGAATAAAGTCCACTTGCTCTGTAGAGAGAAATTGTTACCACTATTTTTTATTTTATTTTATTATTTTACATATGTAGTTATATAGTAATAACCATATTTTTTCTCTTTTTTTTTAACGTGGTGTTTAATAACCATATTTTTTCTCATTTCTAAGGTGGAGGATATATTTAATGAATCAGATGAGAGTTCGTCAGATGACGGCAAAGATCCAGATGACGTTGATGACGAGGAGAATATACCAGAGAACAGGCTTATTAACATAGAAGCAGAAATTAATAACAGTTCACAAGACGGGTGAGCATTTTTAACTATAAAATTTAATACTCACTGACAGGGCCGGATTTCTATTTTTTATGAGTATATAGGCCACTTAACTTTCCTAGCCGCCATCCTAGGATGCTATAGGACGCCGCCGCCCATAGGCCATGGCCTATACTGCCTATACATAAATCCAGAGCTGCTCACCGTTAAAGGGATCTATGCTTTGTATAAAGATTACAGACGGTATTGTTATGCAATTTTTTGTCCCTTTCAAGCAGCTTTTTAGGGTGGGTTGCACCAGAGGCGTGGTTAAAGTTATGGTTATAGTTAAGGCTAACTTTAACTTTAACCTTAACTTTGACCACAGAATTTGACAGATGACAGCTGGTCTGACAAGGCTATAAATAAATGTGGGCGGGGGCGCTGCTGGTTAAGGAAAACTGTCAAAAATGGCGTTTTTGTGATGACAGCGTTAGTTCCTTTTTTCGCCACATTCATCTAAAGCCTTGTCGAGCTCAAGGTTATGGTTAAATATGGCGTCCATTTTTTACTTTAACCAAAGATTTGACATTTTGCATTGTAGTTATGGTTAAAGTTACAGTTATAGTTAAAGTAAGTTGGTGCAACCCATCCTTAATGTTTTAGAAAAGGATATGTCGCAGCCGACTGGTTAAAATAGCCGTTCAATCAAACAGCTAGCCCTTTGACTGAACAACGCCATTCAATCACACGGCTAGCTTTTATATTGAATATTTTAGTCGCTCAAAACGTTCAACACTACAGCTGATTCTAAGTCTAATTGAAGTAGTTCAGCGCGCACCCCACAGTTTTATTTACAATATGGCGTCAACTAGCAGGTGTTTGTGGTTGTTTTTCGGAAAGAAAGTAGTTAATAAAAGTTACAAGTATTATTAAAGAGACAAAAATTGTAGAGGCACATACGAGTGAATCAAAATTTCAACAAATATTCGAGGAGAAATTACGGGATTATGAAATGGATGGACGCAGCCCACCGGAAAGGGGGGTTCGGGGGGTACAGCCCCCCGTCAAAACAAAAACAATCCAGAAAGTCCAAAAGTAGGTTAGGTTAGAACTTAGACCACAACACAGAGGGAGCCGAGCGAGCGTGCTGCGGCAGCAGCCGGCGACCGTCGACAAACAAAAGGGGGGCTCGGGGGGCGCAGCCCCCCGCCAAAACAAAAACAAACACAATCCAGAAAGTCGAAAAGTAGGTTAGGTTAGAACTGTGACTGTGCTGCGGCAGCAGCCGGCGACCGTCACAAAACACGCCTCAGAATTTTTTATTTTTACATATTGCATTAAACTTTTGGTCACCCCTTAAACTTAATCCGAGAATAATCTTTCATTAAATACAAAAAGTTTTCCTATTCTCCCAAATTACATATTAAGCTAATGGTCGCCTTAGTTAATTTGCCATTAAACCAGTTGGCTAAGCGTCGTCTAGCTGTAGTGTTGAACGTTGTAGTCGACAAGTCGGCTAAACGACGTGTAGCCGTGTGATTGAATGGCGTTGTTCAGTCAAAGGGCTAGGCTAGGTAGTTGTTTGATTGAACGGCTATTTAACCAGTCGGCTGCGACAGATATATTACATAATTAGGATACATTTATAACATATTGTATACTTAGTACTGTCTGTAAGAACTGACTTCTGATCTATTAGATCTAGTATTATTATTTATATTTTCTATTTTAAGGTTACCTGGAGATGATGATTCAATGGATTCAAATACAGGTAAATTTTTGAGCATAATTTTAGTATCTAAAGTTAAACTTAAAACAATAAAATGTTTAATTATCATGAATTGTAAAAAAAAAAAATACAATTACACTTTAAAACAAATTGTTTAAACTTGCAGAAGACGGTTTGAGGCCAGCAAAACGACCAAGGCCCTCAACACCTCCTTCAGATGACGATGGACCACCAGACGACGATGATAGCTCATGGAATCTAATGGGTGCTGCACTTGAACGGGAATTCCTAGCGCAGGACTGATGCCTGCAATGTTGTGAACAGATACTAGCTGTATGGTTTTGGAGCAATAAAGCTTTTGTTATATGTTTTAGTTTTATTTCAATGTTAACAAATAATTTATTGTATAGATAGTGCAATCCACGAAGACGCGCCCCACAATTCCTCCTAATCGCTTATACTTTCGTTTCGAGTCTAGATTTTTGCAACATAGACTGTACTACAGCTAGTGCACATCGGTTCGATGATCGAACCGCTGACGGTTCACGAGTCACGACTGATGCTCGCGTCTCTATATTATATAATATATTGTATTATCTATGCGCTCGCGGCTCGGGTGTAACTCTTCGTACCCCGCGATCTCCTCACCCAAAAAATTGGTGGGTGAATCCACATAGTGCAATCCACGAAGGGATTGCACTATCTATATTCAAAATTATAATACAGTTAATATTCCTTGTGCTATTTACGAAAGTTTTATTTTTATCCCACTACCACTGTTATAGTGCCTATGCCCTATAGTGGTACTAAAGGTGGTACTCAACTCTTTTTTTTTTAATCAAATTTTTGACGAGGCTTATAGATGCACTTGGCATATCTCTGCCAGCCTCATAGTATTATTCAAGAAAACATTAAACAAGCTATTGATATTATACAGGTGTAACAAAAATAAGTGATAATACTTTAGGGCGTGTACGTGCTCCTTGTAGAGAGTTCACTGTGAAAGTAGCAGCGCTGAAAGACCAAAAGTTTTTTTCACTTTTGTATGGGGAAACACGTGACGCTCGGGCCCTTGCCCATATAAAAGTGAAAAAAAAATCGTCTTTCAGAGCTGCTGCTTTCACAGTGAACTCTACAAGGAAAACGTACACACCCTAAAGTATTTTCACTTATTTTTGTTACACACTGTATAAGACCATTCTCAAACCCATATGGATCTACGGCATAGAGCTGTGGAGGAGTGCATGCAACTCCGGCATTGCCATTCTGCAAAGACTACAGAACACTATCTTGAAAAGTATAGCTAATGCGCCATGGTTTATCACCAATGAAATACACGAACAACTTGATATGAGAACAGTAAAAGAGGAAATTAAACACGCCTCTACTGCCTATAACTAACGACTCGAAAACCATCCAAATGACTTGGCCAACCAACTATGTTATACCACTGGTAAAACTGAAAGGACTCTCCTGCTCCTGATCATGAAACAACACATTTGCATAAAGTCAAGAGACTGATTGCAAATTAAACCAGAAAAAAAAATCCAGCAACAAGTGCATTATCTTCTGTAACCCTACAGTGAATACAATGAGGGGACTCTTTCTTTCCTATCATATAATTAAAGTTGTTGAGTGGAACATGTCGATCGCATCCTCAATAGCCAATGAGAATATAATCACTATTTTTACTCATAGGTGCAACCAACCTAAACCTAGAAATATTAACGCCCTCAAACCATGGGCTCAAGCAAGGCTTACAATTAAATGTCCTCAGGTACCTTTGGAGGAAGAACAATCAATAAAAAATTTCCTCCACCTATCAATACAAATTTGCTTAGCTATATGAAAAAAATCTGTATATGAGAAGATATATCCCGACCATAACAGATAGCCTCTTTTGCCAGTTGGTTAGCCATCTCGTTGCCTAGTAAACCTATATGGGAGGGTATCCATTGCAGTCTAACTACTAATGTAAGAATATCGTATGCAATAGGTACTCCTCTAGCTCCCGAGATGCAACGAAAAAGGTGCTGAAGTGCGGACATTGAGTCTGATAAAATAACAACCTGACTTAAATCATTATTCTGAGCCACAGATAACCCCTGGGGGTTATCTGTGTTCTGAGCATATCAAAGTACTTCTAGAATTTCAATAAGAATCCTTTCTTTTTTTTTGTTTATTTTAGTTTTATTAGAGTAAGTAGGTATAGAATAGATTTTAAGCCTTATTTTGTGGTGAAGTCACTCATTGGCCCTGGCAGAATACCAGTGCAGCGAGCTAGCTTGCTGCGTATAGCTGAGCCTGGGCCAATTTTGACATCACACAATATATTATGTATTGTAATTTGTAGGTATGGTAGAAATATGCTCTTCAGCTGTAATAATGTTTGATTTACATGTGTTGTGTGGTGATAAAATAAACTTATTCTTATTTCTTTATAGTGGTCACAAATACATTTTAGTATTGATGTTCCAGGCCTAGATCTATCAAACAAAAATAGTATTTCCATATTCATACATCAAACAATTGAGGAGAACATAAAACAATTTGATCAGTATACTGCTTATGAAATAGACTGAATCTAATGGAAAAGTAAATAAATTAAACAATGTTCCTAAAACTACATTTAATTATCTATATATTCTTTAATATCTACACAGTTAAATAGCATATGGATCATTCTCATCGAAAACATGGAACTTTGTGTATGTTGGTTTTGATGTAAAATCTTTTTTCCCGTCCTGCCAGCCTCTTGGAGGTGCCTTCTCATAATCAAAACTAGACTCAAGTTTGCCATACAGCTCTGATTGTTTCTCAATATCCTCACGGTATCTTTCTTTGGCAACTTTTTTACCCGTAATAGGATCAGTTATGTCTCCAAAGGGATATACCACTTCTTTGACTTCATGCGTAATGAGTTTTGTCAGTTTGTGTGGCAAAGATTGTATTAGAACTATATCTCCAGTCTTGCACTTCTTGTCTGGATCATGGCAGTAGTAAAATTCATCTTTTCTGAAGTACTAAAAAGTAAAAAACTTTGGTTTATTCACGTCACAAGTCAGATATAGGCAAAAGTTTTAAACTCATTTAATTTATGATTAAAAAAGTAATATTTGTGTTAACATTAATAAATGTATAACAAATAAATGTGTTATTGATATCTTACCATCAAAAGATTTTCATCTAGTTCTAACCTCTTCACTCTAATTTTTGCTGCATTTTGTTTTACAGTTGGGACGCACTGACCTAGTAACAGAAATTTTTTTGCAGCATCGAGTGCTGTTTTAGACATATTGATAATTTAACGTAATTTAATGGAAGAAAATATTATTATTGGTAAATTCTGAAAAATAACCACAATATCCAATATTTTGTTGACTTTTGACTTGACCAAATATATACTAGTAATCTGTGGATTTTTTTTTTTAATTTATTGGGAGCTGGAAACGAGTCCTTTGCTCAGTGTTGCCAGACGGCCAACTCGGTTTCTCCCCAAGTGTTCCCCGAAATCCCCCCAAAATTCGGGATTTCAAGAAAAATCCCCCCACAAATTATAAAAGAAATTTTTTGTTCATTATGAATGGGAATTTCACAAATGGATACGATGAATGTACACTATTTTGGCAATAGCGTCCAATCTTTACAGAATCAGCATCTTCGCGAGCTCCTTGATCATTTTTATGGTTCCGTAAGTCGTAACCTAAGGGTAAAAACGGGACCATAGTACTTGGATTTCGCCGTCTGTTCCCAGATTTTTTCCTCCAACAATCCCCCCAAAAAATTGTTCCCCCCAATATTCCCCCCATCACCTAAAATAACCCCCAAATTTGGGGGGATTCCCCCCAATCTGGCATCACTGCCTTTGCTCCAAAAAAAATACAATAATAATACAAAATACAACAGATTAAAATTAAAAAAAAGGAATGTCTTTCTTCTATGTTGGTTCTCACCACAGGCTCTCACCAATGTTCACACTAAGCACTATTTACAAAAAAAAAAAAAAAAAAAAACAAAACACTACGGTACCTATTTACAATTATTTTTAAACTTTTTCCATCGTTGAGCATATATAACGGTATAAACATTTGAAGAAATTGTAATTAGACAGTAAATCTTCTGGGCGGCGGGGTACACTTATATCTTCATCTTTACAAATTTTATCTATTTCAGAGCAGAGTAAAATTCTGTCCAGACCTAGTGCTTTGCAATCAAAGATTATATGTTTGAGGTCAGCATCATTTTCTAAGCATTTGGGGCATTTTGCATCATCTAAAATTCTTAATTTATGGAGGTGGGAGGGGACCAAGCAATGTCCAAATCTCATCCTTGTTATTACTGATGTGAATTTTCTTGATTCAAACTGTACAGTGTAATACCATGGGATTGAAAAATCTTTCTTTATGTCACTGTACCATTTACCCTTATTAACCTTTACTATATTCCAGATTCTTTTCCATAGCTTAAACATTTCATCTTTGACAGTCAAAAAGAGGTCTGTAAATGGCACTTTTATGATGTCCTTATGATCCTCATCTGGTGGTCCTCTAGAGGCTGTATCCGCCCTCTCATTTCCAGCAATTCCTCTGTGGGAGGGAACCCATAGAAATTCAATATTAATGTTATTACTGACTAATTCATGTAGAATGTTTTTGATCTTAAAAATTAAATAATTACTTTTGAAACTTAAATTACTATTATCTAGAGCTACTAACACACTTTTACTATCTGATATTACAAGAAAATTATTTACATATGACAAAGTTTTTATATATTGTAATGCCATATAAACAGCATAACATTCGGCTGTGTAGATAGAACACATATTACTGATTATAAAACATTTGGTAACATCCAGAAATTCATCATAATAAGCCGATTTAACCTCATCTATAGTTTTCGACCCATCTGTATAGATTTTGTAAAAGTCTGTTTTCTTTTCTATAAAACTGAGAAAGTCGGTCCTACCATAGATGTCTCCAGTTGTTACCAAATATTTTTTCTCTAGAGAACCTTCAAAGTTGTCATAAATTGGCCATAGATCACTAGAATAAATGTCATTTGTCATATTTAAAACCAACTGTAACAAAGTCGGCTACCCGGCTTTATTTTTAGAGTGGATAATTAACTCTAAAAATAAAAATCAAACTTCGTATATATAAATTCATTTCAAGTTCAAAATTGTCGAAATTCTCTGTTTTTATACTATTTTTATTTTTACTTGACACTGGCAGAATGGTGCATCACTGCATCTATGGGCGCCATTAAATAAGAAGAAGAAGAAGAAGAACAAAGTCGGCATCTGTGGCAAAATCCTTGTAGAAATAATTTGTGATGTTATTACAGAAGAATCTAATAAACTAGTTATTTCCTCAGATACTTTAAGTTTTCTTACAGGAAGTGAGGACTTAATTGCAATCATCTTAACAAAGTATTTCTTAGCTAACATGAGTCGTCTCAAGAATAAAGGAGGAATATAAGTTTCAACTTCCATTGAGTTTATAGGGGTGGATTTCATCGCACCAGTTATAATGCGCAGTGCTTGATTTTGAATGATATCTAACTTTTTTAGAAGACTATTTAAGTTTGTTATCTAAAACTATCTAGAAATTTATGTTCATTTACTAGTGAGATGATTTCATTATTACATTTAACTTGAACATTACATTGACTTTTACCAAAAGTCATAACTGAGCTTTTTGAAGAATTAATATTTAGTTTTAGTTTGTTATTATAATAATTTAACAGTTGCTTAAGAGCTAAATTAATATTGGCCGAGCGTAGTAGACGATTAATACAATAGATAACTATATCATCAGCATATTGTAGAACATTAACACCTAATACTTTTACATAAGTATTTACAAATTTGTGATGTATATAAATTATACAGGATTGGAGACAATATCGCTCCTTGCATTAAGCCTTTATGTGCAAATTTTGGACCATGTAGTATATCATTAAATTTCACATAGACAAGACGGTGATTTAAGAATCTATATATCCAATTTAAAAACCTACCAGGAATCCCCAATTCACTTAAAACCTTAGTAAGTACAGACAAATTAACATTATCATATGCACCTTGCACATCTAAAAATACACAAATTGCATTTGAATGAGCCATTATAGAATTCTTAATATCATTTATAAATGAAACAAAGCCATCAACTGTACTTTTTCCTTTACGGAAACCTAACTGAAAATCTGGTAATATTGAATTAGTTTCTGTAAAATAGTCCAACCTAACTTTTATCATATTTTCAAAAACTTTTCCAATGCATGAAGTGAGTGATATTGGACGGTAAGAATTATGATCATGGATTGGCTTATCTTTTTTCAGAATGGGCAAAACACACTGAGTTTTCCACTCGTCGGGAATAACTTGTTTGGACCATAGGTGATTGTAGATATTAAGAAGAACTGCTTGTGCATTTTTGTGTAAGTTTTTAATCATTAAATATGGAAAATTATCCAGTCCAGGAGTAGAATCTCTTCTTGACATTAAGGAACTATAAATATCATCCCAGCTAAAATCTTTCATAAAGAAGTTGAAATATTCACTATCATTATTACTTTTAAATATATCTTCTAATGAACTTTCACATTCTTCATCATTTGTAAATTTGTCTAAAAATTCTGGTACAAAACTATCACATTTACTATGTATGCTAGAATCTACACGCTTATATTTTTTGATAAAATTCCAAATATACATATCTATTAAATGTAGAGCATAAATTTTGCCAACTTTTTCTCTTTTCCTCTTTTATAATCCTTTTTTTGAGTGCATCTAATCTCTTATAATTTATACAGGGTGTAATAAGACCACTTCCGATAACTTTGGGGTATGATTATACTACATTTTCTGATTACGAATATGTATTTTTTTTTAATTTTTTTTTAATTTTTTTAAATTTTTTATTCTTTATTTTTTTATAATTAAAACCCTTTAAACATGATAATAAACCACATAGAAAAATATTTTAAAATATTTTTTTAATTTTTATTATTTTTACCCCAATAAGCATTTGCAAGCGCGCGGTCAACGTTCTCGTGTTCCGAGTACATACCCGAGAACGTTGACCGCGTTAATCAGCTGTTAGCTCCGCCCTACGCACGCTAAGTCGAAAGGTCGTATGCGACGAATGACGATACACTACTACGAGTTACGACTTACGACAGAACACACAGAAACCCTAATGTATGTCTTTTCAATTTCAAACCCATGAAGGTCACCATGACGTGGAACTTAGAACTCTGACCTCTGACCTCTCATCTAAGCTACTTGCAGTGTTAAGAGTTTAATGGTAGCTCATGTAGAAAACTGTAAGTAACTGTCTGTGCATGTGTAACAACTTACGACAGTATGGCAAACTTCTAAGATTATTAGACTAGTTAAAAAGTTCATCATAAGTAACGAAACCTATGCGGATGAACTGTTTATCCGCAATCGTCACTTATCAATCGAAATAACAGATGATACACGAAAAAACCTCATACATAAAACTGGCAATTAACTTACGTGAAAAATGTTTAGTTCAAGTGTTCTTACTTCTTTATGCATTTTGAAAATAGTCCTTAACACCAAGCAATAAGACCAGTCACCACCAAGAACGTCAAAAAAACTTCTCGTTAACGAAATGTATCACACCACAAAGTATTTTATTACAACTGAAATAATAATCAATTATTAACACTTTACACAATACTACCACGTTTTGATACTTGAAGTAATTGTTAAAAAATCAAACTTATCTCCTAACAACTCTAACAACCTATTACCTCAATGCTCAAATGGCTACTAAATTAAAAAATCTATTTTAATTTTTGAAATAATGTTCGTCGTGTATCGACTTTCGGAAGTAGTCAAAGGACACCGAACCGGCGGCTTGCTTTGATCGCGGCGCCGACAAAGCGCGCCGCTGTGCAGGTGCCCGACGCACGTGTCGCTAATCCATTTCAAGGACAATCTAAGTGTTGTACCCTATAAATTCAATACTATTTAGTCGATATTTAAATTACCATTAAATAATAAAAATTATAACTATTATTTAGTAGATCTCATCTCATTTTTTTAAATTCGATACCTACATTACCGTGATAAAGTGATTGTTATACCGTGGTACGCGTTATGCGCGTCTAAAATACTTTAATACCTAATTAATTAAATAACTTTTAATTATTGTCGCTTTTCTTAATATTGAGTAGGTATTTGTTTATTTTTAGTTTGACAGTAATCAATACGTACTCGTATGTAAAACAATTAATACGATTTATCGATAAAAAAATTATCGATTACTCAAAATATTCACATTGCACAGGGATACATCCCTATTATTTTACAAAGTTTTTTCTTCAATTTTGTTCAGTCGGCTGTCTAACACGCGCCGTGCTGGTGTAGGTACTGTGACGTTTTTGTTTAAGTTTTGTAATTTTACGTTTAGATGTTGTCATATTATTGCTTGTTTTGTGTATTGTTAACTATTTTTTTTTATGTTTGTAATTAATAACGGGCCGTGACAAGATACGTCCGATGAATGTGCGATGCTTTAAGGAACAGGTGAACATCGTCGTCGATAGACGATAGTGCGGTTTAAACAGTGGAATAAAAAGTGTTTAAAGAATTGGAATGTCTCCTGTAATTACTTTTGTTAAGTGTTGAATAACTCTGCAATCTACATCGAGTTAGATGGATCATGGAGCACAGTTCGAACTGCATTTCATAAAAGCAGACAGCTGATCACAGGTCAGTGAACATGTTATCACGTATGTTTTCCATTGATAGGTATTGATAGGTGCAGTAGGTAACTGTGTATGTATTTTTACAGATGTGTAAATCGGATGATGATCGGATGTGAATTATGATTTCTTTTCCTTTTTGGCCGGAAGTAAAAACTGAGTATTTTTGAGTAAAAACCTGAGAAACGGTAATTAATAAATTGTAACATTTTGTTAAATCGTGTAAACTATTGTAATTTAATAATCATTACAATATTGGTGGTTTATTCACTACCTACGGGCTAGGGTATAGGGCACACCACGATCAGCTGTTTTGTCTTAACTCATGACTAGCGCAGAGCCGCGCGCGCGGTATTCGGCGCGGGCGGCGCGGGGGGGCCGGCTCGGCCCGGGGTTTCATTCATCGGCGGCGGGCGATATTATCGCGCATTAACTGCACGTATTATACATTACGTGTTGAAAATTTTGACTATTTTAAAAACTGGCGATTACATGAAAATTTCTTGCACCAATGGATATATCTCATGCCCTATAATAACCCCACGAAGTTATCGGAAGCGGTCTTTTGACACCCTGTATAATTTTCCATACTTAAATTACTTCTATATTTTTCCAAAGCTTCTCTACAATCCTTTACAGCCCTATCACAAATATCATTCCACCACGGAGCAGGTACCTTTTTTTTAAATTTTTTAGATGAATTAGTTATTATAATTTTTGGAACACATTCATCTCTTAAAGTGTTTAGTAGATCACAGAAATGATTATAACTTTCTAAAGGATTTTGTAAATTATATTCAAAATCTTGAAATAGATCTTTTGACATATTAAAGAACTTATCCCAGTTAGCTTTTTTGAATAAATACTTATTTACATTTTTATTTATGTCATATTGCATAGGAGAAGTATTAAGTTTTGTAAAAGTTGGAAAGTGATAACTTCCCAACGGATCGTCACCGACATGCCATTCACAATAGGGAGCCAACTCTGGACTCACTAGTGTAACATCAATTGCAGAAGTGTTATTGTTTGGTCTGCCTACTGTAGTAGCACAACCTGTATTTAAAATACATAAATTATATTCATCTATAACTTCATACAAGTCTCGTCCTCTTGTATTATTTATTGTACAACCAAAAGCTATGTGATGGGCGTTACAATCACCCGATATGATAATAGGTTTAGGAAGATTATTAATTATTCTTTTTAATTTTGTTTTATTAATTTTGTTTCTAGGTGGACTGTAAATGCAAAGGATTGTAATGGAACCTATGCCTGTTTCTATGGTTATGGCAATAGTCTGTATATCTTGATAATTTGGAGTCGGATGCTGCACATACTTTATAGAATTCCTAATAATTATTGCCACTCCTCCGTGTTCATTTGTAGCATTTTTATAAATGAAATTATACCCAGGGAAATGAACCCGAGGACTTGAAGTTTTAAGCCATGTTTCAATTAATAAAGCTATATCTATTTCTTTATCTATTAAGAGTGATTGAAGTAAAGGTTTTTTATTATTTAAACTCTGGATGTTATGCTGTACAATATTAATACTATCCATTACTTATTAAAGTTTTTAATGAATGTTTCTTTAATATGTGTTGTAGTCTTAATCTCATTAGAATTTCCTATACTTACAATAGTGCTTATTATGGCTTCTAAAATTTTTTGATTATTAATAATGTCCTGGGCTGATATCTTTTCTGGAACAATTTTAACATTTTGAGGATTAGCTTTTGTAAGAGGTGGGAAAGATGTTAAATTATTTGTTATGTCTGCATAAGTAGAATTATTAACTCTCAAAGATATGTTTTTCTTAATTTTAGAAGCCTTAATTGGGCACTCCTTAGAAATAGCTAGGTGATTACCTCCACAGTTTTTACATTTTAAAACTTCTGATGTGCATTCTTTATAAGAATGATTCTCTGCACATTTAGAACATGCTTGTTCATTAAAACAATATTTTGCAGAGTGATTGAAAAGTAAGCATTTAAAACATTGTAAAACTGGAGGTATATAATTATGAACCTTATATCTCCATCCATCTAAGAAAATGCATTGTGGTAATACAGTGCCAGAAAAAGTAACAGTAATAGTATTTAACGGAACAAATGTATTATTTTCTTTTTTCATAAACCTACGTACACCAATAATATCAAGATCACTACTTTAATTTCTTTAGGAATGTACCTGACTACCCCAACCCTTTCCACAGAGGCAGCTGGGATATATGCTCTTAAGTTATTCTCTTGTATAAATTGGGCATTGAGGAAATCATTTGCTAGTGCCGCTTGTTTGAATATTATTTTTATTTTGCGGGCGCTTATTCTAGATCTTTCATGGACCCCTTTAGCATTTTTGAAAATTTTTGATAAATTTAGGGGGTTCATATTCCCTATTTTGGTGTCTTTATTGCAATGCTCTACGAAGACTATGAATTCTCCATTGGAGGTAGTATCGGGATATTTTCTTGTGTAAGAAGGCTTTTGAAATGGTTTATACTTATCGCCTGGGCTGTCGAAAATTTTTCTTTTCTTTGATGAAGACGATTTGTAACTACTTGCATCATCTCCATCGCTTTCACCTTGCATTTTGTTTGTTTTTCCTTTTATTTTATGTAAGAAAACTAGCAAATAAAAATTTTAACAAATTTTTGTTCAAAAAAGGCGCCTTCCTCTTCCCGCCAAAAAGAGCAAGTCTCAGTAATCTGTGGACTTGACACAGTGTTGCCAGACGGCCAACTCGGTTTCTCCCCAAGTGTTTCCCGAAATCCCCCCAAAATTCGGGATTTCAAGAAAAATCCCCCCACAAATTATAAAAGAAATTTTTTGTTCATTATAAATGGGAATTTCACAAATGGATACGATGAATGTACACTATTTCTGCAATAGCGTCCAATCTTTACAGAATCAGCATCTTCGCGAGCTCCTTGATCATTTTTATGGTTCCGTAAGTCGTAACCAAAGGGTGAAAACGGGACCATAGTACTTAGATTTCGCCGTCTGTTCCCAGACTTTTTCCTCCAACAATCCCCCCAAAAAATTGTTCTCCCCAATTTTCCCCCCATCACCTAAAAAAACCCCAAATTTGGGGGGATTCCCCCCTATCTGGCATCACTGACTTGACATGGACGGACAGTGGACTTGACAGTTGACATGGATGATGGACTTTACAGTCGATTTTTTAAATTATCCCTTTCTTCTTTTCCTTCTTTTTATTTATAAACAGACCGTCTTAAATAACGGTACCTAAATGATTGAGGGATTTTCCTATATTTTTAATTTCATTGTCAAACAGTTTCCATTTCAGTAACTAGATGGCGTATGGGTAGACAACTATCGGTAATACCAGGGAATACCATCAATAATTGCTACAAAACTGGGCAAAAGAATGTAAAACTTGATATATTTCAATTTGAAAAAGACGCAATAATATTCCAATGAATAGGATAATAAAGTTTATAGGCGTGGGTGCCAGATTTAGTACTGGGAACTACCAAAAGGGATGCGCCACTGCCGGTAGGCAGAAAATGAGAACTCAGGGTGTGGTTTCAGGACTTTACTAACTAAGCAAAGTTGTGGATCAGTGGTACAGTTTGTTACAGTATTTACACTTTACAGTAGGTATATAGTTACTACGATAAATTATTAACACAACGGAAAGACGATGTTGCTTGCGGTGCGAACGTCGTGTGTATTGCGCGGGAGACTGAAAGGTACGTACGCGCAGTCTCACGGCTCGAAATCCACTGAAAACAAAATGGCGGGCGGCGCGTGCCGTCCGTTTTCAAAAAGGGGCGCGGGAGGCGAAAGGGGAGGTGCCGCGTTTACAGCGCATTACCCTGGCACCACACTCACACTCGCAGCATATCTAGCTGGCATGCGTCGTCGGGAGGCCCTCTTGGGCAAGACGCGGTTATTTGTATTAACATGATTTGCTATATACTCCCCCTCTAGTTCAGGTGTACGCCCTCGTTCCTGGACTAGCTGCTCATCAACCTTCTTCGGTCGTCCGCGTTTCTTGACGGGGTTAACTGGTTCAGGCGGAGTATCATCGTTACCAATGAACCGAGTCAAATCTTGAACATGGTACTTCCCTATAATCTCATGAGGCAGCTCCATACGCGCAATGTTGTACGTCGTAGGGCTTATCTTCTTGGCGATGACGTAAGGACCATCACGTCTCGGCATGAACTTTGCAGTGAGTGCCTTTGAACCTTTGCTCAAAAGGTGTGATTTTAGGAGGACCTTATCACCCACTTGAAAGTCCACCTGACGACGCGACTGATCGGCGTATTCTTTCGCCTTATCCTGCTGCTTTTCGACTCTTTCTCTAATCGCCGATAAAGAGTTTAGGAATCGTCGTAAGTAGGGTGTAATTTGTGGGACAAAGTTATCTTTGTCAAGTATGGCACGTTGGTTCATGACGGGCGTCTGGAGGAGGCCTGGAGGCTTGTTATTGCTGGCCTTATATCTTTGGCATTGAACGCAAGCTTTCACGTAGTCAGTTATTATCCTGCGCATTCCAGTGAAGTAATACAGCTGCGATACTTTTCGGTAAGTATTGTCAATTCCAGGATGCCCTGCTACCGCAGAGTCATGACATTGCTTCAAGATGTCTTCCTGTTGGTCAGCTGGAACTACGAGTTGTGGTGATTCACTGTCTGAGTCGGGGTTATACCGGTACAACACTCCTTGATCCATCATATATCCCCGCTCCGTCCAACGCTGGGCTGCGACTTCGTCATTGGCTTCAAGTTCTTTGACAATCTTCTCCAGTTCTGGATCTGCCAGCTGCTCCTGCCTCAACAGATCCGGTTTCTTCACAGGTACGTCTATTATTACAGAGCACATGCCGCATTGATCGCGGGTTTCTCCCGAGCAGATCGGCCTACTTAAGGTGTCGGCCACAACATTTGCTTTACCTGGAGTATACTGGTATTGTATATCAAATGACTGGAGTTTGAGAGCCCATCGCACTAGCCGACCGGTTGGTGATTTTAAAGTCAGCAGCCAGCGGAGTGGTTGGTGATCACTTCCTATTATAACGGGTTGCCCATCGAGGTAGGATCTGAAACGTTCGACTGCCCATACCACCGCCAGAGCTTCACGCTCGGTGGTAGAGTAGTTTTGTTCCGCTGAGGTAAGGAGTCGACTCGCGTACTCAATTGGTCTTTCCTCTTTTTCCTCCCCCTGAAGTAAGACAGCTCCTAATGCGTAATTACTGGCATCCGTTCGTAAAATAAAAGGTCGACTAAAATCAGCTTGAATCAAAATGGGCGCTGAAGTCAGCAACCGCTTGAGTTCATTGAACGCTTGTGATTGAGCTGCGCCCCAAGTCCATGCTTGGTTCTTTCGTGTCAAACGTGTTAGTGGTTCAGCCACTTGGGAAAAGTTAGGAATAAATTTCCTAAACCACGAGCACGTTTGAAGGAAAGTTCTCATGTGCTTGAGATTGGTCGGTTCCTTCATCTCGAGTACAGAACTGACTTTATCATTGTCGATGGAGACGCCTTCCTGTGTGATTATGTGTCCAAGGTACTTTACTTTCTCCCTTGCAAAGACACACTTCTCCCTATTGACACAGAGGTTGTATTCAGTCAGGCGTTCGAAAACGGCCTCGAGGTCTTTGAGATGCTGTTGAAACCCCTCTGAGATTATGAGAAGGTCATCTAAGTAGGCCAATAGAACTACATCCTTTAAAGATGAGCAGGAGCGGAGGCGGTCGATGAGCCGCTGGAATGTGGCAGGCGCGTTCTTGAGGCCGAAGGGCATGCGCTTGAAGCGATATATGCCGAGAGGAGATATGAAGGCCGTCTTATCCCTGTCTTCTTCTCGGACGCTAACTTGCCAGTAACCCGATTTAAGGTCAAGCGTGCTCATGAAGCAGTTCCTTTTTGTTGATTGCAGCAGCTCATCAATCAGCGGCATGGGGTACGTGTCCGACCTGGTAACAGCATTCAGGCGCCTGTAATCTACACAGAACCTGACGCCGCCACGAGCCTTTGGGATCATCAACGCCGGAGCGCACCATGCGGACTCGCACTCTTCAATTATATCTTCCTGCAACATTTTCTCGATTTCTTTTTTCATAACCTCTTTCTTCGCAGGATTCAGACGGTATGGGGGCACTGCTATCGGTGGGTGCTCACCCGTATCTATACGGTGTTCCGCGAATGGCGTAGGCGCTCCCCCTGGACGAAAAATGTGCGCGTGCCTAACGAGGATCTGGGCGAGTTCCTCTCGCTCTGCTGACTCCAGCTGAGTACCCTCGTCATCCCGGAGAACGTCTGTGGAGGCACAAGTAGTGCCACGCGAAGTTGGTTCGAAAAGTAGAGTATGTTTAACACGAGGATTCTTGTCAAAATACCATATTTCTTTGGAGAGATTAATAACGACACCCATAGCCCTAAGGAAATCTATACCCAGCAACGTCTCGTTGTCGCCGGACTCGGGGAAAATAAGAAATGGTATTGTGATGATAACGTGTTCCAACCGGACCTGCAACGTGGTAGTGAGAACGTTCATCTCACGTGCGTGGCCGTCGGCGAGTTTAATCTGCCTCGTCGAAGGCGTGAGCGGGTGGCCTTTACGTAGAAGGAGAGCATATAGCGTGTGACCGGCAATACAATGTTTCGCGGCAGTATCAATTAAAGCTGTACCATTTACTCCCAAAATCTCGATTTTGAAAATGGGACGTAAGTCGCGACGTTTGACGGGACTATCACCGACGCTACATGCCAACAAGTCGTCATCGTCCTTAATACGTACATAATTATCATCATAACAGTATAGTAAATTAACATCATCAGTAAAATTACAATTTTTGACATATTGAGTCGATTTTTCTGAAAAATCTGACTTATTACACCTTTGCAATATACCGTTACATGTACGCTTACCCTTAGCGTTATTTTGAGAAAAAACATTATTGTCGGTGTCAACAAAATTTTGTAAAAAATCAGACTTATTACACTTTTGCAATGTACCGTTACATGTACAAGCACCCTTAGCGTTATTTTGAGAAAAAACATTACTGTCGGTGTCGACATGATTTTGTGAAAAAACTGACTTATCACACTTTAGCAATGTACAGTTACATGTACGCTTACCCTTAGCGTTATTTTGAGAAAAAACATTATTGTCGGTGTCAACATGAATTTGTGAAAAATCAGACTTATCACACTTTACCTGCGGGCAGGTCATCGTAGCGTAATTGAAATTGTCAACAAAAAATGTACTACATTTGCATGCCAAATCGGACTTGTTGCACTTTAGCATTACACCGTTACAACAAGTAAACGGAACGTTATGTGATAAATCTGAGTTACTGCACTTTCCCTCGGGACACATGTGCGAAATTATTACGTCATTAATTTTGTGACTACGAAATTTATAAGAATTTTGTACAAAATCGGTACCGGACTTTTTACATTTCGGTACAGTACCTTTACAAGGCGTAGGTACGTTTTCAATATAACTGGTATACTTGTCGTTAACACTATAGAATTTATTTACGGCATTTTCACTCGCGTTATTAGTGTCTCTGAAAGACTCACCTCTGTTCTCCAACTTTCGGCACTGTTCACGGCGGTGACCGTAGCGCTTGCAGTAGGTACAGTATGGTCGAGCGGGACCCGAGGCGGAGGCCGAGGTCGTCGGGGACGCCCGAAAAGGCGCGTTCACGTCTGGCACGCCGCGCTGTTGCGGCTGCGGCTGCGCGGGTGCGTGCAGGGCTGCGGCAGCGCGGGGCGGCGGCGGCAGCGGCAGCGCGGCGGAGGCCGCGGGCTGCGCGCGCACCGCGGGCACGCCTCGTGTCTGCGCGCCGACAGCGGAGGGGGCCGGGGCGGTGCGGAAAGTACTCGCGCCGGCCGGCGATGGCCTCGCTGTTGATGCTCGTCGCTCCTCTTCTCCCATGGAGTCTTCTATGTTTCTAGCATGTTGTAATAACTCGGCGAATGTAGTAAATTCCTCTCTGCGGAGTCGTTTTCTTATTCGCACGTTTAAAAGGCCGTAAATCATGTCTAATTTAACTTTTTCAGTCAAATCATTCTGTGGTAGCCTTGATAACAGGTATTCTCGATCTGTTGTTCGGTTGCGAATAAGTCGCGGTAAATTCTATGGGGCGGCCGTCGGTCGCCGTAGGCGCTCCGTAGGTTAATTACGACCTCGTCCCATGTAGTCACTTGATTTTTAATGCCCTGCCACCAGGTGGCCGCGTCATGCGTTAGCAACATTGACATACCTTTTATTGCATTACTATCAGTCACGTTGGCACACTCTTTATAGCTTTCTACTGCGTCTATAAATCCTTCTATGGACTCGGTAGGTGCGCCGCTAAACACAGCCTTACAACGCGCAAAATTCCCACTTTCAGTAGGCACCGGCGCGGGAGTCGAGGTCAACGTGCGGTGGCCGAGAACGCTGTCTAGAATTTCCTTTATAGCGTTCGTTTGCGTTCTTTGTAGGCCTTCGAGGAGCATAGAAACACTCTGCTGTGAGAATGTTGCGTCAGCAATGTGAGGGGCGGAGGGGCGGTTGGGAATGCGTGTTGCATCATCACCCTCGGCGTCATTATGCTGGAACTCCTGGTGTTCATGCTGATGCGGAGGTGGCACAGAGGAATGGGGAATGCTTGATGCATCGTCTCTGTTGCCATGTGAAAATAATGGCGCGGGCGCGGCCGCCATCTTTTGCGCGGGAGTCGCGGTTTCTAGCTCCTCGTCGCTGTAGATGTCTTGCGGTTGTTCCGCGTTCACTTTACTTCTTGTACGCGTCATTACTATTATTACGCGGAATTATAACGATGTTTTAGCTAAAACTCACGGAAGAAATAGCCCTATTTACCGATATTCACACCAAATGTCACAGGAATTATACATTTTGGTTTTGACAACATCTTACCTGCACTTGTGCAAGATAACGGATATTTAATGGGTAGTATTTTAACATCAAAAACCCAAATAATACAATTTGGGAAAAAATAATAAAAACCACACCAACAATAAAAAGTAGAAGTTTGAAAGTGACATGCCCGCCGAAACTCTTTCAGTTGTCAGTTTTCAGTTTGACGTGTCAGCGTGTTCCTAATAAATAAATAAAATAAAAACGGGCTTTGGCCCACCACACATTCCCACCACTGTATCTCCTGTGTCGCCAGGATCGACAGCGTGTTCCTAAACTGTTACCAGTTTAGAGGACCAGTTGGTCTCTCTAAGAGTTCACTAGAGGTCGGAGGAGTATAGAGTAAAACTCGATATACTGTGGTGAACTGTAGTGATTTATTTACAAAAATGTGCTGCTTATATACAAAAAAAATGAGATAATTATTATTATTACAAAATGTACACGAAGTTAAAAGGTTGATTTTCATTGGCTATAGCCAATTAGAAAGAGATGTACAGAAAGGGATAAAAACATTTACAAAAATTAGAAAGGGAAAAAAATTGAATAAGAAATAATTACAAGGTAATTATGATTGCCGCGCCAGAAACTGGCCGCGCCGCGGCTCGCGGCGCTGGCATCGCCCGAGTATAAATATGGGCTCTCGCGGCCTGCCCATGACCACGAGCACTGAGGACGTGACTCAGGAGCTCGCAGACTTAGGATACGAGGCCCTTCACGTATCCCGCATTTTCGCCCGTCAGGGCAGACCAGGGTGCACTTTCTTCGCACTCCTGAAACGCACCCCCGGCCTCACCCCCGGCATATTTGAAATCACAGAGCTTCTGAACATGCCGGGCATCAAAGTCGAAGCCTGGAAGAAGAAGGCAGGTCCAGCGCAGTGCTACCGCTGTCAAAAGTTCCGGCACTCAAGCCAGAACTGTCACAGGAAGGTGGCCTACGTTAGATGCGGTGACGAACACGCCGCAAAGGACTGTCCCCTCCCCCCTGATGGAGAGCCCCGTTGCGCGAATTGCAAGGGGCCCCACCCTGCTAATTCCAGAGATTGTGAGGTGTACCAGCGGGAAGCGAATAACAGGTACGCAGGCCCGCTGGCACAGACCGCTCAAACCCAGCCCCCCCTACCCCCCCCCCCCCCCCGCACGAGGGACCCCCCCATACCGGACCAAGAGGTTCCCCCCCTACCGCCAACAGCCACTTCTCTTATGGCCGAGGCCAACCCACCGACTCCTCGCATTGCCCCCATTACCGCGCCTGAAACACAGGAGCGGAAAAAGAAGAAAAGGAAGAAGTCCTCCAAAAGGAGGAAGTCCAAGTCGGGTGGTGCGACTTCCACAGCCGCCACCGACTTAGAATATGAGCCATCTGCTCCACCACCTAATGAGGCGACCTTACTGCCTACCCCCCTGCCACAGCGCACTCCGCGCCCCCCTCGTGCCTCTCGCACCCATGCAGCTAGGTCTGCCACTACAACTACCGAAACAAACTCGGTTAATTTTGCCGCTCTGCCGGCCAATACCCCCTCTCGCCCCCCTCCCCCCAGACGGGAAAGGAGCAGGCAAAGTAGGGGTAATGCAACCTCCTCCATAATGGACACCATACAATCTCTTCTTTCTCTGGCCATGGATACCTATACAAGGATCCAGGCCGACGACGCTATTTCTTCCGCCTTTCTACGGGCGCTCCCTAAGGGACTGACTCTCATTTCCAACCTGGTTTCCCAATGGCTACCACAGCACCCACAGAATTAAAGGTCGTGCACTGGAACGTCCGGGTAGTCCGCGGCAAGGCTGTCCACATAATACATGTCCTAAAAGAATATGATGTGGATATAGCCTTGCTGAGTGAGACCCTCCTGTCCCCTCCGGACCGTTTCAGAGTGCCGGGATACCATGTATACCGGCAGGATTTCCTGGGAGGAGACAGAGTCTGCAGAGGTCTCGCTGTCCTGGTAGGCAGGAGACTTTTGCACCAACTCCTCCCAGCTCCCAACGTTTCCTCCATCTACGCCCTCGGAGTAGAGGTACTTCTAGGCCATACCCGTACGCATATTTACGCGAGCTACAAACCACCCGGAAGGCGTTTAGATATCTCCGACATCACCGGACTCCTATCAGAGGAGCCCACAGTGATTGCCGGAGATCTAAACTGTAAACACCCTGGGTGGGGCTCGCGTACGGCGAACGCGGACGGCCACCGCCTTTTTGCCGACGCCGAGAGGGCCGGGTACTCGGTGGTGGGCACTTACACGCCCACCCACATTCCAGATAACCCAGCCCATCTGCCAGATGTCCTTGATGTGGCTATTGTTAATAACCTGTCCGGGGACATCCATCAGGAGGTACTCGAAGAGGCACACGGCTCGGACCATCTCCCGGTCCTGGCCATCATTTGTGCAGCTCCTGCGAGCATTCCACCGTTGCCTCCGCCCCCTTTTCGTGACTGGGAGAAATTCTCCTCTCAGATGCACGGGACAACGCCTAATTTCCCGGTAGATTCTGTAGAGTCAGTTGATGCTATGACTCTGCAGATCACCGAGGCGATCTCCGCGGCTCTAGATGCGGCAACTCAGCCGCCTCGCCGCAGGTTCAAACGCCCCTCCCTGACTCGCCACGTAGCTGAACTCCTAGCTGAGAAGCGTAAGGCTCGCCGGCTGTGGCAATCAACTCGTTGCCCAACCGCTAAAAACCGGCTCAACCGGCTGAACGAGCAGGTCAGCCAAGCGCTTCATGACCTGAAGGCGGCAGACTGGACCCAGCGCATCCAGGAGGCAGGTGAGGATTGGCCGTCCCTGCATCGCTTCTGCCGTAGCCTTACTAACACAACTCCCCCTGTCAGACCACTTCTGCACCCGGACGGCAACCTTCGATACCGTGCCGAGAACAGAGCAGAGATTCACGCCAACCACCTTGAACGCCAATTTTCTCCACTATCGACCACCGCAACGGACCACGCCCAGGCTGTTTCCGAGGAGGTAAGGGCAGCCCTTCTCTCCCCCCCAGGCCCCCCCAATTTTAGTTTCTCCCCGAGAGAGGTACAGAAGGTACTCTCTCGGTTGAAGCCTCACAAGGCTCCCGGGGCGGATGGTATTTCAAATTCCGCCCTACGCCATCTCCCCTTCAGGACAGTGACCGCCCTGACCCGTCTTTATAACGGGATAGTAAGGACCGGCCACTTCCCTACCGCCTGGAAAAAGGGGATCATAATTACCATTCCCAAGCCCCATAAGGATCTCAAACGGGCCGAGGGCTACAGGCCCATAACCCTCTTATCAACTCTCTCTAAGACCTTTGAGGTCCTTCTCAAAAAACATCTGTCCCCCTATCTTCCTCCTCGAGAGGATCAGTTCGGATTCCGCTCCGGGCTGAGCACAACTCTCCAGCTGGTGCGCGTGGTTAACCATCTTTCCGTTGCGGCCAACAAGAAGGAATCCACGGTCGCAGTTTTTCTCGATATGGAGAAGGCGTTCGACAGCGTGTGGCACGACGGCTTGCTCTGCAAGCTTATCCGAGCAGGTGTCCCCCTCTTCATTGTAAGGCATCTTTCCTTTCCGACCGGACCTTCCAGGTCCGTGTCGACGGGGTCCTCTCAACAGAGCACCCCATCACCGCAGGTGTCCCCCAAGGGGGCGTTCTTTCCCCAGATCTTTACAAGCACTACGGTAGCGATGTGCCTAAAGATCCGGGCACCATAGTGGCGCTGTATGCCGACGATACGGTGTACTTCGCCTCCTCCCTCACGGTAGATCATGTGGCCATCAAGATCCAGAGGACGCTGGACCTCCTCCCAGACTGGCTGAGCAAATGGCGACTGGCTGTCAATGCAGCTAAGTCCCAAGCGCTCGCCGTCACCAGGAGTCGAGGATTTCCGGCCCCCCTGAAGATCGGAGACGCCGAGATCCTGTGGGGCAGAACGGCGAAATATCTGGGGGTAATTATCGACCGCTCCCTTTCCATGACAGCCCAGTGTCAGGCAGCGGTGAACGGAGCCAAGGCAGCGGTAGCCCAGCTGCACCCGGCCTACTCATCACCGCAGATCCCGCTCAACATGCGCATCGCGCTGTACAAATTGTATATTCGCAGCCGCCTCACGTACGCAGCCCCAGCGTGGCACCATCTGCCCTCTGCTTCGCACAAGCGAACGCTACAGAGAGTGCAGAATAAGGTGCTACGCCGAATGGCCGGAGCGCCGTGGTACATGAGGAACGACCTCGCGCCTACCTGAGTTGGCCAACCTGGCGCCGTGGCATGCACGACCGCCGGACCGCCACCGTCTGCCCAGAGACGCCGTCCCAGAGGACATCGCCGATGTTCCGCCCACCAGCCATTGAAGAGGAGGAGATTGTACCGCGGCACCCAGCCGCGGTGCCTACTATCACCGTGGGATCGTTCTCCCCCCTCCTATCCCTGCGCCGGCACTTTACATGTCGGCGTATTTTTCTATTCCGCCTGGGGCCTGACGGCCGCGACAGCCCTATTGTCGTAACCGTCGACCCCATGGCTCAACTTCCCCCCGTCCACCGTAAATAAAAAAGGCCGAGGTTCGGAAGCTTTTCCTCTACCCTTAAAATTTCCCAGGTCGCTTAGATCCGCAGGCGTGATAGCATGGTGTGTGCGGGAGTGGACCCATACACGCTCCCTTGGTCCCGGCCGGGGCCCGCACGCACCATTTGGATAACCTGCTGCGTCTGATGTTCGTTTGTGGCCTGGTCAGGCGTGGTATGGTCTGTTGCTCATGGTCTGGGTTTTTCCGCAAAACGGTATATATAAAATGATATTTTCCCATGCAGAGGGGTATAGCCCCTGGACATGGTTTCCCACCCGGGGCCCCTTCGCGGGACTCGGCGTGTGGGAAGTTACGACGGAGGGCTCTCGCGGGCCGCGAATTCAGTCCGCGCGCGAATTCCATACCAACGTCGTGTCCCTGTCGCTTGCCGCCGCGCCGGTAATAATATTAGTGCCGCCATTTTGTGAAGTTGTTCTGAAGCTCTGCAAACGCCATGAAGACCGTAGCCACGCTGCGAAGATCCCTCGCTCGACGTAGCCTCGATGTGAAACCGCGTAGTGTTGTGTTGCGAAGAATTCTTATTAGAAAAATGCCTTTTTCAAGGCCGGTTCATGTCCGGTATTATTACACGGACAGTTTCTCTCGTCATTGCGAACGTACGTTCTTTGCAGAGCGATTTTCTTCTGTGTTTCAACTTCTATAACGAACGTATACAAAGACGGCGTGCGTTCTTTTCAGAGCGCGTTGTTTTCTTTATTTCAATCGGCGAACGAAACGTAGGTACTGCTACACCCATAAACCTATAATGCTATATTATATTAAGTCTATGGCTACACCAGTATACTGACCTAATAGCTTAGGCCAATGAACGCTTAGGTTTAGGATATTTTGATTTATGTCACACTTGACAGTACACTGATATTTTTTGGAAACACAATCCATATGTAGTCAGTGGTGCCAACCTGCAGATAATTTCAGATCGGTGAAGAACCAATAGAAAATCTAGAAGTGTTTATCCTTACGCCATCTAGTTAAGATTGTTAAAAATAAAATTAAAAAATATAAATGAAAATCCCTCATTGCCTGATGGAAATTGGGAAGTTCAAAAGAAAAATGAGAATGTGTATTTTATGCTTTTCTTAATTTAGTACAGACGTATTAGCTTAGATTTTAAATTATAATATTATTATGAAGATATTGTTTAAGTCTGTTCCACATTATTGATTAAGAGTATATTGATTTATGAGTATAAGTAGCCATGTTCGTTTCATTTTTTCGCAGTTTGGCAGCTGACTGTCAACTTCATAATTGAGTGTCATGTTCTAACAATTTCTGTCAGATTTTAGAACATGACACACTGACACTAATTTTAAACTTTGCGCATGCGCAATGTGCATTGAAAAACGAAACGAACACGACTAGTAAATGTTTCATTTAGCCCACAGATTATTTACGCCTCTAGTACACCGACGACACTGTCACCTGTGGAACGCGAAACGACGGCGAATCGATGGTCTCACCACTTTCACCAGTCACCCGCCACACGACAGTGCGTTTTAATAATAATTTATTGCAGGCAATAAACCTTTTAAAAAATTAAAATATATAAAATTAAAAAAGTTATAGTCTGTCAAAAAGTGAAGAAATTAAAAAGTGGCAGCATCGTAGTCTCATCCCTTTTTTCGTAAGTTGATTTGAAAGGGATGACACCACAATGTTGCCACTTTTTAAATTCTTTGCATCTCGCTCTATTCCTGTTTCGCAGAGTTTTCGCGTTTCGCAGCGTCGCGCGTTGGTGTTAGAGGCGATAACAATTTTTACCAATATATATTACAGAACGAGAAACATTTTTTTCATTTTTATTTTAATGACAAATAAAGAATTAAGAAACACATTAAAAATATAAAATATTATATTATTATACAGTCAATAACAATGTTTCAATACCTTACTCTCATTCAATAACATTTAATATTGTAATATGCACTATAAACTATAAAGTCTTGATTGTAATAAATTGTAGGTAAACAGTTTTAACTCTAATTTAAATTTTATTGGTTTTTAGTTCATAGAAACAAGAAAAGAAGATTTGTTTTATAAACCTATTATAATTATAATTATAGTAAAAGCTAAAAGGTAAGTTATACCTAAAAATATATATTACACATTTCCCATACCCACAAAAGATACATAAATTAAAAAATAATAATATTATATAAAATTAACACTTTTGTTTTTTACATAATATAAGCCATGTGTAATTTTGGTGACTAGTTTTTAGTATATTGGAAGGCATAAATCAATTATGAGGAGGCCAATTTATGCAATGGTTTTACAATAGTTGCCAGTGCAGCTATAGACGAAATTGCACCAAAAGCACCCACAGCACTCGGGCTGAATCTGGTGAAACCCAACGCAGTCAAGGGTATGAAGATGTCACAAGAATTCTTCAATGTATCAATAAAAACATCTTGATGGCAATTAAGAAATGTTTGCATATGCTTTAGTCTTGTGTAGAAATCTGTCTTCAAAGCATTGTTTAGTAAATAAGATGGTCTCAGCAATTTTGAGCTGTTAATATCAAGAATGTGCATTATTTCGTAGACATCTCGGACTAAATTAGCTATGATTGAGAGCAACCAAAATTTATAAGCAGTTGTGTTCCAACTATCTGCATCTGTTTTCAAAAACCCACTTTTTGTGAGCCATACAATGTGATCCGCGAATAGAAATAACCCATGAGCAACTTTACTTAGTGTCATTGATGTCCTTATAATTGGGTCATCTATACTCATTGTATTTAATGCAATATAAAAGATGTCGACACACCTTCCCAATCTTAGAACTGAAAAATTAAAAATTAAGTATATGTAAACTTAGTTTAATGGATAATGTATTATTGATACTAAGTTTTATACCTTTTCTAAAAGTACTGAAAGTATTCTCGAGGCTTTTAATCCTGTCAACAGAGTATTTATTTGCGTGTCGAGACTCTAGTTGATGCCATACAAGACGACTTGTGTACTGTATTAACCTGAAAATATGAAAAGTGTTTAATGTCCTCTATTATTTCTTGTCTATTAAATATTGTGTACCTACTAGTAAACATAAAAAGCATACCTTGCAAGTTTGTCTCTCCCATTTGATTGGTTATTAACTTTTATAATGATATCCATTGGTTTTAAAATATAAATAAATTCTTTTAAATAGTTAATGCTCTCTACAAACCGCAAACACTTATTGGGGTTGTAACTTGTACCAAAGCTACCTACTTAGTAATTATTACAATGTTAATGTAAACAGGAAAATACTACACAAACCTACGACGACTACTACTATAAGTGAAGTGTCTTTCAAGTTAACGTTTTATGTGTCTAATCAATGCACTTTTGTGATGAATATTTTATAAATTAGTTCAGTTTTTATCTTATATTTTAAAATTAAAAACAACGATAACCTTTAGAGTTTAGACTTTGTTTTGACTTTGATTTTGAAATTTGACATTAAAATTATTATCTATGAATTTGACAATAGTTGACGTCATGTTGACGTTGACAAATGTTGACAAAAAACAAGAATCATTCACCGTTCACGTCGGATTTTGGAGGCTGGAAATTTCGCTTCGCTTCGATTCGCTTCGATTAATGTTCGCCGCGCGGGAGACCAATCATTAATCTAAGTGAATCACTATACGAATTGCATGCAAAGTGGAGTTTAAAAATTAATCATTTTATGATTAATTGTATGATTCTCCAAAGCGACCTTTTTAGCCCCGCAGAAGTTTTTACACACAGATGAAACCAATTTCGGTTTCGTTTGACAGCTCGAGATTGTAGGTTTGCACTTTGCGCTAGGTATAAAGCCGGCGCCAGACATGGGCTTCAAAGTTTGAGCAAACTTTGCACAAATAGGAAAATGCCAGCAATTAACTTTGCACAAATAGGTAAATGTCAGTGCCACACTTGGCGAATTTGCGTATTTGATCACATGTCTGGCACCCCCCTATTATTAACTTTATGCCTCCAACTTGGAGGCTGGGGCCTGAGGCACAGATTAAGGTAGGTAACGACAGTATACAAATAAGTCTATGGTATGTATATATATATAGGCTTGGGGACTGGGGTCTGCCCGGTCTGGGCAGTGGGCAGCGTAGCCAACCCCCTCAGTTTTAGCTGTAGATCTACACTTTTCGGAAATCCTCTCAGTTTTCAGTTTACAGCTAGACTTTAGGCCTTTTCGAATTGGGATGTGGTTGGTAACACTGGGTCTGGGGCACGGAGCTCATACAAAAAGGAGCTGGCCTAAGCAACTGTGCACTGTGATTTTCAACTAGGTCCTGACGTCATCATTGTGGGCGGGGCTTAAGTCAGTGCACTTTCAGCGTTTGTCAGGTGCACACGTAACGAGACTCCCAATAAATTGGTGTTTTCTGCGTATTTAACAAGGAAAGGATGAAGTATTGTGTTTTACAATGTCGAAAACACTCAGACAGACGTTCTGATAATATAAATACCATCACATTTCATTTGGAAATAATTTTAAATGTAATTTAAATATAAAAGTTCTAGAACATTTCATCTTTCAGCGTTAATTATACTACTTGACACTAGGTGGCCAAACCTTTGAAAGATAATACAGACGTAAATGCGTATAATTTTGCATAAGTTTATTACAATAATCATACTTGAATACTGAAAACCGTTATACACTTAGTCTTAAACACATTTAATAGCTAAAACCGTGATTATATAGCTTTTATTATTTTATTACTTATAAACCGCCATCTGTCGTCACCTATGATAACTATTTGAAACGTAAAAAATATCCAGGGCCGTAGTACGTCCCATAATATTCAAGACAAAACGACATCTAGTGTAAGATAGTTGAACTAAGTGGTAACATCAACATCGACCTAAGCTAGTAGTTTTGCTTTTAGCCGATAGATGAAATATTGAGAAGTGGGTGGAGCTTGACACCCCCTCACCTCGCAAATGGGGTTGGCAACTGTCAAAGTGGCGCTATAGTAGCTTTCACCTTGTAGTTGTCAAAGTGTATGGAATTATAAGGGAATTTTCGATTAATTTAAATAAATAACATGCCTCAGATGTGTGAAGTCCCGTTTTGTAAAGAAATAGGTGCCCACTATAATTCCCAAAAGATCCTAATATGGCTAAGATGTGGCTGAAAGCTATAATAAGGAAAAACTTTAGGCCCGAAGTTAGGCCCCATAAAAATGTAAACATTTCCATGATTCCGACTTCCAAAACATAAGTATTTATCAGGTATGTTATTATTTTAACTATATTTTGTAAGTAAATCATAATATATAAGTAGACATAGTTTGTTTCCATACATGTTTTTATAATATAAAATTATTATTTTAGGTCTCAAGAATCAACACAGATACACAGATACAGATACTACAGATACCCTGCCCAAAGAGCTACTCATTCATACTAGCTCATACAAAAATAAAAATACTATTAAATTTTTAGTAGGTCCAACCCCAGGTTTCTCAATTGTTCTCAAGGGTACAGCGGAGCAACAAGTGACCGTCAAAATATGATACAGTGAAGTCCTTTAATAGATAATTAGTGTCAAGAAGGAGACTGTATTATAATGGCAAACAGGGGTTTTAATGTTCAATCAAATCAAATAGGTCTTGAATCTTTGCAATAAAAAACATAATATTTACTATTAACATACCTACTTTTTTAAAAGGCAAGTCACAAATAGCAGGGGTTTTGCTAAAACATGACCAGAAGCTTGGAGAGATTGATAGGTTTAACAAAAACATACAAAATTTTACAAACTCTTTTTATGTGCCTTTAGCATCAGAAATATTTTTTACTTGTTTTATGTTATATAAGTTTAGGGAATGTATTGTTGATAATAAAAAGTACAAAATCAATGTATGTTTTATTTATATGATCTTATATTATAACAATGCTTTAATCCAGTTTCATCACATTAATGCTTTATAATTAATATATTACAGATATAGCTGAATAATAAGTTTTTGTTTCTTATAACTAAACTTGGTTTAGTTATAAGAAACAAAAACTTGTTTACAGTTAGATTCCTGTGCTATTCCACTTTTGTGAAGCTTTAAATTTACTTCATATTGCAGCTGCTTCATAGTTTTTTGCAATATCCTTTAATAAAGGTATTTTCCCCCATATTTGAATCCAAATCCTCTTGCTAAAACAAGGTAGGTATCGGGACTCACACAATGCCTTAGCTTCACTTATTTTCTTGTCATCACTAAAAATAGTAATAAAATATTATAGGTGATTATAGGTATTTGATTGAATTGTAATGAAAATATTTGTACTTATGTACGTGGGTTATGTATACTTACCAGCAAAATTACTGTCGTATGTAAGTTTGGGTTACATGAGGTAACAATGAACTAGCATTTATGTCCCGATATGTCCTAACATGAGGAACTTCCATCACATCGTCAATGGACTGATTCTCTGCACTTCCAAAATTGGAATTCCGGTCGTAAAGTTCCAATCTACAAGGTGAAAAAGTTAAGAATAAATAACAACAATAGAAGTTATAATTCAAGCTCCAAATTGAATATTTACTTAATATTGTTACGTAACTTAAAAATATTTGTAAAAAGGTACACATTTTTTCCATTTTTTGGCTATGAGTGCCTAATTTTATTGGAAAAAAATGCAAATCAAATATTTTAGAGGTTATACCTTTCGACTAATTCTGCCCGTCTTCCGTTAAGCGATGCGCCTCTTTTCATTAGTTCAGCTTTTAGCTCACTTACACGCCAAGACGAATACATAATGATTTCAATATAATTAATACAGAAATTATGCAAAACTACTAAATAAAATTGTTGTTGTTGTTTGACAAAATCATTGACAGGTAAAAGCTAAGGTGGCGGCATCTACGAAAAGTTTCGACCGGCCTTCCCCATTGTCACGCGTCGTTTCATAAGGAAACTTGATTACAACACCTCCTCTTAGTATTAGGTCCGTGGTCTGGGGAATCTCTATTGTCTCTCGTTTGTTGGCTTTATGGGCAACGCTCCCTTTGCCTGTCCCGACAGGGACGAATAAAAAAAATAATGTCTCTGGTTTGTGGCTGTATGGGCAACGCTTCCTTTGCCTGTCCCGACCGGGACAAAATAAAAAACAAAATGTCTCTGGTTTGAAGAAAAATATCGGATGTATCGACTATCGGCAAGCCAAAAAGCACTCTCTGTTATTAAAATAAAGTTAAAAATCGCACATAATTTTTAATTGTTTTATTGACATTTGATGGCGAAAATATTAGTTTTCGCCATGTTTCCGGTAGAAGAAAAAAAACATCATTCACCGGATTGGTCACATTGAACTATAGTTAATCGATATCATGAACTAATTGACTTTCTTTCCTGTATCATAATGTGCTTTGAAATAATCGACAAATAGAAATATTCAAGAAAATAAACGCACACTACTTGTATGAAAATAAGCACAAAATGGCCACGCGATGACGGACTAAGACTACATCTATAGTAAATACTTCATCTATGGGTCACACAATGGTCACATCCACAGATGTCACATCAATGGGTCACCGGCGTCCGGAAGGGGGGCCGAGCGGGTGGCGGGACGGGAGGGTCGACCACCGCGTCCGCCATTTTCATCACCATTTTGTTTTGCAGTTCGCAAGTTGAAGTTCGGTGGCCTTGTTTTAAATAATTATCTCAACCTGCGTTATTGCTAGAAACTCGGACTTTTTATGTATAAAATCCGTAGTGGAGTTTTAGTGGTAGCTTTTTTATTTTGTGGTAAGACTATATTAAAAAACTGTTGTGCAGTGGAGTTATTTGTTCTGGAACAAAGCGACATTTTGAAGTGACGTGTTATGTTGTGCATTTCAGATTTTCGTTCACCAAACTGAGCTTTCATGATTGGATTACCGCGTAGCGATAGAGATAGAGATCGTATTACGGTGAAAATTCGTAACATGAAGCGGAGTTCGTCAAGGGACAGTATGCCGCGGTCTAAGCGGACGCGTAGTAGCATAGGGAGGTACGACGATAGCTCTGATGAGCGCATCACTCCCGAGCGCGTTCGCCGCCGGGTCCGTTCGCCGAGCCCCCGGGGCCGGTACGTGTCTCCGCACCGCGACGATTATGTTCGGTCCCGAGAAGTGCGCGAAGACTCTGTGCGACCCTATTACAAGGTTCTGTGTGTGAGTGCTCTACACCCGAAAGCGTCCGATGAAATCGTGAAGGACACCCTATACAGGGAGTACAAAAAGTTCGGGGATTTCAGCATCAAAATATCTCACGAGCTAGACGAGAGAGTGGCTTACGTATGCTTCCGTAGTACGGAGGACGCTAGAGACGCGAAACATGCCAAGCCGAGGATAATAATGTATGACAAAGTTGCAATTGTTGACCCAGTGTATGAACCGGTCCGTTCCGAGTACCGTAGTAGACCGAGAAGTATAACCCCGCCTGACTATGATCGTCCCTACTCCTATGCCTGGTCTCCGGCTCCCGAAAGACGAAGAGCTCCTCCAGATGATCGTGCCTACGGTATTCCACCTACAGTACCTCCCCATCACAGGGACTTCCGTCCTCCCATGCACGAGTATCCAATGGCAGGTCCTCATGGGCCTCCGATGCATCACCGTCCACCTATGCATCATCCACCTCATCCCCATTATATGCCTCGACCGTACATGCCTCGACCGCACCATCCACCATTTGAAAAGCTCGAAAACAAAAAAGATAAGTTTCCTAACTATTTGCACCATGTTCAACCTGAAGATGATCCTTTGGCCACCAGGACATTGTTTGCTGGTAATTTAGAAATAAACATTTCTGATGAGGAGCTTCGTCGCATATTTGGCCGTTATGGTATTGTTGAGGATATTGACATAAAAAGGCCGCCACCCGGCACAGGCAATGCTTTTGCTTTTGTAAGATATCAAACTTTGGATATGGCTCACCGGGCTAAGGTTGAGCTTTCGGGGCAATATATTGGTAAATTCCAATGTAAGATTGGTTATGGTAAAGCAACCCCGACTACAAGAGTTTGGGTAGGTGGTCTTGGGCCTTGGACCTCTGTTGCACAGCTTGAGAGGGAATTCGATAGGTTTGGAGCAATCAAAAAGATTGAGTATGCTAAGGGTGAACCTCATGCGTACATTTTGTATGATTCAATTGATGCTGCACAGGCAGCCGTTAAAGAGATGAGGGGATTCCCACTTGGGGGCCCTGAAAGACGTCTTAGAATTGATTTTGCTGATGTTGGTAATGGTGGAACATACAGGCCCAAACCGTATGTCGCCCCAGTGGGAGAGGAAGGTCGCGCTGGGGAGGCATATGAAGGTTATGAGGGCTATGAAGATGGATATGCTTATGGTAGTGCAGGTTACAGAGGTAGGGGTCGTGGACGTGGCCGAGGCATGTATCGTGGGGTATACCATGGGGCAGGTGACTACCGTGACGATGAATGGAGACGACCAGTAGATGGCGAGTATGATGGCCGTATACGAAGGTCAGGCTCCCGGGAGCCTGGAGTAGATAGGTCGCGATCACGCTCACCCAGACGCCGGTCTCCAGATAGTGACTCAGATGGATCCCCACGAAGGAGTGGTGGAATGTTGGCTTCTGCAAGGACATTGCCTGAAGTAGTACGGAAGGCGACCACTATTTGGAATGGTGCCCTTATATTGAAAAATTCCTTATTTCCTACCAAATTTCACCTTACTGATGGTGACTCTGAGATCATTGATAGTCTGATGAAGGATGAAGATGGCAAAAACCAACTGAGAATTACACAGAGACTCAGATTGGATCAGCCCAAGTTGGATGATGTACAGAAACGCATAGCCACATCGAGTTCTCATGCCATATTCTTGGGAGTCGCTGGATCTACACAATCTATTACAAATGAAGATGCCAGCATACAGACGAGACCTATGCGAAACTTGGTGTCCTATCTCAAGCAAAAGGAAGCAGCCGGTGTAATATCTCTGTTAAATAAGGAGACCGAGGCTACTGGAGTTTTGTACTCGTTCCCCCCGTGTGATTTCTCCACCGACTTGCTAAAGAGGACCTGCCACAATCTTACTGACGACAGTCTCAAAGAGGACCACCTGGTCATAGTAGTGGTTAGGGGTGGCTCGGCTTAAATTATAAACATAAATAAGAATTAGATTAGCATAAGATTTTCTTAAACTTATATTATTTTGATTATACATTTTTATTTTGTATCTTGTGACGTGTAGTGAACTTGTGATGTGTAAATAATTTTTATTTGTGGCCCTAGTTCTTCATGTGAAGTGCTGTTCACAGTTTTGTGTAAATTTATTTGCCAAATCATTCAATAGTTTGCTAGGTAATACAAATGTGTATCACTATATCCAAAATTGTGTAAAATTTGAGTGTATGTGTAGTGTGTGCAAACACAAATAGAATATTATATCTCATGTTGTTGTTTTTTTATACCTCGTGATATGTGAGTGAGTATTGTGAGCTGGTGTTCTTGTAGGCAAAGCCAATGTACTAGAAACATTGATAGTTTACAGTGCCTGCAAATGCAGTGAGCTAGTGCAAATATTCAGTGCTGTGACAAACAGTTGTTTAGTGTAATAGTTGTTTCAGTTTATGAATAAAAACCAAGTTAAAAGTTACAATAGATTGTGAGGTAGTGGCAAAAGTGAATGCACTGAGATCAAGTTTTGGTTCTTTTTCTTTTCATGTGAGTGATTCAAAAGTCAATTTTATTGGTAAGTTGTAGAAGATGAGTTTTATTTACTAGTCTTCCAATAAATAAAATGTTCATGTAACTAACAAATAAGTAATTTTTGATTGCACTAAAAGAAATCCATATTGCCCCAAAAAGTATTCAATTTGTGGTTGAAAAAGTCACAGCAAAGAATAGGTTAATGTTGTTTTTTTTATTATCTTCAACCATTAATTACAAAAATAAAAGTAAAATATGTACGAAAATCACTATTATTTTCTCAAACTTTATATCATTCAAAACTCGATGCTTTATAATTATGAAGTTTTACTTCATACTATCTGTACTCTGTTTCAATTTTTTATAAACAAAGATGAGTAAAGGCAGTTAGAATGCTAAAATGTTTCATCTTGCTTGCATTTCAATTGAATTAAAACTGAGTATAATAACAAAGTGCAGAGCCCTATCCCAGAAAGCAAATTTTGGTGGTCACGTCCATCAAGCCATGAGGATACGACTAGGAAGGATAATCACAAAAATGCTCTGACTTCCTGTAAAAAAAGGATGACATTTAACAGATGGTGAGTGTGGTACATTAGGAGCTCCTTTTAATTAGGGTCATAACTTTAATACCAATTTAATAACCTGTATTGTTACTTGCCTACAATGTCTATATGGGAAACAAAAATCAAAAATGACCACTTGAATGAAGCAGTAAAATCTTTTAACCCTTTATTTTTATGTAAACCCCTTGAAAATAACTATAATGTTCATTTACTTCATGGCCAACACAAGTATTAAAAAAATTTCACTTTTTAAATTTACTAGTTACTAGTACATTGTAACAAGAGTAAATCCTTTAAGATATGTGGTAAACCATGAAGTCTGCCAGAAGATGCATTAACCCTCTTCAGTCAAAGATGGAAATTTACAGGTAAGTAAAATGATTCTTCTTTTTCTTAAGATTAGCTTAGATATATTATATCAAATAACAAAGCAGTTATAAAATATTTTTTAGACAATTATTAATTATTGCTTTCATGTATTTTAATTTGATACACTTTTCTTTTGGTTCTATAGAGCACAAATTATAGCAGAATTAATTGGTTGTTTAAAAGACTGTATAATATTGTGTTAGCAATATAATCAAATAAATGAATATTTAGTTTAATGCTTGTTTTATTTCTGAATAACCTACTTTAAGATCGAGTCCTCGTGGTCCTCAATTTGTAGGTTCTGTAAAACAAGTAAATATTACCATTATATCAAATAATTGGTATGAATCATTTATTCAATAGCATTGTTGATTTATCGTCAGCCAATCAAAACCGCTAGTAAATGAAAAAGCTCCCATCATAAAGTTAATATTATACCTATCCTTTTTTTTTTAACATGGGGAAATGCTTTACGCATCCCCTGCAAATTGGGGATATCGGCCGGGGTATGTGGGACTCCTGCTACCCACTAATATCCTAGCGGAAAATCAATTTCGGTTTCGTTTGACAAATCGAGATTGTTGCTCTATTCCGCTAGGTCAGTGGTCCCCAACCTTTTTTTCACACGGGCCACAAACATGTTTTGATCTTGGTGTCGCGGGCCGCAACAAAAATTTTTGGGGTTAAAAAATATAATATAGTTTGTGCGTTTTAAGATGATATGGGTGACAGTTATATTTTAGAGTTTAATTAGTATAATATCAAAATATCTATTTTTATCTGTTTAACTAGTACGAGTATTGTGTTGATATAATATATATTATATATTCATAATAATAGTGCAAGTTCTATCTGCTGTCTTAATCCTATCTCTCTCCGTAGGGCTGCTGGAAGAGATTTCTATTAGAAATAAGCAGATCCTTTGTGTCGTTTTACTGTGTATATTGTCTTATTGTAATTGTTTCTTGTGCACAATAAATTGTTAAATAAATAAATAAATAAACTTCTCATATTCCTTGCTACGGGTTTTTTTTACAAGGAAACAAAATGTAATAAATTATATTCCATCTACAAAAACAAATGTTTCCTATAATTGTAAATGAATAAAAATAAAAGTTGCTAAATGCTAACTTATTAATATAAAATTATAAATTTTAACTGTGAAAATTATTGTTACGAAAATATTTGAAAAATTTCAGATGCATGAAATGGAACTTATGCCAATAGAGATTGACACTGTTGAATCGAAATCAAATCGATAAAAAGGGTGGCCATTTTAAATCGCCGGCGCCACTCTGAAACGTCAGTACGAAATCGATAATTTCGATTGCAATTCCTTTACGAAGTGATTCGATATTTTTAAATTATCGATTAATTTTCTTAGGTAACTTCCCTACTATTGTCAATTATAATGTGTCACCCATATCATCTTAAAACGCACAAACTATAAAGGGCCCCGAAGACGATCAAACGGTTTGACTCAAACACGTAAATTTTAGTTTGACTCAAACCGATTTGATCGTTTACAAAGCTTGTTTGAACGGTTTGTCAAACATTTACGTGTTTGAAGCATGTTTGATGAAATTTCATATTTTCGTTATGTTTGACGCGCCGTTTGATCGTGTTCCGATCCCGGCTTAGTTTAGTGCTGGATTATGAAGAAGAAAAAGAGAAAGAAGCTGTAGTTTCTAGCACTTTCTGTAGATGTTCCTGGGTAAAACGATATTATGTTAGTCCATACCATTCTTTGGACCAGTCTTTTTTTTTCTCTTCTGACGGAGGACATTAACGCAGGGCCCCCGCAAGGGCTACTGGCGCCTGGGTGCAAAAAAAGGATTTTGGCGCCCCTTTAGGCAAATTTTTTGGGACTTTAGTTTTGGCGCCCCTAAAGATGGCAATTTGGCGCCTCTAGAGGATGGCACCCGTGTGCATTGCACACATTGCACATATGGTAGCGGGGGCCCTGCATTAATGTTATAAACATAAGATAAGAAAATCGCGATCCTCGTTCTAGAATCTAGAGCATCTTCTGCATTACAATTCACAAGACGTGTACTCGACAGCGCGTATTGAATGAAACTGCGCAGTGTCGTTTGACAAACCGTTCAAACCGACATCAAACGGTTGCATCAAACACGTAAGGTTTGAATCAAACCGTTTGATCGTCTCGGGGGCTCTTTACGTTCTTCATAATTTACGATTTAAAAGTGGAAACAATTCACGTGACTAACGCGACTTTACACTGTTTTGCCGGTGGGCGAGAATTTCAATTTTTTAACATCACGCAGGCCACAGATAAAAGTCCCGGCGGTTGGCCCGCATGCGGCCCGCGGGCCGCGAGTTGGGGATAGCTGCGCTAGGTATATTTTATAACTTTATGGCTTCCATCAGAAAACCTTAGAAACTGGGCACTTGTGAATTGTGATCAAGGAATTAGGAAGGCCTAAGGTGTTGGGGATTATAATAAGCACCAAGACTCAAGAGTGCTAAGGTTCACTCGGCGTAACTGGGCGGTAGCGGTCATTGACTCCCTGTCAAAAACTTGTCATTTTCTATAGGGGGGTATTACATTATCATATATATTGGATCATTTCTATGATCATATATAGGATCCAATATATATGATCATTTGATCATATCTGCGTATTACATTATCATATTTCATTGATCCTATTTTACGTCATATGTGGTTTCAATAGCCAATGCAGAGCGCTAACGCTGACAGGTATTGACGTCAGGGTTACTAGATCTCAGAGAATTCGATTTGTCAAAAGACATCGTCATTTTTATATGGCTTGTTTTTTGTTATTTCAGCAAGATTATCGAAGTATATAATTAGAAAAATAATATTTGAAACATATTAACGAACAAGAAATTAAAAACTCTTTTTATATTAAATAACTGGCAACACCTATTTCTATGACCGTATTGAATCCAATCTCTCAGCAAATGTCAAAAATCTATGATCAAGGAAGAAATGAATCATATGTCTATATTACATTATCTAATATCATTGACTCAATGATCTCGGATCCAATATATATGATAATCTAATATCCCCCTTACAAAGCCGCGATTGACAACATCTGACACCTTATTGTCAATCGTGTTTTATATAGGAAATGACAAGTTTTTGACGGGATTTTTCAATGATCGCTACCGCCCAGTTAAGCCGAGTGAACCTTAGTGCGGAACACCAAAGAAGTTTTATCTTCTCTTATGTCGCGAATGTCAATCATGAATCATGATCAGGCGATCTGACTGCTCGTTTCCTGGTTGATACAATTCTATAGTAGGGAGTAGAAGTAAGTACTCGCCTACTTCTACTCTCTACTATAAAAGTATTTGCCACCTACTACTCGGTACGGTTCATGAAGCTAATACAGAGTGGAGCTGGCCTAAGCAACTGTGCACTGTGATTTTCAACTAGGTCCTGACGTCATCATTGTGGGCGGGGCTTAAGTCAGTACACTTTCAGCGTTTGTCAGGTGCACACGTAACGAAACTCCCAATAAATTGGATGCGTTTTTAACAAGGAAAGGATGAAGTATTGTGTTTTACGATGTCGAAAACAATCACACAGACGTTCTGATAATATAAATACCATCACATTTAATTTGGAAATAATTTTAAATGTAATTTAAATATAAAAGTTCTAGAACATTTCAGCTTTCAGCGTTAATTATACTACTTGACACTAGATGGCCAAACCTTTGAAAGATAATACAGACGTAAATGCGTATAATTTTTCATAAGTTTATAACAATAATCATACTTGAATACTGAAAACCGTTATACACTTAGTCTTAAACACATTTAAATAGCTAACACCGTGATTATATAGCTTTTATTATGATATTACTTATAAACCGCCATCTGTCGTCATCTATGATAACTATTTGAATCGTAACAAAATATCCAGGGCAGTAGTACGTCCCATAATATTTAAGACAAAATGACATCTTGTGCAAGATAGTTGAACTACGTAGTAACATCGACCTAAGCTAGTAGTTTTGCTTTTAGCCGATAGATGAAATATTGAGAAGTGGGCGGAGCTCGACACCCCCTCACCCCGCAAATTGTCACGCGTCGTTTCATAAGGAAACTTGATTACAACACCTCTTAGTATTAGCTCCGTGCCCCGTGGTACGGTTCCTACGAGGGGTATGAGAGTTTGCCGGACAGTTCGAGAAGACCATCGACCATCATACGAGAGAAACTTTTTCCAACATTATTATGGGATGGGTAAGGTATGATAGGAAAATGTAAGTATGCTACTTTAAGGCCATCCCCTGATCAAACGACCTTGACCATTTGCCGCGTTGCCGAGATCGCGCGAAAATCCTTTTTTTTTTACTCTTTAACTACTTAAGGACTTTGTGAAAAATTGAAGTATGTACCTATATGTTGTCATTATTGATATAGAAAAAAGGCCAAAATAATCACGTTTGTTGTATGGGAGCCCCCCTAAAATATCAGCTATTTTATTTTGTTTTTAGTATTTGTTAATATGTCGGCAACAGATATACATAATCTATGAAAATTTCAACTCTAGCTATTACCGTTCTTGACTTACAGCCTAGAGACACATAGACAGACGGACAGACAACGACTTCCAAAAAACGAGGTTATGTTCGGCCGTGGATTTTTTTTTTACCCTTTGGGTATGGAACCCTATAAAAAGGACAAGTAGTTCACCTTATGACCTTGCATCGGGACAAAATGTACGGTTCCCATTTAATTATTGTTCAGATCTTACGGCAGCACTTCGTTAAATTTAATTATTTCTTAACTTTAATTATTAGAATAGATTTCGGGTGGGTTGCACCAACTTACTTTATCTTATAACTGTAACTTTAACTACTACAATGCAAAATTTGTTATTAAAGAGGTAAAATTTTTATGTAGTGACTGCTGTAGGCGGCGCGCTCGGCGTTATAAACCGTTTAGTGTTATTTTACCTTTAGTTTTTACGAAATGATCCTTATTTCGTCGACGTTGAGCTCCTATCAGAGATAAAATAAATCCGAACAATGTGTAGTGTAGGTTGTTGACCTGTGACCTACTTAATTTCGCGAACACGTTGACCTCTGTTGACTGCAATATTCTGGAATTAAGATTTTTGAGGTGAAATAATTTAAGCTTACAAACGGCTCACCGAAACGTAACGCTTAGTTTAATTTAGAGGCAAAATGCACTTAGCTATCATTTAGCTATTTACTTGTTATACAGTGGCTCCACAGAAAATGGAACTATATCCATTTCTGTGAGTGGCTCGAATAATCTTAATTCTATTTTAGGGACAAGGTCAAGAACAAAGCATAATGTAGGTATAGTAATAATAGCTGACCCGGTAAACATTGTTTTGCTATATAAGTACCTACGTCAATTATTTTTAGTAAGTATTAATAAGAAAAGTACCTAGATAAAAACCTGTTCTCAGGCCTGACAAATGTACTATCAGAGAAGTTGATTCCTAGGCAGATGGCAGACCTAAGTAATACAAATAAATAAATACAAATACCTACAAAAGTCTTTATTCACCATGATAATTTTACAAACATTTTAACAAATAACGGTCCCCCAAACTAAGCGAGGCCTGTCCTATGGGGGAGTTAAATTGAGTACAGTAAGTATTGCGGCTAGAACAACAGAAACATAAAGAAAACAAACAAAATAACATCCATAACAACAAATCATACTTATTCTTAAAAAATATATATATTTATAAATATAATTATAAATGTGTGTGTATGTGTGTGTGTTTCTGTCTGTGTGTGTGTGTGTGTGTGTGTGTGTGTGTGTGTGTGTGTGTGTGTGTGTGTGTGTGTGTGTGTGCGTGCGTGCGTGCGTGTGCGAGTGGTTATTAAGAGGATACAACAGGGGCTAGAGAAATGAAAAAAAAGTACGTGTAATATCTATAGCTGTCTCCCTTACCTCAAGCCTATACCGCAGAACGCGATAGAGACAACTGCAGAAAATCCAGAAAATCAACGATTCGTTGTCCCCTAGAGGATATCTTATTTAATAATTAAATTATGAAAAAAAAGAAAACATAGGGACATTGTATTAGTGGCCGTAGATATTCAGGAAAAAAATTATAACTCTACTAGCATTATCCAGGGAGGAAACAGGGGACAACGTTTGTATGGAAAAAAGGGCGGTGTGGAATCCTCTTAATTGTACACTTTTATTAGGTTTTCGGCTTCGGTGTATGACCATGACAGCAGTGATTGGGTAAGAACATTTTTAACTTTATGTACAGAGTATAATTTCAAATCAAACAGGTTTATAAGTCTATTATAGATATATGGAGACAGAAAAAATCCAAAGTGGGAGGCGAAAGAAGTGGATACAGGGACATTAGGTACTTTAAAAATTCTTTTTTTAAGCATTTCGTCGTAAGTATGTTGACATTTAACTATAGATTTATGTACTGCTTCAAACACTCTTACTAGATAAAGTTTTCTGACACTTAGGACCTTGGTATCATCGTATAGGCTTTTAGTAGGATATCTTAAGGGCTTCTCCAGTGCTACTTTCAGTACCCCTCTCTGCGCTCTTTCCAGTGAAAGAAGAGCGGAAGATGGACAGCCTCCGCAAACCAGAATGTAATAATTGATAACCGATTGGCATAGAGCGTAGTAGATAGTTTTGAGGGTCTGACCATCGACCACACCTCGTAAGTTCCTCATGACGGCCATTAATTTTCTAACACGCTTGGACGTTTCTGTTGTGTGCTGTTTAAAGGTCATTTGGTGGTCCAGGATAACACCAAGGTAGCGGATGGATTCACTGCGATGGATAGCAGAACAATTATAGCAGTTGATGTTCAGAACGGGATAAGTACACATTGAGAAATGGATTTTTAACTCATTAAGCGAGGAAGGGGCGGAGGCAGCATTTTTGTGAAAACAAAGAAACTTGGTTTTGGAAGTATTAAGGGAGAGGAGATTAAAGTTTAACCAGTTAGATAGAGTAGCCATGCCATCTTCAGCTCTCTTGCGGACTTGCTCCCATGTTGCATCATAAAAAATAATGGCTGTGTCATCTGCGTAACATTGAAGTTTTGCGTTTTTAAGAGATAGGCTTGATATATCATTAATATAAAGAAGAAAAAGCGAGGGACCCAGGATGCTTCCTTGAGGTATGCCATATTGAACAGAACACATGTTACTTTTAACTCCGCTAATTTGAATGAGTTGACTTCTGTTAGACAGATAACTTTCGAACCCATGTAATTGATTGCCTCTTATGCCGTAGCATTCCAGCTTTTTTAATAAAATAGGGATCGAAAGAGAGTCGAATGCCTTGGCAAGATCGAGGAAGACTCCAATGCATTTATGCCCATTATCGAGATTATTAACAACTGAGTTTGTAAGTAAAGCCACAGCATCTTCTGTGGATTTTCCCTGTCTGAAACCGAATTGATTATCCGAGATTATGTTATTCCTTTCTAGAAACGACACCAATCTTTTGTTTATTATACGTTCTAGGAGTTTGGATATATTGGACAAAAGAGAGATAGGGCGGTAATTGGAGGGGTTAGATTTTGTGCCGCTTTTATGTATAGGAAATACAGCCGCCACCTTCCATATTTTTGGAAAAGTTCCTGTTTCTATACTTAAGTTAAATAAAATTGATAAGGGTTCGGCGATGCATTTGCCTAAAACTTTTAGTATTTTGTTATCTATTTCATCGAGACCTGGAGAGCTATTTGGTTTAAGGCTTTTTATAATGTCAATAATTTCATTTGGATCAGTTGGAGCTAAGAAAAATAAATTGGGGAATGATTTGTTTGAAAACCAACTGGATGCAATAGATTCCTGTGTTTTATTGAGGCTATTAAGTATATTTTCTGCTAAAGACTTTCCTACAGATGTAATATGTGAGTTGAGTAACTCTAGCGATTCTTCACTAGTACCACTTATGTCTGTAATATCTAGCAGCGGGTTTTTTTTTATTTTTTTTATGAAATAAGGGGGCAAACGAGCAAACGGGTCACCTGATGGAAAGCAACTTCCGTCGCCCATGGACACTCGCAGCATCAGAAGAGCTGCATGTGCGTTGCCGGCCTTTGAAGAGGGAATAGGGTAATAGGGGAGGGTAGGGAAGGGAAGGGAATAGGGGAGGGTAGGAAAGGGAATTGGGTAGGGGATTGGGCCTCCGGTAAACTCACTCACTCGGCGAAACACAGCGCAAGCGCTGTTTCACGCCGGTTTTCTGTGAGAACGTGGTATTTATCCGGTCGAGCCGGTCCATTCGTGCCGAAGCATGGCTCTCCCACATATACAAGGTTTTTTTTCTATTTCGGTGGGAAACCTGATTTATAGCTTTCCACAAATTTTTAGGGTTACGTTGATTTTCAGCTACCTATGTAATTTTTGTCATGTGAACTTTTCACATTACGTAATATTTTTGTATAAAAAATCCTGTATCTTTTATATATAAGTTTTTTCATTTCATCATTGGGGATGCCTTTTACTATCAAGATGTAATTTATCTTTATGTTTAGCACATCTAATTAGTCCGGGGGTCATCCAGGGCTTAATGGTATACATTTTATGGCTAACGCGCTGTAAAGTTGAGCATTTAGATATAGCAGATTTCAAGGTGTATGTAAAAGTTTCAGCCATTTCATTAATAGAGTTACTGTTCAGTGTGTCAGTCCATGAGACTTCTTTAATTAAGTCTACTAATTATTCGTAATCAATTCGAAGCTTAGTTCTATTTTTAAATATCTTATTAGGCTTTGTTGTGTTTGCTCCGACCATAATGAGGTCGGTCGTGGTCTGTAAGGTCATTTGGGCATGTTACAGATTCTGCTTCTATAGTTGAAGATATAAATATATGGTCGATACATGAATGAGCATGGGTGGGAAGATTAATACAAGAAACAAGGCCATGCTCTGAAAGTAGAGTTAGGTAAGATAAAGAGTTATCACTGTTAATGTCTGAACCTATAATATTAATATTTAAAAGTAATTAATTAATTAATAAGTAATTTGGTCGCATTAAGTCAAACCCGTCCGACTGATTACAGCTAGCATTAAGCCGACCACATCAATGACGTAGGTCCGTCAACTACATAGGAATCAATTATCTCCATGGTACATACAAAATTTCATTAAAATCGCTTGAGCCGTTTTAGAGGAGGAACACTGTGACACGAGAATTTTATATAATATTATTAGAATCTAATGATTAGATGATATAGAACTACGTGGTGTAGTGCTGCAGAGCTCGGCTCTCTCCAAGGTTATGGGTTCGATTCCCATGTCTAAGCAAGAAGTATCGCCTGATTGTCACAAGATATACAAGGCGATCAGTCTACTTTGGTCTAGAGCTCTAGACCCTAGACAGACTAACGGCCGTTCCCAATATTTGATCTATCTCTGGTTTTGCCATACTATAGAGATAGGAATAGCTCACATTAGACATTAGACCCATATATTTTATGTCAATAGGGATGATGACAAGGTCAAAGATTAGCGAATTTTGTTAATAAAATAAAGAAATCACGGTGAAAAATAAGTGTTCCCAAAATTACAGCTCGATAGCATTTTTATTTTTTTTGTTATGCGCCTTCAAAGTTAGATAATCAAGTCGTTTTTTTTTCAATTAAATTTCTTAATATTTGTACTTATACCAATCGATAACTTATACAATTAAAAGCAACTTTTGTTATGAAACCACTTTCATAAACGCAATATTTAATATACCTATCGAACAAAGTTCTCCCCCGATGCGTACAAACTACGAAAGAGTAACGTCAGTCTTTCGTAGCACTTTGTATGGAGCGTTTCGGGCAGGTCTATTTTATGAGATGTTTGAATTGTCATATCTTGGTGAATTTTTAAGCTATCAGAGTCATTCTTTCAGCAATGTTTCTATTTTTTAAGGGTCTTTCAATTACCAATAAGAAAAAAAAATAGTCATCAAGCCTATTGTGAGCTATTCCTATCTCTAGTAGGGCAAAACCAGAGATAGATCAAATATTGGGAATGGCCGTTATACAATATGATAAACCAAGATTATTTGGCTAACAGTAAAATAATAATAATAATATCTATGGACTCTTCACCCCACGTCAGTCGCCCCTTGCTAAGTACCTAATGACTTGTGTTACTGGTACTGGCAGACAACTATACTTTTATAATACTTTTATACTATACATATATTTAAGATTTTTATTATATAATACATATATTTAATACACATCCAGATCCGGGAACATTGAAAATTTTTTGTTCCGTCGGCGGGATTCGAAACCGCGACCCCCGGGTTGAGCTACCAACGCGCTCACCAGTCACCACTGAGCCACAGACTACAGAGGTCGTAAAAAAAAACTTGAGTTTCTAAATTTAACCCATTTCAACATTATTTTGAATTTTTTAATCTGGGATACTACTATACTTAATAAAACAATAACACATTTAACATTCTCCATTTAATAGGTATTAGATACATGAATAAAAACCTACAACAAAAATTACAATATAGCATTTGTCTTTTAGCAAACATTGATATTTTTATTCCTCAATAGTAAATTAGTTTGGCAATTGTTAAAATACAATTACTTAGGTACTTATATACAGACAAAAATGGAATCAGAGATAATGACAATAAGTAATCATCAAAACCCAAGATTAAAATGACCCCTCAACGCCAACTATAACTGTAATTATAAAAAACTTAGGAAAATTTAAAGCCAAGCTATAGAACTCTTATTGTTCAGAGTTCTGCTCTTCATTTCATCAAAACACCACACACCAACGACAAACCAACACATCAATGTGTATAATAGAAAGAAAAAGTATGTAAAACATCAAAGCAAAATAGAGCAATGTGGCTTTGCTCTAAGAATTTGTGAAATAAACAATGTTCTTACTTATATAAAAACAATTTTTAACATGGAAGCTTACCAGCTATGATCATACCAGATAGTATGCAGTGTTGAGCTTTGAGTTTTTCATATAATATCATTGGTGTTGAGATTCTACATTTATTTGACATTCAACCATAGGTGTACCCAGGCAGGAGGGTACACACCCCCCAGAAGATAAAATAAACGTCAATTTTCTTGGCAAGTGGGATTTAAAAATGTGTTACATACTCTGCGCACAAAATTAAGTGTTGAAAACTAAATATCTTTTTTGTTTCACTATACCAGACCGACCATCTTCTCGAAACAGGTATGCTGCCCACCCTAGCTAAAATCCTGGATATGCCCATGCATTCAACTATTACAATTTTAATATATAATTTCTGTAAAATATCAAATTATTGATTGACTATGACTGTTTACATTTTGATGTCATTGCTGATAGTCAGCTAGCACAATAAAATGAAAACTATTTTACAATTTAACAAGTGTTTTAGGAATGGGGACATATTTTAATAAATATTAAATTACATTGTCAAATCAGTGAGAAACAAGAAGTAGTATAAATATTTATAGTACATAAAATTTAAACAATCAACCAACCTGTACTTTTAATACATATTTGTTTCAATATTTATAATAATATTATGACCTAATTTATTGTAGATGTTCAAGTTAAGGATTACTTATATCTTACCTCATCTAACACAATGATTTGCTTACGAACACCACTGAAATATATGCTACAAATACTTAGCAACTTTGTCAACTTTAAGTTTAGCATTTTACAACCTTATTGTCATCACAATGTTCACTGTTCACTTCTTAGTCCCGAGCTTATGACAGTAAAAAGTCTTTTAAGCATTGTGGCAATGGTAGGGATTTCACACATCCATTTTTCACATACTGCAGTATAGCATCTCTGCACACATTTTGCAATGTTTTAACTGAAAAAAGAAATGTGATAAATAAGAAAAATAACATCCAAATACTATTCCTGATGGATTATAGCCAACATAAATTGGTATTAAACATAATATTACACATGATATTTGCAATAATTGAAAAGTTAATTTGGTTTCTAACACTGTACATAAAGTTAAAATGTAGTCTATTGTATTAAAATATATTAAAAGTCTGAAGTACTCACCACCATATAACTGTATTATTTTCACTTGTTTGGTAGTGCCATAAACATCGACCACAGCATGCAGGGGCCCCGTGGTGTATGGTATACCTTTAGTACAAGGTCCTTGTTCTTCACCATTGATGATAAAATGCATTTCAGCCAAATCTGGGTCATTATTATTATTCTTCTTACAAGGAACAAACATAACACCGATTCGACTGCCCGCGTCCATAGGTAGAATACCTTGCGGCGTCCCGTTCTGTGATATGGTTTGCGGTTTAAAAACCAATTTTGAGACGTAGCCTCGGGGGGTTCTTACACTGTGACCGTCTCCTAGTACTGACGGTCTCGGCTCGGAGCGGCGTCTGCCGCTGGCGCCCTGGTTCACCAGCTCTATCAGCACGTTGTTCTGGCACTTGGATATCGGAAATATCCATGACATTCCAGTGTTCGCGAGATCGGGGAGGGCGTATTGAGGTAATCCTCTATCTCCCAGCGCTGCTGTTTGAGGATCTAAAAGCGTTAGGCCCAATCGCATGTGTCCACTCCATCCCCGTTCGGTCTTCTCTATTTCTACTAAAAATATTTCGCCCGGCAGCAAAGGTTTCTCGCTAAACGTCAATCCATGAGCGAAACTCGCTTTTCGGTATGCTACCGTATTATCCTCAAATAAAATTATATTCGATCCGTGGTAGTGGTGAAACCTCGATAACATGTTTATCTTTTATAGATGATACATTTACAATAAGTTTGTTATTGTTTTAATTGTTGATATTGGAATAAATGAAAGCTTGAATTGAAAACTATACAAAGAATTATGTCACTTTAGTCCAACATAAAGATGTTGCATCTTCTGCTTGATATAAAACATACAACAGAGTTCGGTATTTTCTTCTATTTATTTTAATTTTTCTTATTTTCTGAGTTCAAAAATGCAAGGTTTGCTCTATATTGCGATTCTCACTGAACTTTGACATACGATGCCCGATGGTCGATGACAGTGACAAATGTCAACACTCAACAGTATTTTATTTTTTTAGTAGGTACTAGATTTATGCAAAAAGGTTACATACAAGAGTAGTTTTCACTTTTCCATCCTTTGACTCCTGGCTAAGTGGCTACTGCCTACTGGGCAATGATCAAAATATAATATTATGATTAATGGATCTTCAAATTTCAATCATGTTACGACTTACATAAATTATAATGTAGTCACTTGTCGTTAGATGTTGTGACTTGTGAGTTGTGACTCGCAAAGTTGCAATTCACAACTTGTGGCTTTGCGACTAACGGGCTATGGGCTGCACTATTCACGACTCGCAACTCGCAAATCACAAGTCGCAACTCTCAAGTTGCGTTGCGAGTTGCGAGTTGCGACTTGCGACACACCACACACCCCTGCGCATTATATAGTGTCGGCTATACACTCTCGCCGAGACACAGCGAGGCGGCCCGAGTGCGAGAATGTAAATGGGTGCGTTCGCCTCGTCTCGCCTGTCTCGGACCCTCTCAGTCTCGGGAGCAATAATAAACGTCATTAATAGTCATTATCTGTGAGAAATAGAATTTGGATTATAACGATATCTTTCGATGCATGGTGAATGGTGATCAATGATAATTGATCGTAGATACGTTCGTCATTTTTTTAATTTTTATTGTGGAAATATTTGGTAATTACTAATTATTTATAATAGCTCATAGCACAGAGAGCTACGGCAGCTGCAAGAGAAGTGTTTTCGTCCATCTCATAGAGAAAAATAATGGTCCATCTTCTCTGAGTTCATAACTGCGATTGAACTAAGCGATAATGTACGTGATCGCACTCGGGCAAGGGGCTCTCACACGAGACTCTCGCCCGAGAACTCTCTGCGAGAGTGTACAGCCGACATAATATATGACCACGAATGACAAAGGTCAAAGACCTTTGACAAATGTCATTCATTTTAATAAAAATGGCTGTCATTGGAAACTTCATACCTGTTGTCACGCGGAATTTTCGTTTGCCTTTGCGAAATTCTATATTTACAAAGAATTATCGGCAGTATTCCATTCCAGTAACTAAAATTGCTATTCGGTGTTGTAACACACTTGATAGAAAATTACAAGTTGCATCTCCAACCTCCCAAATTAGACTACAGAGAGTTCATAAGTAAGTGTAAACAATGCCCTTTTCTGTACTTTCTTGTGCATAAATGGAATGGTACAATATCTACAAACTTAATTTCATGAAAATGATTATGTTAAGCTAACCATGCGAAGTAATAAAATAGGTAGAACTGCTGATTTTCGTGCATCATCGTATATTTGTGTTTGTTCTATTTTACCGGCTTTGTTGTTGGGAAATTACTTGATAACGGTGTATTATTAACAACTAACATCTATTAATTATTTCTATCATTAATCTAAGATTATCATATTGAGTTTTGAGGAATATCATAATAGAAACCTCTGTTAAACTCGGGTTTCGAGACATGATATACTTAAGCCCATACGATTTCAAGTTATGTCAATATAAATCCGAAGGCCACGAAAGTATCGATTCAGTCGCAATCTAACACCTATAAAGACATGTCCAGGTTTAGGAATAACTGATTTGTTTAAACTTTTTAGAACAATAAAAATTTATCAATAATGCATACTGTTTTAATATTGGTTATTCTTATTAATTTCAGTCAATCTCAAGTAATGGGTCCGCTGAGTCCATTAGATCCATCATCTTTCTCTAGACCAGGTAAATATTTGTAGTAAACTTATATTTATACTTATACTTATATTATATAGATACTTAAACTTTTTAATAGTACATACCTAATAATTATAAGAATTTATTTACCTTTTGGTAAAAATATATATTGACTATTTATATAAGTACTTCAAAATTTTATACCGTATTTTACAGTCTCTAAACATGTAACTAATAATACTGTGTTTTATTAAAGATTAACATTGTTCTTGATTATATTTCAGAGTTAGCTGTTATCAAGCATATTGACTTATCTTTAAAAGTAGACTTTGAGAAGAAAGTTCTTAAAGGCATTGCTAATTTGAAAGTTGAAGTTTTGGATAATATTGAAGAACTGGTAAGAAATATTGATTTTATTATGACTAGAAACAAATTTTTATTACTTATAACTAGTAAATAGAATTATTATAACTTGTGTTACATGTTAAAATATTTAAAAGTTTAAAACTAAATATATTACACACAAATTCAAGTTTTTAGCTTTAATGTTATGGTTATGCCCACTTTAACTTAAGCTAGAAACTTGGATTTTTTCTAAATTTCTTATTTTACCTAATTGCTCTTAGGTTGGGTTGCACCAGAGGCGTGGTTATAGTTAAAGTTAAATATGGCGTCCAAACACCCCATATTCTCATACGACATCTGTCAATTTTTCCAGTTATAGTTAAGGTTAAAGTCAAAGTTAGTTGGTGCAACCCAGTCTTAGTAAGGATTTTGTGGTCCATGTCCAGTTTGTGCCACAATAAAAATGTTATGCTTGTAAACCTCAACGTAACATTTACCAATTTATTGTGTGTTTGTTTATGCAGTCTATGATCCTAAAGATACAACCTTATAAGATGAAATTCAAGTAGCTCAGATAACTATTTATCTTACATTTTACAAGCAGATGTTGATATGGGATTAAAGTTTATCAAATACTGATAAATAGATTTGTAGTGTTAATACAATAGTTTGCTGGATATTTATATATAAATATCACTAGCTAAAAGCCAAGCTTTGTGAGGCTTCATGTTGTCACACCTTGACTGACTTTTTTTTATTTAAATAAATAAATAAATCTTTTCTCAAGTGATAACAATTTGCAATGAAAATGTTTCCTGTAATTATAATTGGTTACCAAGCATAATATTTCAATAATTTGTATAATATACTAATTACAACTAAAGTTCATTGTTATTTGCCATAGCACGACGAATATCGTAATTCCCGTAAAGACCTTATCTTTTTGGTTAATAAAATCATGTAAGTGTAACTCACATACGGTTTTGCTCGATCTAGCAATCACGTAGAGTAAAAACCGCGGCTTGGGCTTTCGTCCACACAATCAGCATTGCTTGAGTTCGAAGGAAATTAGCTACGAATAATAAAAACTAAGGAAGAGACTGTGTCAAAAAATTTGTCAAGCCGGCTCGATTTGAGCCTTCAAACTAGCTCGATGCGAGCCTTCGAGCTGTGAGTTTTGCGGTCCACACTCCACACGGTGGTTTTTGCTCGATTTCGAGTAAAACTATCGAGCAAAACCGCATGTGAGTTACTCAAACTTAATATCCATCGAAATCAGTTTGGTTATTTAAGCGTGAATATGTAAGAGATGGACACACTTTCACATATTTTAAGACATATTATATATAATACAATGTAATATTAATTAACCCAGCTATCCCCAAGCGGCAGCGGGCTGCCACATAACAATTGAAAAACTATTGTGTCTGCGATACCCACAATAGAGGTGTTAACATTGAAACTGTAATCTCTTTCAGGTTTTAGACTCAAGTGACATATCTATAGAGTCAGTAGAATCGGAGGATGGTACTCCACTGAAGTATACTCTGGGTGAGGTGGTACCAAATTATGGTTCCAAGCTGTCTATTACACTTCCGGAACCTGGAGTTTCGGGGCAAAAGTAAGATTCACTGATATTTTTAAGTATCTTTATAGCATACCTATTTGTATAGTGACCCATCTACATTTCGCAAAAGCACATAAATAATAATAACTCCCACACCGGTTTTGGTGACGGTGGCCGGTTTCATTGATAGGCCAGTTATGCAGGAGTGATTTTATAGTGCCCAAGTGTGTGCGCACGAATTGAAAATCGAACCTACGACCTCGAGTCAAGAATCACCCTCTTAACCACTGGACCACGGAGGTGTTACATATATAATGTGGCGACTGGCGAGCACAATTATATAAATAATGTGGTTTTAATTTTTAAATAATGATTATTATTATCATTGATTTGAAAGCAGTTACAAAAACAAGATAGGCCTATAACATTAAATAATATTTGTATGAGGATTTAGGATTGATAAAAATGTAAAATTATAGTATAAATGTAGTTTATAATATTTTTAAAGATTAACTGACGAAAAAGAAGAATCATTGTCAAGTTTTACCGAGATTTGTATAGGGATTCAAGTAAAGGATGTTTTTGATGGTACCACACACAAGCCAGGTGTTGCAATGAGTAGTAAAACCCATGTTTATAATGAATCAATAAAGGATGAAACTTTGAATCCCAAATCAAGTAATGATTCCAAATGTGTTTGTAAAGATTTGTGAGTGTGAGTTGTATTTTGTAGTCAATTTGAGAAATTTAGTAGTCGAATATTTTGTAGGAGTTATAAACATTAAAATAGTTGTAGAAAATATTTGGTTTAAGGCAACACTATAATGTTGTTACACTACACCAGAGCAATGTGAAACGTCACGGGCTCACGGCCAAACATTTTTGTATGAAATCATATTATTAGCTAAACTGCACTACGCGGCAGCAAAACTACACAGCATTACGGTATCACGGCAAGTGAAGTTTCGCGTTGCTCTGCTGCTAGTCTAAGCGATAAGTTGAAAATGGCGAAATATAGAGATAAGGGTCATAAAAATACGTGCGATAGCTCATTAGATTCGGGAAGACGTCTAGAAAAATGTATCGGAAGCGTGTATTAGCACACAAAAAATTGCAAAAGTTATAAGCAAATTAGGTTGCCAAAAAATGGTACTACGTTTTTTGTTAAAAACTCCGAAACTATTAACATTTAAGAAGTTTAAAAAAAAGATTCTTAAAGAGGAGGAAATTTCCATAAGAAAACTCCCGAGTCCCGGAATTCTATCTCTATTATTTATAACCCTAATTTAACGCTGAAAGTAAGCCTCAGCGCGGCATTTTTAGGTAGCGCGCGCGGCTTCAAAACCGAGCACGTCACACTGATTATTTTTTTAAAGGTATTAAATATTAATTTAAAAATTTCAAAAACTTATGGTGTATTCCGAACACTTCAAAGAATTTGCTCCCGTTGGAAATTTGACTTCAAGTTAATTTTTCAACAAATTAGACAAATGTTAACTAACGAAATTTTTTCGAACTTCCGTCCTCATTGTACTTTAAATAAAATCTTAAATAATTTTTGTAAAAATTTTTCACTTCGTGGAGCCCTTGATATAAACATACTTAACAAGATCACGCCATAAAAGTTTAAAAAAAAATAATACTTTGTTTATAATAATTTTTTAACTTCAACAAAAAACTAGAAATCCAAGTAATATTGTCAAAAAAAAATTTGTTTCATTTATTATCACGTAATTGTTTTCATATCAATGAAGGACATGTATTAACTAAAAAAAATTTTTTTTCCGCCATTTGCTAATAAAAAATTTATAAACCAATGGACTATTTCGATGCTTTTAAAAAAATTTTTTTCTTACCTTTATTCTCTTGAAAATATTATGATTTTTAGAAACATTTTTTTTGTTAATAACAATATTTTATTGTTTATAATAGTTTTTTAATATTTCAATAGTTTAAATTATTAGTTTAGAAAAAAAATTCCTCTTAAAAATCATGATTGATCGTCCTCAATATGGTTACAAAAACAAAAATTTTTTTATCAACAATTTCATTGTTTATTAACTTTATAAAAAAATCTGAACTTTTTTATATTCTTTTTCTGAAACTCCTAAAAAATACAAAAACAACGATGTGCAACAAAGTGCAGAATTTTTTTTTGAAAAGGTGCAATAAAAAATCGAAAAAAATAAATTTTCTGCACTTTTTTGTACATCGTTGTTTTGTATTTTTTAGGAGATTCAGAAAAATAATATAAAAAGGTTCAGAATTTTTTTTTCGGAGTTTTTAACAAAAAACGTAATACCATTTTTTTGGCAACCTAATTTGCTTATAACTTTAGCAATTTTTTGTGTGCTAATACACGCTTCCGATACATTTTTCTAGACGTCTTTCCGAATCTAATGAGCTATCGCACGTATTTTTATGACCCTTATCTCTATATTTCGCCATTCTCAACTTATCGCTTAGACTATGCAGTGTAGTTAATAGTTATGCCTAGCACGACTACAGTCTCACTTGTAGAATTGCAATTTCATTTATATTTTATGTTAGCTATAACTTATAATGTTCTTTTATACTAAGGCCGGTATAATAAGACTTAAGATGCGACCCGGTCTCAAGAAGCGGTTCGGTTCAGAGCCTGAACCGTGTCTTGAGACCGAGATGCATCTTGAGTACTGACTATTTATACCGGCCTAAGACTCTTATGTCTGTTTTTTTTTTAGGTTGAACATTAAGATCAAGTACACCACTTCGCCCTCTGCAACTGCTCTGCAATGGCTGGAGCCGAACCAAACTTCTGGAAAGAAACACCCTTACTTGTTCAGCCAATGTCAGGTAATATTTTCTATATTGTTACAGTATAATATCTTCATTTAAACGCTCCGTGAGAAGATCTACTGTCATACAATATTGTATATAGACTTAGCCGGTTCTCATCACCACGATAGTCCCGAAAATTGTGGTATAATACCTATGTAGATTTAATATTCAAAGATTGTCAAACAGATTATAACCAATCTTTTTCAGCCTGCGACGTAGTTATACGTTCAATATTTTGTCACGGCGCCTTTCTTTACCCAGCTATTAGGTACAAAAAGATACATCTATATCTACAGGGTGTAACAAAAACAAGTGATAATACTTTAGGGTGTGTACGTGTTCCCTGTAGAGATTTCACTGTGAAAGTAGCAGCGATGAAAGACCAAAATTTTTTTTCACTTTTGTATGGGCAAGGGCCCGAGCGTCACGAGTTTCCCCATACAAAAGTGAAAAAAATTTTTGGTCTTTCAGCGCTGCTACTTTCACAGTGAACTCTCTACACGGAACACGTACACACCCTAAATTATTATCACTTGTTTTTGTTACACCCTGTATAGTAATATTATAAATGCGAAAGTATCTCTGTCTGTCTGTCTGCCTCGCTTTCACGCCAAAACTACTGAACCGATTGTAATGAAATTTTGTACACAGATAGTCTAAAGCCTGAGAAAGGACATAGGCTACTTTTTAACTGGAAAAGGGGGTTGTAAGGGGGTGAAAATGCGTAAATTTGGTCAAATTAAGTTAGTTCCAAAAACTCAAAATAGATGGCACCAAGAGTCCCCTAGATTGCGCTATTGCTTGCTCATGCGTATTTCTATAAGAGGTGGTACCATGTTACGAGTAAATCAGGTATTTCGATTCTTTTGATTGTTATACACGTTATTAACTAATAACTCACCTGCCAACTTAGATTAGATATCAAATTCAAAAACAACAGCGCCAAAACTACTGAACCGATTGTAATGAAATTTTGTACACAGATAGTCTAAAGCCTGAGAAAGGACGGACGTTTTATTGTTGTTCATTTTGACGGGCTCATTCATGGTTTCAAGGATAACGGTGTTTATACTAACTCACTGTATATAAATGTATATCATAATATATGTACCTACCTATACATATAATAATTATATTATAAATATACATGTAGTAAAAAGAATAATTTCAATATTACAAACGTCCGTTTGTTATATTGAAATTCACTCCAATTTTATTTATTTGTACATATAAATATTTTGCACGTATCATTACATAATAATATAATATTTAAAAAAAAATTGCATCGCAATCGCGTGCATTTGTGACCTTGACATCGGGCACGCCCACGCCGCCGTCTATTCGGTGCGTATGCATGTTACTATAGCAAAGCAAGTTCATTGTAGTTCTGAATAATTATGACAGATGGCGTGCCTGATTTTACGTAATTTAAATCGTAGGCGCAGCGACGCGAAGCGACACAACCTCCCCCTGCAAAGGCGCGCAGCCGTCTGCCGCCCGCGTCCCGCTCTGACCCCTCTCTTCAAAAACAGCTATAAGTTGTCATATCTAATAAAATATTGCATTAAATAAAAAATGTAAGAAAACACATTTGTAAATGACATAAATACTCATAATTTGAGCGAAAATTTCTGGCAATATATTTTGAAACAACAGAATTAACACAATATTTGTGGGAAAATTATTGCGTTCAAATTTTTTTTTTCTCGTAAACTATACTTCTAAATTAGAATTTTTTAAAAAGGAAATGAAGGTCAATAAATTAGCTATCATTACGTATTTTATATTGAGTACTCTCTTTACATTTGAATGAGCAATGAAGGAAAACTCTGCGGGCAATATGGTATTTTCACGTAATGAAGCCCCTTAAGAGGATACACCAGGGGCTAGAGAAATGAAAAAAAAGCACGCGTAATATCTATAGCTGTCTCCCTTACCTCAAGCCTATACCGCAGAACGCGATAGAGACAACTGCAGAAAATCCAGAAAATCAACGATTCGTTGTCCCCTGATTCCTTCTCCAAAACTTAACCGATTTAAGTACTTTTTTCATTAAAGATTAAAAAAAGGCTTGAGCTGTGTTCCTATGTTTTGCTTTTTTTGTATAATCTAGCCAAATCTGTTTTCTGGACGTTTGAACACAGCGGAAAATCTGGCCATTTTTTTGGGTTTTAGAACGTTCATATCTTATTTAATAATTAAATTATGAAAAAAAAGAAAACATAGGGACATCGTATTAGTGGCCGTAGATATTCAGGAAAAAAAATTATAACTCTACTAGCATTATCCAGGGAGGAAACAGGGGACAACGTTTGTATGGAAAAAAGGGCGGTGTGGACTCCTCTTAACCGATGCACCGATTTTGTTATTTACATATTATTACGGAAATATGTATGTGCGTGTAAACATCTAGTATTTTTTATTTTCAGCCAATCCACGCACGCTCCATCGTGCCATGCCAGGACACGCCGGCTGTGAAGTTCACATATACAGCGGAGGTGTCAGCACCTGAAGAGTTTACTGTGCTAATGAGTGCCATTAGAGGAGAGAGTAAAGTGGACAAGACGACGTTTAAACAGCCTGTGCCGATACCGGCGTACCTACTGGCTATAGCCGTCGCTGTGTTGGAGTCCAGGCAGCTTGGGCCCAGGTGAGAGAGATTATGATCGTAGAAAGCAGAAACTTGTTAATCGCTATTATTTTTAAATCAATTGTAGCAAACACAATCAGAGATTTTTAGAATTGAAAGTATCTGAGATGGAATATCTGAAATAACAACAGTGGGCTTCAGTCTGACCTAGTATACCTCGCTCAGTTGCAAAAACTTCCTTGGAGGCTCCGAAGTATACTTCTATATTTAAAAGGACTATACTTGTATAGGTACTTGAGAGCATACTAAAAGTCTGTTCAGATGGAAGATGGATAATCTTTCATCTAAACAGACTTAGTATGTAGCATCAGAGAATTTAATTTTGTTGTATATGGCTGGGTTTGATGTAACGCGACCAAAGTAGGCCAGCAAATTTCTTATGAATGATGATTCATAACGGACGCTCTTTCGCACTCGGAGTACGACTAATAGCTTGAATTAACTTACTTTATTTTATATCCAAAAACTTGCAGGTCCCACGTGTGGTCGGAGAAAGCCGAGATCGAGCGCAGCGCGTTCGAGTTTGCGGAAACTGAGAAGTATTTACAAGCGGCGGAACGGCTGTGCGGGCCGTACGTGTGGACGCAGTATGACCTGCTAGTGCTGCCCCCTTCCTTCCCGTATGGGGGCATGGAGAACCCCTGTTTGACGTTTGTGACCCCTACGCTGTTGGTGAGTTTATACTCTATAGATATAGTGACTTAGAACGGCTGTGCGGGCCGTACGTGTGGACGCAGTATGACCTGCTAGTGCTGCCCCCTTCTTTCCCGTATGGGGGCATGGAGAACCCCTGTCTAACGTTTGTGACCCCTACGCTGTTTGTGAGTTTCGTGATTGATAGATTCTCTAGATCAGTGTTTTTCAACCTGTGGGTCGCGATCACCTGGGGGGTCGCGAAACTTCTGTAGGGGGGTCGCCAGAAGTCAAAAGAACTTTAGTAAAAAACAATAAAGATTAAAAATATTTATTTATTAAGTAAGAGAATTTTAACAAAAGGATATACTTACTCATAATTAATGTATGTTAATACAAACAAATTAACATAAAAATAAATCCTACGACTCATGTTAATGCAAAGGTTGTGCTTGTTTTTGATTAATCAATTTCCTTTCGTGGATCTGTATTTGCTACACCTAGAATCAAATCGTTCCCAAATCTAAGCGATTTCTTATTCTTAAATGCTTTGTAACACATACATGATAAAGAAGCGAAGGGTTGGGGGGGTCGCGAAATATTTTTTCATACCAACGGCCGCGGCGGTCGCATCATGAAAAAGGTTGAAAAACACTGCTCTAGATTCTAGCGGCTAGAACAATATTATGTCATGGCTGAGTTTCTACTAACGATAAAAGAAATAATGCGACCATTGTAACTATGCTCTATTTGAATTGTGACAAAAACTATCCCTTTCCTGGGCCTCAAACACCATACCACCATTTAAATTGGTTGAGCAGTTTGAGTGTGAAGAGGAAGAGATACTTTTGCATTTATAATTTTGGTATGGATAGATTTGTCACGATAATGTATAGGGATCTGCATTTAAAACCGGCAGCAGCAATAAGGTTTATTTTTACGAAATTAAAAGGTTTTTGATTTATTTTTATATTTCAATTGATTTAATGAAAGTTAATTTAAGGTTTACCATTTATGACGTATAAAAAAACTATTTGCTAGATCTCGATCAAACCAATTTTCGTTGGTAGTTTTTATAGTAATGTACATCATATATTATTTTTAGACTTATCATGCCCCTACTTTAGAGGTAAGAGGGGGGGGGGGGGGACACAAATTTTTCCACTTTGGAAGAGTCTCTCTCGCAAACTATTCAGGTTACAAAAACATTATATAAGAAACTTCAGTATGATTTTTAAAGACCTATCCATAGATACCCCACACCCATAGGTTAGATCGAAAAAAAAATTTTTTTTGGTTTCTGGTTTACCATTTATGACGTATAAAAAAAACTACTTGCTAGATCTTGTTCAAACTAATTTTCGTTGGTAGTTTTTATAGTAATGTACATCATATATTTTGTTTAGACTTATCATGTCCCTACTTTAGAAGTTAGAGGGGGGGGACACACATTTTACCACTTTGGAAGAGTCTCTCTCGGAAACTATTCAGGTTAGAAAAAAATGATACTTGAAACCTCAATATGATTTTCAGAGACCTATTAATAGATACCCCACAAGCATAGGTTAGATGAAAAAAAAATTTTTTTGTTTCAGTTGTACCTATGGAGACCCCTAAAACTTTTTTATAATTTTTCCATGTTTGTATCAAAATCTTAAGGCGGTTCACAGATTACATCTACTTACCAAGTTTCAAAAGTATAGCTCGTATAGTTTCGGAAAAGTGGCTGTGACATACGGACGGACAGACAGACAGACAGACAGACAGACATGACGAATCTATAAGGGTTCCGTTTTTTGCCATTTGGCTACGGAACCCTAAAAATGGACTATTATCTACTTAAGTTATACATAATTTATCAGTAATAATATTTATAACATATCTTATACATCTTACTTCAAGAATTTTTCATTTTCAGGCAGGAGACAGGAGTCAGGCTGATGTGATAGTCCATGAGATCATGCACAGCTGGACCGGAAATCTGGTCACAAACAGGAACTTCGAACATTTCTGGCTGAACGAGGGATTCACGGTGTTCCTAGAGAGAAAAGTCGGCGCTTCTCTCATCGAAAACGCCGAGGAGGCGAAAAAGAGCAGAGATTTCCACAGTATTCTTGGTTTGCAGGAGTTGAATGAAACTGTAAGTATTGGAGGTTAAAAGTTGTCTTTTGACTCCATATGCTATAGTATAGCATATGGAGTCAAAAGACAACTTTTCATTGAAAAGTTGAAAAGCAGCTATACAATAGCTATGTCCACACTATGCCCTTTCGTCTTCAATTTTCGTCATCCTTTTTTTTTTTTTTCATAATATGGCGCTCGGCTTTTTAACCATGGCCAGTGTCAAGTAAAATATGGCGGGAAAAAAAATTTTTCGTGAAAAGTTTACAAAATAAGTCGTTTTTTCAGATGATCGTCAAGTCGAAAGTCGTCTAGTAAAAGTCTAAAAAAGTAGTCAGTAAAGTCAACGAGTCAAGTTAGTTGTTTTAGTAAAGTGGTAGACCCTTTACTAAAACTTTCGATGGAGTTTTGGAGGGAACACAAAATGGCACGTTTCTTGAAGTTGTATCACTTGACCACATTTGCCCGCACGACAACGAATATTTAATGGTTAATATTCTACCAACATTACACATTAAAAACCGAAATAACACAATTTTAGGAAAATAATATAAAAACACAACGTCACTCTTTCGTATACCCAGCAAAACTCCGTCATCTTCTTTCATTCATCTTCAACTTTCGTTTTGGCGTCAACGAACGCAACGCCAACATTGTCATTTTTGAAGTTTTGGATACGGTCAGAGAGCATGCGTCGCGGGCATGCCTCACGTTCGCGCCTCACATTCGCTGTTGACTGCGCTATAACGCATGCCCTTGACGAACAGAAAAAGGCACAGTGTGGACAGAGCTATTAGGCGAGACATATCCAACTTCTATAGCGTATGACACGGCTAACGTGTCACGAGAAAATTGTATGCCGCCACTATTAAAAGTTTAAAAAAATGTGCGCCGCAATGAATCGCTTAACATGATAATATGATAAAAATATTTAGGCAGCTTATATGTATAATGTATATCTATGTATTCAATTCTGTCCACTTTTAAATAATATGTTGGACAAAGACAAAGAGACTCTTTATAGTTATCAATTATCATAGTGTAAATCACGGGCGTATATTATATAGCTTTGATAAGGGGGGGTCCCTAACGTAAAAAAGCGGCCAAGTGCGAGTTAGAATCGCCCATGAAGGGTTCCGCAGCAGCAAATAGGCAACGTGTTTAGGAAATCAAAAATATTTTTTTATACATGTACCGTACCGATTTTAATCGGCGAGGTACATATATTATTGTCGAAATTGGACAAGTAAGATGGATAGTAATGGGGGGAGGTCCGGACCCCCAGGACACCCCCCATATTTACGCCCATGGTGTAATGCAAAAATATAATTTTTAAGGTTAAAATATAAGAAGGTTAATAATCTTCTCAGATCTGCGACACTCTCGGAGTTGAGAGTCCACTAACTCGGTTAGTCCCCGACTTAAGTTCCACTCATCCTGATGACGCCTTCTCCAGGGTACCCTACGAGAAGGGCTCACTCTTCCTCCGGTACTTAGAAGATCTAGTAGGAGGTCCCGGTAAGAGTAACTTTTTTTTAATTTTTTTTTAGGTTGATGAGCTAGGAATTGAGAATCCTTTGACTCGTCTAGTCGTTGATCTAAAGGGGATACATCCTGATGACGCGTTTTCGTCTATTCCGTATGAGAAGGGATCGCTGTTTCTGCGGTATTTGGAAGACTTGACCGGTGGGCCGGGTAAGGGGATGTTTAGTTTTTTATTTTTATGAAATAAAGGGGCAAACGAGCAAACGGGTCACCTGATGGAAAGCAACTTCCGTCACCCATAGACACTCGCAGCATCAGAAGTGCTGCTGGTGCGTTGCCGGCCTTTTAAGAGGGAATAGGGTAATAGGTGAGGGGAGGGTAGGGAAGGGAAAAGGGTAGGGGATTGGGCCTCCGGAAAACTCATTCACTCGGCGAAACACAGCACAAGTGCTGTTTCATGCCGGTTTTCTGTGAGCCCGTGGTATTTCTCCGGTCGAGCCGGCCCATTCGTGCCGAAGCATGGCTCTCCCACGTCAAAAGTTAGTTTATAAGTTGTAAGTTTTGATAGTTTTATAATATAAATAAGTTTTGTTTCATTTTTCAGAGGTGTTCGATGACTTCCTTAGATCATACCTGAACAAGTTCGCGAGAAAGTCGCTGGACACGGATCAGTTTAAGGAGCATCTACTGACGTACTTCAAAGACAATAAGAACTTGTCGAATGTGGACTGGAACACGTGGTTACATAAGAGTGGAATGCCGCCCATCATACCTGAGTAAGATTTATACTTACTTCCAATATAATAATGAAAGATAGTTAAATTTAGTATACAAATGTATAATTGAATTTAGGTGTTAAGAGGATATTTTACAATTATTATAATAAACTACCTCTCAAGTCTCAACTACGATAATGCCCGCGTATATCATAGTATCCTAATAAAAAGCTGTACACCTTAATTGAAAATAGTAACAACATCCAAACCATCTATCTACCACCATTCTCAAACTTTTACATTTATAATAGTACTTAGCATTCTTTAAGTTCTTTCATGTGGCAGTATACTCAATAATAATATTTTTTACAGCTACGACACATCAATGACGAAAGCGGTCACCAGTTTACTATCGAAGCTCACCGAAGGCGACGCTGCTCTGGACTACTCCGACGTGAAAGCATTCACACCCCACCAGATGATCAACTTCCTTCAAGAGCTGATAGACAGAGACGCACTGCCTCTAGAAACCCTGAGAGCTCTCGGAGATGTGTACAAAGTGGCAAGCAGCAAGAACGCCGAAATTATATACAGATGGTTAAGACTGTGTATCAAGAGCAAAGACGAGGCTAAACTAAACGAAGTATTCGCGTTTGTTAACCAACAAGGGCGTATGAAGTATGTCAGACCGATCTATAGAGATCTATACGCTTGGGAAGATGTCAGAGAGAAGACTATAGAGAATTTCCTCAAAAACGAGAAATACATGATGCATGTGTCAGCGTATACTTTGAGGAAAGATTTGCATTTGACCCAGTAAATTTTACAATTTTGAATCAATATATTTTTATAGCCGGCATTTTTATGTATTGATGAATACAAATTGTTGAATATACTGTTTTTTTGTACACCACTATCCCCACCCATGAGTAGGAGCCTAGAATTGGCCCACCTACAGGTTTGCCAACACAACGATCCTTCCAGTATTTTATAATTTATACTCAGGATTTTATGAATAATAAAAACTAACGAATATATCTACCTAGCTTTGAACTCTCATATTATAACATCTTCCTTTTTGGAAGTCGGTTAAAAATTAGTACGTTCGATAATGATGAATGAATGCACTTTGAAATTCATGGGCTATGCGTATAAGACCCGGTTGTAAAAAAATATAGGTATGTCAAAACAACTGACAATGACTTATGACATGGAGTTTTGCCGGAAATGTGAAAAAGTGATGTTGTATTTTTGTCTTATTTTCCTAAAATAATTGTGTTAGATGGGTTTTTAATGTGTAATATTGGTAGAATATTAACCATTAAATATTCGTTATCGTGCACAATGTAGGAAAGTGATGCAATATCCAGAAACGTGCTATTTTGTGTTCCCTCCAAAACTCCATCGAAAGTTTCAGTACCTAAAGCGTCTACCACTTTACTGAATCGACTGACTTGACTTCTTGATTGTATGTATTGATTTTTACTTAGACTTACCACTTACGGCCGTTCCCAATATTTGATTTATCTCTGGTTTAGCCCTACTAGAGATAGGAACAACTCACATTAGACATTAGAGACATATATTTTACTAGATGACGCCCGCAACTCCGTTGCGCCAAAACTCATTTATCGCGGCGGAACCGTACATTTTTCGGGATAAAAAGTATCCTATGTCCTTTCCCGGGACTCAAAGTATCTCCATGCAAAATTTCAGCTAAATCGGTCCAGCGGTTTGGGCGTGAAGAAGTAACAGACAGACAGACAGATAGACAGACACACTTTCGCATTTATAATATTAGTATGGATGTCAATTCAATGTTAGCTGCGATCGGTTGTATGTCAAACAAGAGATAGATTGAATATTGGGAACGGCCGTTAGACAATATAGAAAAACGATGCTGAAAATTTTGATATGGAATAATATTATTTTCCCGCCATATATTTTATACTCGACACTGGCCATGGTTATATTATAGCCGAAGTGCCATAAGAAAGAAAAAAAAAAAGACTTTTGACATTTGTATTTGACACTGACACTATTTTATAACCTCAAAAATTGCTAATACAATATTTGGTGCTAATTACTGTTGATTTTTATGTTAAATATCAGTTATTTAATTATTTTTCAATAATTTAACTCGAAAAATTAATTGCAATGTCAGCGGCAAAACGCGTCCAGGTAACTACACAATTTCAATGTTAAATATCTCCGAGTACAGTGTTTTCAAAAACGTTATCCATAATATTTTAAATATCATTTCTTTATAATGTACATATTGGCTATTGCATATTCCAGCAATGGGCGACTTTTGCGCGTACCTGGCATATATTTGACTGCAAATGGCAAGATCCGTATCAATCTGCCGAAGTGATAAAGAAGTATTTGATGGGGAAGCACAAACCTATTTACCACCCCATGAATGACTGTGGAGATGTAGTGGTTTGTATAAACAGTCGGGACATCGCTCTAAGGGGTGACGACTGGCGTCAGCGCGCTTATTTCCACCACACTGGGTACCCTGGTGGAGCATCTTGGACATTGGCTTGGGAGGTCCACAATAAGGATCCTACTATGGTAAATGAGTGTTAATTAGTTATTTCAATATACTTGTTTTGCTAAGTTTTTGTAGCTTTTTCACTTATGCATTTTAAAGTAGTTTATTAGATAATTCAGTACACACTTGACACTCATGTAGGGTTACCAGGTCGCTAAACCGAAAAGCCAGACAAAGCAGCCAGCTTGGCCGGACATTTGTACAAAAATTTGTCTTGCTATCGAATATTTAGAATCTGAACTCTTAGTGTAGGAATATGTACGTAATTTTCTGTTTTATTAAGGACACAATCACAAAAATTATTACAAAAATTAGCAGGTCAGTACGAATATAGACGTTAAGGACAATAAAATAACATTCAATATCAGCGTGCCTTGTACAGTGGTGGTTACGACGCTCATCGCGGTCTTGATAGGGCGAAAATGTATGAAGAAATTTGAGAGAGTTTCTTATTTTTCTTATAAATGAAAATGTTATTTATTTTATATAAAATATTTAGCTATTCGTACAGGGGACTAAATAAGCAACAATTTTTTTGTATATTTACTTTCCTTCGTTCAGTGTATTTAGCTATAATGGTAACTAATCAAACCCTATTTTTTTACCTGAAAATCGCTGATATTTGAGAAAAAATGTGATAGCGTCCTTAAAACAATTTAACATTTTATTAGGTGTAAAACCTTCTAAAATTAGTAGATTTCATATAAAATTATTGATTCTAAGCTCCTTAAAACTCCTCTTAATTTTACCGGACACGCAATTAAAAAGCCTGACTGTGTTCGGCTTTATCCGGACGCCTGGCAACTCATGTAACAAAATTGCGAAAAATACTAAAATTGTACCTTCGGAAAATTGCAGATATTGTGTACATAAAAATGCCAAGCTATATGATATATCATAATAATACAATAAGGTACTGATCAGTCTGTCCTATTATATGAAGTCTGCTGTTCAAAAAAGTACAAAAGCTATAACATAAAATCTGATTAAATTATTTCAGATAATCAAAAAGGCTGTATACAGAGCACTAAAAGGTAACTTGCAAAGACGTCACTCGATGGAAAGGCTTTTGATCTATCCAGGGGAAGATATTCCTCAAGATATAGTTGAAAATGTCACTAACCAAATAAGACAGCTTAGAGAAGTTCCGACGAGACTCGATCACATACCCAAAGAGGAAGTCGAGAAATATCCCAAAGTTATGGAGTACCCGGAAGATTATGTTCTTAAATAAATTATATTGTTATTAGTGTAGATAAGTTTAGTTAATAAAGTTATATGAACAGATTTTTTGCTACTAATTTCTAAAGACTTATGTTTTATAAAATATGTTGTGGTAATAACTTACGATTTTTTAGCTCCTCGTTTTGTAGGTAAAATAAAAAAAATTAAAAACTTAAAACATACTAGCCCTAACATAATTATCTAAACAAACTGTTGTAGAGCTTATTCCAACTAATTACTATAGCTATATATTTTTACTACTTGATAACATAATATTATGCAGTTTTAAACTGTCGGTTTAATAAATATTGAACTTAGTTTAATTTCATCTTAAAATCAGAACTCGCGAATTAAGGCGTACAGTATCTTCGCGAGTTTTTAAAAATAATTGTTGCAAGATAATAACAAAAAAACTTTATTAGGGTACTAATATATTTTAAGTTTAAACAATGTCGTGCGCATCAATGGGTACCCTCACGTTCTTCAAGTCGAACGTGGCTGGAGAATCGACGAATTTCACGAACCTCATCTCAGCATCTTCTAAAGCTGGAAGCTCCGGTGCAAGTACATCAGCTCCGATAGGCTCGGAGTATTCCACTATGTTCACTGGCTCAGGTACAATCTCCTCAGCAGCAAGTACCTCATTAGCTACGTTAGAGGGCTCAGAATATTCCACTATGCTCACTGGCTCAGGTACAATTTCCTCAGCTTGAGGTACAATCTCCTCAGCAGCAGGTTCCTCATTAGCTACGTTAGTGGGCTCAGAATATTCCACTATCTTCACTGGCTCAGGTACAATTTCCTCAGCAGCAGGTACCTCATTAGCGGGCTCAAAATATCCCACTATTTTCACTGGCTCAGGTACAATTTCCTCAGCTTGAGGTACAATCTCCTCAGCAGCAGGTACCTCATTAGCTACGTTAGAGGGCTCAAAATATTCCACTATGTTCACTGGCTCAGGTACAATATCTTCAACTTGAGGGACAACTTCCTGAAGATCAGTTGGTGCAGGAAGCTCAGGCAGATCAACAATTTTGACAGCTTCAGGAGCAATCTCAGAATCAGAAGGTGCATTCGCATTAACTTCTTGGATCTCTGGCATGTCAAGGAACTGGACCTCGCTTATTTTGAAGTTGGGGAGATCTCTCAAGTTCCTCTTGGGAATGGGCAGATCTCTCAAGTTCCTCTCGGGAATGGGCAAATTAGGCATTTGGGGGAGGTCCCTCCACACTGGCATGAAGGATCCAGACCTGAGCATCTCCACTGGAATGGGGATCGGTCCATCGGGAATGATCACCACTTGGGCATTTTGGAGCGGGATGGCGGATGCCACCGCGAACAGCGCGAAACAAATTAAGGCTTTCATTCTGGAAAAGAGTAAAAAATCATGTAAGAGGTGTTTTTGAGATATTATCTATGAAATGTTACAACATGGTTGTATGGTAATATTCCATTCTTCGAGAAGTATCGTCGATTTTAATAATACTCTACTCTCTAGATGTCATGAGGAGAGGGGGAATTACAACTATTGCGCGAGAACCGTACATTTTGCCACAATAAAACTTTCATGTCCTCTCCATTAAGTATCTCAATACCAAATTTTATCAGAATCTGTTTAGCAATGTAGCGCCTAGAGTTACCAGTTAGGCATAATTGCGCATTCATAACATTAGTAGGTAGTACTAGGTATAGGTAGGTTGGTAAAGTTTTTTCGCTAGTACACATTCGTGTCGATTATTTCTAAAAGATAAAGCTATGATTCTTCTAGTTTTCAAACAATAGAAAATTACAGTCTGAACTTGGGTTACACAATCTTAAACAATATTGCGTATAGAACACTCACCTCATATAGTCTCTTGTTTGATGTTATTATTGCACATGGACAAACTCATATTTATAGGCAATCGATTATCTATTGAGAGCCAGATAGCTTATCTTTTAGTCCTTATTAGACCACGTATAGTCTTTAGCCATCTAGAAAGTCTATTCACCTGTTGGAAATTACGTCCACCAATAATGATTGTTTTACCCAGTAGGATTATCTTATACCTACGATAGGATTATAATAAATCAATTTGATATGATGATTGATATAATAAATCAATTCTTTTAAATATTATATAAGTAAGAAGTTATTGTTTTTTAATTATTTTCCGTTACAATAGAATATATTAAGTACTACAATCATGGGCGTACCCAGGTTCTGGGCCAGGGGGGGCAAATTAATAATTTTTAGTTGTTATAGATAAAAGTACTAGATAATATTATACTTAGTAGGGACGATCCAGGGGGGGGGGGGGGGCAGCTGCCCCTAGAGCTTGCTAGATCAATGTTGATTTGACATTTCATGAGAATACAGTTATATATTTTTTATAGAAGACGGAACGGACGGACGGAGACGGATTTTTTTTACCAAAATCACGAATCACGATCCACGTACAATGACTGAGCTTTACTCGGAAATCAAAATTTAATTATCTTGTTGTTTCCTATAGATAGTATAATCTGATTAGGGTAGATAGTGTTAAGTCTATTTACAATATTGATTCAATCTGGTAAAATGGTGATCATAATTTACAATAATTTTATTTATGACCCAAAAATAATGTCTTTTCTCCGCTAGATGTCGTTTCTTTAATTCGATTTTTTGTTGCAATGAGGGTTGTTGAAATTCTATTTGCCACCAGGTGCAGCCATCTGACGTAACAAAACTTTGTTTCTTATGTCAGAGGGCTTAGAGAAGTCGAGAGAGGCAGGAGGCTCATAAGAAAACAAATTTTCTTATAACGTCATTTGATTGAGTCGGTTAAGCAGTTCAAATCGACGTCTTTGGGTTCGGTTTAGACTTAGTGCAGCCGTATAGCCGTCAGGTCTATCATGTCAAACTGCTGTCTGCTGGTGGCAACCCTCATTTATGCGGTCTCTCCACTTTGCCACATGACAGATTAATAATTCAAGCGATTACAAACGTGTAGAGCAGGGGTTCCCAAACTTATTTTGTCTACTGCCCACTTTGAGAACAAATTATGTTTTAGCACCCCCTTTGTTTCAATTTAAAATGAATTCAGATGAAATAAATAACCCCCCCAAGCCTCTACCACCTCTACACAACAACACCCCCATTTTTTTTACAATTTACCCCTTTAAACCTTCAGCGCACACAAGGGGTCGTTATCGCCCACTCTGGGAAAGGCTGGTTTAGTGGAACATATTCGTCTGTTTGCCCATGATCGGCGTCGATTGTTTATGCTACTAACAGCTTAGCAATCATGGTTATTCCATCATGGCTTTACCTGAAGAGTCTTTAGGGTTTCAAACCGAGGACATAGCGCGGACTTTTTAAAAATAGTAATATACAGTAGGTGATAAAATAGTATGACAATAAGTATGTATGATATTTTTATTAGGATAAAAGTACAATTTTCTATTACTCCAAATCAACAGTTAATCATACTTTTGAATCTTTACCGTTTATATATTTGGCATTTTATTTATAAAAATAAAGTACATTAGGCTTAAGCGTGGCCTAATGTATTTTTTAAATAATACGGTCAAAGAGAACATATAAAAATAAAAAAAGTGGAATTTTATAGACATACAAGAGTGTTTTGGCGCGTTAATGAGCATGCCATGTAGATACAGTAAACATGTGTCACTTAGTTTTTATTACGGTCACACGCAAAATTATACTTGGACATTAAAAGACAACCACTATGTGAAACCACTATCTTAGAAATTATTTTATAACATGTCTGTCATTCCTATTTTTTACACACCAAAAAACTCTCATAAGCTACTTGTAAGTCTTAAATTATATGTTATAGAAATAATTTTTAAAGTACCCCATTGAGGTACTAGACACAAAATTTTGAATAATTAAAATATAAATTTTCACACTAGGTATGCATACTTTACAAAACTTATCAAACATATCTTTGACCGCATTATATTAATTATACTTATCTCGATTGGAATACATTTAACATAATATTATAATACCATTACGATACGTATAAACAAAACACTTATAAAAATATGATAGACGATTATAACTGTAATTTATTTTACTTGAAGAAAATTCAATTTGTTTATTTTTAAAATATTGAAGAAATAAGGCTGGACGCACACATGACTCAGACTATGAGATATTATTTTCGTCTTACATTATTACTTAACCGACTTCCAAAAAAGGAGGTTCCATGTTCGGCTGTGAATATATTTTTTATACAGTGAAAATATGTAAGTGAAATATGTTTTTAAATGAAAAAGCGATTATGACTTCACAAAATACACTGGGATTTAAAAGCTAAGTTTTGACATTGCATAGAATATTATCATAATACAGTCCTTATATACAAATGTTTTTTCTTTTGTTGTTTTAAAGACACATAACATTTACAACAATTCCACATAGTTGACACTTATTTTAAAATAATGCAAAAAAAAACAAAAATACACATTGTAAAAAAATGATATTTACTGTTATACTTACTGTCTTATAGATCTTTTAAGCGTTTAAAGTAATATTTGATATTTCTTAAAACTAATTTTATATCGAATGTAAACAATATACTTTTAAATCTCTCTTTAAAAATTTAATACTTTTTTTAATTAACTAACGCCAAAAAGTAAAAATACAACAGAATCAAAATAACCTAAATCATATTTTATATCAATAAAAATATTAATGACTCTACTTCTCAATAATTTTAAGTCATGGAAAAAACCAGCGCGGCGGCCCAATTCTCGTAACAAATCGAGTACGACATACGTATGTGAATCTAACACAATCAGTTATGAGAATTAGGCTCAGTTCCTGTATTATTAAAACACAGCCAGAGATCCTTCGAAGAAAGAGAAGGCTTACATTTTCTTTTCCCAAATGAAAAAAAAAACATCCGTACACTAAATGTTGCTAGACAAGCGTACAAAATTGGAATAAAATACTATAAGCATTCAAAAAATTAAATAAATGTTTTTATACTTTATACAGATGAAAACTTGTTCAATAGTGTACGCCTTCCCTTAGCATAGAAAATTTCAAAAAAGAGAAAGGGAGATCGCAGACGACAGACTTTTCGTGCGATCGAGTCTGCGGCGCCTAGGGAATGCAATCCCGCAAGATAATTTCAATCCCGGTATTTGCGGGACTGAATCATCACAATCCCGCTGTATCCCGGTATTTGCGGGATCTCGCAGGGTGGACATAAACTTGTAAAATAAATCGTTCTAATGACTTTACTTGATATTTTATTCTTAGAAACTCAAATAAAACAAACTTTGTTAGATACTTTTTTTACAAGGGTTTATTAATACTTCATTCTTTAGAATATATAAAAATAAAAAAATAAACTTTTTGTTTGGAAACGGCTACGTAATAATAATAGTTAAAAAAATAAGCTTACATTTTAAACTTTCGCTTTGCATTATAATTACTTTTTAATTGGGACTTAACGCGACTTATTTAAGTAGTAATGCTACTACGAGTACATACCTTTTCTCGACGTTTCGGCCGTGTTGCAACGGCCGTGGTCACGAGGGGACTGATGGTCAGTTAAATAAGTCGCGTTAAGTCCCGATTAAAAAGTTTAATTATAATGCAACGCGACAGTTTAAAATGTTATCTTATTAACCGATACGGGCCGGATATTATTAGAAAAAAAAGAGTCCCCTCGTGACCACGGCCGTTGCAACACGGCCGAAACGTCGAGAAAAAGTATGTACTCGTAGTAGCATTACTACTTAAGTAAGTCGTGGGAGAGCCATGCTTCGGCACGAATGGGCCGGCTCGACCGGATAAATACCACGTTCTCACAGAAAATCGGCGTGAAACAGCGCTTGCGCTGTGTTTCGCCGAGTGAGTGAGTTTACCGGAGGCCCAATCCCCTACCCTATTCCCTTTCCTACCCTCCCCTATTCCCTTCCCTTCCCTACCCTCCCCTATTACCCTATTCCCTCTTAAAAGGCCGGCAACGCACATGCAGCTCTTCTGATGCTGCGAGTGTCCATGGGCGACGGAAGTTGCTTTCCATCAGGTGACCCGAAAAAAAAAAAGTCGCGTTAAGTCCCGATTAAAAAGTTTAATAAAAATAAGCTTATTTATTTTCAGCTTTTATAAAAATTATTCATTTTATCCAAATATACGGAAAATTGTGCTAAAAGACCCCGTTACATACATGCAGCTCAAGCTTATAAAAGTATGTTAAAAAGTTGTGTCTGCCAAACGACTCCTGATATTCGACACAAGGTAGCCGGCAGCTGAAAAAGATGGCTCAGCTTCAACGCTGGTTGCAGGAACATTATTGTCATTGAATTATAGGTAAATTGAAGGCAAATAATTGTTTGGTGGGCTGCTAGTAGCCAGTTCACGCACCTCCGCGCGCACGTATGAATCACGCTTCTTTGTAATCCCGCCAGTCCCGCGGGATCCCGCTAAATTTTCGACCGGGATTAGTCACGCAAAATGCATGCGGGATCCCGGTATTGCATTCCCGCCGGCGCCCATTCAGTCGGCATGGCCCGGCCATGCCGACTGTATGGGCGCCGCAGACTCGATCGCACAAAAAGTCTGTCGTCTGCGATCTCCCAAAATCTTTTTTACAACTAAATCAAACATTATAAATGTTGATCGAGAAAATATTATACTCAATAATTATTATTATTAAGAGCAAAGTCTTCAAATACAAATACTAAACTATAATAACTGTTTAAAATACAAAAAAGTGCGATACTGCCAAACCAAAAAATAGAATATATTGACTTAATATTACCTTACCTAGACAATTCTTATCGAATAATGAATCTATTTAAAAATCTGACTGAATACACAACATACATTTATTTATAGATTCTGATAAGTATTGCACTTTCATAGACAGTTTGGTCATTTTAGTCTATGAATTTTTAAATAAAAGATACTTTCAATAATATTCCGTTTAGTTATTTTACACTAAGTTTTTATGGGAGTAAAATCTTTGTGAAAGGATACTAAAGGCAGAAGTATTTTATAAGCTTAGGATTATCACAAAGAACAATAATATAAATGATCAAAATGCATACAGGGGAAATATGGTTTAAATGTCACAGTTATAACTTATAACATAATATTTAAAACGGTGACTCATAAATCATAATGCATCGGTGAAAACGCTTTTATATTAAATAATACAATATTATGGGTCTATAAAAGATTTAGTGTTTGGTAGCTGTTGGTGAAAACGAACATTATAGTGCCTTAAGAAATTGATATAATATTATGATGGATTTCGTTATGGCAAAATTGACAAGATAATAAAAATATGTTCAAATTAATAAGTTGTAAGGCTCTCTGTGATAATCTTAGCCTTATGTTTTGGAATGAATAAAAACAATATAACGTTAAGCAGTCTTAAGGAGTCTCATTCACAAAACATGGCGCTGCAATATATTTTATATTTTGTTATTTTTATCATAAAACTGACGAGTTGAGATATCGATGGTAAAACACCCAATTATATTTCGAAATTCCTGGCATTTTTAACAAAAATCTAAGGTGTCAATAATATCATGACTACCAACCATTGGCCCTGCATAGAATGGAAATATAAATGTCGAAAATTTTTTTTACAGAAGCGCCATCTATTGTCGAGTGGACGAACCTCAAAACTGTTGTTGCTTTTGGCGAGTTGTCGAGTTTGGCGAAGTTTAGGACTAACTCTGGGAACCTACGTCAGTCTCCCACTCATTTGATGGCGCGCGCCTCCGGCAGAAACGCGTCCCAGTATCGGATGGCCTGAAAATGACGTATATATTACAGTATCACAAGTGGCACATTGAGTTATCCAAGTTTCTAGTAAGATTATTTTAAGTTTCTTGTGAGCCTCATTTTAACACCTCATGAAGTTCAAAAAGGCCCTGATCTAGTCCTAGAATTCACTGGTACATATGCCCGCTAATTATTTTATTTTGTAAACTTTAAGGCGTAGTTGCTGTAATTTTTCATAATTTCATACATAACTTAATATATTTATGATAATAATAATAATAATAATAAATATACTTTATTGTGCACACGTTAAGAAGAAAATTACAACATTTATTAACTAATACAGTGTACTACAATGGCGGCAATGATGACGGCCCTACGAATAATAAAAACTAAGGAAAAGTAACTCCGTCAAAAAACATGCTCCACAATACGTCTTGTCAAAAAATTGTACCTTAGGTACACATTTCAATACATTTGCAATAGGTGGCCTTGAGCGGTACTAGGCTGACGTTACAGTCATGACAGTTCGAAAGGAACCAAATTTAAAACGGTAATATTATGGGCGTTACGTTTCCTTAGTTTTTATTATTCGTAGTGACGGCCTGTAGTACCCGGTAAAGTTTTTTAAGCCTATGTTCGTACCATAAAATGTCATTGTACTTTTTTATGTTTGGTAAAAAAAAACAAAACTCTTACCTGTGCCTGATGCCTCATATGCTCCTCAAGGTACCGCAGCACAGTAGCTCGCAGCTCCTCAACCCGCGCCTCCTCAAACCGTTCCAACTCCTTCTTGATCACGCGAGATATGAGATCGAACTCCGCTTGATTACGCTCCACTTTGGCTTCCCACTGTAGGAATAAAGTTAATTTGATGAAATTTGTTTTAATCACAGACATAGATCAAGATAGATGCCGCATGTGTATGTACTTCGCGTGCCATATCGCGTCCCCAAACGACGAGCAATGCTCGTCTTTCGAAAGTCTATTCTTTAGTCTGCTGTCGGAATCGGACGTCAATCGGAATTTTAAAATGCCTAAATGTCTAAAAGTGCCATATTGAGTTGTAGAAATTCAAATAGAAACGTTGGTCTAGATAATGGACACGTTTCTTATCATCGGCACCACACAGTAGGTAGGAAAAAAGTGGCACGCTCGTTTTCATACAAATGGAGCGACATGTGGTATCTATCTTGATCTATGTCTGTGATTTTAATTATAAATTGTACGACTAGAGATAGCTGACGAATTCAGCTATCTCTTATCGTACATTTTATAATTAAAATATTTTTCATCAATCACTTCAATAGCTTTGGTTTTGAAATGAAACCACAGTTACGTCCCGCTATAATTTTTCAAACTTTTTACTTTTCAGTTTTATATTGTTACGGATACGGACACACACTGCCATCTAAACCGTCAAACCAGCGAAACTTATCGGGGGAACACAAACAACATGAAACTCCTACTCGATACTAGATGGCGTTAGGCTTCCAGAAATATTCCACACTTGTGCGCGCTTGGGTACATCCCAGAAAAAAATGTTCTCGTACAGTCTAGGACTCACCTCGGCCCATATAAATAGCCGCAGGAAGACGAGTCGGAAAAATCAGTTCAGTTCGAGCGATCGTCAAGGCGACTTCGGAGTGAAAACAAGTGATCAATAGTGAGTAAACCAGTGAAACCTACGACTTGGCTACGAACTAGGACAGTGACAGTGCTTTGTGTTAGACCTGCTAGTGATTCATAAGAGTCAGCAGGTCTTTCTCTCCAAATCCTTCGAACCCTAGCACGTAACAATATAATGCTTTATTGTGAATATAATCCCTGACAATGTTTGTATCAAAATCGGTACTGTATTCCTAAAAAACGATTTAACATTGAAGTTTCTATTATAGTGGCTCATAAGTCGTCGGGATAAACATTATTTCAGGCAGTGCCAAATCTAAGGACACTTCTATTTATAAATCCAGGGCTGAAATTAAACAGAGTGTGCCATACCTCAACAATTTCATTGGCGGCTTGTTCAATCTTTTCCTGGCGGTTGGCGAGCTCGGCCTTAGCCTTGTTCTCTCTCCTTTTGGTCAGCTGCATTTGAGCGTGTTGCCAGTTTTGGAATACCTACAAATTAAGTAAAAAATTAATAATAATCTACTTTACTTTCAGATAATATAACAGTAATTAAAATTTATTTTACAACTATAGTCTGTAAAGAAAGTCATGACAGGCGGGAATTTTTTAAAATGAAATAAAAAGTTAGAGAACTTTATATTAATTCGAGATAAAAATGTGCAAGGTGACAATATTAAAAATGTGATAAGCGTTCTCTGTGAAAATACAAAGAAAAATTTTTTAAGCGTGATTACGTTTAGAAAATTTTCCCACCTGTCATGACTTTCTTGACGCACTATAGATATTTCGCATTTACGTTGCACCAAAATTCATTAATCATCGTACAGTTTAACCCGAATAAAAAATATTTCATGTCATTTTTCAGTACTCAATGGAACTCATTAACTATCTAATTCAGAACAGCGGTCAAGGCACAAAAAGACACATTTTCGCATTTATAATATTAGTTACAACTATCTAATTATTATTAGTTTAATATAGATCTATATGGCCCTTTACAGCATATGATTTAAATGTTAAAAAAAAGATATTACAGATTTAAAATTTGCGGGACGTAGCTTTTGCGGCGGTACCAACCAATGCGGGCCACGGGTAGTAATGAATATAAATCAAAACTACTGAATCGATTTTTTAATTTTAATCATTTTTTCAGTGAGTGACATATACTATACTATAATATTTTATAATTTAAAAATAAAATTTAAAAATAAATCATCAATAGATTACGTAATATCATGTAATATCAAAATGTAGTGTAGATTTAAAAATACTAAAAAAACACTTACCTTTACTCTCTCATGGAACACATCCTTGATAGCTCCGATGAGCCCCAGGTTGTCTTTTATGTGTTCAGTCAGCACGTAGAAATCAGTGTTGGACTGTTCATTTCTCAAATGCTCTATCTGCAAAAATATATGTATACTTTATTCATGCTCTGTAAACTGTAATGCTAAGTACTCACATACGGTTTTGCTCGATAGTTTTACTCCAAATCGAGGAATAACCACCGTGTGGTCCGCAAAACTGACAGCTCGAAGGCTCGCTTCGAGCCGGCTCGATGGAATTAAATATGTAATTTCCTTCGATTCGGAGTAAAACTATCGAGCGAAACCATATGTAGTACTTAGTCTAAGAGGGAGGGCTCTGTATAGAGTAAACAAGACAGTGGTACTTTTATAAGTTTACCCTTTTTGAAAAAAAAAAACAAATTACAACCTTTTTTTTACATTACACAACTTGTGCGTGGCGTGAAAGGGGGAGTGCTTATATTGACAGGATGATATTGTGCACTTGGCAAGATGGCGCGTTATTCTGATAGTAGATACTGGCAGGATAATATAAACAGCTAATAGATGATATTAATCTATATATTAATATGCGAGCGAAAAACTTTGGAACCCTTTTTACGAAAAATGCGGAAACGTAGGAGGGTGAAATTTCGCACAGTTGTAGTTTATGTAGAGAAGGAGTGCATCGAGCTAATATTGTATTAAAATTATGCTTTTATCATACATTATTTAAATAAATAAAACATTACACACACTACAACGCGCACACTACCATGTTTTGACTGACAAGCCTATATACACGAATCATACTCTTTTGTTTATGGTTGAAGTCTGTTGTCAAATTAAAAATGGATTGTTGTTTTTTTTATTCAATTTTAAAAGTCGATACTTTAAACGGGGAGCCAAAAAAGAAGATAATTAAATTCAAGGTCGAATTTCGACCATTGGGCGTTCTCTAGTAGTTATAATAACATAAACAGCTGTCACGTGACACTTTATAAGATACAATTTTTACATTTTGCCCACTATCCTTGTAGCACTATACCTTCTCGTGCAGATCAGCCAGATGTGACAGAGCTCTGGACAGCGGTGCGTGCGGATCCGCAGCGGCCGCGGCAGCTAACGCGCGCGCCGCGTCGTGTCCCCTCGCGGCCAGTTCGCGCCGCTCGCCCGCCAGCGCCTCGCACGCGCCGCATAGACGACGAAGCCCCGCCTCTAGAGATTCGACGCGGGCTATGCGCTCCTCGAACCACTGTAAAAGTATTTAATGAGTAAAATATTTGTTGTTATTTATTAATTATTAGTTATTACACATAAAATGTAAGGACATTTAAAAATATATAAATCTCAATGAATCTCACGATAATTTAGCGTAGCATCGCTAGCGTGACAATTTGGTTAGACGATGTAAACGATTAATAGATAAGAGTTCTAAAAAATAGCCCTGTCCAAAGAGAATGCAAAGAGATCAAAGTCATAATATGTTTCCATTTAACTCTAGGTACTGAATTTAAGACATATTGTAATTTGTAAACTGTTACTAAAAATTAGTGAAATCTTTTTATTGCCTCATCTACTATGTATTCCGTTTTTCAAGCTACTACTACAACTTCGGTTTCAGTTGCTGTGAGATTTCCATGACTGTTACAAATAAAATGAACTAAAAACTCACAGGGTCAGACTCGTCCATCTTGTAGGTGATCTTGTTGACTGTCTCCCCCACCTTGTTGAACAGCCGCAGCATGCCCGCGCCGCTCAGCGCTGACGTGCTCGTCGCTTTTGGCAGCTCCGTGTCTGTAGTAGTGTTTATTTAGAGTTGAGACAACGGTAATGAAACCCCAGACAAATAGATATATAAAACATGACAACCTGTTTTTGTAAGGGGTTAAGTGAAGAATAATATTATCGTACAAATTGATGTGTGGACTAAATTAAATTCTAATCCACATCAGTGGCTTTATGAAATATTTAAAGTTATGCGCTCCACGCACTGCGACTGCACGATAGCCGCCATGTTGGATCCGTAACATGTAACAGTTGCAGCAACTCACCGGACTCGAGGAATTTGCGGAAGTCGGGGTCAATGCACAGCACGGGGTGCTGCGCCACCCGGTTGAGAAACCGCGCTCGAGGGCCGCGCGCCGTCGCTCCACGCACTGCGACTGCACGATAGCCGCCATGTTGGATCCGTAACATGTAACAGTTGCAGCAACTCACCGGACTCGAGGAATTTGCGGAAGTCGGGGTCAATGCACAGCACGGGGTGCTGCGCCACCCGGTTGAGAAACCGCTCGAGCGCCGCGCGCCGTCGCTCTACGCACTGCGACTGCACGATAGCCGCCATGTTGGATCCGCAACATGTAACAGTTGCAGCAACTCACCGGACTCGAGGAATTTGCGGAAGTCGGGGTCAATGCACAGCACGGGGTGCTGCGCCACCCGGTTGAGAAACCGCTCGAGCGCCGCGCGCCGTCGCTCCACGCACTGCGACTGCACGATAGCCGCCATGTTGGATCCGTAACATGTAACAGTTGCAGCAACTCACCGGACTCGAGGAATTTGCGGAAGTCGGGGTCAATGCACAGCACGGGGTGCTGCGCCACCCGGTTGAGAAACCGCTCGAGCGCCGCGCGCCGTCGCTCCACGCACTGCGACTGCACGATAGCCGCCATGTTGGATCCGTAACATGTAACAGTTGCAGCAACTCACCGGACTCGAGGAATTTGCGGAAGTCGGGGTCAATGCACAGCACGGGGTGCTGCGCCACCCGGTTGAGAAACCGCTCGAGCGCCGCGCGCCGTCGCTCCACGCACTGCGACTGCACGATAGCCGCCATGTTGGATCCGCAACATGTAACAGTTGCAGCAACTCACCGGACTCGAGTAATTTGCGGAAGTCGGGGTCAATGTACAGCACGGGGTGCTGCGCCACCCGGTTGAGAAACCGCTCGAGCGCCGCGCGCCGTCGCTCCACGCACTGCGACTGCACGATAGCCGCCATGTTGGATCCGCAACATGTAACAGTTGCAGCAACTCACCGGACTCGAGGAATTTGCGGAAGTCGGGGTCAATGCACAGCACGGGGTGCTGCGCCACCCGGTTGAGAAACCGCTCGAGCGCCGCGCGCCGTCGCTCCACGCACTGCGACTGCACGATAGCCGCCATGTTGGATCCGCAACATGTAACAGTTGCAGCAACTCACCGGACTCGAGGAATTTGCGGAAGTCGGGGTCAATGCACAGCACGGGGTGCTGCGCCACCCGGTTGAGGAACCGCTCAAGCGCCGCGCGCCGCCGCTCCACGAACTGCGACTGCACGTTCGCCGCCATGTTGGATCCGTTCGCTGCCTCCGTGGATGGTGTTGACGTCATCTTGAGCTTTGTTGTTCCTGTCAAAAAAGAAATGTTAATAATATCGATACAAAAATTTAAGATTAAGGAAAGCTGCAATATTAGACATACAAAATTACGTAAGCAAGTAGGCAAAGCACATAGAAATTAATAAATTTAAATATTATGCTACTCATCTTTTTCAACGACATTATTGAAATCACACTTTCAATATCATAATTCATGAGCAATAACCAATTTGTAGCATAATAAAAATTATCAAAAAACCAACTGACCCACAATACTCTTCTCAGGCGCTGGTGGTATGATGCGACCGGAGCGTAGATATTTTTCTGTCAGTTTCTCATGTAGCCCGAGGAAGTCACTAAAACGCCTGAGAACAGCAAACTCTTGCTTGCTGAATATCGGCATATTTGTTTTGGTGAGAACTCGGTACGCAACATAAGAACTCATCATGCCTTCACCAATCTTTTGAGGTTCAGTTACTGTTATTATTATATTATTAGCTCTTTCTGTTGCAATCTGAAATAGAAACATTTCTCTACAAAAAACTGAATCGTTATTATTACAACTAATTTCAAACTGTGGAGATACAAGCAATGTTTATTAGACAGTGAAATAAGATATATTCTTAAAATCTGAAATTTGAAACCAACATTTTTATGTATTGTGTAGTATAATATTTCATATACCCAGGGCCGGATTATCATTTTTTATGAGTATAGGCCACTTTAACTTTGCTGCCCCTATGTACGAACTTTGCTGTCATCCTAGGACGCTGCCGCCCACAGGCCATGACCTATACTGCCTATACATAAATCAGGAGCTGCACATACCTCTTCCATGATTGGACTGCCCATGTCGGATGTTGATATCTCCCCGATGTTGGTGTTTTCCAGAGTCTCCCTGACTCCATTCACGTCAGGATCAAGGCTGACTTCCTGTGAAACAAGAATAGATATTTCTGAATATAATCATTTATCTACAACTAGATGACGCCTGCAACTGTGTTGGTGTCTAAACACACTAGGCCGAAGTTACGTGGCGTAAATTGCGCATGATTACGTCCGCAATGTCAAACGCATACAAAATACGGACGGAACGCGACGGAATAGTGTGTCATCGGTAATTTAAAATACATTGCGGGCGTAATCATGCGGAATTTACGCCGCGTAACTTCGGGATAGTATGTTTAGACACTTACGCCAAAAGTTAACTGTTAATCGGGACTCTGGGACCAAGTATTTTCATACCAAATTCCAGAAAAAAAAATTGCGGTTTGGGCGTGAAGAGGTGACTGACAGACAGACACACTTTCACATTTATAATATTGGTATGGACTATGGACGCTACCCCCATTATTTTCTTTTAATATATTACCACAGTGAATAAGTTAGACAATTTTTTCTTTGTCTGATATGATAGAAATAAACTAGAAAACAAAGGCAAAACATCATATTGCTTATCTACTGTGTAATTATTTTTATGAAATAAAAGATTTTCATGTGTATAAAAAACAAAAGTAACATTTTCACTTGAATATTTTAAGGAATTAAGGTATTTTCGCAAGTGCAAAGCTTAAAAGAAAACAAACACTAACACAAAAAATAGGATACATCATGTTAAATGATGCTAAAGATGCACAGCCATATTCTACAGGACTAAACATTTTAAATACATATATTTCTTACTGCCCACAAGATAAACTTTATTAAAGTCAATACAAGATATTTTAATTATCTGAATAAACTCTTTACTTCTACGATAACTCTATCATGATTCATGGATATATTATTTATTATACTTTTGTTTATAACTAAAGGTTTTTGACTATTAAAAAAAAAATTTAAGTGTACAATAACATCAACAAGATAACCTGAGCTGTTGAAAGTAAACTACAAAAGATAGTTAAAGTTGTTTTATTTATTAACTATGTACCTAATTAGTCAAGGTAATTAACATATACATTTAGCTTAATAATTTTTAACTTTCCAAATGTATGATAAAAATCTTAGTAAAAGTTGGCATTTCAAAACAAATTTAATATTGCTTCAATTTCCAAGCGGTCGAATTCGACCGCGAAAACAATAGATTTCCAGGAATCCACAATTGAGGCAATATTATTGTTTAATCCAGCAGTCAGCAACAGGCGGAAATGTCGAATCTCAGACCGCGAAATATTGTAATGTATTTTAAATACAAAGTATTAATTAATACATACATAAGGTATAAGTACCTTAATAAATTAAAATAATATTTTAAGCTACATAGGACAACAGCTGTTTTTTTTGGACCTCGTTAAAATTTTCCCACAGTATCCAGACCCTATTATTGAATCGTGGCCGCTTGGGAGTTGAGTTGTGTTAATTAAGAAAGAAGCAAAAAGTTTTCTAACTACTATAAAGTCTTTATTATTTGTATCTTTGTTTCTTCTTTGGACTACAGTGTTATTAGTGTTCAGTTCTATCAAACTAAAGGCAGTATTATTCTGGAAAGTAACCAAACATGTGTTTTAGATAATAATTTATTTATCTCTAATTCTATTTTACCTTTTTGTTTTAAATTATTAGGAAAATTCTAAATAATTGCATGTATCAAAATAACAATGTTTGTTAAATTTTGTCCAAAAAAAAAAAACTTTATTACAAAATATTATTATGGAAATACGTCGATTAGACCGGTTAAGCGGCTTAACTTGTTAGTTACTGCTATAAACGTTTCTAATAATGTAATTTGTGTAGAAAATGTACATGTAGAATGATTTGTATGTATGTAGCATATTATTTCGAAGGGGCGTCAACTCGAGGGTCGTTGACGCCCCTAATAATTGTTAGCTCGTTCAACGTATACAATAGCATCTAAAGTGATTCTCATAAGATACCTGTACCGCTGAAGCGAATAGATCTTCATCATCCCTGTTTTCACTATTGATTTCAACAGTACTAAACGGAGCTTCTGTGTTTTCCGACATCGTTAATTGATGCACAAATGCTAAATGTCCACACTGTATCGGTTTTATGAGTCTAACAATCTATTCAATTGTAAAAAACAAGATAACTTTCTGAAACGATGACCGAGAAATTCAGATGTAAAATTTGACGTTTGACAAGTGACGTGCAATTGACATAGATTTTTTTGTACAAAACTGGGCGCAAAACAAGTCACTTTGTCCAAAAAATAAAGAGCATGACTATAAAACCCAAAATAAAAATTTGAACCCTACTAAAAGCCCAAACCATTAAAAATCTTCTTTTAAAATATAATATACTCATTTATTATAATCATAATTATACATTAAAATGACGTAGGTATATAAAAAGTATTTGCTAGCTCTTGCCTCTTAAAGAAAAAAACACACGACACGTCAACAGATTGTTGTTGTCAAAATTTGTCAACAAACAAATGTCAAAAACTGGTCAAAACACAAAAACCAAAAAGTCAAAACAAGTAAAAATCCCAAATTTTGTGTGTCCTACTTGCAAAATCCTTTCTAATTTAACACGAATGAATTAATAGAGCAGTAAAATGAATAATACGGAGAAGAAAAATAAGATTCCGGCGGCACCAGTTCTAGTAACCAGTGGTAATCTGCTATCAAATGTAGCTCCGCCGACGCAGCTCCCAAATTTTGTAACAAGTGCGCCAGCGCCAAGTACACAAAATGCTGAAGTAAGTTTCTTTTAATTCTTGTACTTTAGTCGTTTCATTATTCGAAGTTGTTTATCTTCCACACTGACAAGGTGTTAATCTTAGTAAAGTAAACAAAACAAATGATGATTTCAGGCAAGCTCAACAGCAGACAAACAGACTGCACAAGCAAAAGATGCAGAACAGCCTGCACCTGAACCTATGGAGCAATCTCCTCGGACTCCAGAAAACTTCAGGTACCAATTTGGTTTAAGTACTAGAGGCAATTTTGCTTTATACAGTTATACTGTTCATGTTGTATGTTGTATAGATTAAGTTATTTTTTTTTTTTTTTTTTAAAGAAGGCAGGTCACTGTAGCCCTGACGTCACTGCGACCCATGAGGATCTATTAAGTTATTTACATTGTAAATTAAATTTTTTTAAAAGACAAATTTTCCACTTTTTTACTAAAAAGTGGCCCGTGCGAGTTTCTTACGCTGGTTCTTCACGCCGGGTTAGTTCCCGAACTGGTGGTAGGCAACATGTAGTTCAACGTTGTTAAAAAACATTTGATTCAAATTTATTCAGAAATAAAACAATTTTTATTTTATTTTTTATTTTATTTATTTATACAATGTTTTTGCTTATGTCTAGTTTATATGCTAAGAATAAATTTATATGCATTATTTATTCCTATAATTCTATTGGGAAAACTATTTTCAGCCCTGCTATACCATTATGTAAAGGAGAGCCAACAATGCCGCTAAGATCTCCGGAAGACTCTCAGGAGACACTATCTACAGCTTCCTTACCAGTTACACCAGAAACAGATAGAATTGGTAAGTCTTAGAAAGCTATGTAAACTTTTTGTTACAGAAATTAATACCAGATTTAGTTAAATATAAGTCTGGTTGGTTTTATTATAGTAGCTTGAGCAATTTTTAAACTTAAATACTCCATTAGTAAATCAATTTTATTAAAGTAGTATGAAATTTTTTTTTCAAACTCCATTGATAAGAGGCAAAGCATTATTTTAATGGTTCTGTTTATACATAGTCATCTTTAATCTTTCATCTCCCAAGCAGCCTAAGTGGGCCGCGATAACAATAGAATATTATTATACTACAACTATTGTGTCTGGTTTTCCCACGATTGTGTTATTAATAAAAAAAGGACAATTATTGACCTTATTCCAGGTGACATAATGCCTGGAAGTGGTCTTCTGACATGGGTGAAGGGAGCCGTGTCTACTGGCGGTATCCTGCAGCGGGTGGCTGAGAAGGCCAAGTCATCAGTGGACTCCATGATCACTACCTTGGATCCTCAGATGAAGGAGTATTTGAGTAATAACAAACAGAAAAATATTCTTCAAAATCATTGAACTATTATTACTACGTATAGAAAAGATACAGCAAACTTGTTTTTTGCGCTGTGCATTGAAGCTGGAAGGCATCAACTCAAAATGTCACTTCATGTAAAAGTGTCGCCTCTGTCATGGTGATATTGTATTCTAATGGTATTCTATGACTAGTAGTTGGGGCATAAATTTTGTTTGCGTCGTCTTTTCTGTATGTAGTAATAATAGTTTAATGTTAAAAATTAATGTTTACAAAACAGTGTTTATTTCTTTATTCTCACAAACTGTACTGTAAATAGAGAAGAAATATTTTTTTTGTAAAAATAAACTTAATTTTTTTTATGCTTTAGGATCAGGTGGTGATTTACTAGTGGTAGTTGCTTCTGACAAGGATGTCAAGATATCACCTGTGAGAGAAGCATTTCAGACTGTGTTTGGGAAAGCTACTGTTATGTATGTACTATTTACATTGTATAGTCCGTGAAATCCACGAAGACGCGCCCCACCACTTTTTGGGTGAGCATTTTTCCCTTTGACCTTTTCTTTGCTTTTTCTTAATTGGTCTATTTAGTGTAGTGTGAGCGTGCACTCATAGGTAATTAGCGTGTACCGACAACACTCAAACATTGGCGAAAGCTTGCACACATATTATACTATAAACAATTAGGAGGAGTAGTGGTGCGCGTCTTCGTGGATTGCGCGGACTATATACTGTAGCATACATCAATTTAAGCTTGTGTTTTGTATCAATAATTACTATACTATGTTAATCTCAGCTGGCAGCAGCACTTTAAGTGTAGGTTGAAAATAATTTCCTGAGAAACAGTAATCCAAATTTAAACCTGATATGGGCCTGACTTAAATAAAGTAATCCATTATCATAAGTCATGACATTAGGTATTAATTTTAACTGATTCAACGCGCGAGAATCATGCGTCTTTTTATATTAAAAACTAACCTTAGTAGACCTTTCTCCAGTCTCAAAGGATTTGTTTCTAATTTGATAAAAATCTGATTTTAGGTGTTTTGCGCCTGTAATCTGAACCATCATAACATATTTTAGACAGACAAACCTTCCCATTATAATATTAGTATCCATTTCAGAGGCTACGAGGCTCAGAGCGACGTCACCGCGGCACAGCCAGTCAGCTACGCGGCCGCGTACGCTGCGGCGAAACAACGCGTAGCGTATCTGCGGTCCGTCCGCGCGGATCTGCATAACAACGTGCCCGTTGTCGCTATAGAGAGCTATATACAAGAGGCAGTTACAGACAGGTATTGTATAGTACAGAAAAATAGACCGATGAACAAAATATTTGTAGACAGCTATGTACAGACTACAGACTTGCAACATATTACAAATAAATAAATGTTCAATAATTTACTATGTTACCTACTACGGCTGTTTTCGCACAGGGCCTACAGTCAGAATGTAAATTATATATTGTAGAAAACATAAGAGCCAGTCCGCGCACACGGCACGTTGCGTCAGCGTTGCGTCGACGCAACGCTGCCGTTTGACGCCTAGCCGGCCACACGGGCGCTGCGTCATCGCAGCGTTATTACGAAGCAGCAGTCTTAACGTCAACACCCGCTCCCGCTTCGTCTCGAGGGCTACTGTCCGTCATGTGTGCGTTGCGACGACGCAGCGCGCCGTGTGAACACTAAGTTATTTGTATGTAAAACAATACAACAGCAGCGCTGCGTCGACGCAACGCGACGTGTGGACTGGCTCTAACCCCGTATCCTGTCATTTCATCGATGATCTGATCGTGGCTCACAAGTCACAACACACATGATAGGAAAATCTGATCGCGGCTCATGGCGGTGCTTTTCCTATCATGTGTGTTGTGACTTGTGAGCCGCGATCAGATTTTCCTATCATGTGTGTTGTGACTTTATTTAGTTATTACAATTAACTTCCAGATGGTTCGAGCAATCCCTGTTACTCCTCTCGCAGCCGTCGCTCGGCATCGAGCTGCAGCTGGTGTCGCAGGCGACGCCGCTGCCGGCCGCCGCCGCCGCCGCCGCGCGTGCCGCTACGCCCTCCGACTACGCGCACGCGCAGACCGGCTACGGCGTCACCGTCGGCTCCGTCATGGCCGACAGTCTCCAGGTGTGTACTACTGTCGCTCGGCATCGAGCTGCAGCTGGGGTCGCAGGCGGCCGCCCAGGGCGCCACATAAATTTTTTAGCTCTACCAGCTCCCTGAGCGCCGAAGAAGTCTCGCCCAGGGCACTGACAGTGCTAAAGGCGGCACTGGTTATTTGGTCAAGTTTTATTAAGTTAATGTTAGTCGAGGTTTGTCGGCTGAACTTGACCTGACATAACCCGACCGAATTTTATAGGTCATCCTTCTATCTATGAATTTTGTCTGAGCCTGTAGACAAGTGGCAAAGCGCTAACGCTAACGCTAGCGCTACAAAATGTATGCGATTTGACATAAGACATCGCTTCGCTAGCGAATACTAATGTCTAATCCATACATTTTGTAGCGCTAGCGTTAGCTTTAGCGTTTTGCCACTTCTCTACGGGGGCTGATAGTATTATTGAGGATGCAAAGATTCTCAGTGGCGTCTCATCGTCTCGTCTCGTCTCGGTGGTGTGGAAATTGTGAAATGTAAGACCGACACTTTGACAGTTATTTTACGCAATTTATGTCAGTGGTAACTGGTAGGTAGTACGCACCTGCAGGTTATATATTCACTCGTAACGTTTTGTCCAGGTACCGCACACACAGTGGCAAGAAGCGACGTGCGGGGTGTCGCGGCGCGAGCTCCTGCTGCTCGCGGCGCGCTCGATCGCCGGCTCGTACAAGAACTTACTAGCTGTGTCTGCTGCTGAAACTTGAGAGTAGTTGTGTAAGTTTAAAATTCAATTTCACCAAGCATTGTTAAAGTTAATGCTCGAATTAACATCACATTATCTCTTTTCGTCTTTCATATGAATGATAGAGAAGATATGACATTTTAACAAGCTGTTAACACTAATGTACGTTAGGGAAATTGGGCCTAAAGTGATCGCACATTTATCGGCACGCACGTACCAAACGCGTCGCATTTTAGAATTCGTTGTATGAAATGATGTAAAACCTCGCACATTCGTGACGTGAGAGAGCCATGCTTCGGCACGAATGGGCCGGCTCGACCGGAGAAATACCACGTTCTCACAGAAAACCGGCGTGAAACAGCGCTTGCGCTGTGTTTCGCCGAGTGAGTGAGTTTACCGGAGGCCCAATCCCCTACCCTATTCCCTTTCCTGCCCTCTCCTATTCCCTTCCCTTCCCATACCTACCCTCCCCTATTACCCTATTCCCTCTTAAAAGACCGGCAACGCACCTGCAGCTCTTCTGATGCTGCGAGTGTCCATGGGCGACGGAAGTTGCTTTCCATCAGGTGACCCATTTGCTCGTTTGCCCCCTTATTTCATTAAAAAAAAAAATTCGTCCGCACCGTACGCGCCGCATTTCGTGTACTATGCGGTGCGTTTGGCGCGTACGGCGCTGACAAAATATGTGTAGATCGCTAGTTTTCTAAAACATATCCGGGCAGGCCTCTCATAGAAAACAAGAAATGGAACAACAAGAAATTCGGTTATCGCGCGGGAACCGTACATTTTTCCAGGATAAAAAGTATCCTATGTCCTTTCCCGGGACTCAAAGTATCTCCATACCAAATTTCAACAAAATCGGTTCAGTGGCTGGGCCGTGAAGAGGTAACAGACAGACAGACAGACACACTTTTGCATTTATAATATTAGTATGGATGCTTGAACTAATCTATGTACAAATTTTGAAAGCTTAAGACCCAATTTCACCAACCTCTGTTTGTTAAATCCTAACAAGGCATTACTTAACGGACCTTGGAAAATTAAACAGACTGTTAAAATACTTATGTCCCACAGTAAAAATGTAACAGCGGATTAGTAAATGCAATGTTAAGTGAACAACGAGTGAACAACTATCATTTCATTCATTCTTATTATAAGGCGACGAAATTGCAATGTACAAGATTAATACGACATGTTTGCTGCAATGTGTCACTTTATTCCATAGTAGTATAATAGTAGATAACGCGACCAAATTAAAATATCACTGATCGCATAGATTTGTTACGCTATAATAGTTCTTAATTTACTAGGTTAATAATTATTATCTGTCAAAGCTGAAAACATGAATCATAATACAAACTTTTATTTACATATTTCGGTTTGGTAATTTTGATACAAGTTAGTATATTTGCAATGTCAAGGAAAATCCAAAGGCTGAATTTTTAGCAAAGTGAAAATAAATAATTATTCATAACTATGAAAATAATTAATAATAAGGACGTAGCGGAAACATGGCGGAAAGACTCAAAAGTCAAAACAGATTCTTTTATTGATATTGCATGTTAAATTGTCTTTGAAAGTTGTTATATTGACTCATATAACAGCCTGTTAAATATTTAACGGACCTCCATAGCAGGAATTAAATTTAACGCCATGTTAGGTGATTTAACATGACATTAGGGAATGGTGGAACGCTCGATAGCTCTAACAGGCCATTTACTAATTTAACAAGCCATTACATATTTATTTAACATTGCTTGATGAAACTGGGTCTAAATCACTCTCCTCTGTTGGCAAAATTGGAATCCCTTTTTTTTTTATAGAGGTCTTTTTGATTAATTATTCTGTGGGTAATTCAAAGATAAAGATATGATAAATACTGACAATGAACTTTCATTTAGCTTTAGTCATTGTTGAGAAAAATCGATATCGCTGCAGCCAAATTATCAAGGCGTCACCTTAAAGTACGTAACTCAACGGAACTCAAGAGTTTAATGACGATTTAACTTTTGTACGGGGCTTACGTCTAAATCTTCATTTAATTACAGTTTTGTAATTAATATTTGCTTCTGTTAATTACAAATTTACAATTAAATATCCATTGTAACCGTTAACTACGCAAACATTTGATTTTCTTTCTATTTGTTATAAAATAGTTTAATATACTCCTTTATTTTCAGGTGGCCATATTGTTATAAAGACTAAGAAAGAAGATCTACGAAAATATTTTAGTATGATATATCATAATGAATATTAGTTAAATATATTGTATGTTTAAACTTTTACGGTCTTACTACAAAATATTTAAACACCTGTTGAACAGTTGATTAGAGAAAAATTCAGTACAAAATGGTCTCCAAACAACTGTTCAACAGATGTTTAGTTTTTTGTGGTGAGACCGTCAGTTTTTAAGTGAGATAATATTGTATATAAGAAATATAACAATTATAATGAAAATTGTTTTTCTATAACTCTTGAGGTGGGATATGTTATTTTTAGGATTATAATTATTATTTAAAGATGATTATTTTTTACTTATTATCTAAAGATTCTTTTACCATTTTAATTTATTTTTCCGCATATTAGTCCGTGCAATGCTAGGACGTCCGCATAATTTATATCTTATGAGATTACTGCATTATACGGTATACCTAATTTACTTCATACCTGCTACTATTTTTTTCAAAGTTTTTCAATAGCTACTTGCTAGCATGAGGTAGCCTGATGATTTCCACAATCGAACTATAAAACATAATCAGTAAATGAACATAAAAATATTTATCGTAATCGCCGCAAATAAGGTAGTAAAGTATTGTAAAGATATTGAAGATTACGTTTTATTTTAGTATTGGCCGACAATGGCGAGAATTTTTTGCACTGAAGAGAGCAATAGGCCTTAAACCAGGGGTTCCAGGTATCCATTTAAAGTGGATCCAGACGAAACAAAATTACAATATCACCTCCAAAGCCTCTACACTACGCCCCCATTTTTCTGGGTCCTACGCCGCCCTCCTTTAGTCCTTCAGCTCCCACAAGGGGACGTTAACGCCCATTTTGGAGAAGGCTGGACTATTGCAATGTTTTTTCACGCTAAAATGCAATACCAGTATAGACAGTTAAGGGGGCGACTAACCCAAAATTTTCGATTTTATAATTCATTTTTATACTTGAAAATAAACCCTGAATTGTTTCATTTTCTAAAATTAGATACTACATTATATTTCCAAGAATTCGATCTGAGCAAAAACACGATATCTTAAAATTTTCTCGATAGAAAAAAATCATAAAGATGCATCTAATTTTCACAAATTTTTCATTTATTGTCATAACCGTGCATTGAACTAAGTTAAATCGGTTTCTCAGTTATAAAATTTTATAATTGAGAAACCGACCTAGCGGATTTTTAAAATGTTGTATATTTATCGAGTTATTGAGAAAAAACTAATTTGGCGATGAATCCGCGTCGTTCCTTTTCACCTGGCATATAAAAGACGGGCGTGAGTGTGAAGAGAGAAGGACGATGTTTGATTTTTCGGGTTAGTCGCCCTCTTAACAAAAAGTTTTGTTCGACGTTTGACAAAGTTCTGGACGTGTGCAACATGTCGGATTCTGGTCGTATTGTTTACTGTATGTGCTAGTAGCGCGATCTGCTCCGATCTTTGAGTAATAACTAATATGTAACTTCCAATAGTGTTTCAGGTTGAACAAATACATAGACGTCAATGTTAGTCTATGTAAGCACACACAGAAACTTTATATTAAGTCTCTATGTTGGGCTACGATTGATAACACAAATTTAATGTCGACTATGAGCAATCATAATTTAAAGATGTGGCCCATTGGCGGTTGGCCATTACTTTATTTTTCACAGAGATTAGTTCAAAGCGAAGATTTTACGATTTAATTAAGTACCTAAACTATTTTTGCCCTGAACGTCTACAAATTACATATTTTCCATCATCATAGGTAGGTTTAGACATAAAAGACGGTACAGATAGCCACAAGTTCATATTATATATTACTAGCTGTACCGGTGAACTTCGTGTCACTTTAAAACCTTCCCTGGACTTCTACGAATATTTCAAGACTAAAATCAGCCCAATCCGTTCAGCCGTTTTCGAGTTTTAACGTTACTAACACAATTGAAAATATATATTTATATTATAGTATTAGTATGGTTTGAACCTTACCATTTGTTAAGAAGCCCGACATCTCTGATGTCTATCATTGTACTTATGTACTTAGGTACGTATAAATATGGTAATGATGATGTATAATATGGAGAGTGGACATTGGACACATATATTTATTACACATATTCTTAAGAAATAATATGTTAGGTAATTAGGTATATAGCTTATAGGTAACATTAGGAATATTACCTAATATTAGCAAAACATTAGTCTCTGGCTGCAGTCGGGCTTAAATAGCTTGAAACGAAAATAAGACTGATTAATGATCATCTTCTATATATCCTGAGATAGGAAATATCTCAGATAAAATATATGGTAGAAAGTTATCAAATTATGATGCGCCTGTAAAGTTGATTGGATTTCAAGTATAAATGCTCAGATCTTCGGGAACACAGGCATATCGCTTCAACAGAGCTCGGTAAGTAGACGATACACTTAAAATTACTTTTGGACTTTGCCTATCCGAAATCTCTCCGGCCAGAAAGGAAACAATACTGAAAAGTACAATATACAGTGTGTAACAAAAATAAGTGATAATACTTTAGGGTGTGTACGTGTTCCTTGTAGAGAGTTCACTGTGAAAGTAGCAGCGCTGAAAAACGAATTTTTTTTTTCACTTTTGTATGGGCAAGGGCCCGTGCGTCACGAGTTTCCCCATGCAAAAGTGAAAAAAATTTTTGGTCTTTTAGCGCTGCTACTTTCACAGTAAACTCTCTACAAGGAACACGTACATTTCCTAAAGTATTATCACTTATTTTTGTTACACCCTGTAGAGCTAAAAATAAAAAACGAGCGTAGAGTAAATTGCTGCTGCAAGTTCTACCCCGCGTTCCAATTAGCGTTAAAAACGATCAAAACGCTCAAAATAGGAGGCATTTTGAGCGTTTTGATCGTTTTAACGTTAAATGGAACGCGGGGCTAGTGTACTCAATTTTTACCTCTATATAATATGATATCTAAGAATTTCAAAGTTTGTTCGTATAGAATAAGCTCGTAAACTACTGGGCCGGTTATGATAAAATTTGGCACAGACATAGAGTAGACAACGAGCAAGGACGTAGGATACTTTTTATCGCACAAAAACATTCGATTACCACGGCGCGTTGCGTCAGCGTTGCGTCGACACAGCGCTGCCGTTTGACGCATAGCCGGCCACACGGGCGCTGCGCCACCGCAGCGCTAAATTTATTACGAAGCAGTCTTAACGTCAACACCCCCTCCCGCTTTATCTCGGGGGCTGCTGTCCGTCATGTGTGCGTTATTTGTATGAAAAACAACACAACGGCAGCGCTGCGTTGACTCAACGCTGACGCAACGCGCCGTGTGGGCTGGCTATTACGCTGTTTGTCATCGCGGACCCGCTTACATCCCGCTTTCTCCACAGATAACCAATTATGAAATTCCTCGCCGCCTTCGCCGCCATTTTGGCGCTGTCCGCCGCCTCCTCCCGGTCTACCTGGACCCTGCCGGAGATCTCCGCCGCCTTGGAGAACCCCACCACCAACCCCGCCCTGATCCCCTACCTGGAAGCCGCCCTTAACGAGATCATGGCCGCCCTGTGGTCTGGACAGCAAGTTGTAAGTATATAAGTGTCTAAACACACTAGGCCGAAAATACGCGGCCGAAGTTCGGCATGAACCGCATAATTATGCCTGCAAATTGCAATGTATTTTTTTAACTTGCTCTGTATGTAAGTATGTATGTTATGGTGGAATTTTGGGCCTCAATTTTGAATTACTTTCATATATTTAACCGATTGAGCTGACATTTTGCATACGCGTTTAGTTTGGATGACCATGCATGATATGGTATGTGACATCACTCTAAATCCAATATGGCCGACCATCCAAGATGGCGAAATTATTTTCTATGCAGTCCTACAATATTATCTTATATCTTTAAACGAGCGATTCTTGTAATCTCGGAATCGGCTCCAACGACTTTCATGAAATTTAGTATATAGGGGGTTTCGGAGGCGATAACGATCTAACTAGGAATCATTTTTAGAAAATGTCATTTTATCCATGTTGTATCGAATACCGAGCAAAGCTCGGTCAAATTGCTAGTGGATATTAAATGAAAGGGTTTTCTGAGAGTAACTCAAAAACGAATGACATTATTTTCTTCTTTTTAGACTATTTAAATAAAAGCTTTTTTGTTTATAATTTATTATATAAATTATTGATCATACACCATGCCGAAATTACGTCGCGTTATATTGAATGCGTAGCTCATTGCTGACTTAGCGTATTGCATCGAGCCGGCTCGATGTTTCCTTCGAACTTAATTGACGCGAGCCGTCGAGCTTTACTCAAGCGTGTGGACATGACTTCGAGTGGCGCGACTCGCGAGTCGACCTTCTCCTGAACAACTACATCTTTAGCTCGAACGGTTCGGTGAATACTGAACGGCGATCTTACTCGATAGAGTATACTGCCCCCCTAGACAAGTGGCAAAACGCTAACGCTAACGCTAGTGCTAACGCAACAAAATGTATGCGATTTGACATAAGTCATCGCTTCGCTAGCGAATACTAATGTCAAATCCATACATTTTGTAGCGTTAGCGTTAGCGCTAGCGTTAGCGTTTTGCCACTTGTCTACGGGGGCTGTATGGACGAAAGCCCAAGCCGCGGGTTTTGCTCGACGTGATTGCTCCATCGAGTAAAACCGTATGTAAGTAAAAATGGTAAAAGGTATCTTATTCTAATTTTTAAACAGGGAGCCGTAGCTCTACCCCTTCCCGCTGAGATCTCCCCCGCCCCCGCGGTCGTGGAGGAGGCCCCCGCCGCGCCCGTTGCCGCCAGCCCCCTCGTCCAGATCATCATCAACGTCAACCAGCAGGTAAGTTCACAAGTTTTGAGTGAAATGAGTCAAATCAAATCAAAATATTTTTATTCAGAGTATTTTTTTTACAAAAACATTTCCGAACGTCAATACTAAGGTGCCTACCACCCGTTCGGGAACTAACCCGGCGAGAAGAACCGGCGTAAGAAACTCGCACGGGGCCATCTTTTACTAAAAAAATGGAAAGTTACAATTTAAAACATATATAGTGCACCAAGGCTTTAAATAAATATGTCAATGGGCGCTGCTGGCAGAGTAGACAGAATGATATCTATTGTGCTGCTGGTAAAGGAGAACTGTCAATTGACGTTTTTGTATGAACCAAGAGCTTTTCGAATGAAACCCGGTAAAGCTATTGCAGTTAACAGCATACGTCTAGTCGCACGCACACAAACAGCGTGCCGAAGTCTGCCGAACTGAAACGACGTTAGACGAGTGTTATGTTTTTTTCGTTACGGACTTTCTTGATTCAGTCGCCGCGCTGAAAGCCCGCGATAAAAGCTATGCAATAGTTTAACAATGTTGGTGTTCCTTATAATAATTATTTTTAACTCTCTTATAAAATGTTTCAATGGCTACAATTACACCAGTTATAGGTCAGACAAATCTTTATTTCATTTTTAACCGACTTCCAAAAAACGAGGAGGTTATATTATGTTCGGCTGTGGTATTTTTTTTTGTTATTCGTAGCATACAGCGTTTTATTACTATAAACTGTGCAGCCCGATGAAACAAAACACTGCTTTAATAATAAATATATATTCATATTCAGAACACAGTGATTCATTTAGCAATTTTTATTTGATTTTTATTACAAGCGATTGATAACATACTCCAAATCTCTTAAAACTTTACTTTGAAGTCACATCTGAAGTCTGAACTCTAAATATACTCACTTCTTGTAATTTCTGATCCGCCAAATATCTTAAGAGGATACACCAGGGGCGAGAGAAATTGAAAATAGGTATTTGAAAATGTATTGCTGTCTCACCAATCTCAAGTCTCCCACCGCAGAGCGCGATAGAGACAACACGACAAAAGTACTAATAAAAGAACAGAAAATCTTCGATTCGTTGTCCGCTGATTCCTTCTCCAAAACTTAACCGATTTAAGTACTTTTTTCATTAAGAATTAAAACAAGGCTTGAGTTGTGTTCCTATGTTTTATTTTTATATTTTAGCCAGTTTTGTTTTCTGGGTGTTTGAACACAGAGGAAAATCTGGCCTTTTTTTGGGTTTTTGGACGTTCTTATTCTTTTTAATAATAAAATTATGAAAAAAAAGAAAACATAGGGACATGCTAATAGTGGCCATAGATATTCAGGAAAAAATTCATAACTCTACCGGCATTATCCAGGGAGGAAACAGGGGACAACGTTTGTATGCAAAAACGGTGGTGTGGACTCCTCTTAAAGCATTCCGATAAGAACCTACTAGAGAAGAGACGCTAAGTAATGTAATACCGGCCGAGGCTTAAGACGAGAGCACTCTACCGGGTATTAGCTTCAGATCTCGAATTTTCAAACAAGATGTAGCGTGTGTCGAATATAAAGGTTATTTTGTAAAAGGTTTCGATGGAAATCACCCTTTAAGAAAATTGTAAAGGACTATTGTACGATAATAAATTATGAAATTAATTTGTTATAGTCCGTGCAATCCACGAAGACGCGCCCCACTACTCCTCCTAATCGTTTATAGTATATTATGTGTGCAAGCTTTCGCCAATGTTTGAGTGTTATCGGTACACACTAATTACCTGTGAGTGCAAGCGCACACTACAATAAATATACCAATTAAGAAAAAGCGTCACGGTCAAAGGGAAAGATGCTCACCCAAAAAGTGGTGGGGCGCGTCTTCGTGGATTGCACGATTTGCACGGGACTATATCGAACAGTAACATTTTCGGGATAAAAACTATCGTGACTTTATTCAGAATCGGCTCCAAAGCTTGCTCTTTCAACTTCCTCTGACCTCTGCAATCTGCATTCTTATGCAAAGGTAATAGGCAAGTAGATAGACAGAGAGGTGCACTTTCTCATGTACACATAGATGTAGTTTTTAGCAATATTTAAACGTGTTTTTACTTTTTTTAACCAATGATTTTTTTCAGTCCGCTGATGCCGTCGCTCCCACCCCTGTGCCCTCCCCCGCTGCCGTCCCCGAGATCGTCCCCACCCCCGTCGCCGTCGTCGACTCCATCAACCCCACCCCCGTCGTCGTAGTTGATGAGGAGATCGTGCCAACCCCCGTCGTCGTAGTCGAGGAGCCCGCTGAGGAGGTCATCCCCGCTCCCCCCACCATCGACGTCAACCCCGCCCCCGTTGACGTCGTCGAACCCGTCGACGTTAACCCCATCGACGTGATCGCCGTGGCCGCCCCCGAGGTCAACCCCGTCGACATCATGAACCCCATCCCCGTCAATCCCGCTGCCGTTGGTGACATCTGGGTTTAAAGACTACGACTACTTTGCAACGAATAAATGATTTTTGAAGATAACTATTATATTGTTATTAAGAAAAACCCAATGACTATAATTATGTAGGTAATAGGGAATATTATTATTATTATAAGCCTAAACTGTCCCAATGCTGGGCAAAGGCCTCTCCCAAAGATTTCCATCTGTCTGTCTCCTGCGCCACGTTGTTGTCACGGTGTGTCGGGGGACCGCCAAGTAAACTGCGACAAGAGCGACTTTTGCATTTTGTATCGCCATAATAGTCGCTAATTCTCTTCGGGTCGCTGTAAATAGGTGAAATCAAACACATCACATTAGTGGTCCCCCGTACAGTAAGTTGTACCGTGGTTGTAACACAACTTATAAACTTCCATAATAATAATAATAATAGCTCCCACACCGGTTTCGGTGACGGTGGCCGGTTTCATTGAAACCAGGCCAGCTACGCAGGAGTAATTGTTATAGTGACCAAGTGTGTGCGCAGTACACAAGGGCACTCTCTTTTCCTTTACTCTCATAACCCAGTGGGACGGACGACCGACACGACTGGCGAGAGATCAGGCGCAGGACCGACTTTTTACATGCCCATCCGACGCATGGATCATCTTACTTGTCAGACAATCGGGTGATCAGCCTGCATTGTCCTAACCAAACTTGGAAATAACATGTTTCCAACGCGGGAATCGAACCCACAACCTCCGAGTCAAGAGCCGCGCTCTATACCACTAGACCACGGAGGCGACCACGGAGGCCTAAACTTCCATAGATATCTACTAATAAGTATTAAGTACTTAATATGTGAGAGTGTATACTGCCTGTCGGTCTTTTCAATTTCACGCTTAAACCGATTTTGACCCATCAAGCCCCATAAGCTCACCGGTGAGCGAGTCACAATAGAATTCCAAGAATCCACGATCGAAGGATTAATGATGTAGGTTCCTACCCTACTTACATATTACACAATTTTACCCCCAGAAAGAATTACATGGCTATTACTTCCGCTAATAAGAAATCGTCATCGATCTGTCTGTCTGTCTGTCTGTTTCCGCTTCACGCCCAAACCGCTGAACTGATTTTGATGAAAGGTATGAAGATACTTTAAGTCCCGGGAAAGGACATATGATACTTTTTATCCCTGAAAAATTTACGGTTCCCACGCGATAAACGAATTAATTATTGTGCAACGGAGTTGCGGGGACCGGGGTCATCTAGTACTTATTTTATAAATCGTGGCCCAATGCGACGAAAGTTGGCCTTTAAAAGGAGGTAAGTACTATATTATATACCACTCGAGCTATCCTAAATTTGTCAGTGTTAATCCATACACGCAAGTGGGTCGTAATGGGGTGAGATGACACAGGTGTTTTCGCCGATTGGGGTCCATTACACGGTGCAAAGGATCGAATTCCCATGAGATGATGAGGACCCACGGGGTAGCTGAGTACAGAGTGACAAAGCACACAATACGACCCTTGATATAAATATGTAGTACTTTTACAAAAATTTATGTAAAGTTATTTTTTTAATGTATGTAGTTACCATAAGAGAAATTGATTTAAATATGCATTATATAGCAAACTAGTCGGGTTATGTCAATTCAGTATTAGTCGTGAATCGTGATCTGACGTACTGCGACCAAATTACGTAGGTCTGCCATCTGCCTATGAGTCAATTTCATTGAAGCTTTTTCTCTAATTTTCTGCAAGTCACGCAGGAGTATGTTAGGACGAGCACTTTTCAAACAGCCCTCGTGTGGTAGACGTTTCGTGCAGCTCCGCCTGTGTAAATTATGAATTTTACGAAAACCATACATTTTCCCTAGAAAAAAAATAGCCTATGTCCCTCCATGTGGTCTACTGTGCCAAATGACATATAAATTGCTACTGCAATTCGTGGGATAAGCCCATTCAAAAAATCCCCGTTCCTTCGCTCCTATTGGTCGCAGAGTGATGTTGAATTTTACGTTTAAACGCAGTTCATGCAAACCTTCAGAACTGGATATTTTCTCAAGTAACCGCCACCGAAACTCTATAGTTGCTGGGCGTTCTCACCTCTATAGGGGTCATATACATAATACAGGAAAGCTTTTAACTTCAAAATGATGAAAGTCTGACTGTCTCTTTAGTTACCAGGCCTCCTGCATCTTCTCGAGTGCGACTATCATCACTACTCCTTAAAAAACAAAGCCTTTGTATCAGTTGTGGATGATTTATAGGGTGTTTTCAGAGTGGAGTAACCACTCTTTAATTACCTACTGTACAACAACATAACAACAAAGTAATAATAATATTTATTATTATTATTATTACTTTGACGACCTCTGTGGCTCAGTAGTGAGCGCGTTGGTAACTCAAGCCGGGGGTCGCGGGTTCGAATCCCGCCGACGGAACAAAAAAAAGTTTTCAATGGGTCTGGATGTGTATTAAATATGTGTATGATATAATAAAGCCTCAAATATATGTATAGTATAAAAGTATTAAATATATTTCCGTTGTCTGGTACCTGCAACACAAGTCCTTTAGGTACTTAGCACGGGGCCAGACTGACGTGGTGTGAAGCGTCCATAGATATTATATTATATTATTATACTAGCTGTTGCCCGCGACTTCGTCCGCGTGGACTTCAGTTTATAGCGCGTGATGTTAACAAAATTGGTCTCAAAAGCTTTTATAAAAAAACCCTTGTACCCCTTAAATCAATACAGCTGTGCAGTGTGCACACAATAAGTATTTCGTTTTTTTATATTAAACTTTATATTTTATGCCAAATTTTAAAGCTTATTTAGCCCTCCAATTACACAACTTTACCCATAAACTATTTATCATTGATAGATTTAAGGTTACGTCACTGCACAGATAAAGTACTGAGTTATTTAATACCGTAGAATAGATATAACAATCGAAAAAAATCGAAACTTAAATGTAAGATGATACCACGTCTTATAGAAAGACTTTTGAGCAAGCGTCAGCGCGATGTAGAAGACGCACGGCGCCATCTATTATGAACTGTTGGAACTAACTCAATTTGAACAAATTTACGCATTTTCACCCCCTTACAACCCTTTTTTCCAGTAAAAAAGTAGCCTACGTCCTTTCTCAGGCTTTAGACTATATGTATACAAAATTTCATTACAATCGGTTCGGTAGTTTTGGCGTTTGGCGTGAAAGCGAGACTGACAGACAGAGAGACAGACATACAGAGATACTTTTGGCGTTTGGCGTGAAAGCGAGACTGACAGACAGACAGACAGACAGAGATACTTTCGCATTTACAATGTTAGTATAGATTATGTGCACACTGCACAGCTGTTTTTGGGTATTTTGATTAATTAAGGGCCGCGCTACACCGGAATGGCAGCGGCGAGGCGAGCACTTTCAGCGCTGCCATTCCGGTGTAGCGCGGCCCTAAGAGGGGTACCACTTACCAGGGTTTTAAAAAGTTTTTAAATTTGACACACATTTTGTTGACACCGCGCGCTATAAACTAAAGTCCACGCGGACGAAGTCGCGGGCAACAGCTAGTGTTACAATAAAGTAAAAAATAAAACGCCATCTGTTGAATCGTATTAGAACTAAAATGCATGCAATCATTGCATCGATATATTTCTGGATTTTTTATAATATTATACATAAAATATGTTTAAGATTTTTGAAATTTTATTTTAATACACATCCAAGACCCAGGAACATTGAAAACTTTTTGTTCCGCCTGCGGGACTCGAACCCAGGACCCCCGGGATGAGCGCTGGCCACGCGCAATGCGAATTCATTTTCATCGATATTTTCATGGAAATAAGATATTTTCCCACATCAAAATGTAGCCTATGTCCTTTCTCAGACTCTAGAATAACTGTGTACAAAATTTCATTGCAATCGGTTCAGTAGTTTTGGCGTGAAAGCAAGACAGACAGACAGACAGACAGAGATACTTTCGCATTTATAATATTAGTATGGATTATTATTCTTTATTGTGCACACGCTGAAGTAAAATTACAACATTTATTTATTACTAATACAGTGTACCACAATGTATGTAAAGTACCTGGAACAAGATTTAAATACCAGTATGGTTGCCCAAGCACATAAGGCATTCTCACAACATAGTCGGCCTAGTCCAGAGTAATGAGCAGGTCAATACGTCTGGGACCAACTAAGTGTGGGTTTCCTCATGATGTTTTCCTTCACCGTACGAGTGTCCGTAATATTATGTACTTGAGATCTGAAAATGTTTGGTACACGCCTCCACTCGGGATCGAACCAGGGCTTGTACCATGAAACTGTTTTGAGACTCAAACAATCGGACGAGAATGCCGCCTCCTACTCTAACAAACGTGAAATGCCGTTGTAAGAGCGGGACGCGGCATTCTCGTCCGATTGTTTGAGTCTCAAAACAGTTTCGTAGTAGGCCTGCTGCACCCATCGAGTGCGAAGGACGCTCTACAAGTCCCTTACATGGTCACATTTTGACCTAAGTTACTTTATTGCAATAAGAATTAGGAAGCGTTTGCTTTATTGCCATTATCAGAATGTACGTAATTTATGACATATTATAATTATCTACACGTTAAGCCCATCATAATGACGATTCCTATCAATATTTATTGTGCCCAAATCGGTATAAATATCTTACAGTTAGTTATCCTAAGCATAGTTTGAAGAAGCTAGGTAAGTCAACAAGTAGTCCGTCCTAGTCCCTACAAAAAAAAAATACTAGAGCTGTTGTACATTTGTATCTACCTATTCACGAAACCTTTAATTGTTTCTAAAGTCGTAAGTCAACCGCCTATTCTATTAGAATTAGAAATAGTAATTTGTCTTGATTCAACTATTTAAATGCAACATTAATATGGCTTCGCTCTAAGGTCGGATCCTATATTGTTTATGAATTATGAGTATATGTCACTTTAATTTTGCCGCCCCTATGTAGGAACTTTACCACCCCCCCTAGGACGCTGTCTGAGAGACAGTGGTGGCCGTAACCATTGCGAGGCCCCCCGGGTGGAAGGTCTTTGCGAGGCCCCGGGCGGCAGGACTTTACTAGGCTCTTTGCCTTACCAAACAATACCTTGCGAGGCCCCTGCAAAAGCGAGGCCTTGGCTATTGCCCTGTTCGACACCCTCTAGGGCCGCCGATAGGTCCCGGACAACAATATTCTTTACCTCATCGTTCACAGAAAAAAAACAAGATGAAATTCCTCGCCGTCTTCGCCGCCATCCTGGCCCTCACTGCTGGAGCACCAGCCCGCTCCGAGTGGACCCTGGGCCAGATCACCGCCGCCCTAGCTAACCCCAGCACCAACCCCTCTATGGTACCCTACCTGGAGCACGCTCTCAACCAGATCATGGACGCTCTGTACGCTGGTTTCCAGATTGTAAGTAATTTATAAATCGCCTGTCCATCGTTGAGAACTAAACATTTGATTTTAATGCAGTTTGATATTCAATAATTTATAATTGAATAAATTGCGAAAGTAACGTTAACACGGATAGATCTAGTGTAGCTTATGATAAAAATCATAACTCCAATTTCCAAATAGTATTGTAACAACAAAGTGCTTCTTTTTTAAATTTTAGCAAACACAATATTATGTATCAATTTACTATAACTTTATACATAATATTGGCTAGTTTGAGAGATTTTATCTCTCAAGCTATCTATTAGCCAAAACATTAAACTCCAATATCACTCAAAGAAACTATCGTTGTAACAATTTTTTGTCATATCAGGAATCCGTGGCCATCCCTCTCCCCGCTGAGGTGATCTCCCCCGTCCCCGCCGTTGTGGAGGAGGCGGTCATCACCCCCACCCCCGCCGTCGTCGCCGACTCCCCCGCCGCCCCCACCAGCGCCCTCGTCCAGATCATCGTCAACGTTAACAAAGACCAGGTAAGTTGGCGGTAAAACATCAAACTCTACTGTATAGATAAGGATAAAAAATGTATACAGATAAATATTTCAATATTCATAATAAATAATAATCTATTTTATTCCTAGGCCGCCGTTGTCCCCGCCCCCGTCGTCGTCCCCGAGATCAACCCCACCCCCGCCGCCGTCCCCGAGATCGTCCCCACCCCCGTCGCCGTCGTCGACTCCATCAACCCCACCCCCGTCGTCGTGATCGACGAGGCCATCGTGCCAACCCCCGTCGCCGTAGCCGAGGAGCCCGCTGCGGAGATCCCCGTCAACCCCGTCGATGTGATCGAGGTGCTGCCCGCCCCCGCCCCCGCCCCCGTTGACGTTAACCCCATCGACGTGATCGCTGTGGGCGCCCCCGAGGTCAACCCCGTCGACATCATGAACCCCATCCCCGTCAACCCCGCTGCCGTTGGCGACATCTGGGTTTAAACGCCAATCGAATACATAATTTACTACCAACATCTAAGTAAATAAATAATTGATTTTAGTTACTCTGTTGTATGTTTTTTTTAACACTTAATGAGAATTAGTCTTAAATGAGAAATACGAGTCATTAGTATCGAATAATAATCAAATCAAATCATTTAATTCGGGCATCAGAGGCCTATATAACAAATACCTTAAATCTAACATACATTTAATTATGTAATAATTATTTTTTATTTTATTTTATTTTATTTAGGTAACAAACAGCCATTATACAAAAATACTTAAATATAAGTTTACAATCAAGCCTAAAGTACCATTACTTAATATAAAACTAACACATATTATGGTGAATTCGTAGCGTTGAGTCATTAGAACACATTGTGTATTACATACAAAAGTTTAAAGTATATGGTAATATATAATAACACCTTACAATCATCTTACAATATTATATTATTGTACATTAAATGTTTACAACTGTACTTATTTAACATGAGTCCAAAGTTATTGTTTAAATAAATCACGCACTTTTGATTTATATGATAATAAATTGTTGCAAAATATGTCAACAGTGTTTAAATTTTTGTTATAGTGGTCACAAGCACGACGAAGAAAAGAGTTTTTTGAGTAGTTGGTTCGTGAGAGAGGGATATGAAATGTATTCTTCGATCTTGATAAAAAGTTTGGGATTTTAAAAGAAATATGTTCTAATAATGAAGAAGAATCAATATAATTGTGTAATATTTTAAATAAAAATATAGCATCTAAATATTGGCGCCTCATTTGTAATGGTTGCATGTTATGTCTCAATTGGGATGACTTGTAATCACAGAATTTAGTATTAGTTATATAATCTAATGATTTTAGAAATTTATTTTGGATTTTTTCAATTCTTGCAATGTGTATTTCGTATTGAGGGCTCCAAACCATGCTTCCAAATTCTAGAATACTACGTACATATGCATAATATAAAACTTTTAAAGTTTCGGGCTTTTTGAAGGGTTCACCTAGACGCAGAATTAAGCCTAGTTGTTTATATGCTTTCGACACAATAGTGTCTATGTGGTGATTAAAATGAAGTTTGGAGTCAACAATCACACCTAAATCGCGTATTTTATCAACGCGTTTGATTTTGATGTTATCAATCGCATAGTCAAAACAGATAGGGTTATGTCTGCGCGTAAACGAGATAGTGTAACATTTGTCGACATTAAGATAGAGTTGATTAGTCTTACAGTAATATTCAAAGTTATTAACATCCGACTGAAGTTTCGCGCAATCAGAAAGAGACTGTACAATTCTGAAAATTTTTGTGTCATCAGCAAATAAAAGGTGACAGGAATCGTTTAGTGAGCATCCTATATCGTTTATGTACAGCGTGAAAAGAAATGGCCCAAGATGGGATCCTTGTGGAATTCCTGATGGAATTGCAAGGAAACTTGATTGAAAACCTTTAATGGCAACGGCCTGACTCCGATTTTTCAAATAGGATTCAATCCACCTAAGTAGATCACCGTGTATACCGATCCTTGATAACTTGTTTAATAATAAATTATGATTAATTTTATCAAAAGCTTTAGAAAAATCGGTATACACGGCATCTACCTGGCATCCAATATCAAGAGCATTAGAGATAAAATTTGTGTAAGAAACAAGGTTAGTGTTTACACTTCGCCGCGAAGGAAACCATGCTGTTCGATCCCTATATGGTGATGGATTTGGCTTGCAAGTTCATCAGTAATAATTTTTTCTAAAATTTTTCCAAATATATTTAATTTAGAGATGGGTCTATAATTAACGATGTTACTTTTGTTACTACTTCCTTTAGGTATTGGTGTAATAAGAGCTTTTTTCCATATATTTGGGAAGTGACCCTCACTAATTGATTTCTTAAATATGATTGTAAGAGGCAGATACAGTTCTTTATACAGTTTTGTTATTAACATGGGGTGAATATTATCACAGCCTGCACCTTTATGTACATCTAATTGTTTTAAGAGCTTACTAACTAAAGTTTGTGAAATATTAATTGAATTTATATTAACCGGACACATGTTAGATTCATTTAAATCCAAGTTATGATGCATTTGATTACTAGAAACAAATACAGAATTAAAGTAAGTGTTAAACATGTCACAAATTTCATGGGTATCAGCAGAAGATCTGTCACCATATGTCATGTGGGTAGGTATGTTATTTTGTGAAAATTTTGATTTTATAAATGTCCAAAAATATTTAGGAGAAGTTGCAATTTTTTCTTCTGAGTATGAAATAAAGCTATGGTAACATTCATTTTGTAGTATTTTTTCTTTTTTGCGTAAATATATAAACTCTGCTTGGTTACGAAGTTAAAATTACGAAATAAAATTATATAATAAATACCTTAAAACTAACATACATATTTTATATATACTTAAAAACTAACACTGTCACATTTTGCCAGCGTCGTGACTCGCTTCGTTCCGGAGTCTCCCCCGGAACCTCCGATAGACTACATCCATCGGCCAGAACTCCGGCGCCTCGAAAGTCGACAGAAGATTCGTCGGTACTCTCACCACAAAGGAGCTAAAGTTAACCTTGTGGCGAGACTGCAGTCGCTCGACCCTCAGGCGCCTTCTTCTGGATGTAGTCCTCGACGTCCTCGACCTCCATGGACCAGTGCAGTCGGGATATGTACAGGGGAGTCGAGGGGACCTCGCTCCGCAGACGCAGCTTAGGTACATATGGTGCGGTGCCGCGATGGTTGCGGGCGGCGGGCTTCTTCCTCCTCTCCACCAGTATGAAGCCCTCCTCATCGCACCTCCTGCCCTCGTCCTTGCCAAGCCGAGAAGACTCCACCTTGCGGCTCTTCGTAGCCTTGCGGCTCTCATTCACCCCATTAGTTTTCGCCCGCGGGGGAGGTGCGAGGCGACCAGCAACAGTCGCAAAGACTCGGCGTCGGCGCAACCGGGAGGGGAGCGGGGGCGGGGGTGGCAGCGGCGGTGTTCGTTGACCCGTCCGATAATGCTGACGGGATAAACGTGCTCGCTTACGCGCCACAACGAGTAGTGACGGATGCGGCATCAGGTGACCTACATATTGAATTACCACTTTTTAATTGCGATAATTCAATGCGTAAGTCACTGATCGTAGACTCTGATGCCTGCAATCTACCTCGAACTCCGGCCAGCTCCTCCTTCAGGAACCTGATGTCCTTCAGTAGGCTGACGACGTCGACGTGGTCCAATGTGACGGGCGGCAGCTTGTGCAGCTCCTTTGCCACAAAAGCCGGTACCTCATCAGGATCCGTCTGCTTCAGCAGGGAGATGATGTCCTGCACGCTCCTTTCCGTTCCGTCTCTTCGTCGCGACGGCATATTCGCGCTCTGTCCGAGCGTCTCGTACAGCAGCTGCTTGCCCTTGCAAATCTCCTCGCTGGAGAAGGAGGACTTGCAGATCTGCATGATGCTGACCTCATCCATAGTGTTGATGGCGTGCTAGATAAACGCCAGCAACTCGTTGGCCACGAGCGCCATGGTCACGTGCAGCGGCAATGTGCCGCGCGATTCGCAAAAATATTACTTTTGCTGCGTGTGTAACGCGGAGCACGACCGGTCGCTAACTCAACACATTACACACTGAAATAATGGGAAATATTACATTTTCTATTCTTTTGCCACCAAATAACATAGAAGCAGATCCCAGAAGGATCAGACATAACTTACTCTCTGATGGATGAAACCATAGAGAAGTAGTGCCTCATGATCTTAGAATACCTGCGTGTTCAGCAAAATCGGATTAGCGGTCTGGGCGTGAAGAGGTTACAGACAGACAGACATTTTTACACATTATTGAAAAAAGTATGCAAAAATTTTATACGTGGGAGAGCCATGCTTCGGCACGAATGGGCCGGCTCGACCGGATAAATACCACGTTCTCACAGAAAACCGGCGTGAAACAGCGCTTGCGCTGTGTTTCGCCGAGTGAGTGAGTTAACCGGAGGCCCAATCCCCTAACCCCTACCCTATTCCCTTCCCTACCCTCAACTTTTCCCTTCCCTTCCCTTCCCTACCCTCCCCTATTACCCTAATCCCTAGTCCATGTCGATTGTAGAGCTTCACAAATTGGCAGGTATTCTAAGTACATAAGGAACTACCGATAACCAAAGGTTTCATCCATATTGTGATAGTAAGTTATGTCTTATCGCTTGGGATCTGGTTCTAACAGGTAGGTACTTGACTAGTTATATTCCCAAAAATACTCGATTGTATTCATACATAATAATAATATCTACATGTAGCACTACATGTTAGGAATGGGAGGTACAGTCTGGATAATTATGGACAGATAGACAGACGGACAGGCCGAAATATCTTTATGATCGGGTCCCGTTTTTACCCTTTGGGTAAGAAACCATAAGAGGGGAAAATTATCCATCTTTGTTATTATACTATGCTGACACGGACGAAGTCGCAGGCAACAGCTAGTACAAATAAAATATGATTGCAATATTGTTTTCTAAGGTGTTATATTAAAGGTCTACCAGAATCTGATGGCAAAAAGTCAGAAATTAACTGACTCTAGCAATACCGGGGTAATTGGAATAAAACATTTTGATCCTTTTTTTCCCACTTATTTATTTATTTATTTATTTCTTTTCATCTTATAATATACATAACTGTTATACACTTCCTGCAAAACTGCTTACGCAGTTACTTATAGCGACTTATTCAGTGTGTGAATTGTGAAACATGCAAATATAAAAAATTATCCAATGATCAAGAATATTTTTGAAAATCTGCCATCAGCCATCAGATTCTGGTAGACCTATAATTTATAAAATAAAAATAACGCCATTAAAAGCAACAAAGTTATTTTTTAAGCGTCTGATAAAAGTTAGTCCTTGGAAAGCGTCTTACACTACATGATACTAGTTCAGAATAAGATTATAAAAATTATACAGGTTGTAAAGTTAGGTATGGTTCCCCTATTTATTATATAGTTCACTGTAATAGTAGCAGCTCTGAAAGTGCAACTTTTTTCAAACTTTTGCATGGGAAAATTCGTGACGCGGGGCACTCGCCGGTACAAATCACAAAAATAAATTTGCTCTTTCAGCGTTGCTACTTTCACAGTGAACTCTATACAGGGTGTAAAAAAACTAAGTGATAATACTTTAGGGTGTTCCTTGTAGAGTAATCTATCACTTAGTTTTGTTACACCCTGTATGAGGGACATATACACACCCTAAAGTTTTTATATACTTAACTAAGTTTTGTTACACGTTGTATATAAATATTAGCCACGACAAATAAGTAAGGTAAAGTAAAGTAAAGTAAGCTTAATTTTTAGTCAACTTTGTTACCTGGTACCTGGTACACAATACACAAATACACAAGGCACTACTAAGGACCTATGGTTTCATCCATATATGTCTCCTACTGAGATCTGGGTCTTAGGATAAACTTTCTCAAAAATGTCTGGTCCAATTAAGTATATCAAGCATTAATAATATGCAAGTAAATAAAAATATTTGACTTGGCCCTCTAGACGATTAATATTACTGTGCATAATTTTATTGCACAATAAAATTGATCGTTATTATTGAACAATTGATTTCACAATAAGATTGAAAGGCGTTCAATATCAACCATAGACGGTCAATAATATTGCACAATACGTGATATTGCACAATAAAATTGATCGTCTAGAGCAGCTGCGGTCGGCAATCTTTCGGCAGGCAAGGGCCACAAGGTGGCAAAACAAGCTTTTCTAGAAAGTTTTTATTACAAAATGATACAAACAGCTACGTTTTTAAGTTGTAATAACTACTAGCAATATAAGAAAACATTTTTATACTTATAACTTAATCACAAAACATTTATTCACGGGCCGCAAGTAAAACGTTCGCGAGCCGCGTGTTGCCGACCACTGGGCCTAGGAGCCTGCTAAGTCTTCAGTGCAAATGTCCTGCCTGACTCAACTGTCCTTTCCAAGATAATGCACTGTCACATGAGAACCTGTTGAGATTACCGATGTTGCAATTTTACCCGTGTGTGCGAAATTTTCCATGATATCGATAAACATGACATGTCGTAGGCGTGGTCGCGGACTTTGGACTGCAGTTGGTATTTTTAGGTTTATTTAACCGACTTCCAAAAAGGAAGATATATATGGTCGCTGTTAAGCATTTGTGTAACCCAAATTTTTTTGTTAAATTATGAACGCAGTCTTGTTCTAATCTAAAGATGCGTTCATAACTCAATAAGTAATTTTCTTGTGTTATGGAATTTCTGATAGTATGACCTCATGTTTTTCACGGAAGCAATGGACTATCAAATGCTTCTGTATCACGCTGCTTTGGAAGAATAGCGTATTATTACCAAATACTACAAAATTGAGTTTTTAACGCCATTCAACGTAAAATGATCTGTTTTGTATACTCAGTAAAGATCGTATTTCTATAACAATTTTTACGGCCGTGGTGCCACCAAAAGACTGTATCCTTTTGGTCAATTTTGGCCTCATTTTTTTGTAGACAGCGTTGTATCGCAAGTTGTAGAAGTTAGAAGTGAACTCTAGGTTGGTTTTCTGGCATATGGTGATATTACAAAATAATACAGATTTTAAGTGCGCCTTAATCGAGAACACTGCATTATTTCGAGATGTGACACTATTGTATCAAAAAATCTACAAGAACTCTCAGACACTTCTCATAAACAAAGTATCATTTGGGATTACTACGTTGTTGTACAAAAAGTCAGTATCACTTAAACGTACTAAAATTAGTTATTACTGTTTATAACATAAGATAGAGTCGATAGTATTTATACAATCAAAATTAAAACGTTTTTCTAGATAAATTATATCGTGTTTGTAATTGTATTTTTCATATTGTAACTGTATCTGTTAAAAAATATGTTGCATTATTGGTTTTGATACAGTACTTCAGATAAAAAGCAACTCGAAAACGCATTTTTTTTTTAAATCAGATAGCTATTGACTAATCGGAATGAGCTTACAGAACTTAATATTTTAGTGGGTACATAGTGTTTTTTACTTATCAACTCTTCATAATCCAGGCAACTATTTACTAGTTACCTAGATTATAAAGTGACATAGTGATTCATCAACTCACAGCCCCAACCAGTGAACGAATCGGACTGAAATTTGACATGCAGGTAGATCTCTATGACATAAGTGTCCGCTAAGAAAGGCCTTTGATCAATTTTACTCCCAAGAGGATGAAAGTTTGTATTAAACTTGGTCAATTTTAAACCAGTCGGGCTGAGACTTTGATACCTAATTAATAATAATACTTCTTAATGCGAACTAAGCCGCGGGCAAAAGCTTGTTGACTAATATAGACACTGATGGGTCTGAACAAATGTGCTAAATTTCAAAAGTGTATGGATTTATATTTGTGTTTGCATATCTCCGAAACTACAGGTCGGATTTAGAGTATTCTTTTTTGTTGCATTAGGTATTCTTTAAATAATTGAATTCTACAAGTTTCATCAAAATTGGTCTAGTAGTTTCAGATATACTGAATTTTAATTCTTTGTAACGTATAATTTTGAAGTAGGTTTTATCTTTTTAAAATACTTTATCGAATATTTTTTCATGTTTTACGATTATGCTACTGGAAAATCAAGCAGAAGATAGAATGTATCAAACCAAATGCGTGAATCATGATACTATCTCCTTTACGACCTGAAAACAACATTTTAGATGCAGAAGATTTTAGCTGATCTTCTGCAGCTATTGTTCAGGTGACAGCGTTAAGGATCCGTCTAAAGTAAGTAATTATAAATAATGACTTTTATTCAGATTCTAATCATGGTGACTTAAATAGTAAGACACGCGCAAAGCAATTCAATAGAAATAACTTTGCTGAAAATGGCCCTAAAGGTCGACATTTTCTAAAACTATCTATACTATTCTTCGGAACCATAATATACCTCGTTGAGAAATCTTGCGTTTTGGTAGCATATGCTTAGGATGCTTCTCATAAAACCAAAATCACCATATGTTTCTATATAAACTTCGAGGAGTTCCCTCGATTACTCATGGATCCCATCATCAGGTCACCACTTTTGTGAACATAGTACCAAATTGGAGTAAAACCTAATACAACAAAACAAAAATTTCGAAAATCGGTTCACAAACGGCGGAGTAATTGTTGAACATACAAAAAAAATAAAATAAAAAAAAAACTCCACAGCCGAACATATAACCTCCTCCTTTTTGGAAGTCGGTTAAAAAAATACTAGATGACCCTTTGTATCACTTTCCTCCTAATAATAAGCCATTCCTGGACTTCCTGAATATTTTAATACAAAAATTAACCAAAGCCGTTATTGAGTTTTAGCGCGACTATTTTTTGTAGAAATACTTATTTTTGTTATTCGTCATAAAAATAATCGGAACTTCTTAATCCATTACACATCATTCAATATTTATAATACAGTCATAGTTCATCGAAAAGTAACTCCTTCTTTGGCGGGAAATATGCAGTGTTACCATCGACGTCCTTTATAGCCTAGTAAACGAATGCCAAAAATGGGGGTCTGCTTGGAAAAGTCGAAAGCAGAAATTTTAACTTTGGTACTTTGTTTAGAGTAGTTAGGAGATAAACATACTAAAAGTCCTGACCCCTCCCAGGTAGCCCGAGGCAGGGGGGGGGGGGGAGCAAAGAAGTTTATGATGAGTAAGTTTTTTGCTTACTCATCATAAACGGTGCTTCGTACGAAATTCTCTTATACTACATAATAAAAGCTAATTAAATTTTCTACAACTTTGTCCTTTACACTTTGTATCTATCTCTAATCATTGCCTCGGTATGAGCTTCTAAAATTGGCCGAGTGTGTTTTTTAGGGTTTCGTACCCAAAGGGTAAAAACGGGACCCTATACTGAGTTTTTAATGTCTGTCCGTCTTCCTAACCGTCTGTCTATCCATCTATCTGTTAAATATGGGTTGGCTTTAAATTTTGTTTAACAATGCGATCTTGAGCGAGATTTGTTATGGGGACACTTTGAGTCCCGGTAAAGGACACAGGATACTTTTCATCCCGGAAAAATGTGCGCCATAAGAATTTTAGCGCAACGGAGTCGCGAGCATCATCTATATGTAGTATAAAATAAAATCGCATTTGCATCGATTTTATTTAGGAGTGCGATCTCCCTACATACAGTACATCAACAGGATATTTGTTATCTTGCGAATATCACGCGAATAGTACCGACAGTACTGAGTCAATATCGCGGTATCGCCGCTGATAAAATTTGGTAACTTTATCGCTCAAGCCGAGCCCACAAATTAATGTGGAGTATGCATGCGTGCAGAGAGACATAACTTCATACAAAACTAGACGACGCAGCGTGCCGCGTTGAAACCATAGATTTTTCCACAAAAAGCTATACCTACTAAGTATGTCATTTTAAGAAGTCAAAACCATACCAAATTGGTTTAGCGGTTTAGGCTTGAAGAGGTAACAGACAGACAGCCACACTTTAGCATTTATTATGTTAGTTAGATATGTCAAAAATCAAAATTCGTATGATTCTGTATCTTTTTTCCACTTATGACGCCTCCCTTCATATTAATTGTGCAATAGTAACGTATGCATATAGAGTGAAGACTGTGGAGCGTAGTGTTAAAGACTTTACGGTATGCACAATCATTAACATCGATTATGGATTTATGGGCAATGAAATACGAATATTCCCCTTTACACGTTCTGCTGTTAAAACATCCGTACTCCGTACTTTAAAATGAAAAATAGGAAAGCCACCTTAATTATAATTATTGATTCTGATAGATAAAGGGCTTGTTTCAACACTTCCTGATAAAGTGCCGGATAGGCTATTCACAACTTGTTTGACAGATGTTCCATACTCTATCTGTCAAGTTAAGTGGTGGATAGCCTATCCAGCACTTATCAGGAAGTGGTGAAACAGCCCCTTAATCACTTTCTATTTTTTTGTTTCAAGTGGTATTGTAAGTTTTGTAATTTACTGACATAATATCTTCAATAAATAACACTTGAAGAAAGCTTTTCTCGCGAAAAATACTTTATACTTTATTTATAAAATGAAGCTATAATAACATGCTAGTCGAGTTTCGCGTCTACACGCCTATTTACTCACGTCTCTACTATCTCGAGTGGTTGTGGTGATTTATAAAAAGGGCAAAAGTATGTTCGCTGTCAAACGCCACCAGCAGCCCGACATATTAAAATGTAAGTCTATTTTTTGTCCCACTTCGGCAGATGCCGGGAAAAATGATTTATTGTTCGAATATAGAATAGTTTAAACACGGAGGTCGGTAAAAACTTTTTCATTTCCAGCCGGCATTTTGTATTCTTAATTTGAATTTGATTTCGCGGTATTGTTCGAATAGGTTCGAATTTTATTTTCGTCTTTTTGTTTGGTAAGTTTTTAAGCAAAAGCAATCGACACGACTATCTTTTCTGAATTGTTTAAAAAGAATAACAGTTTAATTCTTTATTATTGTAATCAATTTATTACATCTGCCATCATAAAATAATTTACAATATTTTATCACGTACTTAGTTTAGACACATATTTTGTATATTGTTCGATAATAATGTTTTTTATCGCAGTTATTAAAACGTAATCTTGTAAATCCTCCATTGTTTTGGCGGTTGAAAGTTTTTGTAATAGTACTATACTTGTAACAAGTTATAATTAATTAAAAGCCTTGATTAAAACTTAGGTACAAGTTGATAGTATTAAGAAAACAATTGAATGGTTATTGACTTTTTAAACAAAAACTCTGTGGTCATGCCTAAAGAGAATGTCTTATACTACGTAACAGTCACGCCGATTTAAATGTTCCATATTATTGATTATGTACCTATGTATTTTATATAATATTTTGTAGCTTCTGAAGTAGTTCAACCCTGTATTTCAGAAGCTACAAAATATTATAATATCTTATATTCATAGTGATAACTTTATTTTATGTGTAGACCAAAAAATGTATTAAAACATACTCTTCTTTGCCTTATGTCCTCTGTTTATTCTCCAAAAAAGTCACAATAGCTTTATACAAAACTTTAATGTACAGACTAGTTATCCATACCTACTTACTAATATTATAAATACAGAAGTGTCTATCTGTTTACCTTTTCACGCCCAAACTGCTGAACCGACTTTGCTGCTGAACCGAATTTTTTTTATTACTATCAAGCTAACTTGTTAGGGTTCTGTTATAGGGTTCTGTAATCAACAAAACTTGGTTGATTACTGAACCCTAAAATGGAACCCTAACAAGCTGTTTTTTATATTGATAGGGTAGTTATATAATTTAAGAGCATCAATTCAAAGTATGAAATCCTTTCTATCTCTGTTAGCGTAGTCTTACTTTCGAGATTTTTCGCAAATAAAAATGTTGTTCGTCTTATCAAAATGAAGCTACTGACAAATAATTTGCTTGATAGTAATAAAAACAAATTGTTCTAGGGCTCCCGTAAGTAGTAATTTATGTTGGTTTGTTTTAAAAATTAAAACTTAAACCTTAAAAAAACAAATAAGAACCCGTCAACAACTGACTGGCGAAAGTCTTAGTCACTTATTTTTTGTGGGGGGTGGATAGAGTAGAAGTGGGTCCAGACAAATTAGAATTATTACTGAGTATTTAAATTATGACCAAGTCTATGCGACAGTACTAATTCTGCCGAAACAAGAATCTGCCGTAACAAGAATCTGTCGTTACAAAAATCTGTCCAAACCAGAATCTGTCCTAAGACGAACGAGCGTTAGAATTTAGATGTTGAGAAAAAAAAACCATATTATTCTTTACAGATATCAAAATGGCCGTTCCAACCGTAACAGTCAACGAGATCTCCCAAGGCATCCAGGACTACTCCTCCAATGGAAGCGTCAAGAAGGTTCTAGAAGGTATCCTGAACGACTACATGGATCTCCAGTATGCCAAGGAAACTCCATACACCACTGGCCAGCAGATCCTTCCTACTGGCTCCACCATAGAAGATGTCCAGACCAGCATCCAGAGTAATACTGAGAAGAAATTCAATGACATCTTCGTCACCATCTCTGACATCTACAAGAGTGGGGATTTGACCCCCAAATCCAAAAATGATGGTACCTGGGACCCCAAGCTTAAACCTGTTCTAGTGTGTGTGACCCCTAACAAATAATTTAGGTATCTTTAATAATAATTTAAGGGCTAAATACTGATTATTTTTAAGGTTTTCAAAATTTATATAAATCGAATTGACTTAACTTTTTATGTCAACATAAATAAATATTATGTTAAGTTATCATTTGTCTTTTTTATCCAAAAAAGGCGTTACAAATGCGAAACCATTTACTGTCTCATGACAATACGTTATATTGCATCTCGCTCTATTCCTGTTTTGCATTTGTTTCGCCGCAATTTCGCAGCGAACTGCGTCTAAGGACTATACTCCACTCGGGCTAACTAGTCGCTAGCGGTCATTGACTCCCTGTCAAAAACTTGTCATTTTCCATATAAACCGCGATTGACAATGAAGTGTCAGATATTGTCAATCGTGTTAGCCCGAGTGGAGTATAGAGGCGTTAATGACGAATAAAAATATCGAAAGTCCAAACATTAAAGTCCATTCAATTAAAACATACTATAAATACATTAGTACCTACTACCAATTACATTTCAGTTATCACGAAGCAGATATAATATTTTAATGTCGGGTTCGAAAAGCCCAGAAACCTGTAATATCAGGTATATGACAGGATGATACGTCTGGAAGTAAAATATTTATCGTAATGGTTTTATTATACTATAATAACATTGATAAGGCTATAAATATACGAAAATGCAATTTCCTTACATCATTTGGACGTTCTTTCATAGCGTGCAGGTACGTCTTACTTATTTCTTTTTCAAATTTCTTAATAAGACCCTAAGGGTCAATTTATAGTAGCGCAGAGTGTAAGCGAAGCGAAGCGAATTCCCAAAAACTGAACACAGAAAATTTAACCTTAACTCGAGAGCGAAACGCATACATTTCTTCTGCGAGGCTAATCAGCGTTGGTCGGGCGGAGTCACACGAATTCGCGTGTATTGAATTTGTAATGTTCAGTTTGAATAATTCGCTTCGATGCGCTTCGACTCTGTACTAATATAAATTGACTCTAATATTAAATTCAATAGATAACATGCGCGGTGGCATAGTAAAATGGCATCGCACTGCCAAACAACTTGGATTTTCCGGACTTACCTAGCGTATGTACCGTCGAGGAAATTGATTCCTAGGCAGTTGACGGACCTACGTCATGTGGTCGGCTTATGTCAATTCAATGTAAGCTGTGATCGGTCGGTTGGTTTTGAGTTTTGACGTAACGCGACCAAATTACTTAGGTCCGCCATCTGCCTAGGAATCAACTTCTCTGATAGTACTTACCCTGATTGGCGAGGATTTTAGTGTGATGAAAACAAAAGTATGTATTTTGATTCCCAAGACTTAGTAACAGTACATCTATGATTTAAAAAATAACGTTACAGATATGAAAACCTTCATCTTTGCCTTGCTCGTGGCGGCGGCCGTGGCTGTCCCCACACGCAGAGACTCAATGCCAGCAGCAGTTATCACACCAGCGGAAACCTTCCCAGAAGCGGTCATCCTCCCCGGACCAGCGGTTCCCGAAGTGAAACCAGAGATCATCCCAGAACCCGTGATCGTTGCACCCGAAGTTGAAACACCTGAAATAGTCCCAGAGCCCGTTATCGTTGCGCCCGAAATTGAAACACCCGAAATAGTCCCAGAGCCTGTTATCGTTGCGCCCGAAATTGAAACACCCGAAATAGTCCCAGAGCCTGTCATCGTTGCGCCCGAAATTGAAAAACCAGAAATAGTCCCAGAGCCCGTGATCGTTGCACCTGAAATTGAAACACCCGAAATCGTACCAGAACCTGTCATCGTCGTACCCGAAATTGAAAAACCAGAAATAGTACCGGAACCCGTCATCGTTGCGCCTGAAATTGAAAAGCCAGAAATAGTCCCAGAGCCCGTGATTGTTGTTGAGGAAGCTGAAGTGGTACCAGAAATTGTCCCAGCACCAGTTATCGTTGTAGACGAAGCTGCTCCTCAGGTGGGTGAGATATTCAATGATGGTGTAGTCCAGGTGACAGTGAATGCACCACAGGATACCGGAGTGCTGGCGACCCTACAGTCCTGGTTCAGCATGGCCCTTAACTACATTAGCGGCGGAGTACAGACTACACACCAAATTGTTTAAATTTATGACCGAAAATTGTTGTAATAAACAGAGTGCTTAGTCAAAATGCATTCGCAAGTCTTGATAGCAAAGTTAGATGTCAAAAATGGGATTTAATATAACGTATCGCGAAGTGTCGCGGCGCTTGCCATGCATCGCGTCGTATCAAATCCCTAACATTTTTGACATCTAACTACGATGTTGAAACTAGCGAACACATTTTGATTAGGGGACTCGATGAAACCACATTGAACCCAGTTTATTTGGTGTATTATGAGTAACTTTTTACAAATTAACTTGTTTTTCAGAAGTTGACTACAAAAATAACTTGGTATTTACTTCATAATATTATCGCCCTGGATCGTAAAAGGTCCAAAACATTATGAAACACGCCTTAAATTTTCCCCTTAAAAAAACGTTAATAGTAATTATATGCTAGCACTGCATGTATAAACTGCTAATGAAAGGGTGTAGAGAAAAGTAAGTACATAAGAATTTAAACATTAGCGAGATACTGAAAACAATAGAGAAAACATTTTCAACAAAGACTGTGCAAACTAGAGAAAAAAATAGTAAATATAGTAGTCCGCCTGCAGGCTCTGGTCGGCAGGCTGCCTGACCGTCATTGACCATCTAACTATACAAAACTTACAAAATCGTCAGGGGAACTATGAGTGTGCGGTCTTTTCCGACTAACTGCCAGGCGACGGCCTGCCGGCGACCTGAACTGGCAACTTTACTGGCAACAGCAGGTTTTCTGAGGTAAATAAAAAGTCAGAATTTAAAAATGCATTTTTATATTGATTAATGTACCCAAATATTGTTCCTTTTTTTTTTACCTTTTTTTGGATTTCGTATTATCGTCGTAGTATCGGGGTAGCGGGCTTCGTCTAGAATTAGTTAATACGAGACGAAGCCCGCAACCCAGTTGCGCCAAAATTAGTTTCCTGTCCTTGGACTCAAAGTATCTGCACACCAAATTTTATTAAAATCGGTTCAGCAATTTAAGCGTAAAGAGGTAACATACAGACAGATAGGTACACTTTCGCATTTATAATATTAAGGGCAGTTCCATGTAAAAGTCTATTATAAACTAAGAAAATAAATACCTGATTTTGGTATTAAATATACTTAATTATAGTCACAACATTATGGCACTATTAAGATTTTATAGAAGCAACTATTTCTAAGCATTACTTTTCTAGCAAAGCTGCCATTTATGAGAAGATGTCGTGAGATCAGCTGAGTGTGGTTTTGTGTGATGAAGTTCTGACTTAGTTTTTACGCTATCTATTTAAAATTTTTGTCATATTTTGTTGCACACTGATTGTTCACACAGTTAAATACCGATATAGCTTTTGAGATTCGGGAAAATTCATTTTAAAAAGATATAATAGGCTTGTAAGATCACAGTTTCGAGTTGTAGTGTCCGTCACATAAAAAACATTACTTTTGTCTTTAACTGTAGTAAAATTACTTTTACATCAATAAAATTAGAAACTTTCCTACGTGACGCCGTTACTCAAATGATACCGCCATTAAAAATTTGTCATCTTTTTTTATAACACCTAAACTCTAAAAAATATTTTTGTAGTGTCAGTCACAATATAGAGTCGATCACGCCCAAAAGTAGCGTTTTGGTTGTTAGTTTTGGTGATAGATGGCGAAAATAGCTATAGAAAGCAAAGAGAGAGAAGCAGAAAGCTAAATTATTATTTTAAGAACCTGCCGGAACACCTCAAAGTCGAATATAATCCAAAATTTTGCGATGTCTGGAAATGGGAAGCAATTGTCACAAAAATTTGGCAGTAGGATATGAGATTCTTACAGATATCGCAAGAAAATAAGATAAAATTATTGATCTTTAAACTTTATTGAACGTAAGGTAGACCTGCAGAACTGGAAACCTTCTAAAGTAATAGCGACCGAAACTCCATAGTGTCTGGTCGTTCTTACCTCTATAGGGCTTATATAAAGGAAAATTTTTAGCTTAAAAAAATGACGAAAGTCTGCCTATCGCTGCCTCTTGGGTTATTATGTTAATAGTTTTTTAGAACATTTCGTGTTGAGTTATTTTTTGACAAATTATTAGTGATTTAATTTTTGTGATGTTTAAGTTAAAAAAAGCATTTTAATGAATTAACTAATTACTGATTTGCTTTTACATAATTTTAGAGTTCATGTTGTACGTGCTGAGATACATAAATTTTAAGGTGTCATGTAAAACTACCGACTTTTACCTGCCTAAAGTGAGTGTAGTGTCGGTCACGTTTTGGGCTGTAGTGTCGGTCACAATTTCTTTTGCTAATAAATATTTTATAATAGTTTGTTTCATGCACTTTCGATAAAAATACTATATTGGTGTTTAGAAACACTCTCGGAAACGACTTCCTTTTGCATGTAGTGTCGGTCACGTTTATGTTTGACTAAATAAATACTATTTGAAAACAACAGTGTACACCATTTTTTCTGCAAAAGTTAACTTGTTTAATCTGCTACAAAGCCATCTTAAAATTGATATTAACAACATGATAGTAACCATTATATATGACAAAATAAAACGCAAGTCGTATCAAATGTAGAGTCAGTCACATATGGAATTGCCCTTAAGTATGGATTGTTATGCAATAGAGCTATTAGGGTTAATGAACTATTTTAAAGGTAAAATAGAGAAGATCCGTATGTCGGAATCTCGGTCATAAAATACTAGACGTTCCACGCGGCTTCACCCGCGTAAATTAGATATTTCACATACAAATTAGTCCTCGAAAAATTGCCTATGACCCTTCACGTGGTCTATTTATTATCTGTGCCAAATAACCGAAAAATTGCTCCAGTAGTTCGTGAGATAAGCCCTTTCAAATAAGTTCCCCCGTTTTTTCGCATTTTCCTCTATTTTTTCGCTCCTATTAGTCTTAGCGTGATAAAATATAGCCTATATCGTTTCTCGATAAATTGGCTATCTAATACTGTAAGAATTTTTCGAATCGGACCACTAGTTCTTGAGATTAGCTCGTTCAAACAAACAAACTCTTCCGCTTTATAATATTAATAATATATAAATATATAATATACAGGGTGTAACAAAAACAAGTGATAATACTTTAATCAAATCAAATCATTTATTTAATTCAGGCATCAGAGGCCCATATAACAAATACCTTAAATCTAACATACATATAATTATATTATAAATACCTTATTTTATATATACTTAAAAACTAACACTGTCACATTTTGCCGGCGACGTGACTCGCTTCGTTCCGGAGTCTCCCCCGGAACCTCCGATAGACTACATCCATCGGCCAGAACTCCGGCGCCTCGAAAGTCGACAGAAGATTCGTCGGTACTCTCACCACAAAGGAGCTAAAGTTAACCTTGTGGCGAGACTGCAGACGCTCGACCCTCAGGCGCAGTGTCGTCTTCTTCTGGATGTAGTCCACGACATCCTGGACCTCCATGGACCAGTGCAGGCGGGATATGTACAGGGGCGTCGCGGGGACCTCGCTCCGCAGACGCAGCTCAGGTACATATGGTGCGGTGCCGCAATGGTTGCGGGCGGCGGGCTTCTTCCTCCTCTCCACCAGTATGAAGCCCTCCTCATCGCACCTCCTGCCTTCGTCCTTGCCAAGCCGAGAAGATTCCACCTTGCGACTCTTCGTAGCCTTGCGGCTCTCATTCGCCCCATTAGTTTTCGCCCGCGGGGGAGGTGCGGGGCGACCAGCAACAGTCGCAAAGTTTTTCTGAGTCGCCTGAGGACTCGGGGTCGGCGCAACCGGGAGGGGAGCGGGGGCGGGGGCGGCAGCGGCGGTGTTCGTTGACCCGTCCGATGATAATGCTGACGGGCTAAACGTGCTCGCTTGCGCGCCACGACGAGTAGTGACGAATGCGGCATCAGCATCAGGTGACCTACATATTGAATTACCACTTTTTAATTGCGATAATTCAATACGTAAGTCACTGATCGTAGACTCTGATGCCTGCAATCTACCTCGAACTGCGGCCAGCTCCTCCTTCAGGAACCTGATGTCCTTCAGTAGGCTGACGACGTCGACGTGGTCCAATGTGACGGGTGGCAGCTTGTGGAGCTCCTTTGCCACAAAAGCCGGCACCTCATCAGGATCCGTCTGCTTCAGCAGGGAGATGATGTCCTGCACGCTCCTTTCCGTTCCGTCTCTTCGTCGCGACGGCATATTCGCGCTCTGTCCGAGCGTCTCGTATAGCAGCTGCTTGCCCTTGCAAATCTCCTCGCTGGAGAAGGAGGACTTGCAGATCTGCATGATGCTGACCTCGTCCATAGTGTCGATGGCGTGCTGGATAAACGCCAGCAACTCGTTGGCCACGAGCGCCATGGTCACGTGCAGCGGCAATGTGCCGCGCGATTCGCAAAAATATTACTTTTGCTGCGTGTGTAACGCGGAGCACGACCGGTCGCTAACTCGACGCATTACACACTGACTTTAGGGTGTGTACGTGTTCCTTGTATAGAGTTCACTGTGAAAGTAGCAGCGCTGAAAGACCAAAAATTTTTTTCACTTTTGTATGGGGAAACTCGTGACGCTCGGGCCCTTGCCCATACAAAAGTGAAAAAAAATTTTCGTCTTTCAGAGCTGCTACTTTCACAGTGAACTCTCTACAAGGAACACGTACACACCCTAAAGTATTATCACTAGTTTTTGTAACACACTGTATATTATAGTAGGGAAAGAAGTATAGATGTATTAGAGTTTAGACGACGTTCGCAAATCCATTGCGCCGATCGCGCGGGAACCGTACATTCTAACGTAACAAGAACTATCCTATTCCTCAAAGTATCTCCATACTAAACATCTTAATTTCTTTAAGCGGGACGAGTTAACCAACATACGCACTTGCACACTCCTAATATTAGTATTTAGTAACAATAATAAATAATAGATTGAATTTGCTGTAGTTTAACTTCACCGTACCTTTGTGTGCAGTTAAATTAATTATATTATATTTGTATTTGTAATGTTATCAATATGTGCACAATAAAGTATATTTGTTTGTTTGTTTGTACGATGAAATGTGCTGTATAAAGTCGAGCAAACATCGCGTCGTCCAGCTCTTGACCTGGTCTCACTGGAGAATGTTCCTAAGTTTTGCGTAAATAGTATATTCCTGTTTCTCTTTTAATGTTAGTGTCACATCCAACATTATAAATGCGAAAGTGTGTATCTGGCTGTCTGTTCACGGTTAAAGCGCTAAACCGATTTTAATTACATTTTGTGTGGAGTAACTTGAGTCCCAGAAAAAGAAATAGGGTACGTTTTAGCCTGAAAAAATGTGTAGTTACCGCGCGATAACCTTATGTAAAATAAGATAAACTATTGGTGCAATGCATAGATGGGGGCTTCAACTGGTAACAAAATATAACCTCAGACACAGAAATACAAAATTGACCCAAAATAACTTTCAGGCACATGTTAAAATATCGTGTAAAATAAAATTATCCCACTTTATTAAAGTGTTATTTATTCATAATTCAATTAATTTGTTATTTTAAATGAAGTCGAGTTACCAACTATGGTTTATGCTAATGGTCTTGGGGTAAAAAGTTCACGCGTTATGCCTTGAAAAATGCCTGTCAAGAAATTATGGTTTTGTGTAGTACCTAACTAACGACGCAAATAGTGACATTTAATCATTACTATACGTGGGAGAGCCGTGCTTCGGCACGAATGGGCCGGCTCGACCGGATAAATACCACGTTCTCACAGAAAACCGGCGTGAAACAGCGCTTGCGCTGTGTTTCGCCGAGTGAGTGAGTTTACCGGAGGCCCAATCCCCTAACCCCTACCCTATTCCCTTCCCTACCCTCCCCTATTACCCTATTCCCTCTTAAAAGGCCGGCAACGCACTTGCAGCTCTTCTGATGCTGCGAGTGTCCATGGGCGACGGAAGTTGCTTTCCATCAGGGTACCCGTTTGCTCGTTTGCCCCCTTATTTCATAAAAAAATAAAAAAAAAATTGCTTAACTTTAACGACGTGTTTGACAGAAAATGTAACTTATGTTAGAATATTCACAAAATTACAATAAGGCCGGCCATAGACTGACCGCATCTTGCAGTCGAAACTGACTGCAAAATGCGATCGGAATGCGGATGCGGAAAACGTAGTATCTCCATAGCAAATTTCATCAAAATCGGTTTAGGGAAACAGACAGACGGACACATTTATTAATCCGTCGATCGTGGAGTCTTGGAAATCTATTGTTATTCTATTGTGTCTCGCTCACCGGTGAGCTTATGGGGCTTGATGGGTTATAATAGTAGGGAAGTATGAATATTTAATAATTTGAGCTCAATATGCATTGCTGGAACTGCTTGCTCTATGGAATACTTATACTCGTACAGTACAAAAAAATTAAAACAAAGTTTTTACAGCCAATGCGATATTTTCATATATAATAGTAGTTATGCGCTTCGGTAGAATAAACAAACATACAGAAAATACTCCTATATAAATGGTCGCTGTTAAGCATTAGTGTCCTAACCCACAATTTTTTTTGTTGATAAATTTTGAATGCAGTCTTGTTCTAAATCATTTATAGAACATAACTGCATTCATAACTCATAATTTTTATGTGGGTTAGTACACAAATGCTTAACAGCGTCCAAATATTCTCGTGTCACTAACATTGTGACTCGAGAATTTTTATATATGAGAAGATAATGTTTAGTAAAAGAACGGTTTGAATTCGATAGCTTTTGTGCTGAAGTGTGAATAAGACTGCGACCGATTAAACTTATACAGCCGTTCCCTACTTCAAAAGAAGCCGAAGATTTAAAAATTCATTCAATCTTTTCAGTTGAACCAGATATTTTCGAGTGAAAAGCTATACAGAAATTGAAATTTGAAAATATAGCAATGGTGCTTGTAAAGTCGTTACAGCCTTTCGTGTTTTGTGTGGTAAACATACATTTTACCATGTAATCATATTCTATATATTAATATGCGAGCGAAAAACTTTGGATCCCTTTTGACGAAAAATGCGGAAACGTAGGTGATTGAAATTTTGCACAGTTATAGTTAATATGGTGAAGGAGTGCATCGAGCTAATTTTATTTTGAAATTATGCTTTTATCATACCTAAATTTTGAACAAATAAAATATTACTGTATACACTACAACACACACACTACGAGATTTTGATTGACAAGCCTATACACACGAATTGTACTCTTTTATGGTTGAAGTCTGTTATCAAATTGAAAATAGATTTAGTTTTTTTTATTGAATCTTAAATACTGTTAGGCAATTAATACACGGCCAGTTGTCTATTCAAAGTGCAACTGCTTGTTAAATATAGGTCTACCAGAATCTGATGGCAAAAAGTGAGAAAAGAAATTGACTCTAACAATACCGGGGTAATTGGAATAAAATTGAGAATTTGGAAGTAATTGGAATAAATTTGATCCTTTATTTTCCTTATAGCGGCTGATTCTGTGTGTAAAATATGCGAATATAACAATTTATCCAATGATCAAGGATATATTGGAAAATCTGCCATCCTTTGCCATCAGGTCCTGGTAGACCTATAGATCTCTAGGTAAGCTATTTAAATTGGAGTTTTATAAAACTCAAAATTAAATAGCTTAGTTAAAAACGTTGCAGTGTGTCCTGACCCTAGGAGTCAAAGGTTATTTTTAGTAACCATTTGAGCACATAAAGTAAACAGTATTACCGAAGTCGGCGCGTTACTCCAACTTGCCCGCGTTGTGCTCGTTAACAATATAAGAAAGTTGCTCAAACTATTTCTTGTTGCTTTTCCTTTTGTTTCAGCTTTTATGGTAATGCAAGTTTAATTTCTGAAATAGCAACCGTATTAGAAGTTGAACTGTTATCCGACTGAATTAAATAATAATAATATAATATAATATCTATAGACGTGCTAAGTCCCTGAAGGACTTGTGTTACAGGTACCAGACAACGGAAATATATTTAATACTTTTATACTATACATATATTTAAGATTTTTATTATATGATACACATATTTAATACACATCCATGACCCAGGAACTTTGAAAACTTTTTGTTCCGTCGCGTCGGCGGGATTCAAACCCGCGACCCCCGGCTTGAGCTACCAACGCGCTCACCACTGAGCTACAGAGGTCGTCGAAATGAGGGTTATGTGTTTGTGATTTCATTTTTGCTTTGATTTTAAAGGTCATTTAGAGGTGGTTTAGGTCTTACGTAGTCTCTTCACGTTGGCCTGAATCATGATGGACAAATACAGGCGATTACGGATATGTGTACCATCGAGGAAATTTATTCATAGGCAATTGACAGACCCACCTCATTTGTTCGGATCATGTCAATTCAATGATAATTGTGATCTATCGGCTGGGTTTGACATAACGCGACCAAATTACGTAGGTCCTCCATCTGCCTAAGAATCAACTTCTCTGATAGTACATTTTACAGCTTCACTATCATTTGGCAATCATGGTTCAATAACCATGATTGGTTACCTATCATTGTCCTTAAGTAATACAGAGTATACCAAACCAGGTTTTATTAAATCAATATTTGGATTTGTTAATGGACCAATTAGGACTATTTAATTATAATTAATTAACCAATACAATTTATCGTCTATTGAGCCACTAATAATTTGGCTAAAGATTAAAGTGTTTTATATTCGCTTGTTTCAACAAGAGGTCCGGAGTACCGAATAATCCATTAGGTAGCGATATTATCTGTGGCAATTTTTTATAATTTTTCTTATCCTTTTGTTTACAAAAGATGAACTTCTTTGGATGTTTCTTTCGCTGGTCTTTTTTTCTTGTGACTCAAAATATTTGAAACGTTTTCATTTAAAAGTTTTAGGCATCTAAACACACTCTGTCTAGGCCGAAAATACGCGGCTGAAGTTCGCCATGATTACGCCTGCAATGCGCTACGCATACAATATTTAAAAGCGACGTAATTTCGGCATGGTGTGTCATCACTCATTAGCAATTTAAAACACATTGCAGGCGTAATTATGCCAAACTTCGGCCGCGTTTTTTCGGCCTAGTGTGTTTAGACACTTAAACGTAAATGTAGCTCACACAGACCAACATACTTTGGTATATTATAGTATATATTAATATGGCTAATAAAGTATATTTCATATGTTATTTACTTACGAAACATTTATTTATTAAGAAAATAAACAGCCATTATTACTACTTTAATACAATTTAATGCACTAGGTATAAGCTAGATTTTCTCATCATGAACTTTCACAAACTTAGGCATTTCTAGAATAGTATAGCGATTCTCCTATTTTCTGTAATTATACTATTACAATTCTGGATCCGTGCACAATAAACATTAGCTTCAGGGTAGCACAGTATAAATAGATACAGTAGATTTAGGGCAATATCACTCAAATCGAAAAACAAATGGCCTGATTACAGATAATTTCTAAGACCAATTAAAAGGGTGGTACATATTTAATTTAAAGGGTAGTTTATATTTATTTATAATAACTTCGTTAAAAGATTTTGATGATATAAATGTAGAGCTACTCCTTTTAGCCCCCTCTTGGGCTTGGAACTTTTATCTTTTTTTAATCTAATCTAATGCACTCTTAAAAATAATCCTTGTACTAACACATACATTTTTAAATAAGAATTTGTCAATTTTCAAAAAGCTCAAACAAGTTTCAACCTACACAAATACTGTATTCTACGAAATTGTTTTATAATTCAAAATTATTTCCAAGAAATATACTTACCAAGGTATATAATTTAAAGACTCAAGACTTAACAAGACTTAACCTACTGTATATATTTATATTGTGGCACTAGGGACAAGCCCACGCAGGCAGACTTGATGACGGAGATACTATCTAAATTGTATGGAGCATTATCTAAATCTTATTGCTCTGCGAGCGAACCTTTTATGTCTTTTACAAACTTAAAGGCTTATGAAAGTTAAACGCTTAAAAGCAAGTAACAATCTATAATATAATAAATTGTTATACTTAATTGCTTCCGCTAATCTATATAATAAAGCGGAAATATAGAATAGAGCTTAGGAAATTTTGGCTCCTTTTATTGCGTGAAAATGCACGGTTCCTTTGGTGTAATTTGCTCGTAGAAAGTAGGGGGAAGTTGTTACTTGAGACGTTCCCCCTTATTAATATTTAACTCATAACGAGCTATTGCCCGCGGCTTCGCTCGCGTTAAGAAGTATTATTATATACAAACTTTCATCCCCTATTTTAACCCTTTGGGGTTGGAATTTATCAAAATCCTTTCTTAGCAAATGCCTTTGTCATAACATCTACCTGCATGCAAAATTTCAGCCCGATCCGTCCAATGGTTTGGGCTGTGCGTTGATAGATCACCATGTCAGTCAGTCACCTTTGAGTTTTATGTATATAGATGTGAAAGCTACAATATTATAATAAAAATACACCAATAATCTTCGGTATATGAACGTTCCTTTCACAGATAATATATTAATTTCCTATTTTTGTTTTTTATACTCATGATATCAGCTTCCAAAGTAATTCCTTCCAAATTAATTACCAATTTATTTAAATTTAAACATACATTCAGTATCTCCCTAGTATTTACGAATGGCGGTTATTCGAAACACACGCCAATAGATCGACAATTTTATTAACTACATACTGGATGTTTGAATTTTTTTAGGTCAATTTTGAACTAAGATAAGTAAAAAAAAAATAGGATTTTGGCCCGATCTCGGCAACGCGGCAAATGTATGGTCAAGGTCGTTTGCTCAGGGGATGGCCTTAAAATGAATTTTTATTTTCTATGATCATGGCATCACGCGCGAATGACCGAACCGATTTTGATAACATTTGAAGCATAATATATTCAAATGATGAGACTACTAAAGAATAGACGAAATATTTCGTCTATTTTTTAGTAGTCAAACTAGAGTACATACTAGAGTACAAAGGATACATTTAAGTCGTGGTCAGTGGAAAACAGTTAACTATAATATAAAAAGTACCTCAGCAGTTTTAAACAACTTGTTTCACTGAAAATATTTACAGCAAGAAAATCACTTTCGAGTGTCCAGTCCTGCGAGAATAGCGCACGCCAACGCACGACAGCGCACGCACGTCACGCACGCCGCAGTGCTGGTCGATTAGCAATGTCATACTTGATACACAACACCCCGCCCCGAACAATAGCCTTTGAATAAAGGTATTTGTTCAGTCACATAAAGGTGTTTGTTTAATAACAAAGCCTTTTACGGAATTGGAATTCCGATGAAGTCTACTTACTTATTATTTTTAATAAGTATGTTAAGATATGTGAAACTGTATCTGTCTGTCTGTATGTTATATCTTCACGCTTTTATGGCTGAACAAATTTTCAGGAAAAGGATGTGTAGGATTAAGGATAGTTATGTAGCGAAAAAGTAAACTTGATAGACGAATTTCGGAACGAGTTGCAGACGTCATCTAGTCCTAACATTCATAAAGTTAACATTATACCTAGCGGAATAGAGCAACAATCTCGAGCTGTCAAACGAAACCGAAATTGATTTACGTCTGTGTGTGAAAATTTGTTTACGTATACACTTACACAAGCATGATTGAACATAAATTCTGTGAGATTAAATTGTCAACGTGCCGATAAGTGCCGACTGGACGTCAAAAAAGAGTTCTGCTGTCATGTATCACACGCCTCTTTTTACCACGCGGTGTTACTGACATCTCGCTTGCTCAGGCCTTTTTTAATATCTATGGACGCTTCTCTCTTAAACCGCTTAACCGATTCTGATAGGTACTATGTATAGAACAATATCTAGTATAAAATAAACTACTAAAAGAAATTGCTTTCAAGTAATAAGGCCGCCCTTGTGTACATGTCTCATTTATTGTTTCTGTTAATGTAAATTTTACTGAATATGTCTGTGCGCAATAAAGTATATTTGTTTGTTTGTTTGTTTGTACTACTACACTAGTTTGACTATATTTTTATAAGCCGCAGCAATGAATTGGATTTTTATTTTTTGCGTAGCGCCCTGGCGCTGACGTAGCACTTACATACGTCATCGCGTTATCTGCATTGCATTAAAATACGTACTAATATTATACATGTGTGTCTGTCTGTTACCTCTGCAGGCTTAAAAATATAATATTATGTAGTTTTTAGGGTTCAGTACCCAAAGGGTAAAAACGCGGGACCCTATTACTAACACTTTGTTGTCTCCAGGCTCCGGCTGTATCTCAAGAACCGCTATAGATAGAATTCTGAAATTTTCTCAGATTGTGTATATCTGTTGCCGCTATAACAACAAATACTAAAAATAAAATAAAGTTAATATTTCTTATACAAGAAACGTAATTTTTTTAGGCCTTTTGGCTCATAATCAATAATGGTCATACCTAGGCACTTCAAATTAATAATAAAATTAACATAAAGTAAAAATTTAAGGGGGCTCCCATACAAAACACAATTTTCAGCCTATTTTTGTCCTATTGTGGTACGGAACCCTTTGTGCGCGAGTCCGACTCGCACTTGGCCGAAGTCCGCAACTCCGTTGCGCTGACATTCATTTATCGCGCAGGAACCTCAGATACTTTCGCAGCAAAATCTATCCCATACATTTTCTCGTCTCTCAAAGTATCTCCATGCCAAATTTCATCTAAATCGGTTCAGCGGTTTAAGCGTGAAGAACCGACACTCTGTCACATAAATGATATTAGTAAGAATCTATTTTCATTTTTACTCGCACTAGAATGAGTTTTTAAAGATGCATGTCAATTTGTCTGACACATTCAGAAAATAAGACTGCGTTTCCACCAGAGCTGAGCAGAGCTGTATTGCGAGGAATGTGTTTTTGGGAACCAATAGCATCGCCGCGCTGAGCGATGTCATGGCAAAGTCATGTCAATGAAGCGATTCTATTGGTTTCCAAAAACACATTAATCGCAACACAGCGCTCAGTTCTGGTGGAAAGGCAGCAGGTATTTTCAGCTTGAACGGTGTTTCGTTAGACACGGTATATCAATTTTTTAAACTACCTACGTTTAAGTTCGAAAGTTTTCGATCCATTATATTTAGTGACCTAGAAAGGATCGCGAAGGGACTGACCGCATTGTATTCGATCGTGTTAAGTTTTTACTTTCAGCAGCAATCGATAGGCTGTGCGGCCGTCGCGGCTGCAGCAACGACAATTATTGTGCCGCTTGTGTAGCGCGAATTTAGGGCAATGAGAGGCGGCGGCGCGGCACGGTAAGGGGTTGTCAGGTGGGGGAATTCTCCCGTGTTTGTTGCAGGTGGGGAATTTCTCCCGCTTATGTGGCAGGTGCGGAAATCTCCCGTGTTGTGGCGTTTTATTCTAAGGAGAACGTAACTTAACTGAGAAACGCTACTAAGTGGTTCAGCAACAGTGTTAGATTATAATGATGATGATCTGGTATTATTGACATCTAGAAGCTTAGTTGTTTTGGTTGTAAAATACTAAACGTCTTGAGGAGTTTCTTTGAATTTTATTATTTGAATGATGCCAAACGATAAAATTATTTGATTTAGTTGCGTTACCGTCTTGGGAAAGAGTTTTATGAAAGTTTTATATTATGTTGAAGTTTTGATGAAAATAATCTATACATATATATAAAACTCAAAGGTGACTGACTGATTGACATCAACGCGCAGCCCAAACCACTGGACGGATCGGGCTGAAATTTGGCATGCCGGTAGATGTTATAACGTAGGCATCCGCTAAGAAAGGATTTTGATAAATTCCAACCCCAAGGGGTTCAAATAGGGGATGAAAGTTTGTATATAATAATACTACTCAACGCGAGTGAAGCCGCGGGCAAAAGCTCGTATGATATAAAATTAATTGCTTTAAACCACAAAGTTGTTTAGTAATATTTTTGATAATTTGATGTTCGTTGGTATTAAATAAAAAAATGGAGTTATAGTTTTTTCAACAGAAAAATAAATATTTTAATAAACAAATTAATTTTAATATTATACAAAAGTTCCACATAATATAAAGTTAAATATGCCAGTAAGATCTCATAATATAAAAGTAATATAAATACTTAAAACTTTATCTTTAGTTAAACAAAATGTTATAAAAAACTTCATATTGTTATATCTAGACCTAAATTAATGAATAAATAGCTAAAAAGCATATAACAATTTGTACTTTCAAACATATAATAACTAAATGCTGAATAGATAACAAAATACACAAATGTAATACTAAAAAAATCCAACTACCCTTACAAATTTTATGGGAGATTTGATTCCCTTCGCTGGCAACATTCGCCCTCCGTGCGTCGTACCCGGGTCAGTCGACGCTCCGCCCCGCGCCGGCCGCCCGCGATCACGATGTGTCACCTCGGTGACCTATTTGTGTATGTGAACTAGTACACTAGCGACAGTGCAAGTGAGGGATTTCACATGGAGTGTAGCGTAAGTGTCTTTGTGCTATAACCGGCGAAGTGAACCGCATGGGTGGCATAGAGGCTTGAAATCGTACGTGAGACACACTTTTTATTATACTTTTAGTAATAAAACTGTAAAGTATTACATGTTAACCGTCTAAGGGTCAATCAGACCGCGACGCGACGCGTAGATGTATTTCTAAATTTGGATGGATTTGACAGATTTGCAAGACGTCTCACACTCACAAAATCAGTACAAAATTAGAAATGCATCTACGCGTCGCGTTGCGGTCTGAGTTGACCCTAAATTCAAATCACGAATCGAGGCACAAAACTTACTATAAAATGTCAAAATTTGTGTAAAGTTCCGTGCCTCGTTATTTCGAATATACCTTACTTAGTTGTAGTTCATGAATATAGCTATAAGATAGTTTTAACCTCCTAACAACGGAACCCTAAAAAGCACATGCGCTAAAAATATTCTTTGTGTCGAATGTCGATATATAATTATAAAATCCCAATCCCCTACTCTATTCCCCTCTCTTCCCTCCCCTATTCCCTTCCCTTCCTTACTATATTAACCTATTCCCTCTTAAAAGGCCGGCAACGCACTTGCAGCTCTTCTGATGCTGCGAGTGTCCATGGGCGACGGAAGTTGCTTTCCATCAGGTAACCCGTTTGCTCGTTTGCCCCCTTATTTCATAAAAAAAAAAAAAAAAGAAAATTCTTATCTATAGTTCAGTAGTTCATTTCTCATTTCGCTTTAACCCAGAAACACTTAAATCACAGTTGATACTATATAAGCCATTGACATGACATAGTACATACTATATCTACCGCAACTATCTATATATTTATATAATATAGCTATATGCATATATATATATTGCTATATGCATACATTATATATAGCTATAAAGTATGTAGAATAGTCAAGTAACACGTTTAAAGTTCCACCAAATATAGCGATGACGTGTGTAAGATTATAAGCCGCACACGTGAATAATTTAAATTACTGTAGAAACAGACGGACAAAAATTCAGCTCAAATATATAAATAGGAAATTGATAGGAAATAGGAATCAATTTCCCCCAATAGTAAGTCATGATATTACATAAACAAATATTATTACAAATGACACTCTGAGAACTTATTAATAACAATCGAATCAGTTAATTGTTGCTACTTTCGAACAAGCAAAACATATTATGACTGCCTGAATAGCCCTTTCTTTATGCTTCTTTTGGCTATGAGGGTATTCGTGCTAGAACTTAATTCCATCATTTATATGCGTTATACATAAGCTATAAACCCTTATAGAGCTTTTGTCGAAGAAAAGTCCTTTTATGTCACTTTGACCCTAATAAAAAAGACGCACTATAATCATTCAAATTAAATTGCTTCTGCTATATCGAGGGTAAAGATTTTGGGAAATATAAACTATGTTATGGTGTATCTTTTAAATTATAAAGTTTACTTTTCGAAATTTAAATGTTAAGTAAGTAAGGTAAAAGCACTAATGGCAGACGCTTTAAGGAAACATAGAACATTTGAATGCTGTAAAATATATATTTATGAAAATAAAGGATTGATAACTTCTTCCATGTTTTCAGTAACTCTTACAAAATAAAACTATTATATTTATTCACTGACAAATCAATTAAAAAATATATTATTGGTCTTTTTGTAAACTTAGTTATAACAACTAATAGATGACATCACAGAAAACGAACATCACTAATAGTAGACACCAATATGAACTAATAGTTGACATAGAACATTACATTACATTTAAATTTTTTTCTATTATGAGGTCTTTATTTGCCGTTTTTTCAAAACATTTCATTTACTTCATCATAGTAACTACATGCATATGAAATATTATCCACGTTGTCTCCAGATTCTATCCATTCTTCTTCCATACTAAAACTATCTTTCCTTTTATTTTTATTTTTCATATATTTTTTCCTAGCAAATTTATTTTCAGTCATTAGTCTCCATGCTTCTCTTGCCTCTTCTTTTTTCTTCTTTCTTTTCTTAGCTCTTCTTTTTACTGCTAAAAGACTAAAGCAATCGATTTTTAGATCAGTTCAAGGTCTAATATGTCCATTTTTAGGTACAGTAGTTCTAATTTGTTAGTTTGTTAATAGAATTATATTTTCAGAGAATAGTGATGATATTTGCAGTAGAATAAACTACAAAATAACTTTAGTATGTATTGCAAAATGATGATATGAATTCCATGTCATCTATTAGGTTTTTTACATTTTCAAGAACTAATAGTAGACACCCTTTATATTGTTAGGGAAAATGGATAAAAAATCATAAATAAACATTAATTAGTGTATACAACATGACCATTAATCCAATGAAATCAATAGTAATTACAAAAATCAAATAAATGTATTCAAAACTTACGTGCAAAATTTCGCCTTCCTTAACCTATTTGCTAAGAAACTGCCGAGCGCGTGTTGACGTGGTCACATTATTTACGAAAACTGATCCCATTTTAAAATTTTGTTCCCGAAGGCGTCCCAAATATATTTTTTCACATCAACTTGAGAGCTTGAAAAGCTTATAAAATTTATAGTGTTGAGAAAAAATTTGAGTAATTCTTATTTTTTATGGTATTTTTGTCGTAAGTGTCATCTATTAGTTCCGAGTCTACTATTAGTGCTTTTACCTTATTTCAAAAGAACCAAAAACGAATTCGGGATTCGAAAGTTGAAATGTACTTTAACCAAATTTGAATTTTGAAATAAAAGAGGCCCAGGCTTAGCATAGTCATCAATCACCGTAGAAGCGGTTTCTTTCTACGTAAGAATAGACAAAGTGACAGATAGACAAAGGTAATCCCAAGGTAATCCGCCATTTTATCACTAAAATCTGTCAGTATGTCGATTCTTTCCCGTTTCTAACATTGTTATGCTAAAGCTGTAATTAAACGCTTACTGCGTACCGCGTACGTAAATTATGTGTTTGGTGAACAGGCTACTTATATATTCCAAATTTAACTATTCAGCTACCGCTACTTATTTCTTTTTACATAATGTGACTGAAATATTCTAGCATTTCTAGTAATACATAATATTATTAATTATACTATATTATCATCTAGCGAAATGTCAAATCCCATACATTTTAATAACTTTGTAGCGTAAATTAAATCTAGTCATAGTTCTAAATGTGTTGAAGACATTCACTTAGTGGTTACTGTATTTGTTTTAAGCACTAGAAGGCTAAGCGATTTTCACTGTTCGTATGCTCTTAGAATGTTGCATTTACTTTACGGCTATAGGAAGTATTTTAACAGTGGAAATCTCTTTAAAATGCATTCAGAATAATAAAACCTTTTTATGGGTACAGATGATAAAATAATATAAAATGGTATGTCCATAAAATTGTTTGAGCAAAATCAAATATTTTGAAAACATGAGATGTTTAAAAAAAAACATTTCAACAAAAAACTACATTTTGATGAAAAAATACCTTATTATTTTTATAATATAGGTAAAAGAAAAATATTACCTCATTCTAGCGCAGTAGGTTAAAACATTGGATACGAAACAGCTATCGCTATTAAGCTCGGATTACAACTAAAAGCTTGTAATTGAAGGTAGAGGGCAAAGCTTCATGTGCTTTAGCCGACTAATCCGAAGCTTATTATAAGCTTCTATTGAGCTTTCGCTTCATGACCGAAACAAACTTTAGTTATTGTATTTTTCTCCTGTTTTTATTGGCCAAAACACTTTCGGTTTATTAGGCATGAGGAGGTATTCATTAGTAACTTCCAAACATAAAGCATAATTTTTATTATTAAAATATTGATTTAGGCTATTGTATTTGTACTAACAGTGTCATAATCCCCGCGTCCCATTTGATGTTAAAAACGATCAAAACGCTCAAAATAGGAGGCATTTTGAGCGTTTTGATAGTTTTTAACATCAAATGGAACGCGTTACGCGGGGGCTATATATTGTTGAACCATATTTTCAAATAATTTACTGACGTAGCTTTGACGTGATGACGTCACGTCGAGCGTAGTACTAGCATATTATGTCGTAGCAGTGCTACGGTCGAACGTAGCTGCGTAGACACGCCTTAGCAGTGCTACGTCATATGGCATACCTTAGCTTTGGGTACAACCAGCGCGCGACGTCTGTTAGCATTGTTGTGGCATTGTTTGTTTTTGTCTTCTCTTTCATTTGTATCAATAAAGATAGAGAGAGGAGAGATATCATGGTGTTTAAAATAAACATTTACAAACCTAACTAGTTTTTGCCCGCAGCCCAGCTCAAATACTCTGTCCCACCGGATACGGAAAAAAATATATACAAAAGGTGCCTGTAACGTTACATTACAAGCGAATGCCCCGGATGAGGGACCTTAAACTATAACCATACAAAATTTTGTAAAAATCTCTAGTTTTTCCCAGTCCAAGTATAGCTTATAGTACATAAAATGACTTGGCATTTATATAACCATGCAACTTGTTATATAATACTGTCATGGTACAGTAACATATCTTATATCTTTAAACGAGCAATTCTTGTATATTATATATTTATAATTGGAATCTCGGAATCGGCTCCAACGATTTTCATGAAATTTAGTATATAAGGGGTTTCGGGGACGATAAATCGATCTAGCTAGGAATCATTTTTAGAAAATGTCATTTTATTCGTGTTTTATCGAATACCGAGCAAAGCTCGGTCAAATAGCTAGTATATCTTTAAACGAGCAATTCTTGTATATATATATTTTATAATTGGAATCTCGGAATCGGCTCCAACGATTTTCATGAAATTTAGTTTATAGGGGGTTTCGGGGACGATAAATCGATCTAGCTAGGAATCATTTTTAGAAAATGTCAATTTATTTGTGTTTTATCGAATACCGAGCAAAGCCCGGTCAAATAGCTAGTTATAGTATATCTCTGAACATTCTCCCAACTTCCTGTTTCCGGTATGTGTTCTGTCACAAGCGAACTCCCTGATTATGAACAAAATTAAACATAACAAATTCAGCTTTAACTCAAGAGCGTAAGGCACACATTTGACATTACTTTGAGAAGTAAGCTGCTTCGATAATACAAGTAAGTACATGCATGTCTCCGAGGGATATACGTGGGAGAGCCATGCTCCGGCACGGATGGGCCGGCTCGACCGGAGAAATACCACGTTCTCACAGAAAACCGGCGTGAAACAGCGCTTGCGCTGTGTTTCGCCTATATATAGCTAGTTATAGTATATCTCTGAACATTGTCCCAACTTCCTGTTTCCGGTCTGTGTTCTGCCACAAGCGAACTCCCTGATTGTGATACATCGAAGTATCTTGTAGACTCACTTGTATTGCAAGTTGTTTTTAAATTCTATTACATATTGTTAGATTGAAGTATGTACCGCGCACCTTTTATCATGTAGCAAATACCATAGTGGCCCATCGTCCGTTTTGTTGCTGTATCTTATATCTTTAAACGAGCAATTCTTGTATATATATATATATTACAAGAATTGCTCGTTTATTTCGGGTGTGATAAATCGATCTATCTAGGAGTCATTTTTAGAAAATGTAATTTTATTCGTGTTTTATCGAATACCGAGCAAAGCTAATGGCTAGTCAAATGGCTAGTGATAGTCTTTAAAAGAGGCAGATTCTAACCTATTATAAAATATTTAATATATTCTATATAATAAAAAATATATAACGTGGGAGAGCCATGCTTCGGCATGAATGGGCCGGCTCGACCGGAGAAATACCACGTTCTCACAGAAAACCGTTGTGAAACAGCGCTTGCGCTGTGTTTCGCCGAGTGAGTGAGTTTACCGGGGGCCCAATCCCCTACCCTATTCCCTTCCCCACCCTCCCCTATTCCCTTCCCTTCCCTTCCTTTCCCTACCCTCCCCTATTACCCTATTTAGTCTTAAAAGGCCGGCAACGCACCTGCAGCTCTTCTGATGCTGCGAGTGTCCATGGGCAACTGAAGTTGCTTTCCATCAGGTGACCCGTTTGCTCGTTTGCCCCTTATTTCATAAAACTATGTTTGATTAGTTTCAATATGGACGCTTTTAAATGAGCAAACTCTTATCTTCTTGATTCATATACCGACTGTAGTTAATAGGTTCCAAAATAGAATATAAGATATACTTCAACACTTCAATATCACCAAAAGAAATTAAATTATCTACTACTAATATTTGTGACAATCTAATAAATATATCCGTCTCTATTGTGTATCGGGGTTATTGTTTGCGCGAGCGAGTCGGACATAACTCCTAAGTCCGTTTGCCCACCGTCACCGTCACCGGGGCGGCATCGACAAGTACACACTTCACTTCCGTAAAACAAAAGTGAATCTGACTTTTTATAAATGTGAATCTGACGTTTTACAAACGTGAATCTGACGTGTTATAGACTAACACCCGGTTTCTGAAAGGCTGATCAATTGACAGGTGACAGCTGATCCAACAAGGTTATAAATGCACGTGGGCAGGGGCGCTGCTGGTAAAGAACTGTCAAAAATGGCGGTTTTTGTATGATGCCAGCGTTAGTTCCTTTTTTCGCCACATGCATTTAAGACCTTGTCGAGCTCTATTGTTATGGTTAAATATGGCGTCTTGATGGCCTCCATTTTTAACTTTAACCAAAGATTTGACATTTCGCATTGTAGTTAAAGTTAAATTTAAAGTTAGTTGGTGCAAAACAGTCTTAGTTTACTTAGTTATTATTACTTGCGGCCGTTCCCAATATTCAATCTATCTCTGGTTTTGCCCTACTAGAGATAGAAATATCTCACAATTGCCATAAAATATAATATGTCACTAATGTCTAATGTGAGCTATTCCTATCTCTAGTAGGGCAAAACCAGAGATAGATCAAATATTGGGAACGGCCGTTAGTTAGTTCTATGGAAGTGAGATGTCGCGTCGTTGTCACCACACGACGTGTGACACGTCACATTAGTGCGGCTTCGCCTGTATTTGAATGTTTGTCGGTGACGGTGGCGATGAACAACCGGCGTAACTCCCTAAATAATATATCGTCCGAACACAAGTATTTCCAAAGGTAATATCCAAGTGCTCAAGTATTTATAAGGGAGGGAAGTGGCCGGCGAAAGTATCCCGGCTCGCACCGCGCTGCAGCTAAATATATTTTATTCACTTTAATTTATAAGTTCTGCGGATCAAAAAGTTTTCGAGCATTTTCTTAAGGGTTGTCATAACTAAGTTAGTAATTACTATAAAGCGATAATATCAACATTTATGTAAAAGCTATTTGTATATTTAATCGCATAATAGATGATAATCTATATCTATATAATTCTATATCTATAATCTATATATCTTAATATATATATTTCTTGTGTGCGTGTGTATGTGACTGAACTCCTCCTAAACGACTGGACCAATTTTGATGAAATTTTTTGTGTGTGTTCGTGGAGATTCGAGAATGGTTTAGATTTACAGTTTGGTCTACTGGAAAATGTTTTTTCAATTAATTTCTTATTTATAAGGAGTTGTTGATTTTGGAATGTTTTACATTAGATCCGGCGGACGGCGCTATCATCGCATTCAATATTATTCTATTTCAATTTTAGTTTGTCCTGACAGATGGTGCTACGATTAATTTGAAAAAAATTTTGTTATTCAATTCATGTGCTGATTAAAATATTAAATAAATAACACATAGGCTACAATTTTAACCAACTTTCAAAATGGGGGAGGTGTTATGTTCGTTTTCTTATATTCAACGATTACTCCGCCGTTTGTTAACCGATTTTCAAAATTTTTTTTTGGTATATAGGGTATCATCCCAATTTGGTATTATATTCAGAAAAGTGGTGATCTGATGAAGGATCCATAAGTAATCGAGGGAACTCCTCAAAACTTATAGGGAAACATATGGTGACTTCGGTTTCGTGAGAAGTATTCTAAGCATATGCTACCAACAAGTAAGATTTTGCACCGAGATATACCTGGTATACCGTGGTTCGGAAGGTGCTGAGGTAACTCCTGATTCTTTATAGATACAAGTTTGGGAGTTTCGGCGTTGTTTTAAGAACAGAAAGCATATGCTACTATGCAAATTACATTCTTCATCATCATCATCATCATCATCACTACCATATTATACCATTTCATAGTCTTTTAGATCGAGACTCGAGTTTGTCAAGCGATAATTAAAAAAAATCTATATCTACCTAATATTATAAACCTGAAGAGTATGTTTGCTTGAACGCGTCAATCTCAGAAACTACAGGTCCGATTTAAAAACTTATCTCAGTGTTAGATAGATCATTTATCGAGTAAGACTCATCATTTATCGAGAAGGTTATATTATATTATTACTCTAAGACTAATACGACAGAAGAAACTCAGGAAAATGTGGGAAAAACGGGGGAAATATTTTTTATGGGAAAATGTACCTACGGATTCTGTAAAATTTCTAATTTACGCGGGCGAAGCCGCGCGGGACATCTAGTATATTATAAAACGCAAAGGTGACTGACTGATTGACATAGTGATCTATCAACGCACAGCCCAAACCACTAGACGGATCGGGCTGAAATTTGGCATGCAGGTAGATGTTATGACGTAGGCATCCGCTAAGAAAGGATTTTGATAAATTCCAACCCCAAGGGGTTCAAATAGGGGATGAAAGTTTGTATATAATAATACTTCTTAACGCGAGCGAAGCCGCGGGCAAAAGCTCGTAATATATAAAACTCAAAGGTGACTGACTGACATGGTGATCTATCAACGCACAGCCCAAACCACTGGACCGATCGGGCTGAAATTTGGTATGCAGGTAGATATTATGACGTAGGCATCCGCTAAGAAAGGATTTTGAACAATTCCACCTCCAAGGGGTTAAAATAGGGGATGAAAGTTTGTACTTACATAATAATACTTTTTAACGCGAGCGAAGCTGCGGGCAAAAGCTCGTATATTTATATTTATCTATTAAGGCTTAGGCGATTATATAAGAAAGCTTTCTACTACTTTGATGGCATTTTCTTGTAAACATAATAAACAGAAATTTCTATTCGATATGACGCTGTAAATAAGGTAAAAAAAAAATAAGGTCAATCAGTACAATTTTTAATATGCCAAGCAGATATTAAATATCGAAATTACTTCACATAAAGCAAGTTTTTTAACTAACACTGTTGTAATTCAAAACTTTTTCTTTATGTAATCTTTTTTATTGCACCAAAAGGACCGCCTTTGCTGTAGAAAAATCGTAGAAGCAATAAATTTCAGTTTAACAATTTATAAAGATTGTTCAGTGTTAATGTTCCCAACGGTGTCGAAATACCGTCGCAGTGCAGTTCTGCAGTTCTGATATTCGCATTCATTAATATATTTCACTTATTGCAGTCATAACAGTTGTGCTGTCATTTTGTATATTGTGATATTCGAAAAACGAAGTCCGGAAAATCGTTGTTCAATTAATGAGTTACCAGATTCAAAACTCAAATTTAGGATGTAAGTATGTAACAGATAACATAATTTAAGGAATTTAAAAAGCCCTTGAAATTGTTCAGCGTGTGATGATGAATTATGGCTATTTTCTCGGTTTCGGAGTTTTAGCTTTAAAAAAAACAATCTAGATCAAAAACTCGTCTGGATGATACGGACACACACACACACACACACACACAAATAGACATTCAAACTTATAATACCCCTCTTTTTGTCGGGGGTCAAAAATCTCTTACGTTACGTTACGTTACGTTACGTTACGTTCGACCAGCGCGAGTTCAAGATTTTATAAACAGTTCAAAAAGGCACAAGTCACAACGCTTTTATAGAAGTTTTCACTTCAATGTTAACACACTATACAATGCTAGACTTTGTCTGATACGTTGGAGTTACTCGACGGACAGACAAGGAGCAAGCATAGAATAGCTTACTGCGTAACTTTTTACCAGAAGGCACCCGTTGCGTCAAAATTCTTTTATGCCTAATCCATATATTATTACTGGATACAAAGTATCATATGTACGCGGAAATCAAAGTACTTATCTCCATTCTTACCAAATTTTAGCAATATCGGTTCAGCGGTTTCAGCGTAAAGAAGAAACAGACAGACATTCGAATTCATAGTATTAGTATTTATATAAATTGTCAACACGCAGCAAGAATGGGGATACTTATTTTAATCAGGTCAGGAGTGCAGCGTCCCAAAGGCTTCGTCTTACGTATAATTACTCGTCCCACACCACGACTCGTTCCACATTATCAACTCGTCCCACACTACCGACTCGTCCCACTTCCACTTCCCACTTGTGAACAATGGGTGTATTGCGACGTATTCCTTGATTAAACATCTGCATTTAATGGTCCCTAGTTCTCTTTAACCGGTGCGAATTCTTACTTATATTATAAATACGAAAGTTTGTCTGTCTGTCACCCTTAACGGCTAAACTGAATGAGATGAAATGTATAGAGATATTTAGTGAAAAACGATAGTTTTAGCTGTGACAAGAGAGGATCATATAGTGCAACATAGTTTCTCGTGTCTATGCCGAATTTCCATACGGAATTATTTTACCATACGGAAATTCCGTCGCGTTAAAGGCTGCCTTCACATTAAATCACGAGTAGTGCGGCAGCCGCGCGACTTCTATACTAAAACGAGCCGCGCGGCTCGTTTTAACTTTTAGCACTACTCTTTTTTTTTTATGAAATAAGGGGGCAAACGAGCAAACGAGTCACCTGATGGAAAGCAACTTCCGTTGCCCATGGACACTCGCAGCATCAGAAGAGCTGCAGGTGCGTTGCCGGCCTTCTAAGGGGTAATAGGGGAGGGTAGGGAAGGGAATAGGGGAGGGTATGGAAGGGAATAAGGGAGGGTACGGAAGGAAATAAGGGAGGGTAGGGAAAGGAAAAGGGTAGGGGATTGGGCCTCCGGTAAACTCACTTACTCGGCGAAACACAGCGGAAGCGCTGTTTCACGCCGGTTTTCTGTGAGGACGTGGTATTTCTCCGGTCGAGCCGGCACATTCGTGCCGAAGCATGGCTCTCCCTCGCGACTTAATGTGAAGGCAGCCTTATTGTATGCGTTTGACATTGCTGACGTAATCATGCGGAATTTCCGCCGTGAAAATCGGTGTGTTTAGACACACACTGATGTTGTATTCAGTTACTTAGCGAATATTCAAGATCCGTTGTTTTTGTCTGCCATGAAACTTTTCAATATAAGGTTTGCCGGTTGTTGCCTGGCATATTTGAAAAGTCAAATGGCAGACAAAGTCTAAAGACAGCTAAAGATCAGGAATAACTTTACAAACTATACAATTCACTGGCCACCTGCTGCTACAGTCATTACATATAAAACATAGTATAAGATCTACATCGTTAAACGTAAGGAATAATAAAAATTACCTAGTATTTATATTATGTTACGTTCACTTTTTATTGTAACTTGTCATATAACAGTATAAGAAGTGTGTTTAAAATACTGTGTCATCTATACGCGAGCGAAAAACTTTGGATCGCTTTTGACGAAAAATGCGGAAACGTAGGTGAATGAAACTTTGCACAGCTATCGAGCTAATATTATTTTGAAATTATGCTTTTATCATACATTTTTTTAACAAATAAAACATTACACACACTACAACACACACACTAGGAGATTTTGATTGACAAGCCTATACACACGAATTAAATACTCTTTTATTCATGGTTGAAGTCTGTTGTCAAATTAAAAATGGATTGTTGTTTTTTTATCAAATCTGAAATAATCAATACTTTAAACGGGGAACCAAAAGAAGAAGAAGAAAGTCAATATTTTGGTAATAGAATATTATAGGTCTACCAGGATCTGATGGCAAAAAGTGAGAAAAGGAATTGAGTCTAGCAATACCGGGGTGATTGGAATAAAATATTTTGATCCTTTTTTTTCCTTATAGAGACTGATTCTGCGTGTGTGAAATTTTTGGAAAATCTTCCATCAAAATTTGCCTTCAGATCATGGTATAATAGCATTGAAACTTATAATTATGGTCGAATTTTTAACATTGGGCGATCTCTTATTCTCTTAATCCTTTTCACAGGTATTTCAATAATAAACAGGTCTACATTTTAAGTTTTTATTTCCATTTAATAAAGTAAAAGTGCATAATATTACAGCACTTTAACTTTCAATCAACACTAAATTTACATAAAAATTCCCAAAGCAAAAACTTAGATTATTTAAGATTGAATGAAATTTGTAATTAAATTACTTAATTAAAATGATAAAGATATATAGGCATAAGTTAATTACTTTGTGCTCTTGTTTACTGGGCGATCATCTATAAATTACAAATCTGTGTAATTCATACCGATACGGGAAGTAAATAACATCCCCGGGGCCCGGCTCGAGACCCGGGTTAATGAAATCCGGGCCAGAAATAACTGGAGACGGGAACCGTAAATAAAGTCAGGGTTATGTCTGAACTAGTCTTAACGGGAACCAGATTTTTATCCGAAGCAGGGGTATGATTTAATATTAAGTATCTGTTTTGTTTTTCTTCGTTATTGTCATAAATCATGTAATATACTACTTGATGAATAGATGATGCCTGAAACTCCGTTGTATATTTTGAACTTTCCTTAGTCTATGGTTGCACCAAAATTAGTTTATCACGTGATAACCGTACATTTTTCCGGGGAAAAAACGGGTACATTTTCCCTTGTCCTTTTTTCGAACTCAAAGTATCTCCATACTAACAGGCGTGAAGACAGACAGACAGACAGACATACTTTCGCATTTATGATTTTAGTATTGAAGTATGGATCTTTTGTTTTTTTCATAATCATTTTCCGATGTTAATTTTTAGGTTTCCGTACCCGAAGGGTAAAAACAGGACACTATTTCTAAGACTTCGATGTCTCAAAACCGCTATAGCTAGATTTCTGAAATTTTCACAGATTGTGTATATCTGTTGCCGCTATAACAACAAATATTAAAAACAAAATACCTATAAATTAACTATTTAAGGGGGGCTGTCATAAGACAAACGTAATTTTTTTGCTATTCTCTCTCTCTCAATTGCATATAATTATGTACTTTAATAATCAATATTAAAATAAAATAAATAAATAAATAATCCCGTACGAAAAATACATCTTTTACCAATTTTTGCTCTACGGACGCACGGAATGCATGGACCTTCGTGTGCGAGTTGGACCATTTTATTAATACCTTTGGCTAGTACTTACCAAATTACAACAAGTAATAAGTTTTAAAAGTATTAACCTGACTACGTAATCCTACACAAAATAAAAATATATAAATAGTCTATGACGTGACCCGTGGGCCGTGGCATCATTTAAGGTGACGCCGCGTTAAAGTAAAAAATCGTTTTCGATATGTTTTAGATCGCTTGTTCTCTATGAGAGGCCGGGACAAGGCCAAACAAGAAATGGAAAGGGCGTAAGCGACAAAATGGTTTTTGTCGCGTAATTTAAAAACCATATATTAAATATATATTTCATATAAGCTATGGGCAAATTATAGTGTATGCTTCAACTAATCTATATTTTTAATATATACTTGAACTAATCTATATTTATAATCTATATTTTGGAAGCTTAAATCGGTCTCCTCTGTTGGCAAAATTAGAATCCCTGTTTTTATAGAGGTATTTTTGATTAATTAGTATGTGTTATAAAAGTCGACCAATCGTGTTATGCTATAGGTAATTCAAAGACAAAGACATGATGAATACTGACAATGAACTTTAATTTCTTAGCTTTAGCCATTGTTGAGAAAAATCGATATCGCTGCAGCCAAATTATCAATGCGTCACCTTAATGATGGCGCGGCCGACGTCATAGGCTATATAAGTAATCTATTAAAACCTCATTACTTAAAATCGGGCCAGTAGTATAACCGTTACAAAGACATAACCCTTTGTCTTGGCCACAGTCTTGGCTTTTTAGGGTTCCGTAGCCAAATGGCAAAAACGGAAGGGGCATGATAATTCTAAAAAAAATATATGATGTACATTACTATAAAAAACTACCAACTAAAATTAGTTTGAACGAGATCTAGCAAGTAGTTTTTTTTTATACGTCATAAATGGTAAACCTTAATTTAACTTTCATTAAATCAACTGACCTAAAAAAATAAATCAAAAACCTTTTAATTTAATAGAAATAAACCTTATTGCTGCTGCGGAACCCTTCATGAGCGAGTCCAACTCGCACTTGGCCGGTTTTTTATTTATTTTATTTAACACATGAAATAATTATTTTATCAACACATTTATTTTACACATGCAACATAATATAATGATACAATTAGTTTAACATAGAAAGACGATACAAAGGAAAGGCCCTTTACCCAAGAAATTTTCTTTATGGCTTCTTTATAGAATCGTCGATCAAAATGTTTACAATTGTAATTTACTTTAATAAGTATTTCTTTAATATGACTTGATGTTTGACTCGTCTTATGTCAATTCCATACATTTTGATCGGCGATTCTAATATATAAAAAGAAGCGATAAAAAAGGTCTTGGATACAGGCTCTGCTTATTTCCAAAATACATTTTAGTAAGCTTCGCCTTAATCGGTAAAGTAGACTCGAAATTTAACGACTTGCAGAATTTCCAGTAGCGATGCTAAAAGAATTCTCGGTATTCTGTACTGGGCAATTAATCTTGTGAAGTAACATAGTCCATTGACGTCCACTCTCAATGATATTGGAGTTTTATACTGTGGTGGACTTTATAAAGTCGAGCAAAATTGGGTGAAACAGAAGTGCATACATTTTCAAGTACAGAATATAGTTTAGTGAGAGACAGAAACTTAGTAATAGGGTCCTAAACTTTTTGTATATTCTGAGAAGTTTATTCCTAGGCGGATCTACAAAATTTTAAAATAAATTGTTCAATAAAAATATTGTTCAATATTATTGTAGGTTTAGGGGCTGCCTTACGTTAAGAGTACAATATTATTGTTGTTGTTAGTTTATTAAACTCCCACCATCCTTTTTCTTAATAAATTACAAATCTTGGATCGTTGTTCAAAAAAAGGGAAAACTCAAAATTAGGTTGTTTATTATGGACGTAAAATAGCTCGATAAAGTTTCCTTTTTTTTATTGAAAGCTTGCTTGCGCTTACCTAAAACGTATTACCCTACCCCAATATTGCCCGATTAGAATGTCACACGTGTGACTTTAGGGGAGGGGGGCCAGGCCCCATTGTTTATATCCAAACCAACTAGCGATAGATAGAATATAGCCACGATTAAATTACCATGGTCTTAACCAGACCAGTTATAGCTTAGACCCTTTCGAAAAAAAAGTATTACCCTAATAATAGAGATGATTCTTTATTATATTGCTAAATTACTATGTTTATTTCTCAATGCTCTTTATACATTTCCGTATCAGCGGGGCTGAGGTTAGCGAAATCACAAGACTCATTTCGTCTGAACGCGCAATGTTTACCGCCTCACTGCCTCGATTCAGCGTAATGGGTATTGGGGTAAAGCGTCCATTACATAGTCCTGCATTTCATGTAAAGCTGAAAGTTTGTATAAGTTATGGATATGTCGCAGTCATTACTCTGTGATTCGATTGAATGACTACCGCATTCATTGATTGATACCATTCAATTGAATGAATAAGGGACAACTGGGTAAGACGTCGCATTTATAATTAAAAAGTGTTAGGATTTCCTGTAATAATTGTTATATTAATAAAAAATTAGCCAGAAGGTATACTTTCACCAAGACATTCAAATCTTTATGTTTATTTATAAAAGACTTACAAATTAATCTATCCGAACGTAGAGATTTCCCTTTTCATTTACAATAAAAAGAAACAGACTGTATAAAGTGCAGCATGTAGTCAGCCCTTAAGCTATTTTTATGACGTCATATTACTGATTCCGAACGAAATGTTTATCAGGGGAAATCCCGCGTTGCGTGCGCCCATAGATTAACGATTAGTTTCGTAGGCCAAAAACCTTAGTAATCCCTTTACATTGCCCAGATTTTATACACGATTATAATAAACTTAAAAAGTCGTAATTTGAAAAACACTTTGCTATATTTTTAACCAACGCGACGCCGTGCTGGGTTAAATATTTTGTCTTACCTCCTTTGTTGTTACTAAGTAAATAGAATGAGATAATAATAAAAAGAGTGAGATAGTAATATGATTAAGCTTAGAGAAATTGGTGCTGAGTATATCTACTCAAGGAAACAAAATAACATTTAAATTTTTATGGTAGATTTTTTTCAAAATGGCGCTAACAATGAAATGAATGAATGAAGGGGAAAAAGGAATGATTTTGAAACCTTTAGACTGGGTTGCACCAGAGGCGTGGTTAATGTTATTTTTATAGTTAAATATGACGTCCTCTAGCTTTAACCTTAACTTTCACCGGAGAAATTCACGTATGAGCATAGGTAAGGACGCCATATTTAACTTTAACCAAAGATTTCACATTTTGCACTGTAGTTAAAGTTACAGTTAAAGTTATGGTGCAACCCAGTCTTAATGTTAATAAGCACTTACTACTGCTGGTACTATACGATAATACGTTAGGCGTATGCGATATGCATCCCGACCGCTGGGCGAAGATATCGACGGAGTGGGTACCTGAAGATGGAAGATGCAACCGTGGCCGGCCTAGGAAAAGATGGCGTGATGAGCTGGAGGAGTACCAGCCGGGCTGGCCAACGGTGGTGCTGGAGCGAGACAAGTGGAAGACCCTGAGGGCGGCCTTTGCCCAGCAGTGGGATAGTACAGGCTAACAAAAAAATCATTAAATGTCTCTAAATGGGGTCGTTACTATTCTAATATTATACTTTTAACACATTTAGTATCAATGGATCGTGTATATCGATTTCCCGGTCTAATGGTGACTTCTGACATTCACTGGGAAGTGGACCGTTATTTTAGGTAGCCCTGAACTTTGTACTTTATAAGTAAAACTCATTTTTAATACATCATTTTATAGGATGTTTGATTGTGGTACATTATGGTTTTTTCATCTTTATTACTCAATTTAAAAATATCCTTGATCATTGGATAAATTTTTATATTTGCATGTTTAACACAGAATCAGCCGCTAAAAGAAGAAAAAAGGGTCAAAATTTTTTATTCCAAATAAATTAACTCTAGCAATACCGGGGGTAATGCTAGAGTCAATTTATTTTCTCACTTTTTGGCATCACATTCTCGTAGGTACTTCATTAAAATCGGTTCAACAGTTTAAGCTTGAAGAGGTAACAACCGGACACAGAGATAGACAGGTACACACAATAATGTCGTTTGCTTATCTACTTTGTAATTAACACGTTTAGACGCTGAACTAAATAATATAAAATTTGGTTTAAAGGGGTGCAGGGGGGTGAGCCAAAAGATTTTGGGCCACCCCCCAGGTAAGTTTTATAGCGACAATATTTTTTTTTTTGCGCAGGGGAAACCCATCATGGGTGCCCCGGGTTGGGGATGTGCCTCAGTTAGCTGAAGCACCCCGGGGGTATGTGAGACTCTTACTCACTAAAACCACCTGCGGTTCGCCTTCAGCCGCAAAAAGGAGGGATATCCCGGATCTAACAAGCTTACAATATTTTGGTCCCATTTATTATTTACTAGCTGTCCCGGTGAACTTCGTGTCACTTTAAAACCTTCCCTGGATTTCTACGAATATTTTAAGACTAAAATCAGCCCAATCCGTTCAGCCGTTTTCGAGTTTTAGCGCGACTAACACATTTGAAATTCCATTTTTATATATAAGAAGACTAGCTGTCCCGGTGAACTTCGTGTTACTTTAAAACCTTCCCTGGATTTCTACGAATATTTTAAGACTAAAATCAGCCCAATCCGTTCAGCCGTTTTCGAGTTTTAGCGCGACTAACACACTTGAAAATCCATTTTTATGTATAAGATAATATTTCTGTATATTACCCGTGAATTTCTGCTTGGATTACTCTGTTAAAAGTAAAACAGAACTGAACTGTGTTTTTCACTGTCATTTGACAAGTTAACATATCGTCCAATTTCCGGCAGTCGTTATCGGTTTAAATAACATACCATTTATTAAATTACTCACAAAACAAATAGTTAACAAAATGGCGTCGTTATCTTTTGGACATAAATATCCATTGAGCTAAATGCGAAAATGTAATTGTCGACTGTTAACTCATTTTCACTTAGACCGCTGAACTGATTTTAATGCAATTTCGTATGGAGTACCATGAATGCCGGGAAAGGACATAAGTTTTTTATACTGAAAATGTACGGTACTCGCGCAATGAACAAAAGAAAATTGCAGGTATTGTCTAGTTCCTACCTGAACTGCTACCGAGTCATTTTTAGACGCTGTTAAGCATATTTTGTGTATCATCTCACAAAAAATTACGTATTGAGATATGAATGCATTAGATAATTCTTTAGATAATTTCTAGAATAACACTGCATTCATAACTCAACAGTCAACACCAATTTTTTGTGGGTTAATAAAACAAATGCTTAACGGCGACCATTATATAATATAGATTCTCTATGTAAACATAATATTATTACGTGTCGGTCTTCCGTCCCACTTAGTTATGAGAGTAAAGGAATAGAGAGTGCTCTTGTGTACTGCGCACACACTTGGGCACTATAAAATTACTCCTGCGTAGCTGGCCTGGTTTCAATGAAACAGGCCCCGTCACCGAAAACCGGTGTGGGAGCTATTATTAATATTCAACATGACGAGAACATTTAAAAACGCATCGCATTGCCTCTTCACCTGATCCTATTGCGGTAAACTTTATCCATCATCAATTCTCCGTCGGAAGACAACATCTCGATGTTTCCCGTGACGTACCGCAGAGAGAAACTTGTTGTTTGCAGACACTTTCGGCCGAACTGTCCAAAGAGGAAGATAAAATTATTGTCATTGCCTTAAATCTATGTTCCTGTAAAAATAAAAACTATTTACTAATAAATGTGAAAACACATCGAATAGTCTGTTTGTTTCTGTCTGTCATTTTTATTAGTAACTAGATGTCCCGCGCGGCTTCGCCCGCGTAAATTAGGATTTTTACAGAAACCGTACATTTTCCCATAAAAAATATTTCCCCCGTTTTTCCCACATTTTCCTGAGTTTCTTAGGTCGTATTAGTCTTAGCTTGATAATATAATAATAGCCTATAGTCTTACTCGATAAATGATCTATCTAACACTGAGATAAGTTTTTAAATCGGACCTGTAGTTCCTGAGATTGACGCGTTCAAGCAAACATACTCTTCAGGTTTATAATATTAGGTAGAGTTTTTTTATTATCACTTGACAAACTCGAGTCTCGATCTAAAAGACTATGAAATGGTATAATATGGTAGTGATGATGATGATGATGATGATGATGAATGTAATTTGCATAGTAGCATATGCTTTGTGTTCTTAAAACAACGCTGAAACTCCCAAACTTGTATCTATAAAGAATCAGGAGTTTCCTCAGCAACTTCCGAACCACGGTATACCAGGTATATCTCGGTGCAAAATCTTACTTGTTGGTATCATATGCTTAGAATACTTCTCACGGAACCGAAGTCACCACATGTTTCCCTATAAGTTTTGAGGAGTTCCCTCGGTTACTTATGGATCCTTCATCAGGTCACCACTTTTGTGAATATAATAGCAAATTGGGATGATACCCTATGTACCAAAAGAAAAATTATGAAAATCGGTGAACAAACGGCGGAGTAATCGTTGAATATAAGAAAACGAACATAACACCTCTCCCATTTTAAAAGTCGGTAAAAATTGTAGCCTATGTGTTATTCTGATGTATAAGCTATATTATTGTAAAGTTTCATTAAAATCTACACATCCTCACATCCATACATCCATACATCTAAACAAACTTTCGCCTTTATAATATTAGTAGGAGTAGGATGTAAAGACTTTTTTTAATGCTTATTTCTCTGTTCCATGTGCGTTTATTATTTCGTGTAAACCGTACATTTTTACGGGATAAAAGACGTATCCTATGCCCTCTCCCGGGTCTTAAAGTATCTCCGTACCAAACAGCTAAATCAGTTTAGCGGTTTGGGTGTGAAGAAGTAACAAACAAACAGATAGACAGATAGATTTTACTATGAGTTCTATTTCCTGTATTCCAAAGACAATAAAAGTTACGTCTGTAAAACGTATTTCGTTGTTAATTTAGATAATGTATCTCCATTTTGAAAGCCTTTTACGGAATATTTGAAAATGCTTCATAGTTTTTCGCCTTTTACTCGTGTTTCCGCAACAGTTTGCAAGATAAAAGCAACCTATTTCAATTATATTAGCAAAAATACTTCCTTTGTATGTTCCGTATAAAAATAGATAGAGGTATTTCCGATAGAAAGATCGTCATAATACTATGACGTCACTATATCTGTAACTTCATTTTACCGAACCTCCTTTAAAGAGCACAGACTTTTTAAAGCGGAGGGAGAAGAGAGAGAGAACTATATATATATATATATATATATATATATATATATATATATATATATATATATATATACAAGATAGTATATATTAGTAACTAGAGGACACCCGCAACTCCGTTGCGCCATAATTTGTTTATCGCGCTGGAACCGTACATTTTCCGGGATAAAAACTATCCTATGTTCTTTCCCAGGACTCAAGGTATCTCCATGCTAAAGGGGTATAAAGATTTTTGTATGGAGCCTGGCTGACCTACTTTCCGCCATTGTGTTTTTTTGCGTCCACGATTATTTTTTTCAAAAATGGATAGCTAACATCAATACAAGCAAAAAATAATCTTGAACAAAACCGCGTAAAGTGTCAGATTCGAAGATTTGAGCTGCCAAAGTTGCAATATCTTAAATTGGTAAAACTTTGGCAGCTCATATCTTCGAAATGTGACACCTTACGTGGTTTTGTCCAAGATTATTTTTTGTTTGTATTGATGTTAGCTATCCATTTTTGAAAAAAATATTCGTGAACGCGAAAAAACACAATAGCTGTACGGTAGGTCGGCCAAAATCTTCGTACCCCTTTCAGCAAAATCGGATCAGTGTAGCAGATTAAGCGTAAAGAGGTAACAGACAGACAGACACACGTTCGCATTTGGATTTGCTACTGATTCGTTTTTACTTATCTCGGCTCTACCAGAATGCAGCCTGTTGTTTTTCTCTTTCATTCCAACCCCACATTGATGATGATGAAGTGAACTACCACGTGTGTATGCAAGCTTAATGTGCTCATCGATTTGTGCCATACCTGAGGGTCACTCAGCTGAATACCTTCACTGAATCGACATTTCGACTCATTCGTAGAATAAAGCCCGCCATTTTTTTTGAGTTCAAAGAAGAAGAATGATTTAGAATTTTTGGTATAATATATTGCAACAACTAAACTAAAAACTATAAATGTTAAGTCTTACCAATTCTGAGTGAACTTTAAAAGCCTCTACTGTAAATGATACTCTTTTCTGCAGATGCAATTATTATTTATTTAGTTATATAATAATTTATGTATACATAACCAGTTAACATAGAAAAACTTAAAACTAGAGATACATTTTAGTACAAAGGTACTACTTATTCCAAATTGGAATCTCTTCCAGTAGACCTGTTACAGAAGGGGTTTTACGGATGAGTCAACCTCGCAATTAAAAATTTAGTGTCCAAAGTAAGGAAAACTTTATCTATTCCCATTTGATGGATTAATCCACAACAGTGAGAGATCTTTGACAGGAGCTAATTTTCACATAACCGACTGTCGTGCAATCGTCCTTGTTAGACTATCAGGCAATTAGCCAACATTGTCCTAACTGAACTTTATGCCAAAATTTATGTTTTCTCAAAGCAGGAATTGAACAGCAGCGCCTATGAATACACGTGCAATCGGTGTAAGACTAAAGGCCGTTCCCAATATTTGATCTATCTCTGGTTTGGCCCTACTAGAGATAGGAATAGCTCACATTAGACATTAGAGACATATATTTTATGTCAATTGTGAGCTATTCCTATCTCTAGTAGGGCAAAACCAGAGATAGATCAAATATTGGGAACGGCCGTAAGTGTCTAAACACACTAAGCCGAAGTTACACGGCAGGAATTCCGCATGATATTTTAAAATACCGATGACACACTATTTCGTCGCGTTCCGTTCGTATATTGTATGCGTTTGACATTGCGGCCGTAAACATGCGGAATTTACGCCGCGTAACTTCGGCCTAGTGTGTTTAGACTTTAGACACTAAAATGAGTCTTAACGTCTATGAAATAATATATGAGGAATTGTGCGACACAAAACGTTGAGTGTTTTGCTTCGCATATTATAAACAGTATATTTTGTAGTATAATTTTGTCGTTAGTATTCCAGTTATTAGTTCGCCAGTCCATCGATCGCGGGTCGTTAACCTCGCTAAGATGGTCGTTAGAGAACCAAAATGATGATTACTTTGTAAATGTGGATGTAAGGTAGATTATGAATATTTTTTGGCTTCGTTTGGGCCATAAACCTATTAAGTCTATGCTTAATAAATTTTGAGTGATGTGGTTTGTCTTAATTTCTTCGGTTTGTAATCTTTCGGTATACCAATGCCTTGGCACTTTTTAGGGTTCCTATTTCTGAGACTTCGATATCTGTCCGTCTTTCTGTCTGTCTGTCTCCAGGCTGTATCTCAAGAACCGCTATAGCTAGATTTCTAAAATTTTAACAGATTGTAAATTTCTGTTGCCGCTATAACAAAAAATACTAAAAACAAAATAAAATTAATATTTAAGGGGGGCTCCCATACAAAAACACTTTTTTCCCTACTTTTGATACTTTATAACGGTACGGAACCCTTCGTGCGCGAGTCCGATCGCACTTGGCCGATTTTTTAAAGTAAATACAATGGACCTAAAAGAAATCAGACTTCATAGCCACAAATTACACTTGTTGTTTTCCGCCAATCTTTTTCTTAAAAATTTGTTAATCGTTAATCTTTACCTTACTTATATTATCAAAGTTTTCGTTTTATCAGTTTCAGAAACTCATTTTCTCATTTCATATAATATAATATGTACTTATTGTAGAAGTTTCACCATTTTTCACTTTTCCCGGGTAACCCCTTAAATAGCGTAATATCGGAAATATATTTTGCGATATTGCATATTATTGTAAAATGCAGATGTAGGATCCAGGCGAGGAAACAGGTCAGCTGCTTGGCCCACATTACACTTGACGTGCCGGGACCTGGATCGATCATCTCCTACTTGAAGAGCTGTAATATTTAAGTGCTAATTCCTGTTGCATTTTCGTAGGTATGTTTGTTACTAGAGGTATCGCGTGACTTCGCTTGTGCAGTATACATTTTCTGCGTTAAAAATCATCACAATATATCTTTTCCCGTTGTCTGCTGTATGTTTTTACCGATTGAATTGGTCTATTTTGTAGTTTCGTAACTTATTTATTGCAAACAATCATTTTTTTAAATTATTAGTGTAGACAACGGTAAGGGTTTCCTGCAACTTTATTGTTTAGTACTAGCTAAAAGCCGAGCTTTATGAGCGCTTGCGTCGTTTTTCTGCGTGGTAATAAAATTAATAGTAACCAAACCTTGACTGGCCGATGATTACACATCTACATATAATTAAAAGTTAATATGTTAAAGCACAAATCAAAAGGCGTGATAGTTTTTCCGTAAAGTGTACCACAAAAGTGCTCGTTGTGTACTAGGGCAGAGGTTCCCAAACTGGGCACCGAGGCGCCGTGGAAAGGGAAGAAGGGCGCCGTGAGTCTATCCTCTATCATTATCCAAAACCACAATATATATTATAAAATAAAATTATAATATTATTTATGCAAAGCAGGCAGATTACAGATTATTACATATTTTGACGTGGGAGAGCCATGCTTTGGCACGAATGGGCCGGCTCGACCGGAGAGATACCACGTCCTCTCAGAAAACCGGCGTGAAACAGCGCTTCCGCTGTGTTTCGCCGAGTAAGTGAGTTTACCGGAGGCCCAATCCCCTACCCTTTTCCTTTCCCTACCCTCCCCTATTTCCTTCCGTACCCTCCCCTATTCCCTTCCGTACCCACCCCTATTCCCTTCCGTACCCTCCCCTATTCCCTTCCCTACCCTCCCCTATTACCCCTTAGAAGGCCGGCAACGCACCTGCAGCTCTTCTGATGCTGCGAGTGTCCATGGGCGACGGAAGTTGCTTACCATCAGGTGACCCGTTTGCTCGTTTGCCCCCTTTTTTCATAAAAAAATCTGCTTAACCTATATTCATTAAAGGTGTTTATATTTTTGTAATAGCTACGTAGAGTAGAGTGCCGTAACAAAATATTATGACGTGTAACTGCACCGCAGGCTGAAAAAGATTGGGAGCCCCTGTACTAGGGCTTGCTTTGCCGATTAGTTTGGGGGACCGCACATTGTTTCAAATTTTATCTTATGTCTTTTCCCGCGACTCAAATATATGTCTATACCAAATTATTTTCATCACTATAACTTATTGAACACTATCAATCAAATATATTCCTTCCTTAAAATGTGTAATAGAATATATGAAAGCCTCGGTGTTAAACAAAGAATTTACCTGCAAAATGAAACTCATTAGGTCTGTATTATGTTAATTTGAGGTTAGGAAGTAAGTCTAATTAGAATCGTGTAAATGCGTGCGCAGAGCTAATCGATATGGCGTGCTCTCTCGTCTCCCCTCACTTATTCCTTTGTTAAATATGAGTTAAGGAAGGTCGAATAACTAAACTAGTATAAAATTAATTTATACAAATATTAAATGCTTACTTGCTAATAAAAATTACAAAGGTCTTTAAGGCCCCCGTAATGGCTACTGGCGCCTGTGTGCAAAAAAGGACTTTGGCGCCCCTTTAGGCAAATTTTTTGGGACCTTGGTTTTGGCGCTCCTAAAGATGGCAATTTGGCGCCCCTAGAGGATGGCGCCCGTGTGCATTGCACATATGGTAGCGGGCGCCCTGGGTCTTCTAGTCTTTATCATACTAAAACGATGGCAAACAAATACAGCGAACTTTGAATTGTCATAAGCTGTTTATCTTTATGAGTAAAAGAGCAGATAAAATTGTCTCGAAAAGACAATAGGACAGTATTAATGCAGAAATAAACAAGGTTGCCGTGTCATAAACGAATGGTTTCGCGAACGAAGCTGATAACAAGGCCCTTTAGCCAAGACCTTTTTGTCGCTTCTCCATAGAGTCGCCGATCAAAATATTGTATGGAATTGACATTAGTCGAGTCGAACGTCAACGTCATTTTAACGAACGCTCCATACATTTTGATCAGCGATTCTATAAAGAAGCGATAATAAAGAGGTCTTGGCTTGTTCGTTATAATGTCTACTGTCTAAAGTAATTATTTTAGAAAACATTTCCATTTACCTTTCCTCTAAAACAGTAGAATGCCAACATTTTTGCGACATTCTACAAAACCAAAATCAGTTTATTTTTGTGACCTTGCTTGTGGGTTTTAACCCTCAATAATGTAATATATTCAACCCTTACACCACCTGTTAGCGACGTCCGATGCGGTCGATACGACCCCCGCATAATTGAACCCGCAGAGCAACATCATTATGTCTGTCATATAAACTATATGAAAAATAACTTGTTATTAAGAAAACATTCATATTAATACCTATGTTATAAATGCGAAAGTGTGTCTGTCTGTCTGTTACCTCTTCATAAAATTCACAGGCTCAAACCGCTAAAATTTAGTTGGACCTTAGGACTACGAGTCCCGCGAAAGGATATAGGATACTTTTTATCCCGGAAAAATGTACGGTTCCCGCGGTATACAATTTTTCATACAACGGAGTTGCGTGCGTCATCAGGGCATTAGACTGTTTTTTGTTACGGACTTCGTTGCAAGGGAGTTGCCGGTGTGATCTAGTATAAATTATTTTGTTTTAGTCTGTTTTCTTAAGTTTTTTGACAGTTGTTTATTCAACAGCCTTGTTGAGGTGACGTAAGCCAATCAAAAGCGGTAGTAACAAGGTAAACTTTATTCAATAAACCTTAGAAAGTGGGCAAATATACATTCAATTTAATAAACAAAGTTTGATCAAGGTAATTTATCGTAGGCTAACTTGATACCATAAAGTTAATATACCTAGCGGAATAGAGAAATAAAGCACAATAGACATAAGGACCAGTAGTTCGACTGCAAAGAGACGGACAGGTTTCAATATCTGTCAAATTCGTCGGGTTTCACTAGGATTATAAGCGGGATGTGCCTCGCGCAGGCTGATATAATTGATTTTTTAATGTTTAAAATAAAGATTTCAAAATTGGATTCTGACAATTTTAATCGCATGTGCCAAAACACAAACAACAATACGACCAAAGAGGAACACGTCCATCGAATATGTCATATTTTTAAATTCGTAGGTAACAAGTTAACAACCCTAGCGACGATTTTCGTCATAATACGTCAAATTTAAAAATTTCAACATCAGTTCTAAGTCGGCATACTCTATCATTCTGTCTACTCTGAATAAAGGCCTGAGCAAGAGAGATGTCACTATCAGTAACACTGCGTGGTAAAAAGAGACGTGTGATACATGACAGCAGCACTCTTTTTTTGACATTCAGTCGACACGTGCCGTACGTTGACAATTTAATCTCAAGAAATCATGTTCAATCATGCATGTGTAAGTGTATACGTACGCATATTTTTCACACAGATGAAAACCAATTTCGGTTTCGTTTGACAGCTCGAGATTGTTGCTCTATTCCGCTAGGTATATTAACTTTATGGTCACGACTCACGACGCCGTCACGATTTTGGAAAAGTTTCAATTCTGACACGTGCATTCTATAAGTACATTGTAAACGGTCTTTTTTGTTTCATAATAGCCCCAAACTCATATTATGTTTTGCAGATCTTTTTATCCAGCTATCAAAGGTTTTGGGCGTTAAATTGAAAGCCTTACCAGCTTTTAGGGTGTGCTTGCTTTGACACCATCACGAAAAGTAAATTACATGGCGGCGAGCCATTTCCGCACCAGTTAGCGGCGGTAAATATTATTACAGGCGCTTTTGTAGATCAGTTGCTAGTGTAGATCGCGCATAGCTTTAAGATTTGTAGGGGTACCTACTGGCCCTTTAGCCAAAATGCTTTCTTTATCGCTTCTTTATAGAATCGCCAAAATGGATGAAATTGATATAAGCGTTCGTTAATAAATGATGTTGAAGTTCGACTCATCTAATGTCAATTCTATAAATATTGATCGGTGATTCTATAAAGAAAACGTTTTGGCTACAGACTCTGGAAGGACCAATAGGTACATGGATACAATATCTCAAGATAACGTACTATATCAGGTTAAATATAATATACCAGCATTGACTTATATAGGAAGTAACAGACAGACACACTTGCAATAAAATGGTAATTTTAAATTCAAAGTCGTCTACGTTTGTAAAAATTAAAAGATATTATGTTTAAAAGTACCTAGAGCTGAAAGTAATAATCACTTTATATAAAAGTGAACACTATCCAGTAAAACTTAAAAGCACTAACGCAGTTCCTAATTCAATATAAGTCTAGAATCTAGACATAAAGCGGTGCACTAGGTCAATTACAAAGTTTAGACAGCTTATAGTCTCCTAAACTAATATCAGAACACCACATTATTCTTCATTGACATAAAGTAATGGCATTGCAGTGGGACTGATGACTCAAGTTGAGAAAGCAGCTTCGTATGTTGAGTTATCTTTAGACTACAATTATTTCAGTTAATACAGTTAGAAGCAATTTACAGTCGCTATATTAAAACTAGGGTTTTATTGGGTATTCTAGGAACAATAAAATGACACAGTGAAGAATATGCTTCGACTCCCAAGCGGCCACATGCGGCCGCGATAACAATAGATAAGCTATTGTGTCTGGTTTTTTCCACGATCGAGGTATTAAAAACATAATGGGCTATTTTAAGAGGTGAACAATGATGCTAAAGAAGTTTTCACTTCAAATAACAAGCTACTGTGGGCTTTGCTCTTATACCACTTGCATACTTTGACAAGAACTATTTGAACAAGAACATATTTTAACAAGAATTATTTGTTTAAAAAACTCGCTTAAAATATAACTTAATACCAGATAAAAGATTTATTACGTCATAAAAGTGTTATATCAAAAATACGTACGTACGAAAATTCTTATTTCTAGACCAGTAACCTCCCAACCTTCTTACAATATTAAAAAGGGTCTATTAAGTAAGGTAGCGTAGATAAATAAAGACGCAGAATTGATTGGACCAATGTTCTGGGGTCGGTTGAGGTTTGTTTGTTACATAGGAAGGTTTTATAGATTGATATTTTTGTTCATTGTCTTACCTTACTAGTAAACAAATGTTAAATAATATATTTGTTCGGTGCAACCGTACAAAGTTCAAAATAGTCAACAATTTATCCATTTCACATGCGCGCTCATTTTAGATATAGTTTAAGTATAAGTTCAGTTACCGCAAAACCGTCATGCCTTGCGGACTAGTGTAACATTAGCACAGCATTAGCATTTTATAGCAATATACAACTTAGCATTAGCATCTATAGTTTTGTTAAACATCTAACAGCTTCTCAAGGTGTACCTCGTACAATGTGTTTTTCCTTACTGTGAAGTATTTTTGAGAACGCCAGATCAGGCAACATTTTTTCATTCAGGCAAAGTTATTTAAGGTATTTTTACTTCAGGGTTAAGGGTCACTTCACGTTGCAACTTGACGAAGTGATGCGATGTATTTTTGAATGAGTAATTCAAAACTGAACTTTACTTTCCTCATAACAAGATACACATTGTATTGACAGACTTATCACTCACTAGCTATCCGCTAAGAAAGGATTTTGATCAATTCCACCTTCAAGGGGTTAAAATACGGGATGAAAGTTTGTATATAATGAATAATAATACTTCTTAACGCGAGCGAAGTCACGGGAAAAAGCTCGTGTGAGTATATAATCTCAAACGCAAAGACGTTTATACAGAAAAGTACAAAGGAAACGCGAGTATATTTGAGCCGATCTTGTGAGGAAAAATTTCGGATAATCCAGCTTTTAATGATTATTAGATTGGCTATTTTGGTATAAGCTCTATCCATTTTTATTATAGATTCTATAAAAAAGCTTATGATTATTTTTATTATATATTTTTGGGTAATCCAAGCTTGTAATCATCACTAAAAATTGCTTTCTTCTTTGATAAAAGTAGCCTGAATCTTTTTACTCCCCTACTAATAGGCCTGTATGTGTATTTGTGTAATTGTGTAAGCTTATGTAAATATATATTTTTCTTTTTTATGAAATAAGGGGGCAAACGAGCAAACGGGTCACCTGATGGAAAGCAACTTCCGTCGCCCATAGATCGCAGCATCAGAAGAGCTGCAGGTGCGTTGCCGGCCTTTTAAGAGGGAATAGGGTAATAGGGGAGGGTAGGGAAGGAAATAGGAGAGCGCAGGGAAGGAAAAAGGGTAGGGGATGGGGCCTCCGGTAAACTCACTCACTCGGCGAAACACCGATTGGATATATAGTCCCAGGACTCCCAGGATAGATTTAACATTTCCATTTCCTTTGCTACGAACATCAACATGAGGTGCTACGAAGTCAGAGTAGACAGAATTATAGAGTATGCCGACTTAGAACTGATGTTGAAATTTTTAAATTTGACGTATTATGACGGAAATCGTCGCTAGGGTTGTTAACTTTTTATCTACGAATTTAAAAATATGACATATTCGATGGACGTGTTCCTCTTTGGTCGTATTGTTGTTTGTGTTTTGGCACATGCGATTAAAATTGTCAGAATCCAATTTTGAAATCTTTATTTTAAATATTTAAAAATAAATTATCTCAGCCAGCGCGAGGCACATTCCGTTCATAATCCTAGTGAAACCCGACGAATTTGACAAATATTGAAACCTGTCCGCTTCTTTGCAGTCGAACTACTGGTAGTTATGTCTATTGTGACGAAGTGCTACGCTACATCGCGGTGTGCTACGAAGCTCTACGAATTATTGCCGCGTGCTAAGAAACGTTACCGAGAATTTGTAAAGGCGATTTACGTGGAGAATTACTACAGTAAAGTGTAACAAAACTAAGTGATAATACTTCAGGGTGTGTATGTGTTCCTTGTATAGAGTTCACTGTAAAAGTAGCAGCACTGAAAGAGCAATTTTTTTGTGATTTGTATGGGCAAGCGCCCGCGCGTCATGATTGTTTCCATACAAAGATGAAAAAAAAGTTACTCTTCAGAGCTGCTACTTTCACAGTGAATTCTCTACCGGGAACACATACACACCCTGAAGTATTATCACTTAGTTTTGTTACACCTTATTGTAGTAATTCTCCACGTAAATCGCCTTTACAAATTCTCGGTAACGTTTTGTTACACCCTTTATAATTTACTATTCATTTTATTAAAATATAGTGAATATAGTGATATGCAAATATTAATTATGTTATTATACAGTAACTATAAATTTTCTTGAAGTGAGCACTTCTTTTGTGGCGTTATGCGCTTTTTTCGGGATGTTTAATTTCGTAAAATGTAAAAATTATTTAAAGACTGCCAACGCAGGAGAGAAAACGCAGGAGAGATTTTTTTCAAACAAGCCTGTTTCTACTATTTCGTTTACGCGGGGTTCTTATTTCTGATGTAATTTATTTTCGGATTTTTCTAAGATGAATTTGCCTAAAATCCATACTAATATTATAAATGCGAAAGTGTGTCTGTCTGTCTGTTTGTCTGTCTGTCTGTCTGTCAGCAGTTTGGGCGTGAAGAGGTACTTCACGCCCAAACCGCTGAACCAATTTTGATGAAATTTGGTATTGGGATACTTTGAGAGCCGAGAAAGGACATAGGATATTTTTTTATCCCGGAAAAATGTACATTCCGCCGCGATGAACGAATTTTGGCGCAACGGAGTTGCGGGCGTCATCTAGTAGTTAATGCATAAAAAGCACGTACCAATTTACAACTATACACAATACAATACTAAAACTCGTCCCACAGGAGTTCTGCAATATTGCGGATGCATTGAGATTGGCCCTCGGCGGGACTGTAATTTAATTATTAACACTACCCGATATCGATAGTTCTCGGGTATTCTGTGGTAAAATGCACTTAGTTCTAGGGAAAGTGTACCATGACGAGGAGAGGCTATTCTAAATTTGTATGGATTTGACAGGTTTCAATTGCGTCAGACGACATGCAAGTCTGTTAATTAAATAGTTTAGAAATACAACTACGCTTTTGAATTGACCCTAAGTATTAATTGTTTAATAAAAAAATCGGTTTCGAATGGCTTCCATCGCATCGACTAGTCATTTTGAAATGTTAATAATAGAACTGGCTAAGTACGATTCGGATTTAACAAAGGTATATTTGCAATATGATTTAAGAATATCTATATATCGCACGCTGAGAACGAAAGTGACCGATATCAAAATTTTGGTTAAATGAGTTAAATATACAGAATGACTTAAAAAAGTACAATCTATCATACTTAAAATAGAAAACTGGCTAATTATGGTAAGAAAAGGATAGAGCTATATTTCGGTCTCTTTGTCACTCAAGCATTCTCGCCCCCGCGCCCGAATCAAAGTGACGAAATCAGTGTTGCACCGTGAGTTGTCGTAGCAGGACGTTACAAGTTTAGTACCGCAGTGACCGATTACGCCTTGAGTCTGTTTATTTGTCAATGTTGGAGGTAAGTTACGTTACAATTTATATTCATAAACTGACCGATTTAGATTTAGGTCCCTTTTATGTTTTGTGTATTAGCAATTCCAGTGGCATATGTCAAATTTGGTCACCTATTTATTAAGAAATTAGTCTAAGTGATGGTCCCATTTTGAAACAGGTCTGTTTAGTTATAAGTATACTCTTAAATATTTTGTGCTATTCAAAAGAAAGTCTGTTTAATATTTTCAAGTTTGTTTTTCAATAGGCACATCCAGTAATAGTGCAATTCATTACTTTTTTCAGTGTTTAATGTTTTCTACTGAGTCAGCTATCCCAAAAGCTAAAAATGAAAAGAAGCGCTTTAATTCTTCAAATGGTGGAGGATAGACAGCAAAATGAGGTAATTTGGGATACTATTTATTTATGCTTCGTTTTTTGTCAGTAGTTATGTTTATTGTTAGTAAAAGAATTTAATATTATACTTGCTTGCAGAATCTTAAAGAGGCTTTGGAAATCGACAAAGAAAACATACCATCTAGTCTTTCAATCATCGAAAATACATCTCCACGTCTGGGCCAAGAACATCAGATAATACAAAACCCAAGCAAAAAATGAAATCCTTTAAATGTAAGTTATTAATTTCAATGTAAGACATGGGTCATTAACATCAACTTTTCTATCTTATGATAAAATGTTAAATTATTTATGTTTCAGGAGCCTGAAAGAGCTTGTCAAGAAATAAATACAGAACCAGACATTACTGACAAAACTTCGGAAACTACAGATGCTGTCCAACCACGTTCAAGAAGTTCCAGTACGAGCAGTTCTTCATCCTCAAGTAGTAGCAGTACTTCATCATCTTCAAGTACTTCAGTTACAAGTGAATTTCAAAATACAACTATTCCTGGTCCTAGTACCAGCAAGACTAGCTAGACCTCAAACAGGTAACCCACGTTTATACGCTCAATCACCAATACACCCAAATGAAAGTGATGTGGATCTAAGTGACTCTGATCCAACATACCGTGCTGTAAATTCTAATCAAAGAAGTAGACGTGTTTCCAGTACTAGCTCTTCATCTTCTGATTCTTCGGGTCAACCGCAACCCTCAAAAAGTAGGAAGCGTAAAAGGAACCCTGGTAACTGGAAACAGAATCAGACAAAAATATCACGAAACTCCGGAAAAAGTTACAGGTCTTTGTCCAAATCAAAAAAAAAACATTCCAGCTAAGCATGTGAAAGGAACATGTACGAGCAAGTGTAGACTTAAATGTTTTGATAACATAAAAGAGGATGAGAGGTCTAATCTGTTTAAAGCCTATTGGGGATTGTCAAATTTGGAACTACAGCGTGCTTTTATTAGATTTTGCATGATAGAAGTGCAACCTAGGTACAGGTATTCAAATGCTCAAAATTTACTATAAAATGCCTTTTATTTTATAGTAAATGGCAAAAAGATCCATGTTTGCAAATTGTTTTTCATAAACACTTTGGCCATAACGGACAGACAGTTGAGAACCGTTAAGAGTAAAACCAATAGCCATGGTATCGTAGAGCCTGAGGGTAGAGGAAAGCATGACAACAAAAAGAGGGTAGACCCTGAATTGCTCCAAAGCATCAGGAAACACATAGAGTCCATACCGAGGGTAGAATCTCACTATTTAAGAGCTACTTCAAGTAGGGAGTACATATCTGACAGCAAAACTATAAGGGACCTCTGGACTGATTTTAACAATGATCAAAAAGAAAAAAGTCTGCCACAGTGCGACTATTGGTTATACTTGAACACTTTTAACAAAGACTTCAATATAAGTTTTTTTCAGCCGAAAAAAGACAGGTGTGAAACGTGTGTCGCGTACGAACTTCCTCCCGAAAGTAACAAAACACTGCTCAAGCCGAACTATGATAAACACCTCCAAGAAAAAGAGCTTTGTCGCCAAGAAAAACGGATAGACCGACGAAACATTGACGAGACCCACATTTGCGCAATTTATGATTTTACAGTCCGTCATGTTATGTCCCAGTCCAAGTTATTTTTACTATTCTTCAAAAATAAACTGTCTTGATTTCACAATAACAGAATTAAAAAATGGGGTAGAGGATAAAAAGTCTTACGGAGATGTTTACTGTTATTTTTGGGACGAGACCCAGGGACAAAGGGCAGCCAATGAAATAGGCTCATGTATTTTTGATTACTTACGAACTCTTAGCGCAAAAAACGCAGATAAAAAGTAACTTTTTATTTTGACAACTGCACTGGCCAGAACAAAAATAAAGTTATAGCTAGTTTATATTCATACGTTGTTGCTCATTTTGGTAACATCGAAAGTATAACCCATAAGTATCTAATAAAAGGGCACACCCAAAATGAAGCAGATAATGTGCATAGTTTGATTGAAAAAGAAATTAAGAAGAACGAAAAAGCAGGGCCTATATACATACCAGTTCAATTTGCTACCTTGATCAAAAGCACTCGGAAGTCTGGACAACCTTTCATAGTCAAAGAAGTTAATTATGAATTCTTCTTAAATCTCAAACTACTTCAGGAGCAGTGGGGATACAACTTTAAGGAAAACCTCCATAAAGAAACAGTTTTGTGGAATGATCTTAAAGTACTTAAATTTGATAAGGCGGAGATGTTTCACTTTTATTACAAAACATCATACTCCGATGAGATTTTTTCTCAAATTGACATGAGGAATAAACGTATAAAAATGATGGGTTTCAAAGAAATTGTACTTGAACAGCTATATGAGCATGCACTTGAGTTAAAAGAAAATAAAAGAAAAGATCTCAAAGATTTAGTCAGAAAAAATTTAATACCTACTATTTACGCCAGTTTTTATAATACTTTGTGAGTAACTAAACTTAAAAATAATAATAAATAACATGGATACATACGAGTATTAAGTGCTTATTATTTGGAGTAATATTAAAATATAAAATTTAAAGTGGTATTACTATGTCATACTCAAAAAGCAAAGTCTGAATTAGTGTATTAAGCAGAGTTTAATTAAAATGATTTGATGACTATGACTACAAGACTGTTTAAACTGATAAGTTAGTGCTAATAATACAATTAATTTAAGAATTACTTATCTAAACCAGTGAAAACAGTAGGTAGGTACTCATTGTTTTGTTTATCTGAGTTAGTGTATTAAGCAGAGTTTAATTAAAATTATTTGATTTGGTAATACAACCGAATAGTAATTACAAAACTGTACTAAGTACTATGTTAGACTGATAAGTTAGTGCTAATAACGGCATATTGTTGAATTCGATAAATACTTTATTGTTGTTACAGAAATATTATCGTGATAGATGTTACCTATGTTATATTTAGGAATTACTATCGAAACCAGTGAAAGCATGGTTTGGTTAATGTTGTCAATTGTTTAGCCTTGTTTCCTACCAATTTTTGATACGATTTTGATATTATTTTGTTTAGTGTGATGATTACAGGTTCCTATTTTGTCTAAGAAGTGATTTAATAAATGCCATTTAACTCTACTTCAATGTCTTATTCGGGTCTTTTGAGAAAATATACAAAATCATAAGAGGGAAACTGACAGATTTTTAGAAATAACCTTTTTTTCTTAAGCAATATTATAAATGAACAGACCTTTACCTAAAAAGGTCAGTAGACATAAAGAAACTTCTAATACTAAAGTGACCTATTTTTCCGAGTTTTTTTTCAAGCGCTATTTTATATAGGAAAATAATATTATTTGGCAAAAAATATTTTGTATATCTAAAGCTATTATGTCAAACAATATAATGCAAAAGAAATTTATAACTTTCGTAATCATGTTTTAGTGTAATCGTAAAATGAACAGAAAATGCTTAGTCCCACAGACACATTTTCGTCTTTTCCCAAAAATTGCCAATTTCGAGTTGAGTCACTTTCGTTCTCAGCGTGCGATATATAAAACTCAAAGGTGACTGACTGACTGATTGACATAGTGAACTATCAACGCACAGCCCAAACCACTGGACGGATCGGGCTGAAATTTGGCATGCAGGTAGATGTTATGACGTAGGCATCCGCTAAGAAAGGATTTTGATAAATTCCAACCCCAAGGGGTTCAAATAGGGGATGAAAGTTCGTATATAATAATACTTCTTAACGCGAGCGAAGCCGCGGGCAAAAGCTCGTCTGTAATAAGCGCTGATCACGATTAATGAATAATAGTAAATGGACGTGCGATAGCCCGACCAAATAACGTAGATCGGCCAACTATACTAATCATCTAATTCTTCTAATGGTATATAATTTCTGAAAATTTTGTTATGGCTTCCCAAATACATCATATTATATATAACATATTTTAATCGTGATCTAGCCAAGGATCTTAAGATCTAAATATATGGCAACATTAAGTATTGATGGCCTTTAACAGAGTTTTTGCTATGCTTCTAGATATAATCGTCAATGTCATATAAATTAGAATAGTATCACTTTCTTTAGGATTAGTCTTTTGATAGTTAATTATTTTTGTGCTGAGTTTATGTCTAGTTAAATTTTTTTAGTTCTATTTGTTTTTGTGTTTCCTTGTCTTTCACTAAGTAAACACCAATATGTTAAATAATAATAATATCTATGGACGCTTTACACCACGTCAGTCTGGCCCCGTGCTAAGTACCTGAAGGACTTGTGTTACGGGTACCAGCCAACGGAAATATATTTAATACTTTTATACTACTTATACATAATAAATTTAAGATTTTTATTATATCATACACATAATATAAGTACTTTAATACACATCCGTGACTCAGGAACATTGAAAACTTTTTGTTCCGTCGGCGGGATTCGAACCCGGGACCCCCGGCTCGAGCTACCAACAGCCCACAAACTGAGCCACAGAGGTCGTCATAAGTCAATATTGTTACTTTCAATACTGGTGTAGCTAGTTGTAATTGAAGCTCAGTCTAAATGCTGCGTGTTGTTGATGTTATGTTACTGTATGTTATGCTGTGGTCTGTAACTGTACCGTAATAAATTAATAAATAAATAATACTCGAAGCTCATAACCCTTCTAACTATAATCTAGCGCCATGAGCAATAAATAAGTGGACATGAAACATAACTTACAGTAAATTGGTCCAGATTGTATGGAACCGTTATTATTGAGACTACTCTCAGCGGGATATATTGTGGTCATCATTATACCATTGCATCCCACTGAGATGGTGAAATAGGGGAAAAAATTAAGAGCTACAGTTTTTTTTTGTTAAAAACTTAGCTTTGTTAACATAATGGTCAAAACTAAATTGGAGTAGCTAATATAGCTACTAGTATGTGAAATTTGTTGCCTTACTGCTCCGTAAAGCCCGTCACAGACTTAGCTATAATATATATAAATATACCGTACTATAATATATATTATAGTAGCTCTACCAGAAATATATATTATAGCTGAATGTGCGGTCACGCGAAAATTAGTATAGAAAATATATAGTAATATGCCCAGCTATAAAAATATTAATATATATTATTATAGCTAAGTCTGTGACGGGCTTAACGGTTGGACATACTTTCATACATTTTTGAACAATTTTAGTGGGCTAATCTAGTAGGTGCTAGAGTCATCAACAATTTTCATAACCGAAACATCATATGCAAAACAACGTCACCGGGTCAGCTAGTACACAAGACGTAGCTATTTTTATAGTTAACTACCAAGTACTAAACCATGTAAAAACTAAACCCTTTAGCGGCGAGTTATTTAAGTGAGAACCTAGCAAGCGACTGAGCTCTAAGGGGGTAAGGGGGAAAAAGGCGGAGGGGTAGGGTTGCCAGGTCGCCAAACCTAATAATAATAATATTTATGGACGCTTTACATTACGTCACTCTTGATCCGTGGTAAGTACCTGAAGGTTTTACGGGTACCAGACCACGGAAATATATTTAAGTTTTTTATTATTATGATACACATATTCAATAAACATCCATGACACAGGAACATTGAAAACTTTTTGTTCTGTCAGGGGGATTTGAACACGCGACCGGCTTTAGATACCAAACACTCAACCACTGAGCCACAGGGGTCGTCATATGTATAAGCCGGACATTTGTATAAGGCTTGGACACCCCGTTAGTAAATATATCATTATCAGTTTGTCAATAGGTTTGGCATCGCGCGTATTTTTGCATTAGTTTTTTTTATGAATTAAGGGGACAAACGAGCAAACGGGTCACCTGATGGAAAGCAACTTCCGTCGCCCATGGACGCTCGCAGCATCAGAAGAGCTGCAGGTGCATTGCCGGCCTTTTAAGAGGGAATAGAGGAGGGTAGGGATGGGAAGGGAATAGGGGAGGGTAGGGAAGGGAATAGGGCAGGGGATTGGGCCTCCGATAAACTCACTCACTCGGCGAAACACAGCGCAAGCGCTGTTTCACGCCGGTTTTCTGTGAGAGCGTGGTATTTCTCCGGTCGAGCCGGCCCATACTTGCCGAAGCATGGCTCTCCCACGTTTAGTTATAAGTGGGATATTCGCATAAAACGTATGTATTGTTAGGTGTTTATAAAATATAAATAATAACACTTAAAGTAGTTTTACTCGTAATGTAATGTATAATCATGTTTAAGAGGATTCCACACCGCCGTTTTTCCATACAAACGCTCTCCCCTGTTTCCTCCCTGGATAATGCCGGTAGAGTTATGATTTTTTTCCTGAATATCTATGGCCACTATTAGCATGTCCCTATGTTTTCTTTTTTTTCATAATTTTATTAATAAAAAAGATAAGGACGTCCAAAAACCCAAAAAAAATGGCCAGATTTTTCTCTGTGTTCAAACACCCAGAAAACAAAACTGGCTAAAATATACAAAAAAAATAAAACATAGGAACACAGCTCAAGCCTTGCTTTAATTCTTAATGAAAAAAGTATTTAAATCGGTTAAGTTTTGGAGAAGGAATCAGCGGACAACGAATCGAAGATTTTCTGTTCTTTTATTAGAACTTTTGTCGTGTTGTCTTTATCGCGCTCTGCGGTGGGAGACTTGAGATTGGTGAGACAGCAATACATTTTCAAATACCTATTTTCAATTTCTCTCGCCCCTGGTGTATCCTCTTAACACTTTACAAAAGACAATGATGACGCCATCTTGACAGTACACGCGTCGCGCAATAGTGATGTTCCCTGACAATAGTGAAGGGCATCTACACTCATAACAACGTACAACAAAAGCCAGACTCCATTAAATTTTGGCCGGACCTAAAAGTCCGGCTTTGTCCGGCAGCCCTATAGGGGGCAAGAGAGGGGGATAGGGGGGCGATCGATCGCTGACGTCTACGTTAGCCGCATATTAAAAACACATTATTGTAGTCGATTGTAAAATTATTGTAATTAAGATACTCGTTAGTACACGTGGTGAAGACACATAGGTTCTGGTGGATGACATTGCAACGTGGTTATGCGATGCATTTATAAATGAAACAAAATTGGACTTTATTTTCTGTCCAAGAAGATACACATTGAATTGACGGAACGCGGTGTTTCTGCCTCCAATTTTGAAGGGGCTATTTAAAAATGCAATTTTTTATTTATTTGTTTTAATTTATACTGACCCTTAGAAATACTTACTATAAACTGGCTATACTTTTGAAATTTTTGCAAAATTTCAGGCATTGCTAACCCATTATTTAGTCAGTTGGAAAGGAAAGGTTTTGGCCGGTTATGGTAAGAGTATTAGTGTCACAATATAAGGATCATACAGTACTTAACTCGCGTCATGACATTGAAATAAAATATTGCTTAATACAGAGAAAAATTTCACGCGCAACAAGCTTGGGTCAAATATTGATTTTTACGTGGGGGAGCCATGCTACGGCACGAATGGGCCGGCTCGACCGGAGAAATACCACGTTCTCACAGAAAACCGGCGTGAAACTGCGCTTGCGCTGTGTTTCGCCGAGTGAGTGAGTTTACCGGAGGCCCAATACCCAACCATATTCCCTTCCCTATTCCCTTCCCTGCCCATCCCTACCCTCCCCTATTACCCTATTCCCTCTTAAAAGGCCGGCAACGCACCTGCAGCTCTTCTGATGCTGCGAGTGTCCATGGGCGACGGAAGTTGCTTTCCATCAGGTGACCCGTTTGCCCCCTTTTTCATTAAAAAAAGTTGACCTCTGCCCTACTTTGCCAAGACTCTTCCACATTAATTATTCAACAAATCCATGCATCTTTTAAACCCATAAAACTAGATCGAAACTTAGTTCTGGAATTTGTCGAAACTAGATTTATGAACTGAAAATTTTATGATATTATAATATAATATATTATTACGCGAGCCCTAGAACAAATTATTTTTTGATTACTATCAAGCTAATTTTTTGTGTTATTCATCTTATCAATACGAGTTTTAGCTCTCGCACTATTCTACGAGACCCCGGTCTAACTTAGAAATTAATCTGTAGAAAAAACCGACTTCCCAGGTTTCCTCTGCAACGTTTCAAAATTTAACATGAATTATTTATTCAGTCCTACAATCAGGGCAGGAATTATATTTTTATGAGTATAGGCCAATTTAATTTTGTACTACCGCTACCGCCATACCGCCGCCATCCTAGGACGTTGCCGCCCCCCATAGGACTGCCTATACATAAATCCAGTGCTACTTACAAGACACCTCACTTAAAATCCGCGACATCTTCCACGTCATTTTTCAAAGCCATATTTGAGTGTTTGATATGCCCTCGATCTAAACGGGGATCGACAAAGGCGGCAAATCGCTTTCCGATAGCTAACAAGACCTAGCCCGCCGAGTGGCCCCGTCAAAGAGATATTATGTTGATAAATCGCCCGTGCCCTTCACATCGAAATATGTAGCAGTATCGAGCAGGTTGTAGCGTTTAATTATCGCTCAATACGTATAAAATGTTCTTTATGTATGGGTATATAGAATCGTCGTTCTAAATACATCAAGAAAAGGATATAGGATTTGACGATCTCTGTGGCTCAGTTGGGGGGTTTTTGGTAGCTCAAGCCGGGGGTCGCGGGTTCGAATCCCGCCGAGGGAACAAAAAGTTCTCAAAGTTCCTGGGTCATGGATTGTGTATTAAATATGTGTATTATATAAATCTTAAATATAATATGTATAGTATAAAAGTATTAAATTATATTTCCGTTGTCTGGTACCTGTAACACAATTTGTCCTTCAGGTACTTAGCACGGGGCCAGACTGACGTGGTGTGAAGTGTCCATAGATATTATTATATATATATATATATTATTATTATTATATATTACGCTAGATCAAGTTTTTTTTTACTGTCTATGCTGACTGAAAAACAAAAAGACGTGAGCAGCATGTCGGATTTAAAACCTAAAATATTTTTGGGAAGCCGATGATGATGATGATTAATCAACGGTACATGCATTGTTGTTGCATGTAAAATGCCACAAAGCTATGCCCTCGATATCCACAATTGATATTGCACTGTAGTGTATCTACGTAGGGCTGCCGCTTGCTCGAAAACTGCCAAAGTGTATACCAAGCATTGTGAGAAGATAATCGCAAACGCGACAACCCTAGACGTAGCCGTTGTGTCCATAATGAAACGCAGGGCTACCACCAACAAGTTTCCACATGAGCACGAACCAGTGAGTGAAAATGTTTTTTTTTTATGAAATAAGGGGGCAGACGAGCAAACGGGTCACCTGATGGAAAGCAACTTCCGTAGCCCATGGACACTCGCAGCATCAGAAGAGCTGCAGGTGCGTTGCCGGCCTTTTAAGAGGGAATAGGATAATGGGGGAGGGTAGGGATGGGAAGGGAAGGGAAAAGGGGAGGATAGGGAAGGGAATTGGGCCTCCGGTAAACTCACTCACGGCGAAACACAGCGCAAGCGCTGTTTCACGCCGGTTTTCTGTGAGAACGTGGTATTTCTCCGGTCGAGCCGGCCCATTCGTGCCGAAGCATGGCTCTCCCACATATGGTAAATGTTGCACGATTGATAACCCTAGAGCACAGCCGTTGTGCCGATAATGAATGCTCTAGATTCCAGAGCTTTCCACGATTGGAAACATGACTGGAGAAAAATCCGATTCAAGTTTGATTCAAGATTGTTCCTATTTAATTAGAATCCAAGAAGTTTGTTGGATTTTTAAGTATGTGGTCTAGATAAAATTTAACTATTCATACTTCTATACTAATATTTAAATTCAAATATGTGTCTGTCTGGCTGTTACCTCTTCACGCCTGAGGCGCTAAACCGATTTTGCTGAAATTTCATATGGAGATACTTTGATTCCCAGGATAGCACACAGCATACTTTTTATTCCGGAAAAATGTATGGTTCCCGCGCGATAAACGGATTTTGGCGCAACGGAGTTGCGGGTATCATCTAGTAACTGATATTTACTTAGCTTGGGGGTGAGCCAAGATCTTTTCGTTTTCGCTTCGTTATAGAATCGGCGATCAAAATGTATGGAATTGACATAAGACGAGTCGAACGACAACGTCATATTAACGAACGCTTATGTCAATTCCATATATTTTGATCGGCGATTCTATAACGAAGCGAAAACGAAAAGATTTTGGCTCACCCCCCTTGTCTTGTTTGTATCCACATCCGAATAAAATACAAACTTTTCAAGGTTTTGCCATAATCGTGGCATGATCGTTAATTTATTTAACAGGGCAATAAAATTTTTACCTTTCAGAATACGTTAAGTTTAAATTCAGTAATGGCCTACTGACCTGAAACTGAGACGGAGAACTTGTTTTATGTAATGCTTAATTTTTAATCGTGAACTATTTTTAGAGTTATGTTCTTTCGAGCTTAAATTCTCTTTCTCTCAACGAAATGTTTTAAGCGGTCTTTTAGTAGACCGAATCCAGGAAAAGACCTGTCACATTTACACAGATTTCGCTCAAATTCGGTTCGAAAGATTCGAATTCCGTGAAATGATTTATTATAATATACATTTACGTATGTATATGATACCTTGATACTTATATATGCTAACTGTTATAAATACAAAGTTTGTAAAGATGATTAGATTGAAGTTAATGTGAAAGAATTGGATATGAAAGTGAAAGGGACAGAGAAAATCCTTGTGTATTGTGCACACACTAGGGCTCTATGACACAGCTGGCTTGGATTCAATACAACCGGTGATCGAAATAAAATCTGTTTGAGGAAAGAGACTGCAAGCAAAAGCTGCTTACGTGACATTATAAAACTATCAAAACAATAAAGTATCAACATTTATTGACGTACAATAGTCAATAAAGTTATTCGAAGTAGCCTTTGATCAAAGTCAAAGTGCAACAAGCCCGCGTTGGTGTTGGCGTGGGGCCAACCCGAGCCGGGGTCCCGGGGCCGCTAGCGGGGGCCTAAAACGTCCAGAAGCCAGTCAAATCACGTCCACAGCCTCACGTACAGCGCTATAAAACGGCTTATGAACGATTATGTTCTAGGTCTTTCTTACGGCTTTTTCTGTTTTTTATTTTATTTTGAAACAGTGGATATATTTATTATTTACAAGCTGTCCCGGTGAACTTCGTGTCACTAAAAAACCTTCCCTGGACTTCTACGAAATATTTAATATTTTTAATATTTTAAGACTAAAATTAGCCCAATCCGTTCAGCCGTTCTCGAGTTTTGCGCTTAGCAACACATTCAGCGACTCATTTTTATATTATAGATTATACTTGCGCTTTTGTAGAGTTATCTGTTAGCCAAATACTTAATATACACACGGGTCGCCGGTCGGTCTGTATGTTACCTCTTCACGCACAAACTGCTGAACCGATTTAGCTGAAATTTGATATCATACTTTGAGTCCTGGGAAAGAACATAGGATACTTTTTATCCCGGAAAAATGTACGGTTCCCGCGCGATAAACGAATTTCTATGCAACGAAGTTTCTGGAATCAGTAGTTATTGAATAAATGCTCAGGGGCGTAGCTACCGCCATATATGCCGTATCAATTATACGGGACCCCCGGGCCACAAAGGCCCCCAACGTGCTTTAGGGAAAAATAATGGAAACTTTTATTAAATTCACAAAATATGTGAAAAATAAAAAAGGCAACCTTTCCTAAAGGTCCCCAAACATATTTTATATGGGGCCCCGCTGAGGAAAGCTACGCTTCTGTAAATGCTAGATATTTTTTAAATTGAAATACAGTTATTATTTTAGTGCTTGTAAACTTGCAAAAAACCTTTTCAATATTAACATTCATATAATAATAATGGACAAATTTTATGATAAAGCCCCCAAAAACGATCAAAGTTAGAATTTTCTTTAATGTCTACAATCACGACACTGAAATAACTTAATAACGTACTAAATCATCTTAATAGCATAATTTGACTCAACGTGACTTTAAATTTGCTATAAAATGTATAAATAATTATATACAAGACATTTTTAGGTACACAGTAAACGTAGATGGGTAGTTATAGTGCATCAAATATGTTTTTCTTTCGACAAGACCTTTATTTTCAATGGCATTAAACATGATTTTCCTAGACATCATTCTGCAATAATATTTAAAATACTCTGTTCAATTTATTTGTGTACGTAGTTTTTATTGCTGCTTTAAAGGTGTGTTCCGAAATTTAACTCGGTATACCAGTTACTGCTCATGAATGACGTCGTATATCGACGCACTATTTCTGGTTTGTTCTAAGTCTTTAACTATAAATTAAATGGTTTCATACAATGAATTCACTAGTCATTCAATCAAATAGCAGATTCAACCAGATGACTGCGATATATGTAACATATTACATACCAATATCCATCAAAATCGGTTTGTGGTTCAAGCTCAGAACATTACTTCTAAAATCTGTGGGTTCAAGTATAAAGATGTTACGTACTCTAAGTCAGTATCGGTTGTATACCCAACTATACACTTGTAAACTGGATTTATCGCTTAGTCTCAGTCCAGAGGAATGACTGCTCGTTTAGAACCGGCTCTCAGAGCTGCAGGAAATGGCCTCCTATTACAGTACCAGCGCTTAAAGTATTTGTTACAGTCTCTTGTTGTGAGCGCTGTAATGTAACCATGAAAAGATCTTTGATAGTTGAGAAAACGATCAAAATGATGTTATAATGCCCCTCCATCATAACCGTGACTGCAAACATTATTCTGATAATGATTTATTAGGTTTACGCCGGTGTTAGGCATAAATGACTTATACGGATTTTATCATTTATTGTTTCCGACGTTTCGGTTGTTTTCCAGGAGAAGCGGTCACTGGTGGAGGAATGATTGATTCAGCTGTTTATATAATAATGCACATGGACGTATAATATATGCCCTTTTACGTTCATGTTCGCGTACACTTGTCCATCATAAGACAAAGACGCATAAGAAGAGACGATTGAAGCCTAATTTTTAGGCTATTTTTGTGTTTTAGGCTACTTTTGTGTAGCTGCAACTGAAACTTTAAACAACAAGCTATTTGGAACTTAGAGGATCCAAATCTTCGGCCTCAAAAATTGTTTTCGAAGTGGACTGAAATTGTAACAAAGAGATAATATTACTAAACTAAAAAGCAACGTTCCGAGTGCACCTGTTGAGAAGTGCTTTAAAGTAAAAGGATTTATTTCATTTAATTCCTGCACTTTCATGTGAAATTTAATGTCGTAGTACTATAGTGATTTTGATAAAACAGTTTAAAGATTTCAAACCAATGATGTTTTATTTTTTATAATAGAATATCATAGTTTAAAACTATATTCATTTTGAGTTCATCTTCACTTACAACTCAGTCAATTTTAGCCATAAGTTTATGCTTGGTTTTTTCATACGTACAATAAAATATTGGCATCTTCTTGTTTTAAAGTACTACAAATTCGTTTACGTCACAACAGAAAACTTTTCTTTTAGTGAAATATAATTTGTGGAATGTTTGAAAATGCCAACCTCTGGGCAAACAGTCAACAATCGTTCTCCATTACGTGCGGAATGAACAATTGATTGACTACGCCAATGTTTGTATGAACTTTCCCAAACGCCCACGTCTACGTCGTCAGTATCCCTTTAGCCAAGACTTTTTCTTTATCGTTCTTTCACAGAAGCGCCGATTAAAATGTATGGAATTCTTTTGGATAATGGCTCCTTGGTGAGTTGCCGATGTCAGAGTGAGTGGCGAGAATGTATGGAATTGACAAAAGCGTTCGATAATGTGAAGTTGACGTTCGACACGTCTAATGTCAGTTCTATACATTTTGATCGGCGATTCTATAAAGAAGCGATAAAAAAAGTCTTGGCTAGGGGCTCTGGAATTATGGATTTATTTGTATTGTCTTGAACAACAACGTTTTTTTATGTCTCACATAGAGGCAGGCTCTTAAAGTACCGATCCGGTCAACGCGGCAAGGGAATTTGCGGCATGGCTCTTTATGGCAGGTATTACACGCATCAATATTATCACGAGTCCGTGATAATATTGATGGTGTAATAGGCCGAATCGCAGTATCACAGTACACTTGTGATTTGTGAATCGCGTGATACTAGGATCATGATAATATTGATGCGTGTAATATCTGCCTATGAGGTAGGCTCTACGTTTCTACTGACAATGGTTTAGCGACCCATGCTGGTACCACTTTGTAGATCTGAAAGTGTTACTTTTGACTTCCATATTTCTATGAAAAATGCCCCATCATGATTTTGCCCACCACATTCAAAAAACTCTTAGCGCGGAAGCGCCTCCTACAGTGAACTCTACAGGGACAAACAAACCATACTATCGCTCATTTCTGTACCACGTTGTAGATTACGCGTTTACATCTCAGTGTCCTGTAGCACCGTCATTGATTTAGTTCAATGAAGTGAGTAGTGACACTTTTACAGTGAACTTCTACATACAAACCATGTTATCGCTCACTTCTGTACCACGTTGTAGATTACGCGTTTACTTCTCAGTGTCCAGTAGCACCGTCATTGATTTAGTTCAATGGAGTGACGTCACGGCGACTCGGCGCCGCGGGTCGATATTCGCCGGGTGGGAAATGTTTTGCTTCTCACGCTATATTCATAAGCCGCCGGTCGATGAGATATACTATGGTCTACCTGAAACAGTTTTAGCTGGACCATAGTATGAAGCTATTTGGTGTTTGTTTGGACTTAAAACCGAGGAAAAGGAATTGTACGGTTTATACAACATTTTTTTTTCTGGGGAATTTGAGAAAAAGAGGTAATTTTTTAGTAGAGGAATCTTTTAGTGACATAATATTATTGCCACAATAATGGTGACTTTCGATTTAAAAAAAAATCGAGTTAGACTCGCGCACGAAATAGGAAATTATGTGTTTTTATATGGGAGCCCCCTTTTATTAATAATTTTATTTAAAATGTATTATTAATAATTATTAAAGTACAAATAATCTAAATAGATTTTCTTCTTATTTGTAAGAAGAAATTCCCAATCACGTTTACTATTAACTCGCTGGCTGCTTGACTATTCAGAGTTTTTAAAATTCACAGAAAAAAAATTACAGTTGTGTCCACAAAACATGCTAACTACAGTAGGAGACCTAAATAGCCTTAAAATCCTTAGGGCGCGATCAGACATCCGCGTGTTCTGCGATACTATAGCGTATGGGAAAACACGCGTTCAGCACGCGCTGAACCCGCGCAGAGCCCGAGCGCGTGTTTTCCCATGCGCTTATAGTACAACCCGCGCAGAACACGCGCACGTCTGATCGCGTCCTTATGGCTATTTTTCTAAGGTTTCTTTTTGTAAAGTAGATTTTATATGCTCAGTGGAGCTTGGGTAATGCAGTTTTTCCGTTGCCATCCCCGGTCGCTTTCCGTTAGATAATCACTGGATAGGAAGGAAGTATTAACAGGAGGTGTTAATAGCTTCTGGGTCTGGGGATAGTTTATAAATAATATACAGAAAATAGACTACAGCTTGACTACTAAAGAGCTGAGGTTTAAAAAGATTATAATATTGTGTTCACATTTGGGATTTTACATAAAATTACTGTACAATGTATGTCTGAGAATTATTATTAATAAAGTGGCATTATAGTTTGAGGCAAGCATTCCCCAAATAGCAAATACCTACTAAATGTTTTTTTTTTAATATTTTGAGTTATACACTTTACAATAACTGAAAAATACAATAGATATGAAATTAAAAACCGTAATGCTGAAATAAACTTGTATGATTTTAAAATCTTTCTTTTTGAGTTCGTTTGTAACAAGTGGTTCGAACGAACCACAATTCGACGTCGAACAATAAATCTGTAACATTCCGAGACGAGCGCGAATGATGGCGGAACAATTTTAATAACGGTTGACGAGTCTACTTGTTGAATGCTTTCCTCGTTGTTATTACAAAATAAGTAAATCATTATTATTGACTATTCACGGTTTATTTACGAATTTATATGTTACATTGGCTATTAACATATATACATATTTCATTTATTATTATTTAATTTGATTTATTTTAATTTCCACAGTGTTGTTACAATAATAATAACGTCTTCGGTCATATGTTCAATTTTTCCAACTGGTAACACACCACGCGCGAGTCAACCCGTGCCGTCAACAAGTGCCGTTCGTTCGTTCGTTCCCGAGTTCGACAGGAATTTATATAAGTATATTTAATTAGTACTTTTTATTTGGCCTTAAAACTATAACAATCAACAATGCGGTTGAAGAGAGAAAAAAAAATATCCACAGCCGAACATATAACCTCCTCCTTTTTGGAAGTCAGTTAAAAAACAGGCAAAAATCTTAAAATCAAGCATTAGTCGTAAAAGTGCTACTGAATAATGATTTTTTTTTATATTTTTAAAATAAACGTTCTTCTTCTCTTACTTCCTCTAATTCTTTCTCACTCTTACTATTTCTAAACTCTTCGGTTATTATTATTAGCACTGGTGAAATTGGGCCTAAATCACACAGGATTCTTTACAATGAACGGTTCAGTGATCTTCAATGATTTGCTAATGAAGATAATTGTCGCGCCAATTACGTTAATGAGCCCTCTGCGTTCTATGGCCCATTGATCTTTGATTCACGAAGATTCTAGAGTTCTTAGATATTATAATATTATGTTCGAGGAATTTCTTAAAAAGTTCCATAACAGAGATGTTTAATGCCTTTGTGGTCCAGTGGTTTAGAGTGTGGCTCATGACTTGGGTTCAATTCTCTTGACTTGGTCGTGGGTTCGATTCCCGCGTTGGACAAATGTTATTTCCAGGTTTGATTAGGACAATGCAGGCTGATCATCTGATTGGCTGACAAGATAATTCATGCGTCGGATGGGCATGTAAAAAGTTGGTCCTGCGCCTGATCTCTCGCCAGTCGTGTCTGTCTTCCGCTCCACTGGGTTATTAGAGTAAAGAAATAGAGAGTTGCCTAGCCGCGTAATTCACTCAGGATCCATGATTCATTTATTTGAAGGGAATTTTGGTAAAAAATTAAGTATGTACCTAATTTTATTACATAATTATAATGAGAATCGAGTACCGAGTACTCTCCTTAAGTATTGCAAATGTCTCACCAGCCATGCAGTACATCAAGAACATAATATTCATTAATACGTAAGTAAATATTCATTATCTTTCTTCTTGTGTGGTGAGAAAGGTTCAGTTTTGATCGTTTCATTTAAAAATATGACCGGCACTCCTTCCGTCAAAACGCCACGTAAACATATCAACGTTTACTTGTTGGACGTGATCATATCACACATCTCTAAAAAACGCGGCTCCGCTGCGGTACCCCAATGCAATGGAGCAATGTACCATCTAGTAGAATAGAGCTCGCTGGATAGTCCGCGCAATCCAGGAAGACGCGCCCCACTACTCCTCCTAATCGTTTATAGTATATATTTATGTGTGCAAGCTTTCGCTTATGTTTGAGTGTAATCGGTACACACTAATTACCTATGAGTGCACGCGCACACTACAATAAATAGACCAATTAAGAAAAAGCGTCACGGTCAAAGAGAAAAATGCTCACCCGAAAAGTGGTGGGGCGCGTCTTCGTGGATTGCACGGACTATAATATTGAAACATTCTCTACGTAAAGGCGAAGTAATCTACGAGATGTATTTATTGTGCAGGCTCCCCTTCGAGATCTGGCCAATCTTCTTTAAAACTTCGCCAGTTGTGTTTTAAAACTTGTATTACAAATCTTTTGTGTGGCCAGCTTTGTTTTTCAGGTGCATTATTAATATTTTACTTGGTAAGTATACGAGTAACATTTAAAATGTGTTTCAAATAGTTGAATATTTACACCAAGCATGAAAAAACATTCATACTGCATGCATTTTTAATTTGGTGACTGTTGTGTCTTGTCACTAAGGGTTGATTCAGACCGCAACGCGACGCGTAGATGCATTTCTAAATTAGTATGGATTTGACAGATTCGCAAGACGTCTGACGCAATTGAAATCTGTCAAATCTATACAAGTTAAATATGAATCTACGCGTCGCGTTGCAGTCTAAATCAACCCTTAGGGTCAATTCAGACCGCAACGCGACGAAGCGAGGCGAGACGCGGCGCGGCATTTTGTATGGATTTGACAGATTTCAATTTTGTGAGACGTCTTGCGAATCTGTCAAATCCATACAGATCATACAGATTCAGAAATGCATATCTAACAGTCGCGTTGCAGTCTGAATCAACCCTAAAAAGTTGAATCAATTTTAATACATTTTTGGCAAATACTTTGAGTTCTGGGGACTGACATAGAATAGTTTTTATCGCAGAAGTTACGGTTCGCTCGATAAACGAATTTCAGTGCACTGAAGTTGCTGGCATTCTATATTCAAACTAATTGACCGGTAAACTTCGTATCACTTTCCTTCTAATAAAAACCCTAAGATAAATGATTGGTCTCGCGCGCGCGCTCGGCTAGATACCGCGCTGTATAGAAAACACAGATTCCCGAATGCGGCACCTCAATATTGTAGTGTGTGTAAAATAATGCACAAATATTGTTGTGTGGGTAGATAATCGGGTTGCCAGATACGTGACTGGTGCCCAATCAATGGGGAAAAATTAGTTGCTGTGGTCTTGTAATTTATTATTATTGTATAGTAAGTGCTGATTTTTTAATCACCAGATAAACTTAACCATTGGAATAAAGTCCATTCGAAAAGAATGCGATAAAATAACAACGTTGTTTAGGTCAACGAAATATAATGGGTACAATATTGATGAGAAAACAATACAAAAACAATGGTAGGAAGTTTAACGAAAGTTAAGAGTGAGTCATAAAAAAGCAAATGTTAAATTTGTTTTCTCATTTGTTACTGTATTGTGTACTTACATAAAATATAAACTGTATTTAAGATTTTTATTATAATATGATACTCATAATTCATTTTTATTAATACACATTCATGATCCAGGAACTTTGAAAACTTTTTGTTCCGTTGGCGGGATTCGAACCAGCTACCCAAGCTAGAGATTTTAATGCGCTCATCCACTCAGCCACTATCTATATAAAAAAAAAAATAAGATATAATAAATAAATAAATAAAAATCACAATCTCAGAAAAAATTGGGAATTTTTAGTTTATGGTAATTGGCAACACTGAACATCAAGCGGTATTCCGATCCGAATTTTCAGGTTTATATTATTTTTCTGTGTTTATGACGATTTATATAATATTGACTGATGGTATGTGATGCCAGTACCTTTCTTGTTTCTTGTAGTGTTATTATTGCATAGTCTCACTACGCAAACTGGCATTTTGCTACGGACGTAACTTAAAATTTCGAAAATTATCGACTTCGACCTCACCCGAAGCCTGCGGCGCGACTGGCGCGCTTACGCCTTATCAGGCGTATGATTTGTTGCCGCATTTTTCAAGTACTCCGACGGTATCTAGTCGTAGGGCGAGCGCGAGACCATTCATCTAAGTAAAAACCTTTCCTGGACTTCCACAAATATTTCAAGACTAAAATTAGCCAAATCTCGGCAGCAGAAGACTAACAAAAATTGGAATTATTTTTTATTTATCTTATTTACTTATAGAAGATTAAAGTATATCCACGCAAACAAGTGTCACAATGAACCACCTGTACAGAGATGTAGACAAATTATACGAACCGAGTTTTGTGTATTACAAGTGTAATTAGCCAAGTTTTGGGCGATGATCCGCCATTTTATGTTACAAGCGCCATTTTGAATGAGTCGACAGTTTCGTAACAATTAGCTTCCTCTTAGGGGCGATTAAAACAATTTAGTCGTTTTATCATTATGAAAGAACATTATGTTTTGTAATTAGCTATTCTTTAATACAGCTAAGCAAAACTTTGTACCAGTCATTAAATATTGAAGGAGGCCTTGCGGCTTAATGTTATTACTTAATCATGAGGTGTAGAAACTAAAATAATTAATACTCGGCCCTATATTACGACGAGGGTGAAATAAGAAATTGTACCTAGTCAAATAAAAAACCTTTGATACATCTAATCAGTACATGGTATAAAACAACAAAGTCACTTTTTCTGTCCTCATGTCCCTTTGTTCCCTTTAATCTTTAAAACTACGCAACGGATTTTGATCCGGTTTTCTTTAATAGATAGACTGATTAAAGAGGAAGGTTTATAAGCATTTATTTTACAAGCTGTTATTTTTGAGGTTTCTAATTTGACGTCGTAAATAATTACATTTTTTCCGCTTACATTGCAAACGCAGGCTGAACCCTACGAGATTTATATCAAAATAATGTACTAAGTAAGTATTATACACAATGTAAAGCTCTACAGAAAAGTCCGCGATGGTATATGTCTATCTCTTATGGATATCCCACAATAACAGTTTTTTGTCATTTACTTTTTATCACAAATAATGGCTTATTTTGGATGCGATTTTAAGCAATACGGCATTTATCCTTATTTAATTAAATACTTTAAATACATTTAATATCGATCTATATGGCTCTTTACAGCATCTAATTTACATGAATATTTTCGAAGATATTACAGATTTTAAAATTACGGGACGTAGCTTTTGCGGCAGTACCGACCAATGCGGGCCACGGGTAGTAATGACTATAAATCAAAACTATTGAATCGATTTTAATCATTTTTTCAGTGACAATAGTCAAAATACTAGCGACCCACCCCGGTTTCGCATGGGTATAAAATATACCCATGCGAAACCGGGGTGGGTCGCTAGTATTTTAATAAAGACAATAATGCCTTTCACACCGGTTTTTGTGACGGTGGCCAGTTTCATTTATAACAGGCCAGCTAGGCAGGCGCTTTTTCGTAGTGCCCAATTATTTACCTACGTAGTATTAGTACACAAGAGCAGTCTCTGATCCTTTACTCTCATAACCCAGTAGCCGTCCTACTGATATGAAGACCGATACGACTGGTGAGAGATCGGCGCAGTTTTTACATGAGATTATCATACATGCCTGTATTGCCCTAAAAACTTATGAACATTTTTTTGTCTGACGCGGAACTCGAATCGAAGTCGGGATTGAACATAGCTGGGCACCGTTAATCAAATAGTTAACTTCATTAATCGTTAATCCGTTAAAAAAAGTTAGATTCGTTAAACGTTAATGCGTTGCATTTCAACAAACGACAACGAAGACAAATTAAAACAAAAAAACGCAAGTTAACGTTAATCGTTAATCCGTTAATATGTGTAATATTGCCTTGTTATGACTAATATCATTGTTTTAGTGTACATACAAAACCTGTTGGTTTAGGTTCTGGAAGTTAACAGGTTAGGGACAAAACAAAATACTTTTATAATTATTGTATTTTACCTTTTTTATGAAATAAGGGGGCAAACGAGTAAACGGGTCACCTGATAGAAAGCAACTTCCGTCGCCCATGGGCACACGCAACATCAGAAGAGTTGCAGGTGCGTTGCCGGCCTTTAAAGAGGGAATAGGATTACAGGGTAGGGGAGGTAAGGAAGGGAAGGGAAGTGTAGGGAATTGGGCTTCCGGTAAACTCACTCATTCGGCGAAACAGTTACAACTGTCAACCTGTTTTCGCGCCGCGCCGCTGTGCCGTGCGGTAAATAGTAGGCAGTGGATTAACGAATAACGGACTTCTGCATATTAACGGAAGTTAACGAGTCCGTTAATATTATTAAAAGTTAACTTAAAAGTTAATCCGTTAATCAAATTGGTAACGATTACCGGATTAACGAGTTAATGCCCAGCTATGGGATTGAATCTACAACCTTCCGGTCAAGAGCCTCGCTATAAACCAGTGAACAAAGAAGGTATAATATTAAAGCTTCGTGAATGACATAACACGTAAAACGTGTATTAATTTCCATCCATGCGAAATTTATGCGAAAGCCCATATTATGAAGGTAACTAGTAATCGGAGGTGACGCGCGAACAAATTGGAAGCTCGTTTGGCATCCCCCAATTATAATCCCCTAATCTGAGCGTCGGAACTCGAAACCCAGTGTGGGATTACACGTACTAGGCCGAATGTCATGCGTCGAATTTCGGTTCGAATGTTCGCAATATGCTCAGATTTTTAAAATAACGAGACCATTTTTCCAAAGTATTTTGAATCGGTGAAATGCAGAGGATCAATTTTGGAATTTCTCGCCGAATATCGAATAAAAATTAAAAAGACAAAATAGCATAATGAGATAATATGACGTTAAAATTCTTTAGCGTCGATGTGCATTTTTTAGGTTCCGTACCCAAAGGATAAAAACGGGACCCTATTATTAAAACTTCGATGTCTGTCTGTCCCTCTGTCTGTCTTCAGGCCTCAAGAACGGTGATAGCTAGAGAGTTGAAATTTTGACAGAACATGTATTTTTGTTGACGCTATCATAACAAACAAAAACAAAATAAAACTAATATTTAAGGGGAGTTCCCATACAACAAACGTGATTTTGTGGGCTTTTTTGCTTGTATTCAATAATGGTAACAGTTAGGTACTTGAAATACATAATTCTTAATTTTAATTGTACTTTAATAATTAATAATAAAATTAAAATAATATAAATGTTTAAGGGGGCTCTCATACAAAAAACACATTTTTTACCAACTTTCTCTATATAACAGTACGGAACCCTTCGTGCGCGAGTGCGACTCGCACTTGGCCGATTATTGGACTCGGTAAATAACGTTAAACTTTGTATCAGGACGTACGTGACCTAATCGAATAGTCGTAAGGGAAGAAACAATATCTCCTTTTCCATCGCTCGTTGAAAATTTATGCGTGCTTCGAAATATCCATACTAATATTATAAATGCGAAAGTGTGTCTGTATGTAACCTCTTCATACCCAAACCGCTTTTTTTTATGAAATAAGGAGGTTAACGAGCAAACGGGTCACCTGATGGAAAGCAACTTCCGTCGCCCATGGACACTCGCAGCATCAGAAGAGCTGCAGGTGCGCTCGCTGCAACTACTGTTGACTGGTGACTTGCCGGGTGACTAAAATCGACCCGTTAGTCACCCGTGTAAATCGACCATAAAAATGTAACCCATTGCCTTTATTAGTGAAAATAAAATACACAGGTACCGTATAAATAAAATGTCGCAAGTAATATGATCACCTACAATTTGGCCGATCTTTATGTCGGGGCTCCGGTCCCGGGCGGCGGGCGGCTCCCTCGAGGCATGTTCATTGTTTCATTACATTTATTTTATCGATGTATCGGATATGGAATTATTTTTTGTATATTTTGTTAAAATAGTAAACATTTCTTGTTTGCAAGTTCAGTCATTAAAATATGCATTATGTAACATTAGTCTATAGTCTATATATACAAAGCAAAGGACTTTCTTAATTTCACTAAAATTCGGACTTATTAATTACTTGACTGTTACTAACGGCTCTATTAAAAATATTTTTTTTGGTTTTGTTGTTTACCGGCACTCCCGGAGAGCATATCGCCGTTGCGATTAGTATAGTAATCCACATAACCAACCAACCAACATAAGACCAGAAACTGTTTCTATAAAGATATTATAATTTCTCTCAACTTCCGCCCTTTATTTACAAGTTTTGATTAATGTCAGGGAATGAGTTGAATTCATCTGTAAAGTTAAAATTAAGTCTTCAATGTAATAAAACTGCGTTTAATATTATGGATGCCCTGTTTACAACTTTGTTGAGAGTTACGCGGATCTTTAACCGAATTGACAGATATGCTTCGTTGATGGAATGGTTTTCCATGATTCCCAAATCGATATTCAAAGAGAAAACACTGTACTTTTGTTTTAGGGTTTGCTTGCTTTGATCTGGTTTTTATATTACTTAAACAATTTCAAAATCTTAAAAAAATATTCTTAAGCTGGATATTGCCAATTTTTTAAACCTATATTGTCTTATTTATCTATATAGATTAATTGATTGATATAAGATTATAAGCATATATTATATACCTTTTTTAAAATATCATTTTTTTTTATTCAAAGAAGGAAACAGTTTTTGATATAATAATCTATCCAAAAATATAAAGAAGCGTTAAAAAAGCGACTAAAAACAGCAGAGTTTAAAATCAAAACAAACATACTTTCTGGAAGTCTGTATAATCTAGCCAAATAAGGAGCGCCGAAGATCCACGTAGATCCACGTTTGATATGCGTCCGTGCGGGGATCTATAACAAATTGCTTTCCGATACCCAACTACGGAGACTATCTATGTCAACATTTGTTTAGAATACTGCAACCGGATTTCGGTATATTTTGGTGGATAATCGAATTGAGGACTTACCCAATTACAGGGCCCCCGTAAGGGCTACTACTGGCGCCTGTGTGCAAAAAAAGGATTTTGGCGCCCGGCCCCTTTAGCTAGATTTTTTGGGACCTTGGTTTTGGGGCCCCTAAAGATGGCAATTTGACGCCCCTATAGGATGGCGCCCGTGTGCATTGCACACATTGCACATATGGTAGCGGGGGCCCTGCCCAAATACACACGAAGGAATTGATTTATTTAATTGACATGAAAGACTTACAAGTTACAAGTTATAGCTAAGTAATTTCAACGTGTATTAAAAGATAAAACATACGTGTATTATTTCTATAGCTTAAAGCAAGCCTCATTTGAGGGTTAACTTAATTATTATTATTAGTAAATATACTTATTTATAGTATCCTTAAGCTTATAGCTCAATACAGAACAATAGCATAGAAAAGATGAAAAATCAGCCAAGTTCGAGTCGGACTCGCGCACGCAGGGTTCCGTACCGTTATAGAGCAAAAATAGGCCAAAAATTGTGTTTTTTGTATGGGAGCTCCCCTAACATTTTTATTTTATTTTAATATTATAATTAAATATTAAATTACACAATTTTGTGAAAAAATTCAAATGCCTACCCGTTGCCATAATTGATGTAGATTGCTCTACTAAAACTCTAAAAGGCCGAAACTATCACGTTTGTTGTAGAGGAGCCCTCCTTAAACATTTTTTTTAGGATTTGTTGTTATATTATAGCGGCAACAGAAATACACAATCTGTGAAAATTTCAGAAATCAGACACAGACAGACGGACAGACATCGAAGTCTAATAGGGTCCCGTTTTTACCCTTGGGTACGGAACCCTAAAAATCAGCTTTACCACCCTTCATAAAATTCCGCCTACAATTCGAAATATCGAAGCCTACAAAAGCAAGTTTGTCTTGTATCTTAATAATTTGAGAATTCGCAAAATTCAAGTATTGAGGTCAGAGGTATCCTCTGTAAGGCACGTAGCCACTTGACACCGCGCCCTCCACTGAAGAGCCCTCTCGCGAGTCAACACGCGCCAGCCCCCCGCTAAATACTCAGCCCGCAATGGATCGACCACAATTTGTTAACTTCGAGAGCCGCATTCGGTTATAGAGTGCACTCTAGTTATGAACTGATAGTACTGAAAGTTGGGGACATTGTTTAATTATATTATATTCGACTAGATTTGTAGTCAAACAGCCTTCGTCTGTAGTCAAAGTTAATACAAAAGATTTACATTGTATAGGGACATTGTTTAATTATATTATATTCGACTAGATTTGTAGTCAAACAGCCTTCGTCTGTAGTCAAAGTTAATACAAAAGATTTACATTGTATAGGGACATTGTTTAATTATATTATATTTGACTAGATTTGTAGTCAAACAGCCTTCGTCTGTAGTCAAAGTTAATACAAAAGATTTACATTGTATAGGGACATTGTTTAATTATATTATATTCGACTAGATTTGTAGTCAAACAGCCTTCGTCTGTAGTCAAAGTTAATACAAAAGATTTACATTGTATAGGGACATTGTTTAATTATATTATATTTGACTAGATTTGTAGTCAAACAGCCTTCGTCTGTAGTCAAAGTTAATACAAAAGATTTACATTGTATAGGGACATTGTTTAATTATATTATATTTGACTAGATTTGTAGTCAAACAGCCTTCGTCTGTAGTCAAAGTTAATACAAAAGATTTACATTGTATAGGGACATTGTTTAATTATATTATATTCGACTAGATTTGTAGTCAAACAGCCTTCGTCTGTAGTCAAAGTTAATACAAAAGATTTACATTGTATAGGGACATTGTTTAATTATATTATATTTGACTAGATTTGTAGTCAAACAGCCTTCGTCTGTAGTCAAAGTTAATACAAAAGATTTACATTGTATAGGGACATTGTTTAATTATATTATATTTGACTAGATTTGTAGTCAAACAGCCTTCGTCTGTAGTCAAAGTTAATACAAAATATTTACATTGTATATCTACGTCGAATTGCATTGTAGATACCGAGATACCGTAAAGTTGGCTTTCCGATCTTTTGTCAAGCGACCGCGATCGGAAAACCATCAACACCACAAAAAATTTGATTCAAATTTACTCAGAAATAAAACATTTTATATTTATTTGAATCATATTATATTCAAATAAATAAAAAATGTTTTATTTCTCAGTAAAGAATAAAAATTTTTCAGAATGTCTACCTGATGCCTACCACCGGTTCGGGAACTACCCCGGCGAGAAGAACCGGCGTAAGAAACTCGCACTTTTAACTAAAAAAGTGAGAGAAAAATTGTTCTTTTTAAAATAAAGTTTACAATTCTGTAACTTGATATTATTATATACAATATCAACATAAGATTGCAGTTAGTTATTAAGAAAAGGTGTAAAGATTTCGATTGTATTAATGTAACACTACCAAATAACGTAGAAATTCACCATCGGCCTATTAATAGATTCATTGAATCAACAAGACTAGATTGTTCTAAAAATATTTAGCTTGTGTCTAAAATAATATATATACAAGCAAAGTATTAGTAAATTAAATTAGCAGAAAATATCATGTCAATCTGTAAAGATTGATGCAATATTTTGCCGCTACAACAAAAGAGTCAGTATTGTAAAAGAACAATGAAAGAATGAATTTTGCAGCCTCGATTCTGAAACAATGTAGGCAGTTATAATAAAGTATCAAGGCAATCGAAATATTGTTTGTAGTAAGATGAAAATGTGGTAAATTTTATCGAAATCGATATTTTTTAAGTGAAAGCTACTTTAGCGACGTTGAGAAATATTTTGTTATATATTATATTATGGGGAAAACCTATCTCGAACGCCTCCGTGGTCTAGTGGTATAGAGCGCGGCTCTTGGCTCGGAGGTAGTGGGTTCGATTACTGCGTTGGGAACATGTTATTTCCAAGTTTGGTTAGGACAGTGCAGGCTGATCACCTGATTGTCTGATAAGTAAGATGATCCATGCGTCGGATGGGCATGTAAAAAGTCGGTCCAGCGCCTGATCTCTCACCTGTCGTGTCGGTCTTCCGTCTCACTGGGTTATGAGAGTAAAGGAATAGAGAGTGTTCTTGTGTACTGCGCACACACTTGGGCACTATAAAATTACTCCTGCGTAGCTGGCCTGGTTTCAATGAAACCGGCCACCGTCACCGAAACCGGTGTGGGAGCTATTATTATTATTATTATTATGGGGAAAATATATTATTTATGCTCGCGTCCGCGTCAACATACGGCTGTCAGACTATAAGATATTTTGTAAGACGGAGGGAAGGTTGACCTCAGGCGCTCTATTATAGGCGAGGCTATAGGCGCTCTAGAGATACACCCAGCTGTCTTTTGATCGCGCAGCCAAAAAGTATGTTTAAAAATATTATTGCAGTCTATTCAATATGGGCCAAGATGTCTGAAATAAATGGTAAATAAATAAACAAATAAAAATATTCAGTTCTTAAAAGTAGAAACAAAGATTCCTCTCGAATCTTTGTACCATTGCATCGAGGAAATTGATTTTTAGGCAGTTGACGGACATACGTCATTTGGTAGGCTTAGGTCAAGTCGATGTTAGCTGTGGTCAGTCGGATGGGTTTGATGTAACGCGACCAAATTACTTAGGCCCGTCATCTGCCTATGAATTTTGATAGTAAGTACATTTATTCAGAAAGTATAAAATGAACGTGTGTAATACATTGCGCAGCCGGGCCGCGGGTCGCTTTTATAAACTTTGAAATTAATAAGCAGGCTTTAATTAATGCAGCAGTAATCCGTGAGATGGCGCGTTGTGTAAATATGATAAGTGATAGCACGGCTTTACTAAATTAATCCCCTACTTAATTACTGAAGTAAATAATAGTTTAATATGTGTATATTTGCACAGTGTACAGTAAATATATCCATTCTAACATTATTAACATTAAATATTGTTTTAACATTAAATTGTGTATTATTAAGATGAGAAATAAATTATTATTATTATTATTATTATTATTATTATAAATGTGAAAGTGTGACTGTCTTTCCGTCTGTCTGTTACCTCTTCAGTCTTCACGCCCAAACCGCTAAACCGATTTTGCTGAAATTTGGTATGGAGATACTTTGAGTCCCGGGAAAGGACATGGTATACTTCTTTTCCCGGAAAAAATGCAGGCGACATGTATATTGTATAATGTATATGTACGCAAGCATTTAAATAGGATTTGTCACACAGCACACTGGTTAAAACCCTGTGCAGCATTTTTATCTTTAGAGTATCTGCACATCAAATTTCATCAAATCGGTTCAGTGGTTTAAGCGTGAACAGATAGACAGACAGACAAACAGACACATTGACAATACACTTTTGCATTTGTAATATTATCATGGAATTTACAGTTGGCTCTTCGCTTTTGGTCATAACTTTTAACATCTAAGCTTTCATTTTATCATGTTTTATGTCAAAATACTTGCGTTTTGAGTACCTCATAAAATACTTTTATGAATAAAATTTTAGAAAGTATAACACTTTAATTTATGTGTCTTACGGTTTTTGTTCGTGCATCGCTCAGTACTATTAGAGTTAACAACTTAAAATTGAATATATCAGTCGTATTTAACATGTTATTTGTGAGTTTTATAAGCCGGTTACGGAACCCGAATATTACGGAATTAAAATAACGTTATGATTATTATCACCAGATAAATGGAATGCGACAAGCGGCCATTGCAAACTTATGGATAGTACCTTATTTCATAAGTAGGAGATGATATAGAGTACCTAAGAGTTACCCACATCATACTAAGTATTACATTATTAATTATTTTTACATTTATCAACAAAGAAAAAACTTATTATAACATGAAAAAGTAACCAACATTCCGGTATCCAGTGAAACATATTTATCATGCTGCGAGTTTAAAAAGATTAAAACATTTCTGCTAGTTTAAAAATATCATAATATCATACGGCTTATTTCCCAGTAGGCGACGTGCAAATATAACTAAGGCGTACATTATACATCTGCATAATATTATATTATGGTAACTAATGACAACCACTGTACATCATTATCGTTATCCACTAATTACTAATATTATAAATGCAAAAGTGTGTATGTCTGTCTGTTGCCTCTTCACGCCCAAACCGCCGAACCGATTTTGCTATTTGGTATTGATGGATACTACGAGTCCCGGGAAAGGACATAGGATACTTTTATCCCGGAAAAATGACGGTTCCCGCAGTGATGCCAGATTGGGGGAATCCCCCCAAATTTGGGGGTTTTTTTGGTGATGGGGGGAAAATTGGGGGGAACAATTTTTTGGGGGGATTGTTGGAGGAAAAAATCTGGGAACAGACGGCGAAATCTAAGTACTATGGGCCCGTTTTTACCCTTTGGTTACGACTTACGGAGCAATAAAAACGATCAAGGATCTCGCGAAGATGCTGATTCTATAAAGATTGGACGCTATTGCAGAAAAAGTGTACATTCATCGTATCCATTTGTGAAATTCCCATTCATAATGAACAAAATTTTTCTTTTATAATTTGTGCGGGGATTTTTCTTGAAATCCCGAATTTTGGGGGGATTTCGGGGAACACTTGGGGAGAAACCGAGTTGGCCGTCTGGAAACACTGGGTTCCCGGGCGATCCACGGATTTTGACAGAACGGAGTTACGGACGTCATCTCGTATATTACTTGCCAGTTGCCTTACATGAAAAGTAATCAAAGAAGATTTTTAACGAAAATTAAAGATTTGATTCTTATAACCTATCTCATCACAAAAACGAGACGCTCTTATACAAGTTGTACGAGTAACAAAACTTGTTCATATTCATATCCTTTACGAGCTTTTGCTCGCGGCTTCGCTCGCGTTAAGAAGTATTATTACATACAAACTTTCATCCCTTATTTGAACCCCTTGGGGTTGCAATTTATCAAAATCCTTTCTTAGCGGATGCCTACGTCATAACATCTACCTGCATGCCAAATTTCAGCCCGATCCGTCCAGTGGTTAGGGCTGTACGTTGATAGATCACTATGTCAAACAGTCAGTCAGTCACCTTTGAGTTTTATGTATACAGGGTGCAATTAAACCTACCTGCCAAATTTTTTTTGGGGCTTAGGTAGTATTAGGTGAGTCCATTAAACCAAAAAAACAGGGTGTTAATTTTTTTACAATAACATATTTTATCCCAAAAAAAAATCGACGCACAATGGTCACTTCATAAGTTAATAATAATAATTGCGATATTGCGACCGAGCTAGTACATCGCGCCGCACAGATATCCAGTCGAGACCGGTTATGCGTAGGGGTAAAGCGGGGGTGACGAGCGGGGTAGGAGGCGGGAGGCCCGCCGCCCGCCGGTCGCCGGCGACCGATTAGTACCACGCGCGTAGTTGTATAGCTAATGCCGGCTCTTGATATAGGCGAACGCGTTGGCCAACGCGTCTGCAGACGCGTTGGCAGTGCGCTTGCAACGGCGTTTGTGAGTAATCCACACATAGGAAGGTCGTTCAGTATACTTTGGATCGCGCCAATGTGCGGACGGATTCAAAATGGACTCTATCGCTAACAGCTGCAGCTGTTTATTTATTCACAGCTTATAATTACTTTGTAAATGTGGACAAGAAAAAGTTTTTAAAGAGTATTCTGGAAATAAATAAATAAAAGGCGAGAAAACGTAACAAACAAAGAAATAAACTCACTTTTACATAATATTTTATAATATTAAAATAATATAAGTAATTATTTTATTACCTACTTATTATTTATTAAATTATTACATACAAAAATTATTACATATTATAATAATTATCATAATTATAACTCCGGGCAAACTGATCGCGCGGCCTATGTGTGGATGGAGCGCGAAGCTTGCGACAAATGTCCTTTGATCTTTTGCCGACATTTCCGACCCGCGCGGCAAGCTCGCAGATGCGTCGGCCAACGTCTAAATACCTACGGCCAACGCGCGAACGCCCGTTCTACACATTGGGCCAACGCGTCTGCAGACGCGTTGGCCAACGCGTTCGCCTATATCAAGAGCCGGCATAACACGTAATTATTTTGTTTGTCATGGCGCCCCCGGCCCCCGCGCTTTAATTAGTGTATGTTACAATGTACCCTAACCACGATCGAGTGTTATGAAATGTGGAGGCATAGGTGGAGGTGCTACATTTTGAGTGGCGAAAGTTTACGCGGAACCCAGAGACTGTACGAGCAAGAAAGCGTTCCTCGTCTTCGTAACAGCTGATTGATGATTCTCGAATGCAGCAGCTGTACCCTGAATCTGAATCGCGAGACAATCAAAGACTCGGATTATGGACAGTTCGCACTTCGCAACACCTGCACACGCCTAGCCAGCCTCGAAGACATGCCTCTGACGAGGTTAAAAGTGACAAAGTTGTACTCAACAAACTTTTAATGTGCAAAAAGCGCTAGACTTTGCCTAGAGCAAAACGGATTGCAGTTTGAACTCGTTTGAACTATGCTAAGTGTAGACAAGATGGATAAAAGTGACAAAGTTGTGCTTAACAAACTTTTAAAGTAACAAACTTTTAAAGACAATGTGCAAAAAGCGCTAGACTTTGCCTAGAGCAAAACGGATTGCAGTTTGAACTCGTTTGAACTATGCTAAGTGTAGACAATAAGATTTAGAGGTGGGTTGTTTTGATTTTTATTTTTTAACTAGATGTCCCGCGCGGCTTCGCCCGCGTAAATTAGAAATTTTACAGAATCCGTAGGTATATTTTCCCATAAAAAATATTTCCCCCGTTTTTCCCACATTTTCCTGAGTTTCTTCTGTCGTATTAGTCTTAGAGTAATAATATAATATAACCTCGATAAATGATGAGTCTTACTCGATAAATGATCTATCTAACACTGAGATAAGTTTTTAAATCGGACCTGTAGTTTCTGAGATTGACGCGTTCAAGCAAACATACTCTTCAGGTTTATAATATTAGGTAGATATAGATTTTTTTTAATTATCGCTTGACAAACTCGAGTCTCGATCTAAAAGACTATGATATGGTAGTGATGATGATGATGATGATGATGAAGAATGTAATTTGCATAGTAGCATATGCTTTCTGTTCTTAAAACAACGCCGAAACTCCCAAACTTGTATCTATAAAGAATCAGGAATTCTCTCAGCACCTTCCGAACCACAGTATACCAGGTATATCTCGGTGCAAAATCTTACTTGTTGGTAGCATATGCTTAGAATACTTCTCACGAAACCGAAGTCACCCTATAAGTTTTGAGGAGTTCCCTCGATTACTTATGGATCCTTCATCAGATCATCACTTTTCTGAATATAATACCAAATTGGGATGATACCCTATATACCAAAAGAAAAATTTTGAAAGTCGGTTAACCAACGGCGGAGTAATCGTTGAATATAAGAAAACGAACATAACACCTCCCCCATTTTGAAAGTCGGTTAAAATTGTAGCCTATGTGTTATTTATTTAATATTTTAATCAGCACATGAATTGAATAACAAAATTTTTTTCAAATTAATCGTAGCACCATCTGTCAGGACAAACTAAAATTGAAATAGAATAATATTGAATGCGATGATAACGCCGTCCGCCGGACCTATGTGAAGTTAGCAACCGAGTTCAAGGTAAATGATTTTTATATATGTCATTCGATTGTACCCGGATTGTACCCGATTGTACCGCAATTAAAATCGTTTGTACCTCAATAGGGTAGAAATGGGGGGGTGGTAAAATTTGCTTAGCAACTGACATAAAGATACCGGAATTTCAATGATGCCATCTGGAAGAGTATCGTTTGTACCGGATTGTACCCGTTTTTAAAGTTAATTTTTTTTTTATTTTACGAAAAAAAAAACAAAAAAAAATTTTTCCCTAAAAATAAGGCTTTGTATGGAGTAGAAGGAAAGAAAGTATATAAAGCAGTTCAAATGTGTAAAAGAAGTTATTTTTTGAGGTAGATTCGTTCGGTCTTGACGAATTTTCCAATATCTTACTATAAAAGTCGGAGTTATATTTTGCAGCTTTTGTCGTTTGTACCTCGCCAAAACAGAAAGATTATAAAAGAAGATACTATTCACTTTAAGTTCACACAAACTTTTTGAGGTACTCACGATTTTACATATAGTAACAACGTCAGAGATTCGATCGGTCGTGACGAATTTTCGAATATCTTACTATAAAACTCGGAGTCATATTTTGCAACTTTTATCGTTTGTACCTCGCCAAAACCGAAAGATTATAAAAGAAGATACTATTCACTTCATATTTACACAAAAAAATTAGAGGTACAAACGATTTTTCATATAGTAACAACGTCAGAGATTCGATCGGTCTTGACGAATTTTCCAATATCTTACTATAAAACTAAGAGTTAAATTTTGCAACTTCTATCGTTTGTACCTCGCCAAAGCTGAAAGATTATAAAAGAAGATACTATTCAATTCATATTTACACAAAAAAATTTGAGGTACAAACGATTTTCATATAGTAACAACGTCGGAGATTCGATCGGTCTTGACGAATTTTCGAATATCTTACTATAAAACTCGGAGTCATATTTTGCAACTTTTGTCGTTTGTACCTCGCCAAAACCGAAAGATTATAAAAGAAGATACTATTCACTTCATATTTACACTAAAAAATTTGAGGTACAAACGATTTTTCATATAGTAACAACGTCAGAGATTCGATCGGTCTTGACGAATTTTCGAATATCTTACTATAAAATTCGGAGTCATATTTTGCAACTTCTATCGTTTGTACCTCGCCAAAACCGAAAGATTATAAAAGAAGATACTATTCAATTCATATTTAAACAAAAGAATTTGAGATACAAACGATTTTTCATATAGTAACAACGTCAGAGATTCGATCAGTCTTGAAGAATTTTCGAATATCTTACTATAAAACTCGGAGTCATATTTTGCAACTTTTATCGTTTGTACCTCGCCAAAGCCGAAAGATTATAAAAGAAGATACTATTCACTTCATACTTACACAAAAATTTTTGAGGTACAAACGATTTTTCATATAGTAACAACGTCAGAGATTCGATCGGTCGTGACGAATTTTCGAATATCTTACTATAAAACTAAGAGTTAAATTTTGCAACTTCTATCGTTTGTACGACGCAAAAACCGAAAGATTATAAAAGAAGATTCTATTCACTTCATATTAACGAAAAAAAATTATAGGTAAAAACGATTTTTCATATAGTAACAACGTCAGAGATTCTATCGGTCTTGACGACATTTCGAATATCTTACTATAAAACTAAGAGTTAAATTTTGCAACTTCTATCGTTTGTACCTCGCGAAAACCGAAAGATTGTAAAAGAAGATTCTATTCACTTCATATTAACGAAAAAAAATTATAGGTAAAAACGATTTTTCATATAGTAACAACGTCAGAGATTCTATCGGTCTTGACGAATTTTCGAATATCTTACTATAAATCTCGGAGTCATATTTTGCAACTTTTATCGTTTGTACCTCGCCAAAGCCGAAAGATTATAAAAGAAGATACTATTCACTTCATACTTACACAAAAATTTTTGAGGTACAAACGATTTTTCATATAGTAACAACGTCAGAGATTCGATCGGTCGTGACGAATTTTCGAATATCTTACTATAAAACTAAGAGTTAAATTTTGCAACTTCTATCGTTTGTACCTCGCGAAAACCGAAAGATTGTAAAAGAAGATTCTATTCACTTCATATTAACGAAAAAAAATTATAGGTAAAAACGATTTTTCATATAGTAACAACGTCAGAGATTCTATCGGTCTTGACGACATTTCGAATATCTTACTATAAAACTAAGAGTTAAATTTTGCAACTTCTATCGTTTGTACCTCGCGAAAACCGAAAGATTGTAAAAGAAGATTCTATTCACTTCATATTAACGAAAAAAAATTATAGGTAAAAACGATTTTTCATATAGTAACAACGTCAGAGATTCTATCGGTCTTGACGACATTTCGAATATCTTACTATAAAACTAAGAGTTAAATTTTGCAACTTCTATCGTTTGTACCTCGCGAAAACCGAAAGATTGTAAAAGAAGATTCTATTCACTTCATATTAACGAAAAAAAATTATAGGTACAAACGATTTTTCATATAGTAACAACGTCAGAGATTCGATCGGTCTTGACGAATTTTCGAATATCTTACTATAAAACTAAGAGTTAAATTTTGCAACTTCTATCGTTTGTACCTCGCGAAAACCGAAAGATTATAAAAGAATATTCTATTCACTTCATATTTACACAAAAAAATTTGAGGTACAAACGATTTTTCATAAAGTAACAACGTCAGAGATTCGATCGGTCGTGACGAATTTTCGAATATCTTACTATAAAACTAAGAGTTAAATTTTGCAACTTCTATCGTTTGTACCTCGCAAAAACCGAAAGATTATAAAATAATATTATATTCACTTCATATTTACACAAAAAAATTTGAGGTACAAACGATTTTACATAAAGTGACAACGTCAGAGATTCGATCGGTCGTGACGAATTTTCGAATATCTTACTATAAAACTAAGAGTTAAATTTTGCAACTTCTATCATTTGTACCTCGCAAAAACCGAAAGATTATAAAAGAATATTATATTCACTTCATATTTACATAAAAAAATTTGAGGTACAAACGATTTTTCATAAAGTAACAACGTCAGAGATTCGATCGGTCGTGACGAATTTTCGAATATCTTACTATAAAACTAAGAGTTAAATTTTGCAACTTCTATCGTTTGTACGACGCAAAAACCGAAAGATTATAAAAGAATATTATATTCACTTCATACTTACACAAAAAAATTTGAGGTACAAACGATTTTTTATATAGTAACAACGTCAGAGATTCGATCGGTCTTGACGAATTTTCGAATATCTTACTATAAATCTCGGAGTCATATTTTGCAATTTTTATCGTTTGTACCTCGCCAAAGCCGAAAGATTATAAAAGAAGATACTATTCACTTCATACTTACACAAAAATTTTTGAGGTACAAACGATTTTTCATATAGTAACAACGTCAGAGATTCGATCGGTCGTGACGAATTTTCGAATATCTTACTATAAAACTAAGAGTTAAATTTTGCAACTTCTATCGTTTGTACCTCGCAAAAACCGAAAGATTATAAAAGAATATTATATTCACTTCATATTTACACAAAAAAATTTGAGGTACAAACGATTTTTCATAAAGTAACAACGTCAGAGATTCGATCGGTCGTGACGAATTTTCGAATATCTTACTATAAAACTAAGAGTTAAATTTTGCAACTTCTATCGTTTGTACCTCGCAAAAACCGAAAGATTATAAAAGAATATTATATTCACTTCATACTTATACAAAAAAATTTGAGGTACAAACGATTTTTTATATAGTAACAACGTCAGAGATTCGATCGGTCTTGACGAATTTTCGAATATCTTACTATAAAACTCGGAGTCATATTTTGCAATTTTTTTCGTTTGTACCTCGCCAAAACCGAAAGATTATAAAAGAAGATACTATTCACTTCATATTTGCACAAAAAAATTTGAGGTACAAACGATTTTTCATATAGTAACAACGTCAGAGATTCGATCGGTCTTGACGAATTTTCCAATATCTTACTATAAAACTAAGAGTTAAATTTTGCAACTTCTATCGTTTGTACCTCGCGAAAACCGAAAGATTGTAAAAGAAGATTCTATTCACTTCATATTAACGAAAAAAAATTATAGGTAAAAACGATTTTTCATATAGTAACAACGTCAGAGATTCTATCGGTCTTGACGACATTTCGAATATCTTACTCTAAAACCCGGAGTCAAATTTTGCAATTTTTATCATTTGGACCTCGCCAAAACCGAAGGATTATAAAAGAAGATACTATTCACTTCATACTTATACAAAAAAATTTGAGGTACAAACGATTTTTCACATAGTAACAACGTCAGAGATTCGATCGGTCTTGACGAATTTTCGAATATCTTACTATAAAACTAAGAGTTAAATTTTGCAACTTCTATCGTTTGTACCTCGCAAAAACCGAAAGATTATAAAAGAATATTATATTCACTTCATATTTACATAAAAAAATTTGAGGTACAAACGATTTTTCATAAAGTAACAACGTCAGAGATTCGATCGGTCGTGACGAATTTTCGAATATCTTACTATAAAACTAAGAGTTAAATTTTGCAACTTCTATCGTTTGTACGACGCAAAAACCGAAAGATTATAAAAGAATATTATATTCACTTCATACTTACACAAAAAAATTTGAGGTACAAACGATTTTTTATATAGTAACAACGTCAGAGATTCGATCGGTCTTGACGAATTTTCGAATATCTTACTATAAATCTCGGAGTCATATTTTGCAATTTTTATCGTTTGTACCTCGCCAAAGCCGAAAGATTATAAAAGAAGATACTATTCACTTCATACTTACACAAAAATTTTTGAGGTACAAACGATTTTTCATATAGTAACAACGTCAGAGATTCGATCGGTCGTGACGAATTTTCGAATATCTTACTATAAAACTAAGAGTTAAATTTTGCAACTTCTATCGTTTGTACCTCGCAAAAACCGAAAGATTATAAAAGAATATTATATTCACTTCATATTTACACAAAAAAATTTGAGGTACAAACGATTTTTCATAAAGTAACAACGTCAGAGATTCGATCGGTCGTGACGAATTTTCGAATATCTTACTATAAAACTAAGAGTTAAATTTTGCAACTTCTATCGTTTGTACCTCGCAAAAACCGAAAGATTATAAAAGAATATTATATTCACTTCATACTTATACAAAAAAATTTGAGGTACAAACGATTTTTTATATAGTAACAACGTCAGAGATTCGATCGGTCTTGACGAATTTTCGAATATCTTACTATAAAACTCGGAGTCAAATTTTGCAACTTTTATCGTTTGTACCTCGCCAAAGCCGAAAGATTATAAAAGAAGATACTATTCACTTCATACTTACACAAAAATTTTTGAGGTACAAACGATTTTTCATATAGTAACAACGTCAGAGATTCGATCGGTCGTGACGAATTTTCGAATATCTTACTATAAAACTCGGAGTCATATTTTGCAACTTTTATCGTTTGTACCTCGCGAAAACCGAAAGATTATAAAAGAAGATTCTACTTACTTCATACTAACAAAAAAAAATTGTAGGTAAAAACGATTTTTCATATAGTAACAACGTCAGAGATTCTATCGGTCTTGACGACATTTCGAATATCTTACTATAAAACTAAGAGTTAAATTTTGCAACTTCTATCGTTTGTACCTCGCGAAAACCGAAAGATTGTAAAAGAAGATTCTATTCACTTCATATTAACGAAAAAAAATTATAGGTAAAAACGATTTTTCATATAGTAACAACGTCAGAGATTCTATCGGTCTTGACGAATTTTCGAATATCTTACTATAAATCTCGGAGTCATATTTTGCAACTTTTATCGTTTGTACCTCGCCAAAGCCGAAAGATTATAAAAGAAGATACTATTCACTTCATACTTACACAAAAATTTTTGAGGTACAAACGATTTTTCATATAGTAACAACGTCAGAGATTCGATCGGTCGTGACGAATTTTCGAATATCTTACTATAAAACTAAGAGTTAAATTTTGCAACTTCTATCGTTTGTACCTCGCCAAAACCGAAAGATTATAAAAGAAGATACTATTCACTTCATATTTCCACAAAAAAATTTGAGGTACAAACGATTTTTCATATAGTAACAACGTCAGAGATTCGATCGGTCTTGACGAATTTTCGAATATCTTACTATAAAACTCGGAGTCATATTTTGCAACTTTTTTCGTTTGTACCTCGCCAAAACCGAAAGATTATAAAAGAAGATACTATTCACTTCATATTTGCACAAAAAAATTTGAGGTACAAACGATTTTTCATATAGTAACAACGTCAGAGATTCGATCGGTCGTGACGAATTTTCGAATATCTTACTATAAAACTAAGAGTTAAATTTTGCAACTTCTATCGTTTGTACCTCGCCAAAACCGAAAGATTATAAAAGAAGATACTATTCACTTCATATTTGCACAAAAAAATTTGAGGTACAAACGATTTTTCATATAGTAACAACGTCAGAGATTCGATCGGTCTTGACGAATTTTCGAATATCTTACTATAAAACTCGGAGTCATATTTTGCAACTTTTTTCGTTTGTACCTCGCCAAAACCGAAAGATTATAAAAGAAGATACTATTCACTTCACATTTGCACAAAAAAATTTGAGGTACAAACGATTTTTCATATAGTAACAACGTCAGAGATTCGATCGGTCTTGACGAATTTTCGAATATCTTACTATAAAACTCGGAGTCATATTTTACAACTTCTATCGTTTGTACCTCGCCAAAACCGAAAGATTATAAAAGAAGATACTATTCACTTCATATTTAAACAAAAGAATTTGAGGTACAAACGATTTTTCATATAGTAACAACGTCAGAGATTCGATCGGTCTTGAAGAATTTTCGAATATCTTACTATAAAACTCGGAGTCAAATTTTGCAACTTTTATCGTTTGTACCTCGCCAAAACCGAAAGATTACAAAAGAAGATATTATTCACTTCATATTTACACAAAAAAAATTGAGGTACAAACGATTTTTCATATAGTAACAACGTCAGAGATTCGATCGGTCTTGACGAATTTTCCAATATCTTACTATAAAACTAAGAGTTAAATTTTGCAACTTCTATCGTTTGTACCTCGCGAAAACCGAAAGATTATAAAAGAATATTCTATTTACTTCATATTTACATAAAAAAATTTGAGGTACAAACGATTTTTCATAAAGTAACAACGTCAGAGATTCGATCGGTCGTGACGAATTTTCGAATATCTTACTATAAAACTAAGAGTTAAATTTTGCAACTTCTATCGTTTGTACCTCGCCAAAACCGAAAGATTATAAAAGAAGATACTATTCACTTCATATTTGCACAAAAAAATTTGAGGTACAAACGATTTTTCATATAGTAACAACGTCAGAGATTCGATCGGTCTTGACGAATTTTCGAATATCTTACTATAAAACTCGGAGTCATATTTTGCAATTTTTTTCGTTTGTACCTCGCCAAAACCGAAAGATTATAAAAGAAGATACTATTCACTTCATATTTGCACAAAAAAATTTGAGGTACAAACGATTTTTCATATAGTAACAACGTCAGAGATTCGATCGTTCTTGACGAATTTTCGAATATCTTACTATAAAACTCGGAGTCATATTTTGCAACTTCTATCGTTTGTACCTCGCCAAAACCGAAAGATTATAAAAGAAGATACTATTCACTTCATATTTGCACAAAAAAATTTGAGGTACAAACGATTTTTCATATAGTAACAACGTCAGAGATTCGATCGGTCTTGACGAATTTTCGAATATCTTACTATAAAACTCGGAGTCATATTTTGCAATTTTTTTCGTTTGTACCTCGCCAAAACCGAAAGATTATAAAAGAAGATACTATTCACTTCATATTTGCACAAAAAAATTTGAGGTACAAACGATTTTTCATATAGTAACAACGTCAGAGATTCGATCGGTCTTGACGAATTTTCCAATATCTTACTATAAAACTAAGAGTTAAATTTTGCAACTTCTATCGTTTGTACCTCGCGAAAACCGAAAGATTGTAAAAGAAGATTCTATTCACTTCATATTAACGAAAAAAAATTATAGGTAAAAACGATTTTTCATATAGTAACAACGTCAGAGATTCTATCGGTCTTGACGACATTTCGAATATCTTACTCTAAAACCCGGAGTCAAATTTTGCAATTTTTATCATTTGGACCTCGCCAAAACCGAAGGATTATAAAAGAAGATACTATTCACTTCATACTTATACAAAAAAATTTGAGGTACAAACGATTTTTCACATAGTAACAACGTCAGAGATTCGATCGGTCTTGACGAATTTTCCTGTATCTTACTATGAAACTCGGAGTTAAATTTTGTAACTTTTATCGTTTGTACCTTGACAAATCAGAAAGATTATTAAAGAAAATACTATCCGCTTTATATTCACACAATTTTTTTTTTTAAATAAACGATTTTTCACATAGTAACAACGTCAGAGATTCGATCGGTCTTGACGAATTTTCCTATATCTTACTATGAAACTCGGAGTTAAATTTTGTAACTTTTATCGTTTGTACCTCGACAAAACAGAAAGATTATTAAACAAAATACTATCCACCATATATTCACTTAATTTGTTTTTTAAAACAATTTATTTTTCATATAGTAACAACGTCAGAGATTCGATCGGTCTTGACGAATTTTCCTATATCTTACTATGAAACTCGGAGTTAAATTTTGTAACTTTTATCGATTGTACCTCGCCAAAACAGAAACATTATTGAAGAAGATACTATCCACTTTATATTCACACAATTTTTTTTAAAAACAAACGATTTTTCATATAGTAACAACGTTAGAGATTCGATCGGTCTTGACGAATTTCCCTGTATCTTACTATGAAACTCGGAGTCATATTTTGCAATTTCTATCGTTTGTACCTCGCGAAAACCAAAAGATTATAAAAGAAGATTCTATTTACTTCATACTAACAAAAAAAAATTATAGGTAAAAACGATTTTTCATATAGTAACAACGTCAGAGATTCTATCGGTCTTGACGACATTTCGAATATCTTACTATAAAACTAAGAGTTAAATTTTGCAATTTCTATCGTTTGTACCTCGCGAAAACCAAAAGATTATAAAAGAAGATTCTATTTACTTCATACTAACAAAAAAAAATTATAGGTAAAAACGATTTTTCATATAGTAACAACGTCAGAGATTCTATCGGTCTTGACGACATTTCGAATATCTTACTATAAAACTAAGAGTTAAATTTTGCAACTTCTATCGTTTGTACCTCGCGAAAACCGAAAGATTGTAAAAGAAGATTCTATTCACTTCATATTAACGAAAAAAAATTATAGGTAAAAACGATTTTTCATATAGTAACAACGTCAGAGATTCTATCGGTCTTGACGAATTTTCGAATATCTTACTATAAATCTCGGAGTCATATTTTGCAACTTTTATCGTTTGTACCTCGCCAAAGCCGAAAGATTATAAAAGAAGATACTATTCACTTCATACTTACACAAAAATTTTTGAGGTACAAACGATTTTTCATATAGTAACAACGTCAGAGATTCGATCGGTCGTGACGAATTTTCGAATATCTTACTATAAAACTAAGAGTTAAATTTTGCAACTTCTATCGTTTGTACCCTCGCCAAAACCGAAAGATTATAAAAGAAGATTCTATTCACTTCATATTAACGAAAAAAAATTATAGGTAAAAACGATTTTTCATATAGTAACAACGTCAGAGATTCTATCGGTCTTGACGAATTTTCGAATATCTTACTATAAATCTCGGAGTCATATTTTGCAACTTTTATCGTTTGTACCTCGCCAAAGTATATACAAGTATAGTAAATACAAGCTTTACAATATATATTTTTTTGTATGCTGGTGTTTCACTCAGCAAATATTTAAAAAGGCTAGACACATTAGTAGAGCAATCAAGGACTTCTTTTTCAATTTTTGCATAATTTTTTTTTATAAAATAAGAGGGCAAACGAGCAAACGGCTCACCTGATGGAAAGCAACTACCGTCGCCCATGGACACTCGCAATATCAGAAGAGCTGCACTTTGTTTTTCCTTTTTGTTAAGAATTTATTTTATGTTTATATACCATTCTGTTTCCTTATGACATTAGTGTTCTTTAATAATCTTTCTGTTTTGTCGAGGTACAAACGATAAAAGTTACAAAATTTAACTCCGAGTTTCATAGTAAGATACAGGGAAATTCGTCAAGACCGATCGAATCTCTAACGTTGTTACTATATGAAAAATCGTTTGTTTTTAAAAAAAATTGTGTGAATATAAAGTGGATAGTATCTTCTTCAATAATGTTTCTGTTTTGGCGAGGTACAATCGATAAAAGTTACAAAATTTAACTCCGAGTTTCATAGTAAGATATAGGAAAATTCGTCAAGACCGATCGAATCTCTGACGTTGTTACTATATGAAAAATAAATTGTTTTAAAAAACAAATTAAGTGAATATATGGTGGATAGTATTTTGTTTAATAATCTTTCTGTTTTGTCGAGGTACAAACGATAAAAGTTACAAAATTTAACTCCGAGTTTCATAGTAAGATATAGGAAAATTCGTCAAGACCGATCGAATCTCTGACGTTGTTACTATGTGAAAAATCGTTTATATAAAAAAAAATTTGTGTGAATATAAAGCGGATAGTATTTTCTTTAATAATCTTTCTGATTTGTCAAGGTACAAACGATAAAAGTTACAAAATTTAACTCCGAGTTTCATAGTAAGATACAGGAAAATTCGTCAAGACCGATCGAATCTCTGACGTTGTAACTATATGAAAAATCGTTTGTACCTCAAATTTTTTTGTATAAGTATGAAGTGAATAGTATCGTCTTTTATAATCCTTCGGTTTTGGCGAGGTCCAAATGATAAAAATTGCAAAATTTGACTCCGGGTTTTAGAGTAAGATATTCGAAATGTCGTCAAGACCGATAGAATCTCTGACGTTGTTACTATATGAAAAATCGTTTTTACCTATAATTTTTTTTCGTTAATATGAAGTGAATAGAATCTTCTTTTACAATCTTTCGGTTTTCGCGAGGTACAAACGATAGAAGTTGCAAAATTTAACTCTTAGTTTTATAGTAAGATATTCGAAAATTCGTCACGACCGATCGAATCTCTGACGTTGTTACTTTATGAAAAATCGTTTGTACCTCAAATTTTTTTGAGTAAATATAAAGTGAATATAATATTCTTTTATAATCTTTCGGTTTTTGCGAGGTACAAACGATAGAAGTTGCAAAATTTAACTCTTAGTTTTATAGTAAGATATTCGAAAATTCGTCACGACCGATCGAATCTCTGACGTTGTTACTTTATGAAAAATCGTTTGTACCTCAAATTTTTTTATGTAAATATGAAGTAAATAGAATATTCTTTTATAATCTTTCGGTTTTCGCGAGGTACAAACGATAGAAGTTGCAAAATTTAACTCTTAGTTTTATAGTAAGATATTGGAAAATTCGTCAAGACCGATCGAATCTCTGACGTTGTTACTATATGAAAAATCGTTTGTACCTCAAATTCTTTTGTTTAAATATGAAGTGAATAGTATCTTCTTTTATAATCTTTCGGTTTTGGCGAGGTACAAACGATAGAAGTTGCAAAATATGACTCCGAGTTTTATAGTAAGATATTCGAAAATTCGTCAAGACCGATCGAATCTCTGACGTTGTTACTATATGAAAAATCGTTTGTACCTCAAATTTTTTTGTGCAAATATGAAGTGAATAGTATCTTCTTTTATAATCTTTCGGTTTTGGCGAGGTACAAACGAAAAAAGTTGCAAAATATGACTCCGAGTTTTATAGTAAGATATTCGAAAATTCGTCAAGACCGATCGAATCTCTGACGTTGTTACTATATGAAAAATCGTTTGTACCTCAAATTTTTTTGTGCAAATATGAAGTGAATAGTATCTTCTTTTATAATCTTTCGGTTTTGGCGAGGTACAAACGATAGAAGTTGCAAAATATGACTCCGAGTTTTATAGTAAGATATTCGAAAATTCGTCAAGAACGATCGAATCTCTGACGTTGTTACTATATGAAAAATCGTTTGTACCTCAAATTTTTTTGTGCAAATATGAAGTGAATAGTATCTTCTTTTATAATCTTTCGGTTTTGGCGAGGTACAAACGAAAAAAATTGCAAAATATGACTCCGAGTTTTATAGTAAGATATTCGAAAATTCGTCAAGACCGATCGAATCTCTGACGTTGTTACTATATGAAAAATCGTTTGTACCTCAAATTTTTTGTGCAAATATGAAGTGAATAGTATCTTCTTTTATAATCTTTCGGTTTTGGCGAGGTACAAACGATAGAAGTTGCAAAATTTAACTCTTAGTTTTATAGTAAGATATTCGAAAATTCGTCACGACCGATCGAATCTCTGACGTTGTTACTTTATGAAAAATCGTTTGTACCTCAAATTTTTTTGTATAAGTATGAAGTGAATATAATATTCTTTTATAATCTTTCGGTTTTTGCGAGGTACAAACGATAGAAGTTGCAAAATTTAACTCTTAGTTTTATAGTAAGATATTCGAAAATTCGTCACGACTGATCGAATCTCTGACGTTGTTACTTTATGAAAAATCGTTTGTACCTCAAATTTTTTTGTGTAAATATGAAGTGAATAGTATCTTCTTTTATAGTCTTTCGGTTTTGGCGAGGTACAAACGATAAAAGTTGCAAAATTTGACTCCGAGTTTTATAGTAAAGTATTCGAAATGTCGTCAAGACCGATAGAATCTCTGACGTTGTTACTATATGAAAAATCGTTTTTACCTATAATTTTTTTTCGTTAATATGAAGTGAATAGAATCTTCTTTTACAATCTTTCGGTTTTCGCGAGGTACAAACGATAGAAATTGCAAAATTTAACTCTTAGTTTTATAGTAAGATATTCGAAAATTCGTCACGACCGATCGAATCTCTGACGTTGTTACTTTATGAAAAATCGTTTGTACCTCAAATTTTTTTGTGTAAATATGAAGTGAATATAATATTCTTATATAATCTTTCGGTTTTTGCGAGGTACAAACGATAGAAGTTGCAAAATTTAACTCTTAGTTTTATAGTAAGATATTCGAAAATTCGTCACGACCGATCGAATCTCTGACGTTGTTACTTTATGAAAAATCGTTTGTACCTCAAATTTTTTTGTGTAAATATGAAGTGAATAGTATTTTCTTTTATAGTCTTTCAGTTTTGGCGAGGTACAAACGATAAAAGTTGCAAAATTTGACTCCGAGTTTTATAGTAAAGTATTCGAAATGTCGTCAAGACCGATAGAATCTCTGACGTTGTTACTATATGAAAAATCGTTTTTACCTATAATTTTTTTTCGTTAATATGAAGTGAATAGAATCTTCTTTTACAATCTTTCGGTTTTCGCGAGGTACAAACGATAGAAATTGCAAAATTTAACTCTTAGTTTTATAGTAAGATATTCGAAAATTCGTCACGACCGATCGAATCTCTGACGTTGTTACTTTATGAGAAATCGTTTGTACCTCAAATTTTTTTATGTAAATATGAAGTAAATAGAATATTCTTTTATAATCTTTCGGTTTTCGCGAGGTACAAACGATAGAAGTTGCAAAATTTAACTCTTAGTTTTATAGTAAGATATTGGAAAATTCGTCAAGACCGATCGAATCTCTGACGTTGTTACTATATGAAAAATCGTTTGTACCTCAAATTTTTTTGTGTAAATATGAAGTGAATAATATCTTCTTTTGTAATCTTTCGGTTTTGGCGAGGTACAAACGATAAAAGTTGCAAAATTTGACTCCGAGTTTTATAGTAAGATATTCGAAAATTCTTCAAGACCGATCGAATCTCTGACGTTGTTACTATATGAAAAATCGTTTGTACCTCAAATTTTTTTGTGGAAATATGAAGTGAATAGTATTTTCTTTTATAATCTTTCGGTTTTGGCGAGGTCCAAATGATAAAAATTGCAAAATTTGACTCCGGGTTTTAGAGTAAGATATTCGAAATGTCGTCAAGACCGATAGAATCTCTGACGTTGTTACTATATGAAAAATCGTTTTTACCTATAATTTTTTTTCGTTAATATGAAGTGAATAGAATCTTCTTTTACAATCTTTCGGTTTTCGCGAGGTACAAACGATAGAAGTTGCAAAATTTAACTCTTAGTTTTATAGTAAGATATTCGAAATGTCGTCAAGACCGATAGAATCTCTGACGTTGTTACTATATGAAAAATCGTTTTTACCTCAAATTTTTTTGAGGAAATATGAAGTGAATAGTATTTTCTTTTATAATCTTTCAGTTTTGGCGAGGTACAAACGATAAAAGTTGCAAAATTTGACTCCGAGTTTTATAGTAAGGTATTCGAAATGTCGTCAAGACCGATAGAATCTCTGACGTTGTTACTATATGTAAAATCGTTTTTACCTATAATTTTTTTTCGTTAATATGAAGTGAATAGAATTTTCTTTTACAATCTTTCGGTTTTCGCGAGGTACAAACGATAGAAGTTGCAAAATTTAACTCTTAGTTTTATAGTAAGATATTCGAAATGTCGTCAAGACCGATAGAATCTCTGACGTTGTTACTATATGAAAAATCGTTTTTATCTATAATTTTTTTTTGTTAGTATGAAGTAAGTAGAATATTCTTTTATAATCTTTCGGTTTTTGCGAGGTACAAACGATAGAAGTTGCAAAATTTAACTCTTAGTTTTATAGTAAGATATTCGAAATGTCGTCAAGACCGATAGAATCTCTGACGTTGTTACTATATGAAAAATCGTTTGTACCTCAAATTTTTTTGTGTAAATATGAAGTGAATAATATCTTCTTTTGTAATCTTTCGGTTTTGGCGAGGTACAAACTATAAAAGTTGCATAATTTGACTCCGAGTTTTATAGTAAGATATTCGAAAATTCTTCAAGACCGATCGAATCTCTGACGTTGTTACTATATGAAAAATCGTTTGTACCTCAAATTCTTTTGTTTAAATATGAAGTGAATAGTATCTTCTTTTATAATCTTTCGGTTTTGGCGAGGTACAAACGATAAAAGTTGCAAAATATGACTCCGAGTTTTATAGTAAGATATTCGAAAATTCGTCAAGACCGATCGAATCTCCGACGTTGTTACTATATGAAAATCGTTTGTACCTCAAATGTTTTTGTGTAAATATGAATTGAATAGTATCTTCTTTTATAATCTTTCAGCTTTGGCGAGGTACAAACGATAGAAGTTGCAAAATTTAACTCTTAGTTTTATAGTAAGATATTCGAAAATTCGTCACGACCGATCGAATCTCTGACGTTGTTACTTTATGAAAAATCGTTTGTACCTCAAATTTTTTTATGTAAATATGAAGTAAATAGAATATTCTTTTATAATCTTTCGGTTTTCGCGAGGTACAAACGATAGAAGTTGCAAAATTTAACTCTTAGTTTTATAGTAAGATATTGGAAAATTCGTCAAGACCGATCGAATCTCTGACGTTGTTACTATATGAAAAATCGTTTGTACCTCAAATTCTTTTGTTTAAATATGAAGTGAATAGTATCTTCTTTTATAATCTTTCGGTTTTGGCGAGGTACAAACGATAGAAGTTGCAAAATATGACTCCGAGTTTTATAGTAAGATATTCGAAAATTCGTCAAGACCGATCGAATCTCTGACGTTGTTACTATATGAAAAATCGTTTGTACCTCAAATTTTTTTGTGCAAATATGAAGTGAATAGTATCTTCTTTTATAATCTTTCGGTTTTGGCGAGGTACAAACGATAAAAGTTGCAAAATATGACTCCGAGTTTTATAGTAAGATATTCGAAAATTCGTCACGACCGATCGAATCTCTGACGTTGTTACTATATGAAAAATCGTTTGTACCTCTAATTTTTTTGTGTAAGTATGAAGTGAATAGTATCTTCTTTTATAATCTTTCGGTTTTGGCGAGGTACAAACGATAAAAGTTGCAAAATATGACTCCGAGTTTTATAGTAAGATATTCGAAAATTCGTCACGACCGATCGAATCTCTGACGTTGTTACTATATGAAAAATCGTTTGTACCTCTAATTTTTTTGTGTAAATATGAAGTGAATAGTATCTTCTTTTATAATCTTTCGGTTTTGGCGAGGTACAAACGATAAAAGTTGCAAAATATGACTCCGAGTTTTATAGTAAGATATTCGAAAATTCGTCACGACCGATCGAATCTCTGACGTTGTTACTATATGAAAAATCGTTTGTACCTCTAATTTTTTTGTGTAAATATGAAGTGAATAGTATCTTCTTTTATAATCTTTCAGTTTTGGCGAGGTACAAACGATAAAAGTTGCAAAATATGACTCCGAGTTTTATAGTAAGATATTCGAAAATTCGTCACGACCGATCGAATCTCTGACGTTGTTACTATATGTAAAATCGTTAGTACCTCAAAAAGTTTGTGTGAATTTAAAGTGAATAGTATCTTCTTTTATAATCTTTCTGTTTTGGCGAGGTACAAATGACAAAAGCTGCAAAATATAACTCCGACTTTTATAGTAAGATATTGGAAAATTCGTCAAGACCGAACGAATCTACCTCAAAAAATAACTTCTTTTACACATTTGAACTGCTTTATATACTTTCTTTCCTTCTACTTCATACAAAGCCTTATTTTTAGGGAAAAATTTTTTTTTGTTTTTTTTTTCGTAAAATAAAAAAAAAAATTAACTTTAAAAACGGGTACAATCCGGTACAAACGATACTCTTCCAGATGGCATCATTGAAATTCCGGTATCTTTATGTCAGTTGCTAAGCAAATTTTACCACCCCCCCATTTCTACCCTATTGAGGTACAAACGATTTTAATTGCGGTACAATCGGGTACAATCCGGGTACAATCGAATGACATATATAAAAATCATTTACCTTGAACTCGGTTGCTAACTTCACATAGGTGTCCGCCGGATCTAATGTAAAACATTCCAAAATCAACAACTCCTTATAAATAAGAAATTAATTGAAAAAACATTTTCCAGTAGACCAAACTGTAAATCTAAACCATTCTCGAATCTCCACGAACACACACAAAAAATTTCATCAAAATTGGCCAAGATAAGATAAATCCGTTCAGCCGTTCTCGAGTTTTAGCGAGACTAACGAACAGCAATTGATTTTTATATATATATAGATTTATCTTTCGATTTCTATATAGTCTTATTAAAAAAATAATCGGACAGAGTAACAACTTAAGTTAGCTAAAATAAAAAAATAATCGGACAGAGTAACAACTGAAGTTAGCTAAAATTGTGTTTATTTATGTACTATGTATTTTGAGACTATGCAATTTTGTCGCGTTCGCGATTCACTTTCACTTTTGTTGAGTTTCAGAACGCGATATTAGGTCCTCCAACGCGCACGCGAATTTGAACTTTATGCAGCGGTAATAAATTACAAATTGACTCTCCATTTTATTTAGAAAACGTTTGTATGGGAAATAGAAAAATGCTGTTTTGAGGATTTTCCCGGCAATTATTCGAATTTTTCTCACCTTTTAAACCTTCCCTAGACCTCCACGAATAATTCAAGACCAAGATAAGATAAATCCGTTCAGCCGTTCTCGAGTTTTAGCGAGACTAACGAACAGCAATTGATTTTTATATATATAGATTAGTTGTACTGTGTACATAAGTCAATTGAATTTTTAAATACGCCTAAATGCAAAGGATGTGGTTTAGATTTATTATAAATTTCTAAAGTGCTTATTTTTCGTAATTAAAAAGTTGTAATTTTCGATTCTTTTGATGTGTATCAATTAATTTTATTCTAAATATACCTGTCTACGTCCTTTACATTTGACGGTCCTAAGTTCGTCAAAGTATGAAGAACTTGTACTATTATCTATTCTGTGGTATGAAGGGAAAATTCGCAACTTATGATAATAACAAGAATGCAGTGACGGATTAGCCCTTAATCAAATTAAGCAATTGCCTAGGGCATCACGTCTGAGGGGGCACCAGAAGAGTAAAGGTTCAAAGACCGATTCTAGTTGCTAGATACGAATAGGGGGGCCCACAGGCATGGATTGCTTAGGGCATCAAGTAGTCTTAATCCGTCACTGCAAGAATGTCAATGGAAGGGCAGGGCGGGGCCGGGCCGCGCATGTGTCCATATTTTGTGGTGTTTGGTAGGATAACTTTCGGAGGCTATTTCTCAAAATTGTTGTACTGAGTGATTATAAAAGAAGAAATACGTGTATTTTTATTTTTAACAAGGATCAATATATCCAAATTTGGCAGGAAGGTTAAATTGCACCCTGTATACAGGGTGTAACAAAAACAAGTGATAATACTTTAGGATGTGTACGTGTTCCTTGTAGAGAGTTCACTGTGAAAGTAGCAGCCCTGAAAGACCAACTTTTTTTTTCACTTTTGTATGGGGAAACTCGTGACGCTCGGGCCCTTGCCCATACAAAAGTGAAAAAATTTTTTCGTCTTTCAGCGCTGCTACTTTCACAGTGAAGTCTCTACAAGGAACACGTACACACCCTAAAGTATTATCACTTACTTTTTAGTAAAGTATTATCACTTAGTTTCTTGATAATAATAAGAGCATGTGGACTTTATAGATTTTGTTGTAATAAAGTACCACGCGATAAAAGAATTTTGCGCGTTTTATTATTCTGTCTCTCACCGTCGAGTCGCGTGGTGAAGACAGCTAGTCTCTGGAATATTCTCAGAGATTTGCAGTATTTTTGGAATATTCTCAGTGGATTCGGAGTATTTCTGGAATATTCCCGCGTCGTCGGCTTCCCGCGGCATCCGCGTGGATTACCGGGATAGAATAGTCTGGATGTAATGGGGACGTTGTAAAACTACGACTGTATTACCTTACCTACGATTTAGATTGTTAAGATGGCGCCGAGCGAGTTTGTTACGCCGGTTCCCGAATGTTTTTTGTCCAGGTTAATTAGTTCCTGATCCGGTGGCACGTCACCAATTAGTAAGTCAATTCAGAAATAATTGTTTATTGTTACTCAGAATAAATTATAAAAGTTATTTTTTGCAAGGGCCGCCGGCCGGTCTTTTAAGGCGGGGATTAATCTCAATCCAAAACGATAACCTTTCACACAACCAAAGACCAAGCGTATACGCATCGCAATAAGATTCATTTTAGCTTAGCATAAAACTGTAGTTACTAAGGGCGGATCTTCTCTAATTTTCATGTTTTTTTTTTAAATATCTTTGGAAATAAATATTAAGAAATAAAATTGTTCGGTTCAGAAGATTTTAATATAGATTTACTAACAATTTATCCAGATAAAATGAATAATTGTCCTAGTTAATACTTATATTTCGATGAAATAGATTTTTGTCGGAGGTGAGTTTGTAAATTATTTACAGCCAAAGTATTACGTTTTATTAAAATGTTTATGGTTTAAGGTACTTATTTTAAATATTGTGCTTTATATCTCATATTTATTACATTTTTGTTATTATATTGGAACTAGGTAAACCGGGAGTCACGGAATAACAAATTGGGGTTTATCCTCGCCCTAAGAGGGAATACGCTCTTTTCTTGAAGGTTTAAAAGTCGTAATGATCCAAAAAACTACAAGCTGATAACAAATTGAAATGTCAATAGTAGATGGACGGACGTCTCATCAATAAACACCCTAAGTAAAGCATTATACAGTCTAATCTTACTAATAATACATTTTAAACTACCCTCACCCCTTTCTATATCAGTTAAACCCAAGTTAAGCTGTCTCGATGCTTCCGTTTTGTGACATTATCTAACTGACTTAAACAGGCGCAACAGTTTGGTTATCGCCACCGATTCTTTAGCGATAAGGAGTCCATTATTCACGTTTTACAGTGAAAAATACTGCCTTCAGTAAACGTCTCCTGTATGTAAAGTTAAGCCTTTGTTCAGTTAGGGTTGATTCAGACCGCAACGTGACGCGTTGATGCATTTGAGTCATTTCTAAAATAGTATGGATTTGACAGATTCGCAAGACGTCTGATGTAATTGAAAACTGTCAAATCCATATAAATTTAGAAATGCATAGCTAGGCGTCGCGTTGCGGTCTGAATCAACCCTTAAACGTGTCAATTAAGGGTCAGTTCATATTATAGCAACGTGATATGCGATGCAATGAAAAGCAATGGATTGCACACGTGCTGATGCGATGCGATGGTTTTTTAAATGAGCCGTTAAAACTGAACTCTATTCACTTCACACGAAGATACATCCTTTCCCGTGACTAACTTTTCATCAAAATCGAACTATATCAGTTAATATAACCAGTAGTAAAGATATAACCAGTAGATTTATTAATTAGATATATAAATGATTGGACACGATTTATGAACCAGTCCTTCCGTGGAGAGATAATATTATACTCTCTGAGAAATTAGGTTAAAAAACTTAGCTACAACTTTCTTATTTCCAAAACATTTTTAATTAAAAACACAATTTATTCTGTCTACGGTATGACAAATATTTAAAATACCCCGTAAAAGGGTTAAATCCGAACAAACGGGGTATGAGGAATACCTGTTTAAATTGCCTCTATAATGGCGTCGCGGAATTCTGGTCACGTTCTACTCTTAATATTGTCGGAAGATAAATAGCGATTCGCTGCGATTGAAATACATCGCAGTAGAAGGACTGGTGTGACCGGACCTTTAAAACTAAGGGTTAACTTAAAATACTTATAATTGAACTCGAACTTAAAAAAAGTCTTCAATTTACAATTAAGCGAATATATGACATAAGGCTCATGAATATTGAGAAGCCGTAAGCTTTTGTTGACAAGACTTGTAATTTACGCTCTTAACTATGCTTAGCCTCTTGGCCTACTGACTAGCGTCCTATACTTTGCAAATATCATATTATATTGATCCACAGACTCCACTTAATTAAAAGGAAAACTTAGGATTAAAATTTAAAAACTCCATTAATATTTTCAGCCTTTTTTTTATTTTTTTATTAAGAAATAAGGGGGCAAACGAGCAAACGGGTCACCTGATGGAAAGCAACTTCCGTCGCCCATGGACACTCGCAGCATCAGAAGAGCTGCAGGTGCGTTGCCGGCCTTTTAAGAGTTTAAGAGGGAATAGGGTTTAGGGTATTAGGGGAGGGTAGGGATGGGAAGGGAAGGGAATAGGGGAGGATAGGGAAGGGAATTGGGCCTCGGGTAAACTCACTCACTCGGCGAAACACAGCGCAAGCGCTTTTTCACGCCGGTTTTCTGTGAGAACGTGGTATTTCTCCGGTCAAGCCTGCCCATTCGTGCCGAAGAAAGGCTCACCTACGTATAAAGCCTGGTGGCGCCTCCATGTGTTTCAGCCCCAAATGCACGCCTCGTGCAGTTAGATTGAATTTTGCAATATTATGTATCGTAAGTCGTAACTAGTAAAGTGCTGATTTGAATTACTCTCTTCATCAAGCCCCATACGGTCACCGGTGACCGAGACACAATAGAAATTCTATTGTGTCTCGATTTTCCACGATGACGTTCCATCGACCGGTTAAAAATACAGCTGCGCCAGGCCTCGCTGTGACCCCATCCTAAGCGTTTAGTGACTGTAACAAAGTTTGACAGTACGTTTGTTTCCGCCTCCACTACTAGATCCACTGCAGAAAAACTGAACCATTTAAAACCGGAGCTTTTAAAACTCATTTTACGAAGCTTTTTGAAATGTGCTCATTTGATATAGAAAGTTTCGTAGCTCTGAAATTATAATGCAGCTTTTGCCGGAAAATGTATTAAAGCCTAAATAAATATGATAAGCGAGAAGGAAAATAAATGTTTGAATAAACTTAATTTATGTATAGCAGAGTAAATAAGTCGAACAACTTTTGTGTGAAATTTGTATTCTTATATTATGACTAGCGACACGCCCCGGCGTCGCATAAGTATAAAATATATAGCCACTGAAAAAATGATTAAAATCGATAGCCTATGATCCTTCACGTGGTCTACTTCCTACCTTTGCCAAATAACATAAAAATTGCTCCAGTAGTTAGCGAGAAAAGCCCTTTCAAATACTTTCCCCCGTTTTTTCCACATTCTCCTATTAGTTTTAGCATGATAAAATATAGCCTATAGCCTTCCTCAATAAATGGGCTATCTAACACTGAAATCATTTTTCAAATCGGACCAGTAGTTCCTGAGATTAGCGCGTTCAAATTAGCCCTATAAAATAATTTTCCCCGTTTCTTCTACATTTTCCTCTATTTCTTCGCTCCTATTAGTCTTAGCATGATATAATGTAGCCTATAACCTTTCTCGATAAATGGACTATCTAACACTGAAAAAGTCATCAAAATCCGTTGCGTAGTTTTAAAGATTAAAGGGAACATGAGGGGAAAAAAGCTACTTTGTTTTATAATATATATAGATATAGATAGATATAATATGTATAGAATATACATTATACATGTAAAACATAGAAAATGCTCGCGGCAACTGCAGCACATTCTGTCGCGGTATAAAAGCACATCCTAACCACAATTTCATAAAAGTTCTCTTAATAAAAAAAACCTTTGAAATTCTTTCTTTGGTTTCACCTTTTTAACCGACTTCGAAAAAAGAGTTTTATATTCGGATGTTTTTGTAAGACATTTTTATTGATATTTTGCGGTTGTGTGTATCTTTTTAACCCCCGACAAAAAAGAGGGGTGTTATAAGTTTGACGTGTCTGTCTGTCTGTCTGCCTGTCTGTCTGTTTGTCTGTGTGTGTATCTGTCCGTGGCAACGTAGCATCCAAACGGGTGGACCGATTTTGATCTAGTTTTTTTTGTTTGAAAGCTGACATGATCGAGAGTGTTCTTATCTATAATTTATCATCATCAGGCCGCTGAGTGCTGGACAATGAGTGTTTATCTGGTTCATGAAAGGCCGTTAGCAACTTGTAGTCGTTTGATGGGTTTTACATTTCATTATAGTTCATGACATTTGTGAATATACAATATACGTATACACATATTAATGGAAAGTTGACCTGGTACTGCAGCATCACCTGGTAATCAATAGGATATCCAACTCCTCGCCGACTTAGAGCAGAGGTTTCGTGTTTGGGCTCATTTTAATTGCGACAACCAGTAAGAAGTAGGTAGACAGTAAATATTTACATGCTGCTGCTGCAGCATCACCTGGATTCTATAGGAACCGAGCTTCGTATCTATGAACCCAAAGTGGAGGTTTCATGTTTGGGCTCATATTAACGGCCTCATCGAAAAGGACATTGATAGATGGTAATAATGAGAATATGATGCTGTTGATAGAAATTATTCTGCACTATAACCAACACAAGATTAAAAAGTATGAAATAAAATTAAATTAAGAAATTTAAAAAAACCCCCGCCAAACAACTTTAAAAAGTAATGAAATAATATTTACTGCCTTTAAGTTCAAATAATTCCTAACTTGTGTAAAGTACTCGTAATATTTTAGTCCATAATTGATGTCAAGGTGTGTCGGGAGACCGCTAAATATGTAGATGTTTGATTTCACATAACATTATAGTTTAAGGATCAGTTCACAGCGAACTGAATCGAGATAATCAGGTGCAGCGACTTGGCGGTTGTAGCCTGTAGGTTGTAGTTTCCTTGGCGGTCGAGTCCCCCGACACACCTTGACAACAATTATGGACTAAAATATTACTTTACACAAGTTAGGAATTATTTGAACTCAAAGGCAGTAAATATTATTTCATTACTTTTTAAAGTTGTTTGGCGGGGGTTTTTTTAAATTTCTTAATTTAATTTTATTTCATACTTTTTTCTATAGTAAAAGATTCGCAATCGCTGCGTCGCGTCTCTATGTTGCATAACCTTATTCAAAGCGGGCCAAATTCCAGCGTTTGTGTTATGACTTATGAATGAGTAAAGAGTTTTTGCGGTGTATTAATATTGCATTAAGCACTTACCGCCCGAACTACGTGAAGCTTCATTGTTTGAGTTTCAACTATGATGGTTGGGTGAAGATTATAGTTTCTAGTTTGATACAAGCATAGCCTGTTTGTGTTAAGAAAGCAGTATGTGATTATATAACAATTTGATCTCAAACTGCATAAACATAAAGAGCTGTCGTTTGTGAGTTTGACGTTGTAATATCTGGATCAGAAGAAGCGATAAAAAAATCTTTCACTAAGAAAGCCTTGTTTTTGTGAGTGTTATTTAAGGCTATTAGATTTTTGAAAAATAGTTATTTCAAAATGGCCATAAATAGCTTAATAAGATTTTCTGTGCTCCTAGCAAATCTTAACTTGTTTAAAATAAAGACAATTATTAGATCATACTAGAATTATTACGGTCGGACTCTGTGATATTTAACAATGATTAAACTTAAATTCAATATTTCGTAGCGATAAAATTCTCGCGTATAAAAAGTACCTATTGTTTCTCGGGAGTCGGGACTTAAAGCATCCCTATAGGTACTAAATTTTAGCAAAATCGGTTCTGCGGTTTGGGCGTGAACAGACAGACAGAAAGACAGACAGACACACTTTCATATCTATAATATTAGTATGGATATATATTTAAGTAAATGATAGAGAAGTTCTTATCTACATGTAAGTATATTATGCTTATTTTAGCAGCATCTACAATGTACATAAATTCAATTCCTATCTTTGAAAACATTTAATATCTTCAAAATGATTTCGAATGGAGCCGTTTCATAACCGTATTTCACGGCGACTCTGTCATGTCAGCGAGCTACAATATTTTCCTTTAAAATATTTTCTGGTTCAGAGAGCGAGTGTCTCCGAGTGACAATGGCTTTGTTCAGATAATATTTAAGTATCGATCACTATGGCAGAGGAATTTATCAGGATAATGGAAAATAAACTTTATTAGCTACAGCTGATAGATTCTCGTGGTGTTTTAAGAGTTTTGCGGGGTTCCGATATTGTTTTAGCGACAATCGATCTTTTAATATGTTATCCATGACTTAAAATACGAGCAGTTCGTTAATCGCACGCGGAAACATATTATTTCCAAGTTTGGTTAGGACGATGCAGGCTGATCACCTGATTGTCTGACAAGTAAGATGATCCTTGCATGCATGTAATGCATGTAAAAAGTAGGTCCTGCGCCGGTTATGAGAGTGAAAGGAATAGAGAGTGCTCTTGTGTACTGCGCACACACTTGGGCACTATAAAATTACTACTGCGTAACAGGCCTGGTTTCAATGAAACTTTCCACCGTCACCGAAACCGGTGTGGGGAGTATTATTATTATGACGCGGGAATCGTACATTTTTCCAGGATAAAACTATTCTGTGTATGTAGGCTCAAAGTACCCTCATACCCACCAAAAACTCAGTATTATATTATGAAAAGATATTAATATTAAAGTACCTAACTTTTACGTTGTTCTACTTCCTGAAAAGTCTTTAATAATTTAAAACCCCTAATTGTTGGCTGAATCCTTTCAAGGGAAGAAATTATACAGGATTAAGTACATTATAGCTCTGCCCATTTTAAAGCGGTCCTTTAGAGGGTTCACACGTCATTAAATGTAGGGTTTTTGTGAGCAGAGATAGATTATGTGAGGTAATTAGAAATTCTATAAAAAGTATGTTTTGAATTGATACAACTGGTTAGACAAGTTATTTAATATTTCAATGTAGGTAATTTCTCATACTCACGTACCTATGTATGAGAAATAAAACTCCTAAACTAACCACGCAGAAATAAGTACAGGCATCTGCTTCCATATAATGAGAATGAGATACATTGTGCTGGTTCGACGACGATGCTGGCGCACGATCATTTAAAATGACCTACCTGCTTAAAATATTACGATCTTCTACTCGACTATTCCCTTCCCTTCCCATCCCTACCCTCCCCTATTACCCTATTCCCTCTTAAAAGGCCGGCAACGCACATGCAGCTCTTCTGATGCTGCGAGTGTCCATGGGCGACGGATGTTGCTTTCCATCAGGTGACCCGTTTGCTCGTTTCCCCCTTATTTCATAAAAAAAGACAAATGTACAGCGGACTAACTTATGCTGTAATCCTCCATTTCGGTATCGAATTAGTTTTGTTTAGGTTTCTGTATATACATTATACAATGTATTATACAATTATAGCTGTAGAATGATGGGCTCCAGCCTAGCCGACCATACCACCTCGCTGGTCTGAAAATCTTCCTTTATGGCGATACTCTTATTTCTTACCTAAAATGTATGAACTGACTGACTGACTGTCTCTTATTTATTGCAGGTGTAGCGATGGCGTCCCCGGTCTGAGGCTCGGCCATGGGCCCGACGTGATGGAGGAGGACGAACGGCGCCTGTCGTTCCCGCCGCCGGCGCCGCTCAACTCGCCCGGCGAGGAGATCGACGGCTCGCGCCTGCTCGGCGAGATCGTCCGCACGCTCGAGGCCACCAATCCCGAGGCCGCGGCGCCGCTGGTGGCCTCGCAGTCGCGCGACGAGCTGGCCTCGCCCGCGCCGCGCCGGGAGGAGCTCCGCATCCCGCTCGATGTCACGTTCTCGGAGAGCGTGCGGTGCGAGCCGCGGGCGGTGGTCACGCCGTTCACTCGGGAGTCGGCCAAACGGGCCGGCAGCCGGGGGGCCCAACTGGTGCGCGAGTTCGGTTTTATGCCGCGGCGGCGACTCAGCGTGGAGGACGGCGCGCGGCTCCCTCGCAAATACGAGCCCTTCCCCCCTAAGCTGTACGGCCGACCGCTCGAGGAGATCGACAACTTCATTTACGATGAGGTCAGTCTACTTACCTGATTATATTATTATATTAGAAAGGTGAGATCTCACCTAACGATTGCAGCTGGCCGATGCCCCACGTCATTGCCGAATATTATTTGTACGAAACAGCAAACACGCGACGTCGCGACCCGTCACACGAAACGTAAAGTGTCGCGTCTTCACTCCGCAGCATAGTAGTGTCGCCTAGTGCGGTCTTGCTTAGCGTAAAGTTGCGTAATTATTGCCCTAGTCAATACTGTATTGGGCGCATGTTTTCCTAAACAAGAAATTCTAATGTTAGAATTTCTTGTTTAAGAAAACATGCGCTCTATAATTGGACGCGGCTGTTAAGCATTCGTCGTACTAAATAACCCACAAAAAAATTAAGTATTGAGTTATGAATGCAGTTATATCTTTAGATGATTTAGAACAAGACTGTATTTAAAATTTAACAACAAAAAAATTGTGGGTTAGGATTTGTGCTTAATAGCAACCAATTGACGTTTTATTTTTGACTATTATTTACTACTTTACATAACTATTTACTCATAAGTCATAACGATCGGCTACACACAGAGAGCAAAATACAAAATTTCGCACTTCTATACTTTTTACACAAACATATTAACTTATAAACATTTCCATCATATCTACTGAATTATTCTCTATGTCATGATCGACAAGGAAGAGCTAAATCCAATATTCTAGTTACGACTCCATTGCGCGAAGTTGAATCAGGGGCATCCACCGGGATCCTGTATTGACAGGAAGCTTTCCCAGTCTTTGTTGCTTGGGGCCATGTTGCTTTCAAGGGTCAATTCAGACCGCAATGCGACGAGGCGAGGCGAGGCGCGGCGCGGCATAAATTTGTATGGATTTGACAGATTTCAGTTGAATGAGACGTCTTGCGAATCTGTCGAATCCATATAAATTTATAAATGCATCTACGCGTTGCGTTGCGGTCTGAATTAACCCTAATTATTGATTTATATATTGGCCTATAATATATTATGTAGTTTGATACAAAAGGTATAATAGGAATCATGTAGGTGGGCATTTTCAAAAAAATGTGTACCCCTGGTTTTTACCTTGTCCCTTGACTTCGCTACAGATTATTTGTAAAAAATTACATATTAACATTTTGTAATTTTAATGTAGGAGCAAAAACAAGTTTTCTTTTATTAAAATACATTCACGTTTGTATAAAATTTTATTTAGTATGAGATTTATAAGGGTTTTTAAGTACCAAAACCTATTAAATTCACCTGTCCCCTTCCCAGAAGTTGTAACAAAATCTTTAATAACTATTTTTTTTCTTAAAGTAAGTTACTTAAAAAACATATGTTAGATTCCTAAATACTTAATGTATCAATTGTTATTTCTTGTTATTGAAAAATCTAACATAATTTAACTACAAATTAATTAAAATTATAATCATGAAAAAACAACCCGGCCGGAATGTTCGGTTTAGTGACCGTTTTTTTTAGTTTTATAAACATACTACAAAAATATTTTCGGCACTAAATGATAGCACTATATTTCATTGTACATCGAGAAACTTCAATTTGAATTTAGTAGTTAAAAATCTGCTACAAGACGCGGACGCAGGTTGGATGGTTCTTCAGGAACGGTTTATTTGTTCAGATAAGTGACCATATTTTGTAAGCATTATTATACTTTCTCCAACTGTTTTTACTGTTGACACGTTGCAAAATTAGCTTAGTATTTAGTAAAAAAAATGAAATTGTGATAACTATTATCGGTTATTTACAAACACTTTAAAAGTAAAAGAAAGTAATATTACGTGACTTCCGACTTGTGACTTTTCGTATGGTCACATATAATGGAACGGACAAGTCACAACAGGCGGAAAGCATAAGGCTTAGTTCACATTTTAAATAAATTATTTTTTTATTCACAGATTTTATTAAGAAAATTGGTGATTTTTAAACTGGTACGATTAACGTACAAATATATTTTTTATTACTTATGTGTTAAGGTGACGCCGCGTTAAAGTAAAAAACCGTTTTGGATATGTTTTAGATTGCTAGTTTTCTTTGCATCTAGACATCGGATTATATGTGTCGTAGGATGATTTGATAAATCCGTGTTTTCGCGAAATCCCTAGAATTTTCGCGAAAATTCGATTTATCAAATCATCCTACGATGTCGTAGGATGATTTGATAAATCGAATTTTCGCGAAAATTCTAGGGATTTCGCGAAAACACGGATTTATCAAATCATCCTACGACATATGCATTGCATACTTGCATATGCAAATGCATATTATAATGTCACTTTTTAGGCGATAGTGCATATTTTGGCAATTTTGCATATTTCGGTAGTTTAACTTCTATGGGCATTAAGATGGCAATCGGAAAATGTTGGTAGACAATTATTATTGGCGTATAATAAATAAATAAAAACTAAAAAGGCTTTATTTCAAGAAATTAAAAATTTTGATTTTATGAAATTATAAAAATTGGCGCTTTTATTAATGTCACTACCGGAAAAGTCTTAAAAATAATAATAAATTTTAATATTAAGTTACTTTTGATTGATTGATTAAATACTGACAATGAACTTTAATTTTTTAGCTTTAGTCATTGCTGAGAAAAATCGATATCGCTACAGCCAAATTATAAAGGCGTCGACTTTACTTAACAATAACAAATATACTATTTAAAATTTAAGTAAGTACCTAAAAGTTTTTTTTTTTTAATAATTTTGATTTTATTTCCACTACTTTTCTATCAGTAAAGTTGAAAATCATTTTGTGTCGTTGATATTTGCAGATTTATAATAACTAGACATCAGATTATATGCATTTGCATACTTGCATATGCAAATGCATATAATGTCACTTTTTAGGCGATAGTGCATATTTCGGTAGTTTAACTTCCATGGGCATTAAGATTGCAATCGGAAAATGTTGGTAGAAAATTATTATTGGTGTATAACAAATAAATAAAAAGTCTTTATTTCAAGAAATTAAAAATCCTGGATTTTATGAAATTATAAAAATTGGCGCTTTTATTAATGTCACTACCGGAAAAGTCTTCAAAAAAATAATAAATTTTAATATTAAGTGACTTTTGATTGTGCATATTTTGTGCATATTTCGACCATTTTTCGTGCATATTTGCATGAATATTTCGGCACTTTGATCGTGCATATAATCCGATGTCATTAATAAGTTAGGAATTCGTAGACATGTGAACACATCTTTATGATTATGAGATGTTCGTCCCTCTAATTAATGAAGTTAAATCTATGAAATCAAAGATTTTTTTACTTTTATAAGTAGTGCAACAATAAAAATGTTTAAAGAAAAGGTTTTTGTGTTATAAAAACTTCTTTATATATATTAAATATTACTTACTCATGTAAAAAAATGAAAAATAACCTAGTGGATAGGTCACATAGTCACACTATGGATTAAAAATAATTGCTACTCTTGTTGATCCTTGAAATTATCAAATTTTTTTTTAATAAACAATTAAATATGCATTTCATTAGATTAAATTAACGAAGAAATCCATTTATTGCTGTATTTTTTTGTATTAAATTATATTTTACATTTAGTCGCACAACGGAATCTGTTTCGTCGAAAATTCGATTTTGTTTCAATAATATCAGAATAATATAACGTTTTCAGCGTTCTTTTTTACTTATTCCATTAGTTCAATATTTTTCCTTGTATATGACATTCAAATAAAGGTAAATAAATGACCTTAAAAAATATAGACATATTTTTGCAAGGGTACACGTTTTTTTGAAAATGCCCAGGTAATATAGGTAGTGAAACCCTAAAGTGATAAGAGTAACGTTTTATTTGGTTGGATGGGCTATATTATAATATGATTTTGGGACATTTCTAATAGAAACTTAAGAGGAGTCCACATTTCCGCTGTGTTCAAACATCCAGAAAACAGATTTGGCTAGATTATGCAAAAAAAAAAAAAAAACATAGGAACACAGCTCAAGCCTTTCTTTAATCTTTAATGAAAAAATCACTTAAATCGGTTAAGTTTTGGAGAAGGATCAGGGGACAACGAATCGTTGATTTTCTGCAGTTGTCTCTATCGCGTTCTGCGGTATAGGCTCAAGCCTATAAGGTAAGGGAGATAGCTATAGATATTACACGTACTTAATTATTAAGAAACAGAAGACAGAAGTAACTTTTTCAGCGCTGTTAATTTTACTGTTAACTCCATTAAAGGGACACATACACATGTACACAATACGTGCACAATATAAACTGCATGCAGTTTGGCGAGTTACTAAAAAAAGAAAAAATATGTTTGGCCTCTATAAAGTTTTTTATTATTATTATATTTTTATTTAAAGTATTATTCTCATGTAACACCTTGTAAATTGTGAGCTGTTGTGATCGAACTGTGCAGTAATGCCGTCGATATCTAATCGGGTAAAATATTAAAGAAAGTCTTTTTAGCTGTTGAAATTTTATGTTGTGCGTACCTCTAGGTTTATCATAAAGTTTTTTCGCAGGCCTTTCTAGCTTTGATTCGGGTAGGCTTAATCATAAGAGTAGCTGATATCTGTTTTTAACATAAAACCTCACTCAAAAAACTGGAATAGCAATAATATTAAAAGGCCGTAAATAAATTATTCCTTCGTATAAATTAAAAACATTCAGAACCTACATGATGAATAAAGAGAAGGCTTTATTCGAATCCTTTTCAACAGATTACACAGAAACGGGGGTATTCGTAAATTGTTTTATTCGCTCCCCTCGTTATATTATGCGGATCTACATAATTTGGTTGTGTTATGTCAAAGCCAGCAATATGGGTTCCTTTTTCTTGGAACTCAAAATATCTCATTTGAAAATGTTATCGTAAACATATTTTGAGCGGTTTAAGTGTGTGAACAAGTAACGGACAGATACACATTGTCCTTAGTATATTGGAGTACAGAAGTTATAATTATACACGATATAATGAAAACGAATTCGGAAATCGCATACGGAAAACCTGTGTATGCGGCCGGCTTTAGATATAGCTATCATAAATTATTCCGTCATCTCAGAATAAACAAAAAGTCGTCCACATATACAACTTTATTTGTTCGGGTCTAAGTACCTCCTTTTTACAATTTTAGACGCATTGGAGAAAATGTGCCCAATTCCAAGTGTGAACCGTCGTTGGCTGTACGTGACGGGACTCAGCAATGGGCTTTTGGGGCACTTTTGGGCACTGTTGGGGCACAAATCAAAGAAAAGCTAAAAGCGATTACTGATTAACATTTTGCCATCGACGTGCTATACGCGGCGATCGCGCGAGGCGACCAATAATTAATCGAAGCGAATCACTATATGAATTGCACGAAAAGTGGAGTTTAAAAATGAATCATATTATGATTCAATATATGATTCTCCAAAGCGACCATTTTAACCCCGCTGATTTGACATTTGTCAGTTTGACAGTTTTGACAATTCATTTGCTGAATTGATTGAGAGGAATCGCTAAAGCCTAAATGTGACCATTTTAGCCCCGCAGTCCTTTACCTGTATTTGCTAATATTTTAGTGGAGGTATTAAATGCAACATCCCTAGATATTATACGCCGTACTCAATCTGTTATCACCAGAGACAATCAATGTAGCGAGTCGCGGGGCTCTGAATATTAAGGGTGGCTGGCGGCTATCCGAATCGTTGGGCATAATCGAAATTATAAAGAAGACAGATTAATAAATTGTTGAAATGAAAATGTTAAAGATAAGTCTTTATTATCAGATTTGAATTTTGATACGATCTGTTTGGAGGCGGCTCCACGTTGGAACTGATCGACTTATGTTTGTTCCCAATTGATTCATAGGCAGTTGACAGACCTATGTCATTTGATCGAGTTATGTCAATTCAATATGTCGTGACCTGTGGGCTGGGTTTGACATAACGTGACTTTACATTGGTCCGCCATCTGCCTCTGAATCAACTTCTCTGATAGTACAAGTGATCATAAACATGTGGAAATTAGAGGGCGTATTTGTTTATAATTTCCCATGATCAGTAACGATTATCTTTACTTTATCTAAACTATTTTGCGTGGTGTGACTCGTAGCACCTCCATGTGGGTATCGCAGGCACAATAGATTTTCAATTGTGCGGCAGCCAGCTGCCGCTTCGGGATTGATGGGTTAAAATGTGATATTTTGACACCCAAAAAAGGATGTATTGTCTTATGAATTGTCCCATGTTGGTGTCTGATGACATTTCTAAAAATAATTAATGTATCGCTTGCCTCAGGGTTCCGCGGAGCACATTTTCAGAATGGCGGCTATACATTAGCTTTGGAACATGGTGACTATCATGGTTAGCTATCACGGCGATAGCTAACCATGATAGTCACCAACCATCGTAAAAAACTACGTCGCGACATCGTAATGTGCCACGATACACGGCACGGCGTCGCGTCGTAGAAACTCACGATGCGTTCCTGTGTCAGTGCCACAGTTGTTATTCAAAATTCAAAGATGTAGCATCGTGAGTTTCTAAGACGCGACGTCGTGCCGTGTATCGTGGCACATTACGATGTCGCGAAGTAGTTTTTTTACGATGCTCGTCGTAGATTCCCACGACGCGACGCCGCATCTTAAAACGACGCCACATCGTGACACGACTTCGTATCGTGTTTATGTGTCCCGGTCCTTACATCTAATGCGTTTGCTAGACATCATCTACGCCAATTTAAACCAAATATGGTCAAAATAGCTACACATTTTTTTTTTAATGAAATAAGGGGGCAAACGAGCAAACGGGTCACCTGATGGAAAGCAACTTCCGTCGCCCATGGACACTCGCAGCATCAGAAGAGCTAGGGATGGGAAGGGAAGGGAATAGGGGAGGGTAGGAAGGGAATAGGGTAGGGGATTGGGCCTCCGGTAAACTCACTCACTCGGCGAAACACAGCGCAAGCGCTGTTTCACGCCGGTTTTCTGTGAGAACGTGGTATTTCTCCGGTCGAGCCGGCCCATTCGTGCCGAAGCATGGCTCTCCCACGTATTATACATCAACCAAGAAGTGTTCTGACGCGCTTTTTGCCTCTACTTTCTTGGTGGTGGAGGTGTCAAATAGTAAGGTGAAACGATCAATAAAATATCAATAAGCTATTTGGCATAGCTCCAGTTATTGAAACTTTGCGGATTAAATTGAAAAAAGCTATATGACAACGTGCCATACTTGGTGCCAAATTTAATTAATATACTATTATGCAGATTGAACTTTTTGCACACACCTAGCGGCTACAAGGATCTTATTGCACTAAGATGAAATTGTCATGCTTACAGGCCTGTATTTAATTTGGTTAGTGATTAGTGCAGGTGGTTATTGCAGGTGATTAGTACTCAGAAGAAAGTAAGTGTAGACAGCGACTGATCAGTGCGAGTCCTTTACTTTCTCCTAATCTCTAATCACCTGCACTTATCACCTGCACTCGCATAAATCAAAGTGAATACAGGCCTAGTAATTATTATCCATGTACTATACCTAGTCGTAAAAACGTAAAAGAGAAGGTCAGCCTAGAAGTGGTATGTAACTTTTCTGCCATTTACAAACCAAATAAAATAAGCAGTAATTTCTTCTTGTCCTCAAAGATATTTTACGGATGAATAAAATTTAATCTATTACTTTTTTGCACAAAAATTGTCTACAAATTAAACACAAATGGAAAAAACGACACTTAATCGTAATCGTTTCTCAACCAAAAGACACTTAAACGTAAATAGCCCGAAACCAGAAAACATTTATTAATGAACCGTTAAAGTAAAACAAACCAGATGATAACACCAGCGTAGTCAGTATAGATAAATAAATAACGTTTTAGGGTTCCGTAGCCAAAGGATAAAAACGGTACCCTATTACCAAGACTTCGATGTCTGTCCGTCTGTCTGTCTCCAGGCCATAAAGTTAATATACCTTATTAAACTTCATGCTCCAGGCTGAATTTTAAGAACAGTGACAGATAGTCGAAACTTAACAGATTTCACACTTTATGTATTTCTGTTGTTGCTGTAACAACAAATACTAAAAATAAAAGGATGTCTTATACAAAAACCTACTTTTGCTCTATAATGATACGGGACTCAATTGAGCGAGTCCAACTCGTACTTGGCTGATTTTTTCTAATCCTACCTACAGCTGGCAGAGTGCCAAGTTGGTAATAAATAACGAGATTGCAGGGCGCGAAACTGTTATGTCCTTACAAAATAATGTTCAGTATATTCTGTAACTTTTATGTGGAAAACTATCGAGAAAATTTTTGTACTAGATAAAAATATAATAAATAAGTCATTGCATTATCCATACTAATTATATAAATGTGAAAGTGTGTCTGTTTGCCTGTCTGTCTTTCTAATCCTCTTCACACCCAAACCGCAGAACCGATTTTGCTGAAATTTGGTTTGGAGATACTTCCGAGTCCCGGGAAAATGTACGGTTTCTGCGCGATAAATGAATTTCAGCGCAAAAGCTATCTACAGAGGAAATAATATGTACCATCATAGGGATTGATTCATAGACAGATGGTGGACATACGTTATTTGGTCGGGTTTTGTTACGTAAATCGCGATCTGTGCTGAATGTGACATAATGCGACCAAATATCGTAGGTCCGCTTACTGCCTTTGAATTAATTTCTCTGATAGTTTAAAGACTGATCGACCGAAAAGAAGTACTAACTGATTGGACTCAGTAATTAGCTCTGCTGTATCAGCCCGCCAAACTTTATTGAAAACTTGTACCGACTGCAGAACAGTTCTGTTTATATTCTCAAAAGTTGTGCTTACTCGATACAACTGTGTTCAGTGTTACGTCGTCGGGACTTAAGTAGAATCTGAGAATATAAAATAGAGTTTAAATTTTATAGAAAAGTATTAAGGCATATTCGCGTGAGAGTGAGAGAGTGAAAGTTGTTTTGATGATGAACGAATATAACTGAATTAATGAAATGAACGAATATAATCCGTCTGTGACTGCATAATCGACGTGATTGTGACAGCTACACACATATTTTTATCCATCATAATGTATCCGCCCTACGTGGAGAGGGCCAAGAGGGTGACCGGCCCGTCATGGAGGGTCATGTGTTAGATAGATCCGAGACACTCTCCGTTCAACCGCTGATGGCAAACCGCAGATGGTTTTATTAAGTCGGCGGGCGCTTCTCATTGGCAAGCCCCACATAGCCCCGGGGTGATTCAGCTTAATTGAGGCACATCCTTAACCCGTGGCAAGCGTAGAAGAACGTTTCCTCAGCTAATTAAAAAAGGTAAGGTAAGGGCCTTACATTTTCATAAAATATACTTTTCATGTTGTATTTAAAGTGTTTATAAATCCGCTGACTGTACCATGCTTAGCACGGCAATTCAAATGCGTCCGATGTACAGCGAGTGTGAAACAGTTGGACTACATCCAAGTGTTTACACTTATTAATTTTTCACCAACCGATCGGAGCAATCGTGCTTGAATTTTTAAAATTTTATCTACTGCAAGCAAGTACCTATATCATCAAACGAATTGCTATCTATATGCTATAGAATTAAATTTAAATTCTAATTGTATAACTTTGTCATTGTCAAGAAACTTAATAAAGGAGTGAACTCACTGAGACGGGCCGTGCCGGGGCTCAGCGTGCCGGGGCTCATCGCAAAAATCCGCCTCCATACAATTTGTATAGAAGCGGATGCGCGTATCGCACACTGTGTCGGGCGCAGCGGATTTTCGCTTCCACACAAATTGTATGGAGGCGGATTTTTGCGATGAGCCCCAGCACGCTGAGCCCCGGCACGGCCCGTCTCAGTGTGCTCACTCCTTTAGGCCACTTATTTACAAAATCAACAGATTTTTAAAGCTACAAATGGGGCCTTTTTAGGTCTCTTCTGTAACTTACTCTAGAGAGTACTCTAGAGTAACTACTTACGTACTCTTTTTAAACTTTCGCGTTGCATTATAATTAAACTTTTTAATCGGGACTTAACATTACTACTTAAATAAGTCGCGTTAAGTCCCGATTAAAAAGTTTAATTACTTACGTACTCTCTAGAGTAATTATGAGGTGAGTTACTTTACATCCTTAGTCCTTACCAATATTATGTTATAATAAATGTGAAAGTATGTCTGCCTGTCTGTTACCTTTTCACACTTAAGCCTCAGCTGAATCGATTTCAACTACTAACTTATAAAATGTTTAAAACAATTTTGCCACTAGACTCATAGCTTAAAATATAAGAAAATATAAGCAAATAGCTGTTACTCACCCAACCTTCAAATATTCCATTGTAGCGTTTTTAAATTGGCAGAATGATTATACATTCTAAAGTGGCGGTCGGACACTCGATATTACCACTGGTTGCATTTTAGCGGTCGCGTCGGCACAATACAGTCGAGGATACTTGTCACAAGTTCTCGCTTGATACTTTGCTTGATACTTTTTGTTGCATAAATGTCGCAGGCAGCTCTGGATTTATGTACAGGCAGTATAGGCCATGGCCTATGGGCGGCAGGGTCCTAAGGCATCCTAGGGGGACGGCAGAGTTCGTACATAGGGGAGGCAAAATTAAACTGGCCTATACTCATTGAAATATAAATCTGGCCCTGCTCGCAGGAAAAAGATAGAAAATGAAAAAAACTGGCGATTACGGGCGTGAAGAGTGTGCGTACAGTCTACAGATGCGCAATCATGGTGGTGATCATAGTAGTCAATCATGGCCCAATGTGCCTCGGTCTGCCCCGCTACCATGAGCTCTTGTCGCAGTATTACTTTAATATTACTCTCAGATTTGGCACAAACAAAATACATCGTTTTGTTTAAATAAATAGAGATCATGTTTGTTTATACGAAATTCAAAAGTAATATTAAAGTAATACTGCTTTAAGAGCTCATGGTAGGCCCCTGATGTAGCTTGCAACTTCGTTTTGGCTGTCACAACAAAAATCTGTCATAGTACGTCCTTTGACATTCCTCAAAGTGTCTCCATCAGACAGACAGAACAAACTTTTGCGTTAAGTGTACCAATAAGTATGCATTTAAGGAGTGAGCACACTGAGACGGGCCGTGCCGGGGCACAGCGTGCCGGGGCTCATCGCAAGATCGCGGAAATCCGCTGCGCCCCGACACAGTGTGCGATACGCGCATCCGCTTCCATACAAATTGTATGGAGGCGGATTCTTGCGATGAGCCCCGGCACGCTGAGCCCCGGCACGGCCCGTCTTAGTATGCTCACTCCTTTAGAGTAACATTTGAAACAAGTATAATTTTAACAGCGCTGTTAATTGGTTTACATTTTGACCCCAACCTTAGTAAGTAAACAGATGAAATACTTGTCAAAAAAGTCGAAAACCAGGCTGAACAAAACCATTTTAATTTTCTACGTAAAACAAGCCTATAGCCTTAGTTTCTGAATATTCTGTGAATTGAAAAAAAGTAGGGGCTAAGTTTGCAACATCTATGGCGAGTCATATGTACCTATACAACTTCTATGGTATTACACGGCTAGTTTAACGAGTCACGAGAAAATTGTATGCCGCCACTACTAAAAGTTTTCAAAAATGTGTGCCGCATTGAATCGGTTAATGCTTTTATTTATGTCGCAATTATTAAACAGGAAGTTGTATTTAAAATTTTCATTCTCCAATTGTGCTCATTAAACCAATTATTGTGTCGATGACGTTTCATAATGGCATTAACCACATGACGTCACGCGTGGGAATGAAAATAAAAGTAATCGCTCCCAGATACATTTGTATTCGTTCATTTGAACGAATGAAAAACATGTTTGCGAAATCTTTTCAATATGGCGCCGAAAATAACTCCTCGCGTTCGTATTTATCTTTGATTAAAATATGCAATATAAAAACAAAAGGGTTTATTGTATGACTTAATATTATTATGATGTTATGTTTGTCATGGGCAGATTGGGTTTTGTGTGTCTATGTTTGCCCATAAATCATATTGAACGAATACAAGCGACGTGTAGTATATTCGTCGCAATATTTGTCGAAGACGATTGCTCAATATCGTCATTGATTGGTGGTCTATTATGTTTTATGAACCAATATGAAAAGGTGGCTTCCTTGTTGTTTATTGCTCAATTAAGATAATGACATAAATAAAGTTGCAAATTATTTGATAAAGTTGGTTTCTTGTGTTTTTCTGCAAAAAAACTGACTTATTTTAAAATAGGTCAACCTACTTTATAGTAATCAACCTGGCAACACTGAATGTTTTTAAACCGAAAAAGTACCCAAAAATATACTTGCACTGAGCCAAAGAACTGAGCTTTAACATTACCAAAAATGAATTTAAAAAAGCTCCCGAGTATTTGAGCTTTTGAATGGGAAATAGGTGAGGAGCTTTTAGCTCATGTAGCACATGATAGTTCATTCTGTATTCTGTCTCAGCCGTGAGTGTGAAAGCTATTGGAATTCATATTTTGAGACGGAAACTATTGTTGAGACAGATTTTGTAGAAGATGTAGATTTTGTCACATGTTACTCAAAATACTTATCAGGTTTGTGGTCACGTAGACCTCGTGTAGCTAATGACTTAGATGGATTTAATGACTACATAACATTATATTAGTTTTAGTTATGAACTCCGCAAATTTAATGTAAAAAAATCATTAAATTAAAGTTAAGTTTTTTTCATATTTTGAGACGGAAACTATTGTTGAAATAGATTTAGTAGAAGATGTAGATTTTGTCACATGTTACTCAAAATACTTATCAGGTTTGAGGTCACATGGACCTCATGTGGCTAATGACTTAGATGAATTTAATGACTCCATAACATTAGTTTTAGTTACTAACTTCGTAGATTTTCTGTAAAACATTTCATTAAATTAAAATTAAGTAATTTTTTTCTGGGTGCGGTCATCAGCACGACCTACTGCTTAAGCAAAAGCTTCTAATTTCTGATTCCAGTGAGAAAATACAACCTCAGTTCATAATATATTACCTTCCTAAATTTTATTACACTTCGTCATGAAATAACTAACTCTCTTTTGTATAGGGAGGCAAAATGCGCATAATACAAAAAAATGCTTTGTTGAGATTATTATAACTATTATTATAAATAGATTTTAAAATAAATACTTCCATACTAATATTATTAAAGCGTGTCTGTCTGTCTGCAACCTCGTCACGCCCAAAACTCTGAAGCAATTTTGCTGAAATTTTGTCTAAAGATACTTTGAGTCCCGGGAGATGACAAAGGTTACAGCTTTTAACCCGGAAAAACATATTCTTTCACGCGCGATTAATGTATTTTGACGCAACGGAGTTGCGGGCGTCATCTAGTCTAAAAATATGCCCAGAAGCGTTGTTACATTTTACTAGAATAAATTATTTTATTATATTTTTAAAACAATTTATTGTGCACAAGGAACAATTACAAAATGACAATAAACACAGTAAAACGACACAAAGGATCTGCTTATTTCTAATAGAAATCTCTTCCAGCAATTTTTTAATTTTATTAAGAATTTAGCACGAATTTTCCCTAAGTTTCTACCTGGCTTGTGTAAGTTCACGGAAGCACGTTCGACAAACAGCCTTTACTATGTTACATGCACTGCTGCACACTGAATACTGCAGTTCTTAATTAATTTAAATAACCTACGTACCTGGAATTAACTATTAACGTAAGTAGATAGTTTCAAGTTTGTTTGCGGTCCATGAAAAAGAAACCATTATAATTTCCGTGACTTAATATTTCTGCATCTTAAATTTTATCAAAATTGGTTCGTGCATGCATGTGCACGTGCATGTTTGAACACAATTTTGCTAGCGCATGCTTCTCGCATGAAAAGATGTAAGACTGACTTATCTACCACATGCATGCGCAATCCCCATTCTTGCCGAGATCGTCGTCGTACCGCGTCCCCTGTCACTGACGCGTAGGTTTGTTCTAAGCTTTATTTTTATAATACCTATACAGTGTGTAACAAAAATAAGTGATAATACTTTAGGGTGTGTACGTGTTCCTTGTAGAGAGTTCACTGTGAAAGTGCAGCTCTGAAAGACCAAACATTTTTTTCACTTTTGTATGGGCAAGGGCCCGAGCGTCACGAGTTTTCCCATACAAAAGTGAAAAAAAAAATTTATTCTTTCAGCGCTGCTTCTTTCACAGTGAACTCTGTACAAGGAACACGTACACACCCTAAAGTATTATCACTTATTTTTGTTACACCCTGTATAAAATTCTCGTGTCACAGTTAGGCCGCGTACTCCTCCGAAACGGCTTTACTGATTTTAACCAAATTTTATATGCATATTCAGTGGGTCTGAGAATAGGCTACTGGGTACTTTTTATATTGATAAGTGCATTTCTTGAATAAATAATAGTAAATTATTACAACTCGAGACTGACGGCGACCATTGTTTGTGCGACGGGATACCGATGGACGTTGCCACGGTGACATACTTATTTAGTCACTTCAATAAAATAACATGGGCGAAATACTTTATATAGCAAAGAAACGTTTGCCGGGACAGCTAGTATTATAATTTGGTTTACGCGCCAAAACATCCGGTGAATCTAAGGATAGTTTAAATTTCAAAAAACGTACATATATCTAGTAAAATCTAAAATACTATAGTTTCTACTATGTAAGTATATTTATGAAGTTACGCGTTTAATATTATAATACAATATTAAGATTTATGTGCACGGACTTCGTGGTAATACACTGTAAAATTTATTACATTAATATATTCTCAGAGAGAAGCATATTTTGCTTCTGTGAAGCTTTCCATAGAGCTGGTGAGACTATAAAATTGCTGTTTCGTAGTAAACATTTATTTTTTGAGTTATAAGTTATAGTAAACTAAACACTTAAGAAATAAACTAAGAAATAAAAGAGAAAATTGTTACGCTTATTCAAATTAAAAAATATTAAGCACAAATAAAAGAACACAGGTTTCACCGGCAAAAATTAAAACAAAACATCTGGCAACGATTTATTTTCAGGCATACGTTTTCGGGGCGCGAAACTAGAAGTAGTTCTTCCTCTCCTACACCTTCATCTTACTCAATCATTCAATCAATTAGTAGGCCTACTACGAAACCGTTTTGAGACTCAAAAAATCGTACGAGAATGCCGCGTCCTGCTATAACAAACGTGAAATGACGTTGTTAGAGCAGGACGTGACATTCTCATCCGATTGTTTGAGTCTCAAAACCGTTTCGTGGTACGGGCCCAGGTTACATGACCCAGACAAGAGTGTATCATGTCCCAACTAGTTTTTACTTTAAAACTGTGTACGATAATAAATTATCATATTAACAAATTAAAATGTACAAAAACTCCTTTACTGTTAGTGACACCGAGCAACACTTCAATTTAAACTTTAGTTAAACTCACAAAGTTTCAATAGCTGAGAAAATTGAAAAGTGAGTCGGTTGTATTTCATCCGGATGTGGAATGCCAACTTGATGCAAACATTTTAAAAGCATTCAGTTTGTGCCAACTGCCAAGCCGCCAGTAAATACTGGCAAGTCGATTTAACATACTTTTGTGGCTAAACGGATGGAGATATCTAACTATATTAATAAAAATGAATTTTAATTTTGATAGTCTACCTAAAACTCGAAAACAGCCGAACCTATTAACTATATAAATAAAAATGAATTTTAATTTTAATAGTCTACCCAAAACTCGAAAACAGCCGAACCTATTTGGTTGATTTTCTTGTTTTGAAATATTCGTGGTCCAAAGAAATTTTATCAGTGAAAGATTATAATGAAAAAGGTATTTTACTATAGATTTTAAGACGTAAAGATTTTGAAGTGGCAAGCGTTAAGATAGGTAGGCCGTAGGCATGTTGTGAATTGTCACACAAATGTAAGACCAGGGTTTTTCTAACTTTTTACGCAACTTTTTTTACAAACGGATTTTAATCTAATTTGGCATGACCGTAGTTTTATACGTGGGAGAGCCATGCTTCGGCACGAATGGGCCAGCTCGACCGGAGAAATACCACGTTCTCACAGAAAACGGGCGTGAAACAGCGCTAGCGCTGTGTTTCGCCGAGTGAGTGAGTTTACCGGAGGCCCAATCCCTACCCTATTCCCTTCCCTACCCTCCCCTATTCCCTTCCCATCCCTACCCTCCCCTATTACCCTATTCCATCTTAAAATGCCGGCAACGCACCTGCAGCTCTTCTACTGCTGCGAGCGTCCATGGGCGACGGAAGTTGCTTTCCATCATCAGATGACCCGTTTGATCGTATGCCCCCTTATTTCATTTAAAAAAAAAGCTTATACTCCGAATGACACTAAGGCTTCTTTATAGTGAAAAGTACAGTGTTCATGTGGGTTATATTATAACTAGGCTAGCCTGTACATTATAATAAGGAACTTTCTCCAAATTTCGTAGGATACTGCTATATGGTACAAAATATTTATCCCAATACACATTTGTGTCAGTGAAGTGGTATTGTTTTGTGTAAATCGTCAGTTTGTATCGGAACAGTCGTTAATGTTTACGACTGTAATAATTATCTGTTACTCGTAAAGACCACTGTAACACCAACACATCCATTGGTGTTACAGTGAAGTGTGGACTCCATTCCAAATTCCAATCTAAATGTTCACAAAAAACGGACTAAAGGGGCAGACAACACGTAATATTTAAATTGGAAATATTATAATTAACACTAATAAATTTCCATTATTTACATTAAAATCATACAGAAAAGCCTAATAATCGACCAAGTGCGAGTCGTACTCGCGCACGAAGGGTTCCGTACTGTTATAGAGAAAAAATAGGCCAAAAATTGTGTTTTTTGTATGGGAGCACCCTTACTTATTTATTTTATATAAATATTATTATTGATTATTAAAGTACACATATATTTAAGGCCTTTGTGAAAATTTCAAGTGCCTACCTTATCATTATTGATTACGAGCAAAATTTCTGAATAGATTTGTAACAAATGCTTTCAGAACGTTGAAACTAGTGGTGCCTGCCACCGGTGCGGGAACTATCCCGGCGAGAAGAACCGGCGTACGGCGAAATTCATTACGTATAAGTAATTTTAGTGCAAATATCTACTTATAAGTCATTAAAGCTACTGGGAAGATGCAAAATTTATTTTAAGAAACAATTAGAGCCTCAGAAAACACTGATTGTAAGGCTAAAACATAATCAACAGATACTATCTATTTTGCTAGGAAAGTGTACGATACCCGCGGGATTTATATCATACGAAGTCGCAAAAACATGCATAAAACCTTACAAATACCTGTAAGTAGTGCATTCTAGGTATTGAGGTCAGAGCATGAATAGGGCGGGCGGGACGTCGCACCGCGACACTTTCTGTCACTTCAGCCTTTGTAGCTTTATAATGTCAATGTTATACAAAAAAGTTGCTGTATTATAGTAGGCAAGGAAATATACAACAATAAAACGCTTGTATTTCGTGTTTGACTAGTCTTATAGTCTGTAGATCTTATTTATATCTTATTTAAAAAGTACGTAATATTAAGGGACGTGTAGGTTTAATGCGTCTGGCACTGAGCAACTACCTCGCGCTTATCTTTAAGTGACATTTTACAAAATGGAAGAATAAGTTCCAGCCCACGACTTAGGCTGCGTTTCCACCAGAGCTGAGCGAAGCTGTGTTGCGAGGAATGTGTTTTTGAGAACCAATAGCATCGCCGCGCTGAGCGATGTCATGGCAAAGTCATGTCAATGAAGCGATTCTATTGGTTTTCAAAAACACATCCCCCGCAACACAGCTCCACTCAGCTCTGGTAGAAACGCAGCCTAAGTCGTGCCGGAACTTATTCTTTCATTCTGTAAAATGTTACATAAAGATAAGCGCGAGGTAGTTGCTGAGTGCCAGACGCACAGCTCTGGTGGAAAGGCAGCTTTAAGGAGCCTTGAAGGATTGCATTCAACTTTTTAATGACGTCGACAATCTTGCAAAATGTATGTTCGAACTTAACTAAAGAACAATAGAGTCAAAATGTCACCCAGGCACTGTCAGCGACCGAACACACCATCTTGATTCTGTTCTTTATTTAGTACCCGCTGTTTAATCAAGAGGCTGACAGCCGCCGGATGGCGAGTGATTAATTAAGTGATTAACGATTTGTAAGCGGCGATCGGTGTCAAAACGTCCGCGCTAAATACCAAAGCCGGGCTTACGTCGAAACATTTCGGTACAAAATGTTTAGAAGATTTAAAATTTACAAAACGTAACTTCTTAATAACTAGAAACCTTTACACTCATATCACATAAATGTAATATTTTTGCGAAGTTATTGAATGTGTGTTTATTACTTTTCTAAAGTTACTGAACGCATTTGGGCATAACGGTTCTGAATTTTTAGCTTATACGAAATATGCTCTACAAAACATACTAGAGGAGTCACGAAAACTTCATGTTTTTGTGTAAAAAGCAACGATTTTGGGCCCGGCCCGCCAAGCGTAATTAGACGGAGCATACTACAACACAACAGTCGAGTCGCTCTAAGTATACTGATGAATTTAAACGTTTTCCTGAATGATCTCGAAACAAAAAGAGTTCTTAACGAATAAAAACGAGGGCAGAGTTAACAGAAACACTGAAACTTTGATTACAGGGAAAACGCACTCAACGCTGAATAGCGAGCTAGACTAATAATGCATTCATATGGAGGCATTTAGAGCGAAATTATATGTACATTCAGAGCGTTTGATGCCAATGCGTATAAATTAAGTATACTAGTTAATGGAATCAGGCGTTACTTTGCGGAAATCCATAGTTTAAATTTAGTTTGTTATTATTTTTAGCAATATTCCGCGAAAACAAATTCCATCTTTAAGTAAATGAGTGAGTGTACGCATAGGCATGCGTACAGCACCTCACACGGATTTGCCAACATTATTGCTTGTGTGGTGGTGGTGTTTGCAAGTTCTTGCATTCGAGTGTACGCATAGGCAGTGTGGGAGGAGGGAGGTGCTGTACGCATAGTATGCGTACACTCACTCATTTACTTAAATATGGAATTTGCTTTCGCGGAATATTGCTAAAAATAATAACAAACTAAATTTAATTAAGTATACGTTTGAAAAGTACAGGTTTAATGCCATGAATGTGGAAGTATGTTTTTTTATGAAATAAGGGGGCAAACGAGTAAACGGGTCACCCGATGGAAAGCAACTTCCGTTGCCAGCCACTCGCAGCATCAGAAGAGCTACAGGTGCGTTGCGGGTCTTTTAAAAGGGAATAGGGTAATAAGGTAGGAGAGGGTAGGGGAGGGAAGATTGGATAGGGGATTGGGCCTCCGGTAAACTCACTCATTCGGCGAAACACAGCACAAGCGCTGTTTCACGCCGGTTTTCTGTGTGCCCGTGGTATTTCTCTGGTCGAGCCGGCCCATTCGTGCCGAAGCACCACTCCCACGTCTATAAATGTTTTGTTATTTTCACTATTAAGCCGCTAAACCGATTTGAATTGGTATGGAGATATAAGATAGTTGTTTGATTGAATAGTCTTAATTTGCTTTGATTTTTGTAGACTTTATAACACATAAAAATAAAACAATTTCCAAAAATATTTTGTACCTAATTATTACCTATCGGACTCCATGAACAATTACGAGAAATCTACGTCCACCGCGTAGGCGTATAGACTCGAAATTAAAATATTAAAGCTTTTCTTTGAACGAAACTAGGACGCCTCCATTACGGCGATGTTTCTGAACAAAACTGCGAATTAGAGCGACCATTGTACGGTTCCTCTGAATATTCAAATTGGTATCACTCGAAAAAATCGCATTTCAACCGCCAATATTGAAGATGACAAAAGGTTAGCTTTGCTTAATTGTTAGGCTGGATTATATACGTCCGTGCGTACGTATAACTAATAATTTGATAGCTACAAAATGATAATAAAAAAATACACCTATAATCTTCAGTATATGAACGTTCCTTTCATTGTTATTAATTTCCTATTTTTGTTTATTATACTCCTGATATCAGCTTCCAAAGTACCAATTTATTAAAATTCAAGCATACATTCAGTATCTCCCTAGTATTTACAACAAATTACTTTTATTTGAAACACACGCCAATAGATCGACAGTTTCATTTACTACATATCGCTCGTTTTTTTAGGTCAATTTTGAACTAAGATACGTAAAAAAATAGGATTTATGGTGCGATCTCAGCAACGCGGCAAATGTATGGTCAAGTTCGTTTGCTCGGGGGACGGTCTTAATATTTGTTATACTTTACATGCAACGTAATATACTTCGTTATACCTACATACATTTTATGAATAAATAAACATTAAAGGGGCTTTAAAACTACTAGAACGATTGTGATAAAAATGGCACGAATCGAGTTCGCGGAGCCGCGCAACATTATTTTATCATTATTTATTATTATTATTAATCCATTTTCGCGCCCAAAACAAAGATTAAACTTTTTAAGAACATACTTAGATCATACGGTGAAGACATCTCACCAGCCAGCTGCAGAAAGTTTTTTCTTCTAAGAGTAATTTTCAAGTCTAGTAACCTCTTTTGCCCTCAGTCAGTGTAATTAATTGTCACATCAAGAGGTGGCTTCTAACCTTGTTAGTCTGCCACACGAGCCAACTCATTAGAAACCTTATCACCGAGGTGTAGAGTTCATTTTCCGGTTAGCACTTATGTGGTATATGAGGGTATGTAGATACAGAATTGAGGCATGCAAGTTTTATGCACTGCAGTAGAAGACTGCCCCGGGTCATTGGCGCATTAGTATAGTGGTCTTATACATATAAGTATACTGACTCTATATCACTATTTACTTAATATTACTCGTATGTTATTAATTTAGTAATGTGTTGCTTACAATTTCGTTTGCAATAAAATGGCGTAGGGCTGAAAATAATAATAATAATATCTATGGAAGCTTCACACTACGTCAGTCTGGCCCCGTGCTAAGTGGTTGAAGGACTTATGTTACGGGTGCTAGAGAACTATACATATATTTAATATTTTTATTATATTATAAAAATATTTAATACACATCCAGACCCGGGAACATTGAAAACTTTTTGTTCCCTCGGCGGGATTCGAACCCGCGACCCCCGGCTTGAGCTACCAAAAACCCCCCAACTGAGCCACAGAGGTCGTCAAATCCTATATCCTTTTCTTGATGTATTTAGAACGACGATTCTATATACCTATACATAAAGAACATTTTATACGTATTGAGCGATAATTAAACGCTACAACCTGCTCGATACTGCTACATATTTCGATGTGAAGGGCACGGGCGATTTATCAACATAATATCTCTTTGACGGGGCCACTCAGCGGGCTAGGTCTTGTTAGCTATCGGAAAGCGATTTGCCAAATTTGCTACAGAGGTCGTCAAAAAAAAATTCTTCATTAGCTAACATATTTTCACTATTTAAGAGGGCGACTAACCCAAAAAATCAAACGTCGTCCTTCACTTTTCACACTCACGCCCGTCCTTCATTATGCCAGGTGAAAAAGGACGACGCGGATTCATCGCCAAATTAGTTTTTTCTCAATAACTCGACAAATATACAACATTTTAAAATCCGCTAGGTCGATCTCTCAATGACAGAATTTTATACAATGTGTTAAAAAATTAACTTAGTTCAATGCACGGTTATGGCAATAAATGAAAAATTCGTGAAAATTAGACGCATCTTTGTAATTTTTTTCTATCGAGAAAATTTCAAGATATCGTGTTTTTGCTCAGGTCGAACACTCGGAAATATAATGTAGTATCTAATTTTAGAAAATGAAACATCCGGGGCTTATTTTCAAGTATAAAAATGAATTATAAAATCGACACTTTAGGGTTAGTCGCCCCCTTAAAAGGCTGTAATTCGTGAAAAAGACTATTCATATTAAACACTGTTAGTCCATCTTTCTAGCTTAATAGGTCAACCAACTTAAATTAGAAATGTAGATTTGAGTCCTGGGACATTTTTATACTTACTAAAAATTTAACAGCGCTACCACATTAAAACCAGAAGGGGCTTAGTTTATGTTTGTTCATTATTTATAACAGAAAAATATTCAATTATAATAAAAAGCAACATTTAATAAAGATTTGATTTAAAATAACACGTTTTTTGCCATTTTTATAGTGGACTACATATTATATAGTCCACGCGACCACTTACGTTAGTTTTAGGGGTGCGACCACTCCAGGGTTAAATTAATTGGAGCAATTTGAAATGAGGTGCAAAACAACATTCATATACAGCATGACTGGTGAGACATGATCAATACTTAAGGAGAGTACTCGGTACTCGATTCTCATTATAATTATGTAATAAAATTAGGTACTTAATTATTGACCAAATTTCCCTTTAAATAAAAGAATCATGCACACTTAGTAAATTACTATGCGGCCGGCGCTACATTTACTTTTATTTTATTGTAATTTTTTTTCAACTAATATAATAGCCAAATATCACGTCCTCGAGTATTGAACACAATGATATTCTATGTTACTCACGTAACTAGATTGGAAGTTTTCGGTAGCAACGCGTTGCCACTTCGAAGATGCCTGCAGGCATATCTCACATACATAATGACATAACGAATATATGACTTGATATTGTCTTTTGAACAAAAAAGTGGTTACGCATTTCTGAGAATCTTTTGTAAGACATTGCTACTCTAGTATTTTAGAAACTCATTGATTGAACATGTCTCACCAGTCATGCTGTTTAAAATGTCAAAATTCGTATGAAACTCTATTCCTCGTCATTTCGATTATACTAAAGTATAAGTATAACTTTAAAAGTAGGTGAGAAGTCAACATATTGACTTTATAGTTGCGACACTTAATCCTTTAGCATATTTGCTTTATTAGGACCGGACCCTTTTCAAGATCAAATAACCCCAAACATATCGCTTTCGCTGCGTATACTGTACCCTCGAGCCTGCATACATTTATATTTTCGAAATATACATTTTGTGTATAAATATACAATGTCTTGAGAATTAATGAGAGAACAGGTCATATTTTAAGATACCAGTTGAATGACTTTTGTTTCTTATGCTAGTTGGACAAAATCTTTGATGATTATGATGTGCGGCCAATCATCGTCATCATCAAACAATCATCACCAATAAGAGTGCACATATTAATGTGCCACCCTTAACGGGCCCTAGACGATTAATTTTATTGCGCAGTATATTGTGGCAGTATCACACACTATATTATGTTTTGACAAACTTATTTGACAAAAGATTGAAAGGTATGCACGATCAATACTAACCATAGACGGTCAAGAATATTGCACAATATGTGATATTGCACATTAAAATTATTATTTTTTTACTATACTCTGACCACTTAAAGCGTGACTCTCGTAGCATACATTTAGTATGCTACGACGGTTGCGCTTAAACTGGTCGCAACATAGATATTCATCGCAATCTAACAAGTTAACAACAAACCGTAGCACTTGTCGTAGCACCGCTACGTAGGTGCTACGAAGTGCTACGACGAGGATTCCCGCTTTGATACTTGTGCTATCGAAATCAGTTGGTATTTTCAAAGCGTACTAAATTCAAAGAAACAATTATTTATAAACATCATTGTTCGTTTTATTTCGTGTTAATTACAATAAATTTGGTTGCATGTCAGTTGCTAATAATGTGTTGCTTGTCTTTTTATTTATTTCACACTCAAATAGCGCTTTCGGCATCTCAAACTGCCACGGGGCAGGGCAGGCAGGGCAGGCCAAATGGATACGGAAATAGCCGAACAATACCGATGATCCACGAAGCAAGCACACTTAGTACTAGTGAAATACGTAGTTTTCATTCTTAATTTAATTCTTTTTCGGCTATATTCGTATCTATTCAGCCCGCCCTGCCTACCCTGCCCCGGGCAGTTGTAGATGTCAAAAACGTTATAAATTATTCTACAAAGACGATGACATAATATCACATACCGGCGTGAAACTGCGCTTGCGCTGTGTTTCGCCGAGTGAGTGAGTTTACCGGAGGCCCAATCCCCTACCCTATTCCCTTTCCTACCCTCCCCTATTCCCTTCCCTTCTCTAACCTCCCCTATTACCTGATTCCCTCTTAAAAGGCCGGCAACGCACATGCAGCTCTTCTGATGCCGCGAGTGTCCATGGGCGACGGAAGTTGCTTTCCATCAGGTGACCCGTTTGCTCGTTTGCCCCCTTATTTCATAAAAAAAAAACATACATATAAGTGTACATATATTTTTTAAATAAGTAAATTATAACTAAATATCCCCTGTAATATCAGTATTCAATATATAACACCATAAGATTTTAAATAATAATTCTATAAAACTTATCCCGACAACTTATGACCAGTGTTAAATATATAAATTATTGTCAATAAAATTAAAATTAACAGTACTAACAAATTCTCGGAAGACCTGTCCTTTAATGCTACAGAAATGTAAATTTTATCACGAAAATATCTTTGCTTATCAATCTACCCTACTTGTAATCCTTGCCACGTTCCACGGAGGGAGCTCGAGTATTTTTGTATTCGAGGAAAGTTATTGACATAGTCATATTATGTACTTCATAGTTGAACGAGTACAAATATTTTCGTGCATTTCTGAAATTGTTTGTATGAGTTTTATGTGTACTATATTATATAAATAAAATAAAAGTCGGAAAAAATATTAATAACATTTGGGTGTAAGAATGAAAATAAATTTTACTTGTATATACGAGTAAATGATAGTAGTAAAAAAAAGTAAAAACGTGTCTATCGGTGACGATCATAAAGTAGCATCCTATCAAGACAAGATAACTAGGTACGAGATAACTGACTTATAACGTGTAAAAAATCTATTACATGTATTTCGTTTTCATATTAGCTGTAGATCTTAATATTACACAATACATTAAATTAATTTTTATTTAAATTAAGGAAAATTATATACTTTCTACTCCTCTTATCTTCTTCTGATTAAATTCGTGGTGGGTCCCAAGACAGCTTTAGCATGTCCCTCGGGCTCCCTGAGTTCATATCAAAGGGTTTTCGTGGTTGGATACCGCTGTCGATCCTGGCGACACAGGAGATACAGTGGTGGAAATGTGTGGTGGGCTAAAGCCCGTTTAAAAAAAACATTAAATAAAGTATTTCTTTACGTCTTATGTAACATCAGAAAAAAACTACAGCCAATCTTCAAAGGAACATTACCCACAAAATAAAAAAGGTTGTCAGTCGTCGGCGTTTCCATTTAATTTATTTACGGAAAGGAATGGCAACAAAACAAAGTGGTCCATAATTGGATGTAAACGCGAGTTAGAATTGTATCCTGGGGCTCGATTCTCTCTCTTCGAATATCACGACTTATGGCGACAACTAAGAGCCAGTCCACACGGCATGTTGCGTTGCGTTGCGTTGTCGTAACGCAAATATTTTGACGCATAGCCGGCCACACGGGCGCTGCGCCATCGCAGCGTAATAATGATGCAGTCTTAACACTGACCTCCAATATACAAGTACGCTTGGGTATCATAAGATACCCAACTTTTTTTTGTGCCTACTTGAAGCGGAATCAGCGCCCCCAATGAGGGGGAAGAGAACTAAATCTGACGTAACTTGCAAATGGCCGCTTAATCGCTATTGATTGTAGAAACTAGTATTAGTTCCAAGTACTCCCACTACTGCTATCAGCGCCAATATGGCGAGTTTCAACTTCATCATCGTCATTCTTACGTCAGATTTAGTTATCTTCCCCCGCATTGGGGAGGGTATCATAAGTCCAGCGTACTTGTATAATGGAGGTCAGTGAGTCTTAACGTCTACACCTCTTCTCTCACCCTCTAACCTAACCTAACCCCCTCCCGCTTCGTCTCGGGGGCTGCTGTCCGTCATGTGTGCGTTGCGACGACGCAGCGCGCCGTACAAACACCTTGGTTATTTGTATGCAAAAGCGCTGCGTCGACGCAACGCGCCGTGTAGACTGGCTCTTATACTTAGTTGGTTAGCACGCCGACGCTACGCGGAAGTCGTATTCAAATCCCGGAAAGGGAACAAAAAGTTTTCACTATTTGTATTGTGTGTAGTATATCTGGCAAGAAAATTATCAAAACATTTTCTGTTGTCCTATAACCTATAACACAAGTTCTTAGAGAACTTATTACACCAAGCCAGACTAACGTGGTGTCAAGCGTGCCTAGATATGGCTACACTGACTATCTTACGCACAGGGTCAAGCGCGAGTGAGTCAGCCTGTGACTTTCGAGGCTGAGAATTGTGCCCCAAGTAAAAGACAGGCTTATCCAGGGATGAGACGGTTTCACCCCTGGGACCAAGTTAACCGTAGAGTTAACAACAGAAGGAGATGTTATCGTTTGATATTTGAATTAGCTTTTTCCTGAAGCGAATTTCTCTTTCATATTTTTAAGAAAATATTTTTTAAGTATTTTTATTTTTATGCCATTATACTATTATTTTTTTAAATATCTTACGTACTTTTATAAAGAGTATGTAAGGTTTTTTAACGATAATTATATTCTCAGTTGTTTGCAAACCATGTATGTTTCAATCATAATACGTTTTTCGTTTGAAAAGTTTTGCCTAATATTTAATTAACTTTTACAGAGTATAACAAAACAAAGCAATATATGTTTAAATTAATACTAGCTGTCCCGGCAAATGTTTCTTTGCCATATAAAGTATTTCGCCCGTATTATTTTATTGAAGTGACTAAATAAGTATGTCATCATGGCAACGTCGATCGCTATCCCATCGCACAAACAATGGTCGCCGTCAGTCTCGAGTTGTAATAATTTACTATTATTTATTCAACAAATGCACTTATCAATATAAAAAGTACCCAGTAGCCGATTCTCAGACCTACTGAATATGCATATAAAATTTGGTTAAAATCAGTAAAGTCGTTTCGGAGGAGAACGCGGCCTAACATTGTGACACGAGAATTTTATATATAAGATTCTCATACTTTTCATTATAATATCATTAATCAATTACCTGTATTCCGCAAAATTGCAAGAATTATCACCGATCACGTTCCATATTGCTGTAACCATTAAATTGAGTCCCACACAACAATTCATAACGGTTTATTGACAATGAAACTCCCGTAAAAGTGTATTAAAAACGTTTGTACGTTTTGTTACATCTGTGGCTCGTTACCATGCGACTCTTCCACATTAGCCCATGTATGGACCAATTTAAAACGTGTAGGTACTAGAGGTACATAATATTCTTTGATTTACCGAGATCGCTGTCATTTGAGCGTACATTAATTTGCAATCATGGCTATTTATCAAGAACAATGTAAAAGAAGCCTTTATAGATTAATAAAGAGAAACTGATGAACAGCTGTATAGCTATAAGCTGCTATATTATGTCTCACTGTGCAGATTGTGTAAGTGTCCCTTATATTTTCATAGAAATAGCAACGATGAAAGAGCATTTTTTGTGATTTGTGCCGTACAAATCACAAAAAATACTCTAAAACAAGCGCGTCATGAATTTGCCCATACAAAAGTTTTAAAAAAGTTACTCTTTCGCTGCGCTGCCACTTTCACAGCGAATACCCATACACCCTTAAGTATTAGCACTTTGTTTTGTTACACCCTGTATAGTGACCTTACAATTTCACTGCTACAAGCATGGTGTATACCTTTACTAGTACTAGGCATGTAACATTGTACGGTTGTCGTCATTGACAGCTTACATTTCGACTGTCTCGTTTTATTTCCATGAAAAATATAGCCATCTCTTTTGCTCCTACAAAACATGAAAAGCATGGCCTACGCGATTCCGTGACGTCACCTACGACCAACTCGATTCACAGAATGTTCTAGAACAAAACAAAAGAACACGCAGAACGTTCCATCAAGACGACGACATGAAAACTTGATTACTCGGAATCAACGACAGGAAAACAACAACACGTTTTTGAATAATACCGATATTAACTCGAAGAACATACGTATTGCTGTAATATTTTTTTATTTAATTAGAGGGCAAACGAGCAAACGGGTCAAAACTTTTTGTTCCGTCGGCGGGATTCGAACCTGCGACCCCCGGCTTAAGCTACTAATGCGTTCACCCACTGACCCACAGAAGTGGTCTTTATTTATTATTCGGACAACAGATGAATGGACACCGGATAACAGAACACTTAATACGGCTTACTATAAAGTTCTTACTCTGTACGTACCTAAGTGTAACATATATTTTTTGGGGTCTGTACAGGACGTATACAAGATAACTGAAACGATCGCGTCAAATTTTGGCCCAAGGGTGTCGTAACATTCATATTTTCCCCTTGAATTAATAATAAAAAGAATTTACGAACCAACGATATTCCGGGTAAAGTAATCGCTGAAACTTAAGTTTTTGTACATTAAACATACATTACTTGCTAACACAACATTTAAAGATTAAAATATTTTTAGTTAATGAAAAGATTGAAGTCCAGTAAAAGCCTACTTATGTAATAGCTGGTCTACGTTTTTTTTTATGAAATAAGGGGGCCAACGAGCAACCTGATGGAAAGCAACTTCCGTCGCCCATGGACACTCGCAGCATCAGAAGGGCTGCAGGTGCGTTGCCGGCCTTTTAAGAGGGAATAGGGTAATAGGGGAGGGTAGGGATGGGAAGGGAAGGGAATAGGGTAGGGGATTGGGCCTCCGGTAAACTCACTCACTCGGCGAAATACAGCGCAAGCGCTGTTTCACGCCGGTTTTCTGTGAGAACCTGGTATTTCTCCGGTCGAGCCAGCCCATTCGTGCTGAAGCATGGCTCTTCCACGTCTATAACTACGGTAAACTTCATATAACTTCGATAATAAATAAAATTGTCGTTTTTAGAAGGTATTTTAGTCGCAATTTTTCCCACTATTTTCTCACCGTATAAACCTGACTTAAATTCACCAAATTGGTTCATATGCTCTCGAGTTAGCGAGACTAACAAAATTGAAGATTCATTTTTATTAATATAGATTATAACAAACTATCTAGTTTCTTTTTCTATTAAGTCTAGATTAATCTCACAGAAATAAAATGAAATAAGATATGGGTCGATAGATATGAATTTCCCCATTTAATTGGTAATGTACACGCAGCGATAGTTCCCGACTTCCCGATAAGTTTGTTTACGGAGTCCAGCTGATATTTCACCAACAGATTAAATTTAAACTTTGCACTGGGACGTTTTGTTTTTTAAAACTAACTGATAAAAATTCCAGAATAACTTGTGGTGTTAGCTAAGTAGCATAACGTTTAATAAATTTAATTAAATAATATACCTCCTGTATATACTTATTTACGTCCAAAAAGTCCAAATGTACGGAATAAAAAGATATAAATCAACGTCATGATTTTTTTCTAATTGTTCCTGAAGGTTTTTGACAGTTGGTACTCTTTTTAATAGCGTTGTTGGTTCGTAGTGTTTTAGCTAATTAAACACGCTTTTGATGTTATAAACTTTTGTGGAGAAACTCAAAAACTGGGCATGAGCCATACAGAATTACATAAATTAACTATAATATATATATTAACCAAAAAAAAAATACTCCTAGGAAAGCATCGATGACACAGCGTTTAACCTTATTTACGTTCCTTTGTTTACGTCCTTTCTTCCCTCCGACTCGGTTAACGATGTCTAAGTCATATTTTCACTTTATCTGAGTAATGATGGCAACACTGGCAGCCATTATGACGCACTTCCTGCCATTGATAATAAACGCGCGATATTGTGTTCGATTTTTAAAAATCAACACTACCCGCCACAGATGTGATGTGATAAAAGCGTGGAATTTTTGAAAATCGAAATCTTTGTTTATTTTTAAATTACAAGGCTAGTACTAGTATTTTGCTCTGATAATTTGACTATCCTTTGTTCTTTCCTTTATTTTTCTAAGGGCTGTTTTTACTGCGGAACCCCGGAAGGTGAGAGCAAAGTGGAATGCAAATATGCAGGCAATTTACATTTTATAGGAGCAAGGTCTACTCAGATTTCTTTTTCAAAGTTAAATCGATTCCAAAGTCCCAATCTGCATATTTATAAGTAAAATAAAATGCGGATAAACTTTCGCAAACTATTATAGGTGGTTGATATTCATTTATTCAACAATCTAATGTAATAGAAAAATCGGTCATCTGTGAAACGGAAGTTTCAAAGTTTCATCGCTTCTCTCACATTAATAATGAAATTAATTTGTAATATAGGATCAATTTAAGCAAGGTAATACAGTATATTTCCCGCCACTTTATTTGCAAAAAAATTCGGGAGTGCCGGCTGATTTTCTTTTTTTTTTTTTTTTCTTGTTTCCCCCGTACGTTATATGGGCCAATTATCTGCCTCTCTTTTCTTATTACATTGTTATTTTTTTAAAATATGCACACTTTTATATTGTTACAAGCTATTTTTATTTTTTACAAGTTTCTTTTAACTTCTATGCTTTTACATATTTTATACATTCAACTACCTACTGCATCGCGTTACATGATTTTGTTTTTGATTAACATTTCTCATCTTTTTTGTTACTTATGCATTACATTGAATACATTCTTTGTTCTCTATAATTACATACCATTTATCACACTAAGTTTTACTAATTATATAATAATAAATTTACATATTAAACACTAACTTCCTTAACATAAGTTATTATAACAGAACAGTGCCGGCTGATTTGAAAACTATACAGCAAAGGCATACATTTTCACCGCACGGTATAGGAAGAGAGGGACGTTACTTCCCGCCGTGCCGTACCGGCAGTCTACTTTCCCTACATCTCATAAATCTGTCAAAAAAGTTATGGATAAGCCTATCCAGCTCACTTGATCTGGAAGTGGTGAAACAGGCCCTAAAAGATAAAAGATACTACAATACTAATATAATGAATGAATGAATGAATGAAGAGTTTAACATTTTTAAGCATCCAAAAACTGTTTATCTTTTAGTATTGTAGTATCTTTTATCTTGTATCTTTTAGGGCCTGTTTCACCACTTCCAGATCAAGTGAGCTGGATAGGCTTTTCACAACCTTTTTTGACAGATTCTCCATACTTCATCTTTCAAGGTGAAACATGCCCTCAGTATTTTACATAAAGTTAATATACCTAGCGGAATAGAGCAACAATCTCGAGCTGTCAAACTAAACAGAAAATGGTTTCATCCGTGTGTAAAAATATGTGTACGAATACACTTGCATGATTGAACATGAAATCTATGAGATTAAATTGTCAACGTGCGGCACGTGCCGACTGGACGTCAAAAAAAGAGTGCTGCTGTCATGTATCACACGTCTCTTTTTACCACGCAGTGTTACTGATAGTGACATCTCTCTTGCTCAGGCCTTTGTTTCTCTATTCCGCTAGGTATATTAACTTTATGGTATGGTTGAGTGTCATGGTGATGATGATGATGATGATGATGATTGTAGCGTGAACCCGGCACCCGCAGCTTGCGGTTCATTAGACCGCTCGGCGTGACGTCACTCGCACGTGACGTCACACACAGATTCAATTCACTCCGACCCGATATCATCAACAAGCATCATCATTAGCCAACGTCATCTATCAATGCTAATATTAAAAATGCGAATGTGTCTGTGGGTAACACCCTTCACGCCCAAACAGCTAAATCGATTTTGCTGAAATTTGGTATCTAATATTAATACAGTAGACCGGCGTTAATCCGACAAACGTTTTTCACGGCCGTGTCGGACTAGCGGATTTGTCGGATTATAGAGTACTCCATACATTTTTATAAATTACAATACCTTGAATTCAAAATGTTAAGGTTTTATGTGAACTACAAATCATTTTTGTCAAGCTAGGTACTTATCAGCAAGCTGTGACCGTAACCGTTGGATGAATTGTAACAAAAAAATTTCGTACCTAATTTTATTTAGGCAAAATAATGTTTAATGTACTTAACCAGTAATAGGCATGTCGGATTACAACGGCGACAGGGGCCGGATTAACGGGTGTCTACTTAATAAATAGATGACGCCCGCAACTCCGTTGCGCTAATATTTGTTTATCGCGCGGGAACCATACATTTTTCCAGGATAAAAAGTATCTTAAGTCCTTTCTGAGGACTCAAAGTATATCCATACCAAATTTCAGCAAAATTGGTTCAGCGTCTTGGGCGTGAAGAGGTATAACATACAGACAGACACACTTTCACATTTATATAATAAAAAATATAGTAATTAGTATGGATAAACTGGAAACGTGATTTTCTGTCTGTCACAGCTAAATAGCTCACGAGATAACGTCCTCAGATTAAAAGCTTAGAAACCTTATGTTATTAGTATTACCTAAATTTCTGAAATCCTTAAAAAAACCGGTCAAGAAACAAGTTTCTGTACATATTTACTTAACTTTTTAATGGCATTATCTAGACCAGGGGTCGGCAAGTAATTTTTTGTGGGGTCCGGATATTGTGGGAATTTTTTACGAGGTCCAAAAAAAACACACTTATCCTGTGTAGCTTAAAATTATTATTTTAATTAATAAATATAGTATATACGTGTCTAATATATATACGTGGAAGAGCCATGCTTCGGCACGAATGGGCCGGCTTGACCGGAGAAATACCACGTTCTCACAGAAAACCGGCGTGAAACAGCGCTTGCGCTGTGTTTCGCCGAGTGAGTGAGTTTACCGGAGGCCCAATCCCCTACACTATTCCCTTCCCTACCCTCCCCCATTCCCTTCCCATCCCATCCTTACCCTCCCCTATTACCCTATTCCCTCTTAAAAGGCCGGCAACGCACCTGCAGCTCTTCTGATGCTGCGAGTGTCCATGGGCGACGGAAGTTGCTTTCCATCAGGTGACCCGTTTGCTAGTTTGCCCCATATTTCATAAAAAAAATTAAAAAAAAAATCTATGTATTAATTGATACTTGGTATAAAATACATTACAATATTTCGCGGTACGAGATTCGCCCTTTCGCAGTCCGCCTGTTGCCTACCGCTGATCTAGACTCAACTCAAGGTAAGAACAAAACTTATATAATAAGAAACACAAGTTTCTGCACAAAATACTTCAATATTTTATGAAAAGGAGTGAACACAAAAGTCACAATTCGTATTTACTACGAAAGTGGTAGTCAAATGGCCTCAAATCTTTCTAGAAAGAAATCTCGGCTTAAAACGAGGTTAGCTTTACATCTTCGAGATGAATTTTACAGTGACAAAGAGAGAAAGAATTGAGAATATTTATTACAATTCGTTTTGCATAAAATAGAAAAGAAACTGTATAAATGGGTATTGGAGAAATGATAGATTTTGCCTTACCTTATAAACCTTAATATTTTCTTATCCACACTTATATCCGTACTAATATTACAAATGCGAAAGTGTGTCTGTCTGTTACCTCTTCACGCCCAAACCGCTGAACCGATTTTGCTGAAATTCAGTATGGAGATACTATGAGTCCCGGAAAAAGACAAAGGATACTTTTTATCCCGGAAAAATGTACGGTTCCCGCGCGATAAACAAATTTTTGCGCAACGGAGTTGCTAGTGACGTCTAGTCTTAAATTTTAAATATATCTGTGTGTCCGCCTTTACGCTGGAGCCGCAAAGCTTATTTTAATGAAATATGATATAAACGTCCTTGAAATACAGGAAAAGGTTTTACACAAGAAAATGTACGGTTTCCTTTGATCATAGACGAATATACTATAAAGTTCCTAATCGCTTGTATTGGATCATGAATCACCATATTGGATAATGTCTTCTGACCAATACAACAATGGCAACGTTGCCATATTTCATAAAAAATACGTATTTTTTATGAAATAAGGGGGCAAACGAGCGAACGGGTCACCTGATGGAAAGCAACTTCCGTCGCCCATGGACACTCGCAGCAGCAGAAGAGCTGCAGGTGCGTTGCCGGCCTTTTAAGAGGGAATAGGGGAGGGTAAGGAAGGGAATAGAGAAGGGTAGGGAAGGGAATAGGGTAGGGGATGGGACCTCCGGTAAACTCACTCACTCGGCGAATCACAGCGCAAGCGCTGTTTCACGCCGGTTTTCTGTGAGCCCATGGTATTTCTCCGGTCGAGCCGGCCCATTCGTGCGGAAGCATGGCTCTACCACGTAAAGGGCATAATACTTATACAGGATGTAACAAAACTAAGTGATAATATTATCTATCTTAAGAGTGTGCCCCCTATATTATAGAGTTCACAGAAATATTCATGACGCTTGCTTATATAAATCACACAAAAAAATTGCTCTTTCAGCTCTGCTACTTCTAAGTAAACTATCATACAAAAGTGAAAAAAAAATTCGTCTTTCAGAGCTGCTACTTTCACAGTGAACTTATTTTTGTTACACACTGTATAGGGGACTCATATACATCCTTAAGTATTATCACTTAGTTTTGTTACACCCTGTATATCCCTATAATGATCTCATCGCTCATTTTCATCACATCAACCCACAAATAGCGGTATCACTCATTAAATATGACCGACCTGATCCGAATGGATGCCACTCCATTACTTATATTATAATAATTTATAACCGTAATAATTGAGTGGTAATCCATACTATATAATATGTATTACTAGCTGTTGCCCGCGTGGACTTCAGTTAATAGCGCGCGATGTCAACAAAATTGGTGTCAAAAGCTTTTACAAAAAACTCTGGTACCCCTTAAATCAAAACAGCTGTGCAATGTGCACATAATATTTCATTTTTTTTTAATTAAACTTTATATTTTATGCCAAATTTTAAAGCTTATTTACCCCCCCAAATACACAACTTTACCCAAAAACTATTTATCATTGATAGGTAATAGGTTTAAGGTTACGTCACTGCATAGATGAAGTACTGAGTTATTTAATAACGTAAAATAGAAAATATAACAATCGAAAAAAATCGAAACCTGAATGTAAGTTGATACCACCTCTTATAGAAAGAAGTTTGAGCAAGCGTCAGCGCGATGTAGGAGACGCACGGCGCCATCTATTATGAATTTTTGGAACTAACTTAATTTGAACAAATTTACGCATTTTCACATCCTTATAACCCCTTTGTCCAGTAAAAAAGTAGCCTATGTCCTTTCTCAGGCTTTAGACGCTATCTGTGTACAAAATTTCAATACAATCGGTTCGGTAGTTTTGGCGTGAAAGCGAGACAGACAGACAGACAGACAGAGATACTTTCGCATTTATAATATTAGTATAGATAAACGCCAAAGTCTGTCCGTCTATCTGTCTGTCTGTTACCTCTTTACGCCCAAACCGCTGAACCGATTTTGCTGTTTGTTGTAGAAATACTTTAAGTCCCGGGAAAGGACATAGAATACTTTTTATCCCAGAAAATAACGGTTCCCGCACGATAAACAAATTTTGGCGCAACAGAATTGCGGGCGTCATCTAGTATTTTATAACATAAACTAGCTGACCCGGCAAACTGTTTTTCCATATAACTTGTTTTTCCATATAAATTACTATCAATATAAAAAGTAGACAAAAACCTATTCTTTTTTTTATTTATTTATTTAGAACGCGTTTCCACTGACGCGGAGCGGAGCGGAGAAGAGAGGAGCTTAGCGGTGCCCGAATTGACCAATCGTGATATTCCAGCGGAATGACAGCGAAGCGGAGCGAAGATTTCGAGCATGGTGATTGGTCAATTCGGCACCGCTAAGCTCCGCTCCGCGTCAGTGGAAACGCGGCCTTATTCTCAGGCCTAATGTACATACAAAATTACAATAAAATCGGTTTAGCCGTTTTGGATGAGTTCGCACACAAACACACATGAGAATTTTATAACTCCGTTGCGCCAAAAATTTTTTATCGCGTGGGAATCATAAAATTTTCCGGGATAATAACTATCCTATGTCCTTTTCCGGGACTTACAGTATGTCCACCAAACAGCCAGATCAGTTCAGTCGTTTCGGCGAAGATTTAACAGACAGACAGACACACTTTCACATTTATAATATTAGTAAGTATGGATATGGATCTATTCAATCAATAGCAAAAGCCGCCCTCAAACTTTAAATATGGAACAAGTTGACAAAAATAGTCCAGGCGCTGGCGTAAGAACGTCGACCTTAACCGCTAATATTAATGTTACATAACCTCAGAGGTCTCTCGGCCCACTTGATGTTCTGACCTCCCGGTATGAATGCCTCACGACTCTCGCTTCGGTTTATGTCAAGATGTTTACCTTATCTTTTCCCTTTACGGCAAGTGCTTTGAGTAAATTCTTAAGATACTTTTATCTGATGTTTTCGCTTATGAAATTCTTTTTGGGGTTAAATTGTTTGGATGTTACGCTATGTGTTTTTATTATTTTGATTGTACGTTATAATTAATTTGTGGCGGTACCCACAATTCGCCTAACATTCCTGCATCGCGCTATCGAAGTTTTCTGAGCGCGTCGGTATATATACGACAGCTGCTGAAATGTATCACGTGGGCTTCGGCCTGACCGAGCACAACACCTCGCTCGGTCGGAAGATCTTCCTTTGGCCACACACATTATCCCACAAATTAAATAAACTAGCGTCCCGGCAAGCGTTGTTTTGCCATATGAAGTATTTCGCCCATATTATTTTATCGAAGTGACTAAATAAGTATGGTACTATGGCAACGTCCATCGCTATCCCGCCGCACTAACAACGGTCGCCGTCAGTCTCGAGTTGTAATAATTTATTATTATTTATTCAACAAATGTACTTATCAATATAAAATATAGCTAGTAGCCGATTCTCAGACCTACTGAATATGCAAATAAAATTTGGTAAAAATCAGTAAAGCCGATTCGGAGGAGTACGGTAACTAACATTGTGACACGAGAATTTTATATATTATGTTACGCTTAAAGACCTAAAACGCTCAGTGAGCGAAAAAATGGCTCACAATGCGTTGTGGTTGTGGCGGTACCCACAATTCGCCTAACATTCCTGCATCGCGCTATCGAAGTTTTCTGAGCGCGTCGGTATATATACGACAGCTGTGATGTATTACGTGGGCTTCGGCCTGACCGAGCATAACACCTCGCTCGGTCGGAAGATCTTCCTTTGGCCACCACACGCTTATCTTATTCCCACATTGGTGACCCTCGACAGAACACGCCTCCTTCATCATCATCACTCCCCGCCCCTCCGCACCGCGCCACCCAGCATCGCCTCATCGGGTACATCGTCCACTAGCCGCAATGTACCGCGGCCTGGGCGACTCCGCATCGGCATCATCGGGCTTTCTCACTACACCGACCGGTCAGCAAGCAGAGCACATCTCTCCTGGTCAGCACTTAACATCGGCCCCGCACGGCAGCTATCCGACTCACTGGATCCCGTGCAGCAGCTTACAGTTCCGACTCACTGGAACTCACTGGCACTGGTGACTCAAGCGACAAGACTTTAAGATTCGACCTCCGGTCTTCGGGGGGGAGTGATGTGGCGGTACCCACAATTCGCCTAACATTCCTGCATCGCGCTATCGAAGTTTTCTGAGCGCGTCGGTATATATACGACAGCTGTGATGTATTACGTGAGCTTCGGCCTGACCGGGCATAAGACCTCGCTCGGTCGGAAAATCTTCCTTTGGCCACCACACGCTTATCTTATTCCCACATGGTCATAGTGAAACGGCCACGACGCGTTCTGGTAATCACAGAAATACCACATAGCGAAAGTCGTGTCGTGGCTGACGTGCTATTCGACCACAACGCGTTGTGGTAATCGATAAAAGCCATGACGCGTTCTGAGCATTTAAAACAGCCCCAACGCGAATCCGTGTTTTGGCCCTAATGAAAACGGCCACGATGCGTTATGAAACCAGGCCAGTTACGCAGGAGTAATTTTATAGCGCCCAAGTATGTGAGCAATACACAAGAGCATTATTCTTTACTCTCATAACCCAATGGAGCGGAAGACCGACATAACTGGCGAGAGATCAGAAGGATCAGATCCTTCCCGGGTCACAAAATATCTCCATACCAAATTCTAGCTAAATCGGTTCAGCGGTTTGGGCGAGAAGAGGTAGCAGACAGACAGACACACTTTCGCATTTATAATTAAATAAATAAATTAAATAATATTTATCTATGGATTTTAATAATAGATTTTTATTATTTTGGTTCTACATTCGAACTACTTAAGTGATTATTAGTTTCCGCATTTCCTAGGGACTGCATAAAAATTGCCGCAGTAAAATTAACAAGGGGTATAAGTAAGCCTAGTAAAATAAGTTTAATGACACAATAAATGTCAAGTATTTAAACTGGGTCGAGCCATCACAATTTCCACTGCAATATTTTCGAATGTATGAACTCCATAATTGCAAACTAGGTAGCGAGTTGAATAACATTCTGGCTTAATTATTATTTATAGTAATTGAACTAACTATCGCGATGTATAATACTTATTAGCGAATTGTGAATATAATATTATAATAATTATTGATAACAGATTAATATATGTCAGTCAGTACAAATATTTTAAGATGATTTTAAGTATGATCCTGATTTTTTTTATTTAATTAATGTGTACAGTTTTTGATAAGTTTTTATAAAGCGTTGTTGAAAGATTGTCTGTTTTTTATACAATAAGGGGCAAACAAGCAAACGGATCATCTAATGGAAAACAACTACCGTCGCCTATGGATACTCGCAACATCAGAATAGTTGCAGGTGCATTGCCGGCCTTTTAATAGGAAATAAGCTATCTTATTAAAGGTTTTCAGGTGGTATTGCCCCAAAAATACTGTTGGCGATAGTTTGATCCAGAGTTTTATAGTGTGCGGCAGAAAGTTACGCGAAAAATGCACGGTGGGAGACTGCCACTCATCAAGGTGATGAGGGTGCAGGTGGTGTATTTTTGGTGTAACTCAATCAATTAAAGCGCTAACTTATCCATTCACAAGCGCTTTCATCGCCTGAACTAGATAAACTCATGTCAAAAATCTTGAAAATCGAGCATAAGTCTTGCATTAAATAGTAGTAGAGTAGTTACATCATTGAAAGCAAAATTCAATTCCGTAGTTGCTACAATAAATCGATGTGAAGATCGAATGGAGGAATTGACAGCGGCTATATCATCGCAAGAGTCCCGTATAAGGATGGCCGAAGAAGCTGCAGCAAAAGTAGCTGAACTAGAAAAGGCGAATGAATTTCTACAGGCACAAATAAACTATTTATCCCAAGTTAGGCTGGACAAGGAAATAGAAGTGTCTGGTATCCCAGAGATACCCAATGAAAACCCGTACCTTCTAGCTCTTACTATTGCCACTGCAGCCGGCTCCAAATTGACCGAGTCTGACATCGAACACATAAATCGTGCAGGTCCACCCAGAAATTGCACAAACACCCCCGGCGTCGCTCGCCCCTTGGTAATTCGTTTTTGCCGCCGCATGACCAGAGACAACTTCTTAAAATCTGCTAGAGCTCAACGATTGTCCACACAAGATCTAAATATCGAAGGATCCCCTAAAAAATCTACTTTGGCGAAAGATTGACTCCAGCTAATCGATACTTATTTCGTGAATGTAGAGCACGATTCAAGGAAGCTGGCTACAAATTTTGCTGGACAAAAAGAGGAACAATTTTTGCCAAAAAAGAGGAAGGAGCCCAAGTTTCTGCAATTAGATCTCTGGATGATATTAGCCGGATTCTGGGTGAGAAACAGCCCAGCTTGGCACAAGACTTCAAGAAATATTTATTTAAGTTTATTTAATTTAAATTTTTTGGCCTTTATTATTGTATTAATTATTGTTATTATAAATGCGCTTTTTACATAATTCACTTCATTTACACAAACACTACTCACATATTAAAAATTACACTGCATCTTTATCTCTCTCTTAATTATCGACAAATAATTCACGAAATACAGACGCCTAGCAGGCAGGTACAAAATGATGTATCAATTATCAATATTTATTATTATACTTATGGTTATCTATATGAAAATGGCCGGTCTTGATATTTTGAATTATATTGATACAATGGTTACACCCTGCCACATTATTGAATATCCGGAGCACTATGGTAAAGTTTTTATAACAAACATAACTTGCAAATTTTGACGTTCAACATTAGGAGTCTACAACAAAATTTCGACAGGTTTCTGGTGGCTTTTGCACGTTTTGGCATGCCTTTTGATATAATGGTTTTAACTGAGTGTTGGCTGTATGCTGGATCTATTATACCACAAATAGAAGGATATTTCTCTTATAGGTCTAATCAATGCAATAATAGAGCCGGCGGCATCGTTACCTATATAAGTAACAAAACCTGAAGTTACAGATCCACAAATTGATGGAGCTGACTCTTTTTGTATTTCTGTTAAATCAAATTTTCTGTTCTAGCTATTTACAGATCGCCATACTTTACCAATTCGGATCCCTTTTTAACCTCTCTTGCAACTTCAGTTCTGTCCATTGTAAATACCCTGTGCGTAGTGGTAGTAGGAGATATAAATATAGATATATGCTTTAACGAAAGCACTCAGTTGGAAGATGGAAGTAATCGATATCTCTGTTAGCAGAATTAAATTTAGTTCCTACTGTAATGAAACTCAACACGCGCCAACTCTTGCCTAGATCTCATAAACGTAACCTCTAAGTTTAAGGCTGAATCTGTTATTTGCAAAACAGATATCATAGACCATGAATTCGTTATTGCTGGAATTACCCATAAAATCCCTTGCGCTACCGAAAAAAGGCGGCTGCGCATAAAAATTGACTACCCGTCTATTATAGCGGACCTTGAAAAGGTGGACTGGAATGATGTTCTTACATTAACTAAAGTAGATGACGCAGTAAAAGCATTTAGTGGAAAACTTTCAAGTATAATTAATAAACATTCATCTACCGTGCCAATCAGCCGCTCTAAATTCACGTTTAAGCCTTGGATGACACCGGGCCTTATCAGATGCTCAAAGCATAGAGATTCCTTGCATGCCAAAGTGCGTGCAAATCCAAATGACATTACGACTAAATTAATTTACACACGATACAGAAAGTTAAACAAAAACACGAAGAGTTAGAGTTAGACAAAAATAAAAAAAAACCGAGAAGGCTTTGGGATACAATTAAAAACATAACTTACACAAATACAATCAATAGACATCCAGTAGAACTTACCGTAACTAAACCTAACCTAATGGAATCTCGTGATCATTGCAACACCTTTTTTTCTAAAGTTGGACAAAATCTCGCAAATAAAATACTAACAGTTACTCGTAATAAGGAAAATGAAGAGTTGCTGGCATCCAAAGTTAAAATAACCAACTCACCTACACAGTCCCTCTTCTTCCAACCAACAGACGAAAGTGAAGTGGATTCAATTATTAAGATTCTAAAAATGGACAGTGCCCCAGGCTTAGACGGAATTACTAACCAAATACTAAAATCTATTAAAAGTCATATCATTACCCCACTCACTTTCATTTGCAACCTCAGTTTGACAGAGGGATTTTTTTCCTTCAATGTGGAAAACAGCTGCTGTTACGCCTGTTTACAAAAATGGTAGTAGATCAGATCCTAGTAACTATAGACCGATTTCTCTGCTGTGCTCATTCTCAAAAATTTTAGAAAAATTTGTTCACAAACGTCTTATTAGCTTCATAGACCAAAATAATTTACTATCCGACAAACAATTCGGTTTCCGCGCTAATAAATCTACAGAAGACGCAATGAGGTTATTGACAAATACTATTTCAGGACATCTTGACGAGAAACGGATATGTATTGGCGCATTTATAGACCTTGCTAAGGCGTTCGACACAATCTCTATTAAAATTCTAATACGCAAGTTAGAGTTATTAGGTATAAGAGGAAACGCCTTAGCATGGTTCAATCGATCACAATGTGTGAAAATCAACCAACATAAAAGTAATTTACAGAATATCAACTTTGGCATACCACAAGGTAGTGTCTTGGGCCCTACACTTTTTATTTTATATATTAACGACATATTTAATACAAGTCTCCATAGAACCGATATAATATGTTACGCTGATGACACAGCAATAATTTTTAACGGGAACAATTGGACTGAGGTAGTTAAAACCGCTGAAAACGCACTTAAAATAATCGCTAGGTGGCTCCAAGACAACCTACTTACATTGAGTGTCCCAAAGTCAAAACTCTTATTTTTTCATAAAACTAGAACATCAGCTCCTCCTGCAAATCTCAACGTTAAAATACATACATGTCCTATAGAGAGTGAGCAGATAGTGGAGTGTAACTGTGGCAGCTAAGTAGAGCTAATTCAATAAAATACCTAGGTGTTACGGTTGATGAAAAACTAGATTTTCAGGAACATATTGTTAACACTGCCAAAAGAATCCGGAAACTTATTTACATTTTTAAAAACTTACGTACCTCTGCTACTTTGAACTTACTGAAAACGGTTTATACATCAATTTGCGAGTCGGTAGTATCTTACTGCATACCAATTTGGGGAGGAGCAGCTACCACTAAAATTATAGTTTTGGAAAGAGCACAGCGGTCCATATTGAAAGTGATATTGAAGAAGCCTATCTGGTATTCTACAGCAAATGTATACAAAGATATAGATGTACCTACTGTTCGTGCTCTTTTTATACTCCGCGTTATTGTCAAAGAACATCGTGCTGTCCTCAAATCTCCATACTACGAATCATTGCGCAAACAAGAATATTAAAGCTACCGCTACCACGGATAACTTCTAGTTTCGCTAGAAGATTTGGTCCATATTTACACCCTTTCATATATAATAAAGTAAACAGGAAATGCACTATACAAAACAGCTCATTAAAAGAAGTAAAAGAAAAAGTAACGCGATGGCTAAAAGCTTTAGATTATGACGAAAAAGAACAAATATTAAAAGAGATATAATAGATAGAACTAATCACATAAACATAAACACACACACACACACACACACACACACACACACACACACACACACACACACACACACACACACACATACACACACACACATACACACACAACACAGCTCGGTAATGATATTTAATAATTTTAGTAACTTTGTTTTTATTTTTAATTAAGATACTATTCTGGTGATCTGCAGGACAGGCTCAGCCTAGTGCTGACATCAAAGAAACTCGGCACTAAAACGTCTGTAATCTTAAAATAATATAATGTACCTGTAAAAATATTTTGTAGCAGATGTATTGTTGTTTTCAATAAATTATTATTATTATTATATTATAAAATAAAGTCGCTTTATTCCGTCATGTCCCTTTGGTCCCTTTAATCTTTAAAACTACACAACGGATTTTGATGATTCTTTCAGTGTTAGATAGCCCATTTATCGAGTAAGGCTATAGGCTATATTTTATCACGCTAAGACCAATAGGAGCGAAGAAATAGAGGAAAATGTAGAAAAAAACGGGGAAAATTATTTGAAAGGGCTAACTTAAACGCGCTAATCTCAGCAACTACTGGTCCGATTTCAAAAATTCTTTCAGTGTTAGATAGCCCATTTATTAAGGAAGGCTATAGGCTATATCTTATCACGCTAAGACTAGTAGGAGAATGTGGAAAAAATGGGGGAAATTATTTGAAAGGGCTTATCTCGCGAACTACTGGAGCAATTTTTATGTTATTTGTCACAGATAAGAAGTAGACCACGTGAATGATCACAGGCTATCGATTTTATTAGTTTTTTCAGTGGCTTTATATATTTTAATATAATTATATTAAATATATAGCCACTGAAATAAGTATTAATTAAATAAATCAAGACAATTTGCTAGAAAGAAATACTGCAACATAGATATAGTCGTATGAAATAACTTTCGTCGCCTGGACTATGCTAAGTCACGCTAGGACTTAAAGCTAGTGAAGATATACTAACTTTCGGTGAAGTAATAATTCTTTCCAAACATTTCCTTAAGTTCAAAAATTGAATACGTGGGTAGATTCAGAATTTGTTTCACGATTCTTTTCATACTTTATACTTCATGTTCTTTTAAAATAATATGTTGATTGGGATCGTCCGTAAATAAAATCCACTAGATGACGCCGCAACTCCGTTGTGCCAAAATTAATTTATCGCATGGGAACCGTACATTTATAGGGTTCCGTACCCAAAGGGTAAAAACGGGATCCTATTAGTGAGACTTCGATGTCTGTCTGTCTGTCTGTCTCCAGGCCGTATCTCAAGAACCGCTATAGTAGACTTCTGAAATTTTCACAGATTGTATATAATATATTATACAATCTGTGAAAATTTCAATATCTGTTGCCGCTATAACAACAAATACAAAAAACAAAATAATATTAATATTTAAGGGGGGCTCCCATACAACAAACGTGATTTTTTTATAATGGCAAGAGGTAGGCACTTGAATTTTTCACACATTCTTTTTTTATATGTGTACTTTAATATTTAATAATAATATTAAATAAAAATTTATGAGGCTCCCATACAAAAACCCAATTTTTAGCCAATTTTTGCTATATAACAGTACGGAACCCTTCGTAAACGAGTCCGACTTGCACTTGGCATTTTTACATTTCAATTACCGCTGAAATATTCGAAGAGCAAAAATAACGGGCACTTTACAATGTCCGTGATTCGGAAAATGAAAATGATTGGAAGTCCATTGTAAGCCCTATATTGTTCAGATCAGTTACATTTTGAGGTCGAATCCCAATGCTGGAGCATTCATTCTTTTGTTTTGCCTTTATTTATAATTTATGCAAGATACTTTCTTCCATACTTAATATTTAATATTATACTGTCTGTCTGTTATCTCTTCACGTCAAAACCGTTGAACCGATTAAGCTGAAATGGAGATACTTAATTGAGTCCCGGAAAATAACATACGATACTATTTACTATTTATCCTGGAAAACGGTTCTAGTGCGATTTAACGAATTTTGGTGCGACTGAGTTACGGGCTTCATTTACGACGATAAAAAGGGTGGGTTGCACCAGAGGCTTAGTTATAGTTAAGGTTAAGGTTATCGTCAAATATGGCGTCCATTTTTACTAGGAATTTGACAGCACTCACCGATTGGCATAAAATTTGGTATAGAAATGCCAAATCCCAAGAAGAATTGTTTTTATTCCGGTAATGTATACCACAATGCCTATTTAATGTATATACGAAACCTATTTACAGCCTATAAAGTTGGTAACAAAGTCTGTAAGTAGGTTGTAAAGTAGTAGTAAACATTTGCCTCCCTCACACAAGCTCTACAGGTGACGTAAACTTTGTTCCCACAGAACTCCTGTTATCTATTTAATTATTGTTATACAGGCCATACACGTACAGTGATATTTGGTTACCTGTTGCATAATTTCATAAGGTATGACTTAAGATAAGATATTTTACTTGAAACTTCGTTGCGCCGAAAAATTCGTTTATTATTGCATGTTTTTTTTTAAACCACCAGGAGGTTTAGAAACGTACCCCAATTTTTGGTTCAATAATTATAAGTCGACAGAGCCCCGCTAAGCGGGGCTTCTATTTCTAGGTGGTTCACAAAATAATAACTACGAAGGTTAGGGCGGGAGCTTCACTGCGCTACGCTCCCGCCTTGGCCATCTAACCTAACCCAATCAAGTTGTATTGGGCCAACATAGCTATTAATTACCTAAAAATTATAATATACTTTTCTTATACAATACTTTTGGAATGATAAATTATCATTCCTCAATCACCACAGCCTTAAGATGGCTTGAAAACACTAAGTTAGTATGTAAGTAAACACCAGAAAACATAAGACCTTATCTCAAGATTACGATAGTTTCAAATGCGAATTTCTCCTAAACGGAGGGGTTTTCCGGGGGTGGAAGTGGTACGGAGAGGTTTATCTCACCCAAAACATCCTTCCTCAACTCATCTGACCGCCAAAAAAAAAATGGGGTAGATTTGTAATTAGCCAATTACCAACTAAAATTAATGCTTTCCCGGGACTCAAAAGTCCGAATCTTTAAAAACTTAAACGGAAGGTAACAGACTGGCAGACATAACATCGTATTTATAATTGTTAAAATGTATAGTAATGCATAATGCATAATATGCCGAACCACGCAAGGCATATTCTCAATATCGTCGGCCTGTCTAAATGAATTAACTGGTAAATACGTTTGCGACCAACCATATATTATGTGGGTTTCCGTACGGGTTTCCTCTCTTCAGTGAATGTATACTTTATGTACTTTAAACCTGAAATGTATCATGTCAAGGCGGAGCAGCGGATCTCATTATTGAGAGCTGGATTTGCGTCCGTGGGATACGGCCCGAGCCAACTCGCTGCGCTTGTCAACATGTATATTGTATATGTGCTATAGTGGCCCGGAATAGTTATGCGAACCTTTAGGCTGCGTTTTCACTGAAGCGGAGCGGAGCTTAGCGGTGCCCAAATTGACCAATCGTGCTATTCCAGCGGAATGACAGCGAAGATCTTCGCTCCGCTTCGCTGTCATTCCGCTGGAACAGCACGATTGGTCAATTCGGGCACCGCTAAGCTCCGCTCCGCTTCAGTGGAAATACGGCCTTAGTACCCGCCACCCACATCTCACGAATCAATCATTCAACCAATAATTTCTTTGCAGACGTTCTGCGTGGTCTCCAAGCGGTTCCGCAAGAACTACATCCACCGTTTCACGGCGACGCGCTCGCTGTTCTGGTGGTCTCCGTGGTCGCCGGTCCGGCGCGCCTGCGTCTACCTCTCCACTAACCAGTACTTCGATTATTTCGTCATGGCCACCATACTGCTCAACTGCGTCTTCCTCGCCATGTCGGAGACCATCGAAGAGGCTGAGTGAGTATTTCCTTACTACCTTTTAGAATACCTTCCTCACCGATTTCGGTGACTGTGGCCGATTCCGTATTAGCAGCAGTAGACTTAACATGGTCATCATAGAAACGGTTTCTTTCTATGGAAGAATAAACAAAGGTGCCTACCACACGTGCATGCTTGACCACAGTTTTGCTGGCGCATGCTTCTCGCATGAAAAAACGGAAGACTGACTTATCTACCACACGGCACAGTTATGCATGCGCAAGCCACATTCTTGCCAAGATCGACGGCGTACAAACAACTTGGCTTGAACACTGAACGTCCAACCAGACAAGTTTGTACACGAAGGCTTGCCAGAATTTCAAGCTAGTTTAAAAACCGTCAGGCTAAACTTTGGGGCTTGCGCTTACTACCGTTTTACCAAGTGTTTTCAGTGTACATGCACGTGTGGTAGGCGCCAAAGTGACAGATTGACAACTAGAAAATCCGCCATTTTGTCACTAAAATCTGTCAGCACGACCATACTATTCCGTTTCCAATGTTGTTATTTTTAAAGTGCCCAAGTGCCTATACACAAGTCGTTAGCCAGTGGGGTGGATAACCGACACGACTTTTCATATGCCCATCCGACGCATGGACTATATTTCTTGCCAGAAAATCAGGAAATCATCCTGCATTCATAACCAATCAATAGCAAAGCTGACGAAAAAGCGCATAGTTGCCAACAGCATTTGCATTTAATATTACTTGAAATAATATTATTTTGTTTTAGGTAGTTTTTTTGTTTTAGGTAGTTTGTAGGTAGCAGTTACTGTTAACTGTAAAGCTTGATCTAGCTGCCTAGCAGATTTGCCGCTTTCTTGATCCATAGGAGACAATATAAGCTTTTTATTCGAGAAGAAGAAAGACTTTGTTTGGTAAAACATCAGATACAAACAAATATCACAATATAGTTAATAGAATCAGGCGTTACTTTACGGAAATCCATAGCTTGGTGTGAACTCTACGAACAACGTTGTCAAGTCAAGACTTTACGGACGTTGTTCGTAGAGTCCACAACCTGAGGACGCTCCGGTGTTGGGGCGAAACGCGCGTCGAGGTTTTCAACCTGCATGGTGGTGAGGGGCCTTGCACGGATTTGCCAACATTATTGCTTGTGTGGTGGTGGTGTTGGCAGGTTCTTGTATGCGAGTGTACACATAGGCAGTGTGGGAGAGGAGGGAGGTGATGTACGCATGCCTATGCGTACACTCACTCATTTACTTAAAGTTTGAGGTTTATTTCGCTGAATATTGCTAAAAATAATATCAAACTAAATTTTAAATATCACACTTTTTAAAGCAACATTTTGCCAAATTGGTGTCTACTCAGCATATTAGTTCCTCTTACGCTGATTTTCAGTAAGCACCATATTTTTTATACCTTCTGTACTGATATTTGCTAACGCCCAGTATTATGTAACTTCAATCAATATTTGTCTGTGTTTATTAATTAATCCGGTTTAAGCGCCGTTAAATATTTAACTGAGGTGGTCGTACAATTAGCGTCCGCAACTGCTAGTAAACTCATTAACCGGTAATTGTGCTTTCATTAAATAACTTTACCAACATTTTGAAACGAGTTTGTTATTAAATTAATTTTTTACAATCCGTTTCCAAGGGACAGATTTCAAATTTTCATATGAAATAACGAAATGAAAATGATATTCATTTCATTTAATTTCGTAGGTTTGTAGACAAAGAATATTGTGAGTGAAATATTAAGCCTCATTCGAAATATGTCCTTAAATGAATGAATGAATGAATTGCCTTACGCAGATTGTAGCTTAAAATGTATCAAGTTTACGTCAAAATTTTCATGGTAAAGCGAAATAGTCACTAAATCCTTGAGTGCCGCCGTAAGCATTAAACTTTTCCGTGCTCACAAGTTCATACTCAATATTTCTTCAAATAGACGCAATACACTCTATCGATAAAACATCCCAAGTTATATACAAACATCGCGAGAGCCCAATCCATCAACCCTCTCATATCATACAACATATCATACAAATAGAGCAAGAGCCCGTGAGGGCCAGACCTTCGTCTTTTTATAAAACCTGAAAGTTCTTCTGTGTATATCCCCAATACAGGTAAGAATGATCCCCACCCATGAAACCTGGGTAGTGGTGGCTTTGGCAGGTAATAGGTAGCAAAGGTGTAAAAAATTCCGCCTCAAATTTATCAATTTATAAAACTCAATTTCTTTATATTTTATTCATAATAATATTAAAACTCGCGTTGCTCATTGCCAGACACTTAGTATGGTTACAACCCCCTGCCGGACACCCCTAAACTATTATAATTTGTAATTATACTTACGTTATATTATAAAAGCTAAATTTTACATATGTTTTTTGGAGAACTATTTAATAATGTTTCCTTAGTAGCCGGACAGTTTCGAGGGTTCTATCGTCCTGCCAGACGTATTGAATGTGTACAATACTTGTGAGCGCGAGGAGCATATATAGCAACGGGTGCGAGTGAAATAGAGTGTTCGGTCTATTGCGATCCTTTACTGCACATCTCAGTAGATGATCTCAAAAAATTAGAAAAAAGATTACTAGATAATTCGGAGTAAACAACAGTTTGTTTACTCCGAATTATCTAGTAATCTTTTTTCTAATTTTTTGAGAAATTTGATTGAATAAAATTATTACAGTCTGAGCAATAAATTTTTAAAACAATATTCTGTAAAATTTTACAATAAAATATCAATCATATCAAAAATCTAGTAACTCAATTCATATTATTTCTAAATTTTATGAAGTTTATTATATTTAATTCAACTGAAATTTCAAAGTCATCAAAATCTTATTGTTTATTATACGGAAGAACAATTTTTTTGTTAATAAAAAATTTAGAGGAAAATGAATTTATTTAAATCAAATATTTAATCTTCTTCATTGTCATCGTAGTTGATATCTTCATTTTCGTCGTCACTGCTACTCCACTCTCTAGATTCATCGTTATCAACATCGTCTTCTTCGCCTGCTTCTGCAATAGTAAAATAAAACCAAGTTAATTTAATTTTAATTAGTCACAAATTAATGTGAAATAATTTAACATAATTATTATATACCTGATACGGTTTTAAGCGATTCACTGACATAATTCGGTAGTTGATCCCCTTCAAACCATTTAAACTGGTAGTGGTCATCTTCCAAAATGGTTTGAAGGGGATCAACTACCGAATTATGTCAGTGAATCGCTTAAAACCGTATCAGGTATATAATAATTATGTTAAATTATTTCACATTAATTTGTGACTAATTAAAATTAAATTAACTTGGTTTAATTTTACTATTGCAGAAGCAGGCGAAGAAGACGATGTTGATAACGATGAATCTAGGGAGTGGAGTAGCAGTGACGACGAAAATGAAGATATCAACTACGATGACAATGAAGAAGATTAAATATTTGATTTAAATAAATTCATTTTTCTCTAAATTTTTTATTAACAAAAAAATTGTTCTTCCGTATAATAAACAATAAGATTTTGATGACTTTGAAATTTCAGTTGAATTAAATATAATAAACTTCATAAAATTTAGAAATAATATGAATTGAGTTACTAGATTTTTGTTAAGATTGATATTTTATTGTAAAATTTTACAGAATATTGTTTTAAAAATTTATTGCTCAGACTGTAATAATTTTATTCAATCAAATTTCTCAAAAAATTAGAAAAAAGATTACTAGATAATTCGGAGTAAACAACAGTAGATGTGCAGTAAAGGATCGCAATAGACCGAACACTCTATTTCACTCGCACCCGTTGCTATATATACTCCTCGCGCTCACAAGTATTGTACACATTCAATACGTCTGGCAGGACGATAGAACCCTCGAAACTGTCCGGCTACTAAGGAAACATTATTAAATAGTTCTCCAAAAAACATATGTAAAATTTAGCTTTTATAATATAACGTAAGTATAATTACAAATTATAATAGTTTAGGGGTGTCCAGCAGGGGGTTGTAACCATACTAAGTGTCTGGCAATGAGCAACGCGAGTTTTAATATTATTATGAATAAAATATAAAGAAATTGAGTTTTATAAATTGATAAATTTGAGGCGGAATTTTTTACACCTTTGCTACCTATTACCTGCCAAAGCCACCACTACCCAGGTTTCATGGGTGGGGATCATTCTTACCTGTATTGGGGATATACACAGAAGAACTTTCAGGTTTTATAAAAAGACGAAGGTCTGGCCCTCACGGGCTCTTGGACTAAAATATACAAACATCATACAAATACATACACCGCCCGAAGACATTCGTGAATTATGGAAATGTGATGTGTTGTGATTTCTCGTAATGGATGAATCGGTTTATCGTTACTTTTGATCGACGATGCATGGATCGTAAAGAAACTTAAAACGTACAGAATAAAATTGCATTTTATATGTACATATTTTGTGAAGATGCGATTTGATTTTGGTTAGTTATTAGTTAAGTTGGACTGATTTTGGTGGTATTTGGCACAATACCAGAGAACTTTTATCGATATCTATATATATAAAAATCAATTGCTGTTCGTTAAATAAATAAATAAATAAAAAGCCTTTTTATTTGCTCCAAATACTAATTTAAATTACATAATATTTTAAATTTGCAATTATGATGAAAAATTTCGTTTACTACATTCCATGGATATCATATTCTACATCAATTTAATAGCATATTTAATTATTAATGTTAAAAGTACAATTATTGTTTGTATTTGCAATTATAAAATTTTATCATTAGCAATGTCACAAAATATAACAATCAAATGTCTAAATTAATATTTCTAATATAATTATCTATTATGTTACATAGTGATTTATTTGTTTGGAACCCCCGTTTGGGTAAAGGCCTCCTCCAAATTTGACCACCACTCCCTGTCTTGTGCCACATCTATCCAGTGTCTGCCGGCCACTGCTCGTACGCTGTCTGCCCATCGTTTGTGGGGACGTCCTGGTCGGCGTTTCCCTGATCTAGGTCCGTGCCATGCAGAAACCGACTTTGTCCACCTGCCGTCTTTGTATCGTGCAATATGTCCTGCCCACCTCCATTTGAGTTTTAGTGCGTGATCTCTGATATCCCGTAGTTGGGTCTGATCTCTAATGAAAGTGTTTCTGTACTTATCACTTAGCTTTATCCCAAGTAGACTTCGTTCCATGGCTCTTTGGCAGATTTGGATCTTTTTCGTATTTTGTTCAGTAAGAGACCATGTTTGGCAAGCATAAGTTAGTGTTGGTAGAATACACGCATCCATAAGATCTTTTTTATATTTTATTGGCATTTTGGACTTAAAAATATGCTTAAGGCTCCAGTAGCGGTTCCATGCAATAGACATCCTTCTCTCAATTTCTTTACCATCTGTATCGTGAAATGATATTAGTTTTCCCAGATAAATATATTCTGCGACGTAGGCAATTTCATGGTCGTCTATTTTTACCTGCTTCTCTACATAGTTAGTCATTATTTTTGTTTTTTCAAAGTTGATTTCTAAGCCGACTTCTTTACTATTTCGATGCAGAGTATTGAGCATTTCCTCTATCTCTGATGCATCGTTTGAAAAAATCACGATGTCGTCTGCGAATCTCAGGTGACTTAGATATTTGTTGTTTATGTTTATGCCAGATTCAGCCCAATTCACCTGCTGTAAGATGAGTTCCAGTACGGCTATAAAAATTTTTGGAGATAGAGGGTCACCTTGTCTTGTGCCTCTACATATCTCAAAGTACGGCCCAGTCCTGTCAAGTTTGATTCGACTTTTACAATTGTTATAGATGTTCATGATTATGTGGATATATGTCTCGTCAATTCCATGATATTGTAGAGCACTAGCAATCGATTGGTGCGAAATAGTGTCGAATGCTTTCTGATAGTCGACGAAAGCCAGATATAGAGGCGTATTAAATTCTTTATGTTTTTCGACGACTTGACTAATAACTTGAATATGGTCTATTGTTGAGAATCCAGACCTGAAACCCGCCTGCTCTACTGGCTGTTTGCTATCGATTTTTGGTCCAATTCTTGCCAGGATACATTGAGAGAACAGCTTATACAGAGAAGACATCAAACTAATTGGTCTGTAGTTTGTTATGTTCGCAGGGTCTCCTTTTTTGTAGAGTAGTACTATATCTGACAATGTCCATTGTATTGGGACAACTTTTTCTTTAAGGATATTGTTAAATATATGTGTTATTATATCAGCCAGTACCTCTACACCTACTTTTAGGGACTCATTGGAAATAGAGTCTGAACCTGGGCTCTTGTGGTTCTTTAGGCGTTTAATAGCCAGCTGTATTTCATTGGCTGTAAACTTGTTTACCGTGTTTGAGTCTTTGTCGGTCAAGTTTGCTTCTGTACTCTCCTTTTGTCTACTCTTGTATAATTTTTTGTAGAAGTTGGTCGCAATAGAAATAAGCTCCTCTCTATTTCCAGTGTATTTTTCAGGGTCTTTTAATTTTGGTATCCATTGTTTGTTATTGTTAAGCGATTTCTGACATCTTTTAATCCCCCGTGTTTTTTCTATGCATTCCTCGTATTTTTTTAATTTGAATTGGTCATACTCGTCCTGTATTTTTAATGTTATGTTTTTGTACAAAAATTTTAATTCTAGTTTTTCTTTGCTTGTTTTGTTATTTAAAATTCTCAGATGTTGTCTTCTTCGAATAAGTTGCTTAGTTTCAGCTGAAATATCAAAGTTTTCGTTTAATTTTGTGCTCTTGCATTCATTAAGGCTGGCTATAATTGAATGTTCAAGGACATTGTAGAGCTGGGAAGTAGGCATGTTCATATTTGTATCTCTACTTAGTTTTTGTTTGAGTAGCTGCTGGTAATTAGACTTTTCTTCGTCTGTGATTAGTTTAGATATTTGTCTGGAAAAATATTTTCTACTCTTCTTTTTTTCTTTTAGTTCAAGAGTGCCTCTTAAAAGTCTGTGGTCCGATGGGTAGGATATGTTTCTTAAAACTTCTATGTTGGTAAAATTCATGTTTGATAGTATGTAATCTATTTCATTTTTAGTACAGCCATCGGGAGATAGCCACGTCCATCTTTGATTTGCCTTCTTCTTGAACTTTGTGTTTATGATTGTAAGATCCTCTTCCATTGCAAATAATTTAAGTCTATCACCTCTTTCGTTTGCTAGTCCCGAGCCATAAGGACCTATAAATTTACATAATGTATGTTTTTGGATACCCACTTTTGCGTTGAAGTCTCCAAGTATAATTATATTTTTGCTCGCTTTTTGACATGCTCTAGTGACATCGTGGTAGAAGTTATTTAATTCTATATCGGTGCTTTGCTCTGTGGGTGCGTATACTTGTATAAGTGAAATTATCAAATGTTGGAATTAAAAAACGCACTGCTCAAAGTGAAATGGGATATTATTGGGCTGTCTGAGATAAGAAGAGAAGGCTGTTCGTTAGTCTCGCTAAAACTCGAGAACGGCTGAACGGATTTATCTTATCTTGGTCTTGAATTATTCGTGGAGGTCTAGGGAAGGTTTAAAAGGTGAGAAAAATTTTGGATGTGTGGCGGTACCCACAAATCGCCTAATATTCCTGCATCGCGCTATGGAAGTTTTCTGAGCGCGTCGGTATATATACGACAGCTGAAATGTATCACGTGGGCTTCGGCCTGACCGAGCATAACACCTCGCTCGGTCGGAAGATCTTCCTTTAGCGTCGCCACGCATTATCCCACAGATGTATAGATGCATGGATGTATATGTAGATGTATGGATGTTTGTTACTCTTTCACGCAAAAAGTACTGAACGGATTTTAATGAAACTTTACAATAATATAGCTTAAACATCATAATAACACATAGGCTACAATTTTAACCGACTTTCAAAATGGGGGAGGTGTTATGTTCGTTTTCTTATGTTCAACGATTACTCCGTCGTTTGTTAACCGATTTTCAAAATTTTTCTTTTGGGTATCATCATAAATATAGGGTATCATCCCAATTCGGTATTATATTCACAAAAGTGGTGATCTGATGAAGGATCCATAAGTAAACGAGGGAACTCCTCAAAAATTATAGGGAAATATGTGGTGACTTCGGTTTCGTGAGAAGTATTCTAAGCATATGCTACCAACAAGTAAGATTTTGAACCGAGGTATACCTGGTATACCGTGGTTCGGAAGGTGCTGAGAGAACTCCTGATTCTTTATAGATACAAGTTTGGGAGTTTCGGCGTTGTTTTAAGAACGGAAAGCATATGCTTCTATGCAAATTACATTCATCATCAACATCGTCATCATCATCACTACCATATTATACCATGTTATTGGTAAGTACTTTTCATAGTCTTTTAGATCGAGACTCGAGTTTGTCAAGCGATAATTTAAAAAAATCTATACCTACCTAATATTATAAACCTGAAGAGTATGTTTACTTGAACGGAATCGGAGGAACTACAGATCCGATTTAAAAACTTATTTCAGTGTTAGATAGCTCATTTATCGAGTAAGAACTAAGACTATAGGCTAAGACTAATACGACCGAAGAAACTCAGGAAAATGTGGGAAAAACGGGGGAAATATTAGAAATTACGAACTACTGGAGCAATTTTTATGGCAATATTTGGCACAGATATAGAGTAGACCAAGTGAAGGGAGTAGAGACATAAGAGCTATTTTTATGGGAAAATGTACGGTTTCCGTAAAATTCCTAATTTACGCGGGCGAAGCCGCGCGGGACATCTAGTCTATATATATAAAACTCAAAGGTGACTGACTGACATGGTGATCTATCAACGCACAGCCTAAACCACTGGACCGATCGGGCTGAAATTTGGCATGCAGGTAGCTGTTATGACGTAGACATCCGCTAAGAAAGGATTTTCATCAATTCTATCCCCAAGGGGTTAAAATAGGGGATGAAAGTTTGTATATAATAATACTTCTTAACGCGAGCGAAGCCGCGGGCGAAAGCTCGTAAGTAATAAAGTTGAGGCGAAGGTTGTAGGTTAGTGTTAGTCTTGGCAAAATGTACGGTGCCGTGAGATTACCTACCTACCGATGTCATGGCTACATAGTTTTAACTTTTAAGTACATATTTGCAGCTTTTTTTTAGTTTTGTACCAAAGACTACACAAAAACAGAACTTATAAACAATTTCCTTAGCATCCTGGGAATCTATAATCTATATCTTCTTATCTTCTTATATATAAAAATGGATTTTCAAATGTGTTAGTCGCGCTAAAAGTCGAAAACGGCTGAACGGATTGGGCTGATTTTAGTCTTAAAATATTCGTAGAAGTCCAGGGAAGGTTTTAAAGTAACACGAAGTTCACCGGAAAAGCTAGTATAATATAAAACTACAAGTACTCGATACAGATAAGGTTTTATTTCGGTTCCTTGTAGTACACCGTAATCTACAAACTAATCTCTTCTTTACTCCACAGTTATAAAGTTTAGTTTCCTCTACCTTAGCAGATAATTGACGCTTCAGTAGCTAACGATGGGATTGACAGCTAGCCGTTACTGTTAACTCACTTGTTTGCCGTTGATTTCACCGTTAAAGCGGTACTTTAGTTAGTGTCTTACTTACAGGCTATTTTAATGGCTTTGTGAAATGCCTACGCTTTTCCCGTAACGTAAAAAGTATTTTCATACGTGGGAGAGCCATGCTTCGACACGAATGGGCCGCCTCGAGCGGATAAATACCACGTTCTCACAGAAAACCGGCGTGAAACAGCGCTTGCGCTATGTTTCGCTGAGGGAGTGAGTTTACCGGAGGCCCAATCCCCTACCCTATTCCCTTTCCTACCCTCCCCTATTCCCTTCCCTTCCCTACCCTCCCCTATTCCCTCTTAAAAGGCCGGCAACGCACATGCAGCTCTTCTGATGCTGCGAGTGTACATGGGCGACGGAAGTTGCTTTCCATCAGGTGACCCGTATGCTCGTTGGCCCCCTTATTTCATTAAAAAAAAAACTTCTACAAAAAAAACTGTTTTGCTAATGGCAATATAGTTAATGGCAGTTTATGTGTGTTCGTTTTGATCAGAGTTTTATAAATGACTAGATGACGCCCGCAACTCCGTTGCGCCAAAATCCGTTAATCGCGCGGGAACCGTACGTTTTTCGGGATGAAAAGTATCCTATGTCCTATCCCGGGAGTCAAAGTATCTTCGTGCTAAATTTTAGCCAAATCAGTTCAGCGGCTTAGGCGGTTAGCAAGTAATAGACAGCCAGACACACCGTCGCATAAATTTTAATATTAAGTATAGTATGGATGTGAAAATAAAGTATCGTAGCCTGGGAAGATCTGTATAATGTACCTTTCTTTTGAGATTAATATTTGCATAGTGGGCTCATAGTTTTTATATATACATAAATTTTGGTTATTCAACGTTATCTTGAAGAATTATCTTCTTCTTATACATATATAAAGTTCTCGTGTCACAAATCACAATGTTAGGCCGCGTACTCCTCCGAAACGGCTTTACTGATTTTAACCAAATTTTATATGCATATTCACTGGGTCTAAGAATCGGCTACCTGGTACTTTTTATATTGATAAGTGCATAATTTTGTTGAATAAATAATAGTAAATTATTACAACTCGAGACTGACGGCGACCATTGTTTGTGCGACAGGATAGCGATCGACGTTGCCATGGTGACATACTTATTTAGTCACTTCAATAAAATAATACGGGCGAAATACTTTATATGGCAAAGAAACGTTTGCCGAAACAGCTAGTAATTTATGAGTCATTGCTTTCTAAAGTGTAAACTACTGACTTAATCTTCTTAATTGAGGTCTAAAAATAGTAAGTTAAGAAAATTACTGCATTAAGGAAAATCTTTTCCTCTAGGGTTAATTATTTAATAAAAAATCTCCTTGTTACGGTAAGATACTAAAAGTTAATGTTACTTTTACATACTTCCTATGAATTGGCAAGAATTCTAAGCTAAGTGGCAGATAAACAGGCAAATTAACATTTTACAGCTCAAGCTTCATTAAGTTGAGACTTTCAAAACTTCTGGTTTCAGAATAGACCTCATTTCATTTGTTTTGTGGAAAGAATCATTTGTTGTCTTTATATAGTGCTTCGTATTTACCCGCCAGTTGTTTGTATGGAGTTTTGGAAGAAAAAATTGCTGGAGAATTAAAAACTATACGATGCTAATATAAAATATTAAGGGCCTATTTCACCACTTCCTGATGAGGCTGTCCACCAATTAACTTGACAGATCAAGTATGGAGAATCTGTCAAAAAAGTTGTGAATAGCCTATTAGGCACTTTATCAGAAAGTGTGTTTCACCACTTCCTGATAAGGCTATCCACCAATTAACTTGACAGATCAAGTATCGAGAATCTGTCAAAAAAGTTGTGAATAGCCTATTAGGCACTTTATCAGAAAGTGGTTAAACAGGCCCTAATAATAATAATTAAACGTACTGACAAAATATCTTCAATCACATTATTCATATTATGTATTGGCTGAAATGTAAAAGTATGTTTATTTGTTATTTCTTTTTTAAGTGCCTATAGTGTATACTCTATACTATATCCCACTACTGGGCAAAGGCCTCCCTCATAGTTATCAATCAGTCTCACCTCCAACACATTCTTGACACAAAAAAAATTAACGGATTTTAAATAAATTTGGCGTAGTGGTAGTTGAGGCTCTAGATATACTAGATAATACATAAGCTACTTTTTATCTCAATTTTAAACTGTTGAAGGTTGAACATAGCGAAATGAATACTTAATATAAATCTACATAATTATTTTACCATATCTAAGTCTTCGCGTTTTTTTTTTATGAAATAAGGGAGCAAACGAGCAAACGGGTCACCTGATGAAAAGCAACTTCCGTCGCCCATGGACACTCGCAGCATCAAAAGAGCTGCAGGTGCGTTGCCGGCCTTTTAAGGGGGAATAGGGTAATAGGGGAGGGTAGGGATGGGAAGGGAAGGGAATAGGGGAGGGAAGGGATTAGGGTAGGGGATTGGGCCTCCGGTAAACTCACTCACTCGGCGAAACACAGCGCAAGCGCTGTTTGACACCGGTTTTCTGTGAGAACGTGGTATTTATCCGGTCGAGCCGGCCCATTCCTGCCGAAGCATGGCTCTTCCACGTATATTTCATACCATCATTAATAGCTAGGTTTTTCCACTTACTACTCTAAGGAGCTTTTGCCGAATTTCGATATTGTAAGACGAAGGATGAAATCTGAGAGATTATATTATAATGAAGGTAGATTATGGTAATTAGGGTCGGCATCGGAGAAGGGTCGGGAGATGAAAAGGTGTTATCAATAATAAACGAATATTTTTGTGAATATCTAATAACCTATTAGCGTTACAAAGAATATTTAGGCTGTTAGGAAATAAAATCAAATCATTTATTTCAGGCATCAGAGGCCCATATAACAAATACCTTAAATTATAAAATACATATTAATTATATAATAAATACCTTAAAACTAACATACACATCTAGGTATATATTTATATAAAAAAAGGGACAGATTGACACAGTGATCTGGATCTGGATCTGGTTGAAATTTGGCATGCAGGTAGATGTTATGACGTAGGCACATGCTAAGAAAGGATTTTGATAAATTCCAACCCCAAGGAGTTCAAATAGTTTTATAAGTTAAGTTTGTATATAATAATACTTCTTAACGCGTGCGAAGCCGCGGGCAATAGTGTACGCTATAAACTCTTTCTTAAGTTTCGTATAAATTTTTCTAAGATTACTTTATCAGTCAGTCTGTCCGTCTATCTGCCTGTCTTTTAAGTTTTTTATAGTGTCTAGAGCGCGTAGCTTTATAGGTTAGTAGAAAAATACGGGAGCCCTAGAACAACCAAGTTTTGTTGATTACAGAACCCTATAACGGAACCCTAACGAGCTGATTTTTGTATATTGATTGGTTAATAGTTATAAAATTTTAAAGTAACATTGTTCTACAAATAGAACAATCCATATTTTAGGACCATCAAGTCAAAGTATGAAATCCTTTCTATTTCTGTTAGCTACCCACTTTCAAAAATTTTCGCAGATAAAAATGTTGTTCTTCTTATCAAATTGAAGATACATACAAAAAATCAGCTTGATAGTAATCAGAACAATTTGTTTTAGGGCTCTCGTACTATAATTATTTTTTAATTAATTCACTTTTCGTTAAAAATCGTACCGATTGTTTACAATGAAAATGTAGCCAAAGCGCTTGTTTTTAAACTAACTATTACTAACAATTGAAAACATCAACATGATTAAAAATTAAGACTACTAACGCACTCAACGGAGATGAATTAACAATAAAAAAATCAATTAACACTTCATTTAATTGAAGTTTAATCATAATGTCCCTGAGTGCGGTCGTTAGCGTAACTACTTAACCAATGAATCAAATTACGAAATCACCTGAGCTTTCAACTTGTTTACTTTAAGTTTTGGTGCAGTGGCGATTCGCTAATATTCTGAAAGTTTGTTGGCTGAACGCCCAACTGCTATAATTCCTGACAACTTGTCAACCGAACATAAATAAGCACTGTTCTAGGTGAAATAACTTTTATTTCATATGAAATTTGATATAAAATGTTTCATATCTAAACTCTTATATGTTTTCTTAATAAGAGCAAATAATGTTCAAGTATTGAACTGTCTTTTGTATTGAGGAGACCCCAGAAACTTTCCGATTTTTATAAAGTCTGAACTCTGAGTAGACTTGGAGAAAATAATTCTTATTGAAACAAAACGTAAACGTGGTTTGTCCGTCGAAAAATATTTCAATTTCATAACTTACCAAGCTTTACTGCGGCGTTATAAACAAGACAGCAGAAACAATACTAAACTTTTATTCATTTTGATGTTTTTTATGGGTCGTAACGAAGGTGAAATGGGGAATTAGAGCGTTAGATCGTTAGTCCACTGCCTCCCTCACCGACACGTCACCGGCAAAAATCCAATAAGATGCCGGTTTTATGACCTAGGACCTAAGCTATAGGTTTCATTTTGCTCTTAGCCACTGCAAAGCAGCGGACGCTAGACCAATGTCGGTAGAAAATGAAACCTGCAGCCTAGATAGCACAGGCATTTCAGAAAGAAGTTCGTTATCGCGCGTTGCGAAAGGTGGTTAGACGGAAAAAATTAAGACCAAAATTTGTAACGACACTTTTTGCTAAACATTGTAAGCCGTGAGGCGTGCGCGTGTTTCTCTGTCTCTCTGTCTCTCTCTCTCTCTCTCTCTTCTCTCTCTCTCTCTTTCTCTCATAGTAATCAAATTCGTTCCATTTTTGCCGGTGACTTGGTGATGGTGACGGTGAACAAACGGCCTTATTATGAAAATTGAATAACGGCACGGACAGGTGGGTGTTATCGCAACAGGTCTATCGATCAGTGGCAGGAAACGGAAGTCAGCTTCCGACGTTGACGGTAGCTTTTTGATTTATACTAACTAGACCTAGCTATAATTCTGATAAAGGAACAATAATATGACATGTGTTCGGCAATATATTTAAATAAGCCGGCTAACCCAACGCCTATTGTTAATCTGGGATATTATTCATTATTATTATTAATCATTTACTGATATGTAGAATTAGTTGAAGTTAGGGTAGGTAGAGTTAGCCCTTGTAAATTCAGAAGCTTGGCTCTACATGAGATCTGATATCTTTGTCAAAGAGCAAACCTTAGGCGATCGTCTCGGCGACATTTTAGATGAAATGTTTTTGGTGGGATGAGGGTTTAAACAGATAGCTAGAGCTGACAATAATCCTTATAACTAAGTAAAGTGCCCACTATAATATTAAATTGCAGCCATCTATTGAAAATAGCCAATGAATTCGTTGCGAGATCGTTCATAAATGTCGCAGATGCCTATTCGTTCTCGTGGCATCGGTAAGTTGTTGTAACTATTTTTGTGTCCTAGTCTTACATATACAGAGGTAGAAGTTATTTACTTACTCTTCCCTATGTATACTGAACGGCATTTCTTGGACACAGAATAAGTAGTGTAAGTTTTACGTTTTACGTACGTGTAATAAAAGAACGAAAAACCAGTGAAATTTTACTCGACTGTGACGATTAATTGAGCAGCCTAGATGGCCAATTTGCTGGCAAATTTTACAAAGTGGCGGAAACATTTAAACATTATATTTCCGTTAAAGTTCACGATCCTGTGATGTTGTTAGCCAGGATCGTGAACTTTGGAAAGAGAGAGGGGAGGCCTTTGCCCAGCAGTGGGACACTGTAGGCTGATAATAATAATAATAATTTACGTTAAAAAAGTGATCACATAAATGGACGTTCCTTTTGCACTGATTTAATTTCTGTGTGTCCGCAAAAATTTATCACAGTTCCAAGTTTAAAATATGGCTTAGGCTGTCCAATTTTAGGGACACTGGACTGTCCGAATGTCCAATAACTCACAACTGTCTGGTCCATACTACACTTGTTATATACCCTATTTTATAAGGGCTCATTCAAATCTCCATTAGAATATTTTACATCTTGATATTCTAATTAAGCAGAAACCCGACCGAGAAACATTAATTCACTCCTTCAGTGGAATTCGAACCCACAACCCCGGACGTCTTTACATCTCCACTGAGCCACAGAGGTCGAAAATCCCGGTTCTTTACGACCGGCGTTTTCAGTGCGGCCGGCCTAATATTTGGGCAGCACGTTGTCTTGGTGATATTGATTATTTAATTTATAAGCCAATAATTTAGAGGCACGACTCCCGCCTCTACGGCGTACTTTACAATCTTTTTAATCTTATTATAACTTTTTTAATTGAGTCCGAGGCACTAGATACCTTTGGTGTAAGTCCTTTTTAACGAAAATCTTTTGCACAATATTAATGTCTTTGCTCTACAGCTTTTTTTCTTAACATGAAACTTTTACTTATTTAAAAAAACGTATTAATTTAAAATTATTAGTCTTTGTTAATACATTTTTTTAACTGATATTGATACAAAGAAAAATAAGTATTCGGAATTACGTACACCTACATGGTACAAGCAACAAGTGAATCCTGCTAATTGTAATCAAAGCAGCAAAGGCAATATTTTGCGAAATCATTATAATTTATTTCCCCTAACGAGGGTAATGTGTAATTTTCCCCAAAAGCCGGGAGCTTCAGGTGGTGCTAACGAGATCGATATACAAACAACTTACCCGCCGTAAAGCGCGCTTGTTAGGCGAAATCGCTTGTGTATGGCAACCCTGACAAATATTATTATGATTTAGGCAAGATGGTAGGAGGTTCAGAGAATAAGTGTCCAAACCATAAAGTTAATATACCTAGCGGAGTAGAGCAACAATCTCGAGCTGTCAAACGAAACCAAAATTGGTTTTCATATGTGTGAAAAATATGTGTACGTTTACACTTACACAAGCATGATTGAACATGAATTCTATGAGATTAAATAGTCAACGTGCGGCACGTGCCGACTGGACATCAATAAAAGAGTGCTGCTGTCATGTATCACACGTCTCTTTTTACCACGCAGTGTTACTGATAGTGACATCTCTCTTGCTCAGGCCTTTGTTTCTCTATTCCGCTAGGTATATTAACTTTATGGTCTAAACACACTAGGCCGAAAATACGCGGTCGAAGTTCGGCATGAACGCCTACAATGCGCTACGCATACAATATAACGCGACGTAATTTCGGCATGGTGTGTCATCGGTAATTTAAAATAAATTGCAGGCGTAATGATGCCGAACTTCAGCCGCGTATTTTCGGCTTAGTGTGTTTAGACGCTAATAATACTTATCAAGAAAGTGATACACTTTATGGTCTAAACACACTAGGCTGAAAATACGCGGTCGAAGTTCGGCATGAACGCCTACAATGCGCTACGCATACAATATAACGCGACGTAATTTCGGCATGGTGTGTCATCGGTAATTTAAAATAAATTGCAGGCGTAATGATGCCGAACTTCAGCCGCGTATTTTCGGCTTAGTGTGTTTAGACGCTAATAATTCTTATCAAGAAAGTGATACATTAGCTATTAAGCTTAGGTATCTTTTTGCGTTTAGAGAAAACATTAAAAGCTAAATGACATGCCAGGATTAACATTATTGTTACGTGCTAGGGTTCGAGGATTTGGAGAGAAAGACCTGGTGACTCTCTTGAAGACTTTATTAACACTGCACTAAACACTAGGTCACAACACTTAGCACTAAGTCCAAACACTAATCACTAGGTCCAATCACTAAGCACTATCACTGTCCTAGGTCGTAGCCAAGTCGCAGGTTTCACTGGTTCACTCACTATTGATCACTTGTGTTCACTCCGAAATCGCCTTGATGATCGCTCGAACCAAACTGACTTGCCGGGTCTGCCTGTGGCTCTTTTTATATGGCGAGACGAATTCCAGAAATTTCCCGATTTCACGTAAACAAGTAAACAACCGTGGGAAATTTCTAGTAGGCTCGGGAATGTGCCACAATAAAACTGCCGTCCTTGCGATAAGTGCAGTAAGTTGAATTTAATTTAGACCTTATGGACTCAGTCATAAGGTCTAAATTCAAACACGCTAACAAATAAAGGGTAAACACGTAAACAAACATTGGACCTTTTTAGAAGGTTCGAGTATGTACTTGCGCACCACGTGTCCGTATACCATGTACCGTAACACTACTCCCCTCTTAGAGATGCTCGTCCCGAGCATCATTGTTACTGCCATGGTATCGCGCCAGACGGTCTATGTGTACCACTTTGAATGTCCCTCTTGGTTGCTTTTGAATCCTGTAAGTCACATCATTCAATCGGGTAACCACTTTGTATGGGCCGTCCCACTTGGTCTGCAACTTTGGAGATTTGCCTTTTCGGCGAGTTGGGTTATGCAGCCACACCAGTGACCCTTCTTCGAAGCCGCTTGTATTCGATTTCCGGTCGTATCTGGTCTTCATGTTCTCACTTGACTGTAACCCATTTTCCCGAACCATGGCGTGTATATAGCGCATCTTTTCCCTTAAATCGCAGACATAATCTGGTACGGTCTTTGGTTCTTCCGGTGATCCTTCTGTCAAAAGGTCTACTGGTACTCGTAGTTCTCTACCGTAATTGACATACGCCGGGGTAGCTTTTATGCTCTCATGCTCGGCGGTACGGTACGACAGAAGGAAGAGTGGTATATACTTGTCCCAGTCCTTTTGTTTGTCATCTACCAATTTCGCCAAATGCCTCTCAAGGGTCTGGTTAAATCTCTCAACCATTCCATCAGACTGTGGATGGTACGCGGTGGTCCTCGTCTTATGCATTCCCAAAATTCTGCACACTTCCTGGAAGACCTGCGATTCGAAATTCCTGCCCTGATCGGAATGGATTTCTAGAGGCACACCAAAGCGAGATATTACTTCTTCGACTAGCTTAGAAGCAACTGTTGTAGCTTCCTGGTTTGGTATGGCGAACACTTCGGGCCATTTGGTGAAGTAATCCATGACAACCATAAAATACTTGTTTCCTGATTCCGTTACAGGAAATGGCCCAGCTACGTCAACTGCGATTCGTTCCCATGGTGCGCCAACGTTATACAAGCGCAGGCTCCCACGGCTCCTTGTCTGTGGTCCCTTCACTGCAGCGCAAGTAGTACATTTGCGGCACCAATCCTGTACATCGTCTCGACAATGCAACCAGTAGAATCGTTCTCGCACTTTTGTTAACGTCCTCTTTACTCCTAGATGACCTCCTGATACGCCATCATGCATTTCACGGAGAACATCCGGTACTCTCGTACTTGGGACAACTATCTGAAGATGGAACTCTCTGCCGTTGGTCTTCTCCCATTTCCGGTAGAGTATTCCGTTTTGAAGTATCAGACTGTCCCATTGCGCCCAGTACGCCTTAGTGACAGCGCCAGTGGGTGCAACCTCACTCCAGATTGGTTTTTCATCACCCCGTTTCTTCCATGTGATGATATGCCGAAGGTCGTCATCTGTTTCTTGAGCCTCCCTCATAGCATCATTCTCCCATGGGCCCAAAGGACTTGTTTTCGTTAACTTTAATGTTACTTCATTAGATTCCTGCTTAACACAATGTTTGCAGTCTTCCGAACACGGCCTTCGCGAAAGTGCGTCGGCATTCCCATGTGCCTTTCCGCTGCGGTGTTCCGTCTTGAAGTCATACTCCTGGAGTTGTTCAATCCATCGAGCTACTTGGCCTTCTGGGTTCTTGAATTGTAGTAGCCACTTCAAGGCTGCGTGATCAGTTCGCAGTAAAAAGTGTCTGCCGATGAGATACTTGCTGAAATGTTGTAGCGTCTTTACGACAGCCAAGAGTTCTCTTCTTGTCACACAGTAGTTTCTCTCTGGCTTAGATAAAGATTTGCTGAAATATGCAATTACAACTTCTCTTTCACCCTGTTTTTGAGATAACACCCCTCCAATGGCCGTGTTGCTTGCGTCCGTGTCGACTATAAACTGACCTTCAGGTTGTGGATACCCCAGGATTGGTGTTTCACACAGATGTTTCTTTAGTTTCTGAAAAGAATCTTCGGAAGTCTCGTCCCAAATAAACTGTCGTTTATCTTCTGTCAGTCGATGTAATGGCTTGGCTATCTCTGAGAATCCCTTAACAAAACGCCTGTAGTAGGAGCATAGGCCGAGAAATGCCCGCACTTCGGTTTTGTTCTTAGGGGTTGGCCAATTTTGGACTGCTTCTAGTTTCTCCGGGTCCGTCTGAATTCCATCACTGGAGATAACATGGCCGAGATAGTTCACCTTACTCCTGAATAAACGACACTTTTTCGGATTCAACTTTAATTTGGCTCCCTCTATTTTGGCGAAAACTCGTTCTAAGTTTCGCAAATGGTCTTCGAAGTCGCGGCCAACAATGATGACGTCGTCCAAGTAGACTAAGCAAGCCTCTCCAACTAAGCCTGCCAGTACCCACTCCATGAGTCGCTCAAATGTGGCAGGTGCGTTGCACAATCCAAAGGGCATGACGTTAAACTGCCATAAACCTTTACCGGTGGAGAAAGCTGTCTTCTCTTTGTCTTTTGGATCAATTTCCACCTGCCAGTATCCAGATTTCAGGTCCAGGGTCGAGAACCATTTCATGCCACTCAAGGTATCCAGAGTGTCGTCAATTCGAGGTAATGGATAACTGTCCTTCTTGGTGACATCATTGAGACGTCTGTAGTCCACACAAAATCTTGTACTGCCATCTTTCTTCTTCACTAATACAACCGGTGAGCACCACGGACTTGCAGACGGTTCAATGATCTTATGCCTTCTCATGTCCTCCAAAAGGCCTTCAACTTCTTTTTCCTTTGCAATGGGTATCCGTCTTGCTCGTTGACGAATTGGGTTCTCGCTTCCGGTATCTATCCTGTGCTGAACCATCGACGTTCTTCCAAGGTCGCCTTCCTGACTGGAGAAGATATTCGCGTGGCGTTGTAAAAACTTCTTAGCTTTCATGCCCTGCGAATAAGTCAGATTACTCTTGCAGTCATCGAGTAGCTCAGTCACTATTCCATAGTTGCTGGTGTTTGCTGAGTCTGAGCCTGTGATCGAATTACACTTTCTCATCCAGACAACTTCCTCGCACTTTCCAATGACATCACCTTTGTTCAAGCAGAACTCGCGATCACCAAGATTCAAAACTCTGACCACAGCGTTACTGCTTCCACTAACAAGGGTTCTTGCCGTCATCAATTTATGCGCTGATGTCTTGGTAGGTGTGTCTTCGATTAACACGCATCTGTTTGACTTCTTCTTTCCAGCTGGCGGTAGTTTCACCAGCACCCGAGCTTCCGCACGTCCAGGTATTATGACTTTCTTTACACATTCAACTTTCCCGCAGGCGCCTCCAAGGATGAAAATTTCTTCTTCGCCACACTTGAACACTCCGTCGGCGACATTAATTCTGCAGTTGTGCTTCTTCATGAAATCCAAACCCAAGATGCAATCATCCATAATCTCAGCCACGATAACGTCATGAGGGTATGAGGATCCCCCTACATTAATCGTAACTGACATTTCTCCCAGGACGGGTATTGGCTGACCGGAGGCAGTAAGCAGCCGACAGTTAATTCTCCTCTTGTGTCTTCTCGCGGCTTTTACCAGATTTGGGTTCACTATCGTTCTAGAGGCTCCTGTATCTAGAGTCATTTTGCAATCCGTCCTGTTAATAGTCCCCTGAATCACAAGACTGTTCCCGCTGCATGCTTGGGAGATAACAGTTATCGGGGCTTCCTCCGTGTCAGCCAGCACTCGCCCCTTAGTCCTGGCTTTTATTCGTTTCCCTGATCCCGGGCAGGGAACGAGGCCCCTTGCTTTTGCAGCTCCTCCATTTGTTCCAGACGTTCCTCGAGCATTTTCATCCTTGCCATTTGGGTCTCTTTCTGCGGGCAGTTAAGCTGAAGATGGCCCCTCTCGCCGCACTTGTAGCACATGGCTCCAGAACTTCTCTTCGTAGGAGCCTTAACCTCCTTGACTTCCTCAGAGACCTCGCGGATCTTATATGTCTGCCGTATGTCACGCCGAACAGCCTCGACCTCTAAAGCATGCGCCAATGCTTCCTTAAGCGAGGTGTGGTGACGTAGCCTCACTGCAGCTCTGACCTCCAGGTCCCTGATTCCGTCGACAAATGCTTGCACAATATTCGTGTCGACCATCTTGGCGTCAGCTCCTGGGTGTGCCTTCTTGACGAGTTTTTCAATTTCCAACGCCCATTGTTGTAGTCCTTCTCCTGGGCGTTGGACTCTGTCACGCAGTTGGGCACGGAACACGTGCTCCAGGTGTCGCTCCCCGTATCTGGATTCAAGTGCCTCCATCAGGTCTTTAAACCCATTTCCTGTATGGGCTTCTAGGACCGACAAAGCTTGCCCTCTGAGCGCAACTGTGAGAGCGGTCAGGCATTGTTCATCATTCCATCCGTTGGCAGAAGCAACCGTCTGGAATTGCTGACGATAAGCGTTCCAAGAAGTAGTACCGTCGTATGGTGGCACTTTAACTCTTGGTCCTTGTACCACTACGGAAGTTCCACTAGACGTCGCGATTCCTGTGGTTTCCACGCGCACTTTCCACCTCTGTAGTTCTGTGAGGCCAGTTTTCACATTTTCCATATCCACTCCTAACCCCGTAACTCGTTCGTCCATTACGTCGACATCTTTTCGAAGCTTAACCACCGTGTCACTGACATCCTTTATAGCTCCAAGCGCTTTTTCTTGGAGGTATTTTTGTTGCTCTTGTGATTCTCGAATCGCTCTGATTTCAGCACCGAGCTTGCGTTCTTGTGACTCTTGCAACGCGCCGAGCTTGCGTTCTTGTAACTCTTGCAAAGCGCCGAGCTTGCGTTCTTGTAACTCTTGCAAAGCGCCGAGCTTGCGATCATGTGACTCTTGTGACTCTTGCAACGCGCTGAGCTTACGGTCTTGTGCCTCTTGCAAAGCACCGAGCTTGCGGTCTTGTGCCTCTTGCAAAGCCTGAATCAACTCAATTATGCTTTCCAATTGAAGAGCCATTTGAGGGGCTGCAGAAGCTACGGGCGAGTCAAGGTGGGTAGAGCCAGTGGTCGTGTCTCGGTGGGCTGGGCCAGTGGGCGTGGCCTGAGTGGGCGGGGCCAGAGTGGGCGTGGCCTGGTAGGCGGAGCCAGTGGGCGTGGCCACGCCTAAAGTGGGCGGAGCCTGGGGGGCGTGGCCTGTGGGAGGGGCGTTACCCAAAGTGGGCGGAGCCTGGTGGGCGTGGTCAGTGGGCGTGTCCCGGTGGGCGGAGCCAGCGGGCGTGGCTTCAGCCAAAATGGGCGGAGCCTGGTGGGCGTGGCCAGTGGGCGGAGCCATGTGGGCGGGGCCAGTGGGTGGGGCCTGTCCCTCAGTGGGCGGAGCTTGGTCCCCAGTGGGTGTGGCCTCCGCAACTCCTCTCTCGGAGTCAATGGCAGCAGCTCGCTGCGCCCTTGTCCTGACACTCCCTTTGAAGTCCTCTCTCGGAGTCAATGGCATCTCCAAATCGCACTTCTGACACCAGTTGTTACGTGCTAGGGTTCGAGGATTTGGAGAGAAAGACCTGGTGACTCTCTTGAAGACTTTATTAACACTGCACTAAACACTAGGTCACAACACTTAGCACTAAGTCCAAACACTAATCACTAGGTCCAATCACTAAGCACTATCACTGTCCTAGGTCGTAGCCAAGTCGCAGGTTTCACTGGTTCACTCACTATTGATCACTTGTGTTCACTCCGAAATCGCCTTGATGATCGCTCGAACCAAACTGACTTGCCGGGTCTGCCTGTGGCTCTTTTTATATGGCGAGACGAATTCCAGAAATTTCCCGATTTCACGTAAACAAGTAAACAACCGTGGGAAATTTCTAGTAGGCTCGGGAATGTGCCACAATAAAACTGCCGTCCTTGCGATAAGTGCAGTAAGTTGAATTTAATTTAGACCTTATGGACTCAGTCATAAGGTCTAAATTCAAACACGCTAACAAATAAAGGGTAAACACGTAAACAAACATTGGACCTTTTTAGAAGGTTCGAGTATGTACTTGCGCACCACGTGTCCGTATACCATGTACCGTAACATTATCATGACATAATTCCTGACCAAATAAAGTAGGTTCAGGACATAAAGTTAATATACCTAGCGGAATGGAGAAATAAAGGCCTGAGCAAGAGAGATGTCACTATCAGTAATACTGCGTGGTAAAAAGAGACGTATGATACATGACAGCAGCACTCTTTTTTGACGTCCAGTCGGCACCGCACGTTGACAATTTAATCTCATAGAAATCATGTTCAATCATGCTTGTGTAAGTGTATACGTACGCATAATATTTTTACACACAGATGAAACCAATTTCGGTTTCGTTTGACAGCTCGAGATTGTTGCTCTATTCCGCTAGGTATATTAACTTTATGGTTTACGATCTGCCTTTGAGTTATTTTCTCTGGTAATACATACTAAACTAAGCTGTAAAACATTATTTTACGTGTAAAGTTCAAATGTACGTTCCGTAAGTCAAACAAAACAGCAAACTCAGTTAAAATGCATACTTAATGGCCGACATTTTACATTTACCGGCTCCGGACCGAATCGCTTTAAATTTGAGAAATGAAATAATATTTTTCACGTGGAACGTTTTAAGATGTCCGCTTCTGTAGTTAATGTGATTTGTAGACGACTTTAAATTTAAAATTTGGTATGTAAATACCATCATATCATGAACTAAAAAAACGCAAGAAGGTTGTTATGTTAATAATGGTTAATCTAATAATGTACAAAATTTCGTAAGTTTTCCGGATGTAATTGGTATATCTTCTATACATATTATAAAACAAAGTCGCTTTTTTCCCTCATGTCCCTTTGTTCCCTTTAATCTTTAAAACTACGCAACGGACTTTGATGATTCTTTCAGTGTTAGATAGCCCATTTATTGAGGAAGGATATAGGCTATATTTGGTCACGCTAAGACTAATAGGAGAATGTGGGGAAAAACGGGAGAAATTATTTGAAAGGGCTTATCTCGCGAGCTACTGGAGCAATTTTTATATTATTTGGCACAGATAAGAAGTAGACCACGTCCTTCAATCATTTTTTCAGTGGATATATATTTTATACCCGTGCGAGGGTCGCTAGTTTAAGAATAAGAATAATCTGTGTGTATCTAATTACTAAAGGTTAACTACCAAACAATAATCAAAACTTAAAAACTATAATAACCTGACTACGCAAATTTAAAAAAAAAATACATATAGAAGGTAGTATCTTTCTGGCACTTTGGAAACGTCAATTGACAAACAAAGACAGCGGACCTTTAGGCTTGCCGCATACCTATAAATAGTTTTTCGTATGCGATTTCCGAATTCGTTTTCCGTATTCCGAATGCATAGTATTATTAGTTTTCCGTATTCCGAAAGCATGGTATCATTAGAACTGCCTCACACGTTATTTTTTCTCCGAACTGAACGAATTCCACACGTACGATACAAGTGCAAGACGGCGCGTTCGCGCGTGAATCAAAAATCAGTCAAGTGCGTGTCGGACTCGCACACGATGGGTTTCGTACCGTTAGAGCGTAAATAGGGAAAAATTGTGTTTTTTGTATGGGAGCCCCCTTAATTATTTATTTTATTTTCATTTTATTATTCAATATTAAAATATTCATAATATAATTGAGGATTTTGTGAAAACTTGAATTCATTATTTTGTTTTTAGTATTTGTTGTTATAGCGGCACCTGAAATACAGTCTGTGAAAAAAATTCAGAAGTCTAGCTATAACAGTTCTTGAGTTACAGACAGACGGACAGACATCGAGGTCTCAGTAACAGGGTCCCGTTTTTACCTCTTGGGTACGGAACCCTAAAAAACTTACCGTGTTTACGCTAGTCTCACGGGATTCCGATACCGAAATAAATCATTAGGTATTATTTGTTCCTTTTGATTTGTCATGATCAATAAAGTATGAAAATTCAAAGAGCCACGAAGCTCTTTTATGCTCTCAAATTGGAGCAGACGGAACGATGAAGTGTAAAATTGTCTCCCGATCCACTGAGACTGATGAAAAAGTGACAATAGTTCCAATTAAATTGAAGACGTGAGTGAATGAAGTGGGTAACTAACATTTTTAACATAAGCTGCTATGTTAAAAATGTTAGTTGCCCTAACTCATTTTCCTTTATAATTTTAACAAACCTACTGCCTACTTCATTATCGGGCTTATATATCTGGTTATACTTATAATCCACATTTTTAGGGTTCCGTAGTCAACAAACCCTTATAGTTTCGGTCTGTCCGTCCGTCTGTCTGTCCGCGGTTTTGCTCAGAGACTATAGAACCTACGGAGCTGTGATTCGGCATGAATGCACATATTATAGATGCCTGGGGGCATGGGGATGATTTTTTTTCGCGCACACCCCATCGTGTGGGGTGTCGTTGGATAGGTTTTTAAAAAATATTACGTTTTTAAAAAGTATTCATACATCATTTTTCGATTTAGGGATCCATTTGTGAAAATATGAAATTTTAAAGTGAAAAAGTTCACGGGAGTAGAAAATATGCTGAATTTGAAAGGAAAACTATCACGGCTAAGAAGACTTCATAAGTTTTTTAGTAATAGTCGATCAACTAAAAAACTGTATTCGGCGAAGTATAATGAACTTTTCGTTCAAATTCCTTTGAATGTAATGATGTTATTAGTAGTGTAAAACACGTTATAAATGTTACAAAAATTATCAAAAAGTAGCGGTACTACCGCGGAAGTCGGAACCCTAAATTGCGCGTGGCCCGACATGCATTTGGCCGGTTTTTTTTTTTATTTCAAATAATTTTCCCGGGTCAAAAGCCTTCATTTATGCAAAAAAATGTCAATTTTCAAATTGCTAGTTACCAACTTCCTCAACTCATGTCTTCAATTCCAACAGACAGTCGAATTTATTGCCTATTGAGGTTAATTAACAAACATTTCACGCCAGTTAAAGTTTGAAGAAATGGTATCCGTTGTTGTGGTGAGGTATTTTAGCTAAAGAAAGCGATGTTTCAATCTGTTAGTATTTAACTTCGAGTTTTGTAGTATTGTGAGCGTTGATTTATATGTACGCTACGCTAGTAACAAGTCAATGATTATTAGCTGTTTAAATTATTGTAGTAAATAAATAAATAAATAAATAAACGTTTATTCAATAAAAATTTGAACAATACACAAAGTACCTACATTTAAAATAAAAAGAAGGAAATACGACCCAATACAAACAATCAAGATTTTTGATAACTAACTGGATAAAACAAAAGTAAGTAAATGTAAATATAAAAAAATACGAAATACGAAATATTTTAGGTATTCGCGTGGTACATTTTCTGCAGGAGTAAAGTTGCAGGCAACACCTCTCTAGTACACAAAATTATCGTGTCCCCGTCGTGGATATTTGTCGCCAAAGTCATCCGAAACGGCTGGGCCGAATTCGATGATTTTTTATGCTTATCGGGAGGGTTTGAAAATGAGCCAACAATTTACTTTACTTTTCGAACGTTTACAAAATAAAGTGATTCGTATTTTATTAATATCTTCGAACCCATACGAAAACTAACGCCGAACCTTACCTAAGGGGCGATTTCACCAAAGAAATGGAACGCGTTCAAAGCACTCTGAACCGTTTCAAAACGTATAAACGCGATTATAACATCGAAATGCATTTCACCAGCATAAACTGAACGCGTTCACAGCAAATCCGAGTTTTATCTTCTGAACGACCAAAGTCCGAAGTTTAAGAGGTTACACCAGGGGCGAGAGAAATTGAAAATAGGTATTTGAAAATGTATTGCTGTCTCACCAATCTCAAGTCTCCCACCGCAGAGCGCGATAGAGACAACACGACAAAAGTTCTAATAAAAGAACAGAAAATCTTCGATTCGTTGTCCGCTGATTCCTTCTCCAAAACTTAACCGATTTAAGTACTTTTTTCATTAAGAATTAAAGCAAGGTTTGAGCTGTGTTCCAATGTTTTATTTTTTTTGTATATTCTAGCCAGTTTTATTTTCTGGGTGTTTGAACACAGAGGAAAATCTGGCCATTTTTTTGGGTTTTTGGACGTTCTTATCTTATTAAATAATAAAATTATGAAAAAAAATAAAACATAGGGACATGCTAATAGTGGAAATAGATATTCTGGAATAAAATCATAACTCTACCGGCATTATCCAGGGAGGAAGGAGGAGGAGGGAAAACGGCGGTGTGAATTCCTCTTAACGTCATAAAACCCGTTCAAGCCCTGTCATGGCGGAACGAAAAACATAGACAAAATAAATGTCAAGATGGCAGTTTTGACACATACGTTTGTTAGTTTATGTATTGTTTCTTGCTATTTTGTAGTTAAATTAACGTGAAAAGGCTTTAAAATGATGAAAACATGTAAAATAATCGCGTGACGTCAGGTAAACTTAGATTTAATAATCGCGATCAAAAGAAGTTTGTGAAATCCAATCGAAACAAAACGAGATTTACGTGGCAGCATGAACGCGTTCAATGGGAACTAAGTTTTATAAAACTAAGTTTTATGTGTATTTGGTGAAATCCCACCTTAGATATCGAAGTTCAAACTCCCGTAAAATTAAATCATTCTTAATTGATTGAACCTGTAATTAGGCTGCTTCATATCATTAATCTGACGTTACGTAGCATGCAAGCACGTCGTTTTCGTGAGCATAAGGCCAAAGCATAAACAAGGTATTTATAATCAAAATTTTAACATTGTTATTTTACATTGAAACTAGATGTTGCTAGTAATTTAACACCCGGCTGTCGCATAACAATTGAAAATCTATTGTGTCTGCTATTCCTACCGGTCGAGATATTAATTTATGTCGCGGATTCATTTAACCGAGATGAATTCTATTGTATGTTATAAATTATAATTTATTGTCGGAACTCTCTCTTTTGTCAAAAAGGCTCTCCATATCAAATTTAAATCCAAATCGGTTCAGTAGTTTAAGCGTGAAGACGTACGTACATACACTTCGCAGTTATAATAATAAACAAAAAAAATCTCTACCTCTTTTCAACTCCAAAAAGATACAGACTAGAAGATTGTGCTAGAAGCGAAATACTCTTAACGTTATTAAAAAGAAACAATTTGAATTAAGAACACTTTTATAGTACGTTATATTATGAGCTGTACTCGCAAGAACGTGTGAATATTTAATAATCTGCTCACGAAATACTAGACAGAAATATGCTGAAGTTCTTAAGAATTATGTACACAGAATGACTAATAGTAGTGTAATGCAGGTAAAGTTTCACAAGTCTGAAACTATATAATACTTGAGACCCTAGCACATGGCGACTTTTTGTAGCGATGCAACCGCGCGTTTGCTAAAAACGATGCATCGCTACGAACGCTCGTCACACGCATTTGCAACGCGCTTCTGTAGCGTTGCTAACGCACTACCAACGCGCGTTCGTATCACTACTGTAGCGATACAAAGACGTGACTGTCAGGGCTCGGGCGACAGCAGGGAGCAATCGCCTTGTGCTAGGGCCCTTAGATTTAATAAGGATAGTGTTCGCGCCCTTAGCGCAAACAACAGTGCGACTGTGTTCGCGGCCTTAGCGGGCCCTGGCGGGGCGCCCGGGGCGCGGCTCGCGGACCCCTTTCACCTCACGCTGCGCGGGCGCAGCTACCTCTCTTCATCGGGCCGACTCGACAGCTAGTCGTTACCAATTGCTTATTAACTTATATAGAAATATCATAATATACACGTCATATACAGTCCGCTTTTCATTAGAAGATACCCACGCTATCAGATAGAATGTGATTTGAACATTCTATCCTTATTAAATCTAAGATACATCTCGTCATTTTGTTTAAATCTATAATTATTTTTAAATATTATTACTGTTTCTGGATTCTGGGACTCACTAATTTTAAAAATAAATGCTGCAGCAATAAAAAAATTATGCATTACATTCGATTCATGGCTTTTCAACTATGAAATGCCTCGATTGTACCAACGAAAATTTAGCCAGGTGTAGGGTCTGTTGCCTCTTTTTAAGAAGTTGGTTCAAGATTAATTTGATGTCGCAAAGAAAATGTGTTGGATAAGCCTCTGCTTAGGTTCTCTATCCTCCCTTTAATTACAGACTGATTTGTAAACTCTTTCCAGATACATTTTCCTGGCGATCTACACGGCGGAGATGATAATAAAGTGCATCGCGAAAGGCTTCATATTAAACAAGTATACGTACCTGCGGAACCCGTGGAACTGGCTGGACTTCGTGGTGATAACGTCGGGCTACGCAACCATAGGCATGGAGGTGGGCAACCTGGCCGGTTTGCGGACGTTTCGGGTGCTGCGCGCGCTGAAAACCGTCTCGATTATGCCAGGTATGTCCGCCATATTTAAAATTAAGACGTTCGTTTTGCTTAAAGTTGAAAATCAGAAATTTGATAGTAATATTATATTGAGCTGATATAATGCTGCTGAATCAACACAAATATCAAAATCAAAATCTAAAAAGAGTAAGAAGAAATATACGTTTGATTCTTTGCTTTTTTAAGTTTGACCCAGTTTTGGAGTCCAAATTACTATTATTGTCAATTTAAAAGTAACTTAGCTTTAATGCAATAAAGTCGTAATTCCTTTCATAAAATTGGACGTTAAGTCCAAATATCTGTGGTCTGTGGACACAGCTTTCTACCCTAAAAGTCGTTACTCAGAATCACCAATTAAAACGACATGAGCGTACCTTCAAAAAATATTTCAAAGAATATAACGGCAATAGCAGCGAATTAAAAGAAAATAAAGGCGGAATGGAAATTTAGGTGCTCGTTCGAAATTGGAAGTCGGAAGTGCGCACGGCATTGTCGTTGTCAGACATATTCGAGTCGGAAGTGGGTGTATGTGCCTTGTGCCTAATTGAATTGATATGTTGGAGTTTTGGTCAAATGTTTTTATCAAACTCCGAATATATCTAGAAATAATAATTAAGGAAATGTGAAAAGATGGCATCAACCGTTTTGATTTTGATTGGAAATTGGCAACAATAATGCCGTTGTTTACTCTGAAATTATAATGAAGGATATATTCACTTACTAAACTGCCAAAATCATAAACCAAGAAGCTTGGTTTCATCATAATCGGTAAGACAGTGTACAACATTCAACCTTTAGTACTTATATTTAAACCTTCAAGTAGAAACGACTATTGTTGTCAAGTTGCAATCACTGTCGATAGCCACTGGCAACACTGCTGGCATCGTGCCAGCTACCTGCAGGAAATGTTGCCTACTTAATTAAATGCTTAACTTGAGTATTTAATAACACCGTGTTGAGTAAATTCTTGTTTTTGATAATAGTAGATTGTAGTAGTACATCAGTTTTAACAACCGCAATACTTATTTCAATTTAATGGTGAGTTTGGCAAATATTGTTTCATGGAGTTTGTTGAAGTCATTAGTGAGCTTAAGTTAAGAAGTAATTTATGGATGTCAACAACGCTAACACTTGACATATTTAAGACTATTAAATTAACATAAGAATAAAACAAGACTATACTATCTATAATATCTAAAATCTTACTGTTTTTCTAATAAGGCGAATAGGAATGAATTAATCTCTCTAAGTGCAGCCGTAAGAAGTTTTACAGAGCTTTTAGAATTAGAGGAAAGAATTTTCAAATCTTAAAACTTAGCTCGTATATTAAACAGCACCCTTAAAATTAAATTAATTTTGACGATAACTTATCTCTCACCACGGATACCCCTCCAGGGGTTGGGTAAATAAAAGTTAGTTACCTCAGTCAAGTTATGACAACCTTGACGGGGCCCTAGGGAGACCTGACACTTGCGGTTTAAAGTGATAAGCCTTGAAAGAGGCCTGTTGGCTTAACAATTCGATTGAGGGTAGTCGGCTTAAATCCTGTTGAGATAAAATTTGTTCCCGAAATTTATGCCTAAAATTAGTTTATCGCTCAGGAACTGTATATTTTTTCGGGATGAAAAATATCTCCAAACCAAACAGATAAATCGGTTCAGTGGTTTAGGCGTGAACAAGTAACAGACAGACAGACATACTTTAGCATTTATAATATTAGTATGGATTAGAGTACTATAAAGTCATTCCCGAAACTTTAATTGCAGAAAAAATAGTTTATGACGCAATTAAGCACCATTAAAACTATCCTATAATTCCCTTTCCGGTAACTAACTTAAATTATTCATACCTAATTCTGTCAAAACCAGTTGAGCGGTTTAAGCCTCAAGATTCAAGAAGTAATATGTTACAGACAAACAGAAATAAAAGGCTCACTATTGACGAGGTTTAAACAAACTAAACCGTAAACTATTATCATAAATGCTATCAGATTCCGTTCAGTCGGTTTCGAGAGGGTCACATCATCCATCCCCAAAATACTAGGATATTATCGACGGTTAAACAACAAACTGAACACAGCAACACAATACTTATCTGGATTAGTCGCTTGCGGTGAGGTATTTGGGGCTCATTTGGTAGTCAATTGATAATAGATTAGCCGCTGAACAGTTCGGTCTGTCTGTCGGTAATATGTGGTAAATTATTTGGCGTCTGTCTTTGCTTAAATTGTAATAGATTAAATTAAGAACACGATATAGGAATCTTCTATTTAAATCTTTGTCGCAACTGGCACATTATATTTTTATATATTATGTATTTCGAATTAACCACTTTAATCAAAAAATTTCGGTAAGAATTTTTTCCGGAATTTCAAATTGAACGTTTAAAAACTTATATTAATATTTCTAGTAAAAGCCAAGACGGCGGGGCTAAAATGGTCGCTTTAGAGAATCACATTATATCATTCATTTTTTTTAAATCGCAAAATGCAAGTCTGCTTGCAATTCATGTCTACAACTCGCCAAGTCTTTAAATGAACATGTCGAGGAACGGAACTAACGCTGCCATCATACAAAAACGTCATTTTTGACAGTTCTCCTTTACGAGCAGCGCCACCGCCCACGTTCATATTTAACCTTGTCGCACTGTAGTAATTCGTACTAATTTGACAGACAGTAATGACAATTCATTTGCTGAATTGATTGAGAGGAATTGCTAAATGTGACCATTTTAGCCCTGCTGATCAAACGAACGCGTTGCGCATACTCTTCTTGCGCTCCTCTTTAGACGTGGGAGAGCCATGCTTCGGAACGAATGGGCCGGCTCGACCGGAGAAATACCACGTTCTCACAGAAAACCGGCGTGAAACAGCGATTGCGCTGTGTTTCGCCGAGTGAGTGAGTTTACCGGGGGCCCAATCCCCTACCCTATTCCCTTCCCTACCCTCCCCTATTCCCTTCCCATCCCATCCTTACCCTCCCCTATTACCCTATTCCCTCTTAAAAGGCCGGCAACGCACCTGCAGCTCTTCTGATGTTGCGAGTGTCCATGGGCGACGAAAGTTGCTTTCCATCAGGTGACCCGTTTGCTCGTTTGCCCCCTTATTTCATAAAAAAACATGTTAATCTTTTTTGTGTGATGTGTATAAATTTACAATCCATAGACTTTAATACGTATTATAAATGTCAAAGTGTGTCTATCTGTTACCTCTTTACGGCCAATCCGCTGAATCGATTTTGCTGAAATTTGGTATGGAGATACTTTAAGTCCCGGGAAAGGACGTAGGATAATTTTTATCCCGAAAAAAATGTGCGGTTCCTGCGCGATAAACAAACAAACAAACGGAGTTGCGGCTGTCATCTAGTTACAAAATAAAACACTTATTAACATAATATAGTACAATATAGGTGACCTTCGACACCATAATGTCAATTATCTCAATATACCTCACATATATAATATATTATCTTAACATAATATAATATATTAGTATGCGGAAGACAGCCGCGGCCCGCCAGGATCAGCTGAGTTCATTGACCCCGTCGATTTTATGGCGTTATAACGTAAAGTAATATTTATATGTTATTGGATCGTATCGTTATGATATACGATATGTAATAGTCCAATAAGCTTAAGGAAAAAAGATGATATTTTAGCTTTATTCAGTATTCCGTGATCGTATAAGTCTGGTTCTATAAACTGAAAAATATAGAAGTTGACGTTAAGTTTGTGTAATAAATGTGGCCAAAAACAAAATATATAATTAAATTTCACATTACAATTATTTTTAGTTATTTCGTTGTTCAAAAATTTCCGTTGATGCTTTACTGTAGGTTCTCTGAGATATTTTATATTTTTACTGATTTGACATTAATTCCATACATTTATTGTCATATGTCGTTAAATTGTCTCTGAATGCGACCGTTATTTACGTAGCGTGTCGTAGCAAACCGCGTAGACGTGCTACGGAGGTGCTGCGGAGGTGCTACGATGATGCTACGCGAGTCTACGCGTCTAATGTATTTTTTTTTTATGAAATAAGGGGGCAAACGAGCAAATGGGTCACCTGATGGAAAGCAACTTCCGTCGCCCATGGACACTCGCAGCGTCAGAAGAGCTGCAGGTGCGTTGCCGGCCTTTTAAGTGGGAAAAGGGTAATAGGGGAGGGTAGGGATGGGAAGGGAATAGGGGAGGGTAGGGAAGGGAATAGGGTAGGGGATTAGGCCTCCGGTAAACTCACTCACTCAGCGAAATACAGCGTAAGCGCTGTTTCACGCCGGTTTTCTGTGAGAACGTGGTATTTCTCCGGTCGAGCCGGCCCATTCGTGCCGAAGCATGGCTCTCCCACGTATAAAAGTATACTCGTATTCGGATTTTGGATTGTTTCTAAAATTGTTAAAGCATCAATGTAGGGAGATATTCAAGTAGGTGTACGTAGAATTTATGATATTGTAATAATGTAGACTACATTTTGCTCGCGACTGTAATATTATTTGTGTTTAATACCCTGTATATCCCTTAGTTTTATATCTCTTAAATGATTTCTAATGTCCACGGATTTGATTGAATTGTGCAAAATGTCTAAATATCAAGTACAAAATAGATATCGCAAAAATTCTCAAACAAATTCCAATTCCTCAGGCCTCAAGACCATCATCAACGCGCTGCTGCACTCCTTCAAACAGCTGGCGGAGGTGATGACGCTGACCATCTTCTGCCTCATGGTGTTCGCGCTGTTCGCGCTGCAGGTGTATATGGGAGAGCTGCGCAACAAGTGCGTGCAGGACCTCCAGCTGCCCCCGGGAGAGAACTTCACCGACGACTTGTGGTCGCAGTGAGTACCCTCGTTCAAGCAGCTAAAAGAAGCAAGCAGCAAAAAGTACAGCTGAAAAGTATTTTGTCTCATCACTATATTGTTGATAGTTATGATGTACATCTAATGCGTAAAGCTGATTCTCCTTATAGGGAATTTAATAAAACCACGAATTAGAAAAACTATGGTGCATCGGAGCGTTCAATAAGTTGAGTGTCACTTCGCGTGCGACTTGCGTGCGGCTTTAGTTGCGACTAGGTTGCGACTGTGTGCGACTGGGTCCCGGCCCGCAGGGAGTCGGGCTAAGGGCCTGAACCTTTTCCTGTGGGAACGCTCTTTCAGCACCTAATCTTTATTTATCGAAAGTATACAAATCACAAAGTGTTAGCAGTATTTTAAAACCAATACAAAGAGCTTATTATTAAACTTAAGTATAGACCATACATTCAGCAGCCAACACTGTTTCTTACACAGAACTAATTCTAATAAATTATCATAACTTATGGCCTATGGTGTAGTGCGTCGCCTACACTCCTGATTGTGAAATGTGTGGAAAGCCAGAAGATGTGAAACACGTTTTGATGGAATGTGTCCGATATATTCATAAAAGAAATGAGATATTTAATTCAAATGAATATGGGTATCTTTAATGTTATAAGTAAGTTTTAAGTTGATAAGATGGCATTGACATAGCCACTATGTGTGCTAAAATCCCTAAATAAAAAGAGATTAAAAAAAATCACTATCAAACACTTCTGTCAGAAACTCTTTTTTCTTGTTAAAAATGTAAACGAGTATGAGGAGGATTATACTCGAACTGGCAGCGTCACTAAAATGAAATTCTAAACTTTCCTTCACTTGCTTAGTATCTGAAAATTAAGATCCCTGTCAACTTTTTTTACGCCGAAATGTCCCACCATATATTTCAACAACTGCATCTCCTGTGTCTCCAGGATAAACAGTGGTAACCGACGAAAAACCCTTTGATATGACCCCAACCCATTTATTAAGATTTATGATAAGCTTACTTTAACTTTAGTAATATTCCAACTTAAGCTGCACTGTTTTGTAATTAATTGTCTCCATGCGCCAGAGGTTGCTTGGAAGAAATCGCTTCATAGCGATAAAGCCGCCTTTGTGCTCATGCTGAGTTCTTGTAACTTCTTTATTATGTTTGTACATTTTGAGCACAATAAAGCATATTCATTCATTCATTCAACCCAAGGCCACGTTAAATATCTCATCTCTCCTTCCAGATGGATCAAAGACCCGTCCCATTGGATGGTGAACGAGGAGGAGATCCCCATCATCTGCGGCAACCTGACGGGGGCCCGGCACTGTCCTGCGCGGTACACCTGCCTCTGCGTGGGCCCCAACCCCAACCACGGGTACACCAACTTCGACAACTTCCTCTGGTCCATGCTGACCACCTTCCAACTCATCACCCTGGACTATTGGGAGAATGTGTATAATATGGTGAGTTTCAGCCTTTAGACTTAGGTTACGCAGCCAGTCTGGCATCAGTTCAGTCCATCAGTCTGATCCAGACTAACGGAAGAATAATCGTGTAGCCGTTTGATTGACAGATTGATCATTTTTTATTATGTACTTTCCGCGAGAGCAATGCGATAGCAATTATTGCGCGATAATTGCTCCAAAATCGCAATTTCGTATCACGTTATTCACGTATCAGCCAAAACAATACGATTGCTATCGATCACTATACAGTATACATGGACACCATTGTTTGTGACATTCATGACACCCAGCAATCTCTCGCGCGATTATTGCTAGTGGATTGTTGATCGCTACTTTTACGTGATAAGGTAGCCGGTCATCATTCTGGCGTCAGTCTCAGACTGATGGACTAAACTGATGCCAGACTGACCGTGTAATAAACGAGTAATTCTCTTGAAATCACGATTAGTATTGACTTGCCAAAACTCGACCAAATTATGGAGATTTGCCATCTGCCACGGTTTCATTTTTTTTTGTTTAAAAAAATTATTTTAAACTATTATTATGAGTGTGCAAGGGATTTCAAATAGTTTATTGATTCAGAGTTTAATGTCACTACAGTTTAATTAATTGGTAGTCAGCTTGTTTTGTTGTTATTTAATACTAAGGCTTATGATTTTATGCATTTAAATTGCGTCATCTTCAAGCACATAGAATTAAATTAATCCTAAATGATAAAATACCTGTATAGATTGATCCATAGACAAAATAATTTGCCTCCAAAATAAATTCTAACATAACATACCAACGTAAACTAACAAAGGAATCTTGTTACTCACATTAATCAGTATAAGAGGTTTTAAAAACAGAATATTCGAAGAAATCCTATATGCTCAGAATCCTAATCACGAATCCAATATAAGAAAAGGTATTTATGTTGGTAGACGTGTTTTTATTATAAATTGCTTAATTTTATTCCTGCTTATATAAGCTTCCTTTTCTCTGGATTTAATGAAAGTCTATTTACAGCTACAGAAATTTACTTTCAAACTAGGCTAATTTAAATTTGGTTTCTTGTAATTAAGGTATCAAAAAGTTAAAGCTTAAGTTATTTGTTAGCAGCTGTTGGAATCTATTCAGAATAATAATTAACAATTTCTAATTCCTCAATTATTATCAGGCACAGTGATAAAAGAAACATAAGGAATATTACATGTCTATAACATTTAATATTAAACTTTAGTATACTGTGATTTGGCAAAAAGTGATTTATCCTAAGAGGGAAACCATAGCACTTACGCCTAAATTTTGTAGATCGGCGTCCCTCAACTAAATATAATATGTAGGTAGGTCTTCAAAATTGCCGATAGGAATGGAGTTATATAGGATCCTACACCATCTGACCCTTGTAATGCAAATCAAAATGGGTTTCCTCATATTCCTTACAATATAACTTTGAAACTCCCACCCTTATTAGTATACAGTCCCTCTGAAATGCAGCCTTTTCACGAGAATCGTAATTACTAATTACCTGCTTGTTGTTTTGGGGTTTCTGTTTGTAAGTCGTATACTTTAAATGCAATTTCAAGAAGTCTGATATGTACTAAAGCCATTTTGTCCGTTTGCGTTCATTTTCTGTAAACTAATTCAAATAAAATGCCACTTTATGATATAGGCTATAGGTTCCATTATTCTTCTGACATGGGTCTAGCCACCCATGCCTCCTCTGCTTTGTGACGTAGAGGAAAATAATCTCGTTCTTTGTGTTTCGTATATAATATGTAAAATTTTATGAAACGAATTGTTACCAATTTTAATATATTTTATTCATCCATCAAACTGTAATGTCCTATATATAACAACAAAGATGTTTAGCTCTATAAAGTCATTTGAGTCCATTACGTCAGTAGTTCAAATTCAAACTAAATTAGACTATAAGTGATGGTGGGCTCCTAAATTAATTACGAAAGGACTAGGGTAGTAGGATAATGAGGAGCACTTAGTTGTGGAATTTTGTCACGAAGGTTTACTATAGCTTGCAATGATAAATGGATGGACTGGGGTTACATAAAGAGTAGTTTTTGAAAGAAATACGAGATAAATTTGATTATTTTATGCAACGTTAATGCATCTTAGTTTTTTGTTAGAGTTCAGTCTGTTTCTTATCAAACTACCTCTACAAAACGTTATGTATTTTCATAAAATGATTAAAAAGCGTTGAACGCGTTCAGTTGGTAAAGTAAAAATTCTGCCGTTTAAGGTTTGTTTCTTGTAAATAAGACAGGTATTTTGCTGTTTGATAGGAAACGGACCGAGTCTAAGGAAATAAATTAAATATTAATCAAGAACGAGTCGAGACACGGCTCATAAAGGGTTCCATAGTTATTGAGAACTTAAATTGTTACAAGCGTGAAATCATAAGGGTTCCTTGTAGTTACTACGGAATCTTAAAAAACGATACTACATGAGTAATTAGTTAAAATATTATAGGACTTAAGTCCATAAGGGCGGATTCGACCAAACTGGAGTAAAATTTTAATCGGGTATAACTGTCTCTAAGAGTAAGCTGGTTTTGCGTTTTTCCAACTTCTAATCCAAGAATGAGGTAAATATTTACACGGGCTATTTTGGTGGAGTAAATATTAAACTGAGAATAGTTGCACAACAACAGTATATATCAACAGGGTTCAACTGTCACGGTCGGTGTCATTGTGAACTATAATTGACATTTTATTTCATACTCTTTGAGTAACTTGGTAAAATACAAACGATAATACCCTAGAGTAAATTAAAGGAGTAAAATTATTCCCATGATAGTTATACTCGTGTAACTTCAAGTTTGGTCGAATCGGGCTAAATCTCATTTCTTTCAAAATAGATTTAAAACAGAACATTTGCTTTGTTAAATCATCTCTAAGAAGCGTCTTCATCTTTGTTTTCACACAGCAAATTTTCAAGAAAACTGCATTCTTAGAAAATATTTTTCATATTCTCCGTTTAATTATCTGAGATAAGTAAAAAAACGAACAAAAGCACAATCGAATCTTACAACAATGCACGCGATTTACGAGACAAAAGTTGGTCATAATAAAAGCTATATTTTAAAAAGTGAACAAAACGTTTAATAGAAAGAATTCATGCCGCCCGTTGAGAAAAGACATTACACATAAGTACAACGATAAAAGTATTAAAGTATTAAAGTCTCGAAAATTAGGTGGAGTTTTGCGGGAAGTTTGAGTTTAAAGTATCTTTACGTGGAACTGACATACCATTGTGGATTAAGATCCCTGCTCACTGTGTGATATCAATGATTGCAACAATGAGAAGCTGTTTGTATTGAAAATCTGTTTGGTAGTTGAAGTATGAGAAATAACAAATAGATACTATAATATTAATATGTACACTCAAACTTTCGCATATTTTGTTATCTATATACTTAATATTTAAAATGGATTTTCAATTGTGTTAGTAATACTAAAACCAGAAAACGGCTGAACAGATTGGGCTAATTTTAGTCTTAAAACATTCGTAGAAGTCCAGGGAAGGTTTTAAAGTGACACGAAGTTCACCGGGACAGCTAGTCTTCTTCTTATATATAAAAATGGATTTTCAAATGTGTTAGACGCGCTAAGACTCGAAAACAGCTGAACGGATTGGGCTGATTTTAGTCTTAAAATATTCGCAGAAGTCCAGGGAAGGTTTTAAAGTGACACGAAGTTCACCGGGACAGCTAGTAAGTAATAAAAACATAATAATTGTTATAAACCAGAAGACGCACATAACTCCGTTGCCCAAAAATTCGTTTATCATAGAAACTGTATATGTTCCATGATAAATAATATCTTTTTGTCCTTTCCGGAGACCCAAACCTTTCAGCAAAATCGGCTCAATTCAATTCAATTCGTTTATTTGCTATAAAGTAGTAAATACAATAGGTGGTAACGATCATTTTCTTAAGAACTAACACCTTAGCGTTTAATTGGGGTGAAGAAGTAATAGACAGACAGACAGACACACTTTCGCATTAATAACATACTCATAAGTATGGATGATTCTTTGATTAACAATATATATGTTACATATTGTTATGTTTAAACATTAAATATTTATCAAAAGTTGGTTATTAATATTCATTTTTAAAAATAAATTACACAATTAAAATATGAAAATGGTCCTTGATTAATTACTGGACTCGAAACTGTCATGACATCTCGTCGGTTTTAAATTAAAAATAATGATTATGAAGTACAAGTGAGTCGTTATAGCGACCCATTTTATTCTTATTTGATGTGGCAGAATGAATTCATTAATTTAAATTTTAAACATAAGAATGACAAACTATCTACGTTTTCAAAATGGCAGGGGAGATTTTCGAAATTCAAAAATGATATTTTTTTAAGAAGGCAAAACTATAGAAACTAGCCAGTGTAGCCGGTAACTAATTCATCTGCGAAAAAAAAATGTTTTCGAAAAAAACGAAGGTAGTCATAATATTATTTACACGTTTTCGTCTTAAATGCTGTACATTTATTGTACTGCTAGACTTAAATAGTCTTTATGAGATTAGAAATCATTAAAAGTGGAACAAAGAATTTTTCGTACATGCCCATTCCCATGCTTAAGTAATTATATAATCGGCCAAGTGCGAGTCGGACTCGCGCACGAAGGGTTCCGTACCATTATTAGGCTAAAAATTGTGTTTTTTGTATGAGAGCCCCCGTTATTTTTTTTATTTTATTTATTTATTTATTTTATTTTAATATTATTACTTATTAAATATTAAAGTACATATATAACCAAGGACTTTGAGAAAAATTCAAGTACCTACCTGTTGCCATTATTGATTACGAGCAAAAAAGGCCAAAAAATCACGTTTGTTGTATGGGAGCCCCCCTTAAATATTAATTTTATTTTGTTTTTAGTATTTGTTGTTATAGCGGCAATAGATATAGATATTCTGTGAAAATTTCAACTCTCTAGCTATTACCGTTCTTGAGTTACAGCCTGGAGACAGACAGACGGACAGACAGACGGACAGACAGACGGACAGGCAGACGGACAGACAGACGGACAGACAGACGGACAGACATCGAAGTCTCAATAATAGGGTCCGTTTTTACCCTTTGGGTACGGAACCCTAATAAAAAAGGGTAGTTCCTTGAGAGCTGTTAAAAATTTGACAACTACGAATAAACTACCCTCAGTTTTGTCAACTCTTTATGGCCAAGACCTATGACGTGTCATAGCGTTTTCGGTATCTAGAACTGCCCTGGGGCAGGGGAGGCCGAATGGATACGAAAACAGCCGAAGTATAAATTACTACGTAAACGACATATTACTAGTACTAAGTGTAAGTGCACTAAGTTCGTGGATCACCGGTTTTTTTCGGCTAATTTCGTATCCGTTCGGCCTATCCTGCTTCGGGACAGTTCTAGATGCCGAAAAAAAAAGTCCATACTAATATTATAAATGCAAAAGCGTGCCTGTCTGTCTGTCTGTTACCTCTTCACGCTCAAACCGCTGAACCGACTTTGCTGAAATTTGGCATGGAGATACTTTGAGTCCCGGGTAAGGACATAGGATAGTTTTCATCCCGGAAAAATGTACGGTTCCCGCGCGATAAACGACTTTTGGCGCAACGGAGTTGCGGGTATCATCTAGTAATTAATATAATTGATTGTTTGTCTGCAGGTGCTGTCATCATGTGGGCCGATGTCGGTGTCATTCTTCACAGTGGTGGTGTTCTTTGGGTCCTTCTACCTCATCAACCTGATGCTGGCCGTAGTCGCTCTCAGCTACGAAGAGGAGTCGCAGATCACACAGGAGGTAAGATAAATCCCCGATTGATTGTAATCCAATGTTAATATGGCTCCGATAAAGTCCGGATGCCACGAAATGAAATAACGGTTTAGAAACTCCTATGCAAGAAAACTATGTAAAAACAATACTCTAAGGACCTGTTTCTCCACTTCCTGGTAAGTGCCGTATAGGCTATCCATCACTTAACTTGAAAGATAGAGTATGGAGAATCTGTCAAAAAAGTTGTGGATAGTCTATCCGGCACTTCATCTGGAAGTGGTGAAACGGGCCCTAAATCTATTTTTATGCATCCTTGACGCAGTGTTTACAGTCCTATTAAATTTTATGAGAATTTACTCTTTATTTTGATAGGAAACGGACTGAAACAAAGTAGGAACAAAGCATTAACGTAGCAATTAAATAACAGAACTGGAGTATTATAGTTCTACATAGGCATAAGACATCGTGCTGCACCTCGCACCGTAGACCAACCCTTATATAAAAAAAATATAAGGTTCTTTTTAAATATCAACAGTATAAAAAAAAATCTAACGAAATCCATCCCACAGGAACGCAAGAAGGACCTAAACGAGCACCGCGACGATTCCACCTTCAGCTTCGACCCCACCTCTCTGGCAGTGCGCACACTCGCTAGAGACTCCAAGAAGAGGATAGACGCTCGGAAGGGCCTGCTGCTGGCGTCATACTCGCGGAAACGAACGAGGCGACGCAAACGGGGGAAGAGCACTATACATCATGGAACAGCTGTTAATGTGCCGACAGATAAGTGAGTTTCTGTTTTGCTAGCGTATAGCGGCTGACTTTTTTTATAAAATAAGGGGGCAAACGAGCAAACGGGTCACCTGATGGAAAGCAACTACCGTCGCCCATGGACACTCGCAACATTAGAACAGCTGCAGGTGTGTCGCTGGCCTTTTAAGAGTGAATACGCTCTTTTCTTGAAGGTTTGCAGGTCGTATTGGTCCGGGAATACTGCTGGTGACCGTTCGTTCGTTATCTATACTAATAATTATAAATGAAACTAGCTGTCCCGGTGAACTTCGTGTCACTTTAAAACCTTCCCTGGACTTCTACGAATGTTTTAAGACTAAAATTAGCCCAATCCGTTCAGCCGTTTTCGAGTTTTAGGGTTACTAACACAATTGAAAATCCATTTTTATATATATAGATGTGTCTGTCAGTTTATGCACCATACCGATTTTGATGATTTTTTCCCTGAATTTAGTAGTTTCTCCCGCGATATACGAATTTTCTCTAGTCTACGTTGTCAAGTCTAGCACAACCACACTTTCGCATTTATATTATTTTCACAAATTTAAAAGTAGTCATAAATTGTGTATACCTTTGTATGATTCTCGTTATTATATTGTCCAGTAGGACATAATAATTATCACGAGCATATTAGAGAGAGAATATTTTAGAATCTAAAATAAAATTTAAACAAGAAAGTATTACTAGTACTATCAAAATTTCAGATAGTAACAAGTATTTATTACTTCCTAAGATAGTAATAAATAATAACACCTGGGTGAATTTCAACAAATGACCTTTTTTTTATCATATCGGTGAACTTTTTTATTTATACATATTTTATATACTTTTCAGGTTTTATGTATTCTTTAGGATACAAAATGTTCCCAAATTTAATATCATTAACGTATCATTTAAGACTAAGGAGAAAATTCAGTTTGAATTCTGGTTTCCACCGATATGATAAACCGGCACCGATTTTTATTTCTGTGCACCGATATGATAAGCTTAACCACCGAAATGACATACTAATCCAGCGATGTGATAATATTATTTTTATAATATTATATTTATGTATTTATTTTGATCAAGAACAGGGTGCTTAAAATAAAATTAAAATATTTTTAAAATGTTTTACAATGTTTGAGTGGATTTCAACAACTTGAATTTTTATATAATTTTGGTGGAAATTTTTGTTTCCACCAAAGTTGGAGATTAGGTGTTTACGGGAAACTGGTACGACAACCACCACCTAGACGAGTTAGCTTATGACAGAATGAGGTGAATGGCGTATTATTTATGCTTCAAGAATCAATGGTATTTTGTAAAAATAATGTTTTACACACCCTCTTACCCACCAAAATTTACCCACCAAAATTTGAATTTGCAAGAAAAATAATAATTTAAAAAAATCGCGCATTAAAGCTATAGCACATTAACTTAACTATAAACAAACCAAAACTCTACCGATATTCAAAATAACAACATGATATTATTGCCACAAGTAGGATAATTTGAGTACACCAAAATTGCATAAAATCGAGGGTTTTGTGATAAAACGGTTTTCTTTCATTTCTGGCTGGAAACTGGTACGATCCAGCCCACAGCCACCTCCTAAACGGGTTAGCGTGTGGCTGAATGTAGCATGGTAAGAATAAATGGCGTATTTTTTATGCTTAAGAGATCAATGGTATTTTTTAGAAACAACGTTTAATTTTTTGGAAAATAATAATTATTAAAAAAATAATAATAAAGATAGGCCCAAATTATAAGCGTTATGTTTTACTTTTAAAATCAAAAATGAAAACGATATCTTCAAAAAATATAGCTTTCAGCCTTGCCGCGCAAAAAAGCGGTTTGGGAAATCCAGTCATTTGATGTAGGGATATAGAATAAATAAAATAATAAAATTTATCATCGTTGCCTTTATTAAAATGAACTAGATCACATCTAGTTCATTTTAATAAAGGAAAATAAAGTAAAAACTTTAAATGGCCCATACATCCTTACATCCATTCATTTTTACCATCATGCGCATTTGTAATTTCTTTGTATACTTAACGAAATGCCACTAGATCAACCCATATGATAAAACAATTCACCGATATGGTAAAATTATCAACCGATATGATAAAGCAATCCACCGATGTGACAAAACTGTGCGTTGGTCATGATTCCAAACACCGATGTTAGATTTAAGACACCGTTTCGTTTTTTCTTATAATTTCGGTGTAAATTATCATATCGGTGGTTAAAATGACCACCGATTACACCGATATGAGAGCAGCGACGTGAGAAAAAACGCACTTTTCAGGAAATTTTAAAAAATGCATTATATCTAAGATAAATTTGGTTACAGATAATAAAGCTTAATCACTTAATACATTCATTAGAACCAAACAACAATTTTAAAACTATTAATTACATTTAAAAAATTCAATCGCCGATATTATAAAATAATTGCCCGAGAACATTTTAATGGCATACCTACTTATATTGTTGGCACGAATATGCAGCGGTTTGACGAAAAATATGTCTTGACTGCATGGAAGCACACACTAAGGAGTAAATTAAAATTGGGGTGGGGAGACTGTCCGACTCGTCGATGAAAAGTAATGCTCAAATTTCTTTTATCCAGCGATATGAGGAAAATTCTCAGGACAAGTACATTTGTGCCTCTAAGTAACTGTAATCGTTAATTATGTAATAAAATATGGTATACAATAATAGATTAACTAATATTGTACGAAATAATATAAGTTATACCCTTAAATTATTCATATTTTCTAGTACGTAAGCGTTTTTGTTTGTAAAAAAAGTAGAGGGACAGCACCGATTTGATAAAAATAGATCTTCAAGTTATTTATTTCTACCCTTGTAATAGTCCTAGGCATATTATATTTTTGCCACAATCCTATAGCTACCCATTGAATAGTAAAACAAATAATTTACAACAATATTCCCTTTTTTTAATAGTAATTTCAACGAAGACAAAAAAAAAGCCGTTTGGGAAATTCACCCACCTGTGTTTTTCTAAAATGAAGATTCATTTTGCGTGGAAGCTAACCTACATAATGGTATAATTATAGTTTGTGTTGATAAATTGCTGACTGTGGTAATTTTATCCAATGCGTCAAATGCCCTCATGGCAGTGAAAACCGCAGAAACGTGCACAAATAATTATTCCTAAGCTTCATGCACAATATAGATATTATGTATCGCATTATAATACAGTATCTGCCGGTGGACAACGGCCCTACACCCTAATCTGACGTGGGAGGAGAAATACCACGGACTCACAGAAAACCGGCGTGAAACAGCGTTTGCGCTGTGTTTCGCCGGGTGAGTGAGTTTACCGGAGGCCCAATCCCTTACCCTTTTCCCTTACCTACCCTCTCCCTTACCTTACCCTCTCCTATTTCCTTCCCTACCCTCCCCTATTCCCTATTACCTTATTCCCTCTTAAAAGGCCGGCAACGCACCTGCAGCTCTTCTGATGCTGCTAGTGTCCATGGGCGACGGAAGTTGCTTTCCATCAGGTGACCCGTTTGCTCGTTTGCCCCCTTATTTCATAAAAATAAAAATAAAACACCCTTCTTCGAAAGTCGCAAAATGAAATTACGTTTTTTCGATCAATATTTCGCTGACATCTTGTGAAACAAGATTATGGGAGTGATTGAAAGAAGCAAATGTCGGGGACCTAAGTAGTTTGGTTGCGTTACGACAAACCCAGCGGACAGATCACAATTAACATTGAATTGTAATATTCGACCAAATAACGTTGGTCTGTCAATTGCATAGGAATTAACTTCCTCGATGGTACAATAGTCAAAATCATTAAACGTATAATTAAACGACGAAAATGGGGTTCAATTTTGACGTGCCTGTGTTTGTTATATAATTTTAAAGACCAATTTTGATATTGTTCACTTTCTTTCATTCCATTCGCAAGTCGCTCACTGTTTGACTATTTAGGGGTTACATAATACAATTATTAATTTTAGAATACGAAATAACCTAACAAAAAATATTTGAATCCAATTCATACGTCTCACATGAAAAAAACTATTTCTGCGTCCAGATTTAGGTACATTTATGTAACACGCGAAGGTCACCTAAAACAACGGGCAATATAATAAGTATACTATCTGAATATTTGAAGCCATCTGGGCTATTCATTAAACTTTGAACAAGTCGTAGTACTAAAACTAACTCGCCCTTTAAACCGTTTTTAACCCGTTATTGTTTAACCTTTAAACAATAACGAGTTAAACGTATTTAATAGCGGGTTATAAATACCCAAGTTGGAAAGTTTTCGGCAATATTTGAAGTTTAAACGTAATACCGCCCGCATTGCACCAAACCCATGGGCATTTTTTATTCACAGCGGCGTTATTTGCAATTTTCATACATTGTTTAACATTGAATGTGCTTTTACACGGGCCTTCCGAGTATGACTAAGACTTTTATAATTAACTAGCTGAGCTGGCAATGTTGTTTCGCCATAGTATATGAGCATACACGTTTAAATACTCTTCACTTCAAGAGGAATCTCTTTTAAAAAATCATAAGTTCCTTTCAAGTAAGTAAGGAACTTTATGTATAAAATATTTTCTCGCTTAAAATTTAATTCAACAAATTTTTTTTTTTTATGAAATAAGGGGGCAAACGAGCAAACGGGTCACCTGATGGAAAGCATCTTCCGTCGCCCATGGACACTCGCAGGATCAGAAGAGCTGCAGGTGCGTTGCCGGCCTTTTAAGAGGGAATAGGGTAATAGGGGAGGGGAGGGATGGGAGGGGAAGGGAATAAGGGAGGGTAAGGAAGGGAAGGGTTGGGGATTGGGCCTCCGGTAAACTCACTCACTCGGCGAAACACAGCGCAAGCGCTGTTTCACGCCGGTTTTCTGTGAGAACGTGGTATTTCTACGGTCGAGCCGGCCCATTCGTGCCGAAGCACGGCTCTTTCACGTATAAAATGTAAATGGAAGTACTACTTCAGTTGTATTAATATTTGAAGGTTTTCAATTATTATTTACACCCCATATATTGGCTAAAACTAAAATCACCGGAACTAGTGTACTAGTAGCTCGGAATTACAAAATATGTTTCAGAGTTGGAACAGAATTCAATATCGGATAAACATTGAGACCGCAACGTCAAATGTTGAGCTAAATTATTGTGGCCACAACGTGTATTAGTCTTGAGCTGTATGTTTGACTATCCAAATTGAATCTGCATCTACGTATTACAATGTTATATATTATTATTATGAATGTATTTCAGTCTATTTGTCTAAGGGAAGAAGATACTTTGAGTCCCAGGAAAGGACAGTTTTTATCCTGGATTAATGGATAGTTCTCATGTCATAAACGAGTTTTTGTGTTTTAGTTACATCAAGTCAAGAAATAAAATTATTGATCTACTAGCTGTCCCGGCAAACGTTGCTTTGCCATACTCGTAATATAAAGTATTTCGCTCATATTATTAATTTATTGAAGTGACTAAATAAGTATGTCGCCATGGCAATGTCGATCGCTATCCCGTCACACAAACAATAGTCACCGTCAGTCTCCAGTTGCAATAATTTACTATTATTTATTCAACAAAATGCACTTATCAATATATAAAGTACCCAGTAGCCGATTATCAGACCTACTGAATAGGCATATAAAATTTGGTAAAATCAGTAAAGCTGTTTCGGAGGAGTTCGCTGCCTAACATTGTGACACGAGAATTTTATATATAAGATAATAATCAGCGAACAATTATAAACCGACTTCCAAGGTAAGAAAAATATGCTATAGCTGCAATAGAAAATATACACAATTTGTGACAGAAACCTAGCTATCGTATATACAGCTTGGAGACTGACAGACAGACGGACAGTTATCTTAGTAATAGGATCCCATTTTTACCCTTTGAGTACCCTAAAAAATAATATTCCTATAGCAATTAAAACTAAACTTTATTCCCTACACAAGAAGACACACTGAATTGACTTGTCGCGCTATTGAGCTGCGTTTCTAAATAGTGTTACTTTGCAATATAAACTGACCCTAACTGCTAACTACCTCAAGGTTCTACTGTAACTACAAAACTCCTTGAACCCGCGTCTTCGCTTGTTAAACCTAGGGGAAGTTCTAGTCTTAGCATTAATTAAGGAAATACCGTGTAAAATGGAGTTTAGAGCAGCCGCGACAGCTAGAAATTAATGCACCGAGTTCCTGAATACGATGAAATATAACGCTCAGCTGCAGGTGCAAAAACAAAATGGCTGAATAGTTTGAAGTTTTCATCCATCATATCTAAATTTAAAATATGTAACACTTTTTGTTTTTGTGCAACTAATTATATTATCATTATATTGATTGAAATATTGATTCAAAAAGGAACTATAAATGCTACCTCTAGCCAAAAAATATCAAGGTTTCTAAAGTGATATCTCGTAAAGTAAATCATCATTACACCTGTGCGAAAACAGGACTTAACTTTGTCACATAACTGACAAAGATATCGAACCTTGAATAGTCTGAATCTTTATAAGTAAGGATAGATCTACGAATAATAAAGATAGATTGAATCATCAAAAGCGTTGGCCAAACAAAATATCGGCGATAAATCCCACACACTCTCGCTGTCGGTGCCAAAATCTATCGAACTCGTGTCAAATTGCACTCATTGACTGACACCGCCAAATTGGCTTAACTATGACTGTGCTGAGTGCTGACTATTTTTTTGCATAAAAAAGTTCAGTTTATTTCCTCCATAGTCATATTTTATGCAATAATCTTTTAATCATTGACGAAAATTAGTATGGAGGTCAGTTCCGAGAAAGTACATAACATCTATACATCTATACATATAAATAAAATTGGAGTGTCTGTTTGTAATATTACAGATAGACGGTACATACACCAAAATAATAATTTTTAGAATTTTTGTCTGTCTGTATGTCTGTCTGTTTGTTCCCGCTAATCTCCGAAATGGCTGGACCGATTTAAACGGGACTTTTATTGGCAGATAGCTGATGTAACAAGGAGTAACTTAGGCAACTTTTTAACCGACTTCCAAAAAGGAGTAGGATATTTTTTCTTTTTTTATGTTTTACCTATGTATTTTACTACGCCTTTTGTGGACCGATTTTCAAAATTATTCTGTTGTTGTATAAGATATGGTCCAAATTAGATACCATGTTCATAAAAATAGTGATCTGATGATGTAATCCATGAGAAATCGAGGGGACTCCTTGAAATTTATATGGAAACATAGCGTGATTTGAATTTTTTGAGAAGGACTTCAAGCATACACTACCAAAAAATAGGAATTTGCACTGAAGTATACCCTGGTTCTTTTTGAATTTGAATACTTATAGACTGATATAATATGTTCTGGAATTTCGGTGTTGTTTCAACAACTAAAAGCATATTACCTAATATGATGTATCAATTATATTATTCATCATCATCATCACTATAATTATGACATGCATCGTCACATTATGACCTTATTAACGGTATTTCTCATAGTCTTTTACTTCAGAACGCGTGCCTTTATTATTATTCCTCCGTTTGTTGACTGATTTTTAAAATTCTTTTGTTAAATTGTTGCTGTATGGGGTATAACCTGAATTTGGTACCATGCTTACGAAAGTGGTGATCTGATTGAAACTCCTGAGTCCAGGATCTTTTTTGGGACACACATAGACACCTCAACTATGTCTTTGATCAATCTTCATATTTTTTTAGTCGGTACCAGCTAAGTTCAGCGGCATTGTATAGCGAGCGTTTTTTTTGTAGATCTAGAAAAGGGGAATATTTCCTCCCTATATTATTTTGTTATGTCACATCTCATAGGGCATTAGGCAGCGTTTTCGTCAAAAGATGGCTTAATTTTTTCCAACACCTCTGACAAATGTTAATATTTTTTACTAAAATGCACATAGAAATTTGACAAATTATAAGCCTGAACCTCCCGAGGAATCATTATGTCGACTTTTTTTTTATGAAATAAGGGGGCAAACGAGCAAACGGGTCACCTGATGGAAAGCAACTTCCGTCGCAATGGACACTCGCAGCATCAGAAGAGCTGCAGGTGCGTTGCCGGCCTTTTGAGAGGGAATAGGGTAATAGGAGAGGGTAGGGATGGGAAGGGAAGGGAATAGGGGAGGATAGGGAAGGGAATTGGGCCTCCGGTAAACTCACTCGCTCGGCGAAACACAGCGCAAGCGCTGTTTCACGCCGGTTTTCTGTGAGAACGTGGTATTTCTCCGGTCGAGCCGACCCATTCGTGCCAATGTAAAAGTGAAATTGTGAAAAGTGCATAAAAATCCGTGAATAAAGGCATTGATTGTATGGAAGCTTCCTTCAAATATTTACGTTACTTTCTTTATAATGAAGTTTTAGTGGCAACTGGCAATAGAAAAACGTAGTTTATGAAAATGCCAACTATCTAGCTAGCGCGGTTCTTGAGATACAGCCTAGAGACGGACATACAGACAGGCTGCTGCTGTCTTTGTAATAGAGTAGAAAATTTTCTGTCTTTGTTATCCAACTTATCACATTTTGTTGACGCGGACGAAGTCGCGGGTAACAGCTAGTAATATATAAAGTACGTAATAATAATATAACTAGAATATGTTTTATGTAGTTAACCGACTTCCAAAAAGGAGGAGCTTATATGTTCGTCTGTAAGTATATTTTTTTTGTATGTTCAACCATAACTTCGCCGTTTGTGGACCGATTTTCATGATTCTTTTGTTGTTGTATAGGGTTGAATCAGAATTTGGTACCAGTACTCAATTTTCGTTCTATGTCAAGTATCTCAGTTCTGGGCTGGTACCGACTTCAAACGAATAAAAATTGAGTACAGAATTCGTTGAGATAATTTAGTCGAATTTTGAAAAAGGCACTAATGAAGAATAATAATTATTTCATACTTTTTAGGTCATTTTATAAGAATATTGTTTCTTCATTGGAAGTCGGGTTCAAATTTTTGTTAAAAAATAATTTATCCATACTAACTTATAAATGCAGTATGTCTGCATGTCGGTCTATCTGCTTGTCTGTCTGTCTGTTACCTCTTCACGCCCAAACTGCTGAACCGATTTAGCTGAAGGGTATAGAGATACTTTGAGTCCCGGGAAAGGAAATAGAATATTTTTTATCTCGAAAAAATGTACGGTTCCCGTGAGACAAATGAATTTTGGCGCAACGGAGTTGCGGGCATCATCATCGCGAAGCTGATTAAAATCACAATTCAATTAGCAATACCTGAAGGCTTTCATTATGGAGTCAGTCGTTAGCACCGAAAACCCCAGAGATTAATATCTAACGATCTATAGATCCTTAACCCAATTCCGAGATTAAATCTAATTATTCATAGTGTAAATTACTATATTAAATTCGCGACTTCGTTAAGGAAATCCGGGAAGCCGCACATTTTGCGGATATTGAAAGTAGCCCATGGTAAATCATTATCCTAACTGTTGTGCCTATTTGTAAGTTTAGTTAAGTTTTTTGGTCACTCTTAAAACCCATATTATTAAACAAAACAATCAACAGGACACGCGTGGACGCAGTACCGAGTGCACGTGTGCATTGTTGCTCGCGTTAAAACCGGTTAGCTATACGATTGCGTTCGGTTCGTTGTTTTGATAGCTAATAAACTTTGTGTGTGATCGAGCGCAGTGTTTTTTCACAATGCGCTTATCTTATCTACTGGACTATAATCATGAATGGAAATAACAAGATGTTTTTTTTTTAATGAAAGAAGGGGGCAAACGAGCAAACGGGTCACCTGGTGGAAAGCAACTTCCGTCGCCCATGGACACTCGCAGCATCAGAAGAGCTGCAGGTGCGTTGCCGGCCTTTTAAGAGGGAATAGGGTAATAGGGGAGGGTAGGGATGGGAAGGGAAGGGAATAGGGGAGGGTAGGGAAGGGAATAGGGTAGGGGATTGGGCCTCCGGTAAACTCACTCACTCGGTGAAACACAGCGCAAGCGCTGTTTCACGCCGATTTTCTGTGAGAACGTGGTATTTCTCCGGTTGAACCGGCCCATTCGTGCCGAAGCATGGCTCTCCCACGTATAAAAGATAAGTGAGGAACACGATTTAAATGAAATTATGAGCCAATGTGACGAGTTGATAAGGAGTAATGAGTGTTTGTCGGTGGTGGAAAATAATGGAGATAATAGTATAAATAGATTGGAATGTGATACGATTATGAGTTGTGAAACTGAGGAGACAAGGTCAAATCTTTGAAAAGAAATAGACTTTTAGATGTAGAAGAGTTATGGACGACAGTTGGAAGAAAGGGTAAAAGGTTTGCGAGATCGACTAATGCAGATGATTTTACTAGAATACCAGATGAGTTCGTAGAAGTATGTTTGTCATCATCGGAGAGGATGCCTAAACAATTTATGTTGGCGAAAAAGTTGAAAGAAGCTGGAATAAACGATATATCCAGGGTTAAATACGTCAATCCTTTTAAGGTTTTGATTTTGTTCAAAAATGATTATAGTGCCGAAAAGCTTGTGACCTGGAAAAGTTTCAATGAAAATGGCCTAAAATGTCAGCGGTCGTTGGATTTATGTCCGTCATTTGGCGTTATTAACGGGATTGATGCACAATTAACAACTGAAGAAATATTAGAGGGATTGGACTGTGAAATGATGATATTAGGTATTAAAAGACTGAAGCGCAAGAATACTTTAGATGGGCACTGGGAAGACAGTGAGTCAGTGCGAGTTTGTTTCAAAGGAACTTCTACACCAAAGTATATATATGTTTTTGACATTCGTACTGAAGTTCATACTTACGTACCTTCAGTAACGCAATGCTCGCGATGTTGGCGTTACGGTCATTTAATAAAGTTATGTTCGTCAACTAAAATTATTTGCCCAAAATGTGGAGATGACCATGCGAATTGTGATACCACACGATTTAAGTGCAACAACTGTGGAGGCACTGGCACTGTCCAAATTTTGTCCTGTATATAAAAAGGAGAAACAGATTCGAGATATCATGGCGGAACAAAATTGTTCTTACAGACAGGCGTACATGACATTCTCGGCGAATTATCAGATGTCTCACTCGCAACCTTCGCCTATTATTGAGTCTGAAAGCAGCCATAAGGTAACTACAGCAGCTGAGGTATATAATATAGAAGCCGTAGAGGACCAAGAAAGTAATAACGAAATAGAGTCAATAGAAGATGATAGACAGACGTATGCAAGCGTCACGAAAAGGAATAAAAAGAAAATAAAAGTTAAAAGGCAACAAAAACATGAAGAAATGATAGTAGAAGAAAGTCTTGACCTAGAACGTTTGGAGGAAGAGAACGAAGAGGAAAGAAAAAAAAAGAAGGAGAAAAGAAGTAATGAGGGTGAAGGCTGGTGGAAGCATTTATTTTTTATTGTGAGTAGAATTTAAGTATCTTATGTTGTAATTTTATAGTTGTTTCATAGGGGTGGCATCGTCAGTCACCGACAAAACCCCTTTAATAAATAGATTTAAAAAAAAAACAATACGGAAGAATTTCGTTTATTTTTACTGAATGAAAACGTACAATGTCCTTGCGACATTCACGGAACTGCGGACAAAAACTTATATTACACACATAAATCACAAATTGGCGTATTTCAAATTAAAATGCCCCGTAAATGTTACACCTTCCGAACAAACGGAAAACAAAGTTGATACGTAAATACGCTTTGGGGAGTTCGTACTTTATATACAAAAGCGAAATTGTAGGGATTTCAACGAGCTCATAATATGTGGATAATTTATTTTGCCCTGAAGTAATTATTATATAGCTGTGTGTTCTAGCTAAAATTTACTACCAGTTTGGACTTTGTCCAAAATATTCTAGTACCTATGTTGATTTCACATTTTAATGGAAAGAGCCGATGCGTTTTTAATGAGCCATTCAAAACTGAACTTTATTTACTATACCAGAAGATACACATCAAATTGACAGACTTGCCAGGTAATGCCTGTTGTATGTGAACTGACCATTATGTTAAAAATGTGTAGTTATTAAGACTATTTACAAAAGCTACGGATATATAGGAATAAAGCTATGGATAAAACATTTTTTTTGTTTATCAATGTATCCTGCCTGCAGTTATGTTGCAGTCGGATAGCATAATACACTGTATTAAACAGGGTTCAATTAAACCTTTTCGCCAACTTTTGATATATTGATCCTTGTTAAAAATAAAAATACACGTATTTTTTCTTTTTTAATCACTCAGTACTAAAATGTTGAGAAATAGCTTCCGAAAGTTATCAAAAAAAAAAAACACTACAATTAATGGACACTACAAATCGCCCGCGCCTACTAATATATTATATTCTGTGCCCGCGCATGACATGCCACCGCGCGCGCGCCTCCGCCCACGTCACCCCCGCTCAAACCCACCGCCGCGAGTGACCGTTCAGCAACGATTTTAAATGGGATAAAATATGTCATTAAAAAAATAACACCCATTTTTTTTGGTGTTATTTCATAATAAGGTTGAAGAACACTGCTGTAGGGTACTGTCATAACATGTCCCAAATAAAAAAAAATTATCACATGTATGTGGTGTTTCAGACAGGAGAGTCGGTCGCGGTCGCGGTCGGTGACGCCTAGCGGGTCGCCGCCTCCCCTTCCCGCGCCGCCCGCGGCGCCGCCCCCCGCACACACCCTGCATCCTGATAACGCTTTGGGTAAGTACAGACTGTATGATGATAGGAGTAGAATTGAGTAATATCATTTAAGATGGAAAAATTAAGAAAGAAGCCAAACGAGCGTAATTTGTGAGTTGTGAGTCGCAAAATTTCGGTCGCGTAAATATCTTTTCATACAAATCATGACTCACAAAATTAGGCTCGTGTGAATCAAACAGGACTTTTGTATGAAACTGAATGCAGCAGTAATTGTTAAAGTCGAGGCTACAAATTTACAGCGATAAATATATAATTCCAGGTCGTGGCGCGCTCAGCGTGGCGGGTCGGCAGTTGAGCGACCACAGCAACAACCGTGAGTCGTCGCTCGACGACTCCGGCGTCGTCGACGACCACGACGAGGAGCACACGTCCGACGACCAAGCGCCGCACCCCCATCGCCGGTTACTGCCGCCACAGCCGCATCCGACCACGCTGGCGCTTAAACCGGTGAGTCTTCGACGAGTTACGTTTACGACGAGGAGCACACGTCCGACGACCAAGCGCCACACCCTTATCGTCGGTTACTGCCGCCCCAGCCGCATCCGACCACGTTGGCGCTCACACCGGTGAGTCTTCGACGAGTTACGTTTACGACGAGGGGCACACGTCCGACGACTAGACGCCCACCCCCATCGCCGATTACTGCCTACTAGTCTGACGTTAAAGACACTGGAAGCACAAGATGAAAACGGAAATGACAACGACAAAAAAAATAAAGCCCTTGAGCCAAGCTACATAATATGAGGCAAATGTCGTCTTTATTTTAGTGAACGCTTTAATTTCATTTATTTTGATCGGCGAGTCTTGGCTAATGTCAAGGAGTAATAGTTTTCGTAATATTCTTAAATTGACACTACCCTTCCATTGACAAAATATATAAATACCATGCCTGTTTATCACATCAGAAACATAACCTAACAAGACCTACCGCAAACTAACGTTGAAAATATTATAATTTCAGGAACCAAAAAAGCCAGAAATAACCGAGAAGCCCAATCCAAAAACAGAAATAAAAGCTGAGAAGTCGAAAAAGAATGACAAGGGCATGCAAGAGAAGTATCCACTTAATCCGGACTATCTCAATCAGATCGTGGTGCTAGGTAAAACATTTGATTACATTTGATTATATTTTGAGCAATCGACTGTAATGTTATCAAAGAACACTTCATTATTTTTTTAAATATTGTGATCAAAAATTAAAAATCGCATAAGTACAAAAAATTCAAAACTTATTTCTTTGTATAAATAGGAGTTTTGTGGCGATTATTATTCTCTGTTTCAATGAATACAATTTAATTTTTGATCAGATTCAATATTACAAATTTGAAAGCAATTCAACACCACATTGGCACGACTTTAGACTCTCGCAGGCTGTAGAAATTATGTATGAAATAAAGAAAGAATAATTTATGTACGTAATAAATTATGAAATCATGTTTTCTACTTGTGATGTATTAAAAAAATTATAAGCTGATGTAATCTAAGTATGACTTCCACTTAAAACATAATAATTTTGAATAAAGTATAGACCTGTTCTGAGCTTTGATAAATTAATATCTTTAATTCGTTTAACCTGACTAAAGGTATACAGTATTCAATAGTAAATTCAAGTTTTATAAAGTATTGATGAAATTTATATTTTATCTGTATTTTAAATTGGAACGATCAGTCTATAGTTTGCGCGAGTCTTAACACTTCAGCACGATATCAAATGCAATAATTTTAAACGAATGCTTTGCAGAACAACTTTTTATAATGCATTCTAATTAAAAACAATATTTTCAATTGAGTTTTTGCAAAGAAGTGCATGGCACAAACATAAAAATGTATCTAATTTGTTTTAGCTTTACTCTCGTATTTAAAAATATTGTATAATTAGCTTTTAATGTACAACACTACGTTACCCCCACCGATTTCTTCACTTCTGATGTACAGAATGCACAATGCAATTTTTGTTTACCGTATCTCTGTATTTATTTGTCTATGCCAGCTTTAGTAGCTAGTATATGTTCGTGATACTCTAAGTATATAACAGTCTACGTATAATGCGAAGCTACTAAAGTTGTATTTTTAGGTTACGTGGAGACAATTTTCTCTGCTAATTAACTCTCCTTCCTCTTCTAAGTTTTAATAGTGTAATGAGAGCTAGTTTAGTGGCTGACACTGTAGCTCCACCAGGTGATAACACTCGCTTCTACCCTCATTAATATCGTCAGGGGCGGACTGGCCATACAAGCGACAAGACCTCCCTCCGCCGGAACCGACGAAAATTAATGAGCTCAGTATATTGGCAGCCACGCACAAAGCTCATTTGGGCGATTTTGAGCAAAATTGCACTTATTTCACAGGTCAGTACACACCGACGACGCTTCCGCCCCCAGTCCACCCCTGTTCCTCACGGGAAGACTGCAGGGTAACGGTTGAATCGCATTCCAGTTGGGACCAGCTACCAGGAGGACAGAACCCCCAGATTTAAACGCTCTAGCCGGCCCCTAGACGAGCAATTTTATTGTCAATACCACGTGTTGCGTAATATTATTAACCGACTAGGGTTGATTATTATCAACCATAGGCGAGCATCGCGCGCCTTCAATCTAATTGTCAAATTAACTATTCAATAAAATTGAAGCGTGAGATTTACAATAAAATTGCTCATCTAAGGGCCTGCTAACAGTTGTGCTCAGAGAGTGATACCTTGACTGACTTGAATTTAATGAAGATTTTGATACTTCATACTATGTCAACGCTTCATTAAATTAAAGTTAAGTGATCATTAAATGAATCTAAGTACCGAAAGTAATATGTAAACAAGTTTAAAATAAGCGGCTGTGTGCTACCAAGAGTCATAAGTCCATATGACTATTATGGAAAAATTTAAAGATTTTTCTTGTCCTCCTGATTGCTATTCTTTTGGTTTTGCACTATAAAAACATTTTCATTGTGCCATTGATATGTTACAACATATCTATGGTCGTAATCACTGTTTATACCACTAATCAAACCAAAACTTCAATGCGATTCAACATCAAATTCAATTTCTATTTTCAAATCAATTGGTATTTCCTGCGTTTTTCTCAGTCCTTTCCGCTTCGCATGTTTTTCACTTCTAACTTTGCAACGCTTCGTTTGATATGCTTCTGCTTCGCGCGTGTTTGATGGTTTGGTCATCAAAGTTGATTGATTGATTAACGTTGACCGCAGATGAGCTGGTGGACAGGAACTGTGAGTGCTGCGTTACCTGTTGCATCGACTACGAAGGCTGGCTGCAGTTTCAGAACGGACTTTATGGGATAGTCAAGGATCCGTTGTTCGAATTGTTCATAACGACGTGCATAGTTCTTAATACTCTGTTCCTCGCGCTAGAACACCACGGTATGAGTGAGAACGTGAGACAAGCTTTGGATATAGGAAATAAGGTGGGTAATATTTACAATTTCTTTTTTATGAAATAATGGGGCAAACGAGCAAACGGGTCACCCTGATGGAAAGCAACTTCCGTCGCCCATGGACACTCGCAGTATCAGAAGAGCTGCAGGTGCGTTGCCGGCCTTTTAAGAGGGAATAGGGTAATAGGGGAGGGTAGGGATGGGAAGGGAAGGGAATAGGGGAGGGTAGGGAAGGGAATAGGGTAGGGGATTGGGCCTCCGGTAAACTCACTCACTCGGCGAAACACAGCGCAAGCGCTGTTTCACGCCGGTTTTCTGTGAGAACGTGGTATTTCTCCGGTCGAGCCGGCCCATTCGTGCCGAAGCATGGCTCTCCCACGTATAATAATATAATAATAAACCATAATAAGGAACCATAATCTTATCTTATATCTTTAAACGAGCAATTCTTGTATATATATATATATATATATATATATATATATATATATATATATATATATATATATATATATATATATATATATAACTAGCTGTTGCCCGCGACTTCGTCCGCGTGGACTTTAGTTTATAGCGCGCGGTGTCAACAAAATTTGTGTCAAATTTAAAAACTTTTTAAAACCCTAGTAAGTGGTACCCCTCTTAGGGCCGCGCTACACCTACACTACACCTATCGGTACAGTAGTTTTGGCGTGAAAGCGAGACAGACAGACAGACAGACAGACTGACAGAGATACTTTCGCATTTATAATTGTAGTATGGAATTAGTATGGATTGGAATCTCGGAATCGGCTCCAACGATTTTCATAAAATTTACTATACAGGATGTAACAAAAATAATTGATAATACTTTAGGGTATGTACGTGTTCCTTGTAGAGAGTTCACTGTGAAAGTAGCAGCGCTGAAAGACGAAAAATTTTTTTCACTTTTGTATGGACAAGGGCGCGAGCGTCACGAGTTTCCCCATACAAAAGTGAAAAAAAAATTTGGTCTTTCAGCGCTGCTACTTTCACAGTGAACTCTCTACAAGGAACACGTACACACCCTAAAGTATTATCACTTATTTTTGTTACACCCTGTATAGGGGGTTTCGGGGGCGATAAATCGATCTAGCTATATATATATATATATATATATATATATATATATATATATATATATATATATATATATATATATATATATATATATATATATATATATATATATATATATATATATATATATATATATATATATATATATATATATATATATATATATATATATATATATATATATATATATATATATATATATATATATATATATATATATATATATAATTGGAATCTCGGAATCGGCTCCAACGATTTTCATGAAATTTAGTATATAGGGGGTTTCGGGGGCGATAAAGCTAGGAATAATTTTTAGAAAATGTCATTTTATTCGTGTTTTATCGAATACCGAGCAATGCTTGGTCAAATAGCTAGTAATAAATAATATCATGTCACTGCTTTGACTCTGATCTTTCTAACTGCTGCAAAATTCATGAAGAAGCTCATCATAAATAACTAAGCTAGGCTGCTTCGGTTTCTTAGACTACTCAAAATTGCAGGCTCTCTATTAGATTTAAACGCTTTATATAGGACAAATCATATTTACTTTTTTTAAATGAAATAAGAGGGCAAACGAGCAAACGGGTCACCTGATGGAAAGCAACTTCCGTCGCCCATGGACACTCGCAGCATCAGAAGAGCTGCAGGTGCGTTTGCCGGCCTTTTGAGAGGGAATAGGGTAATAGGGGAGAGTAGGGATGGGTAGGGGAAAGTAGGGTAGGGGATTGGGCCTCCGGTAAACTCACTCACGCCGGTTTTCTGTGAGAACGTGGTATTTCTCCGGTCGAGCCGGCCCATTCGTGCCGAAGCATGGCTCTCCCACGTATAAACTTACTTAGCCGTACCTGAGATAAATCCATTAGCCTTGTAGAATAAATGTTGTTTTCGTAATATGCTTCATCTACCATTTCAATTTTCAGGTTTTCACATCAATATTTACGTTGGAATGTATAATGAAAGTGATGGCAATGAGTAAGGATTTTTTTGCGTGCGGCTGGAACATTTTTGATCTGATCATAGTCTCTGCGAGTCTTCTTGACCTTATATTTGAGTTGGTCGATGGTCTATCGGTGTTGAGAGGCCTACGATTGGTGAGTTCTGCTATTTATTGATTATTAACTTAACTTTTTATTTAAATAACAATTAAAATAAATATTGAATTATTAAATTTCAGTGTGTATTTTTTATATTGATAAATAGTTTCTTGTCTGTCTGTGCCTGTACTCACATGTGTACTGTGTATTATGATCGTAGAATTTGGGAGATAGTAAAACGTAATTAACTATTAAAATTGTTATTTCCAAGCTGTAATCTCTCTTATTGTATGATCTGTAACAATAGCGTCTATTACGTAGAATGTGATATTATTGTTGCAAACTAAATTTATAGCTTCAAATATAAATTTTGGCAATTAAACTTTTATAGATTTAATTAATTGTCCTTTACACCAGTTTCAGTTTGTAAAAGCTAGCTTTCTTTAATTAATACCTATTCAGTTGTGTTTATAATACAGTTTAGAAATAAAGGAATATAACCTAAGTTAGTAACAACACTTAACAATAGATTAATCAGGTGGTTACCAGGGGACATCTGAACCAGTTTGGGCTGCCAAATATTTGTTGAAATATCATGCCTTATCATTTTTGCACAAACAAAAAACAGAAGAGATTTAATACGATATTAATTAACAATTAATTTCAAACCAGACTAGCACATGTGGACCTTATAAACTACATCTTCTGATTTAGATATCGTAAAAACAATCCTCCAAATTCAAACTTTTCTTAACCGATCTTTTTACTTAATAGACGCTATATATCTCGCACTTTTCATATACTCTTTCACGGTTCCAGCTGCGAGTGTTAAAGTTAGCTCAATCGTGGACGACAATGAAGGTGCTACTCAGTATTATCATATCGACCATCGGCGCGCTGGGTAACTTGACATTCGTGTTAGTTATAGTTATATACATATTCGCTGTTATTGGCATGCAATTGTTTTCCAAGTCGTACACGCCCGAGAAGTTCGATCCGGACCCCATACCCAGGTAATTATGAAAATTATACGAGCGAAGTTGGCCGAGGTTAGCCAAAAAGTGTTTCGAAGCTAGCTCGCTTCGCCGCGCTTAGAGAGCTTACCGACGAACGGCACTTGTCGACGGCATGCGTCGACGGCAGTCGACAAGGGTAAAAAAATCAATGAAAAAAAAATCTAGCGACTGCCGTCAACGCGTGCCGTGGACAAGTGACGTTCGTCTTTGAGAAGCCTTAGTTCGGAAAGAAGCCTTCGCTCGCTTCGGTTTGTCAAACGTTGTTACTTCGGCCTACTTCGTAAGTAAAGTGGAGATATTTAATGAGGCAATACTGACATTTTGCCACAAATGTTACAATAACGATTAATCTTTTAAACTGCACGTTAAAATGTCACTATTTGCCTGCGCAAAGTATTACAACTTAATTTAAAAATATTATTATTAAAATATAAACTAGATTTATTAATCTGACTTTAAACTTTTGATCTTAAAATAATAGTACAATATAAAATAAAATGACGAAGAAGATCATATTTATATTCATTCATAAAATGTAACTTTAATCGCTGACAATAAAATATCAAACATTTCAAATTCTTTCTTGCCTGTGACAGATTTTCTAGAGAATATATTTTACTTCTTTTCAGATGGAACTTCAATGATTTTTTTCATTCATTTATGATGATATTTCGAATACTCTGTGGAGAGTGGATAGAGCCTCTCTGGGACTGTATGAGAGCGGAGCAGGCGAGCGGGGCTGAGAGTTGTTTCTTTATTTTTTTACCCGCACTAGTGATGGGAAACTTCATGGTCCTCAACCTCTTTCTTGCCTTGTTACTCAATAGTTTTAATAGTGAAGAGCTTAAGAATAGGAAAGAGGTAAGACTTTACAACTGCTATTTTTTAATGACATATAATAAAAACGTAAGAATTCTTGAATAAAATAGAAAGGAATCACAAAAAATTCTTGGAAAAAAATGTGTTTCACACAACGTCTTAAATACGATTACAAATGACTTTTCAGGAAGTGGGCGAAGATTCCAAACTAGCAAAGAGCTTCGATAGAATACGTTCAATAGTTCGTAAGAAAGGGTTTCTAATATCGAAGAGCAAAGAGACTGAGAAGAAGACGAAACTAGAGGAGCTAGTGAACGAATTCATGATACAGCATCGAGCTATGAAGGAGGCTAATAAGGCAGCCGAACCCACCTTCACCACGCCCATACAGGAGACAGTGATGTTCCCTCACGATAATATATACAGTCATAGCTATCAGGAGGCTTTGAACAGGTAAGAAATAATGATTTAAAAGGAGATTACTCGCGCTTCATGCAACTTTGGGCCTAAAGCTTTGGCTGAAAAAAAATCAAGACTCAATAGTAAGTATAATTATTATGTTTTACAATGAGCATTTAAATACTTATGTTTTGAAACCATTATTAACTAATAAATTGAGTAAACATGGAAATCGATTACATAAGTTGTTTATTGTAAAAATTAAGTTATATCTAAAACTATTCCCCGTATAGGCTATAGGAAATTAATGATTAACAGTCATTTAATTGTTCATAATATTATACTCGTATTTGAGTGTGAAATTCTAATGCAATTAAATAATTATTTTAAAATACCCAAAGCTGAAATTAAAACGTCCATTTATTTCCGTAGGCCGATATCCGTAGGTTCGGACTTCGCGTACCCTCCTATGTACCACGGTACTTTCAACCACGGCAGCCAGGAGACACTGAAAGATGTGAGGGACCTCGCTATAGAACATAAGATAACTAGCATAAGGGAGGATTCGAAGGAGAACCTGGATGAAACATCCTCGACCGAGCAGGTGGTTGCCCAGAGGTTGCTCAACCAGATGTCTTCGGGGTACCATACGCAACCTTCGGATTCTAGAGGTAAGAATTGAATGTAGTAAAGACTTTTGGTAGGACAAATTCAGAATGAATTTTCAAAATGGCTTAATAGGCAAAATATTGGATATATAATATTAAATATATATGTCGTAGGATTATTTGATAAATCGAATTATCGCGAAAACTCTAGGGATTTCGCACAAACACGGATAATTAGATAATGCTGTTTATATTTTTCAATTAAAAAAAAAAGTTAGGTTTTTTGAGAAAACGCGAATTGCCTTATTACCTTTTGTCAGTAAGGTTGAAAAATGTAATCACCATTGTCTAACTTTCCGTGTTTTCGCGAAGTCCCTAAAATTTTTGCGATAATTCGATTTATCAAATCATCCTACGACATATATACTCGGTTCCAATAAATCTAAAACTGCAGCATTAGATTTTCCTCTGATTTCTTTACCTATATTTTACCTATATTATTATGATTGTATGTTATACCAAATTCAATACTAACCTCTGAATGATTTTATTAATTAATTTGGTGTCAATCACTCAGCAATGATCCGGAAAACATAGGCTACAAAAAATTGGTATCTCTTTTAATTGTAGACGAGAATGAGCATTACGAAATGGCGCAGCTATCGAGTCGGACGACGCCCGAGAAACACAAGTATGATACCACGAAGATGATGTCCAAAGAGAGACTGCCAAGGCCGGGGGAAGAGGACATGAAGCACCCCTGGCAGACCCTGGTGTCTTATGTGGATGAGCTGACAGTGGGAGGAAGGAAGAACTCCAAGGGCCAGTATACAGATGCGATGGGAAAGTTCCCAGGGTTCGGGAAGAGGAAGGAACCAAAAGTGCCTCAAGATTGTTTTCCTAAGCAGTGTTATAAAAGGTAAGACAATATCAGTTTTTCGTCAGCTGTTGGTCGGATCAAATAAATGGTATTGTCGGAAAAAATATGGTTACCAACTTTCAGCAATAACTTCAAGCTTTTGTCAAGCTAAGTTACTTTTGAATTACCTCAAGTTGTTATAAAATGATATAATTTATGCCAAATTATACTTTTACGGCCATTCCCAATATTTGTTCTATATCTGGTTTTGCCCTACTAGAGATAGTAATAGCTCACAATTGACATAAAATATATGTCTCTAATGTCTAATGTGAGCTATTCCTATCTCTAGTAGGGCCAAACCAGAGATAGAATAATAAAAGAGATAGAATAGTAAATGTCTTTTCAAACGTATCAGAAAAAGTCAGCATAGACTCGCTAAAGCTTAAAAAAAGAAAGAAAATCAAAGTGAGAACAGAAAGCTATATATTTACTTTTATTCTTCTTCTTCTTCTTCTTAGTTCATTCCCACTTTACGTAGGATCGGCTCTCCTAGTCCATTTGCGCCAAGAAATTCTATCTTGGGTTGTCGATTTAGGCAATTTATTTACAGCTATAAGTGCTGTGGTCAGATTTATTTACTTTCATTAATTGATCTTGTTTCAGATGTTTCTGTTGGGACGCATGCATCCGAACGAAGCTCGGTCAGCGATGGATGTTCATCCGTACCTTCATCCTTCGTTACGTCGACACTCCCGCTTTCGAGTGGTTCGTCCTCGTCCTCATCTTCGCTTCCAGCATCACCCTCTGCTTCGAAGACATCCACTTGGAGAAGAACAAACCCCTCAAGAAGATATTGTACTGGACCAACCTCAGTTTCTGCATGATCTTCGTCGTTGAGATGTTGTTTAAGTGGGTGGCGTTGGGGTTTTATAGATACTTCACGAGTTTTTGGACGTTGCTGGATTTTACTATAGTTTTTGTGAGTATTCAGTCTTATAGACATGACATTTGTTATGTTTTCACCTAATAATTACTTAAAACAGATTTCGTATGATATTAGCACAATAGAAAGAACAAACGTATTAGCTCTGGATTAACATTTTACTTTTGAGCTTTCAACATTTATTATTATTGATATGAAAGCATAACTATACCCACAATTTTTATCTGCAACTTCACCATTGCATAAAAATATGTACTTTTTATCAATGCCATTGTAGTTTTACTTATCAACTCAAGAGTAAATTTGGTGTTCTGTTTAGTGACTGAGCTTTGCGATATATTATATTTAATCAAACTTATATTAACAGTTTTTGTACTTTCAGGTTTCCGTGTTTAGTTTATTAATAGAAGAGAATGAGAACTTAAAGGTGTTGAGGTCGTTGCGAACTTTAAGGGCATTGAGGCCCTTACGAGCGATATCAAGGTGGCAGGGTATGAGGATAGTGGTTAACGCCCTTATGTACGCGATACCCAGCATTTTCAATGTGCTCCTAGTGTGTCTGGTGTTTTGGTTGATATTCTCCATAATGGGTGTCCAGTTTTTTGGCGGGAAGTTTTTTAAATGTGTGGATGAAGAGGGAGAGTTGCTACCTTTAGAAGTAAGTTTAAATTATTTTCTCTTATTAGATTAATACTATTTTAAATAAAGTACGAAACATTTTTCAGTTAAAAAAAGGCGTCATTTAAATATCGCCAAATGCAAAATTGCGCAAATTGCTTTTTTGTAAGCTTGGCATTTGATCCCACGTATGGTTTTTGCTTTTATTCTTGTTGTCGTTGTTGTTGATAATGATGATGATGATGTTGCTAAAAATTATGATGAAATTTAATATACTTAACATTTTCATTACAGATAGTTAACGATAAATGGGAGTGCTACTACAATAACTTCTCGTGGATCAACTCTAAGATATCCTTCGACCACGTAGGGATAGCGTACTTGGCGCTGTTCCAAGTAGCCACATTTGAGGGTTGGATGGAGGTGATGGCTGATGCTGTAGATGCGAGAGGAGTGGATCTCCAGCCGGCCAGGGAAGCGAATATATACGCGTACATCTACTTCGTCATATTTATAGTTTGCGGATCATTCTTCACACTCAACCTGTTCATAGGAGTCATCATTGATAATTTTAATATGCTTAAGAAAAAGGTTGGTATTTTAATTAGTAAAATGGTTGCAATTTTTTATGTATGTTTTTTATGTTTTTGTTCGTTACTAAATTGTTGTAAAACTATCAACGTCGCAATGATTCTGAATCGCAGTATCGAACTTCGAATTCATAACTGCACCTCGGCCTGACCACTAAACCCTACTGTTTTGTCACTCAGATAACAAAATCACCCAGCAAACAGAAACATGAATAAACGACCTTAAAATCTCTTCATATTCTATTTGTCACTGGCTAATATTTTGCCTTTTATGTTTTTAGTACGAAGGTGGTGTCCTTGAGATGTTTCTAACGGAGAGCCAGAAGCACTACTACACAGCGATGAAGAAACTCGGTAGAAAAAAGCCGCAAAAAGTGATAAAACGCCCCAGAAACCAGTTCTTAGCGATGTTCTATGATTTGTCTAATTCTAGAAGATTTGAAATCGCCATATTTGTTTTGATATTTCTGAACATGCTGACGATGGGCATAGAACACTATGACCAGCCGCACTCAGTGTTCTTTATATTAGAAGTTAGTAACGCGTTTTTTACAACGGTGTTTGGTTTAGGTGAGTAATTTTTCATATTACATTAATTGTATGTACATGATATGAATATAGATTCTATACATAGCTATATTGTAATTATTTTAAATGCAAACTAGTTAAAAGCTACTTTTAATTTGCTGGTAATGTTTATAACGTTGGAGACTCATGCTTCGGCACGAATAGGCCGGCTCGACCGGAGCAATACCACGGGCTCACAGAAAACCGGCGTGAAACAGCGCTTGCGCTGTGTTTCGCCGAGTGAGTGAGTTTACCGGAGGCCCAATCCCCTACCCTATTCCCTTCCCTACCCTCCCCTATTCCCTTCCCTTCCCTTTTCTACCCTCCCCTACCCTATTACCCTATTCCCTCTTGAAAGGCCGGCAACGCATCTGCAGCTCTTATGATGCTGGGAGTGTCCATGGGCGACGGAAGTTGCTTTCCATCAGGTGACCCGTTTGCTCGTTTGCCCCCTTATTTCATAAAAAAAATGTTTAACCGTTTGCCAGAAGGCCCTTACCCTTAAAAGCAAATCACCAATGTAATAATCCTCCTTCCAGAAGCGATAGTGAAAATCGTCGGTCTCCGGTACCACTACTTCACGGTGCCGTGGAACGTGTTCGACTTCCTGCTGGTGCTGGCCTCCATCCTCGGCATCGTGATGGAGGACATCATGATCGACCTGCCCATCTCGCCCACGCTGCTGCGCGTCGTGCGCGTCTTCCGCATCGGGAGGATATTAAGACTGATTAAAGTGAGTATCATGATAATCAGAAGGTACAATCAAAATGTGTCCTTGCATAAAATATTATATTATCATAATATTGTATAACGCGTACGGAACGTACGGTAGTTAGCGCTGCTACGTAGTGTGTAGCGCTGCTACGTGCAGCGTGTAGCGCTGCTACGTGCGGCGTGTAGCGCTGCTACGTACGGCGTGTAGCGCTGCTACGTACGGCGTGTAGCGCTGCTACGTACGGCGTGTAGCGCTGCTACGTACGGCGTGTAGCGCTGCTACGTACGGCGTGTAGCGCTGCTACGTACGGCGTGTAGCGCTGCTACGTACGGCGTGTAGCGCTGCTACGTACGGCGTGTAGCGCTGCTACGTACGGCGTGTAGCGCTGCTACGTACAGCGTGTAGCGCTGCTACGTACAGCGTGTAGCGCTGCTACGTACAGCGTGTAGCGCTGCTACGTACAGCGTGTAGCGCTGCTACGTACAGCGTGTAGCGCTGCTACGTACAGCGTGTAGCGCTGCTACGTACAGCGTGTAGCGCTGCTACGTACAGCGTGTAGCGCTGCTACGTACTGTGTGTAGCGAGGCTACGTACAGTGTGTAGCACTGCTACGTACAACGTGTAGCGCTGCTATGTACAACAGTAAATAGACGTAGCGCTAAGACTACCTACAGCCTACTATTAACGAACAAACGCTGCATTCTGCACGTTTTATTCGGTAGCTTTGATTTTTTTACCTTTCAAGACAAATTTTTTATTACTTTCCAGGCCGCAAAAGGCATAAGGAAGCTGCTGTTCGCATTGGTAGTGTCGTTGCCAGCACTCTTCAACATCGGGGCTCTGCTGGCGCTCATCACGTTTATCTACGCCATCATCGGCATGTCGGTGTTTGGCCATGTCAAAGAACAGGGGGCGTTGGATGACATTGTCAACTTCCAGACCTTCGGAAGGAGCATGCAGCTGCTTTTTCGGTGAGACTTAGAAAATGCCAAGGAATTTGAGCGCATTAATGATATGAGTATATGTAGCATAATATGCTTTAGTATATAGTGCAAAGCATCCACTTTTTAAGTAAACACCGAAAAAAAACATCAATTTCATTTAAAGTCTAAATGTGGCGGAAACTCTTGGTTTTACGTTCGATGTTAAATTTCAAATGTGTCTAACTTTCAAAGATAATACAGTAACAACATTCTCTTTCAGTTTGATGACGTCAGCGGGATGGAACGATGTTCTAGAATCTCTCATGATCCAGCCACCGGACTGCACGCTGGGTGACTCGGGTCATTCCAACGGCAACTGCGGCAGCCCCCTCCTGGCCATCACGTACTTCACCTCCTTCATCATCATCAGCTACATGATAGTCATTAATATGTACATAGCCATTATACTCGAGAACTTCAATCAGGCGCATCAGGAGGAGGAGATTGGTATCGTGGAGGATGATCTGGAGATGTTCTATATCAGGTGGTCGAAGTAAGTTGATGAGACATTTTATTGAATCTATACTGGCGTACCTAACTAAACCTTATAATATGTTTTACGTCATAGTCCATATGAACACAGAAGGCCTAACCAATTATTGAGTTTTAAGCATGCTAGCGAAAGACTATTTGTAAACGATTTCTTAATAGAGTGATTTTCTTTCATTTCTTATTCTGAAAAAATATTAATTTGAATGTATTGTTCGCAGGTATGATCCACATGCAACACAATTTATAAGTTTTGCTCAATTATCAGATTTTATAGCTTCCTTAGACCCACCGTTGGGTATTTCTAAACCAAATACAGTAGCGTTAGTAAGTTTTAATCTACCCATCGCTAGAGGCAATAAAATACATTGTTTAGATATACTACATGCGCTAGTCAAGCATGTATTAGGTCATGTAGAAGAGACAGAAACGTTCAGACAGCTACAGGAGCAGATGGACATTAAGTTTAAGAAACAGTTCCCTACGAGGAAAGAATTAGAAATAGTTTCGTCTACTAGAATATGGAAGAGGCAGGATAAAGGCGCTAGAACTATACAGCGGGCGTGGAGAGAATATTTAAAGTAAGTGAATGTAACATATTCAATCAAGAAATAGTAGTTATTAATTCTAATTAAAATAAAACTAATTAAAAGGAAATGTAAGCGGATTAATAAATTCCAAAACCAAAAAACACGAGCCAAGATATCTAATAAATTTCGGTGTTCACTAATATTTTGCGTGTTACTTTAAATAATGTTACAATACTAAGAGATGAAACGTTTGCAGGCGAAAGAATCGTAGTCCCTCACAAGAGGAGGAGAGTACGAAATGGTCGCCGGGTACGGGTTGGGGTGGGAGGCTGAGCGCGCTCTTACACGTGCGCAGGGGGTCACATGCCTCCAGTCGTAAGTCTTCGAGAGCGTCCGACGCCTCCGACATCAGCGAAATCGGTGGAGCCTGGTTGAATCTACCGCTGCTGTTGCTACCGGGAGCGGCGCCGGGGGAACAGGTATTACTACCATTAGTAAAAAGTATTTCGATAGAAAGAATAAGACACTAAATTCACAGGCAATAGCGTTAATTTGCTGGAAAAAACCGGCACCGACTCTAGTGAGGCTTTTGACACGACTCATCATGCATGAAATGAAACCAAAATTGAAATTCAAAATGCAAGCTAATCGAGGATAGAATTAGCTCATGCATACTTTATATTCATAGCCGAGTGGGTCGGAATCGGCACCGCCGCGGAGAAGATCGGCGTACGGTTTGCCATTTTTTCTGCGCCACCAAGATGCGGTTGACGAAGATGGCACTCTGAAACGCGCAGGTTCATATGTAAAGTTTTGCTTTCTGTGTCTTTTTCTTATAGATATAGTATATTAAATTATACATTCAGTTTTTTGGCATTAAAATAACTTAAAAATATATCGTGAAATTTAATTTGAAACGTAATTTATTTTAATTAGATTATTGGTGTATAATGGTGTTTTACAATAATCAATTTTTATTATTACCTACTATTGCAAAAATACGTAACGAAGTTTTCAGTCTGATTTCCTTAAAATATTAATATGTTTAATAAACTTTATCAATAAATACTTTAATAAATATAGATCCAAAAATATCCCTTGCGCTACCCCGAACAGCCAGCCAAACTGGCTGGCTTGCGTGTTAATGAAACTTTATTTTATATTGAATTTTCACCCCAGCTGAATGTATAATTTAAGCCAAAGCCGGCAATAAATATTATAAATATTAAATGTACCCTAATATCTACTATCTAATATATCTTTCTTCCTCCAAAACTGAGCAATTATAATTTAATCTATGAAAACTTATTTAACTTTTTACATTAAGCTATAAGCTGGCTAAGCTTAATCTTTATAATAATTTTATATTATCGCCAAATATTTAGCATAAATTCATTTTAAACACATTTAAGGTGGTTAAATGTTTGTCGATAAAAAGTGTTATTAACTTAAGCATAATAAAATTCACTACAGATTTGTCTATGGAAGAAGTTTACCCAAGACCATGGTTCATTCTGTGAGGTTTAAAATTGCATAGATTATTTGCAGATGATAGAAATAGAATAGAAATAAAATGAATTTGTGCGTAATAACTAATACCAACCAATATTATATTTACTAACCTATATTTGATGTGTAGCGCGAAAAACATGTCAAGTATGTATGTTCATACCTATATCGCTTACCTAAAGGCATTCTTACATTGAAAGTGATCAATTTAGAGTTCAGTTCCATATTTTATACGCGTACGCCCGAACGCGCGGTTTGGCGGCCACACAGCGACATCACAAGCAATTGTATGTAAAGCGACCGAGCCGCTATTTAAATAAATCGTTACATACTATTGCTTGTGATCTCGTCTGTAGCGGCCAAAACAGGCGTTGACGAAGACGCATATAAATCCACTCTTCTAGTCTTACTATAGTGCGTCGCAATCCCACAATACTTGTACCAATGCGACCGCTATACTTGAGACTTAAACTTGATTTGACATTTTCAATGATGAGAAACAACCTCTTGATTGCATGGTACTGCTTTTAGGGTCCGTATTAATAAAAACCCCTACTACTATGACTGAAGGTTTTACCATTCTTTTATAAGAATTGTATAATATTTTACATCTTGCATGTCGCTTCTTTTGTCTTTGAAATGTGCTTGTACGATTTAACATCCGTTTACTGCATGTTAATGTGGTTTAAATTGTTAGTAAATTGTGTAACTATGTTAGTATCTAATTGGCAAAATTGTTAAGGTACCTACAATCTACATGTAGATAATCTTTTAACTTTGTTGACAAAAGCGAGATTTAGGAATAAGATGTCAAAGTAATTTTTGATAAAATATAATCCTGCTAGCTAAGGCTGGTTCTTCTGTAGAGGCGAGACGTAGTATGTATAATAGGTAGACATTTAGATCGTCCTACAAAATGTAACAGGTAAGTTAAATTTATAGAAATATTTATAGAATCCAATGCTGCCGAAACCTTCGGTATGTTCTCAGATCTTTACACTCTTTTAAATTTTGATGCAGCCTAGTAAATGTGCTGTTCCTCTATAATGATACTACAAGCGACCTTATAAAGGCAACTTTATCAGCAACGAATTTATATTAATGTGTTCTTCTTATCACATCTATACGACTTTTGAAAATTACAAAAAAGCAGCTGCACAACTCATAAGGTAAAAACCATGATAGTTGATGATTTAAATTAAAAATTCAGTCCTCAAAGATAACGAGAGTATGTTTATTGGATTTAACACAAGTTTAACACAAGAAATACTAGTAGTCACAATCTATAGTGAAGAGATGTCAAAACATCTCAAATCATTTCTCGGTAAATGTTAAAATAATTATATTTATTTATGTAACATGTAAGTTGTTTTCCGATTATTTTTTATTAACATAATAATTACATACATAGATTTAATCATTTTGTAAGTATGTAAGTAGAGTTTAAAGTATTTCAGAATTATTTTGAAGCGTAGCGTAAGTCTTATTTAGTTTAACTGTTGATTTATTACATAGTAAAGTTCAAATCATTATTTAGTTTTGTGAAGCGAGTATATTGCATATACAGTTGTATAGGCGAGAAACATTTTGTAAATACAAGTTTAATTTTGTAGCAGAAATTGATATTCGCGGCTTGTAAAATACATAGCATTTATTTTACTTGAGCCATCATTTCCCCACAAACATCAGGGTACTTAGTCATCTTGCATTCGATAATTCCGACAGCGAAGTCAGGATTAGGATTTATAGGATTTCACATAAAGTATCGCAGTCACTCAGCGAAGCGTTATGTCGAATGCCATTCAGAATATCTAACTTCCCTGTCGACATTGTGAATGCAATTTGTCTAAGAACACAGTTTCTTCACGGTTTGTAAAATAGATAAGCCTAATAGTATCCTCCATCGGTTTCACGATAAATACGGTAGAATGATTGAGACCGCCCTTTGCAGGAGTTTCCATATAAATCGATGGTAATGATGATGATCGATGACCGCCCTTTGCAGGTTCACTTAGGTGTTCACTGAACTCGCGGCCGCCGTCGGCGAAGCGCAAAGCGCCGAGGACTCCGTCTCCTCACGCCAGCTCCGCCGTCAGCATCCTCGTCACGGAGGCGTCCCCCGACAACCCCCCGCCTCCGGAAGACCCCCCGCCGCCAGACAATCCTCCACCCCCCGCCACCGTCGTCCGCGTGCTCGTCCATCGGGAAAGCGACGAGCAGCCCAGCTGATGAACCCAAACTCTGGCGACTGCCAACCAATAGTGAGTGTCAAATCAATCGAATATTGTGTTCACACGCACGCAGTGATGGATAGGTCCGCGCTTCTCGATAATGCCCAAGGGCGCCGTGGATGCCTCAGAACATCTAGAAATAATGGGTGCCGAACACTGAAAATGGACATCAACGTGTCAGCTTTCAGGCTGCGTTTTCACCAGAGATGTGTTGCGAGGAATGTGTTTTTAAGATCCAATAGCATCGCCGCGCTGAGCGATGTCACGTCAATGAAGCGACTCTATTGGTTCTTAAAAACACATTCCTCGCAACACATCTCTGGTGGAAACGCAGCCTGAAAACTGACACGTTGATGTCTATTCTCAGTGTTCGGCACCCATTATCTCTAGATCCTCTTAAGCATCTACTGTAAAGCTGAACTTAGCTGTGTTGCAAGAACGTGTAAATAAGTTTTTAAAACACCAATAGAATCCCTTAATTTGCCCGACCTCGCGCAGCGCAGCGATTATATTGAATATTTAAAAACATTGCAACGCATACTTTAGCTCCGGTTGGAACGTACACTCAGGGATCGACGTTTCATTTTATATTTTATCAAACATAGTCAAGTAAGCAGGACGTTTATGGGTTATCAAGGGTGACCTCTTTTCACCACTTTTTTAAGCATCGAACGAGCATGAGCATCCACGAGGTCTAGCCGGCGCCCCTGGCAGAGGTTGTTTGCGAAGCGTCTCCATAGATAATTTGTCTCCGCTTCGCTACGCTCACTCGCGCTTCGAACTACGGAGCCCAGACAAATAATTCTATGAAATTACAGTATACTTATCAGCGTATGTGATCTCAATATAGTTTAGTATAGATCCTACGAAGGAACCGACAAATAAAAAACTTCCATATTGCAATAAATTAAGGTGCAATTTTCACTACAGTTTGAGAATCGCTTAGCTTTCGCTTATAGATCGCAGATTAGTTTAACACAAGTGCCCTCTTTAGCGTAGTGTTATATAATTTGTACTGTAAATATTGTTAAGGCGTCGACTGCTGTATTCACGCTACCATCGCTATCGACTTAAGTTTACAAGCGTTGGAACTAAGGATGGCCGCGTAAACACTTTTTCCGTATTCGTTATCCGTATTCGGAAATCCGAATGCATGGAATCAGTAGAAAATACATTATGCACACGTTCGCTTTTTTCCGAACGGATTTCATGCGTATGTTTCAAGTGCAAGCCGGCGCGTTCACGCGTGAAAAAAACGTTTGCGCTAGTCTCATGGCGGCTCTCGACATAGGCGAACGCGTTGGCCAACGCGTCTGCAGACGCGTTGGCCCAATGTGTAGAACGGGCGTTCGCGCGTTGGCCAACGTCTAAATACCTACGGCCAACGCGCGAACGCCCGTTCTACACATTGGGCCAACGCGTCTGCAGACGCGTTGGCCAACGCGTTCGCCTATGTCGAGAGCCGCCATCACGGAATTCCAAATCGAAATTCCACATAAGGAAATCGAATACGGAAAACGTGTATACGTCGGGCCTTAAGTAACTTCACTTATTACGTAGAAAGAGAAGCTCATAGGCAGTTAGCCTGAAATAAAGACATTATTTAACGTTGATTGTTAATTTGTATATTGAAAGTATAGTTATAAATTCAAAACTCCTCTGTACGTAGGTAAAATATAAAATTTATTATGCCGAATTGTTTTAAGATTGTAAAACTCCCTTTTAAAATCGGTTATTTAAAGATTTGGGTCGGTTACTTGTATACTTGTTATGTTTAACTATGGATAAGTTTACCATCATGATTGCGCAGCTGTCTGCATTAATCACTAAGCACAGCACAAATAATACCTACTAACCTAACTATAGGCAATTGCAAACTTGTGTTTGCAATTTCCTATAATAGTTGTCAATAATTTATTAACCCTCTAGAAGGCATAGTCAACGTAGAGAAGCCATATGTTTGAAGGCAAAGTATTTAAATAAAAAAAATCTTAACATGAACAGAACTAAAACGATCCCTTCGAAAAGTTACTGATCTTAAAAAGGGTTTTATCAAATGGTTGTGTCTGTTTCCTTTAAGTTATAGAGTAACTGCCAAGTTGATGTGATTATTTAAAAAAATACAGTTTAAAAGCTTGTTAACCTAGGCTTAAGTTAAACTTGGTTTACTTAACGCCCATTAATTATATTTGTTAATAAATTAATTAAGTTTTGTTTTATGCACAAATGTTTAAAGCTATTTAATAAACTACTCCGATTTTGCTATTTTAATCCAAAATTGGTACAGATTCGAATTAGTCCGGACTAATCCTATCAATCAAACAAGAGCAAAATATTATTCTCATTCATATCAACGACCGATTGACCAATCAGATCGCGCTTGATTGGTTTAATTTTTATGTGAATAGGATTTATTTGAATTACTGCAAGGTTTTCACGCGAGAGGCAGTATCTGCATAGACAGTAAATAAAAAGTTTTTCGAACAACGTTTCTGTCAAATATTCTGATGTAACGAGTACAACACGTCGGATTTTAGTCGGATTATTTACTGTATGTGATAGTGGTGCCCTGTGCTAACCTTCGTGTAATATTACTACTATTGTATCATTCCGAGACTGCACCGAATCTGTATTGTCATAGCAGAATCGACCTAACAATTTCACTATTGTCAATTACTTTACCGACTTAGGGTTGATTCAGATAGCAACGCGACGCGTAGATTCATTTCTAAAATATGGTTTTGACAGATTCGCAAGCGTCTCACGCAATTGAAATCTGTCAAATCCATACAAAATGCCGCGCCACGCCTCGCCTCGTCTCGTCGCGTTGCGGTCTGAATTTACCGACTTAAGTCGACTACCTCTCACGTCCAAATTTGGTTGCATATACATAATATAATGTATTATTAGCTAAGGCTCGATATATATGAGTACGCCCGAACGCGCGGTTTAGTAAATGGAAGCGCGACCGCCCGATATTATCATCTATATAATATTAATACGCGAGCGAAAAACATTGGATACCTTTGACGAAAAATGCAGAAACGTAGGTGAATGATATTTTGCATAGTTATAGTTTATATGGTGAAGGGGTGCATCGAGCTAATATAATTTTGAAATTATGCTTTTATCATACATTTTTTTAACAAATAAAACATTACACACACTACAACGCACACACTACAACGCGCACACTAACCATCTTATTGAATGACAAGCCTAGAAAATACGAATTATACTCTTTTGTTTATGGTTGAGTCTCTTGTCAAGTTAAAAATGGATTGTTGTTTTTTTTTTTTTAAATCTGAAATAGTCAATACTTTAAACGGGGAGCCAAAAGAAGAAGATAATTAAATTACAGGTCGAATTTCGACCATTGGGCGATCTCTAGTTTAAGTTAATCGTTACATCAACTATTGCTTGTGAGTTGTGATCTTGCGATGTAGACTGTAGTGGGGGAAACGCGCGTTCGCGTGGACTCATATAGGTAAATCCAGCCTAAATCGCTGGCTTAGATGCAAAAAGTGCTTAACGCTGTAACGTATTCGATTTTTAAAATACAATTTTAGAATTTTTACCTAAACTATAGAAATTTTTCAGAAAAGCATCGTCCTCTTCGAAGATTTTTGAAATTTTAAATACCCCTATGGAAAATCAGCACGGACCAAATTTTTTTTTTCTTACTAACCTAATAAATGAGCTAATACCATTGTAGTGGTTACATCTTTTTACTGATTCATGAAGCGTTTAAAAAATAACAGTCATGGGCGTACATAGAAAACGGTTAGAGGTTCATAATATTCAGTTTATAGGTACTATAAAATATTAAGTGTACAGGTGTAGGTACCCGTTTTAAAGGCGATACATTTTATGAGTAGGTACTTACATTATTATTTTATTATTATGTTCATGTAACCACATAACAAGTGACCATTACATAAAATTTGTAAGTAAGGGTGAAGCCAAACGAGTGTAATTTGTTGTACTTGTGAGCATAGAATTAGAACGTATTATTTTGATATCAGCGTTGCCAGACGTCCCGATTTTGGCGGGACGTCCCGATTTTTTCATCAAAATTAAATGTCCCGCGGGACAGGCCCAGTCCTGCTTTTCGGGGAAAGTCCAAACGTACGTGCTGCGTGCTGAGAAAGAAAGTTGCGTAATGAAGATAACAGTGTGGGATGTAGAGGGGTGGATTTTCTTTGGCTACTTTAGCTACCTATAGTCACGTAAACGTTATTTTAATGCAAATAAAAAGAGAAACATTAAAACAATTTTGAATTTATACCTTTTTTTACTTTGTCCCGCTTTTGACTGAAGAATCCCGCTTTTTCACTCAAAAAGTTCCAAAGTCCCGACTTGGCACAAAAAAAATCTGGCAACGCTGTTTGATATCGTTGCTTGTGAGTCGCAAAATTTCTGCCGGGCAGATTTCTGCTGCATTCAGTTTCATACAAAAGTCCTGTTTGATTCACACGAGCGTAATTTTGTGAGTCATGATTTGTATGAAAAAAAATCTGCCCGGCAGAAATTCTGCGGCTCACGAGTCACAAATTACGCTCGTGTGGCCTCGCCCTAACTGAAATTTAAGTTAACACTTCATATCGAACAAAACCAAAGGAGTTGTTGATAAAAGTTTGATTAGGTTCTGTTTCTTCATTATCAGATTTTTCAAGTCAACATTCCAAGTAAAAAAACGAGATTAAAAAAAACTCCTTTTATTTAATCTCGTTTAGGTTTGGTTCAGAAGTGGTAAACTTTGGTTAGGAACGAATACTTCTTGTTTCTGGTTATACTATCTCGTCATTATGAAGATTTGTTTCTCGATATCCATTACCATAAAACATTTCGCACTGGGACAATAAATAGCATCAGCTGTCTCTTTTTAGCAATAGTACCTATAGTTCGATAAGGCTTTATTTGAACGTGGATGACATGACGGGAGCGCTGCTGGTTAAGAAGAACTGTCAAACACATGTCAAAAATGACGTTTCTCTATGATAGAAACGTTTAGTTCCTTTTCTCGCCACGTTTAAATAAAGCCTTGTCGAACTGTAGCAAGAGAAATTGCAATTTAAAATGACGTCGAGATATCAAAAAAAATAATTTAGAATCCCTTCACCCTTGTTAAAAACATTTCTTATGACTTTCAAAATATAAAGTTTGGTTAAATGAAAAGTTAAGAGCGACATACAAAATGGGTTATTTATTTAAATATATTTTCCCTTATAGTAACTCTAACTTAGAACATAAACCTTCATTTCCCAAATACGTTTTGAGGGTTCCTTTAAATGTTGTCCTTATTGGCAAACTTTAATTTAGGTTTTATTATTTGTAGGACAGCTGTGATATAGAAAACGCACAATTCATTAATAAGCATATTACTTTAAGTAGATAAATGTTTTATTAAAGTATTTTTTTGCCTCTCTTGGCGGCGGCGCGACGCACTACTAACTTATTTCTTTGAAGACCAAACTTGTGTGCTTCGAACGACCTCCGAGTCAAGAGCCGCGCTCTATACCACTAGATCACGGAGGCGTTCCAAACTTGTATACTTTCGAGAAAAGTGAGTTAAAAATGTATTTTGAAACCAGATTAAATTTTATGTTGGTTAATCTGTATTAAGGTATGTATCTCTAAAAGGTGACCTTTTTACATGGAAATTGGTTAAAGGCATATTTTTACAATCAAATATCTTTTACCTGAGGTATAGTAACTCCCACACCGGTTTCGGTGACGGTGGCCGGTTTCATTGAAACCAGGCCAGTTATGCAGGAGTAATTTTATAGTTCCCTAGTGTGTGCGCAGTACACAAGAGCACTCTCTGTTTTACTCTCATAACCCAGTGGGACGGACGACCGACACGACTGGCGAGAGATCAGGCGCAGGACCGACTTACATGCCCATCCGACGCAGATGATCCATATCATCTTACTTGTCTGACAAGTCAAAACAGTCAGGTGATCAGCCTGCATTGTCCTAACCAAACTTGGAATTAACATATTTCCAACGCGGGAATCGAACCCACGACCTCCGAGTCAAGAGCCACGCTCTAAACCACTGGTCCACGGAGGCGTTAGACCTGAGGTATATAGGTGGGATAACAGTGACTGACCGCCACACTCAAAATAATTTAAATTAAATCGTATGGGGCTGATTTCAAAATCATTAAATTGCTAACCAATCTCATAAGAAATGTCTCTGAATGCGGCCGTAAATGTCTTGGTCCTCAGGTAAAAATTATGACGATTTCAAAATCTGCATTAACTTACGAATTCTAAGCAAGGCTTTATTTATTATAATAAGGTTGGTCCTGGTTGGTTGTAACGTCTTATGCTATGTACTCATATGCGGTTATGCTCGATAGTTTTACTCCAAATCGAGAAATAATTACTGTGTGGACCGCAAAACTGACAGCTCGAAGGCTCACATCGAGCCGCTCGAAGGCTCGCATCGAGCCGGCTCGATGGAATTAAATATATGATATATCGATTTAGAATAAAACTATCGAGCAATGCTGAATGTATGGACGAAAGCCCGAGCCGCGGGTTTTGCTCGACGTTATTGCTCGATCGAGCAAAACCGTAATATATGAGTACTTAGCATTATGAGTTAAACTAATATCTCAAAAACCTACAAAAACGCATCATAGCTCTGATTTGTCATTTTATTTTTTTGTAATGTATTTCGAAAAGTTGCTTGTATAGTGACACCTTATAAAATTGGAGTTACCTGTATGGTTGTGACTATAATTTTTAGGATTTTCAATGATTAGTGATTACTAAAACGCTTTCGCTTCTGACGTTCCATTTATCATAGGTATAGCTAGATATATGCCAATAAGGATGACCATAGCAATAACAAAACACTTTTTGCTTCTATCCATTTGTATAGTTATAAATTTCACTCATTTTAAATATAGTATTAATTAAATTTCAATTTAAAAAGAGGTCTGACCTAGTAATTAATTTGTAAATAGGTAAAACACAATAATTTATCTCGTAAAGTAGACGATTAAAATCATAGATCATAAATAATTTGAAATTGTTCGAAACTCTGGTGCGATTATCGAGTAGCCAAAACGGGTAGTAAAAGTAGCATTCACGGCGACAAAACTGCCCACAGCCCTTTTATCTGACATCACACGAACGCAAAATTAAGTCTGCTTCTGCGCCAAACATGATTCTACAAGAAAATATTGTTTTGTGGTAAAGTAGACTATATTTGTGCCCCAAAGTCATTAATCGGAAACAAAGACTAAGACAGTTCTGCTCCTCGAGCGCGCTTACATTATCATTTATATTGGATCATTTCTATGATCATATTATATAGGATCCAACATATATGATCATTTGATCATATCTGCATACTTATTACATTATCATATTTCATTGATCCTATTTTACGTCATATGTGGTTTCAATAGCCAATGGGGAGCGCTAAAGCTGACAGGTATTGACGTCAGGGTTACTAGATCTCAGAGAATTCGATTTGTCAAAAGACATCGTCATTTTTAATATGGCTTGTTTTTTTGTTATTTCAGCAAGATTATCCAAGTATATAATTAGAAAAATAATTACATTACATTATTAGAAACATATTAACGAACAAGAAATTAAAAACTCTTTTTTATATTAAATAACTGGCAACACCTATTTCTTTACTATATACTGGTAATAACGTATTGGATCCAATCTCTCAGCAAATGTCAAAATCTATGATCAAGGAAGAAATGAATCATATGTCTATTTATCCAATATCATTGACTCAATGATCTCGGATCTAATATATATGATAATCTAATATCCCCCTAAGTAGCAACAACTTTTCACAAATGGACTACAATTTGGCTATTGCTAACGAAAATTAAAGATGTTACAATGGATATCTACTTAACTGCAGTTAGTAAATTATAAATATTTTTAGATGCAGGTCGCTGCAACTAAAAATGTCTTAAATTCTAGAACCGGAGACTAATGCAAAATATGCAAAGTATATCAGTAGCGCGACAGCTACAGTCGCCAATCTGGACCGAGCCAGTCTTTAATCGCGCCGGAGTTGTACTGTTTACGTTGAAATTGTTATGCAAAATGACCTGTAATAACCAGATTTCTATTTTGACTTCATTTCAAGTGAATAAATAAGAAATAAAGTGACACCAAACTGGAAGTTTTTAAAGGCCTGTATGATAAGCAATAATATTATAGTTAAACCAAGACACCTTATAGGATCATTGCTGTTTATTAATTTATTGAATGTTGCAATAAAACAATGTATGATGGTTCAACTTTGCAGTGTGGCAACAAGAATAAGAAATGTATGAATATGATACAAAATGATGTGAAATGTGAGGACATAGGGCTGGATACTTTTACACAAAAAAAATTGTAAGTTTATTGTCATTGCAAGAACACACACATAGCCAATGTAACTAGGCCCAATTGCACAGATCTGGTTTAAATATCATGTTATTTCTCTCATTCTTCATACTTATGAAAGAGATAACATAGTTTTTTTCCTCAGTGTTAACCTTAAGAGGGTCTTGAAGTATCTGTAACATGCTGCCCCAACGAGGCAAAATTAGACAATAACAAGAAATTTTAAATGGTAAATTGACATCAAGGCAAAATGAAAAGCTGGTTATATTATGTTAAGATCTTGTTCGACATTAGATATATTGTGTATTATATGTAAATAAGAACTTTTAAGTGAGTAACGGCGAAATTTGATTTTCTTCCGAGGTACAAAATATAAATTATCCATGTTGAAAACTACGATTAAAAAAACATGAAAAAACTGACTCAGTTGTTTTATTGTATCTATTATTACCCCAACCAATCTACAATTGCAAATAGTATGTACCTTAAACATTTCAACTTCAGCACTATTCACTGTAGCAGTCAGGGCTCGGAAACCTGCTTAATCTTCGCGATCCTGTTCGTTAACGCTATACATTTCCAAAAGAGCGTTTTTTTTTTAATGAAATAAAGGGGCAAACGAGCAAACGGGTCACCTGATGGAAATATAATCTACCTAGCCGTTTTCGGCTTCAGTGACTTGGTTATGTTTAATTGTTCATAACATTATGTTTTGCTCTCATATGGCTAATATACCCAATCTTAGCAGTAAAGGTGCGAGAGCAGGATTCGCAAGTTAGGGCACCATTTACATAATTATATCGTATATTAGCAGGCGGTCTTGCTTTTAGCTGGTCACGTTTGAGATCTAGTTCCCGCCTTCGTTCTTCCTCAAAAGAGTATGTTTTGTGATTTATAAGTTGCCTCCACTCTAGCCGCTCCTCCGCCCGAGATTCCCAGCTAGAGGGATCAATATTGCATCTCTTCATGTGTCTTTTCTGTACGTCCTTGTAGCGTAGAAATTGACCACCACTTTTGCGTTTGCCGTGTTCCAACTCAGAAAAGAAGATGCGCTTTGCCTTTCTCTGATCCGGCATTCTTACAAGGTGTCCACACCAACGCAACTGCCGCCTTATCAAGTATGCTTCTATGCCACAGACATTAGCTCGTCGGAGAACATCAGTGTTGCGAATACGATCCGACTACTTGATATTCATGATGTCACGTACGAATTTCAGATGGAATCTGTCTAGCATGCGTATGTGTCTTCGGTAGAGGCACCACGTCTCTGATGAGTACAGAATGTTAGGCAGGATAATCGCCATATACACCTGTATTTTAGTACTCAGTTAATGATATTGTGAGAGCGGAAAACCTGGTCTCGGAGTTTGCCAAAAGCAGACATTGCTGCACCAATTCTGTTGTTTATCTCAGAGTCGAGGTCGCCTTTGGCTGTTACAGTGTTTCCCAAGTATTTAAATTTATTGACTTCCTTTAGGGCTTGGTCTTCAATGCACATATTTACGAGGGCTGCTATTTATGTATCCGGAACTGGCCACTTACAAGAACAATATTTAAAAAGTAATTACAACATTTGAAAATAGAACTCTTTGGTTGAAGAATACATTTTGTTTCATGTGACTGTCAATTATTTTTCCATTGTGGCGTCATTTTGAAAATTGCATGTCTTCATTTGCCATGGATTTAACGCGTGAACATCTTCGTGCAATGATTTACTACGATTTTCGGCGTGGGCTAAATCAACAACAGTGCTTTATTCAACTCACCGCAACTTTTGGAGATGAAACACCATCAAAAACCACTGTTTATCACTGGTACAGTGAGTTTAATCGTGGGCGGTCTATGCTCACGGATGAAAATAAAGAAGGTCGCCCAAAAACAGCTGTTGTCCCACAAAATATAGATGCTGTGCGGGAACTAATAATGCGTGATCGTCATGTTACATATCGCGAGATAGAGGCGTCCTTAGGCATAAGATAGATAATGACGAGCATACATAAGATATTACACGAACATTTGGCTGTAAAAAAAATATGTTCGCGTTGGATTCCGCACAACTTGACAATCGATCAAAAACGGGCTCGTGTCGATTGGTGCAAAAAAATGATAAAAAAATACAACCGTGGTACGTCAAAAGCCGTTTATAATATCTACACAGGTGATGAATCTTGGATCTATGCATATGACCCCGAAACTAAACAACAGTCAACGGTGTGGGTGTTCCAAGATGAGCCGAAACCAACAAAAGTTACTCGTGCAAAAAGTACTTTAAAGCAAATGGTCGCCTGCTTTTTTGGAATTAACGGACATGTGGCTACAGTGCCATTAGAGAATCGTAAAACGGTTAATTCTGAATGGTATACGACCATTTGTTTACCAGAAGTCTTTGAAGAAATAAGAAAGGACAACCGACAACGCAGAATCATATTACATCACGACAATGCTAGCTGTCACACCTCAGCTGAAACAACTCAGTTTTTGGAGGGTCAAAAGATCGAATTGACTGGTCATCCGCCGTACAGCCCTGATTTGGCACCTAACGATTTCTTTTTATTTCCATACGCGAAGAACAAATTATGTGGTCAACGTTTTTCGAGCCGCGAAGAGGCTGTTGATGCGTTCAAAATGCACGTTTTGGAGATACCTCAATCAGAATGGAAAAAGTGCTATGAAAATTGGTTCCAGCGTATGCAAAAGTGTGTCGATCATCGCGGCGAATATTTTGAAAAGCAATAAAACCATATTAAATGATATGTTTGTTTCTTTTTTTAATTCCGGATACATAAATAGCAGCCCTCGTAAAGAAGCTCGGTTCACGGTGTCCATAAGCATTACCTCTGTTTTAGATATGTTGATTTTCAGACCAAACCTAATGCATACGCTATTCAGTCTAGTAATCAGCCTTTATAGTCCTTCGTGAGTGTTCGCAACAAAGCATAGATCATCAGCGTACATTAGCTCGGTAATAAGATCATATGATACCTTTCAACGAGATTTTAACCTTGCGAGATGATGGAAAACAACTTCCGTCGCCCATGGACACTCGCAGCATCAGAAGAGCTGCAAGTGCGTTGCCGGCCTTTTAAGAAGGAATAGAGTAATAGGGGAGGGTAGGGAAGGGAAGGGAAGGGAATAGTTGAGGATAGGGAAGGGAATAGGGTGGGGGTTAGGGGATTGGGCCTCCGGTAAACTCACTCACTCGGCGAAACACAGCGCAAGCGCTGTTTCACGTCGGTTTTCTGTGAGAACGTGGTATTTATCCGGTCGAGCCGGCCCATTCGTGCATTCGAAGCATGGCTCCCCCACGTTTTCATTTCGATTCCGCTCTGAACGGACCGAAATTATTTCTGGTTTTTTTTTAAGAGCAAAATGAAATTGCTCACTGCTCAAAATAGCGGTTAGAACCGTTCGCAATTATGTTCGCCCCGCCCACTCACACACACCACGACCTTCACCCATTGTCCACACATCCAAAAACCTGGTTAAAGAGTGTTTTAACCTGGTTAAAAAAATACCGGTTCTGAGCCCTGGTAGCAGTGTTTGTTACAAATTATTGACAGAAGCAGAAGTAAGCCAGCACAACTAATAAGATATCATGGCATCAAAGAATATACTAAAATAAATGTACTAAAATTTAAATGTTTCTTAAACAATCAAGATATTCTTTTACAATATGGAATAAACTTTGGATAATTATTTTTTTTCTGCTCTTAAGTATTCACAAAACCCAAGGTTATTAGGATCATCTTAAATATTTTTAAAGAAAAGAACGGATGTTGTAAAGTAAAAATTGATGTTCAACAAAAAATTTATTTACATAAAAATGGTGACTTACCACAATGATACATGGAGCTATTCTATACTTCTATATGCGGCAAATAAGACTATGATTACTTAGTGGAGACTCTGGTACGTTTGTTCCATGAGAAGTTAAGTCCGTAGCTTTTTGGTTTCAATTCTTTTTCGATTTTAGGCTGATCGATATACCAAGCCCAACCGTTCTTCTCGCAATGCTCAATAGCTTCTTCTGGGGACGTAAACTGAACCTTCATGTTGGAGAGTGGGTCGCCAGTGGATGTCCAGCCCATCAGGGGGTTTTCCCAGCGCTGGCGAGTGTCAAACTCCATCTCCCAGTGATGAATGTTGTTTGTTCCACTCTGCATGGCGTTCTTGGGTGGTTTGTAGATCCTCACCCTTCTGGTTTTAACATGCTCTTCGGGTACACCAGTTATAGAGCTGAGGTTAACCTTCAAAAAAATAAATTATAAGTAAACACACTACATTTATTAACATTTTTCGGTATTTAAGTACAAATGTATTTTTGGAGTGTAGACTGTAGAGAAAAAAACTATTGCAAAAAAAGATACAATTTTATGAGTCTCCAGCGCCAAGTGCCAAATGCCAAGAAAATAACATTATAATTTGGTTTTTGGGACAAGTTTGAGGTAAGTATAAGTTCTAAAGTATATCCTCCTGACTATCATTAATTAAGCAGAAATACCTTTGTAGGGACCGTAATAGTAAGATCAGGAACACTTCTCTCTTTGACCTCCTCTGGCAACGCAATTACCGCTTCGTTGTCTTTGATCGGCGCCTCTCTCATTTTAGACGGATCTTCGCTTGACATAAATCTGGAGGGTGCAGCCGACAAGGCACCTACAGACCTGAAAATCACCAGAAACCAAAAAAATTTATTACACGCTAAAATGATAAGTAAATGATTTTTTTATTCAAGAATTTTATTTACCGTGATAATGTGGTCCTCGACAGCTTGGCTGTCGCTGTAATTGCTTTAAGCATTTTTAGTTATTTTATGGCGAAAATATAGTATTTTTGCAAATAATTTTGCTGCGATTTTGGTTACTCAATCATCAAAATGACAGCCACATGACAGCTGATAGCTGTCAACCAGTGTTGCCAACTTTTTTTTTCCTAACCCACCAAATTCAGCAGCGTAAACCACCAGAACCGCTAAAACCTAAATGGCCTCTCAAACCACCAAAATTCCACTAAATAACGTATTGACAACAACAACCTATCTGAATATAATTTGAAAATAATACAACAATAACGTCATTATTATTAGATATGAAATAATAATTTTTGTTCCTAACTTTAGATAATAATAATAATAATAATACTCCCCACACCGGTTTCGGTGACGGTGGCCGGTTTCATTGAAACCAGACCAGGTACGCAGGAGTAATTTTATAGTGCCCAAGTGTGTGCACAGTACACAAGAGCACTCTCTATTCCTTTTACTCTCATAACCCAGTGGGACGGAAGACCGACACGACTGGCGACAGATCAGGCGCAGGGCCGACTTTTTACATGCCCATCCGACGTATGGATCATCTTACTTGTCAGACAATCAGGTGATCAGCCTGCATTGTCTTAACCAAACTTGGAAATAACATGTTTCCAACGCGGGATTCGAACCCACGACCTCCGGAGTCGAGAGCGACGCTCTAATCACTAGACCACGGAGGCGTACAATATCTATTACCAACGCACACCAAGGGCAAAAAGACCGCTCCGCAGGTCCCCGGCGGGCTCTGGCGGCGCGGCATGTCCGCGGCTGCCCGCCGTGGATCACACAAACCAGTTTACATACAGTAACGCAGACGGCGCGGCGGCGGCGAGGCGGCAGCTAGCTCTATTCTCTCTACCTCGACTAGAACGAACGTCCTGAACTGACCGCCTCCACTCGTCGTATGCTTTGTGTACCTACGTGGCGAGGGCAGCTGTAGACATCGACGGGCAGACGCGGTCTTTATTCCTTCGTGGACAAAAAGCCTGCCTCGCCCCGTCGTCTGCTAAACAACAGAGTCCGCCCGGCAGCCAGCGCACGGCGCACGTGCTGGCTATATAATAATTTACTATACAAACGATAAATGAGTAATATGTGAACCAAGATACTGAACACTTAACTACTGAGTACTGGACCATGTCATTCTCATTAGACGTCATTATTCCTATAATATATATCTACTGGTCACCAGACACATCTAGTTTAATGTTGTGCATACTGTTTGTTACATTACTGACTAAATTAAGTAGGTACTTATTTTACAAAAGTTAACGTTATAAAACAACATAATATATTTACCGTTATAAATCCTATTTACTATTATAACATTTACCGGTATTAATTCCAATTTTTACCGTTATTCCTAGTATCGGGTAAATTTTCATACCGTTATCTATGCCCTTCAGCAGTAACGTTATGAAAAAATACCGGTATTTGAAGCCCTGACAGAACCACAGTAAGATGCACAGAACACTTGATAATAAGCTGTCAAGGCGTGTCTGAATCAGTCATGTCCAAGTCATTAGTCATGACTATTGTCGCTTATCTTAATATATATATTTCTTGTGTGCGTGTGTATGTGACTGAACTCCTCCTAAACGACTGGACCAATTTTGATGAAATTTTTTGTGTGTGTTCGTGGAGATTCGAGAATGGTTTAGATTTACAGTTTGGTCTACTGGAAAATGTTTTTTCAATTAATTTCTTATTTATAAGGAGTTGTTGATTTTGGAATGTTTTACATTAGATCCGGCGGACGGCGCTATCATCGCTTTCAATATTATTCTATTTCAATTTTAGTTTGTCCTGACAGATGGTGCTACGATTAATTTGAAAAAAATTTTGTTATTCAATTCATGTGCTGAATAAAATATTAAATAAATAACACATAGGCTACAATTTTAACCGACTTTCAAAATGGGGGAGGTGTTATGTTCGTTTTCTTATATTCAACGATTACTCCGCCGTTTGTTAACCGATTTTCAAAATTTTTCTTTTGGTATATAGGCTATCATCCCAATTTGGTATTATATTCAGAAAAGTGGTGATCTGATGAAGGATCCATAAGTAATCGAGGGAACTCCTCAAAACTTATAGGGAAACATATGGTGACTTCGGTTTCGTGAGAAGTATTCTAAGCATATGCTACCAACAAGTAAGATTTTGCACCGAGATATACCTGGTATACCGTGGTTCGGAAGGTGCTGAGAGAATTCCTGATTCTTTATAGATACAAGTTTGGGAGTTTCGGCGTTGTTTTAAGAACAGAAAGCATATGCTACTATGCAAATTACATTCTTCATCATCATCATCATCATCATCACTACCATATTATACCATTTCATAGTCTTTTAGATCGAGACTCGAGTTTGTCAAGCGATAATTAAAAAAAATCTATATCTACCTAATATTATAAACCTGAAGAGTATGTTTGCTTGAACGCGTCAATCTCAGAAACTACAGGTCCGATTTAAAAACTTATCTCAGTGTTAGATAGATCATTTATCGAGTAAGACTCATCATTTATCGAGAAGGTTATATTATATTATTACTCTAAGACTAATACGACAGAAGAAACTCAGGAAAATGTGGGAAAAACGGGGGAAATATTTTTTATGGGAAAATGTAGCTACGGATTCTGTAAAATTTCTAATTTACGCGGGCGAAGCCGCGCGGGACATCTAGTAAAAATATAAAGTTATAGATGAGTTTTGCTGGGAATGTGAAAGAGCACTGATGTTGTGTTTTTGTACTATTTGGTAGGATATTAAGTATTAACCATTAGATATTCGTTACCGAGGCCGCCTCCCCATATAGACGAACGCGTTGGCCGACGTGTCGGCAGACGCGTTGGCAGTGCGCTTGCAACGGCGTTTGTGAGTAATCCACACATAGGAAGGTCGTTCAGTATGCTTTGGATCGCGCCAATGTGCGGACGGATTCAAAATGGATGTTAAGTCGCTAACAGCTGCAGCTGTATATTTATTCACAGCTTGTAATTATTACTTTGTAAATGTGGACAAGAAAAGGTTTTTAAAGGGTATTCTCGAAATAAATAAGTAAAAGGCGAGAAAACGTAACAAGAAACAAGAAATAAACTCACTTTTACATATTTTATAATATTAAAATAATGTAATTTTTTTTATTACTTATTATTTATTATATATAAAAATTATTACTATAATTATCATGATTAATAATTAATTTATTATTTATTAAATTTTTTTTTTTTGTTTTTAGTATATTTTCTTGTTATAGCGACAACAGATATAGGTACATAATCTGTGGAAATTTCAGAAATCTAGCTAAGTATAGCGGTTCTTGAGATACAGCCTGGAGACAGACAGACGGACAGACAGAAATGCATACAGACGTTGAAGTCTTAGTAATAGGGTCCCGTTTTTACCCGTTGGGTACGGAACCCTAAAAACATCGTGAGGAAAATAGCATGTCCAATAACCTTATTTTTTTTGCAACTTTTGATATGATTTTTGATTCCACAGGCAGCTTTTACTCTGATAGGGTCTATACAGACGGACCGCATTTCAACTGCAATCCAATCGCAAATTGCAGTTCAAGTGCAGTTTGAATGCAATGGACATGACTGCAATAGAACTGCAAACCAAATGCGCAGTCGGATTGCAGTTCAGTTGCAGTTGGCGTGCAGTCGTGTGAACCGCATACCGACTGCATCCAAACTGCACTGCTACTGATTCCATGCGCGGGAGAGCGGAGCGTGCGGGTGGGTGGGATAGTGCAGTTTGGATGCAGTCGGTATACAGTTCTATTGCAGTCGTGTCAACTGCACTTGAACTGCAATTTGCGGTTGGATTGCAGTTGAAATGCAGTCCGTCTGTATAGACCCATAGGGCCCAATAAATTTAAATGTTTTCTTGATACTCATATTGTTCGCCATTTCGTCACGTTAGATGTTAATTCGCCACAAGAAGGAAACGTGCACTCTTCATCGCCGCTCCGGGCGAACTGATCGCGCGGCCTATGTGTGGATGGAGCGCGAAGCTTGCGACAAATGTCCTTTGATCTTTTGCCAACATTTCCGACCCGCGCGGCAAGCTCGCAGAAGCGTCGGCCAACGTCTAAATACCTACGGCCAAAGCGCGAACGCCCGTTCTACACATTGGGCCAACGCGTCTGCAGACGCGTTGGCCAACGCGTTCGCCTATATCAAGTGCCGGCATAGTAGGAAAGTGATGCAATATCGAGAAACGTGCTATTTAATATTTTGTGTTCCCTCCAAAACTCCATCGAAAGTTTCAGTAAAGCGTCTTCTAATTTACTGAATCGACTTGACTTCTTAACTGCATACAGTTAAGAAGTCAAGTCGATTCAGGTCAGGTCTAAAGTCTAGTCAAAGTGGAATTAAAAGTCAATACATATTTTGACTTTTAATTACACTTTGACTAGACTTTAGACCTGACAATATAGAAAAACGATGCTGATAGAATATTGTTTTCCCGCCGTATTTATACTCGACACTGGCCATGGTTAAAAAGCTTAAGTGCCATAATAAAAAAAAGTTATAGATATTGTCAATGTCACATTGATATTTGACAGTTTGACAGTTATTGAATTTTTGGCAGCCAAAAGTCAAAACATATTTTTGTAGGTTTTTCATTTCCAATAAAGGGTTGCGTCGATTTTATTCTGCGGAAAATATTTGTTACATGTTATTTAGTTGATAACTAATCTAAAATATATGTGTATATACTTGTTTTCTCGTACGTAACTAGCCATGTCTCAAGCTATCTTCTTCAACAATCCTCATCAAACAGCTGTTTATTTGTAAAGGTATTAAATAGATTAAATTTAAATCTAGTCATACAAGAATGCTATCGAATGTCAAGGACATTAAATACTGTTTCTAACGGCCGTTCTCAATATTTGATCTATCTCTGGTTTTGCCTTACTAGAGATAGGAATAGCTCACAATTGACATAAAATACATGGCTCTAATGCCTAATGTGAGCTATTCCTATCTCTAGTAGGGCAAAACCAGAGATAGATCAAATATTGGGAACGGCTGTTTATGATAGCATAATGATATAGTTTAATGACCTCTTAGAAATAACTTTTTAATCAACATGTGTAAGAAAATGCATACGGTACTCTTTCCAAGATTTATCAATGTATTTATAACCTTATAATATGTATAAAACCCATATACATATAAAAATGTCATAACTTACATACTTTTCATAATATGTATAATAATATATAAATATTCTTTTTCAGGCCGTTCCAACAACAATTATGTCGTGTTAAGTGAAAAGGGACCCTTCAGGGGGTCTGGCTTGGCCATACCTCCCAGGATCTGACCATATCTACGTTGTACCTGTGTGCTGTACATATTGTGTTGAAAATATTTTTATTACTTAATAGAAGATAATTCTTACTATAAGTTGGTTTAAAAGTGACAAAAATGAGTAAGATAGAAGTAGATTGCACAAAGAAATGCAACTCTCGCCTTCATGGCCAGGCGTTGACGATTGCCATAACCAAGAGATCTGTCAGTGATGAGTCTCTCGCCAGCTTTATCAAAAGCACCTGTGCTAATTTCGCTAAAGCTTTTGATTTTGAGGTGAGTTGAATAATATAAGTTTATCGGAATAACATAAATTGTTAACATTATGCAATAATGCTTAATAGAGTTATTTATAAAAAAACTGATTGAACTTCCCTGGACTTCCACCAACATTTCAAGACTAAAGTTTGCCAAATTGGTTCAGCCTTTATTAAGTTAGAGCGGGACCAACAGCATTTTAAATTCATTTTATTTATATTGATGTTATTATTTTCAGGGTCGCACTGCTCTGCATATGGCCGCATCACGAGGTAGAAGTGGGCTAATGCAATGGCTTGTACGTCACTCCTCTGATGCTTTCATCAATGCACGCGACCGGGAGTCAGGGTACACTCCGTTGCACAGAAGTATATTTTATGGGCAGATTCACTCTGCTGTTGCTTTGATGAAACTAGGTATGTGATACTTAGGGTTGCCAACCATACTTTATAATAACGTATCCTATTTTGGTAATTATACTTTATACTTTTACATACAAACTAGATGTCCCGCGCGGCTTCGCCCGCGTAAATTAGAAATTTTACAGAATCCGTAGCTACATTTTCCCATAAAAAATATTTCCCCCGTTTTTCCCACATTTTCCTGAGTTTCTTCTGTCGTATTAGTCTTAGAGTAATAATATAATATAACCTTCTCGATAAATGATGAGTCTTACTCGATAAATGATCTATCTAACACTGAGATAAGTTTTTAAATCGGACCTGTAGTTTCTGAGATTGACGCGTTCAAGCAAACATACTCTTCAGGTTTATAATATTAGGTAGATATAGATTTTTTTTAATTATCGCTTGACAAACTCGAGTCTCGATCTAAAAGACTATGAAATGGTATAATATGGTAGTGATGATGATGATGATGATGATGAAGAATGTAATTTGCATAGTAGCATATGCTTTCTGTTCTTAAAACAACGCCGAAACTCCCAAACTTGTATCTATAAAGAATCAGGAATTCTCTCAGCACCTTCCGAACCACGGCATACCAGGTATATCTCGGTGCAAAATCTTACTTGTTGGTAGCATATGCTTAGAATACTTCTCACGAAACCGAAGTCACCATATGTTTCCCTATAAGTTTTGAGGAGTTCCCTCGATTACTTATGGATCCTTCATCAGATCACCACTTTTCTGAATATAATACCAAATTGGGATGATAGCCTATATACCAAAAGAAAAATTTTGAAAATCGGTTAACAAACGGCGGAGTAATCGTTGAATATAAGAAAACGAACATAACACCTCCCCCATTTTGAAAGTCGGTTAAAATTGTAGCCTATGTGTTATTTATTTAATATTTTATTCAGCACATGAATTGAATAACAAATTTTTTTTCAAATTAATCGTAGCACCATCTGTCAGGACAAACTAAAATTGAAATAGAATAATATTGAAAGCGATGATAGCGCCGTCCGCCGGATCTAATGTAAAACATTCCAAAATCAACAACTCCTTATAAATAAGAAATTAATTGAAAAAACATTTTCCAGTAGACCAAACTGTAAATCTAAACCATTCTCGAATCTCCACGAACACACACAAAAAATTTCATCAAAATTGGTCCAGTCGTTTAGGAGGAGTTCAGTCACATACACACGCACACAAGAAATATATATATTAAGATAAAGTATTTTTTTTTTTTTTTTTTAAAGAAGGCAGGTCACTGTAGCCCTGACGTCACTGCGACCCATGAGGATCTATTGTGACTCAAAGATAAAGTATACAAAAATACTTTATTTTAGCCTTTACTGTGACGCGTTAAACAAAATATTCATTTTGGCCACTTCAGCTTTCACTGAAAGAGTTTTTTTCTGTAATTAATCTAAATTGGCGAGAAGAGAGATATAGAGCATCAATAAATTTAATTAGAAAGAAATTGTTTATTTATTTAAATTTAAATGTTGACTGTCAAACAAGCTTTGTAACATTTAAAGATAACAAAAAATTGTGAGCATGTGCTAAAAGCACACAAAAATACGTTTTTGAAGTAAATTTCATAAATAAACTGTAAAATTTGGAAAATACTTTTTTTTTTTCAAATACAGTGTAAACTCCGTCACTCTATTTAATGACAAACTCTCTAAAGCGTCGAAATCAATTGACTTTGGTTGGTTTAGCTTGTCTACCATACAATGGAACACTCTACATAGCATCACACCCACTCTCAATAACGTCAGCATTACAACAATTGAACAATAAACAGTACCATCTAAATCACTAAAATTAGTAAAAACTGCGCAGCTGTGTACGTTTTTTTGTCGCATTGTTATCCTAGCCCGCAATAAACTCGACTTTCGGCATCATGCATACAGAACTTTCTAAGAAATTAGTCCTTTTGTTTACAAATTGAGATTGATTGCACGTGTAGGTTTTTTAGACCCTAGTCCCTAACTAATAATAAGGAGTCATAGATTATTAATATCTATTTGTTATCATAATATTCTCAGTTATAGTTACATAAACTTTGAAACTGTAAATACGGTTAGTAAAAAAAAATCACTATAATGACGAAAAAGTATTAATTATTGATGTCTTTTCTCCATTTAACGACAACTCCATATAACGTCATAATATGCATGGTCTTTTCTCCATTTAACGACAACTCCATATAACGTCATAATATGCATGGTCCCTTCAGTGTCGTTATATAGAGTTTACACTGTACTTACTTTATTTTTTTCCTATCCAAACCACTTTATACGTTTTTTTGTCAAAAAAAGTTGGTAACCCTAGTGATACTGTCTCTTTGTTTTATTGTTGTATTTAAGCATTCCTCGTATTGCATGTAAAATGTTAAAAGGAGGTAGGAATAAAATTAAATAAATAATAACACAGCACAACAATACCAAAAACAGCAATCACAGAGTAGGTACTTTATTATAAACTGGAATAGAGACCTCACTCTCTTTATTTTGTGGAAACCGCAATAAAGCGCCATCTGTAACTTTACCACGATCTAGTACCGTCGTAAAGTTACAGATAGCGCTTTATTGCGGTACTATGGATTCTAGTATTACTATAGGTACCTAAATATTTATAGAATATTAGATGTACATTTAAAATTAAAATAAAACAACAGAATTTTATAAATTTTATTTTATTTCAAAACATTTTAAAATAACACAACACTACAAAGTACAAAGAGTCCTATCTCAGTTCTTGCACAGGAGCAATCTCACAGCACTTACATACAAACACACAAACCAGAGGAACTTAGGCTCTACTCGACGAACATATGCACAGAAACAAACTTTCTCCGTAATTCGTAAGCCGCAAGAAAAAAGCGTAGACGCATATCTATGACAGACAGACAGCACCACACTCTTCTTCTTCTTCTTCTTTTTAATAATGGCTCCTTGGTGAGTTGCCAATATCAGAGTGAGTGGCAAAGACTCTGTGTTGAAGAAGGTCTAATGCTTAAACAAGTGTACGGTGTACTACTTTTATAAAATGAGTTGAGAGAACCAACAACACAAACATTTAGGGTTAGTAACTACTAACTAATTACAATTTTATTTTATTAGTATCAATAAATGTACATAACACTTTAATAAATGACGTATTTACAAAACATAACACAGATTTAAAATTGATAGGACGGGGAATGGATGCAGGGAGAAGATCATATAGGGAACAATGGTTATTAGGACAAGAGAAAAATATATGATCCAAGGTACCTTCGTCTAGCCCACACTCACAAAGGGAACTATCCCTTACCCTAATTTTTGCAAGAAAGACAGTAGAGCACACTGTTTTCAATGCTTCTTTAGCACCACACTCGAAAGCAAAAAGTTTGATTGACTTTGACATCTTTGTTGGGATATTTTTTATCGATGTTACCAGAAGGAAAAATAATATTATAGCTGTTATGTTACAAAAATACAACACAGTACCTTTTATTGAAAATATTTTATTTTAAAATACTATTTTCATAAAAAATTCTCAAATTTTTTATATTTACATATGTATTTTAGTTACAAATAACTCAGTAGTGACATCTAGTACAATTTATGATAAAATAAAACCATCTCTTATTTTGCGACGGAGTTATTAACTATTATTATCCTACCAAAAAAGTAAGCATTTCATACAATAATTGGGTACTTGGCTGGTCTTCTTTATTTTGGAGGTTTAAAATTCTTATGTTACCGTGTCAAACATTCTAAGATTGTACACCCTGATAGCAACCAAGGTGCCACATCTCAAAAAATTATGTGTTTGGTGCGCGCGCGGATTCAGCTCGCGCGTTTTTCCAAACGCAACAGCAAAAAATGCGCACAATTTTCTTTTAATATTCTAATTAAAGCTAATGCACTTGGTGTCTATGCCAGTCTCATAGTATCATTTACAATAATTAGTTTGATGTTTTCCAGGAGTAAACACCGATATAGTAGACAAGGATGACTACAAGGCGCTAGAACATGCTATGCTGGATAAACATTACATGTGGAAAGCTGACGGATCGCAGCCGTGTGATGCCTATGTCTGGGGGAGCAACTCCAACTATACTCTGGGCACGGGCTCCCATCAGCCCCGACAGATCCCTGAGTTGCTGAGCTGCTTTAGTCGCACCAATGGGAATGTTAAACAGGTAAGTTGTTACATGAGCTTAAGGTTTGACCCACATGTACCACAACCACGCCACACCGTCGCGACAAAATGTGGTCATCTGTATCACACACGCGGTTGATAATGACTGCAAAATGAATGTGTGAATAGTCCTATTCATTTTCAATACAAAAACCCAACTATGTGGTGTCGTTGTGGTGTGGACAGCCCTATTAGGGCGAACGCCCTTAGGCGTAGAGGAAGTACGTTTGGTAAAGGTTGTCTGGCAGAAACTGCTGCTAGCAGTAAGACCGCCTATTTGTACATATTTTTCCTTTATTGTGTTTTTTAAGTTTAACTCTCTATTGCATGAATTATGATAGAATGAAGAAAAAAAAATGTTTTACTGGTTACTATTGCTTTATAAGGGGTAATTAAGAAAATTGTTAAGAAAAATATTTTTTTAGTGCTTTATTTTAGAAAATAATTTTAGAAGCCATTAATGGCTTCGTATGCATAATAAGTACAGACTTTAGCTTTGTAAAAGTATTTGAAGCAGGTCCTTTTCTCGTATAGGCATAAAAAACGTAATAATTTTCACATATTATATGCGATCGAAACATTATTATTAATTTTGATGAAGTATTTTTGTCGAGGGTTACCAATGTGGTAATATGATGGAGGCCGCAAAGGAAGACCTTCTGACTGGGCAAGGGTGTTTTGCAGTCAGGTCGAAGTGGTTTAATATGTAAGAATATATTCAAATCAAATCAAATCAAATGTCTTTATTGCCAGAATGTTGTTGATATTATCCGACAAGTTTAGAAAACTTCGATATTCCGATGTAGAATTGTAGTGCTAGTTGATCCTCCACATATCGCCACAATAAACACACTTTTTTTTTTAATAAAATGAAGTTAGAAAATGGTTTTTTATCATTATTGGAGTCAGATCCTGACTTATCACTTATGAAATTATCACCAGGGATAGTTCTTGTGGACTTATTGGTACCATAAAAGCATGCCAGTAGGATCAGTGAATGCATACGAAGCCAGAAGTGGCTCCCGCGGAAAATTGAGAAAATGTAGCAGAAAAACCAAACCTATGGTAAAACAAATATTACGGGAAGTAAAAAGAACATTTGAACATTGTAATCAGTTTTTTTAACACACGAATATGTTACTTTTTTTCAATGTTATACATCGTCAAAGTCGCATAAAACTTTACTTTGTCTGTTTCATGCACCCGCGCTGCTAAAAGTGAAATTACATTGGCAGATGACATTTTGCCATCAGCAAAAAAATGAAGCACGGGGAAGTAGTTGATATAGGAGTGAAAAATTCTAGGTCATGCTTATTACAATGAAGGCAGAAAAAATTGTTTAATCTGAAGAGCCATAAATGGCTTCATATGCAGTAAAGGGTTAAGTTTAGTTTTAAGTTGTACAAATAAAGTATTTTCTATTCTATTCTACGCGTAGTTTGCAGCGGCGCGACGCGATCTGGCACAGTCTTTACTTTATTATTTACTTACTTTATTCGCTTTACAGTAATGTATCTTACGTATCGAAAGCGGCGGTGGTACGTTTCGTTTGACGACGTTTACGCGCAGTGACACTCGCATTTAAAATATATGCAGCAAAGTTTAATGCGTCTCTCTGCAGTCGGGTTCACCCAAATGACCTGCGTACTATAAATTCTTGCACTCAACATAATAAAAGAGTTCCACAAAACCTCTTTTACTATCTGACAATGTCAAGCAACCATCACAATATTGTTTTCTGTCAGAAATTCTTAGAACAATGCATTCTGTTGCTTTACCGAGAACATGTTTAGGGTTTACTAACATACTGTTCTTTATTCTGAGCGTAATTGGCTGCATTATTTGCGTTTGGTGCATGATCAACACGGATTTCTTCCGCGATGTCAACTATACTGTGACTAAAAGTTCCCTCGTTTCGAGCATAGCCAATTTCGTAAATCTCAAGCTATGGGTGACTCCTATGACTTCTATCCTCATTCCAATATTTGTGTTGACAATGCTGACCTCCTGTTGTGGAATATTAGGTTCGGGGTGCAAGAGTAAATGTGGTATCAAGTCCTACATACTCCTAGCATCGTCAATAACCGCTACAGCATTTTGGTTCTTCTTTATATCTGGTATTTATAATGTGTATACGAAGAACGAAAGAACGATACAGTTTTTACAATCAACAATTGAAACAAATTATGGAAAAGACAATGATTTGATGAGTCACGTTTGGGACTATGTTATGCTAAACTATGATTGCTGTGGTGTCAAAAGCTATCGGGATTTCAAAAATTCTTATTGGCAAAGTAAGAATGAGGACAAGATATTTCCTATACAATGTTGTTTGCTAATAAATAAAAATAGCTTAATACCAAAATCTAAAGAATGTTCTAGTAATACAACTGATTTTAAAACAGAGACTAACTTAGAAAGAGGATGTATAGACATTCTAAGCACGGTTATAGGAGATAACAAGGGAAAAATCATATTTTATTTTATTCTACTCCTCATATCGTATACTATACTCATTTTCTTTGCATATTGCATTATAAGAGGGCAGCCTATTATAACTAAAGACGAAGAGGTTGAAGAAAAACCAGAAGTGGTTGAGAAATCGTCGAAAACTTCTTTAGATAACATGCTATTTGTGGATGAACCACCAATGAAAGTTATGAGAGTGGTGTCGGCTTTGAACCCGCATCAAATGTACAAGTTCACTCCGAACATGTTTGATTATGATGGCCTTTATTCTATGAAATAAATTGTTCATTTTATTTCTTTATGTTTTTATTGTCATGTTTGTAAGAAACTATACAGCTCTGCCTTGTTTTAAATATTTAGCTATGTTAAAAATAATACTGTTACTCAAAGATTAATATATAAGATAAAATATTTTTTGCAAATAATCCATCTTGGTCAACGAAATGAGATATCTATCTGTTATTCTTTATGGCAAAAATTTGGTTTCTTTTTCCTCAACTCTGCACCTATGCAGGAAGTTTACTCTTTGTGTATCTTTTCTCTCCTATCATCTTTTCTGGGAGACAGAAAATATTATAGAAAAGAAAAAGATAGTAAGTGCTAGTATTAAGCTTAAGTGTCTAAACACACTAGACCGAAAAAACGCGGCCGAAGTTAGGCATGATTACGCGTGAAATGTATTTTAAATTACTGATGACACACCATGCCGAAATTACGTCGCGTTATATATTGAATGTATGCCGAACTCCGGCCTCGTATTTTCGGCCTAGTGTGTTTAAGTGTGTCTCTAAAAATTTTACAGCGTATGCGTGCTCTTTCTCTCTAACGCATCACACAATCTTCCGTCTCTCCTCAGGTGTGCCTCGGCAAGTTTCACAGCATCTGGGTGTGCGACGGGGACGTATACTGTGCGGGTCAACCTGCACGCGCGGGTGGGCCGCACGCCACCGCCCTCCGGCCCATACTGCTGCGTCTGACGGAGCCCTGCGCCGATGTCGCCATTACCCTGACGTCTACGGTGTTCCTGATGCAGAGTGGCGCGGTGAGTTATAAAGAATTTTGTCCTGTAAAGGTTAAATTGGTAATCTACTAAAATGAATTGAAAAATTATGTTTAATTTTTTACAAAAAATTAGTCGCATCTACATTTGCGCAGCTATTTGCGAAACGTGCAACATAATTTCGTAACACTACGTTTTAGTTACAAAAACTATGCATTCTCCTTTCTGGCCACCCAAATGTATATTTATACTCATCTTAATCTATTAAAGAAGCTAGATGATAGAAGGCAGACTAGTGTAGACTCTCATCCATAGATACCGCATATTTATGTACTTCACGTGCCATATCGCGTTCCCAAACGACGAGCAATGCTCGTCTTTTGAAAGTTTGTTCTTTAGTCTGCTATCGGAATCGGATGTCAATCGGAAATTTAAAATAGCAACGTTAGCCTAGATAATGGACACGTTTCTTATCATCAGTACGTCACAGTAGGTAGGAAAAAAGTGCTACGCTCGTTTTCATACAAATGAAGCGACATGCGGTATCTACCTTGATCTATGTCTGTGCTCTCATCGCACTAAAGTTATAATATACATTCTGTCTTGTTATACATTTCTAAGTTATTGCGGTATGCCAATTAAACGACGGATGAACATTAACAATATAAATTAATATAAACATATTTATTCAATAATTTCAGGTCCTCCAATACTCTCTCAACAACACGGACACGGTATCATCCACGAAAAACCCCACCACAATCAAGTTGCCGTCCGTCAAGCCGCTTATCAAGCTATCGTGCCCGCTCGGCGTGCGTACGGGACGCTCGCACGCGGTCTTGTGGAACGAACGAGCTATATACACGTGGGGACAAAATATGGGACAGTTGGGTCATCCGCAGGAAGAGAAAATTGTCCCCGGGCCTAAGAGGGTAAGCAAAAATGGCGGATTTAAATGCTGGCCTTGACATAGCACCAAATAGCAATAAAGCTTATGTGCATAAAACTATCGTGACAGAATTTTAGAATACTGAGAATATTGGAATAATACATCTGCAGGAGTAGATAATGGTTCCTGGGCACAAGAGGGTAAGGAATGTAGAATTCAGAAAAATACGGTAACAAAACAGCCAGTTTTGTAGTAATGAGCTAGCGTGCCTAAAACTAAAACTGGCGTGCCCGCGCGGCGTGCGTACGGGACGCTTGTGCGCGTATAAAGTGCCGTTCTCAAACAGACAGTATAATATTATCTAGCTTATATCTTGTTCTGCAGCATTTTTTTTCATTTTACATCTGTTTTGTGATATATTATTACAGTAACATTCCTATTTATTTCAGGTGGCGATATCACTTAACATCAAGGAGGAAGCCACCATACAGCTAGTGGACGCTTGCGACGCCGCCACGGTGCTGACCACCAGCCGCGGCGACGTTTACCTGCTGCACAAGTACCTCGTCAAGAAGATCGCCGTCAAGTGAGTGCGACAGGAGACTTGTCATGTAGTAGGTTAGACAGAGACGGCAGATGACGCCGCCACAGTGCTGACCACCAGCCGCGGCGACGTGTACCTGCTGCACAAGTACTTCGTCAAGAAGATCGCCGTCAAGTGAGTGAGACAGGAGATACGTGTCGTGTAGTAGGTTAGACAGAGACGGCAGATGACGCCGCCACAGTGCTGACCACCAGCCGCGGCGACGTGTATCTGCGACACTAGTACCTCGTCAAGAAGATCGCCGTCAAGTGAGTGAGACAGGAGATACGTGTCGTGTAGTAAGTTAGACAAAGACGGCAGATGACGCCGCCACAGTGCTGACCACCAGCCGCGGCGACGTGTACCTGCTGCACAAGTACCTGGTCAAAAAGATCGCCGTCAAGTGAGTGAGACGGGATATGTGTCGTGTAGTAGGTTAGACAGAGACGGCAGATGAGCCGCCACGGTGCTGACCACCAGCCGCGGCGACGTGTACCTGCAGCTGCACAAGTACCTCGTCAAGAAGATCGCCATCAAATGAGTGAGACAGGAGATACGTGTCATCCGGTAGGTTAGACAGAGACGGCAGATAATATGAATGACGAAATGGAGGGTTCATCGCGTAAATGGCTGCACTGCAATATGCAGTGCAGCCATTTACGCGATTTATGCCAATGTGTCATTGGATCGTTGGAAGGTGGCATTAGAATGCTGCTTACGTGAATTATAAATTATAAATATGAATCTGTGCAATTTTTAAGTAAAATAATTGATGCAAACGAGCAGTATACTTAGTACTTACGTATTTTAATTCGTCACCAATTATTTGCTAATTTTAGTCAATGCATTTAAATCATGGTATGGTTTAGAAAGAGATACAAAATCTAACATATCTCTTTCTCTTTCAGGCAAATAAACATACGCCAAGTGTGCGTAGAGGGCAAAGTGAGCGAGCAGGGCGCGTACTCTCGCGTGACCGTGCTGCTGCTGACCAACGTGGGACAGCTCATGATATGGCAGGACACCACCCAGCGGCTTACTAGGTGAGGATATGTTGAAGTTAAATGTCATTTTGTGTTGTTATCTTAAATAAAATAAAAAGGTCTTTTTGAGGCAATAGCAATGGCCATCAATAGGCTGCAGCATTGATGGTTTGATTCATTGTCAGTGGAAATTATGAGCCTTGATATAAAATGCACCAGATCGGCCATCTTGCGGCGTTCGTTAAGAGAGGCCTATGTTCAGCACGTGTGCAGTGGACGAATATAGGCTGCTTTGATTGAATATTTGAATAGCAATGACGTATTTAAAAATTGCGCTGTCTGATATTATTTATTACCACAATATTTAGCATTGACTGGTTAGGCCAGGGGTTCCCGAACTGTGCGCCGTGGAAAGGCAAGAGGGGCGCCATGAGTCGATCCTGCATCATTATCCGAAACCACAAATATTATAATATTAATTATGTAAATCAGGTAGATGATTAAATATTTGTTTATTACTATTTAGTATTTACCTGCAACTATAATCAAGGTATTTATTTATGTATCTTTTTTTAATAGCTAGGTAGAGTAGGGTGCCGTGACAAAATTTTACGTGTATCTGCGCCGCAGACTAAAAAGATTGGGAACCCCTGGGTTAGGCGAAAACAACCTTATAAAATTTTGACAACTTTTATACTCTTTGACAATAATGGGCCTTTTTTTGTACTTTACAGATGCATCTTCGGCCTAAACCACCAAGTCGACGTCACCCACGTCGCTCTAACTCACGACGCGCTCTATTTTACGACGAAATACGGCGAGGCGTTCATTGGTCACATATCCCGCAAGACCACGCCCCCCGCGCCGCAGCCAATCAGGAAAGAGAGGGAGAGAGACAACAAATCGGCGCTAGTGAAATTTTTAGAAAAGGACGACTGTACTTCTGTGCGCATTACTAAAATACCGAATATACACCGCGCCACTGCGATCGTGGTTGATGGAGAGGGATTGAATTTCGCGTGCTTGCAGGTAAATTGTTTTTGCATTATAATAGTATGAGAAAACAACGTTATATAAAATTAGTCGTTGCCAGCTTGCAAATACATCCGTTTATCGCGTGGTAATTGTATGATAAGTCATCGCAAGAAGTATCCTGTCTCTTTTTTTCAAATCATCATCCAAATATGAATAGATAATTTAAACCTTCTTGCCTATAAGAAGCATGAATAACTCGGAAAGTATGCTTTCCATGAAAACACAGTTCCGGAAAAGGGGGTAGCTTTTTATCACGAAAAATGTATGGTTCTGGAACTAAATAATGGCAAAGGTTGTGGGCAACATACTATTATGAATCAAAATGAAATACATTATAGCATTAATTACACAGACATAGATCAAGATAGATACCGCATGTCCCTCCATTTGTATGAAAACGAGTGTGCCACTTTTTTCCTACCTACTGTGACGTACCGATGATAAGAAACGTGCCCATTATATCTAGGCTAACGTTTCTATTCGAATTTCTACAGCTCAATACGGCACAATTATGCATTTAGGCATTTTAAAATTCCGATTGACGTCCGATTCCGATAGCAGACTAAAGAACAGATTTTCGAAAGACGAGCAATGCTCGTCGTTTGGGAACGTGATATGGCACGCGAAGTACATACACATGCGGTATCTATCTTGATCTATGTCTGTGATTAATTAATTATTATTATCCAGATGAAGCCTACCTGCGGTCTGACGTCACTCCCGGACCTGTCACCGTCGAGCCTGGCCAAGCACATGGCGACCCTCATGGAGACAGCCGCCGATGATGATATACTGCACGATGTTGTGTTCCAGGTGGGTGTGGTGATGTGTGGTGGGGTCAGTGACCCCATCAGTAGCTTATAGCGTTTTCGGCATCTAGAACTGCCCTAGGGCAGGGTAGGCCGAATGGATACGAAATATCCGAAGTTTACTATGGACGTATAAACCAGTTCAGTACCAACCATTTGTATGTTATGAGAATAACATATGTGCTTGGCATACTGACATTTAAAATAACCTGGCCCAGGTACCACGGCATGGGGTACTGGTACATTACTGTATAAGTTATCGACAACAAATGTCTTAGGTTTTCCATAGGCAGGATGTATTTAAAGTTTCTGTTGATTTTACTAACCTACATTTTATTACAGGTCGGAACCAAAGTCTTCCCAGCGCACATATTCATCGTAGCTTCAAGCAGTGAATACCTATACAAGTTGTACCAGGACGCACGGACGGACGGCAAGACCACGGTTGTATTAGATAACGTGCACCCAGATGTCTTCGAGAGGATTCTCAGATATATGTATACGGGTACATGTGATGTAGCCGAGTTGGGGCCGTGCGGACTCAAGATAAGGAAAGAAGATCTGAGTGACTTGAAAAAGAAAGGGAAGGAAGATGATGAGACGGAGTTTATAGGTGCGTATCTTTATATTGGACTAGATGGCACCCGCAACTCCGTTGCGCCAAAATTCGTTTGTCGCGCAGGAACCGTACATTTTTTCAGGATAAAAAGTATCCTATGTCCTTTCCCGGGACTCGAAGTATCTCGATACAAAATTTCAGTCAAATCGGTTCAGCGGTTTGGGCGTGAAGAGGTAACATACAGACGGGCACCTTCGCATAATATTGGTAATAACTGTCAATATAAATCTCGTATTAAAAAAATAAATGATATACCCTTTATTGACTACTAAGGCATTCGACGATATTGTTAAAGCCAAGCCTCTTCTGCACAGCCTAAAATAACAAGGCGTAGTAGTAACATACATTGACGTCATCAAAATCTTATATTATTCATAGTTATATAATTTACAGAGAACGCATCCGAGATATCCGCATTCGAGGTGTACAAGCGGGACAAGCGCCGGCGGGCCCCACCGCCAGCCGCTCGCACGCTGGACGCGGTCAAGTGCGTGCAGGCCGCCGCCAAGCGTCTACACGTGATGACGCTGCACAAACTACTCGACAAGTTCTAGTGAGTATACCTGGTAGTAGTGACCAGCCCTGGATTTATTAATAGGCCGCGGTCTAAGGGTGGCAGCGTCCTACTTTTCAAACCCCCTTGACCGCTTTTTAAACGTAGTGAGATTTATGACTATAGGCTGCCTTGCGGCGAGTGAGATTTAGGTTGTTTTGAATCGTGTTTTCTGGCACAATTTGTTTTTTTTTTCTTTTTTCTCGAATTGGATAGAATTTTATCTATATAGATTATTTCTGTCGTTTTCTTCAAAATTTCGGCAAAATTTCGTATACGGACTCTTAAGGCTATTTAATCTTTTACAGTTACCGAGACGGCATAGTATACCTCAAGGAGAGTGCCACATACACCAAGACCCCGCTGACTTGGAACCGCGAGAGTCTCCCAGAGCTGGTCGATACGAATGTGTGCTCTAAAGACGGTGTGCTCATACCCGCGCATAAGTGTGTATTGGCTGCCAGGCTGGAGTACTTCCATGGCATGTTCATACATTCCTGGACTGAGGTAACCGTCGAAATATAATACATACTAGATGACGCCCGCAACTCCGTTGCGCCAAAATTCGTGTATCGCGCGGGAACCGCACATTTTTTCGGGATAAAAACTATCCTATGTCCTTTCTCGGGACTCAAAGTATCTCCATGCCAAATTTCAGCAAAATCGGTTCAGCGGTTCGCGCGTGAAGAGGTAAGACAGACAGACAGACAGGCAGACACACTTTCGCATATTAGTATGGACTTGATACTTAGGGCCTGTTTCATCACTTCCTGATAAATGCCGGATAGGCTATCCACCACTTAACTTGACAGATAAATTATGGAGAATCAGTCAAAAAAGTTGTGAATAGCCTATTCGCCACTTTATCAGAAAGTGGTGAAACAGGCCCTTGATATTATAAATGTGAAAGTGTGTCTGTCTGCCTGTCTGTCTGTTACTTCTTCACGCCCAAACCGCTAAACCGATTTTGCTGAAAGGTATGGAAATACTTTGAGTCCCAAGAAAGGACATAGGATACATAGCCCTCCTATGTATCCTATGTCCCCACGCGATAACCGGATTTCGGCGCAATTCATCTAGTTCAGTAAAGAGCATCGCACATTTGTCAACAACAAAACTTTGCTAGTTGAATATGACTTGCACATGTATTATTCCTCTATGATTATTTGTCTTTTGTTTGTTACAGAGCAAAATATTATCAACAGTTACTCTGCCAGTAAACCATGGTATTCTACTGCCCGTAATAGATTTCCTCTACACCGATAAATGCCCAGAAATCGAAACATCAGATAGCATTGATTTCATTTGCAGCATGCTTATTGTATCCGATCAGTTGTTTATAAGTCGACTGCGAGAAATGTGTGAGATTGCGCTAGCTAACTTGATTACATTGAAAAACTGCACTGAGCTATGTCAATTTGCACACACATACAACGCCGCACAGCTAAAACAATGCTGCATGGAATTCATAGCTCTAAACATAAACAATATCCTTGAAAACAGATCTTTGGATTTACTAGAAGAGGTTTTACTTGAAGACATATCAAAATATTATTGTAAATTCAATCCCATAATGTCTTCGAGAGTTATCACTCCATTTTACAATTCTCCATCTGATGATATCATTGATGAGCATGTTAAAACGTGTCCGGTAGATCTAGATTATGTCGATGAGGATTTTAAGAAGGACATAAGTATCGGGGAAAAGGAAAGTAATAAAAAAAAGAAGCAAAAGAAAATTGAGTATACCGAAAGTGAAAAGGCAAGAATGAGATATGAATCAGTAAGTTCGGTTACATCTTTAGATTTATCTAATGATACCTCTGGGGATGTGACTCTATCTCTCAGTTCCATATCTACTGAGGAGAAAGATAAAACAAAAGGAAAAGATATAGAGAAGTGGACAAAGATCCCAACGCAACAGCAGAAGCAGCAGAAAGTTGTACAAGCACGGTTAAAAGCTATATCATCCGCTAAGGATATAATGAACGAAACACCTACAAATTCATTCACAAAACTAATCAAGAATAACTCTAGTGCCATATCTGAACCCGTAACCCCCACTAGTTCCAACATGACCTCACCAAAAGATACTAAGGCCTGGGGCCAGGGAAATCTCATAATCAATCATGTAGGTCCAAAGTTATCGCAGAAACAAAGAAAGAAATTGGCGTCCGAAAATGAGAATTCTACCCTTACTTTGGACGATTATTTAGCTGATAAACTTACTATAGGCAGCCCTCCTGACAAACCTAAAAACCCCTGGAAGATATGTGAGCATCCCGTTGCAAGCAGTAGCCCAAATAAATCGAAATCAATTGAATTCAATAAAATACTTGCCGACCAGAAAAAGCAGAAGGATGACTCCTCTAGAATAATGACAAAACCTCTTGCACTTACTCAGGTAACTTTAATTTTATACTTGCCAAACTTGTAAATAATAATACTTATTTTCTTTTTTATAGTCCACAAACGGATATATTTCATGCTTTTTGCACTATTTTTGTAAAAGACACAATTTTTATTACCAAAATAACGGTACTTACTTTTTTTTTGTACACAAGCATTGCACTGTTTTTTAGACACTTTCAATAGTAATTTGTTTTTGACAGCTTGAAGACAAAGCCATAGAAGAATTGGAGAGATTCTACAATATACATGAAATTGACGATGAGCTGATCAGTGTGAGGAGAATTGAGCTGCAGGTGTCTTCACCACAATGGATCAACACTGCCTCAAAGTGATAAATTATGAGCTATTTTATAATATTTACATACAATGTACTAGAATATTCTATTTAATACATGTGATGACAATTAATTGATTATTAATGATTGATTTTTATTTTATCCAGCTATTTAATTATTATTGATAGTGTTATTACTTTACACGCCTCCATGGTCTAATGGTTAAGAGCGTGGCTCTCGACTTGGAGGTCGTGGTTTCGATTCCCGCGTTGGAAATATGTTAGTTCCAAGTTTGATTAGGACAATGCAGGCTGATCACCTGATTGTCTGACAATTAACTTATGATTCATGCGTCGAATGGGCATGTAAAAAGTCGGTCCTGCCCCTGATCTCTCGCCGGTCGTGTCGGTCTTCCGTCTCACTGAAAATATATAAAATACTGCATTGCAGCTGATTTTTGGTACAATGTAAAAAATAGCAAATTTATATAAGTATATCTACTGTCATGGTACCTAAATCTATGACAATAATAATATTATTAAATATACGCACAAATGTTTTATAATTATTATATTATACTTATTTAAAATAATAATAATAATAGCCTTTATTCAGATAACACATTTTTACATGACATTTTGTTTTGTTTATTTACTTATTCCTAGATGAATCTAATTTCTAATTTCCTATAATATCCTATAACATATTTCTATTTATTATCTGTTTGCTGTACAGCATAGGCCTCCTCCAACTTATTCCAGGTGTATTGATCATTTGCTGTTCTAGTCCATGTGGGACCTGCAATCTTTTTTGTCGTCCACCCATCGCCTGGGGGAACGTCCACGTTTCCTTTTAAAGTGGCCCAAGAACCAAGGAAGTATTGATTTACTCCACTTATCTTTGCCACGTACTGTGTGTCCTGCCTATTTCCATTTTAGTCTTTTGATGGTAACTATTACATCTCTAGTTTTTGTTTAATTTTTTATAGTTTCTATTCTAATCTTATCTGAGAGTTTTTTCCCTATCATGCTTCTGTTCATTGCGTTTTAACATGTTAGTTTTCTAATTTGTGCTTTGTTTAATGCCCAAGTCTGGCAACCATACGTAAGAATTGGTATGATACATGTATCGAAAAGTTTTCTTTTGATCCCCATACTCATTTGCCTATCTTTCATTATTTCTTTAAGACTCCAATATCGTTTCCAGGCATTTGCAATGCGTCTATCTATTTCTTTCGACATGAGGTCATTTGTCGATATCAGGTGACCCAGATACTCACTGACATATTCAATAGCTCTGCCTCCAACAGTTACAGGTTCTTCAGTGCTATTAGTTATAATTTTTGTCTTTGATGATTGATTTGTCTCTTATTTAAAATGGGTGGTAGTTATTCATAATATAATCCATACATAATTACTTACATCAAAAGAAAATCACGTGTCGTGTCTGTGTAAACTGATTTATATGTTCGGTATTCATTTACCTAATGGGTATGTATAACAGTTTCCGTATGTATACCTCATAAAGTTAATATACCTAGCGGAATAGAGAAACAAAGGCCTGAGCAAGAGAGGAGTCACTATCAGTAACACTGCGTGGTAAAAAAAGATGTGTGATACACGACAACAGCACTCTTTTTTTTACGTCCAGTCGGCACGTGCCGCACGTTGACAATTTAATCTCATAGATTCATGTTCAATCATGCCTGTGTAAGTGTGTACGTACACACACAGATGAAAACCAATTTTGGTTTCGTTTGACAGCTCGAGATTGTTGCTCTACTCTGCTAGGTATATTAACTTTATGGTAAGTATACCTTGCGTGGTATTTATATACTTATTTGATTTTGACAACCCTATTTTCGGAATATCTGACAAGGTGTGGAATAAAGTCGACCTTCGCGCGGCGCCAGAGAGCTCAATGTCGGCTGCTCGCGTGCGGTCCGTTTGTTAATAATAATTATGTACGCACATAAAACGGCGGCATTTGTGAACATTAAAGCAGTGAGACTTCTATACTTGTACTATTATCTATTCTGTGCTATCACTCAAGTTTATTACTCCTTCAGACAAAAATTTATAACAGATTTTTATAATTCAGCATTAGGTAAGGTATTAATGCAGTTACCCACTTTCTATACTGAAAATGAATGGTGTTTCTGTAAGTTAACCCATCAATCCCCAAGCGGCAGCCGGCTGCCGCATAACAATTGAAAATCTATTGTCTGTAATCTATGTCATATCGATGGAGGTGTTAATGCAGTAATAAGATATTGTACACTATGTGGCAGTGCTGCAGACAAAAAAAATACAGACTAATATTTCTAAATCACTAATCGTGACCTACTAGATATTCAAATATACTGAAATGAAACAAAATGTAAACTACATAAATATATTTATCCTAATCATTATAACAACATTACTATTTCAAAGGTGGGAATGACTTTAACAGCTGGTTAACTTGTCTGTGTGTCAAATTCTTTTCTCCTGGGACTAAAATACCTTTCTTCGCTTGCTCATGCTGCAATTTAGCTCTTTCATTATAATCTTTGTAACAGCCTTTGAAGGCAGCTATTTCTTTAAGGCATTGAGCTTGGTCAAACTCATTCTTCTTGAAGCAGGCAAACATTACTGCCATCTCCTGCATACATGCTGCTTCTTTCATCTTATCCCCTTTGCCAGAAACTTCTTTTCTTAGCTTGAGGGGTAGCAACATTTGAAACGGAACATTTTTCTCTAATTGGGGTCTTCTAGCATTCGTCTGTCTAGGGCCCCCTAACAGTGCCGTTGATATCCTCATTTTTATTATATAGTACTCCACTGATTTAATATTTATGTAAGAAAAGCAATTTATTCTGTAAAATTGGTAACTTTATAGGTTATATTTTGATTTTTGACACTTGGATGAAAATGTCACTTGAATGTCACTGTGAAGTGTCAGTTTTTTTTCTTATTATGGCTTTCGGCTTTTTAATTAACCATGGCCAGCAAAGTAACATAGAATATCATTGATGGCCAGTGTCAAGTAAAATATTATGGCGGGAAAACAATATTCTTCTTATGCCCGGGCCGCATCTGCGTAGTTCTTCGTGCAGCGTGCTTATAAGACGAGAGGGCCCATCCCCAATCGCGCGAGAACCGCGCGCGACGCCGCGGAATTTCCGCGAAACGTAAGTGTGGATCCGGTTCGCATATTTTTCGCACTTCGCGGCTGGTTCCCCGATTGTTGTCGGTTTTCTGTCCCGCGACAAAGAGATTTTTTTAAAATCTTTATTTTAATAAGGGCTTTTGCCATACAAGACATGCCAGCATTTTTTAGTGAACAGAATATAATTAATCCTACTTTATACTTTATTCCTTTAAACTTTATATACTTTATTATATTATAAAGGCGAAAGTTTGTTTGGATGCCCCCTGCTGCATCCCCCCGTCCCCCCGCTTCGGTATCCGTGGTATGTAGGCCTTCTGTTAAGTCTTTATTAATTAATAAAATAAATAAATTAATAATGAAATGAAATAAAATACTGAAATGTTCTGCTGACCGAATGTATAATCTTGCCGACCAAGTAATTATTCTGCCGAGTGACTGTTTATTTTGCAGATACATAATAAAACTCGGTGCCAGTTATGTGTTTAAATTGCTGACCATTGTCATGATTATTTACAGAACACGAATTGCAGCCTGATTTTAATTATTGCTAACAAAATCTTTGTATGCTGACAAAATGATTTATTAGCTGTTATTTCTTGCAAACCAAATTTTTAAATGGCATACACAAAATTTAATTACTTCTCATATATTAATCTGTGACACGGGCAGCGCCACGAGTGTTAAGAAAGGAATTACGAAACTAAAACTGTCAAAAAGGCGACTAGTCTCTAACCAATGCAATGATATTGTACTTATACAGATATGTTACGTCCATATCAAGTCCATACTATTTTCCGGCTTAAATCTCTTCCGAACAATTTTCAAATTCAAAATTGCAGACATTGACAAATTTGACAGATAAGTGAAACAAAAGATACGAAAAACCATTTACGTAAAAGAGACAGTTCTATTTTTAAACGTCGAATCGTATCGCTGTCTCTTTCTTCTCCTGAGCTATGACGAAAATTCGATTTTTTCCAGATTGTTCGAAAAAATAATTGAAAATGTAAATAATTGAGGTATTTATTGCAATCAAGACATGTCGTAAGAGATTCCATGTGTTTTGTTTACTTTCGAGTCATAATTGGTATATTTTCGATACACGCACGACCTCATTTTCAATTTATTTAGGTAAGACAAGACGCGGCACATACGTGACTGCGCTCGATGCAGACTAAACAACAGACGGCCCAATTGGGCCGTATTTGAAGCTTCACAACGCGCGCGGTAGTAACATATCTGGTTTGAGTATTTCATCATTGAACCAATGACATAAAAAACACTTCTTATGTCATTGTCTGTAGCCTTATTACATTACGGCTAGCCGTATTGAATAACGTATAGCGCCGAATGCATTCCGGCGGTTTTTTATTCAGCCGCATTCAGTCCGGCTAAACGTCGACACGCCACATTACAAAACCGCGCCGTTTTTTAAAACGGCTAGCCGTAATGTAGTACGGCTAAATATACAATCCGCCTGCGACATATCAATTTGATTAATCATCATCATCACAACCATAATTATACCATAGGTCATTACATTATGACCCAATTATTAGTACTTTTCGTGATATTTTGCATCGAAGCTTATGTTTTTATGATTATTTCGCTGTTTGTTGTTGGTTTTTGAACCGATTTTTAAAAGGCAAATATTTATTTTATTTTATCCTTTTTAGGCGACTTTCTAATAAGTCACAAAAACACTAACTTTGCAGTGACTTAGCAACTATTAAACTACAAAAGGCTAGGATTAAGCAACAAAAGGCTAGGATCAAAAAACTGCTGCTACTGTAGGTAAGGTATCAAATATATCAAGCGGGATCAGTGTAAAACTGGTTAAGGTAGGTACTTATTATAAAACCGAATGTGGCGACTAATTTTTCCGAGGGGATATCAAACATTCTTCACTGGCAACTGTTGGCTTTCATTATAAAAATACACATTTGGCAGCGATTTGTTAGATAGCTTTAAAACTGAAAATAGGTATTATAATTGTATTTGGATATTAGAATATTGTTTGCAGATCTGGAGGCACGACAGTGCCCCAGCCAAGCTTTTTAGCAAAAGGCACGGCCGTACTATACTTTTCTCTAAGCGGTTCGCGGCTATTTCACACCCCTTTATCTTCGATGTTAACAAAGCTAGGGATTTAGAATTTCGGTCACTAGGAACAAGTATTAAAACTAGCTTAACCTCCAAATTACATGAAATTTCGATAAATAGTTTAATAGTTACGGATGGTCAAAGTTATTACATTTTGTCACTTACTGACTGACAGATCATCAAAATTCTAAGGTACTTCTAGCAGACTTAGAACCTTGAAATTTGGTACCCGGATAGATCTGTATTCACAATGACAGGAAAAATTATGAAACCGGCCAAGTGCGAGTCGGACTGGCGTACATAGGGTTCTGTACCGTAAATTTGTATGGGAGCCCCTCCTTAATTATATTTTTATTATTAATTATTAAAGTTAAAATCCAGTTGAGTATTTTCTGAAAATTTCAAAAACCTTACTGTTACCATTATGGATATAGAGCAAAAAAGGGGAAAAAAATTGTGTTTGTTGTATGAGGCCCCCTATTAATAATTTATTTTATTTTAATTGGACTATTAGCTTTTATAACGACACCAGAAATACATCATTTTTGAAAATTGTAACTATCTAGCTATGGTGGTTCTCGAGATCCAGCCTAGTGACATACGGAAAGACGACGGACAAACAGCGAAGACTAATAATAGAGTCCCGTTTTCATCCTTTGGGCAGGGAAACCTAAAAATTTAAAAATAATAGAAAAATATAATACTTTATCAAATACAAGAAAATATGTTCAAGAACAGTAGGTATGTATGAGTTTCAACTGCATATTTGTTTTACGTACAAAAGGCTTTAATAATGTACTTAATTAAATAGTGTTTTAAATAAAAAATAGTATTTTAACAACGTTAACAATGAAATAATAATTAAATTCGATTAAAATATAAATGTAATCAGTACACTCCTTACTCGCTCGATTTATGGGAGTTTTAAGTTATCACATGACATAAGGTGTGCTCCTTTCCTGCGAGGAACGTCGAGAGTCGAGACACTTGCATCAGTGCTGCGGGGCTAAAATGGTCACATTTAGCAATTCCTCTCAATCAATTCAGCAAATGAATTCTCAAAACTGTCAATCTGACAAAATAATGTCAAATCAGTACAAAAATACAGAAATGAATAGCAAGCAGAGTTGCATTTTGCGATTTTAGAAAAATGTATCACATCATGATTCTTCAAAGCGACCATTTTAGCCCCGCTGCTATGTGTTCAACGGTATTGCTAAAAATGGCCACGTTCGAGTAATAAAGCTTAAGAGTCAATAATTATATAATATGAATATGATAATCGACTCAGAACTCAGAAGTATTTACGTTACGTTGTCCACCTTTAGAACTAACGAAGCCTCAAAGAATAAATATAAAGAAGTTAAAGAATGGTTAAATCTGCATTTTTCTATTTTTAACAAAAGGAGTGGATTTCTATTCCAAAAATACAAAAAGCGCAATTAAACGTACTTAAGTAATACCAAATTTTCATCCAAATCGATGAAGGTTCAACGAAATCGGAGGTTGTACCTGATTTTTGTACTACTTAATGTAGAATTTGTTGGATTTAGGGTCGATAGAGTTAGGCCGCGTAGATTTAAAAGCTTGGCTCTACATTAGATCTGATGTCTTTTTCACAGGGCAAACCTTTTGTGGTCATCGGGGTAATATTTCACATGAAATGTTTTTGGTGGGATTTTAGTCCTTTTTGTAAGTTGCTACTTGCTAGACAGTCTTTTTAGTGTTTTTTTATTGATGTTTTTGGTCGTCACGGGATGTCCGTCCCGTGAATACCTTCATGTCCATTCATAAAATTGGTGAAAATGTCATATTTAAACTTCCATTACCCCCCCTACCTCCCCTTACTAAACTAATTTTACGGCGTATAACCATCGGCGTAATTTAGATATCAATAAAATCTAAAGCAGTAGATATGTATATTCAATTGAGACTCTGTATGTTTAATAAGTCTATTATTGAGATCATATCCTGAGAATATGAACTATCTGGTACATCGAACCCGTTTGAAGCATTGTGAAACCTTCTTTGAAGTGAAATTAAGTACCAACTGGTATATATTTATGTATATTGTGCTTCCACTTTCCACATTCAAAAAATTCAAAATTGTCAAAATTCAAAATTGGAAAGCCCTTCATACGGCGCCCTCCAATAGTATTATTTCAATGGTCTGAAGGCTTACGTAATATTTCTAAGAATCCCTACAGCCAGAACTTCACTGGTTTTGCTCTATTTTTCTGTTTTCCGAGTCCATTATACAAGATGTTAGTGTAAGCACCGTTATCCCTGAAACCATCAAATGAGCCCGTCAAAATTAACAACTTTCTTCTAAATTTATTCTGTAGACATAAAAATTTTATCATGGTGAAGTACACGAACGGACAACGTCTGCAAATCCTAAAAAATTACTACAGAAATTCGGAGTTGGTGGCCGCTACTTTAAGGGCGTTTGTGCACTACACGGAATTTTACCATCCGGCGCGGCGTGGCATCTCGATTTCCTACCTTATATTTTATATGGCAAACGTGAAAGTTATGAACGCCGGACGGTAAAATTCCGTGTAGTGCACAAACGCGCTAAGAGCGTTAACTCCGATTTTCGATCGTAATTCTCGCCCTTGTAGACAGGCAGATCGGCCATGATTATGGATTATTTTTGGTTCGAATTAGAAGATATGGACTTGGACAGCATGAGGTTTCAAAAGGACGGTGCCACAAGCCACACAGCACACTTTACAATCGATTTATTCGACTGGTCGAGTAAATCGATTGACCGCCTCGTTCGTGCGATTTAACGCCTCTAGATCTATGAAAACAATGCTGGGAATTCAAAAAATCCGTCTTCATACCCATACAAATTGCCGATCCGGGCATCCGTATGGGTATGAAGACGGCATTTTCTTTTTGAGTTCTTAGCATTGTTCTCATAGAAAAAGTTGTTCACAGCAGCAGCAACACATTTCCAGCTTTTCTTCTGTATTCCTAGTCTGTAGGTTACATAACAGTAGCCTTGATGTCACCATTACACAGCATAATGGATTAGTAAGCGGAAGTATATACTTATCGACTAAATACTTGATTTACAACATTTCGCTAATCCTAAGCAGATTGTAAAATACCGCCATTTTATTGCCCCGCTTATGATTTCGATAATAATTTGTATAAATACCCATCCTCAACGTCGATATGTTATAGGAACTATCACAAGATTCTAAAAGTAAGTTTACTATTTTATACAACAAATATATCTACTAAATATTGACATCGTATCGCATTTTAGTAGTAATAATTACTTATATATCATTTTTTCCCACATAATTTAAATTGTCCTACTTACCTTTAATTTTTTAAGTTTTAACATCTTGTAATCAAAAATTACAAGATGTTAAAACTTAATTAAGATTTAACATCTTGTAATTTTAGATGTTAACATCCTGTAATGTAACATTTGCAATCTTGCAACTTTACAATCTTATTCTTCTGCAGATGAAATTCTTCGCCGTACTAGCTCTGTTCGTGGCGGTGGCGTCCGCCGGCCGCCTTCTGCCGGGCTCCATCCCCGCTGCCGTTGCCTCTGTGGACCAACAGCAGGCTGAGATCCAGGAGATCCTCACCGCCATCAACCACCCCAGCACCGACCCCGCCACCGCCGCGCTGCTCGAGGATATGCTCTACGACATCCTCGGTATTGGCAAGCCCATCGTTCCCGAGCCCGCACCCGTTGACGATTACCAGCCGATCCATGTCGGACCCGCCATCGTCGATCAATACCAGCCAATCCAAGTCGGACCCGCTATCGTCGACCAATACCAGCCAATCCAAGTCGGCCCCGCCATCATCGAGGAGCCCACCCCCATCTCTGTCGGCCCCGCCATCGTTGAGGAGCCCACCCCCATCTCTGTCGGCCCCGCCATCGTTGAGGAGCCCACCCCCATCTCAGTCGGCCCCGCCATCGTCGAGGAGGCTCCCGTCGCCGAATCTGCTAGCGCCCCCCTCGTCCAGATCATCCTGAACATCAACAGCCAGACCGGCTCCATCGTCGGCAGCCCCGTCGCCATCGAGGGTCTCCCCATCAACCCCAGCCCCGCGGTCGTCGCCGAGCCCATCGTCCCCACCCCCGTCTCCGTGGTGGATGGCGAGATCGTCCCCAGCCCCGTCGCCGTGGTGGAGGGCGAGATCGTACCCACCCCAGTGATCGTGGAGGAGATCGTGCCCGAGCCCGTCGCCATCGGCACCCCCGTCCTCCCCGCCCCCGTCCTCCCCGAAATCATCATCCCCGAACCCGTCGCCATCCTCCCCGAGGAACTCAACTAAACAGTATTACGTTAGAATAATAAAGCACTTTTGTAAATGATAAGAAGCTTCTTTGTTCTTTGAGCGATTTTAAAAACTACTTGAGATCCATCTATAATAATTAATAATTAATTAATCTATACGATCTAACATGCAGCATGACTCGTGAGACACAGTTCAATACTCGAGTCTCGAGGATGTGATATTTGGCTATTACTTACCTATATAATATTAGATGAAAAAAAAATATAAAAAAATAATATCAATTGATCACTGATACCAATGATATTGTACTTAAACAGATATGTTACGTCCATACTATTTTCCGGCTTAAATCTCTTCCGAACAATTTTCAAATTCAAAATTGCAGACATTGACAAATTTGACAGATGAGTGAAACAAAAGATACGAAAAACCATTTACGTAAAAGAGACAGTTCTATTTTTAAACGTCGAATCGTATCGCTGTCTCTTTCTTCGCCTGAGCTATGACGAAAATTCGATTTTTTCTAGATTGTTCGAAAAAATAATTGAAAATGTAAATAATCGAGGTATTTATTGCAATCAAGACATGTGGTAAGAGATTCCATGTGTTTTGTTCACTTTCGAGTCATAATTGGTACATTTTCGATACACGCACGACGTCATTTTCAATTTATTTAGGTAAGACAAGACGCGGCACATTCGTGACTGCGCTTGATGCAGACTAAACAACAGACGGCCCAATTGGGCCGTATTTGAAGCTTCACAACGCGCGCGGTAGTAACATATCTGGTTTGAGTATTTCATCATTGACTAATACTTATTTGTATCTTATACATAATGTGCTGAAGTGTTAATAAAATACAATTTGAGAATCAAATATTGTTTTATTAAAAATTAATCAGAAAGCTACCTTTTCTTAAAAGTTCTGTAGCACATATTTAGGCAGATCTTATATTTAGGCAGACATAAAACTAGAAGAAAATAAAGAATATAATATTAAGTATACCTACTACACTATGTGATTTTTATTACGAATTAACATAATTCCACTTAGAATCTGGGAAAAATTATAATGTAGCTACATTGTATAATTTTTCCCTTTTTTTGGCAGTCACGCGTCCCTAATCCGGGTCGACGCCAGATAATTTTGACACCTGTCGCTTACTAAGGATGGGTTGCAACTTGCACCAGAGGCGTAGTTATTATTATTCGTAGGGTTAAGGTTATCGTTAAATATGGCGACCATTATGGACTTTTACTAGGAATTTGACAGTTCATTTGACATATTTTTGTTATGGTTAAAGTTAAAGTTAAAGTAAACTTACTTGGTGCAACCTACCCTTAGGATTAACACTAGTATTTCGCTGCAGCACTTGAAAATGTAATATTCCATTCTGGTGCGTTACAGGACGATATTGTCATGTAAGTAGGTACTGTAAAGTTTTTTAGTGCGAAACAAGACTGATTTGTTCGGTAAACAATTCTTTTTAAAACTCGTATCTCATTCAATTTAAATTTTTCGACACTTCTTATAAACATTTTTTCTAGTTCTAAAATTGGACAAGTAATTTTTTTCTTATACTGTAAAACGTCTTACCGGACTTTTATGTCATGTAACGCACCAGAAGTGGTGAAAATTGGGTGAAAATTTTCGAAAATTCGATAAACAGTAGTGATGTGAAAGATGAAAACAAATATTTATCGATGTAACTTTTATTTATAAAGAAAATTAAACTTTATTTTCAAGGGCTTTACAAGCAAGACAAAAAACTTATTTTACATTCGGCGCACATTAATTTAACTTTAGAGTTTAGGCACCTTTTTTGCTTTGCATTTGTCTGGTCAATTAAAGTATGTAGGCTCAGGTAACGTAGTTTTAACTGAACGATCTTTATATGCTTTAAAACTTTCATTTTCTTACCAGCCCCCCGATGCACGATCGTCGGAAAGATCTCACGTGAAAAGATTTCATCTGTCAGTATCACAGCGATTCACAAACTTTCCGTCGCCGAAATGAATCCGAAACCAAAGAGAATAATTGACATTAGTTTTTTTTTTGCAATAAGTGCTACGGTATAACATTATATAGCCTTGGTTATTTCATCGCTGTCAGTATCAAGATCAAAGATGGGAAAATAATTATTGTCTCCAAATTTTCCTGCACCTTTTAATTTAATGAACAAAATTTTTAAGACTAAGACTAGTCTTACCATACAAAAAATATATATTTCAGCTGAGTTTTAATCAACGAATGATTTTGAGTATTTCATTGAATATTAAAAATTTGCTACTCATTAAAAAAATTAATACAAAACACTATTTACTATTCAGAATGTAGCCAATACATCAAAGATCTTACCTAATGAAACTTCTTTTAAATACAAAAGTACTCTGTAAGTCAGCGAAATACGTTACAAAGATCGCGGTAACCCGGCTGCCGCTTGGGGCTTGAGTTGAGTGAATGGCGCACCGCGCAGTACAAACTACAAAAGTACAAATTACAAAGATAATAGCGCGGCTGCCGGCTGCCGTTTAGGAGTTGAGTGGAATTAAGAGGAGTCCACACCGCCCTTTTTTCCATACAAACGTTGTCCCCTGTTTCCTCCCTGGATAATGCTAGTAGAGTTATAATTTTTTTCCTGAATATCTCCGGCCACTAATACAATGTCCCTATGTTTTCTTTTTTTTTCATAATTTAATTATTAAATAAGATATGAACGTTCAAAAACCCAAAAAAATGGCCAGATTTTCCGCTGTGTTCAAACGTCCAGAAAACAGATTTGGCTAGATTATACAAAAAAAAGCAAAACATAGGAACACAGCTCAATCCTTTTTTTAATCTTTAATGAAAAAAACTACTTAAATCGGTTAAGTTTTGGAGAAGGAATCAGGGGACAACGAATCGTTGATTTTCTGGATTTTCTGCAGTTGTCTCTATCGCGTTCTGCGGTATAGGCTTGAGGTAAGGGAGACAGCTATAGATATTACAAGTACTTTTTTTTCATTTCTCTAGCCCCTGGTGTATCCTCTTAAAACAAAAAATATTGTCTATGTGCTGACAGTGACAATCTGTCAAATCTGTAAGTTGTGACTTGCCTGCGCCCATTCTGTACCTTCATGCCTGCGCCTTGGGCGCAAAAAAAAAATTGTGTGTTGTCAAAGATATTAATTATTATTGTCAAGCTCAAGTCGAGCTACGCTCGACTTGAGCTTTGTTCTAATACATACAAGAAATAAAAGCTATGTTCTAATACATACAAGAAAAATAAAGGCAAATTGAACGATGTAAAATTATACTATTTTCCTGCCAAAAGTATTCACATGCCATGGTGTTTGCACTGATGAGATCCAGACTGAAATTAGTTAAAAATAGTGACAGACAAAAGTTGTGAAGATGGAATCGACCGAATCGCAGAAGGTTGATGAAATAAAAGCATTTATTTTAGTGAACTTGTTTTATTTTCCACAAGTATTTTCAGTAATTAGAAGTATTTTTTGCATCTTCACTATTTTATTGCAATATTTATCAAGTTTTTATTTTCTATGCTGATGGATGCTACTAATTACTTTTTCAGATATTTTCTTAGTTAACTAGATAAGCTTTATACATTTTTATTCACGCTTTCGAATTTTGTTACGGGTATAAATCCATATTTAATAATTTTAATCATTTTATAGTCTAAAACATAAAAAACATGTAGTTATAAACTAGCCGGGGTCTCACAAGTTACTTCTTTTACTCGCAAGTACTCGCAACATGTCGCTGCTGTCGAATTACGACACCCTTTATAATTTCTGCACGGTCCTTATAGGTAATACATAATTATATTACAATTATATTATATCGGTAAATCTTGTTGTGTGAGAATACTTTTTATTTATGTGTAAAACAAACTTATTACTATTTTATATTTGTTTTAAATTTGTTTTTCATTTAATATAAGTTATTGTATAAATAATTGGAATTATAATGATATTTTTTACATAAATAACTATTTAAAATTATTGTAAAAGCACAATAATGTTTTAACATAATATACATATTACACAAGTATTAATACAAAATTTAAAAAATATTATATTTCTAAACCTTTAAGTTAACACTAATACTGCATTTATAAATAAAAAATATTTATTGTTCAATGAACACTTCCTAAAGATTTAACACATAATAATTATTACAGTACGACATTTATTCAAAATGGTAAAAAGGTATAAAAGACACGACTAAGTATTAATAATTGCTTTGTTTTATTCTTATCATTACAGCTGTAAATAATAATTGTATTATTTTAAATGACTCGCATACACAATGTCAGGTTGTAGATATTAATAATTTAGATTTGAAATTATCTACTATGAAAAGAGATAAGTACTTCTTATCTCATTTTTATAAAAGACGTATAGCCAAGTTGCTATTTAACTTTTTGTTTATAAAATCAGCCAAGTATTTGGCTTCCTCGACTACTGCTTTTATTGAGCAGAATATTAGTCATATTTTGAACGAATTGGAATATGTTCCAAATATTTCTTTAAATTAGATAATAAGACAATGGAGGAAATCTCTTGCAGAAATAAATTACCTTTAAATAGTCAAAATCCTACCAATTTAATAGATTCAAATATAGTAAGTGAAAATAATTGTAATTTAATTAATCTGGTGCATCAGAATTTACAAGGTATGGTAGGTAAAGAACTTGAAATTGAGTTATTTTTGAAGGAATTTAACATTGATATTATGTGTATATCTGAACATTGGTTTAGATCACATGAACTCATTTTCAACTTCAATGATCACCAGAATGCAAGTTCGTTCAGTAGAGAAAATGCCATTAGAGGCGGCTCTTTAATATTAATCAGAAACAATTTTAAATTTAAGGAACGTAAGGATATTGTGAGTCTCTCTACTGAACGAATAATAGAAGTGGCCTGCATAGAGCTGAACCATCTAATAATTGTAAGCGTATACAGGCCTCCATCAGGGTTATACGAATCTTTTGAAGTAACTATGGAACAAATTTTGTCAAAAATATGTGCATCTAACAAAAAGGTTATTATATGTGGCGATTTTAACATTAATTTATTAGATTTAACCTCAACTACTGTTAGATTCACATCTTTATTTCAATCGTATAACCTTTACAGTTTGTTTCAGGAACCAACAAGGGTCTGTGAGACTACAGCCACTTGTATTGACAATATATTTACTAATCTTATTCCAGACAAAAAAGAAATAATTAATAAGCTAAGTTCTGATCACTGTGGACAAATAGCCTCTTTTAATATCAAATGTGACAGTGATGCGAAGAAAAATCTTGTGTTTATTCCTGTGACCACAAAACGTATTGAGCAATTTAGAAGTAAATTAAATTCAAATATCCATTTATTGGACAGCTCACATAGCTCTGATGAAGCTTTTAATAAATTATTTAAGGTGATAAGAACTCAATTTAATTCAATATTTACTTCTAAAACGGTTAGAAACAGTAATAAAAAAACTAAATTTATTAATTGGGCAACAAAAGGAATAAAAATAAGTAGGAAAAGATTATATGACTTATATGATGAAAGGTGTATTAACAATAGTGAAGTATTTAAAGCATATGTTAAAAACTACTCAAAAACCTTCAGAAAAGTTTGTAAAGCTGCTAAAGCCCTATATATAAAAAATAAAATTAAAAACTCTAAAAATAAAATCAAAACAACATGGCAGGTAATAGCGGGTGAGACTGGAAATGTCACCTGTCGTAGCTCTGATTTTGAACTATACTTTGAAAATAAAAAGATTACTAATGATCAAGAAGTTGCGACGGTCTTTGAAAAGTTTTTTGCTGACATTCCGGTCTCAACGACAAAAAATTTAAATTCTTCGTCTGAAGCTGCCGAAAAGCTACTCAGAGACAATGTAAAGGAATGTGATGTCAATTTTAAGTTTAGAGAAATTAACCCCATAGATATTATTGATACCTTTAAATTGTTGAGTATCAAAAATACTGCTGATCTCTGGGGCATGACCACAAAAATTATTAAATCAATAATTGACATCGTAGCTCCTCATTTAGCAATGATTTTCAATGACTGTATAAAAAATGGTGTTTTTCCTGACTTAATGAAGCATAGCAAGATTGTTCCTTTATTCAAAGCCGGAACTAAATCGGATCCCACGAATTTCAGGCGTATATCAATTCTACCGACCTTTAGTAAAATATTTGAAAAAAATATTTTAAAACAATTACTAGTACATTTTAATTCTAATAATTTATTACATGATAATCAATACGGATTTACTAAGGGTCGATCCACAACGGATGCTGGTATAGGACTCCTTTGCAGTATTTTTGAGGCTTGGGAGGAGTCGCAGGATGCCTTAGGTGTTTTTTGCGATCTCTCCAAAGCCTTCGATTGTGTTGAGCATGCTACATTGATCAGGAAATTGCGCCACTACGGAATTAAAGACTCTGCTCTCAGCCTTTTGACTTCTTACCTTAAAAATAGGACTCAAAGGGTTGAGGTTAATAGTAAAAGGTCCAAAGGAACCAAAATAGAATTAGGTGTCCCACAGGGATCTATATTAGGCCCATTTCTTTTTCTCATCTATATAAATGACTTACCTTATCTAGTTAAGGATAATAATAATGAGATAGTGCTTTTTGCTGATGACACTTCACTTATTTTTAAAGTGAAGCGACAACAGTCGAACTACGACGAGGTAAACAGTGCTCTCTCAAAAATAGTACATTGGTTTAATGTTAATAACTTACTTTTAAATTCTAGTAAAACAAAATGTATAAAGTTTACTTTGCCCAATGTTAGGCAAGTCCAAACCAATGTAGTATTAAATGATGAGAAGATGAATTTGGTAGACAACACTGTATTCTTAGGTATTACACTTGATAGTAAATTACAGTGGGGTCCTCACATTGTTAATCTTGCAGGTAGGCTCAGTTCTGCAGCATATGCAGTCAGAAAAATTAGGGAAATTTCTGACGAAGATACGGCACGATTAGTATATTTTAGTTATTTTCATAGTAGGATGTCATATGGAATCCTTTTATGGGGAAACGCTGCCGACATTAATACAATATTTGTGCTGCAGAAGCGAGCCATACGTTCTATTTATAAAATGTCTGCTGTAGAATCTCTGAGAGATAAATTTAAAGAAATTGGTATTCTAACTGTTGCTTCTCAATACATTTTGGATAATGTAATATATGTTAGAAAAAATATAAGTAAATTTAAAGTTAAAAGTGACATTCACTCTAGGAATACTAGAAATAAGCACAAGCTAGATATGCCGGTGATCAGACTTAGTAAAGTCAGTAAATCTTTTAAAGGTCAATGTATACGCCTTTACAACAAAATCCCAGAAAACGTTCAAAATCTTTCCATTAATAAATTTAAAAAAGTAGTTAAAGAACGTTTGTGTGCCAAAGCCTATTATAAGGTCAATGATTTCATAAACGATGGCACACCTTGGGAGTAGGATGGCTTCTTGCAAGGCTACTTCTTCATTATTATAGGACTTACAATTATGTATGTGGATATTGTATATAATATTTAGTTACAAAATTGTAAACTTTATTTTAAAAGATTAATTTTTTTCTCACTTTTTTTGGTAAAAAACTCGCACGGGGCCCCCGTGCGAGTTTCTTACGCCGGTTCTTCTCGCCGGGTTAGTTCCCGAACCGGTGGTAGGCATCATGTAGGACTTTCTGAAAACATTTATTTTAAATTTATTCAGAAATAAAACAATTTTGATTTTGATTTTGATTACTTAAATAATTCCATCTAACAATATCCGCTATGGCCCATGACACGGTTCTCGAAGTGAAAAGATTTCACGAGTCTCGGAGGTGCCGGGAAGATTCCGTAAAAACGGCTCTAATCCTCGGATAATTTTCCGACGTCGGTTGTCAAACTAGTTTTTGAGGCCCGCACCAGGGGAGAGTTCATTACCGGCTATGTATTTCCGGTGCCGCAGCGAACGTGTTAAGGACGCTATCAAATTTTTTCACAAATATCAGCGATTTTCAGGTACCATTTTAAAGCATTAGGAGTCACACCACAAGGATATTTTGGTTTCAAATGAAAGAATATAGTATATTATTCATATCCACGTCTATACCGTAAAAAATTTATAGCCGCATAAAATTTTTTCACATAAATACGTTTTAACCATCACCATAATCGCAAAAGATAGCATCGCAGAAGAGAGAAGAAGAAGAGAGAAGAAAAGAAAAGGGGTTTGATTAGGTACCATTATAGCTAAATACACTGAACTAAGGAAAATAAATATACAAAAAAATTGTTGCTTATTTAGTCCCCTATACGAATAGCTAAATATTTTATATAAAAACTAGCTGTCCCGGTGAACTTCGTGTCACTTTAAAACCTTCCCTGGACTTCTACGAATATTTTAAGACTAAAATCAGCCCAATCCGTTCAGCCGTTTTCGAGTTTTAGCGTGACTAACACATTTGAAGATCCATTTTTATATATAAGAGAAGATATAGATAAGATAAATAACATTTCCATTTATAAGAAAAATAAGAAACGCTGTCAAATTTTTTCTGAATACATTTTCGCCCTATCAAGAAAGCGGCGAGTGGATGTTATTTATCTTAACTATATCTTCTACCAGGCGCGCTGATATTGTACGTTATTTTAATATCCTTAACATCGATATTCGCACTGACCTGCGGGGCTAAAATGGTCGCTTTGAAGAATCATATTATGAATCATGTCATGATTCATTCTTTTAAAATCGCAAAATACAAGTCTGCTTGCAATTCATATCTAGTGATTTGTACTAATTTGACATTTGACTGAATTGATTGAGAGGAATTGCTAAATGTGGCCATTTTAGCCCTGCTGCTAATTTTTGTGATAGCGTCCTTAAAGTTAAATAATTACTTAGGCCCGTATTTTTGGTCAGTACTTAAGAAGCGCCTCGGCCTCAAGGCGCGGTTCGCCTCTGTGATTGGTTCAAATTTTGACAGCCAACCAATCAGAGAGCCCGAAACGTGTCTTGAGCCAACCAATCAGAGAGCCTGAAACGTGTCTATATATCTATAGCTGTCTCTCTTACCTCAAGCCTATACCGCAGAACGCGATAGAGACAACTGCAGAAAATCCAGAAAATCAACGATTCGTTGTCCCCTGATTACTTCTCCAAAACTTAACCGATTTAAGTACTTTTTTCATTAAAGATTAAAAAAAGGCTTGAGCTGTGTTCCTATGTTTTGCTTTTTTTTGTATAATCTAGCCAAATCTGTTTTCTAGACGTTTGAACACAGCGGAAAATCTGGCCATTTTTTTGGGTTTTTGAACGTTCATATCTTATTTAATAATTAAATTATGAAAAAAAAGAACACATAGGGACATTGTATTAGTGGCCGTAGATATTCAGGAAAAAAATTATAACTCTACTAGCATTATCCAGGGAGGAAACAGGGGACAACGTTTGTATGGAAAAAAGGGCGGTGTGGACTCCTCTTAAGTACTGACCAAAAATACGGGCCTTAGATATAAACAAAACATCTTACAAAGGTTAGTCACGATGTTTCCTTGGTAGTGAGTCCCCCTCTACGAAAACTCGTAGCACTGCTACGAGCTCGACGTTAAGTTCGGTTATATACAAGGTGTAACAAAACGTGACAATACTTTAGGGTGCGTATGTGCCCCTTGTATATAGTTCACTGTGAAAGTAGCAGCGCTGAAAGAGCAATTTTTTTGCGATTTGTATGCGCAAGCGCCCCAGCGTCATGAATTTTTCCACCCAAAAACAAGTTACTTTTTCAACGCTACTACTTTTGTCACCTGGCCCAGAGCAGGGACAATAAAAAGATAAGAAAGAGTAATAAAAAGAGAATTAAACAATTAACAAATTTATTTAACAAGAAAAAAGAAGATAAATCTAGCCAGACGGAGAGCGGGTAAGGTGGGTACGAAGCCTAGCCTCAGTCTATTCCGGGGTTCTTTGAATTTACGGGTAGGGACACTACACTTATCTTGGGATCAGACAGCGACGTGGGGGACTCCAGCTCCTCAAGTCTCCGCGATCTACCGGACAGGCGTAGGGTCGACGGCCAGCTGTTGGTGCCGAGGTGTTTGGGACCCCGTCGGTGGCAGCTAGTTCAGTTTGCGGTAGGTGCGTCAATCAGACGGCATGAGCAGCACGTGGTCGGCTCCAGGCGACCAAACTCTGCTGCAAGATAGTAGTGGTCCGTTGTCCGGGACAGAGCAGGGCAAAGTTGTCCGGGAAAGAGCAGGGCAGAGTAGAGTTGTCCGGGACCGAGCAGGGCAAAGTAGAGTTGTCCGGGACCGAGCAGGGCAAAGTAGAGTTGTCCGGGACCGAGCAGGGCAAAGTAGAGTTGTCCGGGACCGAGCACCCCTGGAATGTTCCGTACAAGAGGCTTAGGACAGGTGTTCACGCTGTTGATGACCCCCCCGCAAGCACGTGTTCTCCACCCGAAGACTTCGAGCACGTGGTTGCGGAGTCCATCACAAACATTAATTTCACAAAAAAAAACTAACAAAAGAAACAGTAAAATTTAGAAAAAGCTACAACAACAAAAGGTTAAGGAACTTTTGACAACGACAGCCATAACTAGGTCATGGCCAATTTTGTTATGACAATTAAAACATAAAATAGTATGACCACGGTAAAGAGCTTAATACAGTTAATATTTCAAATAAAATCTACCTTTACAAGGTTTAAGAATTGAACTGATTACAAAAAAGTTGAAACAAAGAAAGTTGACGAACACGTGGTCGGTCACAAGAAAAGATTTTACAATTTAGACAAAATACAATATGCTTTTCGCCAACAATTAAAACGAAATACAGAATAAAGCTGGATTACAAGAATAAAGGAATTAAAAGACAAATACCTTGGAAAATTCCACGGACACACACAAAACACTCACTCACCTATAACGGGGACCTTTAAAAAAGGGAATAAAAAGGAATATGTAGCGAGCTGGAGGGTTTTTATACCCCCGAGCTGGTATATTTTTTAAAGTTGACAGAGTAACTGTCAAGGAACAAAGGTGGAAGGTCATTATTTTATTTAGGATATGAAAAATATATCTTAAGATAATAAAAAAAAACAATACCCTTTATTTACTTATTAAACAGTCTAATAAAAAGGAAAAATATCTGATAAAAATAACAGATATCTCAGCAGAGAATTAATAAGTCTACAACATTTGCTAAAAGATGGCGCTGCCAACCTCATTTTTTATTCAAGCGATCGCAATCGATTAGACGTAAAGGTAACAAAGGCGCCTAATAGATGTCGCTATATGACATATCCATGTCGCTATGCGACATATCCCCCCTCGCTAGCTAAGGATTTTTCATGATAAATGAAAAATCCTGAAATAGCTAAAGCTAGAAAGTGGGAAAAAGGAAAAAAAAAATATTAAAAAAAAACAAAGGGGAAAAAAATTGCCCTTTGGAAAAAAAAGGAAAAAACTAAAATAATAACAGCCCTTTGGAAAAAAAAAAGGACAAAAAAAAAAAAAAAAAAGCTAAAAGATCAAGAGCCCTTTGGGAGAAAAGAAACAGCTCTTTGGAAAAAAAAAGAGATTAACAGCCCTTCGGGAAAAGGAAAAAAAAGTACAAACTAATAAAAGTTTGGAAAATGGGGCAAATGGGGGAAAAAAAATTGCATTTGGGGAAAATGGTGAAATGGGAAAGAAAAAAAAAATAATTATTTTGAGACAATTCTTGTGTCAGCGCGCGGATAATTTGACCAAAGATTCATAAATCACTTACATACATCAACTTTCACTTTGCAGCTCGGTCACAAAGACTGGACACGAGACGCCCTAGCACACGAGTATTATCCTACGAATACGAGAAGGACAACACCCAAAAGGTCGTAGATGGTACTGTACACAACTATAACGTTTGATTATACAAACGAAACAGCATACTAAGCAAGGCGCGAGACAGGAGGTCTTACCTAATGTAAAAAAAGAGTCAAACGAAAAAATAATTAAAATTTATAATTTTTAGATAATTTAAGGTCCTTTAAATGCCAAACGCCAAGGTCTTTACCTTGCATATCCTGCAATTCGTAAACTAAAGGAGAACGTTTACCTACAACTTTACATTTTATAAATTTAGGAGCTAATTTTTTACTAAAGTATTTATCTTTGTCGCTTAGAAAATAGGTTTTCTTAAAAACAAAATCTCCTACGTTGAATTCGGCAGGCTGGCGACGTAAGTTGTACTGCGAGGTGTTCTTAACGTGGGCTTGCCAAAGACGCATCTGTACGTTGTCAAATATGGATGACATACATCCCAGATTCTCCGCGTAGGCATCGCGAGGTGCAAAAATAAGGTCATTGGTGCTGTCGGTATCAAGATAGTGTGAACCGCAGGACACCAATTCCCTACCGAAAGTTAGAAATGACGGTGTGAATCCTGTCACCTCGTTAACCGAGTTGTTAATGGCGAATTGTATTTCTGGGATATGTACATCCCACGATCTATGATCGTCTTCCACGTAGGAAGAGATACAGGTAATAATCGTCCTATTATACCGCTCGACAGTATTAACCTGCGGAGTATAACGCGGGGTTAAATAGACTTTAGGAATGTTATATTTTTTAAAGAGCCTATTAGTTTCATTACTAATAAACTGAGGACCGTTGTCCATAATTACAGTTTGAGGAATACCGTGAACCAAGAAAACGTTTTCCTCTAAAATTCTAGTTATAACATCTGAAGTGGCACGCTTCATAGGAAAGATGAATTGGCCCCACGTTGGGCGCCAATTGTCACCTGGCCCAGAGCAGGGACAATAAAAAGATAAGAAAGAGTAATAAAAAGAGAATTAAACAATTAACAAATTTATTTAACAAGAAAAAAGAAGATAAATCTAGCCAGACGGAGAGCGGGTAAGGTGGGTACGAAGCCTAGCCTCAGTCTATTCCGGGGTTCTTTGAATTTACGGGTAGGGACACTACACTTATCTTGGGATCAGACAGCGACGTGGGGGACTCCAGCTCCTCAAGTCTCCGCGATCTACCGGACAGGCGTAGGGTCGACGGCCAGCTGTTGGTGCCGAGGTGTTTGGGACCCCGTCGGTGGCAGCTAGTTCAGTTTGCGGTAGGTGCGTCAATCAGACGGCATGAGCAGCACGTGGTCGGCTCCAGGCGACCAAACTCTGCTGCAAGATAGTAGTGGTCCGTTGTCCGGGACAGAGCAGGGCAAAGTTGTCCGGGAAAGAGCAGGGCAGAGTAGAGTTGTCCGGGAGTAGAGTTGTCCGGGACCGAGCAGGGCAAAGTAGAGTTGTCCGGGACCGAGCAGGGCAAAGTAGAGTTGTCCGGGACCGAGCAGGGCAAAGTAGAGTTGTCCGGGACCGAGCACCCCTGGAATGTTCCGTACAAGAGGCTTAGGACAGGTGTTCACGCTGTTGATGACCCCCCCGCAAGCACGTGTTCTCCACCCGAAGACTTCGAGCACGTGGTTGCGGAGTCCATCACAAACATTAATTTCACAAAAAAAAACTAACAAAAGAAACAGTAAAATTTAGAAAAAGCTACAACAACAAAAGGTTAAGGAACTTTTGACAACGACAGCCATAACTAGGTCATGGCCAATTTTGTTATGACAATTAAAACATAAAATAGTATGACCACGGTAAAGAGCTTAATACAGTTAATATTTCAAATAAAATCTACCTTTACAAGGTTTAAGAATTGAACTGATTACAAAAAAGTTGAAACAAAGAAAGTTGACGAACACGTGGTCGGTCACAAGAAAAGATTTTACAATTTAGACAAAATACAATATGCTTTTCGCCAACAATTAAAACGAAATACAGAATAAAGCTGGATTACAAGAATAAAGGAATTAAAAGACAAATACCTTGGAAAATTCCACGGACACACACAAAACACTCACTCACCTATAACGGGGACCTTTAAAAAAGGGAATAAAAAGGAATATGTAGCGAGCTGGAGGGTTTTTATACCCCCGAGCTGGTATATTTTTTTAAAGTTGACAGAGTAACTGTCAAGGAACAAAGGTGGAAGGTCATTATTTTATTTAGGATATGAAAAATATATCTTAAGATAATAAAAAAAAAACAATACCCTTTATTTACTTACTAAACAGTCTAATAAAAAGGAAAAATATCTGATAAAAATAACAGATATCTCAGCAGAGAATTAATAAGTCTACAACATTTGCTAAAAGATGGCGCTGCCAACCTCATTTTTTATTCAAGCGATCGCAATCGATTAGACGTAAAGGTAACAAAGGCGAACTCTATTTAAGGAACCCATACACACCCCAAAGTATTATCACTTAATTTTGTTACACCCTGTTTAAACATAATATGTTTGATATTAAAAATAAGTAGAATGATATTAAAGATGAGTAAATAGAAGTTTAAATTCAGGGCATACAGATAGAATTCTTATATCTTTAAACGAGCAATTCTTGTGAAGGGTCACAGGGGACATGACCCCCCAAAATCTAAGGTAAAATTGAAAAATCTCAAAATCTTGCTAAATAATAAAAGGAAATTTCTAGATATCCCCTAACCACCACTTCGTCCGACCTTAGACAGCTGCTGTGAACCCAGAACCGTCCGAGGGCGCAGATAAAAATAAAATAGAATAATTATTATGTACCTAGTACCTACTACCTACCTATTGTTATCTATCCAAGGAAAGTCGTAGTGATAATAGCAAAATATTGTCAAGAATAATAATTTTTATTTTTAATGTTCTACGACTTTTTTTAGGAGGGGAAATACTTTACGCATCCCCCACCCACTCGCGGGAAGGGGCGGGGGTATGTAGGGGGGGGTAATCTACGACCTATAAAAATCAAACTAGTTTGTCGCATATTGCGAACTGAAAGGGCTGAAATATTATGATAAAACATCGTTATGCTAACAACATAATACTGCTAAAACAATATTACGGCGATAAAGACGTGATAAATAAATTATTAAATACATATTTGAGTGTATCTTTCCAGGTATTTTTTTCCCGCGTCCACCGTCTACCCGGCCTATTATCCCCAAGTAATAAAAATAATATTAATTAGTAATTAGACAGCGAATAACTACCTACACTAGATATACATAACTTCAGACGTGGGAGAGCCATGCTTCGGCACGAATGGGCCGGCTCGACCGGAGAAATAGCACGTTCTCACAGAAAACCGGCGTGAAACAGCGCTTGCGCTGTGTTTCGCCGAGTGAGTGAGTTTATCGGAGGCCCAATCCCCTAGCCTATTCCCTTCCCTACTTTCCACAATTCCCTTCCCTTCCCAACCCTAACCTCCCCTCCTTTCCCCTATTACGATATTCCCTCTTTTAAGAGGGACGCACCTGCAGTTCTTCTGATGCTGCGAGTGTCCATGGGCGACGGAAGCTGCTTTCCATCAGGTGACCCGTTTGCTGGTTTGCCCCCTTATTTCATTAAAAAATAATAACTACGAGAAAAAGTCCCATGACAGACAGTGGACCGTAAAGTAAACAATTCGCTTTGTTACATAATATATTTATCTTATAGCAAGGGAATAAAATATGAAAGCATCATTGGAAAGTCTTCAGAAAGTCAAATAAATACCGAACAGCAAACAAAAAATCGGCCAAGTGCGAGTTGGACTCACACACGAAGGGTTCCGTGCCATTATTATAGAGCAAAAAAAAGACAAAAAATAATGCATTCTTTGTATGGAAGCCCGCCTAAAATTTATATTTTATTTTAATTTTAATAATATGTAACTAGCTGTCCCGGCATACGTTGTTTTGCCATATAAATAATTTTTGGTATGAAAAATAGATGTTAGCCGATTCTCAGACCTACTCAGTATGCTCACAAAATTTCATCAAAATCGGTCAAGCCGTTTCGGAGGAGTATGGCAATGAAAACTGTGACACGAGAATTTTATATATTAGATTAAGGATTTTGTGAAAATTTCACCTACCTGTTGCCATTACTGATATAGAACAAAAATGACCAAAAAAATCACGTTTTTTGTATGGGAGCCCCTTGTTAAATATTATTTTTATTTTGTTTTTAGTATTTGTTATAGCGGCAACAGATATACTTATAACAGAAATACATAATCTGTGAAAATTTCAAATCTCTAGCTATTACCGTTCTTGAGATACACCCTGGAGACAGACAGACGGACAGACAACGAAGTCTTAGTAATAGGGTCCCGTATTTACCGTTTGAAGAAGAGTAACTAAGAGTACCGAACCGCCCATACTGCGGTATTTTCGTCATACCGAACACCGAACACGGTGCTAAAATACCGAATTGTTCGTTAGAATACCGAACTCCTGGCAACCCTGTTAGTAACTCATTTTTAGGGTTCCGTACCCAAAGGGTATATATATAGACGAAAAAAAAATTTCACTTTTGTATGGGCAAGGGCCCGAGCGTCACGAGTTTCCCCATACAAAAGTGAAAAAATTTTTTGGTCTTTCAGCGCTGCCACTTTCACAGTGAACTCTCTACAAGGAACACGTACACACCCTAAAGTATTATCACTTATTTTTGTTACACCCTGTATATATATATATATATATATATATATATATATATATATATATATATATATATATATATATATATATATATATATATATATATATATATATATATATATATATATATATATATATATATATATATATATATATATATATATATATATATATATATATATATATATCAGGCTCACAACGCGTTGTGGTAATAGTGAAACGGCCATTTTAGGTATTCACAGAAATACCACAAAGCGAAATTCGTGTCGTGTCTGACGTGCTATTCGACCACAACGCGTTGTGGTAATCGAGTAAAATCATGACGCGTTCTGAGCATTTAAAAACAGCCCCGACGCGAATTCGTGTTGTGGCCCTTATGAAAACGGCCACGACGCGTTCTGAAACCAGGCCGTGTTACGCAGAAGTAATTTTTATAGCGCCCAAGTGTGTGCGCAATACACAAGAGCACTCTAGTTTCAATGAAACTAGGCCAGTTCATCATCATCATATCAGCCTATAGTCGTCCACTGCTGGACATAGGCCTCTCTCAATGAACGCCAAGATGACCGATCTCCTGCTACTCGCATCCAACATAAGCCTGCAACAAAGCGGAGATCGTCGTCCCACCTAGTTGGAGGTCGACCTACACCCCGATTTCCCAGCCTTGGTCTCCAACTACTACTTACTCTGGAATGGAGACCAAGGCCAGTTACGCAGGGGTAATTTTATAGTGCTCAAGTGTGTGCGCAATACACAAGAGCACGTTACGCAGGAGTAGTTTTATAGTGCCCAAGTGTGTGCGCAATACACAAGAGCACTCTGGTTTTAATGAAACCAGGCCTGGTACGCATGAGTTATTTTATAGTGCCCAAGTGTGTGCGCAATATACGAGAGCACTCTGGTTTCAATGAAACCAGGCCAGTTAAGCAGGAGTAATGTTGTAGTGCCCAAGTGTGTGCGCAATACACAAGAGCACTCTGGTATTTCTGTGATTACCAGAACGCGTTGTGGCCGTTTTACTATGACCACAATGCGTTGTGAGCCATTTTTTCGCTCACTGAGCGTTTTCGGTCTTTGGGCGTAACATATACAGGGTGTAACAAAAATAAGTGATAATACTTTAGGGTGTGTACGTGTTCCTTGTAGAGAGTTCACTGTGAAAGTAGCAGTGCTGAAAGACGAAAAAAAATTTTCACTTTTGTATGGGCAACGGCCTGAGCGTCACGAGTTTCCCCATACAAAAGTGAAAAAAATTTTTGGTCTTTCAGCGCTGCTACTTTGACAGTGAACTCTCTACAAGGAACACGTACACACCCTAAAGTCTTATCACTTATTTTTGTTACACCCTGTATATAGATTGCAAAAAACAGATATAACAATAAGAGAAACGTTGGTTATAAAAAAAAGTTTATTGTTCCACATTAACACATTCACACAAAAGTAATTGTGAATTTATTTAAAAAGGTTTTGACAGTTCAGTTGAGTTCCTCGGGGAGGATAGCGACGGGTTCGGGGAGGATGGGGGCGGGGAGGACGGGGGTGCCGATGATGACGGGCTCGGGCACGATCTCCTCCACGACCACGGGGGTGGGGGCGATCTCGCCCTCCACCACGGCGACGGGGGTAGGGACGATCTCGCCATCCACCACGGAGACGGGGGTGGGGACGATGGGCTCGGCGACGGCCGCGGGGCTGGGGTTGATGGGAAGACCCTCGATGACTACTGGGCTACCAGCAATGGAGCCAGATTCAGCGTTGTTGATGTTGAGAACGACTTGGACGAGGGGAGAGCTGCCGTCGTAGGGGAAGGGGAAAGCGGGAGCAGCAGGGGCGGGGTGAGCCACAGCGGCGGGGTTGACGGAGATGGGAGAGTCGACGACGGACACGGGGGTAGGCACGATGCTGTCAACGACGGCTGGGCCGGGGATGATGGGGGTATCGATGATGACGGGAGATGGCTCGAAGTTGTCGACAACAGCGGGACCAACAGAGATGGGCTGGTAGTTGTCAACGATAGCGGGTCCCACAGAGATGGGCTGGTAGTTGTCAACGACAGCGGGTCCAACAGAGATGGGCTGGTAGTTGTCAACGATAGCGGGTCCAACAGAGATGGGCTGGTAGTTGTCAACGATAGCAGGACCAACAGAGATGGGCTGGTAGTTGTCAACGACAGCGGGTCCAACAGATATGGGCAGGTAGTTGTCAACGACAGCGGGTCCAACAGATATGGGCTGGTAGTTGTCAACGACAGCGGGTCCAACAGAGATGGGCTGGTAGTTGTCAACGACAGCGGGTCCAACAGAGATGGGCTGGTAGTTGTCAACGACAGCGGGTCCAACAGAGATGGGCTGGTAGTTGTCAACGACAGCGGGTCCAACAGAGATAGGCTGGTAGTTGTCAACGACAGCGGGTCCAACAGAGATGGGCTCAACGATGGCTGGTCCGACTTCCACAGGGTTGGGCTTCAAGTTGGCGAGGATGGCTCCGATGACGTCCAGAAGGGAACGGTTGGCCTGTTCAGCGGGCGCGGCGCTGGCCACAGCCAGGAGAGCGAAGAACGCGATGAATTTCATGTTTGCTGCAAAGTAAGGTCAGTCAAAATTGTTGCAAAGAAAGTTTTAAGCTTTATGGGATGTGGTAATGATATCGAGGTATAGTCTAGCGATTCAACCAAGAGCTGAGTGCCTTATATGAGTCTTATGGTGCCCTGAGCAACATTTCTCATGTATTTATGGTAGCAAAGGATTTAACTTACCCTGTATTTGGAGAAACTATGCCTAGCTCGTGGTTTTAGTGAAATTTATATACCAAATGTTATCTATACAGCCGTCGATTTGAACTAGGCAGGGTCAGATAATACACAAATGTATCATGATTTATAATGATTTTATGGTCATCGTAAAATTGATTAGGTAGCGTTACGTAGAAAAACAATCTCTCTATCAGTTATAGGTGGAAGCGGTGGCAGGTATGCATCGACATTTTATCATGGTTCCAGACTATGCTATAATTTAATAGCATACACTACTATTATAAAAAGGAAAGATTTGATTGTTTGTTTGTCTTGAATAGGCTCCGAAACTACTGGACCGATTTGAAAGATTCTTTTACCATTGGAATCCTACATTAATTCTGCTGAACATAGGCTAAATTTTATTTTGGAAAAAAATAGGGTTCCGTAAGATATTTGGGATTTTCGGACGCAAGGTGTAAAAAATCAACCAGAAATGTTACTTTTTTCGCGTACGCTGCCTAAACTATAAAAGATAGAACCATAAAATGTTCTAAGTAATTTCTTTTAAATATCTACAAAAAAGTCCGCGACATACTATACCTATCTATGGTGAGTGAGGCACAATAACCATTTTTTTATAAAAAATCTTGAATGTTTTTGGACTACATTTAAATGCCTTTATTTTACTCATGGCATTAATTCTTATCAAAATAAATTATTTCATTACTAAGTACAGTTAATGTAGATAATATTTGGTCTTTGAATGATTAAAATTGGACGTTTGGTTTTAATGTTATGGCGAAATTAAAATATTACGATTTCTGCTGCACGTTGCGAATTGGGCGTCGTCAAGGCGCGCCGCGCGGGTGTGCTCGCCCGGAGAGTCCAAGTAAATATTAATTATTATTACCTCGATCATGGGAATCGCAGACACAATAGATTTATAATATAATAGTTATGCGACAGCCGGGTGCCGCTTCATTGATGGGATAATATTATAGTGCTTCATTAATTCATTACGTTTTGAATTACTATTATTTTTGATTGCTATTATAATTAATTTCTATAACTATAAATCTCCAATAGCGGCAGCCGGCTGCCACCATAACAATTATTGAAGATCTATTGTGTCTGCGATACCCACGATGTCTGCGATACCCACGATGCCGATGGAAGTATAATTAATGCATATTTTTAAATCTACACTATTTCTGCTGAACATAGGCTGTAGCCTAAAATTATTTAATGAGAGAAAAAAGGGAACCGTATTAACATTAATGTTAATTGTGTAAAAAAACTACCAAAATATTCCATATATTGTAAGCTTTATAAATTATAGACTCAAAGTGATGTACTAGAGTCTTATAAGTTATAGAGGACATTAATATCAACGTAAAAGTCCGCGATATCGTATGTCTGACTATTACAATTATTATCCTACTTTTTAATCTAAAAAAAATATCCACAGCCGAACATATAATCTCCTCCTTTTTGGATGTCGGTTAAAAATATGCAATAGTAACGTTGCGCCGGTACAAACCAGGCCAAATTACTTACCAGCTATAGCTTAGTTAGTATTTACCAGATTTAATAATAATAATTGAATTATGTTGCATAAAATAATAAAGCATAAAACTACAAAAAAAACATAAAATACTATAAACAAAAAAAATACGTTTAGAAATTGCAAAATAGTATAAATAATAGTATCTTCTGTAGGTAAGGATAAAATAATCAAACATAACACTTAAAATATAAAAAAGTACCATAAAAATGTGTATAATAATGCCGAATTACAGCTTTGTAGGCCCTATAGTCTCTGAGAAAAACCGCGGACAGACAGACAGATACACAGACGGACAATCAGACCGAAACTATAAGGGTTCCTTGTTGACTTCGGAACCCTGATATTCTTTTTGTTTGTAGAAAAAAAGTGATTTTTTTGCTTAAAAAATAAACACCTTTTTTTTTTGGAGAAAAGTTTATTTTTTTAATAAACCCAATTGATTTTGAAACTGACACTGGTACTTAAGACTTTTCTGGGTCCCAGTGAACAAATCGAGACGCATCCCATGACTGTTGAAGGGTGGGGACGGGGTCCATACAAAATCCCGCATAGGCCTTTGTGAATTTCTATGAAAATGTGACAAAAATCGTAGTGATGAAATTAAACATGTGTATTCCTTTAGTGAAACTAAAATAAGTTAAACTTTTGTTTGTTTTATATTATTCGAGATTCATTCCTACTTACAGGTCAGAATAAAACCAGAAATGACAAATCTAGCACCACTTTTTGGCGATCAAATGTGGGCTAATATGCAGCGTTGACATTGAACCATACGTCTTATAATATATGGGCTAAATCGTGTTGGATTACTAAAAATCCTGAACTATAGTATATAAAATACCTATAAGTTATTTTTTCTGTATACAAACTCGATTATTTTTTTCTAAGAGTAAACGACCCTAAACTTCAGAAGTCACCGGATTAGGTAGCTCATTTTTATACAAGTGTAACTCCTAGACTAAGGTTTACCAAGACTGGTCAATATTTGTCACTTGTATTACTCTTGATAGGTTATTTAGTTACAGCAGTCAACTTAGATCACAATTTTCCATCTCAAAACTTACATCAAAAGCCTGACGAGGAAATTAGAAAACCGGCACTATGGCGCTATGTTTTCACTGTAAAAACTACAAAATAGTTTATTTATTGATTAATTAAATACTTTACACTAGGTAAATATATATGTAATTTTTTATCAATTTTTAAGATTTTTTTACAATTTTGTGATATTTCCTATGCTTCTGGTTAGTCATAATAATATGGTTACGAACTTACGACGTCAATCTATATAGGTCACAATATCTTATTAAAAATCAAATTTTAGTATTTTTAATCAAATCATCAGAAATGTATTTTAGTGTCAATACATAAAATATATAATTATAAACAATAAAAACGTTTTAGATCAATGATTTAAAAAAACATACATGGTTAAATTTTATACACCAATACTCGCGCGGACTACTATTTATGGTAGCGTAGCGTTTTTGATGCTAAATAATTACTATTATTTCGATCGACTATGAGGTCACAGGAGGTACTGAAGTTTTGTCTTTATCAAACGAGGATTACCTGGAATTTCAAGTTTCTAGCGTGCTTTACTGAAAAAACATTGCTGAAAAAGTGACCCTGGTCTACCATGGTAGTCCACGCGTGTACTGCAAACGACCTCTGTGGCTTAGTGGTGAGCGCGTTGGTAGCTCAAGCCGCGGGTTCGAATCCCGCCGACGGAACAAAAAAAGTTTTTCAAAGTTCCTGGGTCATGGATGTGTATTAAATATGTGTATCATATAATAAAAAATCTTAAATATATGTATAGTATAAAAAGTATTAAATATATTTCCGTTGTCTGGTACCTGTAACACAAGTCCTTCAGGTACTTACCACGGGGCCAGACTGATGTGGTGTGAAGCGTCGATAGATATTATTATGTCGATAGATATTACTGCAGTGTTAATTATATTACATACCAATCGTGATAATAATATGCTATGGGTAATTCAAAGATAAAGACATGATGAATACTGACAAAGTGACAATGTACTTTAATTTCTTAGCTTTAGTAAATTGTTGAGAAAAATCGATATCGCTGCAGGCTGCACCCAAATTATCAAGGCGTCACCACAGTATAGCAATATTATAGGGATACTAGATGTCCCGCGCGGCTTCGCCCGCGTAAATTAGAAATTTTACAGAATCCGTAGGTACATTTTCCCATAAAAAATATTTCCCCCGTTTTTCCCACATTTTCCTGAATTTCTTCTGTCGTATTAGTCTTAGAGTAATAATATAATATAACCTTCTCGATAAATGATGAGTCTTACTCGATAAATGATCTATCTAACACTGAGATAAGTTTTTAAATCGGACCTGTAGTTTCTGAGATTGACGCGTTCAAGCAAACATACTCTTCAGGTTTATAATATTAGGTAGATATAGATTTTTTTTAATTATCGCTTGACAAACTCGAGTCTCGATCTAAAAGACTATGAAATGGTATAATATGGTAGTGATGATGATGATGATGATGATGAAGAATGTAATTTGCATAGTAGCATATGCTTTCTGTTCTTAAAACAACGCCGAAACTCCCAAACTTGTATCTATAAAGAATCAGGAATTCTCTCAGCACCTTCCGAACCACGGTATACCAGGTATATCTCGGTGCAAAATCTTACTTGTTGGTAGCATATGCTTAGAATACTTCTCACGAAACCGAAGTCACCATATGTTTTCCTATAAGTTTTGAGGAGTTCCCTCGATTACTTATGTATCCTTCATCAGATCACCACTTTTCTGAATATAATACCAAATTGGGATGATACCCTATATACCAAAAGAAAAATTTTGAAAATCGGTTAACAAACGGCGGAGTAATCGTTGAATATAAGAAAACGAACATAACACCTCCCCCATTTTGAAAGTCGGTTAAAATTGTAGCCTATGTGTTATTTATTTAATATTTTAATCTGCACATGAATTGAATAACAAATTTTTTTTCAAATTAATCGTAGCACCATCTGTCAGGACAAACTAAAATTGAAATAGAATAATATTGAATGCAATGATAGCGCCGTCCGCCGGATCTAATGTAAAACATTCCAAAATCAACAACTCCTTATAAATAAGAAATTAATTGAAAAAACATTTTCCAGTAGACCAAACTGTAAATCTAAACCATTCTCGAATCTCCACGAACACACACAAAAAATTTCATCAAAATTGGTCCAGTCGTTTAGGAGGAGTTCAGTCACATACACACGCACACAAGAAATATATATATTAAGATGTCATAATATTGCTATACTGTGGCGCAGGTTCCGTGTCCATTTCAATACCTAAAATGATGTTATACTAATAACAGCCGATATTTAATCGCGAAATTTGTATGTATGTATATTTGTTACTTTTTCACGTGAAAACTACTGAATGGATTTTGATGAAACTTTACAATAACATAGGTTGTCATTTTATCAATTACTTATCATATTAATATCCATGGAAATTAATGACAGGAAACTCAAAATATAATACACATAGTAAAGTCGGGATATCAAATGTTTCGCAGTGGGTTTTTTAACATTTTGCATCATTTATTACGTGGGAGAGCCATGCTTCGGCACGAATGGGCCGGCTCGACCGGATAAATACCACGTTCTCACAGAAAACAGGCGTGAAACAGCGCTTGCGCTGTGTTTCGCCGAGTGAGTGAGTTTACCGGAGGCCCAATCCCCTAACCCCTACCCTATTCCCTTCCCTACCCTCAACTATTCCCTTCCCTTCCCTTCCCTTCCCTTCCCTACCCTCCCCTATTACCCTATTCCCTCTTAAAAGGCCGGCAACGCACTTGCAGCTCTTCTGATGCTGCGAGTGTCCATGGGCGACGGAAGTTGCTTTCCATTAGGTGACCCGTTTGCTCGTTTGCCCCCTTATTTCATAAAAAAAAAAAACATATTATGCAGTCGGGGAAATCCTACTTCCTACTTCCTACTAATATTATAAAGGCGAAAGTTTGTTTGGATGTATAGATGTATGGATGTGTGGATGTGTGGATGTGTGGATGTGTGGATGTGTGGATATGTGGATGTATGGATGTTTGTTACTCTTTCACGCAAAAACTACTAAACGGATTTTAATGAAACTTTACAATAATATAGCTTATACATGAGAATAAAACATAGTCCTACTAATATTATAAAGGCGAAAGTTTGTTTGGATGTCTATATGTATGGATGTGTGGATGTATGGATGTGTGGATGTATGGATGTTTGTTACTCTTTCACGCAAAAACTACTAAACGGATTTTAATGAAACTTTACAATAATATAGCTTATACATGAGAATAACACATAGGCTACAATTCTAACCGTCTTTCAAAATGGGGGAGGTGTTATGTTCGTTTTCTTATGTTCAACGATTACTCCGCCGTTTGTTAACCGATTTTCAAAATTTTTCTTTTGGTATATAGGGTATCATCCCAATTTGGTATTATATTTACAAAAGTGGTGATCTGATGAAGGATCCATAAGTAATCGAGGGAACTTCTCAAAATTTATAGGGAAACATGTGGTGACTTCGGTTTCGTGAAAAGTATTCTAAGCATATACTACCAACAAGTAAGATTTTGCACCGAGGTATACCTGGTATACCGTGGTTCGGAAGGTGCTGAGAGAACTCCTGATTCTTTATAGATACAAGTTAGGGAGTTTCGGCGTTGTTTTAAGAACGGAAAGCATATGCTACTATGCAAATTACATTCATCATCATCATCATCACTACCATATTATACCATGCATTGTCCCATGGTTATGACTTATGGGCCTATAATGATCCTGTTATTGGTACTTTTCATAGTCTTTTAGATCGAGACTCAAGTTTGTCAAACGATAGTTTAAAAAAATCTATACCTACCTAATATTATAAGCCTGAAGAGTATGTTTGCTTGAACGCGTTAATCTCAGGAACTACAGGTCCGATTTAAAAACTTATTTCAGTGTTAGATAGCTCATTTATCGAGTAAGACTATAGGCTAAATATTATCACACTAAGACTAATACGACCGAAGAAACTCAGGAAAATGTGGGAAAAACGGAGGAAATATAAGAAATTACCAACTACTGGAGCAATTTTTATGCCAATATTAAGCACAGATATAGAGCCAAGTGAAGACCAAGTGAAGGGAGTAGAGACATAAGCTAATTTTTTATGGGAAAATGTACGGTTTCTGTAAAATTCCTAATTTACGTGGGCGAAGCCGCGCGGGACATCTAGTATTATATATTTGACAGTCGCGTTTTTCTTTTAATTTAGTTCATTGTATAGTGGGGGAAATGAATGTTTAGCAAATGGCAGTAGGTTCGATTCAAAAAATGCACCAATGTAAAGTCTGGAAAATTATTATTTGGCGTAGTGGTTATTGCCAATGTTTAGTACATTATACAGTCGGGTAAATTAACGTTTTGCAATTTGTTTTGAAGTCGGGGAAATGAATGTTTGGCAGTAGGTTTTATTAAACTTTTACAAATTGTACAGTCAGGAAGTAATAAACGCTTTGCAGTGGGTTTAAATATAAAATTTTCACATCATATTGTACAGCTGGGAAATAAATGCTTTGCAGTGGGCCTAGATTAATGATTGGTCTTCTCCAATCGACCAATCATTAATCTAAGGCAGTGGGTTTTAATAAATTATCACACATTAAAAGTTGGAGAAATGAATGTTTTGTAGCGAGTTTTACTCAAATCACGCTCATTGTAAAGTCGGGAAAATCAATGATTGGCAGTGAATTTAATTGACATTGGTAGTGGGGCTTTTTGGGGTTCGGTAGTCAACATAGTCCCTTATATTTTCAGTTTCTCCGTCCGTCTGTCTGTCCGTCTGTCTGTCCATCTGTCTGTCCGTCTGTCTGTCCATCTGTCTGTCCGTCTGTCCGTCTGTCTGTCCGTCTGTCTGTCCATCTGTCTGCCTGTCTGTCTGTCCGCGGTTTTGCTCAGAGACTATAGGACCTACAAAGCTGTAATTTGGCATGAATGCACATATTAATGATGCCGACAAAATGGTACATGAAATCTTGAAATAATATTTTTTTATGGTACCTTCCCTACACATCAAGCGGGATGATTTTTTTTTTTGCGTCCACCCCATCGTGTGGGGTGTCGTTGGATAGGTTTTTTAAAAAATACAAAAACACCGGATCCGGTATCCGTAAAATAACGCCAGATCCGCCGGATTACCGGATTCGGTTTCCCAGATTGCAATCCCTGTGCCTAGTCGATCAAGAACCCTGTCGATGGTACTGACATCGCTATATCATTAGGTTAAAGTTAAACAAAAATATGTAAGTAAGTATATGAATATAAGCTGTCCCGGCAAACGTTGTTTTGCCAAATAAAGTATTTCGCCCATATTTTTTTATTGAAGTGCACTAAATAAGTATGTCACCATGGCAACGTCCATCGCTATCCCGTCGCACTAACAATGGTCGCCGTGAGTCTCGTGTTGTAATAATTTACTATCAAATGCACTTATCAATATAAAAAGTAGCCAGTAGCCGATTCTCAGATCTACTGAATATGCATAATATAAGTTTTGAGGAGTTTCCTACATGTAACAACATGGATCCTATTATCAAATTTTCACCTTGGTAACCATAGCACCAAATTGGAATCATGTATTTTAACTCAACAAAACAATTTCCAAAATCGCTTTATTCGCTAGTCAAACGCAAGATTCGATCTAAAAGATTATGAAAAGTACTAATAATAGGGCTACAATGTAATGATGAATATAAATTGCACAGTAGCATAATCTATTTAAAAGAGTCAGGAGTTCCGTCAGCACCTTCGCAACCGTGGTATACCGTGATGCAAAATTTTACTTTTTTGTAGCATATGCTTAATACTTCCCTTCAAACCAAAATCACCATATTATGTTTCCATATAATTTTTGAGAAGTTCCCTTGATTACTCATGGGTCCTTTCATCAGGTCACCACTTTTCTGAACATGGTAGCAAATTCGAGTCAAATCGGACCACAAACAGCTGAGTAATCGTTGAACATACATAAAAAAATATACAGCCGAAAGTATTACATCCTCCTTTTTTAGAAGTTGGTCAAAAATAAAACATTTTTTAACTAACCAAGAAGTTTATTATGCAAAAACATAATAAACTTCTTGGTTATCACTCATCATGGATCGTTCAGTTCAGTTCCTAGGGGAGGATGGGGGTGCCGATGACGACGGGCTCGGCCACGATCTCCTCCACGACCACGGGGGTGGGGTCAATGGGCTCGGCGACGACCACGGGGCTACGGTTTGCGCGACGCGTGATGGTTACTGGGCTACCAGAAATGTCGCGAGCAACAATGACGTTGTTGATGTAGTAGACGGGACAGCTGCCGTCGTAGGGGAAGGGGAAGGGGAAGGGGAAAGCTGGAACAGCGGGGGCGGGGTGGGCCTCATCGGCGGGGCTGGCGGAGATGGGAGAGTCGACGACGGCCACGGGGGTAGGCACGATGCTGTCAACGACGCCTGGGGCGGCGATGATGGGGGTGTCAACGACGACGATGGGAGATGGCTCGAAGTTGTCGACAACAGCTGGGCCGACGAGGATTGGCTGGTAGTTGTCAACGATAGCGGGACCAACAGAGATGGGCTGGTAGTTGTCAACGATAGCGGGTCCAACAGAGATGGGCTGGTAGTTGTCAACGACAGCAGGTCCAACAGAGATGGGCTGGTAGTTGTCAACGACAGCGGGTCCAACAGAGATGGGCTGGTAGTTGTCAACGACAGCGGGACCAACAGAGATGGGCTGGTAGTTGTCAACGACAGCGGGACCAACAGAGATGGGCTGGTAATTGTCAACGACAGCGGGTCCAACAGAGATGGGCTTGTAGTTGTCAACAACGGCGGGGCCGACAGCAATGGGCTCAACGATAGCTGGTCCGACTTCCACGGGATTGGGCTTCAGGTTGGCGAGGATGGCTCCGATGACGTCCAGAAGGACACGGTCGGAAGGTGCGGCCTGTTCGGCGGGCGCGGCGCTGGCTACAGCCAGGAGAGCGAAGAAGGCGAGGAATTTCATTTTTGCTGTAAAAAAAGGTCAGTCAAAATCGTTGCAAAGAAAGTTTTAAGCTTTATGTGATGTAGTAATGATATTGAGGTATAGTCTAGACTCTAGAGTCTAGACCAGGTGTTCCCAAACTTATTTTGTCTGCTGCCCACTTTGCGAAAAAAATATGTTTCAGCGCCCCTATTGTTTCAATTTAAAAGGCATCCAGATGAAATAAATTACCCCCCAAGCTTCTACACAACGCCCCCATTTTTTTTGGGTCCCACACCGCCCTTTAGACCTCCAGCGCCCACAAAGGGGCGTTACCGCCCACTTTGGGAAAGACTGGTCTAGACTCTAGCGATTCATCATTCAACCAAGAGCTAAGTGCCTCATATGAGTCTTATGGTGCCCTGAGCAACTGTATTTATGTTATGTAGTATTTATGGTAGCAAAGGATCCAACTTACCTTGTGTTTGGAGAAACTATGACTAGCTCGTGTTTTGGTGAGATTTATATACCAAATATGTTATCTATACAGCCGTCGATTCGAACTAGACAGGAACTCAGTGCCGTATTATCCATAATGCACTTTAGGCCAGTGCCTAGGGGCCCACTTTGACCACGGGCCCAGTACTCCGGATTCTCCAAGAGGGGATATCGTATAAGGGGAGGCCTATTCTCCTGTAGTGTGGTGATTGTATGGATGTTGCTGATGAATTTTATTAACATCTATCTATACTCTTTACTTATAATAAAATCGTAGAGGTAACATTTTTGTACATCTATACTAAATACTAATATTATAAAGAGGTAAACTTTGTTTGTTTGTTTGTATGTTTGTTTGTTTGTTTAATTGTAATGAATAGGCTCAAAAACTACTGTAGAAGTGGGCGCTACCAATGCCACAGAATAGATAATAGTACAAACTACAAGTACCAATGCAGGGGTGCGCATTGTAAACATTGAAAAGGTCTACAGAAAAGTCCGCGATGGTATATTTTTTTTATGAAATAAGGGGGCAAACGAGCAAACGGGTCACCTGATGGAAAGCAACTTCCGTCGCCCATGGACACTCACAGCATCAGAAGAGCTGCAGGTGCGTTGCCAGCCTTTTAAGGAGGAATAGGGTAATAGGGGAGGGTAGGGATGGGAAGGGAAGGGGATGGGGGAGGGTAGGGAAGGGAATAGGGTAGGGGATTGGGCCTCCGGTAAACTCACTCACTCGGCGAAACACAGCGTAAGCGCTGTTTCACGCCGGTTTTCTGTGAGAGCGTGGTATTTCTCCGTTCGAGCCGGCCCATTCGTGCCGAGGCATGGCTCTCCCACGTATCTTATGGATATATCCCACAATAACATATTTTTTTGTCATTTACTTTTAACTTCAAATAATGGCTAATTTTCGAAGCGATTTTAACTAATACGGCAATAATTCTTATTCAATTAAATACTTTAAATACATTATTGATTTTTTACAGCATAATTATTACGATTTTAATTTTAAATGAATATTTTCGAAGATATTACAGATTTGAAAATTGCGGGACGTAAGTAGCTTTTGCGGCAGTACCGACCAATGCGGGCCACGGGTAATAATGAATTCAGGGTGCAATTAAACCTTCCTGCCAAATTTTGATATATTGATCCTTGTTAAAAATTAAAATACACGAATTTTTTCTTTTATAATCACTCAGGACTAAAATGTTGAGAAATAGCTTCCGAAAGTTATCCTAAAAAACACTACAATTAATGGACACGACGACGCGTCGCCCGCGCGTGATGTGACCCCGCGCGCGCACCTCCCCACGCGTTACCCCCTCCCATTCCCTCGCGCCGTGAGTGACCGTTCTGCAACGATTTAAAATGGGCTAAAATTTGTTTATAAAAAAAATATAACACCCAATTTGTTTTGGTTAAATGGACTCTCCTAATGAGACCTAAGCCCTGGAAAAAATTTGGCAGGAAGGTTTAATTGCACCCTGTATAAATTATATAAAATCAAACTACTGAATCGATTTTAATCATTTTTTCAGTGACTTAGGCCATAATTTATTTTATACCCGTGTGAAGCCGGGGCGGGTCGCTAGTTGAAAATAAACTTGAAAAAACGAGTCAGGGGCATGTTGCAAGAGTAATAGAACACATTGAAATTTTTGTTTCTCTGGCTGTTTGTCTGTTTGTACAGGCTAATCTCTGAATCCGCTGGACCGATTTCAGTGAAATTTGGCATGATGATACCTTACATCCCTGGTCAACATCTTAGATACTGTTTTTAACCGATTTTCAAAAAAGGAGGTGTTAATATTTACTTTGCTGTTTGTGGTCAGATTTTCAGAATTCTTTTTTTGTTGTATAGATTGCCCGAATTTGATACCATATTTACTTACAATAAAATCGGCCAACTGCGAGTCGGACTCGCGCACGAAGGGTGTGTTTTTGTATGAGAGCCCCCCTTAAATTTTAATTATATTCTAACTGTATTATTAATTATTAAAGTATACATATAATTAAGGATTTTGTGAAAATTTTAACTGCCTGCCTGTTGTAATTTTTGATATCGAGCAAAAAAGGCCAAAAAAATCATGTTTGTTGTATGGGAGCCCTCCTTAAATATTGATTTTATTTTGTTTTCAGTATTTGTTGTTATAGCGGCAACAGATATACACAATCTGTAAAAATTTCAGAACTCGAGCTATAAAGATTCTTGAGATACAGCCTGGAGAAGACAGACGGACAGACAACGTAGTCTTAGTAATAGGGTCCCGTTTTTACCCTTTGGGTACGGAACCCTAAAAACGGTGACTTGATAAGTAATGGAATTTAAGAAACTCCTCGAAATTTACAACGACAACCAAAGAGCCATGGAAATTTTAAAGTCAAACTTTACGGATCTAAGTTACTAGCATCGGTCGAGCACATAGGTAGAAATGCTAGAATATGTACGACCGAAGGCAGTATGTTTGAATAAACCTTTCATCATGTTCTCTGTGAGAGTTTTTTCTGCCAAGACGAAGTAACTACAATGCTAGACAACCTACAGTGTAAATCTGATGTCGCATACTACGGTGATATCGTGGACAGCGCTATAGGAACTTAATCCGTGCCTTCAAAGGTTTTTGTCACAATTATTATTGGCAACAGTCTAACACAACAAATTCCAATTTGTTTCCCTTCGAAAAAAGGATTTTTTAAAACGTACCTATCTGAGGTTCTTTTCAAAACGATAAGTACCTATCTGAGGTTCAAGTTTCCTGGGTCTTTGTAAATTAAAATGTAAATTAAAAATTTCGTATGTACCTAATATAGATCCAAATAAAATAGTATTAGGTAGTAGATAGATGTTCAATTTTCTAAATCTCGATTTTGATAATGTTACGTGCTAGGGTTCGAGGATTTGGAGAGAAAGACCTGGTGACTCTCTTGAAGACTTTATTAACACTGCACTAAACACTAGGTCACAACACTTAGCACTAAGTCCAAACACTAATCACTAGGTCCAATCACTAAGCACTATCACTGTCCTAGGTCGTAGCCAAGTCGCAGGTTTCACTGGTTCACTCACTATTGATCACTTGTTGTCGCCTCGAAGATCGCTCAGATTGAACTGACTCGCCGGGCCTGCCTGCGGCTTTTTATACAGCTAGACGAATTCCAGAAAGTTCCCGATTCACGTAAACAAGTAAACAGCCGTGGGAACTTTCTAGGAGGCTCGAGCATGTACCACAATAAAACTGCCGTCCTTACGATAAGTCCAATAAGTTGAATTTAATTTAGACCTTATGGACTCAGTCATAAGGTCTAAATTAAAATACGTAAACACGCAAACAAATAAACGGTAAACACGTAAACAAACATTGGACCATTCTAGAAGGTTCGAATATGTACTTGCGCACCTCATGCCGTCTAGTATTGAGTAGGGGATTTATGTTGCCTGTGCTCCCTCGGTCAGCTTCGCTGGTTTGTCGCTAGATGGCACCACGTGTCCGTATACCATGTACCGTAACAATAACATACATTCACGCGGACGAAGTTGCGGGCAACAGCTAGTAGATAATAATTAATTGTGAACTTGTAGTATGAAATGAGTGAACTTAGTTAAGTGTAAATTCCGCACGAATCACGTGGTAATTGACATTTTTTTTTCAGGACCAAGATCACCACAGAATGGGTACCAGACGATAGACAGCGCCGCCATGGCTGGCGTCGAAAAAGATGGCGCGATGACCTAGACAAATACGAGCCAGGTTGCGTTGGATCGACAGGATTCGAAGACTTTGGGGGAGGCCTTTGCCCAGCAGTGGGACAGCATAGGCTCTTAAAATATATGTCGGAGTCGGAAGTACCCGTGAAGAAAAAATATCAAAGGGGTACTAAGGAAAAACGTAAAAAGTGGCAAGAGAAACAAAACAAGCTCATTGAACAACAACAGAACACTGATTATATAGTAGACGACGTGTTCAAGGACGAATCTTAATAACCTCTTTAGAAATTACAGTAATCAAAGAAATAAATATTGGGTAAAAGTTTTACAAAAAGTGGTCTCAGTGATTAAATTTTTATCATCCCGTGGTGATAACGAAATCTTCGTTATCACCACGGGATGTGTCTAACGTTCTTAACGTAATAGCAATTATTTGTGAATTTGAGAGTTAATTGCAGAAAACGACCCGTTCCTCAGTTCTCGTTTAGCCAAATATGGTTCAATAGGCAAGAAAGCAATCGTATTCGTCAACAATGTGCGAGGAACTGATTTAAATATAGGGAAATAAGGATTTAAAATTCATTGTGAACGAAATTGTTGAAGCCAAATCTTACTCAATCAGCGTGGACTGAAACCCAGACATATTGACCGTGGTACTGCGATACGTTGCGTCAAATGGAGATGTATCAGAATGTTTTCTTGGATTTATTCCTATGGAAAGTCACAAAAGGGAAAGCCTGGCCAACCCGATTTTTTAAATTGACATGGCATTGATATCAAAAATCTCAGGGGCCAGTCTTACGACAATGCGTCGAATATGTCCGGTTGTTACAATGGTCTCAGGCGCACCTTAAGAAAATGAATCCCCTCGCACACTACGTTCCATGTGCAGCGCATTCCTTTTCTATTTGCTTAGAGTACGTGCAGCTGAGAGCTGCGTTGGAGCAATTTCATTTTTCGGATTAGTACAGGCACTACACAACTTTTTTTTGCCTTAAATTCATCTCTGGGCAATTATGCTCAAGCATCTTAAAAACGATGATGAAAATTTAAGCAATTATCGTCATTGGCGTAGTAAAATTTTACTATGTCATTGGTTTTAAAAAGAGTATCAGACAGGACAGACTAGATGGTGTGTAAGAGCCGATGCGACTAAGGCTTTGTCTCAGAGTTACCAGTTTCCAGAAAGCTTTACAGTGTATGACTCCGATGCTTCGTCCTGTAGATTGTGGCAAAAGTCCTTTCACTTGAAGGAAAGCATATGTATACCTTTGCAATGTGATGACTGATGACTACGATCTGTTATTGATGATGATGATACCTTTATTCTATTTCGTAATCTAGACAGAATTTTTTTCAAATTGCGTTGTTTTGGCATGAAAAAGGGGGCCCCGAAACTAGCTGTGCCTAGGGCCACGAGATAGTTAATCCGGCCCTGTGTCAGATAATATCATGAATCATGATTTTTAATGATTTTATGGTCGTCGTAAAATTGATTAGGTAGCTTTATTTAGAACTAGCTGTTGCCCGCGACTTCGTCCGCGTGGACTTCAGTTTATAGCGCGCGATGTCAACAAAATTGGTGTCAAAAGCTTTTATAAAAAAAACCTGGTACCCCTTAAATCAATACAGCTGTGCAGTGTGCACACAATAAGTATTTCATTTTTTTATATTAAACTTTATATTTTATGCCAAATTTTAAAGCTTATTTAGCCCTCCAATTACACAACTTTACCCATAAACTATTTATCATTGATAGATTTAACATGATGACAACCTCTGTGGCTCAGTGGTGAGCGCGTCGGTAGCTCAAGCCGGAGGTCGCGGGTTCGAATCCCGCCGACGGAACAAAGAGTTTTCAAAGTTCCCGGGTCTGGATGTGTATTAAATATGTGTATGATATAATAAAAATCTTAAATATATGTATAGTATAAAAGTATTAAATATATTTCCGTTGTCTGGTACCTGTAACACAAGTCCTTTAGGTACTTAGCACGGGGCCAGACTGACGTGGTGTGAAGCGTCCATAGATATTATTATTATTATTATTATTATTATTATTTAAGGTTACGTCACACACAGATAAAGTACTGAGTTATTTAATACCGTAGAATAGATATAACAATCGAAAAAAATCGAAACTTAAATGTAAGATGATACCACGTCTTATAGAAAGACTTTTGAGCAAGCTTCAGCGCGATGTAGAAGACGCACGGCGCCATCTATTATGAATTGTTGGAACTAACTTAATTTGAACAAATTTACGCATTTTCACCCCCAACAACCCTTTTTTCCAGTAAAAAAGTAGCCTATGTCCTTTCTCAGGCTTTAGACTATCTGTATACAAAATTTCATTGCATTACAATCGGTTCGGAAGTTTTGGCGTTTGGCGTGAAAGCGAGACTGACAGACAGACAGACAGACAGAGATACTTTCGCATTTATAATATTAGTATAGATTATGTGCACACTGCACAGCTGTTTTTGGGTATTTTGATTAATTAAGGGCCGCGCTACACCGGAATGGCAGCGGCGAGGCGAGCACTTTCAGCGCTGCCATTTCGGTGTAGCGCGGCCCTAAGAGGGGTACCACTTACCAGGGTTTTAAAAAGTTTTTAAATTTGTCAAATTTTGTTGACACCGCGCGCTATAAACTAAAGTCCACGCAGACGAAGTCGCGGGCAACAGCTAGTTATGAATAAAAACAATATTATATAGTAAAGTAGGTATGATTAGTTCTGTTACAATAATAAAGTAAAAAATAAAACGCCATCTGTTTTCATATATTAGAATTAAAATGTTGATTGCATTGTTATATTTTCTGGATGGAATATAGACCAACACGGTACACTCGAGCTCCTTTATTTTAGAGCGCTTTCTGTTGTCAACTTGTCACATATATTAGAAATGCAGTAGGAGTTCTATAAGATAAGATAGATTTTTTTTTTATTTATTTATTTTTTTTTATTGCACAAAACACATTACAATCAAAATGAAGTAAAATGATAAATACAGTTTATGACCTGGATTGTAAGGTAACATATGTGCACACTATTAAAAAATACATTGCAAACAATAACATTTGCTCAGTAACTAATACATAATAATTTACCGATCTATATATAAAAAAAAAAAGGTGAACACTAAAAATAGATTATTTGGAACCTTCTAATGTGATATGGAGATTGATTATTATTATACCAAGTGATTATATTATTAAACATAATATTCTAACATATTAAAAAGTATAAACAAAAATATACTAACTAATAAGTATGATTAGTTCTATGTTACAATAGATTAAAAAATAAAACGCCATCTGTTGAATAGTATTAGAACTAAAATGTTCATTGCATCGATATATTTCTGGATTTTTTATAATATTATACATAAATTAATACATTTAAGATTTTTGAAATATTATTTTAATACACATCCAAGACCCAGGAACATTGAAAACTTTTTGTTCCGCCTGCGGGACTCGAACCCAGGACCCCCGGGATGAGCGCTGGCCACGAGCAATGCGAATTCATTTTCATCGCTATTTTCATGGAAATAAGATATTTTCCCACATCAAAATGTAGCCTATGTCCTTTCTCAGACTCTAGAATAACTGTGTACAAAATTTCATTGCAATCGGTTCAGTAGTTTTGGCGTGGGTGAAAGCGAGACAGACAGACAGACAGACAGACAGAGATACTTTCGCATTTATAATATTAGTATGGATAACAATCTATCAATAGGTAGAAAGTGGTGGCAAATTGCTATAATTATGCATCCACATTTTATCATTATTGGCACACGTCCACTTTATAAAAATAAATAAAACAACAATGTCCATGGGCGTACCGAGGGGGGGGGGGGGGCAGGGCTGGATCATTTTGACGTCCCTACTAAGTATATTATCTAGTACTTTATCTATAAAAATTAAGAAAACGAATAATATTGCCATTGAAATGTTACATGAGCTTAATCGAAGCTTAACCTCAAGTTTGTGGGGTCGCCACTCTTGTGCCCCGGCCGCCATCTTGAAAAAAGGGGTGACAACACTATATTTTTCGTGCATATTCATAGATGTATATGGCAAGTGGGAATTAAACACGTGTTACCTACTCTGCGCCAATGATATTCTATGTTACTAACGTAACTAGATTGGAAGTTTACGGTAGCAACGCGTTGCCACTTCGAAGTAGCCTGCAGGCATATCTCACATACATAATGACATAACAAATATATGACCTGACATTGTCTTTTTAACAAAAAAGTGGTTACGCATTTCTGAGAATCTTTTGTAAGACATTGCTACTCTATAAGTATTTTAGAAACTCATTGCTCTGCGCAAAATGAAGTGTTGGAAACAATTTTTTTATTTTTATTTATAATTTATTGTGCACAGGAAATATAACAATATAACAGTTTACACAGAAAGACGACACAAAGGATCTGCTTATTTCTAAAAGAAATCTCTTCCAGCAGCCCTACGGAGAGAGATAGGATTAAAACAGCAGATAGGACGTGCACGAATATGATTACATTAAATTTACAATAATAATATATGCTCGTTAAAAGTAAAACTAATACATACTATAATACTAAAACGACAAAAGATAATATATATGAAAATGACAAAACAAATAAAAAATAAATATCAATATAATACAAAATGCTATATTTATAAGATATAATAATATAACTATAATAAATAAATACTATATGTACATATAATAATGGTACTTAAATGGATAGAGATTCAAGGTAGTGCTCTTTCAATCGACGTTTAAAGACAGCAATGGTGGGACTATCACGGATGGTGTGAGGAAGCGAGTTCCACAATCTGACCGCATGAACAGTAAAGGAATAGGAGTAGAAATTGGAACGATGGGAGGGGAGGGAGAGGTTTGACCGGACGTTGGACCTGCATGGGATATCGGGAGGGCGAGAGAAGTTGAAGCGGTCAAGGAGGTATGGAGGAGAGAGAGGATTATAAAGGATGTTGTAAAGCATGGAAAGGATATGGGAGTTGCGACGGAGACGAATAGGAAGCCACTTGAGTTTGGAGCGGTAGGCCGAGATGTGATCATACTTTCTCAGACCAAATATAAAACGGATACAGAGGTTCTGTAAGCGCTCCAACCTCGTTAACTGCTCTTCAGTGACGTCTAGGTAGCAGGAATCGGCGTAGTCGAGGATGGGAAATATGAGTGCTTGGACAAGGAAAATTTTGGTCTGTATGGGTAAAAAGTTTTGGAGGCATCTCAACGTGTGCAGTGAGTAGTGCACTTTCCTGCTCACTTCAGTGACCTGATGAATCCACGATAGGTTACAGTCTAGAATTATACCTAGGTTTTTGGCCGAATCTGTGTAATTAATTACGGTACCATTGTAAATGACACTAGGCACGTTACTAAGCCGTTGTGTCATATACCTGCTGCCAATAATTATTGCTTGTGATTTGCCAGGATTGACTAACAAGCCGAATGACTTAGCCCAATCTGCTATGCGTTCGAGATCTGAGTTAATGTCGCCAACCGTAGAGTCAATATCCAGAATGTGAGAATGACGATAAATCTGCAAGTCGTCCGCGTAGAGATGGAAGTAAGATGTTATTATTAGAGTGATATTATTTATAAATATTGAAAAAAGGAGAGGAGAGAGAACGCCACCTTGAGGCACTCCTGCATCAAGATCGGACCAGTCAGAGACAGCCTCACCAAAGCGGACTCGCTGTGATCGTCCCCGGAGATATGAATCTAGCCAGTTTATCACGGAAGAGGAGAGGTTAAGGGAGCGAAGGACTGAAAGAAGGATGTCGAAGTCAACAGAATTAAACGCATTGCTAAAGTCAAGTAACACTAGTATGGAGATACATTTATTTTCTAAAGCAAGGCGTAGGTCATCAGTAACTTTAAGCAGTGCTGTCACAGTACTGTGACCAGGACGGAAGCCGGATTGGAAAGGGGAAAGCAAATGGTTGGATGATAAAAAATGGGAAAGCTGTTTATGCACAATATGTTCAAGTACTTTGGAAAGGTAAGGTAATATGGAGATGGGTCTGTAATGGGATAAGGAAGAGGGATTAGGGGTTTTGGGCAAGGGAATGACGTCGGCACGTTTCCATGCCGAAGGAAAGCAGCTCGTTGCCAGGGAGTGATTAAATATATGAGTGAGAACTGGCAAGAGTTCGGGAAGGGAAAGGGATAACATACGGGAGCTGAGATCATCATTACCTACAGCAGTAGATTTAATAGCTGCCATATGTTTAATAACATCGTCCTCAGTAACAGGTGTAAATGAGAACGCAGTGCAAGGAGGGAGAGGAGAGGAAGAGAGATGGGATACGGTGCGCTCTTTAGTAACCCGATCTATGACTACAGGAGGCCGAGAGAAGTGAGAATTAAGAGAATTTAGGTCTAAGGTGTTGTCTAAATATGATGAAGTCTTTCCTACTCCGAGTGTAGAAAGAAATTTCCAAAGTTGGGAAGGGTTGGTTTGATCTATGGATGAATGTATGTGGCGTCTTTTGGCATCTCTACACAGACGACTGCAGAGATTCCGGAGATACTTGTACTTTGCTAAGTTTTCGTCAGACGGTCGTTTTCTATAGCGATAACAAGCTCGATTACGCTTGGCCATCATAGTTCTGATATCAGACGATAGCCAAGGTGCTGGTGCGTGTTTAATTTTGACTCTCTTGAGAGGGGCATGCTTATTAAAGATGTTAGTTAAAAGTTCAGTTAGCAGCCTTACCTTAAGATCAATGTCACTGGCAGAGTAGACAGTCGACCAGTCAGTATCAATTAAATCACGTTTAAGTGCCTCCAAATCTATGTTGTTAAAACTACGCAGGAAAAGAAATGTAGGTTACAATATATCTTTTCAGTAAGATATTTTACTTATTTTGTTTCAATATAGATCTTCTCAAGATAGGACCTGCAAACCTTCAAGAAGAGAGCGTATTCCCTCTTAGAAGGCCGGCAACGCACCCGCAGCTCCTCTGATGTTGCGAGTGTCCATGAGCGACGGTAGTTGCTTTCCATCAGGTGACACGTTTGCTCGTTTGCCCCATTTATTTCATAAAAAAGGGCATAAGTCGGCCGAGAGCACTGTCTCGCCTACTCGGTACTCGGTAGGTAAGGTGTGAACATGACATTAAGGATGTTAGGCATACTGATAATGATGGTATTTGACAGTATGAGTAAAACACCATCATACACACGTCACATCCGCCTATTATCACTTAACAGATACACAGAGAGTGCAAAGGACGTCACTCATTCACTCATTTACATTCAGTTCTTGATGTTTATGAGTTATGACGAGATATAGACATGTCATAAAAAGGAGCGAAGTTTTTTCGTTACTTTTCAGGTCAATTAACTTGGAATTTTGCAGATGTTTGTAATTCAGATAGGCTGGAAAAAAAATCTGTGGCATTGCTAATGTTTTAAGACACTTTTAACTGTTTCAAATTTCTTTTGTGTGCCTCTAATTGATACTGCTGTAGATCTACAATTGATACTGCTGTAGATCTACAATATTTATATGATAAAAGTCCGCTATCCATCTATGATAGTATATCAGCGGTTCTCAAATCTTTTTGGTGGCTGATTGCTGAACCCTTCCTAGAAATGTCATTTTTGGTGGACCCTCTAATAAAATTAAACATTTTTTTAACAAACCAACAAGTTTTATTATGCTTTTAACGTTCACTCATCATCAAGGTTCGTTTAGTTCAGTTCCTCGGGGAGGATGGCGACGGGTTCGGGGATGATGGGGGCGGGGAGGACAGGGGTGCCGATGGCGACGGGCTCGGGCATGATCTCCTCTACGAGCACGGGGGTGGGCTCGATGTGGTCCACGACGACGACGGGGGTGGGGACAATCTCGCTTTCCACCACGGAGACGGGGGTGGGGACGATGGGCTCGGTGACGACCGCGGGGCTGGGGTTGATGGGGAGACCCTCGATAGCTACTGGGCTACCAGCAATGGAGCCAGATTCAGCGTTGTTGATGTTGAGAACGACTTGGACGAGGGGAGAGCTGCCGTCGTAAGGGAAGGGGAAAGCGGGAGCAGCGGGGGCGGGGTGAGCTTCTGCGGCGGGGCTGGCGGAGATGGGAGAGTCGACGACGGCCACGGGGGTAGGCACGATGCTGTCAACGACGGCTGGGCCGACGATTATGGGGGTGTCGATGACGACGGGAGATGGCTCGAAGTTGTCGACAACAGCTGGGCCGACCAGGATTGGTTGGTAGTTGTCAACGACAGCGGGACCAACAGAGATGGGCTGGTAGTTGTCAACGATAGCGGGTCCAACAGAGATGGGCTGGTAGTTGTCAACGACAGCGGGACCAACAGAGATGGGCTGGTAGTTGTCAACGATAGCGGGTCCAACAGAGATGGGCTGGTAGTTGTCTACGACAGCGGGTCCAACAGAGATGGGCTGGTAGTTGTCAACGACAGCGGGTCCAACAGAGATGGGTTGGTAGTTGTCAACGACAGCGGGTCCAACAGAGATGGGCTCGAAGTTGTCAACGACAGCGGGTCCAACAGAGATGGGCTCGACGATGGCTGGTCCAGCTTCCACGGGGTTGGGCTTCAGGCTGGCGAGGATGGCTCCGATGACGTCCAGAAGGGCACGGTTGGAAGGTGGGGCCTGTTCGGCGGGCGCGGCGCTGGCCACAGCCAAGAGAGCGAAGAAGGCGAGGAATTTCATGTTTGCTGCAAAAAAAGGCCAGTCAAAATTGTTGCAAAGAAAGTTTTAAGCTTTATGGGTTGTGGTAATGATATAGATGCATAAGTCTAGCGATTCAACCAAGAGCTAGTGCCTCATAAGTCATATAAGTCTTATGGTGCCTTGAGCAACTGTTCTCATGTAATATGTATAAATGGTAGCAAAGGATCCAACTTACCTAGTATTTAAAGAAACTATGCCTAGCTCGTGTTCTTAGTGAAATTTATATACCAAATGTTATCTATACAGCCGTTGATTTGAACTAGGCAGGGTCAGATAATATCAAGATTTTTAATGATTTTATGGTCATCGTAAAATTGATTAGGTAGCGTTAGCGCGTTTACACACGGCATTATAGGGCAAAATAGGTAAAAAATGTGGTTTTTTGTATGGGAGCCCCCTTAATTATTTATTTTATTTAAATGTTATTATTAATTATTAAAGGAGAAATATAAGTAAGAATATTGTGAGTATTTCAAGTGCCAACCTGCTACCATTATTGATTACGAGCAAAAAAGGCCAAAAAAATTGTTTTTGTATGGGAGCCCCAAAAACTTCTATTTAACCTCAGTTTAAATAGAATTCTTTGGGGAGCCCCCTTTAATATTTATTTTATTTTGTTTTAGTATTTGTTATAGCGGCAACAGATATACACATTACACAACCTATGAAAATTTCAGAAGTCTCTAGGCTGTATCTCAAGAACCGCCATAGCTAGCTATAGCGGTTCTTGAGATACAGCCTAGAGACAGACAGACGGACGGACAGACGGACTGACAGACATCGAAGTCTTAGTAATAGGGTCCCGTTTTTACCCTTTGTGTACGGAACCCTAACAATCTCTCTATCAGTAGGTGGAAGTGGTGGCAGATAGGCATCCACATTTTATCATGATTGACAAATGATAGACGTCTGCTTTATGAAAATAAATAAAACAATAATGACGAAACCTGAAAGAAAGATGGGTACTAAATGTACCAGAAAGACGATGGTTTGACTCGGCACAACAGAGATGATGACATGGAAAGAAAAAGCAAACTGTCGCCATGAAGAGGGACCATATAAAAAGGACTGGCAGCAGTCACATCTCGAACCCGAGAAAGGACAATATCCAATATCAATCATCAGTTACATTTTAGTCAGTGATATTTATACAGTACTAGCTGTTGCCCGCGACTTCGTCCGCGTGGACTTCAGTTTATAAAGCGCGATGTCAACAAAATTGGTGTCAAAAGCTTTTATAAAAAAACCCTAGTACCCCTTAAATCAATACAGTGCAGTGTGCACACAATAAGTATTTCATTTTTTTATATTAAACTTTATATTTTATGCCAAATTTCAAAGCTTATATTTTAGCCCCCAATTACACAACTTTACCCATAAACTATTTATCATTGATAGGTTTAAGGTTACGTCACTGCACAGATAAAGTACTGAGTTATTTTATACCGTAGAATTATAGATATAACAATCGAAAAAAATCGAAACTTAAATGTAAGATGATACCACCTCTTATAGAAAGACTTTTGAGCAAGCGTCAGCGCGATGTAGAAGACGCACGGCGCCATTTATTATGAATTTTTGGAACTAACTTAATTTGAACAAATTTACACAATTACCAACCAACCACACAATACACAAGGACCAACTATGTGCGGGTTTCCTCCCTGTAGATCTAATGAGTACGCAACCCTGCAATCTGCATGCGCGACTCGCGAGTCCGATTAAGGCTTCGGCTAAACCTACGCGACCAAAGCGACTGCGAAGCGAGAGCGTCAGCAACGCGGGAAGTTATCGTCGGCAGAGCGGGAATTATCTACGGTTCGCACCGTAGCTTCGCGCAGGTGTGCACACCAGTTTCGCGTTGCAAACGCTGCCGTTCCGCATTCCGTTCGCGTTTCGCGTTGAGAGCTTAATTTTACCTTACTTTTAGACGTCCTAATTAGGATCCTAAAAAGAAGATTAATTTGAAGCTTCTGATTGCACCAATCAGAAGCCACACTTCTTCCGATTTAGTGCGCTAATTAGGATTAATCCTAAGTTTCTAAATGCTATTTCACTTGCTATTTACTGAATCAATTAAGACGTCCAAATTTAGTAAGGTGGACTCTTTACTGAACCCAAGAACTCTTGGCTGAGGCAATCTATACTAGTCTATATCTATACTATAATATTATAAATGCGAAAGTATCTCTGTCTGTCTGTCTGTCTGTCTGTCTGTCTGTCTGTCTGTCTCGCTTTCACGCCAAAACTACTGAACCGATTGCAATGAAATTTTGTACACAGTTATTCTAGAGTCTGAGAAAGGACATAGGCTACTTTTTTACTGGAAAAAAGGGTTGTAAGGGTCGTAAATTTGTTCAAAAATTCATAATAGATGGCGCCGTGCGTCTTCTACATCGCGCTGACGCTTGCTCAAAAGTCTTTCTATAAGAGGTGGTATCATCTTACATTTAAGTCTCGATTTTTTTCGATTGTTATATCTATTCTACGGTATTAAATAACTCAGTACTTTATCTGTGCAGGCAGTGACGTAACCTTAAGACCAAATTTCACCAACGACTGTTAAAGTTAATGCTCGAATTAGTATCACGTTAGCTGTTTCGTTTTTCATATGAATGAAAGAGAAGACAGGACATTTTAACAAGCTGTTAACACTAACAGACATTGGTGAAATTGGGGCTAAACCTATCAATGATAAATAGTTTATGGGTAAAGTTATGTAATTGGGGGGCTAAATAAGCTTTAAAATTTGGCATAAAATATAAAGTTTAATATAAAAAAATGAAGTACTTATTGTGTGCACACTGCACAGCTGTATTGATTTAAGGGGTACCAGGGTTTTTTTGTAAAAGCTTTTGACACAAATTTTGTTGACATCGCGCGCTATAAACTGAAGTCCACGCGGACGAAGTCGCGGGCAACAGCTAGTAATTAATATAATGATGTCAACATAATAAAAGGAAAGTGTCATTAATTTAATAGTACTAAGATCGCCCAATGATCTAATTTTGACTTCAAATAAAAAATTAAATTGTAAGTTTCAAATGTCAACGCTTTTCTACTGATACTAGCTGTCCCGGCAAACGTTGTTTTGCCATATAAAGTATTTCGCCGATACTTATTATTTAATTGAAGTGAGTGTAACTAAATAAGTATGGCACCATTGACCATGGCAACGTTCATTGCTATCCCGTCGCACAAACAGTAATTCCTGCGACAGGCTCAGATCATAAAGTCAAATGATGACAGACTGGCCGTGTAATTATTGTCTTATGCAGTATTTTTGATTCAATAAAAAAAACTAACAGACTTCAACCATAAATAAAAGAGTACAATTCGTGTGTATATCTACTTATCAAAATCCCCTAGTGTGTGTGTTGTAGTGTGTACTTACTGTAATGTTTTATTTGTTAAAAAAATGTAGGTATGATAAAAGCATAATTTCAAAACAATATATTTAGCTCGATGCACTCCTTTACCAATCAAGATATATAAAAATAACTGTGCAAAATTTCATTCACCTACGTTTCCGCATTTTTCGTCAAAAGAGATCCAAAGTTTAGACAACGTAGCGCGTAGGTATAACTACATGGTTGTTGGTTGTACCATCGAGCAAATTGATTCCTAGGCAGTTGACGGACCTATGTCATGTGGTCGGCTTATGTCAATTCAATGTTAGTTCGTCATTCATTTTCAGTTCATCGGTCTGATGAGTTTGATTTAACGCGACCAAATTACTCAGGTCCGCCATCTGCCTAGGAATCAACTTCTCTGATACTCGTACAGTAGTCAGTACAGTACAGTACAATCAATAATTGAAAAAATCTTAATACCTTCATAATTAATTATTATTATTCTTAAGTGCATCTGTATTTTAATTTATTTATTTGCCTATTAATTATTGTTCATTATGCAATAAAATGCGGTGGACTACTTCCTATAATTATTATAATTAATATTAAGTATAAAAATACCATTATAAGACAAGAACGTTTTAATTTTTATTATAATCATGTAATTGTTCAAATAAGGTATATTTAAATTTTACTGGATGCAATTATTACAGTCTGTCAAGAAAGAGTAGATCCTGTAGACGCAGATTTTTTTTTATAAACGTAATCTCACGCTCAAAAGGTGATTTTTAGGGTTCCGTAGTCAACAATGAACCCTTACAGTTTCGGTCGGTCCATCCGTCTGTCTGTCTGTCCATCTGTCTGTCCGCGGTTTTGTTCAGAGACTACAGAACCTACAAAGCTGTAATTCGGCATGAATACACTTGAGAATAATGATGCCGACAAAATCGTATATTATGAAATCATAAAAAAATATTTTTATGGTACATCCCTTACAGGCTACAACACATCAAGCGGGGATGATTTTTTTTTCGCGTCCACCCTATCGTGTGGGTTGTCGTGGGATAAGTTTTTTTTTAAATATTATTAGTATTCATAGATCATTTTCCGATTTTGGGATCTGTTTAGGAAATATTAAGTTTTAAAGTGGAAAAAGTCGTTAGAGTCCAGTGTCTCCCCCTTCTACCAGCTAAACGGTTGCTTCTGGAAATGTGAAAAAAATCACGGGAGTAGGAAATATGCTGAATTTAGAAGGAAAATGATCACGGCTAAGAAGACTTAATAAGTTTTTTTTTTATGGTACCTCCCCTACACATCAAGCGGGGATAATTTTTTTTTCGCGCCCACCGTTGGATAGGTTTTTCAAAAATAGCACGAGTATTACCTCCCTTCTACCAATCCCCTTTATCAAAAGGAAAACTTTATAAGTAATTGAGTAATAGTCGATCAACTAGAAAAAATGTTTTCGGCGAAGTATAAAGGAACTTTTCGTTCAAATTCCTTTGAACGTAACTGAGATGATGTTGTTAGTAGTGTAAAACACAATATTATAAATATACATTCATTGACCTTACAAAAATTATCAAAAACTAGCAGTACTATGGAACCCTATATTGCGCGAGGCCCGACACGCACTTGGCCGGTTTTTTTCTCTTTATATTTCCACAGAGAACACTTTAAATATTAGGTACCTATTACCTTGCACATTTTTATCTCGATTTAATACATTTCAAAATTGTATAGGTAAGTAATTCAGCGTCTACTCTTTTTTGACAGGCTATAATAATGCTATTTAATTGACATGCAGCCTTTAAAAATCAGACGGCAGTTCCTATTAGGGTTGCTGAGGATTCCTCTTCCGCTTCCTCATAATGAGGAAGTTCCGCAATATTTTGGGTTCCTCAACCGTTACCGCATCCTCATAAATAAAAATAAAAAAATCCTCTTCCGCTATCGCTTCCTCAAAATTTAAGAGGAATTTATGAGGAATTTCACTGCGCATGCGCGTCGCGTATCCAATCATGGCAATGCACACGCCAGAGCCACAGAATTGAATTATTTACTCATCTTTTTTTTGTGTGCGTGTGTTGTGTATGTTTTTTTTTTTATTGCTGAAGGCAGGTCATCTATTGTGACTCCTTCGCATTAGAGTACCGTCCCCAACCCAATGCTGCTCATAAATTGAACGATGTGGTTATGGTTGGTGCCACGAATTTCCTCTGTGGATGAGTATTCGTAGCGACCAAGGTGCCTGTTCCTGCTCTGTAGTAGAGCAGGACAGTCAAGGAGAAGGTGTATAGGTGTCTCATCCTCCTCCTCGCAGAATCTGCAAGTCGTTAAGCTACTAACACCTATTCTGTTAAGGTGCTTATTGAGCTTGCAGTGCCCAGTTAGGCTTCTGGTAAGGATTCTTAATTGATTCCTACCCATGGTGAGCACTATTTTTGACAGTTTCTTGTTAAAGCCAGCAATTAGTGCCTTGGAGTGTTCAAGGCCTGGGACTCAACCCATTGCTTTCTGCTTAGTTCGCGAACCCATTCCTCGAGCACTTGCTTTGTAGTACTGGGAGATATTCCGCAGACCGGTTCTGGGCCATATATGAGACTCTCGGCCCCAAGCCTAGCCAGTTCGTCTGCGGTTTCGTTGCCGGGGACGTTACTGTATTGTCCCTCCCTAGCATGTTCAACGTCTCAATGCATTCCAGAACCAATTTCGATGAAACTTCTGCATCAGTCAGTGCTTTAAGTGCAGCTTGACTATCAGAGAAGATAAAAATATTTTTGTTAACTAGTGCCATCTCTAGGCTTTCTAGTAAGCAACCGATGATTGCGAAGACCTCAGCCTGAAACATGGTCGCAAACTCCCCCAAACTGTCATGTTTGCCTCTTGGTGGCTTGCCCCCGTAGAATCCGGCTCCCGCACGGTTCTTTCCTTGATCCATCCGTGAACCAAACTATATCGCTAGGGCGAATATTAATTGGGATATTTCCTTTCTGGTCCTCCCTGGCAGGTATAAGAACCTGATATTGCTTCGAAAAGCTATGCACCTTGATCATGGCGTCTGATTGCATGTCCATGATGGGTGATTCACGAAGAGACTGTTCCAGCTGTCTAAATGGGGTGGATGCCTAATTTGTCCTGCCCGCCGTCCTGGCCCTGGCCTTTCTGGCCTCCATCTAAACAAGCAGAGGAAGCGGAGTTAGGTTGATCAGGGCCTCGAGGGAAGCGGTGGGTATTGACGAAAGCGCACCCGTGATTATTAGGCATGCCAGTCTCTGGACGGTGTTCAGATTTTTGCGACAGTTTACTTGTTCAGCCTTTTTTTGACACACTACGCGGCCATAATATGAGGTAATCGGTCTCACTACGGCTGTATAAAGCCATTGTATATGTTACTGAACTCCTCCTTAATTGCTGGACCAATTTTGATGATTCTTTATTGTGTGTGTGAGAATGGTTCAGATTCATAGTTTGGTCCTCTGGAAAATGCCCTTTTAATTAATTTTTGTTATGTACAGACAGAACAAAGACTTTTGGGTTGGGTCCGCTAGTATTTATAATTTCCTATCATCCTCTTCCTCATCCGCTTCCTCTTCCGCTTCCTCATCCGCATCCTCTTCCTCAAAAAATATCCTCTTCCTCATCCGCATCCTCTAAATTTGCGCGTGAAAATTCCTCTTCCTCCTCCTCTTCCTCATAATCACTTCCTCAACAACCCTAGTTCCTATTGACTATTGAGGGTCAACTGTACCTATTAAGGCTAAATTAATCCTCTCTCACCGCTAAGATTGTGCTTAAGATGCGTAATCCTTTTAATAAAAACAACACCCCAAGAATAATCTTAAGCACAATCTTAGCGGTGAGAGAGTGAAGAAACTGTGCGTGGCAGAAAGCTGCGGAAAAACGCACGGTGATTGGTGATGACTTGATGAGAATGAATTTTTCGCGTGGAACGATGGCGATTGGTTGCAGGAGCAGTTTCTTTTTGTTAATACTTTCGCAATCAGTTGATACGCCAAACGTAAGAAAAGTAGGTACATATGCGTTTCTGCCACGCACAGTTAAACTGAACGAACTGTCGCCATCAGTATTTCAGGACCATTACGACCTGCAAACCTTCAAGGTGTAACAACTAACAACATTGTCTTCTCCATGTCTTCTCCTGGCCGCGCGCGTGTTGCCCGCGTGACAGGTAAAACTACTATGAAATGAGAGGGTGTGGACACTGGACAACTTTCATGCGGACCGCTTGTGGGCGTGGCGGGGCGGGCGCGTCTTTTCTTGTCAATTCACAAGAAAAAGCTTCTTGAATTTTTGTCGGTAGCGGTCGCTTGCCTCGTAGATCGAAAAGTCATCTTTATGGACGTACGTAGGACATATCACATAGATAATAATGATAAGTACATGGGCGTACCCACGTTCTGGGCCAGGGGGGGGGCAAATTACCCAGATTCTTGGGGCAAATTACGCAAATTCTGGGCCAGGGGGGGGGGGGGGGAAATCAGATTTTTGTAAGCTAGGTGTTTATAAAGAATAAAAAATTAATAATTTTTAGTTGTAAAAATATTGTATTGCAAACAAATGGCAAAAATTCGTTTTATTATTTTTAATTTTTATAGATGAAAGTACTAAATAATATACTTAGTAGGGACGTCAACATGATCCAGGGGGGGCAGCTGCCCCCCCCCCTGCCCCCCCGTCGGTACGCCCATGGATAAGTATATATTATCCCCCTTACTTGGTACTACTAATATAATATATTCTGTGCCCTTACTAATAAACCTTGTATAAGCTTTGAATAGTTATTAATATTAATACAGTGTTTTGTTCCTGTCACACAAGTGACATTTTTAATTGGATTGAAGAAGACAAAACACTGTATAACTATTCAAAGCTTATACAGCGTTTATTAGTAAGGGGGTATAAGTCTATGATAATGATAATGTGTGATTTGTGACATTATGAGACACAATACACGTCACATCCGCCTATTATACACAGAGAGTGCAAAGGTAAACGTCACTCATTTACATTCTTCTCAATGATGTTATGACGAGATAGGCAACGTAAGAATAGGAGCGGGGTTTTTGGTTACGGGCCATTGAACTTAGAATTTCCAGACTTTTGTCATTGCGATTTGCAATAGACTGAGAAAAAAAATAGCATAGTGAATGTAAGACCCTGTTTTAAAACATAAAGTTAATATTATACCCAGCGGAATAGAGAAACAAAGGCCTGAGCAAGCGAGATGTCACTTTCAGTAACACTGCGTCGTAAAAAGAGACGTGTGATACATGACAGCAGAACTCTTTTTTTGACGTCCAGTCGGCACGTATTGACACATTGACAATTTAATCTCATAGAATTCATGTTCAATCATGCTTGTGTAAGTGTATAATTATGTACACATATTTTACACACAGATGAAAACCAATTTCGGTTTCGTTTGACAGCGAGATTGTTGCTCTATTCCGCTAGTACTTTATGGTTTTAAATTTCTAGGTACCTACCTCTAATTGATGCACCTGTCGCTCTAACTACATAATATGCTTTTTGCCGCTCGGTCATCATTAATTAAGCGTACGTGGGGCAAGTGACCGCTCTCGGCAGACGACCGGTGGTGGGTGGACCGTCCCAGATACCGCTGGAGGGATGAGGTGCAAAAGGACCTGGCGTGGCGAGCTGAATCATGGCAAGATGTCGCGTAAAAGTACTACAGTGGATAGAGTAAAACTACAAGAGCAAAAATGTACGTACGTACCTATACAGCTTAGAACTAGTATTAATTATACTAAAGTATAATAATTTCAACAATAGGTAGGTAACAAAGCAAACAATTTTATTGTGTTTTTAACGTTCACTCATCATACCGGAATCGTAGTTCAGTAATTCATGTTCAGTTGAGTTCCTCGGGGAGGATGGCGACGGGTTCGGGGATGATGGGTTCGGGGAGGACGGGGGTGGGGAGGACAGGGGTGCCGATGGCGACGGGCTCGGGCACGATCTCCTCCACGAGCACGGGGGTGGGCTCGATGGGGTCCACGACGACGACGGGGGTGGGGGCGATCTCGCCATCCACCACGGCGACGGGGGTGGGGACGATGGGCTCGGCGACGACCGCGGGGCTGGGGTTGATGGCACCGGTCTGGCTGTTGATGTTCAGGATGATCTGGACGAGGGGAGCGCTGGCGGATGCGGCGGGAGCCTCCTCGACGATGGCGGGGCCGACGGCGATGGGGTTGGGCTCCTCAACAATGGCGGGGCCGACAGAGATGGGGATGGACTCCTCAACAATGGCGGGGCCGACAGAGATGGGGATGGGCTCCTCAACAATGGCGGGGCCGACAGAGATGGGGGTGGGCTCCTCAACGATAGCGGGGCCGATAGAGATGGGGGTGGGCTCCTCGACGATGGCGGGTCCGAAGTCCGCTGGTGGTCTCTGCAGCGACTCCAGGATGGAGCTAATGACGCCCGGCAGGAATTTCTCGGAGCGGTCCTGCGCGGGCTGCGCGGACGCCGCAACGAAGAGAGCGAAGAATGCGAAGAATTTCATTTTACTGAAAAACCAATCCTCAATAAAAATCTTTAATTTTAATAAAATATGGTATAGTGAGTGTGACAAAGTGCGCCTACCCGGCAAGTGCGACTACCCGGCAAGTGCGCCTACCCGGCAAGTGCGCCTACCCGGCAAGTGCGCCTACCCGGCAAGTGCGCTTCCCACAAGTGCGCCTACCCGGCAACCACGCTATTATTATTAAATAATATAGCTATAATTCCATACTGCGGATTGGAGATCTCCAATCCTATAATATGGCGCACTTGCCCGGTAGGCGCACTTTGCAACACTCTTTTTTTTTTTTTAAAGAAGGCAGGTCGCTGTAGCCCTGACGTCACTGCGACCCATGAGGATCTATTGTGACTCCTTCGCACTAGAGTATCATCCCCAACCCAATACTGCTCATAAATTGAACGATATGGTTGGGGTTGGTGCCACGAAATTCCTCTGTGGACGAGTATTCTTGGCGACCAAGGTAGTCAAGGAGAAGGTGAATAGGTGTTTCATCCTCCTCCTCACAGAATCTGCAAGTCGTTATGCTACAAAAACCCATTCTGTTTAGGTGTTTGTTGAGCTTGCAGTGCCCAGTTAGGCTTCTGGTAAGGATTCTTAATTGGTTCCTACCCAAGGTGAGTACTAATTCTGATTGTTTCTTGTTGAAGTCAGGAATTAGTGCCTTGGAGTGTTCAAGGCCAGGGGTCTCAGCCCATTGCTTCTTGCATAGTCTGTGACCCCATTCCTTGAGCACTTGCTTTGTGGTACTGGGAGTTATACCACAGACTGGTTCTGGAGACTCTCGGCCCCAAGCCTAGCCAGTTCGTCAGCGGTTTCATTGCCGGGGACGTTGCTGTGGCCCGGGACCCATACTAGGCGGATGTTGTTGTTCCTTCCTAGCATGTTTAACATCTCAATGCATTCCAGAACTAATTTGGACGAAACACTCACTATACGTTTTTTAAAGCTTGTACTGCAATTACAATTGTAATTGTACTCTTTAATCTTGAATTAGGTTGGGAACTCAACGCCAGAAACTACTTAAAATCCGTTAAGTTACGATGTATTTTAAAATAAGTAAGTAAAGAAATAGAGAAACTACTTCCTTCTACATCATTTAAAGATTAATTACTTAGGTTAAGATTTTTAACCGATACCCAAATAGAAGATGTTGAACGATAATAATATTATGTTTGTTTTGGTACTTACATGTTTGTGTAATTTGGAAGTTGCACTAAATGAAGTCAGTTGCATCAACTTTTTATATCAAAAAGTTATCTATACAACATCAGATTTGGTTCATCCATTTATTGAGTGTATTTTGATATGCATTAGTGCGATTTGCGAGTCATTTATAAATTACTCTAATTTAATTTTCCATTTATGGAATGCAGTTTTTGAGATAATACTAGGCCTTTGCATCCATTGTGGATGATTTATGCAGTATTTTCAGAGCGAAGTAACCACTCCTCAAATACTGTAGTGCCTGGGACAGGATTTAAATGCCCGTCCGTCCGTAAGCACATACGACATTCTTGCAACATTGTCGGCCTAGTCCAGAGGAAATAACTAGTCAATTCGTCTGGGACCAACTATGTGCGGGTTTCCTCACGATGTTTTCCTTCACCGTACGAGCGTCCGTATTATGTACCTACTTGAGATCAGAAAATGTCTCATTGGTAGTTGGTACACGCCTCCACCCGGGTCCCGGCTGCACCCTCCACGAGTGCGAACCAAAGATCTACCCATTAGGCCACGGACGCTCTCACGGACGCTTTTTTGAGATAGCAGAGATAATAATTTGGTCTTCACGAGCCACAATAGCCACTGTATGAGCAGATAGTTTTAGTGTAGAATTACTTAAATTCTAAAAACAAATTTGGAATTGCAGGTTATTTTTCAAACAAACCACTATACTAGGAAAAGCCCTACATTACAGTATCTGCTAGCAAAAACAAAGATAACAAAACTATTTCGTCTATTAAACAATTTTACATACGTAACACAATAAAATAATTTCATATCGTCGGTAATAAAATTTTAATGTTTTAAACTACGAAAATTACTTCCATATAACTGTAGATACAATATCTTTACAGCTTCGATAAATTTCAAGATAACTTTGAAACACAGAAGTAGTAAGTTATCTTATACCTAACCCCTGGGTACTACCAGGGAAGTTGAGTCATGGAGAGACCTATGTAATTTGATCGCGTTAAACTCAGCCGACAGATCACGACTAACCTACGAATAATAAAAACTAAGGAATCGTAACTCCCATATTATTACCGTTTTAAATTTGGTTCCTTTTGATCTGTAATGTAACGTTAGCCTCGATAAAGTTCTTTGATGTTTTTTTTTTTAAATGAGGGGGCAAACGAGCACACGGGTCACCTGATGGAAAGCAACTTCCGTCGCCCATGGACACTCGCAGCATCAGAAGAGCTGCAGGTGCGTTGCCTACCTTTTAAGAGGGAATAGAATAATAGGGGAGGGTAGGGAAGGGAAGGGAATAGGGGAGGGTAGGGAAGAGAATAGGGTAGGGGAGAACGTGGTATTTCTAAATCTTTGATGGTACATTACAATTTGAGCCCTCGAAGAAATTGATTCATAGGAAGTTGACGGACCTACGTCATTTGGTTGGATTATGTCAATTCAATGTAGGTCGTGATCTGTCGGCTGAGTTTGACATATTATAACTCGATCAAACTACGCTGGGCACTGATCTCCATTATTGGAGGTCAGTGACTCTGGGGCTGTATCCAAAGTCCCTTTCGTTAAAAACGATGACGAAATTCGTTATCAAAATGTATGGAATTTGACATTAGTCTTCGCAAGCGAAATGTCATTTAGCGATAACTTATGTCGAACCGCATACATTTTGATAACGAATTTTGTCATATAAAATCATAGACTTAATATATACTGTCGTATATAAAATAATATACATTTTAGTGGAGAAAGGGAAGACTGGATTTAAATAATTGATCCCAAAACAACTTTTTGAGAAGTGGCCGGTGTATAATCACATTTCTTATTTCTGCCAAATGTCCGGGATTTTTGTCGTGCTTAATCGGCGGCAGCTTAACCGGTGGCAGTCCAACTTGTTGTGATAGTGACAACGATGAGGATGATGATGATGATAGATTTGATGACGTAATAAACTGCAACGTTGACGAAATCGTACCATAAACAATCATTATCCAAAAGTCCATAGTCAAATGTCAATAGACCTTATGACAAAGCATAGAGAATTATGTTACAAAGCCGAAGATATAAAAAGGCTTGGTGCAAAAGCAAATTGCATAGGACTATGATTTAACAATGCTTTAAAATTGATATATGTATCCTTGTTTAGAGAAACGGATGAATTTAATAGCTTATTATAGAAACGTTTAGTTATTAAGTAAAATATAATAATGCTTTCAGGGTGTTGGTGGTGGTGGCCGGTGTAGTGCATCGGCGATATTGTTTGCGCACGCCCTCACAGACGGTTTTCACACCGTACTGCGACGTCGCATAGCATCGCCGATGTTCCGCACGCGGGGCCATGTGCATGTGCCCGGAGCGCCAGAAGGTGGCAAATACTTAAACTAATCGATTTTTGTAACTATTTTAGGTTTATTGTTTACTTACAAAATATGGATTAAAAAACCTGAAATAAACTTTTTTTATTTTTTTTACTTTTTTATTTGTTGCATGTTAACCTACTAATGAACCTGGTGTAAAAGTAGAAAGCTAAGGTAAGCCAGTACAGATAGATGTATGATATGATCAGATTGGAACTTTACCAAATCTTAATCCCCTAGCTTTATCAAAATACACTTGCTTAGTGATATGCACCTAATCATTTCCTTTATGTGTTATTTTAAGACGCCATAATGTTAATTTGGACTACGTTATCAGAAAATTAAAAAAGAAAGTTTCGAAGATGATTAGATTTAGGAAATCATACTATCATTGATTGTGGACTAACACCTACTATTATATTATACAGGGTGTTAGGTTTAACACTGTTATTCTTAAACCATCAAATGAGCCCGTCAAAATGGACAACTTTTTCTATGAGAACAATGCTGGGAACTCAAAAAAATCTGTCTTCATACCCAAACCATTGCCGATCCGGGCAATTTGCATCTAATTGAGTTCCCAGCATTGTTCTCATAGAAAAAGGTGTTCATTTTGACGGGCTCGTTTGATGGTTTCAAGGATAACCGTGTTAAACTTAACAACCTATATATCAAGAGTCAAGACTAGAAGGTACTAAGAAGTACTTAGTGCCTTTTAGTCTTGATGATTAATGGTGACTACTAAGTACTAGGTGAAAATACCTCCTTGCGTGGATTACACACGTGCAATACTCATGACTTATGAGTAAATGGACCAATACACAAAGTCTTACCGAGACTAATCAGTAATCACGTACTCAGTATCATTTATTGAGGTTCAATAAAAAAATACTAATCAAACCTCATTTTCGCCATCGTTGTTTATCTCTGATAAAACAAAGTATATAACAACAGTTTTTGCATCATTTTGCCATACTTTGTGATCAAAGCAAAAACAAATTGTGAGTATTTTAATCCTTCAAAATCATAGTATTTATTAGAGCTAATTAAATCTAGTCTCTAGAGCCTAGTTATTTATCCTTTGATTCTTATTAAGTACATAATCATAGATTAATAGGAAATCTTAATCTAGTGTCATTAGTATCGTAACATTATGTGGATATTCGTCTCATCTCTTTCTCTTCAACCTTCATCTTAAATCATTATCATGTTGTCATTTCCTCTAACCTCGTAGTTATTAGAATGCCCCAGTCCCTAGTATTGGTTTTCCACTAAACCTTTGGTATTTATTTTTCAGAAATATGAAATTTCTGTTGACTGTAGCCGCCGTGATCGCCGTGGCCGTGGCTGGCCCGGCCCGCAACATCGCCATCGGACCAGCTCTCGTCGACGTTGAATCCGCCGCCGTCCAAGAGATTGCCGTTGGACCCGCTCTTGTCGACAATTACCAGCCCATCTCCGTTGGCCCCGCTATCGTCGACCAATACCAGCCCATCTCTGTTGGCCCCGCTATTGTTGACAACTACCAACCCATCGCAGTTGGCCCCGCTATCGTTGACAACTACCAGCCCATCGTCATTGGCCCCGCTATCGTTGACAACTACCAGCCCATCGCCGTTGGCCCCGCTATCGTTGACAACTACCAGCCCATCGCCGTTGGCCCCGCTATCGTTGACAACTACCAACCCATCGCCATTGGCCCCGCTATCGTTGAGGAATACCAGCCCATCTCCGTTAGCCCCGCCGTCGTCGAGGAAGCCGCTCCCGCCGCAGTCGCTAGCTCTCCCCTCGTCCAAATCATCATCAACGTCGCCGGCTCCGGCGTTTCCGCCAGCCCCGTCGTCGTGGAGGAGAGCCCGGCCTCCATCGACAGGCCCATTCCGGCCCAGACCCCCGAGGTGATCGTGCCCGAGCCCGTCATCGTCCCTGAGCCCGTTATAGTCGTGCCCGAGCCCGCCATCGTGCCGGAGCCCGTCATCGTGGCCCCCGAGGTTATCGTGCCGGAGCCCGTCATCGTGGCCCCCGAGGTGATCGTGCCGGAGCCCGTCATCGTGGCCCCCGAGGTGATCGTGCCGGAGCCCGTCGTCGTTGCCCCCGAGATCGTGCCCGAGCCCGCCATCGTGCCCGAGCCCGTCGTCGTTGTCCCTGAGCTCTTCCCCGAGAGCGAGATCGTGCCCGAGCCCGTTGTCATCAACCCCATCTTCCCCATCCCCGCTGTTATTGCCCAGTAAATAGCGTAATGGACATGAGGAACCTTAGTTATAAAATACTTTAATAAATCACAGTTATGAAGCCTCTTTTATTTTTTTTTATTTTTTTTTTTCATTTATTTTGGCATCAAACAGTCATATACAAAAGAAATTCAATATGTTGTAATATTTTTTTACAATAGACCTATAGTGCTGAAACATAATATTTAATGAATTTTGGAGAGACGCGTATATGATTAAGATTGACTTAAAAGTTAAAACTATAGCATACAGTATTAAAAAAAATATATATATATTTTTTTTAATACTTGAGTATAGCTAGTCATTGCACCCTGTATGTACAGGAGTATTGCTAAACGGACAAGGTACCATGATTATATAGATGACCAGGTGAACTTCGTATTTCCCTTTTCCCACTCCCTCCACTTCCCTCCTATTATAAACCTTCCCGACTTCTACGAATAATTATTTCGAGACTAGAATTAGAATAATAGGGTCATAATGGGACGATGCATGGTTCAATGGTTTATGGTAGTGATTGCCCACCTCTGTGGCTCAGTTGGTGGCGCATCGGTAGCGTAAGCCGGGGGTCGCGGGTTCGAATCCCGCCGACGGAACAAAAAATTTTCAATGTTCCTAGGTCTTAGATGTGTATTAAATATACAGGGTATAACAAAGACAAGTGATAATAATTTAGGGTGTGTACGTGTTCCCTGTAGAGAGTTCACTGTGAAAGTAGCAGCGCTGAAAGACCAAAAATTTTTTTCACTTTTGTATGGGGAAACTCGTGACGCTCGGACCCTTGCCCATACAAAAGTGAAAAAAAATTTTGGTCTTTCAGCGCTGCTACTTACACAGTGAAATCTCTACAGGGAACACGTACACACCCTAAAGTATTATCACTTGTTTTTGTTACACCCTGTATGTATTATATAAAAAAATCTTAAATATATGTATAATATAAAAGTATTAAATATATTTCCGTTGTCTGGTACCCGTAACACAAGTGCTTTAGGTACTTAGCACGGGGCTAGACTGACGTGGTGTGAAGCGTCCATAGATATTATAGATATTATGATGATGATGAATGATCACTCTACGACCAACAGAAGCGAAGAAACAGAGGAAAATGAGAAAAAAACCGGGAAAATTATTTGAAGGCGCTTATCTCACGAACTACTGGATGAATTTTTAAGTTATTTGGCACAGATATAGAGTAGATCACGTAAAGGCTATTTTTGTGGGAAAATGTACGGTTTCCGTAAAATTACTAATTTATTCGGCCGAAGCCGCGCGGAACGTCTTATGTAAAATAATTTGATGTTATGTATCTAAGGTAGTTTTTATAGACAGTGGTTGGTGGCATATATAGACAGTTGGGAATCTTTTAGGAATACAGAGGGCCAAGTACCTATAAATATACAGGCTATCTCTATACTACACAGTATTACGAACTACGAAGTAAATGATGCAGTGTGTTAGGATGGCCAAGGGTTTGGTAAAACAGAGTGGCAGTGATCTAACAGCACACTAACTAATCTTATACCATTATAAACCAGCACCATAGACACATCCTGCTAGCATACCTGTGTTTTCGCCAAATGTCTACAAGTCCTTCCGTTATCCTTGAAATCATCAAATGAGGCCGTCAAAATGAACAACTCCATAAGCAAACTCCATACTTTATAGTAATAACATACAAGATGTTTGAACCCATCAAATGAGCCCGTCAAAATGAACAACTTTTTATATGAGAACAATGCTGGGAACTCAAAAAAAATGTCGTCTTCATACCCTGGATACGGATGCCCGGATCGGCAATTTGTATGGGTATGAAGTCGGATTTTTTGAGTTCCCAGCATTGTTCTCATATAAAAAGTTGTTCATTTTGACGGGCTCATTTGATGGGTTCAAACATCTTGTATGTTATTACTATAAAGTATGGAGTTTGCTGCTTTACTGCAAGTCTGTGGAACACTCGCGCTTAGACCGCACCAGAGCCGCGGCGAACACTTTGGGAAGCCTGTTCTTCGCCTTTCAAAAAAAGATTATCATTTTCTCACAGAAATCATAGAAGTACTAGTCTAAGCCGGCCCCTAGACGACAAATTGTATAGTGCAATATCACGCTTCAATTTTATTGAACAGTTTATTTGACAATTAGATATTGAAGGCGCACCGTGTTCAATATCAACCCTAGACGGTCAATAATGTTACGCAATACGTGTTATGGCACAATAAAATTGCTCGCCTAGGGGCCCGCTTAGAGCGAGTGTCTTTTTTAATGTATGATCCTATACGAGTATAAAACAAGTATGCATTGTAAAGGAGTGGACCCAAATGAGAACCTTGAGGGACGCCAGTAGGAACACTAATGTAATCCGAGCGGTAGCCACCCATGACCACAGCTTGAGATCGGTTAGACAGATATGATTTCATCCATCGACAAGTTTCCGTGAACGCCGAGAGCGTGTAGCTTCTGAAGAAGAATATCATGGTCCACACGATCGAAGGCTTTCGCAAACATTTTGCTGCAAAATCCGCGTAGATTAAATCAATTTGCCACACTACCTTCCATATTTTCTAAGATGTAGCTAGAGATACAAGCCAGGTTGTTAGTAGTCGAACGACCTTTGGGTATGGAACGATGTAAGGTGGGAAATATAATTGTAGACAATTTTTTCGGGAACTTTTACCTGTACATTCAATATAGACTATAGAGATACCTCTGTAGTCTGTAATTTCTTATGTCCTGCATACGCAAACCCTTTTTATGTATGGGTAGGTACTGTTCAAGCAGATTTCCTATTACGTGGAAATATTCCTTCTTTTAAAGAACGATTAAATTATATTGTTATTAGTGGAAGAGAGAGCAAATTGGAGCAATGGGTCCAAAATATCGCTGCCAGCGTTGGTATCAAGGGATTTTAAAATGTTGACAATTATCATGTCTCGAATCTCATAAGCCACAGCCAAGTGTAGAACGAAGTTGTTTACTGCAAAACTAAAATTAATGAAAAAAACCAAAATAATTTAAAAAACTAAAATAATCTTTACTGTAGGAATATGCCGGCTCTGAAAAGTTTTGAACCAAATAAATTCATCTAAAATCCTAGAATTGATACAGAGGTAAAACTTTAATGGTTAAAACCTTTATAATACCCAATTAAAACCTATTAAGGCTGTTTTGATTTACCATCGGTAAGTAAGAAGTTATTATTTGTGATTGCTGACTCACTCATAAAATGTTTTCGGTAACTATTATAGTCTTTACAACAATAAAAAGTCATTTTCAAGTCATCGACGATGACTGAAACGTGACTTTTTATATTGTCGGCTGCCGAAATGGCTGCCGGTGCCGTTTTCCAAAGCTTGCCGAAGTCACGCGATGTTTGCCGAATAGGCTGCCGGTGCCTATTCGGCAAACATCGCTTGTCAAATGACAGAATAATCATAAAAAACATCAGTCTTCAGCTATAGGACTATGAAAAGTACCAATAATAAGGTCATAATGTGAGGATGCATATTTTAATGGTAGTGATGATGATGATGATTAATGTGATCCGCATAGCAGTTTGTTTCTTTAAACAACGCTGAAACTCTCAAACATGTATGTATGAGTAGTCCAAAGTTCTGTTCAGCACCTTCGGAACCGTGGTATACTATGTTGCAAAATCTTACTTTTTGGTAGCATTTGATCAAAATGCATCACAAAAAGCTAAAATATATAATCGAGTGTGTAATGCGTCGAATTAGCGACCGGTCGTGCTCCGCGTTACACACGCAGCAAAAGTAATATTTATGCGAATCGCGCGGCACATTGCCGCTGCACGTGACCATGGCGCTCGTGGCCAACGAGTTGCTGGCGTTTATCCAGCATGCCATCGACACTATGGACAAGGTCAGCATCATGCAGATCTGCAAGTCCTCCTTCTCCAGCGAGGAGATTTGCAAGGGCAAGCAGCTGCTATACGAGACGCTCGGACAGAGCGCGAATATGCCGTCGCGACGAAGAGACGGAACGGAAAGGAGCGTGCAGGACATCATCTCCCTGCTGAAGCAGACGGATCCTGATGAGGTGCCGGCTTTTGTGGCAAAGGAGCTCCACAAGCTGCCACCCGTCACATTGGACCACGTCGACGTCGTCAGCCTACTGAAGGACAATTCAGGTTCCTGAAGGAGGAGCTGGCCGGAGTTCGAGGTAGATTGCAGGCATCAGAGTCTACGATCAGTGACTTACGTATTGAATTATCGCAATTAAAAAGTGGTAATTCAATATGTAGGTCACCTGATGCTGATGCCGCATTCATCACTACTCGTCGTGGCACGCAAGCGAGCACGTTTAGCCCGTCAGTATTATCGGACGGGTCAACGAACACTGCCGCTGCCGCCCCCGCCCCCGCTCCCCTCCCGGTTGCGCCGACCCCGAGTCCTCAGGCGACTCAGAAAAACTTTGCGACTGTTGCTGGTCGCCCCGCACCTCCCCCGCCGGCGAAAACTAATGGGGCGAATGAGAGCCGCAAGGCTCCGAAGAGTCGCGAGACTGAGAACCACAAGGCTACGAAGAGCCGCAAGGTGGAGTCTTCTCGGCTTGGCAAGGACGAAGGCAGGAGGTGCGATGAGGAGGGCTTCATACTGGTGGAGAGGAGGAAGAAGCCCGCCGCCCGCAACCATCGCGGCACCGCACCATATGTACCTGAGCTGCATCTGCGGAGCGAGGTCCCCGCGACGCCCCTGTACATATCCCGCCTGCACTGGTCCATGGAGGTCCAGGACGTCGTGGACTACATCCAGAAGAAGACGACACTGCGCCTGAGGGTCGAGCGTCTGCAGTCTCGCCACAAGGTTAACTTTAGCTCCTTTGTGGTGAGAGTACCGACGAATCTTCTGTCGACTTTCGAGGCGCCGGAGTTCTGGCCGATGGATGTAGTCTATCGGAGGTTCCGGGGGAGACTCCGGAACGAAGCGAGTGTTAGTTTTTAAGTATATATAAAATATGTATGTTAGTTTTAAGGTATTTATTATATAATTATATGTATGTTAGATTTAAGGTATTTGTTATATGGGCCTCTGATGCCTGAATTAAATGATTTGATTTGATTTGATATAACCTCCACCTTTGGGAGTCGGTTAAAAAGTCGAATATTTGAGGTTACATAAATGTATTTCTTTTTAAAATTTATTTACCGGCACTGGAACCCAGCGTTTTCACCGGTTCCCATTTTGAGTGCCGGCGCCGGCAGCCGTTGTTTTATATCTCGGCTGCCGGCAGTATACTTACCGCCGGTTCCTATTACTGATATTTTCGGGAGCCGGCGCCGGCAGCGGAGGGTCTCAACTCTCATACAATGTTAAAAAAAGTTAGTGCTATTTATTGTATAACTTTATTTACATAATATATGTACGACAACGGGCCGGGTGTTACATTTTAGTTGAGTTCTTCGGGGGCGAGGATAGCGGGCTCGGGCACGATCACCTCGGGGGCTTCGACGACGGGCTCCGGCACGATCACCTCGGGGGCCACGATGACGGGCTCCGGCACGATCACCTCGGGGGCAACGATGACGGGCTCCGGCACGATCACCTCGGGGGCAACGATGACGGGCTCCGGCACGATCACCTCGGGGGCAACGATGACGGGCTCCGGCACGATGGCGGGCTCGGGCACGACGATAACGGGCTCAGGAACGATGACGGGCTCGGGCACGATCACCTCGGGGGTCTGGGCCGGGGTGGGCCTGTCGATGGAGGCCGGACTCTCCTCCACGAGGACCGGGCTGGCGGACACGCCGGAGCCGGCGACGTTGATGATGATCTGAATGAGGGCTTTGGGGGCATCCTGGACGGCGGCGGGGCTGACAACAGACTCGTCGACGACAGCGGGGCTGACGGAGATTTGCTCGAAGTCCTCAACGATGGCGGGGCCGACGGAGATCGGCTCGAATTGGTCGACGATAGCGGGTCCGACTATGACGGGCTCGTACTGGTCGACGACCGCGGGTGCGACGACGATGGGCTCGTACTCGGGCTTGAGGCTGTCGAGGATGTCCTGCAGCTGCTGCTCGAGCAGGGCGGCGGTGCCGGGGTCGGTGCTGGGGCTATGGATGGCGGCGATGATGGCCTCGAGCTCGGCGTTGCTGGCGTCGTTTGGCTTGTTGACCGGCCCGGCGGCGGCCAGAGCGCACACGGCGAGGAATGCGATGAAGAATTTCATGGTGAGTCTGGAAAATGTTAGTAGAACGTAAGTAATGAGTAACGTTAGAAAACATATTTAGAGTCCCTAAACTTCCTGATAAAGTGCCGTATAGGCTATCCAAAACTTTTTTGATAGATTCTCCGTACTCTATAGCTGTCAAGTTAAGTGGTGGATAGCCTATTCAGCATTTATCAGGAGTGGTGAAACAGACCTTTAGAGTCAGTTCAGAATTTGATAGAAAACTTATAAAGCTACTGAGTTTGAATCAGTCTAGTAATCTAGTTCAATACAATTCAGTTCAAGCTTTAGAACAATATGGTTGTACACTCTATTTAAAATTATCACAAAAACAATGTTACCCGATGATTGTCATAATTATTGTAGTTAATGTTTTTGTTACAAGACTTAAAACTTAGTTTTTGCTTACAAGCTCTAGCAACAGCTTTTACTTAGTCACAAATTATAAATTACCTAGGTACTGAAAAATTATAAGTAGTTCTAAAACAATAAAATATAATTGTAATACTCACTGTTTAGTTTGATCACTTGATGCGGAATAACAGTAGTCCAGGGTTTTATACCGAATTTACCCGAGCCTTATCTTGTCCGAGCGGCGTTTAATACACACATAATCTGACTATAAAATCGATTATCTTTATAATAGATACTAATTCGGGTGAGATATCGCTCCTTTGTACAATTCTGATGGACTACGTAATGAAGCAGATCTTGCCGGTAGCTAGAGCATTTTGATGTTCTTGAAACACCCAAAAAGCTGGGCTTCCACTCCACATAGCTTCTCAAAATACTATAAAATAAAATATCTTTTTATTCAAAATGGGTATCATGATTCATGATACACTTTTTGAAAGTCGAACGAAGAAACTACGTTGCCTACCAGAAGTTCGGGAACTAACCCGCCGAGAAGAACCGGCGTAAGAAACTCGCACGAGGCCATCTTTTACTAAAAAAATGGAAAATTACAATGAATGAAGAATGAACGTATGAACTATGAGGTACTCTTTTACATAAAGTATGACAATTTGATGTGCCAAAATTGCATTCATTCAGTGCATTCAGTGCATTCTCATAAACTATGTCAAAACTGGAATCTAGTATTCACCAATTCTTAAATCTAATAAGCCCTGAGCTTCAGTTGCATTGCAAACAAATTGTCATAGTACTCATAATAAGTATATCCCTCCTGATGCAGTCGGGGGAAAACAAGGCTTCCTAGTCCTATCAACTCCCATAAGGCCCACTTGAACCGCGAGAATCTGATTAGATTTCCAAAAATCCGCGATCGACGGATTAATGATACAATTAGTAGGAATTGCCATTCTCTTTATGGTGCACAGTAATTAATATTATATCATAAGTGACTGTCGATCCTCTATAATCCTTTGAACTACGTCAGTAGTTGTCCTTGAACGTGGGTTAAAGTCTGGGATTGCCCTGTATACACCTACAGAGTAGAGAGGCAAGACAGTCGGATAATTTGATTGACCGAGAGCACTGTCTCGCCATTCTACTCGGTAGGTGTAACAAGGCCCTAAAGAACAAACAATATTATTTCCCTCTTTATAGATTCTACTAGATGACGCCCGCAATTCCGTTGCGCCAAAATTAGATTATTGTCTAATAACCATACATTTTTTCGGGATAAAAAGTATCCTATGTTCTTTCCCGGGACTCAAAGCATCTACATTTCTGCAAAATCGGTTTAGCGGTTTGGGCGTGAAGAGGTAACAGACAGTCAGACACTTTTGCGCATTTACAATACCTATTAGTGCGGATAAGCGAGATGACATTTTGACAAACTATTACCGATAGGTGATAACCTGGTTAATGTGGGCTCTAGTTTTTTGACATGTTCATCTTTAAGTGAACCCGGGAATGAACCTTGTACCGCGCGACGGTTGCCGTATCTGATCACTCTCCTGACCCACAGGTCGTCACGTCAGCCCGCTTTAAATAAACAACTTACAAATGCTAAGAATAGACGGAACTAAGGAGTACCTCGACTTTAAAGTTTAAACAAATGAGCGAATATACCTACGCGAGTTGGGCGCAAATGTCAATTTGAAGTTTGAACATGTTTCAAAATGCTGGGCGAATACGGCGCGCGCCGGCCGATATGACATACTGTTACGTGCTAGGGTTCGAAGGATTTGGAGAGAAAGACCTGCTGACTCTCTTGAAGACTTTATTCACTAACACTTGGTCTAACACAAAGCACTAGGTCCAAGACACTAAGCACTATCACTGTACTAGGTCGTAGCCAAGTCATAGGTTTCATTGGTTCACTCACTATTGATCACTTGTTTTCACTCTGAAGTCGCCTTGAAGATCGCTGATACTGAACTGATTGACTGGCTCGTCTACCTGCAGCTATTTATATGTGCCGAGGCGAGTCGTAGACTGTACCAGAACATTCCTTTCTAGAATGTACCCTTTTCGCGTAAACAAGTGTGGAATATTTCTGGAAGCCTAACGCCATCTAGTATAGAGTATGGGTTTTAATTACCCGAGTAGTTCCACAAGCTGACGTTAAATGGCAGTACGTGTCCGTATCCGTAACAATACTATGTAATAATAATAATACCCCCCGCACCGGTTTTGGTGACGGTGGCCGGTTTCAATAAAACCAGTCCAGGTACGCAGGAGTAATTTTATAGTGCCCAAGTGATTGCGCAGTACACAAGAGCACTCTCTATTCCTTTAGGTACTCTCATAACCCAGTGGGACGGAAGACCGACACGACTGGCGAGAGATCAGGCGCAGGACCGACTTTTTACATGTCCATCCGAACATGGTAATAACATGAATCGAACCCACGACCGCCGAATCAAGAGTTACGCTCTTAACCACTGGACCACGGAGGCGGAGGCTTGTACTTCTGTACTTCTGAGTCGACCTACTCATTCTGACTCTTCGGCCCTGATTTTCAGGTAGAGCAAATTTGACACTCCATATATTTCCCTTAAAAGTAAGTAATTAATTTATAACTTTTTAATGTTAATATTATTCTTTCGGGGTATAATTCAGAAGCCAGAGTGACCTTAAATTATAAATTCTGACCTGCAAATTAAATTAAGTACACAGTTAAATGCTATGCTTCGCTCAATAAAATTTTGTTTTGAATCGCAAGCGCTGATTTACATAAGTATAATTTTATGTATACTATGTAACTTAAATAATTACAAAATAATTGAATGTAGTTATCATAATAACGCGTTTATTAAGATTTTCCTTACGTCAGTAACCATATTATTATTTATTTTGTTGCGAAAATCATAATTTCCAAGTATTTTTTTCTTGGCTAAATCCTTTGTAGATAAGGCGTGGAATTTTCCTAAGGAGGCGTCCATTAATTACGTGTGGTGTTCTAGGGGGAAGGGGTTAAGCAAAATCTTTCCAAATCTCACTTAGGGGGAGGGTAGGTCGTAATAAAAATCACGTATTTTTTTCAGTTAAAATTGTGTGAGAAACTATTTCTAAAATCACCAAATCTGGAGAGTCATTCAATAATCAACACGTTTACAGAAAAACATAGATTCCGAAAATCTCGCGTGCGATTGGAGGGGGTAAAGTTGGGGAAAGAACCTTACGAAATCACACCAAGGGGGGAGAGGGGGTCAAAAAGTCCTTAAGAATGCTTCACGCAATTGAAGGAAGCCGCCTAAGAGCTAGGGATACTAACCAGGATAATATGTATATGGAACTGTCCCGGCTGCAAAGAGGGATTTAAAACTCAAGGCGCTTGTTTTCAGCAGCGGACAAGAGAAGAAGAGTCTTACAGCTTGAGCCAAAACAATATTTGGGGTACGAGAATTTGACCCTGACAAAGTCATCATATACGTCATCATCACACTTATACCACAGTCTAATGTGCAATAAAAGTTTATTATTAGCAATATCTGCCAGCTTAAGAAGTTATAAATAGATTAATTCGCATATTTATAGCACTGATTAAATATTTTGCGATATTTTTTATTAGTTTTAGTCGCGTCGTCTAAGGACAACCTTTAGAAAGTAGCTAGGACCTCTCACCTATTATAATATATTATATTATTTCACAGGTAGGTCGCCTGATTTCACTACTCTATTTGGTTTATGCTCGTAAAATGTATATAATCGGCACGAATGGGCCGGCTCGAGCGGAGAAATACCACGTTCTCACAGAAAACCGGCGTGAAACAGCGCTTGCGCTGTGTTTCGCCGAGTGAGTGAGTTTACCGGAGGCCCAATACCCTACCCTATTCCATTCCCTACCCTCCCTTATTCCCTTCCCTTCCCTACCCTCCCATAGTACCCTATTCCCTCTTAAAAGGCCGGCAACGTACTTGCAGCTCTTCTGATGCTGCGAGTGTCCATGGGCGACGGAAGTTGCTTTCCATCAGGTGACCCGTTTGCTCGTTTGCCCCCTTATTTCATTAAAAAAAAAATATATAGGTCAACCAGAATCTGATGGCAAAAAGCGAGAAAAGAAATTGACTCGAGCAATACCGAGGTAATTGCAATAAAATATTTTGATCCTTTTTTCCCTTATAGCGGCGGATTCTGTGAACTGTGAAACATGCAAATATAAAAATTTATCCAATGATCAAGGATATTTTTTTAAAACCTGCCATCAAAATTTGCCATCAGATTCTGGTAGATCTATAGTTTAATATGTTTTTAGATTGTAGGTCGTTATTTCTTTGACAAACATTGATTACCATAGAAAATTAATATTGCGAAGATAAGTGTATAGTACCTATATCTAGTATCTACTACTATTATACATTTTAACTGAATTTCGTAAGAGCATAACCGCCAACTAAATCAAGAATCTATGATGAGGAAACTACTCAGAAATCTTAGGTATTCACTTATTTGGATGCAGATGCGTGCTATGCATAACTACATGCAGAATAAGTACCTAACAACCGACGCACTGCAAGCCTAGGATTCTTCGTACGTAGCTGTTATTTTACTTAAACATATTTTCCTTAATAGCATAATAATAAATTCTACTGGCATACCTACCTATTTGATATGCTTGCCAAGCTAAATAAGACCACGAACCTCTCACTCACGGTAGAGGGTTAGAACTATCAACTAAGGCCGGTATAAATAGTCAGTATTTAAGATGCGACCCGGTTTCAAGACGCGGTTCGGCTCTGTGATTGGTCCAAATTTTGACAGCCAACCAATCACAGAGCCTGAACCGTCTCTTGAGACCGAGATGCATCTTGAGTACTGACTATTTATTTATACCGGCCTTAGAGATCGTGCAGGGTACCAAGTGGGAACCAAGGACTTATTAAGAGTTCGGGTGCCATCGCAATTCTCATACAAACGTAATATCTAGATCATTTCCCATACGAGAATATTTACCATATTGGAGTTATTATTCAGCTTTAGACAGTTACATAATTATTAATTACCTAGGTTCCTGTACAAAGATTCACTGCAAAATATTTACATACCAAAAGTATGAACGATTACAATATTTACATACTAAATTGTAATCATTAATATTTTTTTGGTATGTAAATATTTTACAGTGAATCTTTGTACAGGAACTTAGGAACCTTAAGCTGAATAATAACTCAAATATGGTAAATATTCTCGTATGGAAAATGATCTTGGTATTGCATGAGAATTGCGATGGCACCCGGACTCTTAAGGGCTAAAGGAGTGAGCACACTGAGACGGGCCGTGCCGGGGCTCAGCGTGCCGGGGCTCATCGCAAAAATGCGCCTCCATTAAATTTGTGTGGAATCGGATGCGCGTATCGCACACTGTGTCGGGGCGCAGCGGACTCACGAGTTTTCACTTTTCCCATACAAAAGTGAAAAAAATATTGGTCCATCAACGATGCTACTTTCACAATAAACTCTCTACAAGGAACACATACACACCCTACAGTATTATCACTTATTAGTTTTGTTACACCTTGTATAAGGGACTCATAGTCTAAGGCCGGTATAAATAGTCAGTACTCAAGATGCATCTCGGTCTCAAGACGCGGTTCGGTTCTATGATTAGTCCAAATTTTGACAGCCAACCAATCACAGAGCCTGAACCGTGTCTTGAGAGTCTTGAGAGCGTGATGCATCTTGAGTACTGACTATTTATACCGGCCTTACATACCTACCGTAAAGTATGATCACTAAGGACGGTATAAATTTATTTTTATTTATTTATTTAGATCAGGCATCTTGGCCTATATTATATATATACCTTATAGACTAACATACATAACATTCGTCAAAGCGCACGGAGTGCGCGGCCAAGTTCCAGCAGGCTGCGCGCATGCCGTGCACTATTTATACGAAACTTTTCGACGCACTTTTGACCCCCCTGTAGCTCAGTGCCTATTGCGAGTGCAAAGATAAAATTATACCTACGTACTTATGTGCTAGTACTCAAGCAGTATACCAAATTTAATAGAATAGCTTCGGTAGATCCTGAAATATCTCCCTGTGAAAATAGCTAATTTTGGCACTCACTCACTGACCGGTAATCAAAACCTCTAGGCCACTTCCAATTGTCCTAGCTTAATGAAATTTGGCACACAGGTCGTGTGTTTTATGAAGATTAACAAAAAATTGAGGGATTTAAGAAATCGGTCAAGCGTGGGTCGGTTCACCTACAAACCTTAGAGGCCACATCCGATTGTCGTAGCGTTATGAAATTTGGCACGCAGGTCATGTGTTATAAGTAGATTAAAAAAAATATCGGTGAAGCGTGAGTCGGTTCATCTACGAACTTTAGATACCACTTGCAATTTTCCTAACGTAACGAAATTGGACACTCAGGTCGTGTGTTATAAATTATAATATGTAGATTAATAAAAAAATTAAAATTCATATAAGTAATTTCTTGAAAAAAAGTATTGAAATCCCACCAAAAACATACCTGTTTAAATGGGGCCAAGTTCCTATCGGCAAATTTTTGGTCTAAAAAAAGAGTTGAAATCTAATGCCAAGTTTAGATGCACTTCATCGATAGTTATCATTTTCATCAACTGCCTGATCAATAATACTTCTAAATTTGAACTCGGCAGGTTTTCGTGCTATGCGTAACTCTTGATTAATTCATAATTGTATAATTAGATAATAATATAATTAAATTAACCTTAAATTTTAAGTTTTAACAGGTAAGTAAGTATGTTTTTGGTGGGATACTAAAACTAACACTAAGCACTAAACACATAATATTGTCTGCGACGTGGGGCGCGACGTGTTCGGAAGTCGTCCTCGGATATGATCGAGAATCAGTCGAAATATGATCAAGATGCATCTCGGTCTCAAGAAAAGGGTTCAGGCTCTGTGATTGGCTGTCTAAATTTAGACCAATCATAGAGCAGAATCACGTCTTGAGACCAAGATGCATCTTGAGTACTGACAATTTATACCGGCCCACAGACATATATCTTGATCTATTTCTGTGTACCGGGCACCGGCCCACAGACATATACTGTACCGGCCAGTATTGTTACTACACCCTGTATAGAATTCACTATGAAAGTAGCAGGGCTGAAAATGATTTTATTATTTATCTGGGCGAGCCCCAGCATCATGAATTTGCATATACAAACAATAATTTAAAAAGTTACAATAGTAAGGAATTCACAGTGAACTCCACAGGGGACTCATACGCACCCTAAAATATTATCACTTTCAGTGCCGTAAATAGCCTTTTTTGCGCCCTGTGCCGTTTGCGAGATTCTATAACTGCGCCCCTATTTCATTTTTAGATATTATAGGTACCCGAGCAATGCTACGTATAAAGGCCCCTCTGGTCTGGCCATTCTTGCGCCCCCCCCCCCCCCCCCCCCCCCCCAGAGTCTACGCCCTGTGCCTGGGCACCAGTGGCACCGCCCTATTTACGGCACTGATCACTTTGTATTGTAACATCCTGTAAAAACAACAAAAGTCGAGCTGTAAACGCTGCACTCACGAAGACGTCATTGTATTTACGTACAAGTTGCGTACAAGCTACACATAACACAATGAAGTCATAAGTTAGGAAGTGAGATACCATCTGGGGCTATCTCAGGTTACATCAACAGGAATGATTATTCCGGCTTTCCGGTAATGTTGCATTTTCACAACAAAGTTGATCATCATCAGCTCAGTTAACTAAACGAGTCCAAACTAGTAAAGACTGTCTATTTCGGCGTTTATTTCTTTATTAAGTACTTTATTCGTTAGGGTTAGATTTTAGAACATGTTAGAACTTAGAGGACGAGGAGAAAAAAATCTGCTGTTTTATATTATAACTAGATGACGCCCGAAACTCCGTTGCGCCGAAACTCGTTCATCGCGCGAGAACCGTGCACTTTTCTAGGACGAAAAGTATCCTATGTCCTTTTCCGGGACTCAAAGTACCTCCATACCAAATTTCAGCCAAATCGGTTCAGCGGTTTGGGCGTGAAGAGGTAACAGACAGACATACAGACAGACAGACACACTGTCACATTTATAATATTAGTATGGATATAGTAGGTAATTAATAACAGGCGGCTGCACTGTGGCGACTGGCGCTTCAGTTTAATAGTTTTTTTTTCAAGTAGAAAAGTTGCTCAAAATGCTTATATTGTGCATTTCGCCTTGTACCACAGATACTTTGTAAATTGTAGTACACAAAATTTTAAATACTAACTGTACTACTTACCTTGACTCTTCGAGTAGTTATCAGCATTATCAGCCGATAGCCCCGAAATTTTCAAGTCTGAGACGACTCCAATCTATGAATTTAGGTCTATGAGATAAATCTTGAGACAAAATTATTAAAAAAATAAGTATGCGTAAACTGTAAATTATAAAATGTGGCATGAGCTAAACAGCTCATGCCACATTTTATAATTTACATTTGGATGGAACCGTCACGGGAATCGAACCCACGAGCTACGTGTGACAAGTCGAGCTACGAGCCAATGGACCACGAAAGTGTTCATCCATTCTAATATTATAATATTATGTACCTATTAGTATGTCTGTCTGTTGCCTCTTCACGCCCAAACCGCTGAATCGATTTTGCTGTTTGTTATAGAAATACTTTGAGTCCCGGGGAAGGACATAGGACACTTTTTATCCCGGAAAAATGTACGGTTCCCGCGCGATGAACGAATGTGGGCGCATCGGAGTTGCTTGCGTCATCTAGTACCAAATCTTTGCGGAAATCGAACCCACGACCTCGGCTCAGAGTAAATGGTGAGGCACTAAGCCACAGCTGGACACAAGTACTTTTTTATTTTTCTACAAGACTTTGCAGAATACACCAGTAACATGACTTTAAACGACTTTTCTATCGCAGCAACTTTCCTGTGTATTTTTCTAAGCAGAATAGTTGATGCCTTGCAATAAAAGTAATCTATATGACTATACAGTGTGTAACAAAAATAAGTGATAATACTTTAGGGTGTGTACGTGTTCCCTGTAGAGAGTTCACTGTGAAAGTAGCAGCGCTGAAAGACGAATTTTTTTTTTCACTTTTGTATGGGCAAGGGCCCGAGCGTCACACATTTTCCCATACAAAAGTGAAAAAAAACTTTGGTCTTTCAGCGCTGCTACTTTCACAGTAAACTCTCTACAAGGAACACGTACACACCCTAAAGTATTATCACTTGTTTTTGTTACACCCTGTATATAAAACTGAAAGGTGACTGACTGATTGACATAGTGAACTATCAACGCACAGCCCAAACCACTGGACAGATTGGGCTGAAATTTGGCATGCAAAGGATTTTGATAAATTCCAACTCCAAGGGGTTCAAATAGGGGATGAAAGTTTGTATATAATAATGCTTCTTAACGCGAGCGAAGCCGCGGGCAAAAGCTCGTAAATAAATAAGAACAAAATATGATCATACTTTGCCCATAATATACTTAAACAAAGGCTATCTAATTATTATAATTTACGATATAATCTATTTAAACAGTAATGAACTCTAGAATCCAGCTAATGTATAAATAAGTTCGCTTCAACTAATAAGGAATATGCACTTAATATGGAATTAAAAAATAATTATAATTTAAATAATTATTATAATTACTAGACCACCGGGGTCGTTCGTACATATTGATAGATATTATCGTATTATAAACCAATTATTCCTTTATAATATGCAAACAACTGCACCTAACCAATGCTACGTAATAAAAATATTTATTACGAGCTTTTGCCCGCGGCTTCGCTCGCGTTAAGAAGTATTATTATATACCAACTTTCATCCCCTCTTTTACCCCCTTAGGGATGCCTGCGTCATAACATCTACCTGCATGCCAAATTTCAGCTTGATCCGTCCAGTGGTTTGGGCTGTGCGTTGATAGATCACTATGTCAATCAGTCAGTCACCTTTGAGTTTTATATTATATAGATTAAGGTACCTACGCACAGCGAATAACCGTGCAAAGTTTGTTTGTCTTTGTCTGACATATTGGAAAAGTTAAATGATAGAGAAAGACAGTGAACCTTCAATACGCTGTGTAAATATAAAACTAATATAAAACTAGATGTTCAGATCTTTGATTATACAGGGTGTAACAAAAACAAGTGATAATATTTTAGGGTGTGTACGTGTTCCTTGTAGAGAGTTTACTGTGAAAGTAGCAGCGCAGAAAGACCAAAATTTTTTTTCACTTTTGTATGGGGAAAGTCGTGACGCTGGGGCTCTTGCCCATACAAAAGTGAAAAAAAATGTTCGTCTTTCAGAGCTGCTACTTTCACAGTGAACTCTCTATAAAGAACACGTACACACCCTAAAGTATTATCACTTATTTTTGTTACACCCTGTATATACTACACTAGATAGAGCGTCGCCTAATGCCGGCTCTTGATATAGGCGAACGCGTTGGCCAACGCGTCTGCAGACGCGTTGGCAGTGCGCTTGCAACGGCGTTTGTGAGTAATCCACACATAGGAAGGTCGTTCAGTATGCTTTGGATCGCGCCAATGTGCGGACGGATTCAAAATGGATGTTTAGTCGCTAACAGCTGCAGCTGTTTATTTATTCACAGCTTATAATTACTTTGTAAATGTGGACAAGAAAAAGTTTTTAAAGAGTATTCTGGAAATAAATAAATAAAAGGCGAGAAAACGTAACAAACAAAGAAATAAACTCACTTTTACATAATATTTTATAATATTAAAATAATATAAGTAATTATTTTATTACCTACTTATTATTTATTAAATTATTACATACAAAAATTATTACATATTATAATAATTATCATAATTATAACTCCGGGCAAACTGATCGCGCGGCCTATGTGTGGATGGAGCGCGAAGCTTGCGACAAATGTCCTTTGATCTTTTGCCGACATTTCCGACCCGCGCGGCAAGCTCGCAGATGCGTCGGCCAACGTCTAAATACCTACGGCCAACGCGCGAACGCCCGTTCTACACATTGGGCCAACGCGTCTGCAGACGCGTTGGCCAACGCGTTCGCCTATATCAAGAGCCGGCATAAGAAATACGCTCGCAAAAACAGGCCAGCTCTTCTATGCTTGTGTGCGTGACCGCTTTGTTTTACACTCGCGATATGTCATTCAATATGTCTATGTGTGTGTGCAAAATGCTGCCACCTATTAACATACCTCCCGATAAATAGGATAAATCGATCGGGATTGATTCGTGTGTACGACTATGTGTAGCACTGACGGGCGAATCGCGGCGTTGTGTCCAACAGTTGGGCACAATTTTTTTCGACGGAATCGCGCGACTTAGGTTCTATCTAGTGTAGTATATAATCAAAGATTCAGATGTTCCCGCGTAATTTAGGATTGTCACAGAACCGTACATTTTTCCGCAAAAAAAGAAACCTATGACCTTCACGTGGTCTATTCTTCATGTGTGCCAAATAACATAAAAATTGTTCCAGTACGTTCAAATAAGCCCTTTCAAATAATTTCCCGTTTTTTTCCATACTTTAGTCATAGCGTGATAAAATATAAATTAAGCCTATAGTCTTTCTCGATAAGTAGGCTATCTAACACTGAAACAAACAAACAGTAGTTCCTGAGATTAGCGCGTTCAAACAAAAAAACATACTCTTCCGCTTTATAATATTTCTATACTACAATTTGTCTAGCACTTTGGCGATGTAGATTCTTTGAGGGTGGAATTATCAATTTTCCCACGCTAAACAATGGGTAATAAAAACAGTGCACAAAATGCACTTCAAAATAAAATAACATTGACAATGAATCTACGACTTTATTTACTTAAGTGTAGGACCTTTTATAAAAAAAAACTATAGTTATATTTTGTCTACGAAGATCGGAAACAAATTTCAATCCCCGTGCTAAGCAAGCTGTAGTTCCTGAGATTAGCGCGTTCAAACAGTCAAACTCTTCCGCTTTATAATATTAGTATAGATGCGAAATTGTGTCTGTCTTATGCTGGTCTCATGTCTGTCTGTTACCTCCTCACGGTTGAAGCCAAACGAGCGTAATTTCGTGAGTCGCAAAATTTGGGTCGCGTAAATATCTTTTCATACAAATCATGACTCACAAAATTACGCTACAGGGCTTTTGTATAAAACTGAATGCAGCAGAATTTCTTTCTGGTAACTGTACATTTTTCCGGAATCAATCTCAATAGTAAGTACCATACCAAACTTAGGTAAGTACAGATAGACACGGGGTAAATGGTAAGAAATACGATAAAGTGTGTATGACAATTTCGTATATTTTATTATCTCGCGTTCCATTTGATGTTAAGAACGATCAAAACGCTCAAAATAGGAGGCATTTTGAGCGTTTTGATCGTTTTTAACATCAAATAGAACGTGGGGTTGGTTCATACCAACCCCGCGTTCTAAGAAAAAGCTTCATGATTCATATCATGAAGCTTTTTCTTTTATGAATAAGAAGAAAAGGTTATAAGATAAGTATTTAAGGTTTTAACACAGAGTAATCTTTATGTCTAAACACACTAGGCCGAAGTTACGCGGCGGAAATTCCGCATGATTACGCCCGCAATGTCAAACGCATACAATATACGGACGGAACGCGACGGAATAGTGTGTCATCGGCGGTAATTTAAAATACATTGCGGGCGGAATCATGCGGAATTTCGACCTAGTGTGTTTAGAGTTTAGACACTCTTGATTGGCGCAAAATGGCCCTACCAACAAACATAGGTAACCTACACGAGTTTTAGCAAACGACGCATCTTCATAGTGCTAATTAGTATGTCTGGCACAGTTTACTTCGCTTCGGTATTCCCAACGTACTTCTTAAATCGTTATTGGTATTGTGGGAAAATATGATGACGTCACAGCATGCTTTGCCTTGGCTTTGACCTGAGTTTTTGAACTATGGAATGAACTGTCGCCAATGGAATTGCCATACTTTAGTTTATTGACATGAACCTTGAAAAAGACTGATGCCCGTTTCCACCAACAACCTCCTAACGCTAAGTGTCCCCTAGCGACCATAGTGTACCTATTAGACGCCTCCGTGGTCTAGTGGTATAGAGCGCGGCTCTTGACTCGAAGGTCGTGGGTTCGATTCCCGCGTTGGAAACTTGTTATTTCCAAGTTTGGTTAGGACAATGCAGGCTGATCACCTGATTGTCGGACAAGTAAGATGATCCATGCGTCGGATGGGCATGTAAAAAGTCGGTCCTGCGCCTAATCTCTCACCAGTCGTGTCGGTCTTCCGTCCCACTGGGTTATGAGAGTAAAGGAATAGAGAGTGCTCTTGTGTGCTGCGCACACACTTGGGCACTATAAAATTACTCCTGCGTACAATACAATAACACTTTATTGCACACCATAAAATACAAAATAAAAATCATATTACATAAGAAAACACTGTTTACTTTATCATGTTTTTTCAACTCTTGTCTCTGGGACTCAGCTGATCTCAGACTGGCTTAATCGTGACATTGGCGAAAACGTATCTACGATCAATGATCATTAATCACCATTCACCATGCATCGAAAGATACCATTGTAATCCAAAGATCTATAATCATATTTAATTTTATTTTTCACAGATAATGACTGATAATGACGTTTATTATTGTTATTTTTCTGTTCTGCACTGTCTAGCGGCGCGACTAGTAGTGAAAAACGCGAGGGTGTACAGTAATGCGAGCTCGCTTTCCTCGCGAGACCCTTTGTCTCGGGCGCAAAATACCGACACCGGACCGAGAGGGTCCGAGACAGGCGAGACGAGGCGAGCGCACCCATTTACACTCTCGCACTCGGGCCGCCTCGCTGTGTCTCGGCGAGAGTGTACAGCCGACATTATGTTTACCACACTTGGCCAACCAGCCATGGCAAACATGGTTTAAATGATTTTAAATCTAGATTTTTAACCGACTGTGACAGAAGGGGTGTGTTTTATAAGACGTGTATATTTTATAATATTTGCAAGCTCTAAAACCTAAAAATTGGAGTTGTAACACTAGAAACATCAATTATTGTACAAAAACCTAGAGGATGGCGCCCGTGTGCATTGCACACATTGCACATATGACATATAGTAGCGAGGGCTTGCATTTACATTCTGATTTGCTAAATTTTCGGATTTTATGATACTAGTTGTGGGGTTTAATTATTATAAGAATTTTTACCATACTATTATAATTAAAATAATGTATTAATCAACATTTAAAAGTAAAACAAAAAATTCTATGCATACAAGTGCTTTTTAATAATTCATTTCAATAAATTAAGTCTTATTGAGTTTACAACAATATATTTTTGGTTTAAATGTGCAAATAAAATATAATGTCCAATTGTAAAACATCAGTAAGTATACAAAATACCACATGAAAATGAAAAAAAATATAAACAGACGAACATAACCTCCTCCTTTTTGGAAGCTGGTTAATAAATATCTTTTTTTATTACTACTTATTTTTGTAATAGTCATGCCTCATGTGTCATGACCTCAGAACAGGATTACTTCTAAAATCTGTGGTCATGACTGTGTAAGAGTAGTGAATAAAATAAAATAATTTGTATACAAAATACTTTATACACTTCATTTTTTATTTTTTAAATAAATAACATGTTGCTTCAAGCCATTAACTTTTCACCTTATAATATTTTTTATATAAATAATTGTATTGCACCTTGGTATTTATATTTACCTACCATCAGATAGTCACTTTTTAATAAATTAAACACCATAAGAAATAAATGCTAATAAACCATACCTAAGCTACAAGACAACACAAAACCCGTTTTAAGAGCATACAATATACATGCAACCTCCTACACCATCATTGACTAATTAAAAAATAAGCCAGGGGCATTTTTACTATAAAAGGCCCGTGGGCAAGATAATTAAAAGCTCTTTTATGTATGTTTAACAATATGAACATGAAATTAATACACAAAACAATAAAATTGTCACTTCTAGCATAAATAATTATGTTGCCACTTCAGGGCCTCTATAATGTCCGTGCCTCGTGCCCCATGTACACTAACAATAAGGACGGAAAACTATAGCCTCACATTCTTCTTTCATAGAAGCGTCTTCTTTGTTCATCAATTTTGGTAAGGTAGTATGTTCCTGGGAACAACACATCTATTGAGCCACTGGGGGAGTAGGGTGCCGTGTGATAATTCTCCGTCCTCACTTGCATTTGTTTTGAAAAATCTTCAGGCCTAGCGCATTTCCTCTTGTCCAGCATGGCAACACAATCTTTCAATGAGTTGATGAGTTTTGCCAATTTTGAACCTGCACTCGCATCTTTGGAAATGTTTATGGAGTACATGGTTGAAGCTAGGCCAGATCCATAAGAAAATAGGCCAAACTTCTTTCCAGCCAGTTGGTCTGCTGATTTGCTCACTAGATATGAAACAAGACCCCCATACAGTGAAGGAGTGTACATGTTTCCAACATTTGTGGCTATGAATAGTGATGGCTTTGTTTTTTCTTCGAACAAATCTTTACTGTAGGTCATGAATGCTTTTTCCACATCTCTATCAAAGTATGTGTCCTCTCTCTTGTGCTTGTCGAATTGCGATAGCCCTGGGAACTTCTTCTTTTTCTCATCGGAGGAGGAATTTAAAAAGTCATTAAATGTAACTCTAGCTAAAGATTTCTGCACCAGCTTACAGTAGGGCGAGTGGAACAACATTCCATCTAAGCTCAGCAGACCCTTAAAGTTGGGATTGATTTTTCTCATTTTCTTACAGAATAAATTGTAGCAATTATCTAATGCACTGAGGTAGCACTGAATAGAGAGCTTCCCATCCACGAATGGAAATTCAGAGGACAAATCTGGCTTGTAGAAATCATATGCGTGGGTCATATATGATGCCCTAACGCCACAATCAAAAACTAGTGGTGCATCTGGACCGATCAACATAGCCACTGCTCCGGCACCACCCGTCGGTCGAGCTGGTCCCTTTCCGTACACGGCGATATCTCCAGCTACCACAATTGCTTTTCTACCATCCCAGGACGAGGACTCCAACCAATTTATGGCATTGAATAATGCAGCAGTACCTCCGTAGCATGCATTTGTTGTGTCAATACCTTCTATGTCTGTGGCACCGGCCTTAGCGAATAGGGTCATAAGAAAAGTCTTAACACTTTTACTCTTGTCTATGATTGTTTCTGTCCCAACTTCGAGCCGGCCAATGTCATGGGGGTTTATGTTATTCTTCTCCAGGAGCCTGTGGACGACAGTGAGGCAGAGAGAGTTTATGTCTTCCCGATCGGAGCAGAAGCCCATTTTCGTCTGACCCAGGCCGATCGTATATTTACCGGCGCCGACTTCATCGAATTTTTCCAGTTCCGTTTGATCCACATACTGCGACGGGAAATACAATTCCATAGCAAGTATGCCCACATTTTCAGCTTTGTTGACCATTGTTAACTTTCACGATTAACGTGCACACGAATATTCCCCGTTAAACAACTGTACTGGCCACCGTCTAAATCAAAACTCAGTCAGTCGGGGAGCGCGCGGCGACTGGCGGCACGATGACTCGACTGCTAATACTAACTACTTGCTCGTCCGAAGGCAACGTCAGACCTTAACGTAACCGGCACGCAACGATCGTACCATTGACCTAAAGCGGAACGAGTAACCTAACTGGTAACTTTCTTTTCTTACGTGGATTGATATCAATTACTATTGTATCGGTTTGAATGACAACTGTTATGGATTCACGCAAATTAACGAAATATTTTTAAATATAAATACTTATTCGTATCTACATTATTCTGTTACAGTTATTCCCAAAAAAGTTAATTCAGATGAGTAGATAACAAGATAACCTCAAAAGTTGACAATGACACATATTCTCTTTGCTTGACACAATTTCACTTGTTTTTGACAATTGACAGTGACGTATTTGTCTGGTTTTTGCATTTAGCAATAATTTCTTTTGCTCATCACTTGAATGGATTACGTTACAGCCTTGAAAAATATTAACAAGTGTCATCCGTGGTGTCATCATCATCATATTATCAGCCTATAGTCGTGCACTGCAGCTGGACATAGGCCTCTCTCAATGAACGCCAAGATGACCGATCTACTGCTGTTACGTTACCCACACTTAAATGTGCAAGTAAATGCGACAGTTTTTAGGGTTCCGTACCCAAAGGGTAAAAACGGGACCCTATTACTAAGACTTCGTTGTCTGTCTGTCTCTCAAGAACCGCTAGCTGTACACTGTCTTGAGACACAGCCTTCTGAAATTTTCATTGATTGTGTATATCTGTTACCGCTATAACAACAATTAATACTGAAAACAAAATAAAATGAATATTTAAGGGGGATCCCATATAACAAACGTGATTTTTTCGACCTTTTTCGCTCTACTTATATCACTAATAATAAGAGGTAGGCACTTGAATTTTTCACACATTCTTTTGTTATACGTGTACTATAATATTTAATAATAATATTAAAATAACATAAAAATTTAAGGGGGGATAGGGGGATCCCATACAAGAAACACAATTTTTAGGCTATTTTTGCTCTGTATCGGTACGAAACCTTTCGTGCGTGAGTCCGACTCGCACTTGGCTGATTTTATTTATCTATACTATTTAATATTATAATATTATAATTATAATTATATTATAATTGGGAAGAGTTTGTTTGTTTGAACGCGCTAATCTCATGCGTTTGTGTGCCAAAGCATACTATATTATAAGGTCAATGATTTCATAGAAGATGGCACATCTTGGGAGTAGGATGGCTTCTTGCAAGGCTACTTCTACATTATTATATTATGACTTACAATTATGTATGTTGACATTGTATATAATATTAAGTTACAAAATTGTAAACTTTATTTTAAAAGAATAATTTTTCTCTCACTTTTTTTGTAAAAAGTGGAACCCGTTCGAGTTTCTTACGCCGGTTCTTCTCGCCGGGGTGGTTCCCGAACCGGTGGTAGGCATCAGATGGTAGGCTTTCGATTCTGAAAAAAATTGATTCAAATTTACTCAGAAATAAAACATTTTTTATTTATTTATTTTCAGGAACTACTGGTCCGATTTGAAAAATTATTTTACTGTTGGATAGCCCATTTATCGAGGAAGGCTATAGGCTATATTTTATCACGCTAAGTATAATAGGAGCGAAGAAATAGAGGAAAATGTGGAAAAAACGGGGTGAAATTATTTGAAAGGGCTTATTTGAACGCGCTAATCTCAGGAACTACTGGTCCAATTTAAAAAAATATTTCAGTGTTAGATAGCCCATTTGTCGAGGAAGGCTATAGGCTATATTTAATCATGCTAAGACTAATAAGAGCGAAGAAATAGATGAAAATGTGGGAAAAAAACGGGGGAAATTATATGGAATTGCTTATTATCTTATGAATTACTGGAGCAATTTTTATGTTATTTGGCAAACATGAAGAATAGACCACGTGAAGGGACATAGGCTATTTTTTGCTGCAAAATATACGGTTGCGTGAAATTCCCAAATTACGCAAGCGAAGCCGCGCGGAACAACTATATATAATAAAATCGTAGGAAAGTCAATTCTGTATATTGAATATTTTTGTACAATAAATAATACTTGGGATGTGATCTATTATGCTAACGCGGACGAAGTCGCGGGCAACAGCTAGTAAATTATAAAATATAAGGTTTATTGCATCACACGGATGATGAAAATTACCTATATCAATATTGTGTCGTTACGTTGTGTTGCGCTTTTTTGGATGATTCAAATCGGGTGCTACTATACGATCCACGCTATCGATCAGTGATTACCTTGCGCATACTCCAAATTCCGAAGTCATAAACTTTCACTAACGGTCAACAAGCGGTCAGAAAGTTGTGCCACTTGTTCTAGTGGACAAACCCGTTTCCATTTTTATGTATATTTATTGCGCGCGAATCTACCGTCCTTTAATTTGGTAGACCGCATTTGTCCGGGGCTTTGCTTTTATAAAATAAGAAATAAAAGCAGATAATTATTTAAATGAGAATGACTTTATTTTCTTCATTAAACTTACAAAAACCGTGCAAAAACCTTACTTACCAATTTTAATAATTACTTAAGAGGAGTCCACACCGCCCTTTTTTCCAAATAAACGTTGTCCCCTGTTTCCTCCCTGGATAATGCTAGTAGAGTTATAATTTTTTCCTGAATATCTACGGCCACTAATACAATGTCCCTATGTTTTCACTTTTTTCATAATTTAATTATTAAATAAGATATACCTAAACGTTCAAAAACCAAAAAAAATGGCCAGATTTTCTGCTGTATTCAAACGTCCAGAAACAGATTTGGCTAGATTATACAAAAAAATCAAAACATAGGAACACAGCTCAAGACTTTCTTTAATCTTTAGTGAAAGTACTTAAATCGGTTAAGTTTTGGAGAAGGAATCAGGGGACAACGAATCGTTGATTTTATGGATTTTCTGCAGTTGTCTCTATCGCATTCTGCAGTATAGGCTTGAGGTAAGGGAGATAGACAGCTATAGATATTACATGTACTTTTTATTCATTTCTCTAGCCCCTGGTGTATCCTCTTAAATGCGTCATATAATTGGAATCTCGGAATCGGCTCCAACGATTTTCATGAAACTTAGCCTATAGGGGGTTTTGGAGGCGATAAATCGATCTAGCTAGGAATCATTTTTAGAAAATGTCATTTTATTCGTGTGTTATCGAATACCGAGCGGAGCTCGGTCAAATAGCTAGTAGGTACTTAATTATACCGGAGTACTATTATATATTCTGTGATTACACGAAACTTTTTCAACTTCTTTTACACGCCTCCTTTAAATTTAAAATAAGTACTAGATGTGAGTTGTGACTATTGGATGATAATATTTTTTCGATTAAATATCGTGAAACGTAATAAAAACTGTCATAATATTACTAGGAATATAGTATATAATATCATTCCAGCCAGGGACTTAAGGGGGCGACTAACCCTAAAGTGTCGATTTTGTAATTCATTTTTATACTTGAAAATAAGCCCCGAATTGTTTCATTTTCTAAAATTAGATACTACATTATATTTCCGAGAATTCGATCTGAGCAAAAACACGATATCTTAAAATTTTCTCGATAGAAAAAAATCACAAAGATGCATCTAATTTTCACGAATTTTTCATTTATTGCCATAACCGTGCATTGAACTAAGTTAATATTTCAACACATTGTATAAAATTCTATCATTGAGAGATCGACCTAGCGGATTTTTAAAATGTTGTATATTTATCGAGTTATTGAGAAAAAACTAATTTGGCGATGAATCCGTCGTTCTTTTTCACCTGGCATATGAAAGACGGGCGTGAGTGTGAAGAGAGAAGGACGATGTTTGATTTTTGGGATTAGTCGCCCTCTTAAAGTATCTAAATCCTATACATATTTCAAAATCAGAATCAAATCAAAATCAAAATAATATTTTTTATTCAGAGTAATTTTTTGTACAAAAATATTTCTGAACGTTGATACTAAGATTGATTGATACAGAAGATACTAAGATTTAATATTTATACCCTATATACTTAGTTACTTAAATAAAACAAAAACTTTTCAGACAGTTTGAAAAACATTGGATTAAACTATTTCAACAGCTCGCAATCTATTGGGGGTAAATTTGTAGAACTTTACGCCCGAAGGGTTTATTCTTGTCTCGAATTTCTCCTTAGGTCCAATATACCTATTCTCTTCTTCTTTATACAGATCCTAAAAATATAAAAGTTTAACTATAGTTTGATGCATAATAATTGTGGTTAAAATTAAATTGCCGGATATTATGAAGATAAAAGATTTAAATATGTATAATATTACAGACTTTGATAAACCCATTTGCAAACTTTTTTTGTTATTCAGAAACATTTTTGGGCTTAGCTCCTCAAAGAGGTCGCGTCGCATAGCTCTTATATTAAGAGGAGTCCACACCGCCCTTTTTTCCATACAAACGTTGTCCCCTGTTTCCTCCCTGGATAATGCTCGTAAAGTTATAATTTTTTTCCTGAATATCTACGGCCACTAATAAAATGTCCCTATGTTTTCTTTTTTTTCATAATTTAATTATTAAATAAGATATGAACGTTCCAAAACCCAAAAAAATGGCCAGATTTTCCGCTGTGCTTAAACGTCCAGAAAACAGATTTGGCTAGATTATACAAAAAAAAGCAAAACATAGGAACACAGCTCAAGCCTTTCTTTAATCCTTAGTGAAAAAAGTACTTAAATCGGTTAAGTTTTGGAGAAGGAATCAGGGGACAACGAATCGTTGATTTTTTGGATTTTCTGCAGTTGTCTCTATCGCGTTCTGCGGTATAGGCTTGAGGTAAGGGAGACAGCTATAGATATTACACGTACTTTTTATTCATTTCTCTAGCCCCTGGTGTATCCTCTTAAGGTATTTTATGGCAAAATTGATAGTTTACTACTTTGTCCCAACTTAACCTTGTAATATCAACAGCAATCACACAGTGACCAGTATTTACTTACATGAACTTTGTAGCCCTGTTTCTCTATTTTCATGTCATTGAATGTAACGCTTACTGAGTGCGGGGCGCCATCATCCCTTTGATTCACAAATGCGATCGCGTACGACCCATCAAAAAGCTCGCGAGTCCAAATCTGTAAAGATAATTTTTTCAATAATAAAAAATACAATATTACTAGATGTCCCGCGCGGCTTCGCCCGCGTAAATTAGAAATTTTACAGAATCCGTAGGTACATTTTCCCATAAAAAATATTTCCCCCGTTTTTCCCACATTTTCCTGAGTTTCTTCTGTCGTATTAGTCTTAGAGTAATAATATAATATAACCTTCTCGATAAATGATGAGTCTTACTCGATAAATGATCTATCTAACACTGAGATAAGTTTTTAAATCGGACCTGTAGTTTCTGAGATTGACGCGTTCAAGCAAACATACTCTTCAGGTTTATAATATTAGGTAGATATAGATTTTTTTTAATTATCGCTTGACAAACTCGAGTCTCGATCTAAAAGACTATGAAATGGTATAATATGGTAGTGATGATGATGATGATGAAGAATGTAATTTGCATAGTAGCATCACGGACGTAAAAAAAGTACGGACGTAACCTTCTCTAATCACGAGTGAAGCCTAGTTATGGCCGCCCGTGTAGGACGTGTGCGTGATATGAGGGTTGCCATATAAATCATAAATTTGTAAAATTTCCCTACTTTTTTTTGTAAACTCAGACAAGTTAAATGTATTTTTATACTTATACATATTTTTATGTTTTTTTCGCTTCAGAAATGTAAGCGGTTGTTAAAGATGTCATAATGAAAATATTATTTTTATGACACTATACATAGAAAAAAAACACATATTACGTACAGAGAAGTACATTATTTACATAACATTATTAGTAATAATGATTATGTACAAACATTTACAATAATAAAATTATTACTAGCTATTTGACCGAGCTTTGCTCGGTATTCGATAAAACACGAATAAAATGACATTTTCTAAAAATAATTCCTAGCTAGACAGATTTATCGCCCCCGAAACCTATATAAGAAACCTGTATACGAAAAGATATAAGATACTTAAGTCCCGTAACCCGTTTCATCAAACAATGAAGTAATGTTAAATAAATAATGGCTTGTTAAATCAATTAACGGCCTGTTAGAGCTATCGAGAGTTCTACCATGCGCTAACGTCAAATCAAATCACCTAACATGGTGTTAAATTTATTCCTGGTCCAGAGGTCCATTCAATATTTTCATTCCTACTAGGTCTCAATGACGCTCGGGTGACTACACCAATAGCACCTTCCCTCCCCTACTACTGAAGGAAATCTAAGACAACAATTTTATCTATGGACGCTTCACACCACGTCAGTCTGACCCCGTGCTATGTACCTGAAGGACTTGTGTTACGGGTACCAGACAACGGAAATATATTTAATACTGTTATACTATATATATATTTAAGATTTTTATTATATGATACACATATTTAATACACACTCATGACCCAGGAACTTTGAAAACTTTTTGTTCCGTCGGCAGGATTCGAACCCGCGACCCCCGGCTTGAGCTACCGACAGCCCACCCACTGAGCCACAGAGGTCGTCAAACAACAATTATATCCACTTTTGTAAATTAAGAAATTAATAGGGGTGTAGACTATTTTTAGGAAATATATTTATTTTACAGATGTACCATCAAGGAAGTTGATTCCTATGCAATTGACAGACCAACGTTATTTGGTCGAATACTTATGTCAATTCAATGTTAATTGTGATCTGTCGGCTGGGTTTGACGTAACGCAACCAAACTACTTATGTCCCCGATTTGCATAGGAATCAACTTCTCTGATAGTACATAAGTATTTTGTTACACCTAAAAATATGTATAAAAATAAATACACTCTTATTTCAATTTAAAAAATCACTTATTAAATATAAAAAATATTATAAAGTTATTAAGTAAAATATGTCCATTTTCGGTAATTCTATAATACAAACTCTCAAAAAAACAATAATTTGTATTAGATTTCGTTTACTGTCTACACCCCTATTATTGTATTCCTGCCTAATTACTGGTCAATAGTATGCTAAATACTTACATGACACTAATAAAAGACAATAAAATTAATTATTTGATTATTTAAAAATAATTTAAAAATTTTCCCGGTTTGGGGAAAATTTCCCCACTTTGTTATGGACATTACTGACCTGTTGAAGTTGAATTAATATTTACATTATTTTATCAAAATACTTTAAAAATATGTTATATTACCTATGAAATATTATTCCTTGATGTTTTTTGTGTAAGGTTGTATTGTTCTTGCACCATTTTACAACACAAGATGGCATATTTATTTTTATTTATGAATGACAAAGACGTGTCACCGCGATGCAGTCTAATTGCGTAATGGCGGTACGATCGGCTTATTACAGTGCGAGTGTTTGTGCAAGATGTGTACATATGATCGCCTGGGCTTATTAAGGGTGCTTCACTCATTTCTTAATGGCGATCAGTCCGTATTTTTTTTACGTCCGTGAGTAGCATATGCTTTCTGTTCTTAAAACAACGCCGAAACTCCCAAACTTGTATCTATAAAGAATCAGGAATTCTCTCAGCACCTTCCGAACCACGGTATACCAGGTATATCTCGGTGCAAAATCTTACTTGTTGGTAGCATATTATGCTTAGAATACTTCTCACGAAACCGAAGTCACCATATGTTTCCCTATAAGTTTTGAGGAGTTCCCTCGATTACTTATGGATCCTTCATCAGATCACCACTTTTCTGAATATAATACCAAATTGGGATGATAGCCTATATACCAAAAGAAAAATTTTGAAAATCGGTTAACAAACGGCGGAGTAATCGTTGAATATAAGAAAACGAACATAACACCTCCCCCATTTTGAAAGTCGGTTAAAATTGTAGCCTATGTGTTATTTATTTAATATTTTAATCAGCACATGAATTGAATAACAATTTTTTTTTTCAAATTAATCGTAGCACCATCTGTCAGGACAAACTAAAATTGAAATAGAATAATATTGAATGCGATGATAGCGCCGTCCGCCGGATCTAATGTAAAACATTCCAAAATCAACAACTCCTTATAAATAAGAAATTAATTGAAAAAACATTTTCCAGTAGACCAAACTGTAAATCTAAACCATTCTCGAATCTCCACGAACACACACAAAAAATTTCATCAAAATTGGTCCAGTCGTTTAGGAGGAGTTCAGTCACATACACACGCACACAAGAAATATATATATTAAGAAGATGTACTATCAGAGAAGTTGATTCCTATGCAAATCGGGGACCTAAGTAGTTTGGTTGCGTTACGTCAAACCCAGCTGACAGATCACAATTAACCTCGGAACAATAACTAAAGCAATTAACATTGAATTGACATATTCGACCAAATAACCAAAGAGAATATAATCACTACCTACGTTTTACAAATAACGTTGGTCTGTCATTTGCATAGGAATCAACTTCCTCGATGGTAGGTACTTACCAAAGGTGATGAAGATTTTATTAACACAAATAAATCAAGGAGTGAACATCCTATGAAAATAATTTAATTTTTTGTGAGTATGCTTTTTTATAACAAGCACGTGTAACATAATATTATAAAAATATACATTCAAAAATAAAACATTCATATAATTTTATTACATTTTTGATGATAAGTATAATATTATTATTATCTACGAATAATAAAAACGAATTATTATTATTTAATATTTCTACGTAGATAGTAAAAAGAAATAGGCAATTACTTAGTTGATTATGCAATTAAAATATTTTAACGAATGACGTCTGGGAATTAATTTTTGAGAGATTAGGAAATTAATTGAATTATTTTATGATTTTACTTACTAATTATTACCTTGGTCTTTACGATAGTGAAAATAATTATATTAAAGTCGAATTAGTACCTCAATGTTCTTTTCCCTCCACACCCTGAGGCCTTGTTTACCCATAACGTCTTGGTCGATAGCAATGATCTCTTTGTTCAGTAGTATCTCCTTAAATTCTGGTCTAATGGTGGCCAAATCCACACTAACTAGTAATGGTGCTGCCAAGATAGACCAAATAGCCATCTGCACTCTTGCTTGGTCCAGGGATAGACCAAAATTGCCAATGATGAGCTGAAATTTATATAATCGAGTTAAATTTACTTATCCATCTATACAATATTATATCGGCAAAAATCGAGTAGGGATTAAATACATAGTCTCGTAGAAAACCAGCGTGAAAACCTCACCATATCTGGATCATTCCATCGTCCTGGGCCAGCGTAGTGTGCGAAGTCAGCCTGGTTATCTCCAAACCAATTCATAATGTTGGTGAGAGACCCCCAGGAGTCCTGGATGTCATCGTAGTTCCGCCAGAGATTGCAGTGCTTGGCGATTGAGGCATAATCGGGCTGAAAGGAGATATTATTTCTGTAGTCTAAAGCAGTGTTTTTCAACCTTTGTGATGATGCAACCCCCCTTGGTATGAAAAACTATTTCGCTTGCGCGAGCCCCCGGGGGGTCGCGACTCACAGGTTGAAAAACACTCTCTTAAGCATGAAAATATGTGACTCGGAATTCCATACTCAATTTGAAGTGTTGTGCTTCATTGTTCTCATTAATTCATTGTTTTGATTTTGAATAACAGTCACAGATAATAATAATTTAAATACTACTATAACTAGGTAAACAGAACTTATTTTTTAATTAATCATATTAAAGTAATAATTCGGTATTTTGTTCTAAACGACAGTGATTTACTTTTTTCTGGTATGCAGGCCAACTGCAGGAGTAGACTATTGGCCGTCCAGTCTTGTTCATCAATTTACCAAACTGTGGGTAACCTGAAATCATAATATTGTATGTCCAACTGCAGGAGTACATATAAAGTATAAAATGCAAGTGTTACTCTAAAATCTCAGCAAACTTTATGTTTTTATTAAACAACATAATGTTAACGCTTAACAACTTAGGTAGAATGATACATAATAATTTTATTTTCATATAAATGTATTGCAGTAAATAATTTTATTACAATACATTTATATGAAAACCAGATGACGCCCGCAACTCCGTTGCGCAGAAAATAGTTTATCGCGCAGGGACCGTGCATTTTTCTAGGACGAAAAGTATCCTATGTCCTTTCCCGGGACTCAAAGTATCCCCACACCAAATTTCAGCCAAATTGGTTGAGCGGTTTGGGCGTGGAGAGGTAACAGACAGACAGACAGACAGACAAACGAACAGACAGACAGACACACTTGCGAATTTATAATATTAGTATGGATATGGAAGTATGGATACAATATTTATAGTGTGAGAATGAGATGTAAGTTACTTCAAACTCTTTAAAGTGAATGTCATTGACCTCGTGAGATTATTGTATTTTAATTCTAGGGTACTACTAATATATATTCTGTGATTCTAGTCCCTTTGAATGAAAAACCATTAAAAGTGCAATCACTGCTTACCTACCGCTTAGGTACCGCAACATTTTTTAAATAATATCCAATGTTATAATTAATTCGTTACCTAGTTCGTGAGATAAGCTCTTTCAAATAATTTCCCCCGTTTTTTCCACATTTTCCTCTATTTCTTCGCTCTAGTCTTAGCGTAATAAAATATAGCCTATAGCCTTCCTCGATAAATTGACTATCTAACAATGAAATAATTTTTCAAATCGGACCAGTAGTTCCAGAGATTAGCGCGTTCAAATAAACAAACAAACAAACTATTCCGCTTATAATCTAATATTATATAAAAATAAGTCGGGTTTTCCTTCCTGGCGCTATAACACCAACACACGAACCGATTTCCACGATTTTGCATTCGTTGGAAAGGTCTCGGGCTCCGTGAGGTTTATAAAAAAATCAGAAAAAACTTCAAGAGAAAAGTAGGAAAACTTGGAAAACAGGCAAAACAACATTTTCCGGGACAGCTAGTTAGCCCTAGTCTAACATGTTGAGACGATAAAAAGCACGCCAATTTACTTGTATCCATTTTCTCCGTTTCCACATAGCAGCCGTCTAGCTTGACATAGTCCACATCCCAGTTGGCGAAGGTCTCCACGTCTACTTCCTCATGGCCAAGCACACCAGGGTAGCCCGCGCAGGTCAAGTTTCCGTAGTCCTCGTATAGCGCGAACTTCATGCCTTTGTTGTGGAGCTGCAATAAAATGGTTTGAATGCAGCTAACTTACTTCCGCACTCATAGTGGAAAATTAATTACTTACATGTATAATTTTGACAAAAACCTCACATTATCTGTCAAACTCTTCATAAAATTGAAGGTTAATCATAATTAAATGTCTCTGAGTACGGCGGTACTCAGAGACATTTAATTATGTATTATAATATTTTGTATTTTGTTGTAAGTTGGAAATGTGAAGATCAGGTATTGTTTAAAATTCATGTAATGCGTGTTAATTTATACGTGGGAGAGCCATGCTTCGGCACGAATGGGCCGGCTCGACCGGAGTAATACCACGTTCTCACAGAAAACCGGCGTGAAACAGCGCTTGCGCTGTGTTTCGCCGAGTGAGTGAGTTTACCGGAGGCCCAATCACCCTACCCTATTCCCTTCCCAATCCTCCCCTATTCTCTTCCCTTCCCTTCTCTACCCTCCCCTATTCCTTTCCCTGTTCCCTCTTAAAAGGCCGGCAACGCACTTGCAGCTCTTCTGATGCTGCGAGTGTCCATGGGCGACGGAAGTTGCTTTCCATCAGGTGACCCGTTTGCTCATTTGCCCCCTTTATTTCATAAAAAAAATTAATTGTTAAAGAGAGTTAAATAGATACCATACTATACTACATCTAGTAGGCAACATCTTGCCTACAGGTTTGTTGCGTTTATGGCGAAAGATATTATTTTCCGCAAATCAGAGTATCAACATACCAAATTTCATTTAAATCAGTTCAGTGGTTTAAGTGTTAAGAGCTATAAACGGACGGACTGACAAACAGTTACACAAACGAACCAACACGTTTTTGCAGCTATAGAATTAGTATGGATTTTATGCAGACAAATTATACTGTAAGTAAGTATATTGCACACACATAATCAGCAATCGCTTTCATGCCATTCGGGAATCTCTCCTTGTTTGGCACCAGGAGGCCATGTTCATCTCTCTCCCTCTCGAGCCAGCAGTCGTCGATGCCCACGTAGTTGTAGCCGGCCTGGAGATAGCCCTCCTTCACCATGATATCAGCTGTGCGAGTTATTAGCGCTTCACTGGAAAATAAATATATTCGATATTTTTAAATGGCCCATATAAAATATTAAGGCTCTTAGAAGCCACCGTCAAACACACAGACAGTAGACACGTCAAACTTTTCTGTTTGAAATGAAACCCTCAGGGGGTCATGAACCACAGTTTGAAACACGCTGTCTTATAAAATTATTTTACGGGTACTCGTATTACAAGTACCTACTGCTAAAAAGTTAAATAATTGAAAATCGCACACGCCCGCTATTTTTAGGGTTCCGTACCCAAAGGGTGAAAACGGGATCCTATTACTAAGACTTCGTTGTCTGTCTGTCTGTCGTCTGTCGGTCTCCAGGTTGTATCTCTTTCTGAATAAAAAAATATCGCACATGGCCGATTTTTTTTTTAATTCAGGATAATTTTGTCCTCGGCTTACCTTATACATTCATTTGGATACTTCTTGCAATCGGTGATACACCGGAATCTCTGCCAGGTAAGCCAGCCCATGGGCGGCGTCAGAGCCAACCCATTGTCCAAGGCTAATACTGCAAAATAGCAGCTGCATGCGAACACACTGAGAATTACCTAGAAAATACAGAAATAATGCTTACCTACAATCTTACTCAAGTTATGAAAATGTAGTTCTATATTTTCAATTTTAAAACCATGTTGTTAGGCTTTTTTTTTTCTTATGTGGTTTCGAATGATAAAATAAACGACTTTTTAATATTAAAATACCTTTAAATCCATATTTAGAATAACACTGGCCTGACTTACTGTATTATAATCTATTTATTATTTACTCTAATTATAATTTATATTTACTTAAAGATGTCTCCAGCTCCAAGTTAGTCCAATAATTAAGCGACGTCAATCGATAACAGACAATATTTAAGTATGATGTTGTTATCACAACAATGTGAGATAAGTACCTATAACGCATTGCATTGGTATAACGGACTCGTTAAATATAACGCCGACTACACACTCTCCGTAAATAAACTTGCTTATTTTTCCCTGCATTAGAAAAGTGATAACAAAATATTAACATACGTAGGCAAATGGCGAAACTACGTCATTTAGTCGGTTTATGGGAGTTACGACTTGTCTAGCCATATTACGATTTACGACTTTACAAGTAACATTGACATGATAATATAACTTAACAAATAATAGGGATGATGACAAGGTCAAAGATTAGCAAATTTTGTTAATAAAATAAATAAATCACGGTAAAAAATAAGTGTTCCCAAAATTACAACTTGATAGCATTTGTATTTTTTTTGTTATGCGCCTTCAAAGTTGGATATTCAAGTCGATTTTTTTTTTAATTAATTTTTATAAATATTTGTATACCATTCGATAACGTATACCAATGATATTCTACTTATATGTTACGTCCATACTATTTTCCGGCTAAAATCTCTTCCGAACAATTTTCAAATTCAAAATTGCAGACGTTGACAAATTTGACAGATAAGTGAAACAAAAGATACGAAAAACCATTTACATACGTGGGAGAGCCATGCTTCGGCACGAATGGGCCGGCTCGACCGGAAAAATACCACGTTCTCACAGAAAACCGACGTGAAACAGCGCAGCTTGCGCAGTGTTTCGCCGAGTGAGTGAGTTTACCGGAGGCCCAATCCCCTACCCTATTTCTTTCCCTACCCTCCCCTATTCCCTTCCCTTCCCATCCCTACCCTCCCCTATTACCCTATTCCCTTTTAAAAGGCCGGCAACGCACCTGCAGCTCTTCTGATGCTGCGAGTGTCCATGGGCGACGGAAGTTGCTTTCCATCAGGTGACCCGTTTGCTCGTTTGCCCGCTTATTTTATAAAAAAAAAACATAAAAGAGACAGTTCTATTTTTAAACGTCGAATCGTATCGCTGTCTCTTTCTTCGCCTGAGCTATGACGAAAATTCGATTTTTTCAGATTGTTCGAAAAAATAATTGAAAACGTAAATAATCGAGGTATTTATTGCAATCAAGACATGTGGTAAGAGATTCCATGTGTTTTGTTTACTTTCGAGTCTTTGAATGGCTTTGTTCAGTCAAAGGGCTAGCTGTTTGATTGAACGGCTTTTTTAACCAGTTGGCTGCGACACCTAGGTATAATAATTTAGGTAGGGCTGGCACCATCTGCTGTGAATCAATTTATTATCAGATAAATAAGTACTAGATATAAAGGGGCATAGCTACATAATTTAGTAGAGTTAATTATTTAGTAGTCAGCTTTAGTTTTAACATAAAACAGTTTTGTAAGCCTGTTACTCTGACTTGAAATAGTCGTACCAAGTAATATGAGGTCCACCATTTACTAATTGATTTCTTTTATAATAACATCGTACAGTCTACAGTGAAGCCATACATAGTATAAACGCGTAGCCATCTTAATTTAATGTAATTTGCACGCAAACAATGCGTTTTCGTAATAAACTCAATGTGCAAGAATTTGGTGCATCCTTGGACCCACATAGTATGTCAGATAAGCAAATGCCACAGAGTTCCGTAATAAATAAAAAAAAACTTTACAATTTCCTCTTTGTAATATTTCTATGGACACTTCACACCACGTCAGTCTGGCCCCGTGCTAATACATACCTGAAAGACTTGTGTTACGGGTACCAGAAAACGGAAATATACTTAATACTTTTATACTATACACTAGCTATCCCGGTGAACTTCGTGTCACTTTAAAACCTTCCCTGGACTTCTACGAATATTTTAAGACTAAAATTAGCCCAATCCGTGCAGCCGTTTTCGAGTTTTAGCGTTACTAACAAAATTGAAAATCCATTTTTAACCGACTTCCAAGAAACGAGGAGGTTATATATTCGGCTGTGGATATATTTTTTTTTATATACAAGATATAAGTATTTAAGATTTTTATTATATTATACACATATTCAATACACAACCATGACCCAGGAACTTTGAAAACTTTTTGTTCCGTTGGCGGAATTCGAACCCGCGACCCCCGGCTTGAGCTACCAACAACCCACCAACTGAGCCACAGAGGTCGTCAAATGTAGTTACTACCTAGTTATAATTATTTTATAACTTGTACAAAAAAAATATTAGTAACTACATAGGTAGGGTAGTAGTCGTAGGTAGTAGTACATAGGTACCTACGATACCTCTCTGATGTTACCTATTTTAATAATGCAATAAGTACAAATTAGAATAGTTTGTGTGCCACGAATAACACGATTCACGAATCATAATATTAAAATAGGAAATGTTAGACCGTGCTTGTTCTATTTTACTGTAATTAAGATAAATCATTTGTCAATAAACCATATTGCTATTTTAAAACTGCAGGCAACTATTAGTAAATTTGTATTGAGTATTGACTATTGATACTATATAATATTGTTATGTACTATCAGAGAAGTTGATTCCTATGCAAATCGGGGACCTAAGTAGTTTGGTCGCGTTACATCAAACCCAGCTGACAGATCACAATTAACATTGAATTGACACATTCGAATTTCGACCAAATAACGAATCAACTTCCTGGATGGTACTTGTATTCTTAATACCTAGGCATCCCCTGTATTCTACTGGAGGAGGGATTTTAGTCAAGGGCGTCCCCACAGAGTTCTTTACTGCCAATTTTTTTTAAAGATTATTATTATTAGAAAACTTGACTGTTCCTTTTATAATTTATTCTTGTGGCGGGTACCAATTGGTTTTTTTAGCTCTTAAGAACATTAGAGGGGCTTAAGCCCGGCCGCACATTATCCGAAATTTCTGATACGAAACATTTGAACGTCGGCCGGACCGCACACTATCCGAAATTTCCTTCCGGCGAGTTCGAGCTCACTCGGCTCAGTACAAAATGTAAGAGAGAGCGCGATCCGTCAGAACATAGTATATTATATTAAGAGCCCATATGACGCTAACTTGACTACATACTTTAACCTAGATCTCAAAATCTGTAAGGTCTAGAAAACTGATTTTTTGACACAAGTAAATTCAGTTCATAAAGATTAAATGCTCAAGACGAAAACACGATTACTCAAAAAATGCTCGATAGTTTCTTTTTTACAAAAAACCTTGTTTTAGACACATTTTTGCTTGGATCTTCGAAGTTTGTTGTCTTTTCTTTAATATTTTTAATATGTAAAAAGGTATTGATAAAACCTAAATTTGCTCAAAACACTTTTTTCATAATCATTATAGTTCGTCTTTTATTCAAGTAAAACTAACTCGGCGATGATTCCGCGCCGCCCTTTTTCACCTGGCATATGAAAGACGAGCGTGAGTGTAAGGAGAGAAGGACGATGTTTGATTTTTAGAGTCAGGTGAGCTCTTAAGTCTATGCGTCAGAAACATTTGAACTGATATCCGATCGACGTCATCTGAGTCATCTGACGCCGGAACTGCCGATTGCCGGAACGCAATTAAAAATTTCTGCCATCCGATAGACGGTATCTGACAACTCATCCGGACCGGACGTCAGATACAAAATATATGAGCAGAGTGCGTTCCGGGCTCCTGGTGATTCGTCCCAAGGTTTTTAGGCCCAGTGGGCCCAATGACCAGATATGAATTTTTAACATTTTGTCATCTGGCGATTCATAATAATCATAATATTGTTTTGTAAATTTAAAAAATATCTAACATAATATTATAGGTCACGTATTGGATATACGAGTTTTCATTTTACTAATTATTGCAACACCGCATTAACAGGAAATATTTTTAAATTAAAATAATAATAATTCATAACATAAATAATAACTTATTTAATGTTTATTTAAGTCAGATATAATAATTGTTAGAAGAGACTATGCCGATTAAGCCCAGCCGCACATTGTCCGAAATTTATATAATTACAACAGATGCTATAGGTGACACTGACGTTAATGACAGTGTTACCATAATCAGTTTTGGAATAAAAAGCCAGTCTCATCTTTCGCTAGCCAGACTCTAATACGGGTGAATGCATAGATAAAGTATTATAGTATAGATGTAGTCTTAGCCCGTTATCGCGTGGCCATTTTGTGCTTATTTTCATACAAGTAGTATGCGTTGATTTTCTGGAATATTTCTATTTGTCGATTATTTCGAAGCACATTATGATACAGGAAAGAAAGTCAATCAGTTCATGATATCGATTAACTATAGTTCAAGTGATGAGAATCCGTAAACACACGTAAAAAGCTATGCAATTTTTATAGCCAAATTATTAATTGATGTGACATTTTTAGCACTAATGCCTTATATAGCACGAATAAGGGATTAATAAACTTATAAATTATCTTTTAGCTTACAAAAATACCGATTGAAAATCCCAAAAAACGTTGTTCAAAACTTACGTATTTAATGTTAAATCCACGTGTTTGAGGCATTCTTTGACCATTCTTATGGTTTATTATTTAGCGGAACCACAAAACTCATCTTGATATCTAGTATTAAATGTTCACTAAAACCTTTATTAACACTTTTATTACATGAAATATGCAAACCGACTCCTTTGTTATGTCCTAGTAAGTAGGACATAACATTACACGCTTTTGACGCTTATACACCGATATAAGGCTCTCTCCAGTTTAAAGTACCTCAATGGGTGAATGCATGGTGAATGTTATAAACTAAAAGCAGTTTTGGCAACTCTCTGGTTGTGATCGTGGATGCGCTTGCATTGTGATGAGGTTTTTTTGTCGTCAATATTAGTTTATCAGTTTTATCTTTATTTCTGTGATTGTGTTTTTTGTAAGAATAGTCTGTCATTCAAGTGAAGAAATTAAAAAGTGGCAACATCGTAGTGTCAGCCCTTTCAAATCAATCTAGAAAAAAGGGATGACACTACGATGTTGCCACTTATAGATTTCTAATATAAAAGCTGGACACTTTTTTTTTATTAAATAAGGGGGCAAACGAGCAAACGGGTCACCTGATGGTAAGCAACTACCGTCGCCCACGGACACTCGCAACATCAGAAGAGCTGCAGGTGCGTTGCCGGCCTTTTAAAAGGGAATACGCTCTTTTCTTGAAGGTTTGCAGGTCGTATAGGCCCGGAAATACTGCTGGTGACAGTTCGTTCCAGAGTTTTACAGTGCGCGGCAGAAAGTCAACTACGACCTTTATGCTTCTGTCTGCTAAGAAACTAGTGACCCACTTACATAATTTCTCGGGCAGGCCGTATGATGGAAGCTTTGATAGCAGCGCTTTATGCCAAATCCGATCAAAGGCCTTCGCAATGTCCAAACTAACAGCAATGCCTCTCCCTTTGACTCAATTGCCTGAGCCCAACGATGAATCAGGTATGCCAAGAGATCACCAGCCGAGCGACCCTTGCGGAACCCGTATTGTATGTCGCTTAGTAATCCCTGGCCGTCCAAGTATCGAAGAAGCTGGCTATTGATATTATTTTTAAAATGATTATGAAAAGGAACGACTTGGGTGTACCTCTACCCAGCTACTTTTAGCCAAATAAGCTTGCACTCGACCAAGTCCAACATTAGATTTTGAGTTTTGATGTTTTTAATAATAGTAAGTATAGCACTGTTGTAACTTGTATTGTGAAATTCCAACCAAATTGATTTTTTATACTACGGTACCATAAAATATCTAAATGTGGCAATGTCACAATGTTGCCATACTTATTATGGCAACACTCTACCATCCAGGGTTACCAACTTAGGGGTTTTCTCCCTAAATTTAGGACCTGTTAATTGTTATTAGGTAGATATAAAGATTTTTAAACTACTTTTTAAGGCTTTAATAAATAGAGATTTAGGAATTACCAAATCTATTCAATTATTAACAGTGTCATCAGTAGTAAATTGCTTAATCTTTATAAATTGTTTGTTTGTTTATCAATTTGAAAGTTAACAAGAAATTAATTTTACAGGCTTATGAGTGCGAATTACGTTCTAAGGTTTTATTTCCATCATTGTGATGAATTTATTAGATTTTGACTTACATTAAGGGTTAAATATTTGAGGAGTTGGAAACACTGCAACCGTCACGGGCGTCACCACCAGGGTTGCCAGATTGGGGGTTTTTTTCGCAATTCTGGGGAAAATTTTGACTCTAGGCGAAAATTTGGGGAAACAGTATCTTTGGGAAAATGTTTGGGGAAAATAAATACACTATGGGGATTTTTTGGGGTTAGCACTTCTAAAAAACATAACAAACAAATGAAACCAACGTCCTTTTCATTCGATTAACATCCTGACAAATTTGTTGTTTGTTTGTTTTGGTTTGTTTGGTCGAGTGCGTAAAAGGCCTGACAGACGTACGAACTTAAATTACGCGGGTTTTAAGTTCGCGAACTTACTCGGCTCGCGTCGGTGACACACGAGAATCGCTCACACTGGATTACCATGCCCCCAGGCTCGCGGCTCGCGGCTCGCGGCTCTTTGCAGGCGATTAAGGCTGGTATAAATAGTCAGTACTCAAGATGCATCTCGGTCTCAAGACACGGTTCAGGCTCTCTGATTGGTTGGCTGTCAAAATTTGGAGTCTTGAGACCATATCTATATACCAACCTAACTCCTAAGATCGTCGAGCCATAGTCCGCGTACTTACACGCACGTCTGTCACCCCCTTAAAAAAATTGTCTCTTTGATCGAGCGAGCGACCATGTGTTGTGTATCTGTTTAACTGTCGAGTGATTGAAACTACTAGATCGAATAAAAGTAGTTTCAATTTTATATTCGCTTTTTTTTTTCTCTAACAAAGTGATTGGGGATTTTTTTTTTGAAAACGTATCATTTTGGGGAAATATAAAAATCAGTTTGGGGGAAATCGTAAAATTGCATCTGGCAACCCTGGTCACCGCTACCAAACATAAACAAAGCAAACTCCGTGAGATATTGACGTTATTTCAAATTATTTTGAAAAGTTGAGGGCAGGTGTTACGGAATATGGATACTTTTAATCAATTTTATGTGTAAAATGAACTTATTTTTTAAATTATGTGACCGTGTGCACGTGCAAGTGATTTATAAATGTTTCACAATACGAATTGATATAAAAATCTATAAATAAAAGTGATAAAGTCGACAGGAAATTCCGCAGGAAACTAAGCCATATAAGTCGCGAATCCGATGTTTCTATTCATTTATGATTTGCAATCGACATGGGTTCGACATATTATAAAGAGCTCTTTAAGCTTTATGACTTAATACAATGTGCTGAACTAAGGTAAAAAACAAGTCAAAATTTTGCACAGTATCTACCTACCACCTGTATAGTGTATTTTAAATTTTTACATTATTCTCATGTAAATTTGTTTTAGATATATAGAACGGTACCTGGAGGAAAATAAGCTAGAATTAAATTCAATATTACCATGCAAGGGTATAGGGGTCCTGCATTTGGCGGTAGGAATAGACCCGTTAGAGAAATCTAAGGATTGTACAAAGCTGATATTGAACCATGGCGGAGACCCTAACTTATGGTAAGGTTTTGAACTATGTTAACTTCTTTCTTTTCTTACACATGATTTTTTAACATACAATTAAAAAAAACTAGAGCCAATAAATACATTTTACTGTGATTGAAGCTATGTTATGAATTTTCCCTAAACTCAATGCATTGTCAGACTAAATTGGTGCATTCTATTTTTTATTTTTATATATGTAAAAGTGTCTATCTTTTACCTCTTTTTGCTTAAACTGCAGAACCAATTGAAATAAATTTGCTTTATAGGTTTTATTTAGACTCTCTAAGGACTCTCTAGGGAAGGAGATATTGAATAGCTTCATAATAACTAAGTATACTGTAAAACCACTTTCAGACAATATCTAATTATAAAATTATTATAATAAATTATAAAATTAGTTATTTAAATGTGTATGAATGCAACATATTGCACAATAATGATTGCATAACATTTTAGCAATGACGATGGTGTGACCCCTGTGCATATTGCTGCAATATGGGGTCGGCTGGACAACCTGAAAATGCTAATCGGCTGCGGAGGAGATCCATTCAAGCATGACTTCGATGGCTACTCCTGTTTTGACTATGCTGCAAGGGAACAGCAATGGGAGGTGTACGACTATCTTCATAATGTTATTGACGAAAAAGAGGATTCAACGGGACCGGAACGCGCATATACATTGGACTTAGGTATGTACTTATGTTAAGATCGAATCGATCGAAGTTATAAAAATTGAACAATATTTTAGACAATACATATTTTTTAGGGTTCCGTACCCGAAGGGTAAAAACGGGACCCTATTAAAAATTGTCTTGAGACTGCTCAATTTATAATAATAAGTAGCTGTCCTGGCAAACATTGTTTTGCCATATAATTTTTTTTTTTTGTATGAAAAATAGATGTTGGCCGATTCTCAGACCTACTCAACATGCTCACAAAATTTCATGAGAATCGGTCAGGCCGTTTTGGAGGAGTATGGCAACGAAAACTGTGACACGAGAATTTTATATATTAGACTAGCTGTCCCGGCAAACATTGTTTTGCCATATAAATAATTTTTGGTATGAAAAATAGATGTTAGCCGATTCTCAGACCTACTCAATATGCTCACAAAATTTCATCAAAATCGGTCAAGATGTTTCGGAGGAGTATGGCAACGAAAACTGTGACACGAGAAATTTATATATTAGATATCTATGGACGCTTCACACCACGTCAGTCTGGCCCCGTAGTAAGTACCTGAAGGACTTGTGTTACGGGTACCAGACAACGGAAATATATTTAATATTTTTATACTATACATATAATTAAGATTTTTATTATATGCATATATACACATATTTAATACACATCCATGACCCAGGAACTTAGAAAATTATTTGTTCAGTCGGCGGGATTCAAATCCGTGACCCCCGGCTTGAGCTACCAACAGAGCCACAGAGGTCTTCATTTTTTACATCTATTGTTATTATTATTTTTAACCACTGTATTGAGTTGAGTCATAAGTGGGATCAACTTTATAGTCTATAGTAAAGAGTTTTTGTAACTATTACATAATATTAAAGTGGAGTGTTTAAAAATGAGTCATCGTACGACAATTTCACAACTTCCAATCCTTAACTTTAAGATTAGGTCAATCTGGATTCTAGTCTAGACAGTTTCCTGCGCCATTTTACAATTCGCTTTATTAGTTATATTTAATAGTTCATGGCCAACTTGAAAACAATCTTAGATTAGCTTCCTTTTTAGTAAAATACCTCAATCTGAATTGGTATAGGATTAGGAAGAGTAGTGTGCCTTGGTGGCCCCGTATAAAAAAATATTTGGGGGCTCTTAGGAAGAGTAAGGGGGGGGGGGGGGGGGGGCACCGACCAGGCAGACGCCCGCTGATAGAACTGCGGTGGCCCCACATTTCCCGTAGATCTGTCAGTAGCGGCGCAGAAAGGAACACGGTCGGGTTTTAGTGGGTACAGCTGCGGCCACTTACCATCCATCGGTCGCAGCGAGTCCCACATACCCCGGTTGTCCTCCCCAGCACTGCCGGGAATGCATAATGAAATTTCCCGACCCAAAAAAAAAAAGGCCGGCTTTACGGACGGAATAAATCGGGACCCAAATTTTTTTCAATACTAAATGTCATATTTTAAATCTCTTTAGCGGTTTGACAATTGACAGTACCGAGTACCTAAGTTACAGACAGACACATAATATTACAAGCATTAATATAAGTACCTATGGACTATTTCTGACAAGCACGAAAGAAACACTAAATTAGATTCGCAAACTTTGTGAATAATATTTCTAGTTTAAAGTTAGTTCCAAATTAACATTTTTCTTTTAATTTCTTGAGTTTGAACTTTGACTATACCCGCTTTGGTACCTACTAGACCACTACCTTTACCTAGTAAGCACGTCTACATTATTATTATCTACTCAAGTGCATCGGGCCGCTAGTCGTGAGTCGTGACTTGTGGTGGTTATTTTCTACTTTGACTGACAGTGCATTTGTTACGGATACTTGGATGCTCGAGTTTTTCTTTATAAGTGCATCGCCCTCGGGTCTCGCTGTTCGATTTTGGACTCAACTCCTTAGAAATTAAAGTATATTTTACAATAATATCTCGGACAATGACTTAGAAGATAGAATCATAACAAAAGGTATAAGTGTAGCTATACCTTATGATCCCGATTCGACCGCTTCAGACTTAATCATACGAGAAAATTGATTTTCTATTTCCAATCTAATACCTCTAATTTGGGTATTGGGCATCGATAGTAATATGTGAGTTAAGAGGATACCACAGCGGCTAGAGAAATGAAAAAAAAGTACGTGTAATATCTATAGCTGTCTCCCTTACCTCAAGCCTATACCGCAGAACGCGATAGAGACAACTGCAGAAAATCCAAAAAATCAACGATTCGTTGTCCCCTGATTCCTTCTCCAAAACTTAACCGATTTAAGTACTTTTTTCATTAAAGATTAAAAAAAGGCTTGAGCTGTGTTCCTATGTTTTGCTTTTTTTGTATAATCTATCCAAATCTGTTTTCTGGACGTTTGAACACAGTGGAAAATCTGGCCATTTTTTGGGTTTTTGAACGTTCATATCTTATTTAATAATTAAATTATGAAAAAAAAGAAAACATAGGGACATTGTATTAGTGGCCGTAGATATTCAGGAAAAAAATTATAACTCTACTAGCATTATCCAGGGAGGAAACAGGGGACAACGTTTGTATGAAAAAAATGGCGGTGTGGAATCCTCTTAAGATAATAACGCGCCTGTGTGGGGGAGTTTTTATGATGTAAAATTGTAAACAACGAGACGAGGTTTAACACTAAATATTATCAGTATGAAATTTTGTGACCTTGTAATTCGACCACTACCTAATATTTAATTATTGTCATAAAGGCCTAAAAATGCTGCAATCGCTACAGCCTACAATATATGTATACTTTGCCTATAGCCTATAGGTACCTGTTTAATGCTACCAATTTAAATGTCACAAAGAAAGGTGTCTTTCCGATCTTTGCCGCTAGCGCTAACGACCGCGACCGACAAAGTTTTAAATAAAATGCCTCTATTTCGTTGAGTTACAAATTACAATTTGCTTATATTTAGATCAAAATGAATTGAAACGAAGTTTACCTAAAACACACTAGTTGCTAAATCGCGCGCGTAATCAAAACAATCTTTCTCTAAAATAGCAACGGTATTTACAAATATGGCGTCCGCCGACATTCTCGGCTCGTAACAATTTGCAGAATGTTACCAATTTAGTTTCTCCAATCAGTCTCACGCTTTTACCACAAGTCTAGAGCATTACTAATGGGAAATATAGCCTGAGTGCCCCAACGATTTTGCATGGCCATCATAGAAAGGGTTTCTTTCTACGGCAGCCACAAAGTGACACATGGTCCTATCCTAAGTTTTAAAACTTGTTTAAAAGTTGATTAAAGAGGAAGGTTTATAAGTATGATAACATTAATTAAATAGTGGAGAAATACTGTTATTTTAGGGGTTTCTAACATGGGTGTAGCGAGGTACGGGCCCCTGGGGGGCAGAAGAACGTACTTACAAGAATAACGTACAATAGTTTATTATAAAGTACGGAACCCTGCCCTTAAGTTTAACCCTTTACGTCATATGATTTCTAGTATTTAAATAATAAATGCGAAAGTGACTGTATGTTTGTCTGTCTCTTCACGCCCCAACCAGAACCGCTTCACGCTAAACCGATTTTGCTGGGTATGGAGATACTTTGAGTCCCGGATACTTTTTATCCCGGAAAAATGTACGGTTTCTACGACATAAACGATTTTTAGCGCAACGGAGTTGCGGGCGACGTCTAGTTAAATATAAGAAACACAAGTGATTGTTAAGTGTCTTGAAGTGTTTTTATTTTAAACTCTGTACACACTATTTTTATTTAAAATTTAGCAAACTAAAAACAAATTATTGTATTAATTTATCTTCAAGTTCATAAAGAACTTATCTTAGAGATGAGATATACGTTTTTACTTTTTTTGTTTTCCATCATTCGCTACGAAATTCTTTCACGTATCTACGGTGTCACGTAAAACATAAAAAACTCCAAGGTTCCAGATGGTAGAGCCGCCAAGGAGGACTATGTTTTGTGAGTGTAATAGATAGGAGGGTAAATATATAAAGATTGGGAATACGTATGTACAATATATACAACAGGATTTTGTCAATAGCTCTCGTTTATTTTTAATTTTATACGAGAAACGCTAGTTTGCAAAATCAAAAATAATTCTTATAGAGAATATCTGTAAAAATCTAACCTGAATGCCGAAACTTTTCGTTATTTTATACCAAGGTTTCGCAAACTTTCGACTCCACGAACCCCTGTTAAAATTTCCAGGTGACCGCAAACCCCTTACTAACTAATGCAACCCCCCCCAAGAAAATAATAAAATAGATTGTTGAAGAAACACATCAATGCCAAAAAAAAACAAAAAAGGTGAAACATACAGTGCCACAAAAATGTCGCGCGTGCCCTCCACTTATCAAGCCACCATTAAGTATTAAATCTTGTCGCGAACCCCCTGTCGTCAAATGGCGAACCCCTAGGGGTTCGCGTACCCCACTTTGAGAAACCCTGTTTTATACCAATACATTAATATACATATTAAAACAATTATACAACTGCAACCAACATAATATTATGTATTTAGCTTATCATCCATACACATCCAACAACAGTTCTGCCGAAGAAATTCAACACCCAAGCTAAACCACTAGACCACAGAAGCGCGTAATCATTATAACAATAGATTAGTATCTACGCCTTCTATCCACTTACAGTAATAACAGATAATTTCTAAGCTATGCTCAATTCAGATCTGTTTTTCCTCTAACAGAACCTTTATATCCATGACATAGAGTTTACTTTCATAAAAAATCTGAGGTAAAACGAAGGGTCCTTTGCTCGAGGCAGCCTTATATAAATTACGATCCCGCCCACACATCGAGTACAGAGTATAAATCCCTTCGAATATATTATTAAGGTTGAAATCGTCTATAAAGTCATTGTATGTGGGTTTAAGCGTCGTTACTACACGAATCTTGATAAGCCCGAACACCTACTCACATGCTTAGAACGGTCTACGGTTTATTTGTTAAAATTAAGATTTTTGAAAAAGTGACCGTAAGTTCTAAGCTAATCCTAAACTTAGGCTGAACTAAACCGACAACGCTATAAATTCTTTAAATAATAATCTATTGACATCTATTATGATCAGCAGTTTAGGCGATAGGATGGTCCAAATATACAAATTACATGTAACATAGATTGCCAAAATAATTACTTTTGCTTTTGGCATACGTAGTCACATAGCAAAAACTCCTAGAGTTCGAAGTTTGTCTTAAATTAACAAAATGCTGCATAGGTAAATCTATACAAATATTATAAATGCGAAAGTGTGTCTGTCTGTCCGTCTGCCTGTCTGTTACCTCTTCACGCCCAAACCGCAGAACCGATTTTGGTGGGTATGGAGATATTTTGAGTCCCGGGAAAGGACATAGGATAAATGTAAAATACGTGGGAGAGCCATGCTTCGGCACGAATGGGCCGGCTTGACCGGAGAAATACCACGTTCTCACAGAAAACCGGCGTGAAACAGCGCTTGCGCTGTGTTTCGCCGAGTGAGTGAGTTTACCGGAGGCCCAATCCCCTACCCTATTCCCTTTCCTACCCTCTCCTATTCCCTTCCCTTCCCATCCCTACCATCCCCTATTACCCTATTCCCTCTAAAACGCCGGCAACGCACCTGCAGCTCTTCTGATGCTGCAAGTGTCCGCGAGCAAAGCTCGGTCAAATAGCTAGTACTAAATAAAGAGACATGACTCTACATCAGCTGATCTTTTATCTACTTTTAAATCCAAAGTACTTTGTAACATACCTAACGGTTCGAGCCCACGTATTGTTAAGAAACACTTTAGAAATTAAATTGAAATAATATAACGTCCACCTACACGGCGCCAAACCACCCACATGTTTTATAATACTTTAGACGCCAATGCTGCCGGAAACTACATAATGAACTTCATTGGGAACGACAATAATTTTTATATAAAATTGACTATCATATTTAATATTATGCTATCATCTTTAAAAGTCCGGGTATACCCTCGCAATTCTCATACAAACGTAATACCAAGATCATTTCCTATACGAGAATATTTACCATATTTGAGTTAATTATCCAACTTAAGATAGTAATTACCTAGGTTCCTGTACAAAGATTCACTGCAAAATATTTACATGCCAAAAATATGAACGACTAGATGACGCCCGCAACTCCGCTGCGCCAAAACTCGTTTATCGCACGGGAACCGTACATTTTTCCGGGATAAAGTATCCTTAGATGTCCTTTCCCGAGACTCAAGGTATCTGGTATCTCCATGCCAAATTTCAGCAAAATCGGTTGAACAGTTTGGGCGTGAAGAGGTAACAGACAGAGAGACAGACAGACACACTTTCGTATTTATAATATTAGTATGGGTATTAGTATGGATTACAATTTACTATTTAGTTAGTAAATATTTTGCAGTGAATCTTTGTACAGGAACCTAGGTAATTACTATCTTAAGCTGATTAATAACTCAAATATGGTAAATGTTCTCGTTTGGGAAATGATCTTGGTATTACGTTTGTATGAGAATTGCGATGGCATGGGCACCCGGACTCTTTAAGTCTTTTTTTTTTTATGAAATAAGGGGGCAAACGAGCAAACGGGTCACCTGATGGAAAGCAACTTCCGTCGCCCATGGACACTCGCAGCATCAGAAGAGATGCAGGTGCGTTGCCGGCCTTTTAAGAGGGAATAGGGTAATAGGAGAGGGTAGGGAAGGGAATAGGGTAGGGGATTGGGCCTCCGGTAAACTCACTCACTCGGCGAAACACAGCACAAGCGCTGTTTCACGCCGGTTTTCTGTGAGAACGTGGTATTTCTCCGGTCGAGCCGGCCCATTCGTGCCGAAGCATGGCTCTCCCACGTTAGAATTTTCTAGCAAATATACGAGTGTAGACTTTACATTCGCAGTAGCACGCGCGACATAGTGCATACTACACCTACAGTGTAGACTTGTAGAGTAGTGTAGAGTATGTCGCGCGTGCGACTGCGACTAAATAATGAATTCTTCTGACTTTGTTACTGCTGTTATCTGAAATTATAACGCTAATAATATGTGTGTGTTTTTTTTATGAAATAAGGGGGCAAACGAACAAACGGGTCACCTGATGGAAAGCAACTTCCGTCGCCCATGGACACTCGCAGCATCAGTAGAGCTACAAGTGCGTTGCCGGCCTTTTAAGAGGGGATAGGGTAATAGGGGAGGGTAGGAAAGGGAATAGGGGATAGTAGGGAAGGGAATAGGGTAGGGGATTGGGCCTCCGGTAAACTCACTCACTCGGCGAAACACAGCGCAAGCGCTGTTTCATGCCGGTTTTCTGTGAGAACGTGGTATTTCTCCAGTCGAGCCGGCCCATTCGTGCCGAAGCATGGCTCTCCCACGTATAAAATTATTTTTCGCGTATCCTAATTTTGAAATGTACGAAAAAATGTAATATTGCTGGCATCAACTTCCGACTTCTGGCTCCAGCCACAGCCTAGTCACGCCCACGTCTTTGCACAAGTTCTTTGTGAATTGTGTCTGAAATGGTCCTTTGTCCAAGCGTTTTGTCTTGTCATGTTTCCAGTATTTAATAGGCAATTACACACCTGATTATGTCATGTCATCCATCACACGGGCTGGAAAGGTTTTGCTTGTCTTCCGGTGCCGTAAGTGTTAGAATACTATGTACCCTTGATGAGTACACTTCTTGTACACTGTACAGTCAGTTCAGGGTTATTTTGCCTCTGTTATAACCTTTATACCAACGACAAACAGACTATAATTTCATGGATACTCTGAGATGTAACTATACCTAATGCGATATAGTCTCTTCAGAGATTTATTTACATTAAACCAGCAAAATGAACCTTATCTCCTTGTCATAAGGTCATAGTTTAGCGCCTGTACAGTTGTGCACAGAATCGATTCACAGTTTACTCAGAAGACAAACATTTGCGTACAGCTCTCAGCGCCTATTAACACATACGCTTTGTACAGTCGAGAGGAAAAGCTCAAGGTTCATTTTCCAAGCTATTAATGGCTTTGGTCCACTTGCTCCAAGCTGAATTAATGTTAATTCTGTGTTTATCATGTCTTTTCTCTCATAAGTACAAGGAAGGAGAAAAATCTATACTAATATTATAAAGCGGAAGAGTTTGTTAGTTTGTTTCTTTGTTTGTTTGAACGCGCTAATCTCAGGAACTACTGGTCCGATTTAAAAAATTCTTTCAGTGTTAGATAGTCCATTTATCGAGGAAGGCTATAGGCTATATTTTATCACGATAAGACTAATAGGAGCCAAGAAATAGAGGAAAATGTGGAAAAAACGGGGGAAATTTATTTGAAAGGGCTTATTTAAACGCGCTAATCTCAGGAACTACTGGTGAAAAATTCTTTCAATGTTAGGTAGCCCAGTTATTGAGAAAGGCTATAAGCTATATTTAATCATGCTAAGACTAATAAGAGCGAAGAAATAGAGGAAAATGGGAAAAAAACGGGGGAAATTATTTGAAAGGGCTTATTTGAACGCGCTAATCTCAAGAACTACTGGTCCGATTTGAAAAATTCTTTCAATGTTAGATAGCCCATTTATCGAGGAAGGCTATATTTTATTACGCTAACACTGATAGGAGCAAAGAAATAGAGGAAAATGTGGAAAAAAACGGGGGATATTATTTGAAAGGGCTTATCTCGCGAACTACTAGAGCATTTTTTCTGTTATTTGGGTTAGATAAGAAGTAAACCACGTGAATGATCATAGGCTTTTTTGTGTACTAATTTGTCTGTGAAATATCTAATTTTCGCGGGCGAAGCCGCGCGGAACGTCTAGTAATATCATATTTCACCCAGGGTTAAGTTGAATGTTAAAGTTATGAAAAAGTTATTTCATGATTACTTTAGCTGAATAAAATTAATAAAAGAAGGTTAGGGTTTCCATACTAATGTTGCAAATGCGAAAGAGTGCTGTCTGTCTGTTACCTCTTCACGCCCAAACCGCTAAACCAATTAAGGCGACGCCTTGATAATTTGGCTGTAGCGATATCGATTTTTCTCAGCAATGACTAAAGCTAAGAAATTAATGTTCATTGTCAGTATTCATCATGTCTTTGTCTTTGAATTACCCATAGCATAACACGATTGGTCAACTTTTATAACACAGAATAATTAATCAAAAAGACCTCTGTGAAAAAAGGGATTCCTATTTTGCCAACAGAGGAGAGTGATTTAAGCTTCCGAAATTTGTACATAAATTGGTTCAAGCATACACTTTAATTTGCCCGTAGCTTATATAAAATGTATTTATGGTTTTTAAATTACGCGACAAAAACCATTTTGTCGCTTACGCCCTTTCCATTTTTTGCTGTTCCATTGCCGGGGTCACTTTAAGTTGAAAGGTATGGAGATATTGATGATTGCGTCCCGAGAAAAAACATAGGAAACTTTTATCCCGGAAAAATGTGCGGTTCCCACGCGATAAATGAGCTTTGGCGCAACGGAGTTGCGGGCGTCATCTAGTCTTAAATAAAGCCCGCAAAGAAAAAGTTTTCTTCAGAAGTGTTCGCCACTACACTTCTATTCCCGTCTGTAGCGTCACACGTGCATATGAAACACATTTGATGCACACGTGAAAACCGCAGCTGGAGATAAAGTAGTCCTTGTGGTACACTCCGGTGCTTCCTAAACTGATCTAGCGATGTTATTTAAATCGAAAAACTGCACAACCTTAAGAGACCTTAAAAGAATTGGGTGGTATCTTAATTATGTGTATGTTAGTTTTAAGGTATTTGTAATATGGGCCTATATGATCGTTACCGTAACGTTACGTTAAGTAAATGTTTTACTTATTAAAAAATAATTACTACGTCTCTGATTAGCTCTGGAATACTTTAGCTGGTGTAAGTACCTGGCTAAGCTTAGAAAATTGAAAATTTATAACACAATAATTTAGAGACAAAAACATCCAAGTATGGAATTTGTGTTATAAAAAACAGCCATCGGAACCCATTTCTCATTAAGAACAGAAAAACTATACCGAATCATTTAAAATTTTTACCTGCCATTTTTTAAGATAGGTGTATTTTGTTAGCGTAAAAGGATCATCTTAAACAATCTATTTTTCTATACATAACATTCTCTAAATTGCTTTGCGAATCCCTGGATTAGCCAGCGGCCCGCGATGCTTCAAGGTGTTGCGAATTGCGACTGCCGAGTCCCGACGCACAGTTTGGGAAGCGCTGCCCATAACACTATGTCATCTTAATGCTGTAAAATAAAATGTATAAACGCTAAATATCTCTTAATCTCCACAATCTCTTATAATAATAACGCACATTAAAATACGAGTACATAAAACTATTACTCGTCACAATCTACTCCATAAAATACTTGTCGACTATCAAATATCCATACCAAAAGGGATTATAACAAAGATAAAATCATCGTGCATCGGTCAGAGAGGTTCACTGACGAATATCATTAGAAGGTTATTCGTCCGTGAACCTCTCTGACCGATGCACGATGTGGAGCGCCCACGAACAAAGGAACGAGCTTTTGTTACAGATTCTAAACTTATTACGTAACAGAGAGCTTTCTGAATCATCTTTACATTTGTAAAGATGATTCTGTAAACATGCTTTATTTGGCAGAGCCATGCTTCAGCGCGAATGGGCCGGCTCGACCGGAGAAATACCACGTCCTCACAGAAAACCGGCGTGAAACAGCGCTTGCGCTGTTTTTCGCCCAGTGAGTGAGTTTACCGGAGGCCCAATTCCCTTCCCTATCCTCCCCAATTCCCTTCCCTTCCCATCCCTACCCTCCCCTATTACCCTATTCCCTCTTAAAAGGCCGGCAACGCACCTGCAGCTCTTCTGATGCTGCGAGTGTCCATGGGCGACGGAAGTTGCTTTCTATCAGGTGACCCGTTTGTTCGTTTGCCCCCTTCTTTCATAAAAAAAAATAAAATTGTATAGTATTCAAAGTTTTAAAAGCTCGTTGTAGTTATTTTGTAAACATTACTGAAATGGGTTTTACACGTAAAGTTAAATCGAAGGGAATTTTGCAACTTTGATAATTTGCGTAGAGTCTACCGCGCAGTAATCCAAAGTACATTTCTCGATTTTGCGGTTTAATCCTTCGATCGAGGATTCTTGGAAATGTATTGTTATTCTATTGTGTCTCGCTCACCGGTGAGCTTATGGGGCTTGATGGGTTAGTCGTTGATTAACAGAATGACAGATAGATAACTGACATTCAAACAGACAGACATACATACATAAATATTAGGTACATATACATAAATACATATACACATACATAAATCATAATATTAGTAAGGGCATTAAGGTTGCTAAATATAGTATTTACCCAAATGAAGTCATAGTCTGAGTACTTATCTGATATAAGGTAGTATATCTTTTTTGTTTGATTTGAAACCGACCGTGTTTAAAGAACGTAAAAGCTGTCAAAAGTTTTCAATACGGCCGAATTGAGAAACCTATCTTTTTAGAGCTGGTTATCTTTACATCATTGAGTAATATTATTATCTCTACCATAGAGACGACGCCCGCAGCTGTGTTGCGCCTAAAGTCTTCTCGCGCGGGGACTGTACATTTTTTCGATATAAAAAGTATCCTATATCCTTTCCCAGGACCCAAAGTATCTCCATAGCAATTTTCAGCAAAATCGGTCGAGCAGTTTAAGTGTGGAGAGGTAACAGACAGACAGACACACTTTCTTATTTATAATGTTAGTATAGATAGAGAACCTCATACCTTTTTGAAGCAATATTATGGTAGATACAAAAAGATTACTAACAACATCGGAATTTGCTCTCCTCTGTTACTTGTTGCCAAACATTCAATACGCGAAACCCAACAAAGGACCTTTAGAAATGATTCGTGGAATATTCTCTTAGCTACTTGCCACCTGCGCGCATCGCAGGTGCGTTGTATATGTGCCACCTGTTACGCTATATTTGGGGCGAAATATGTTCATCTGCTACTTGTTAACTTATGAATCTAATAAAAACGCAAAATATCTTACAACTGCTGCTGTTTACTTATAATAAGCGAAAGCTTTGATAAGTAATTAGATAACAAATAACAATACCAGAGTTATCTATAGGGAATACTTTTTGTATGACCATATCGTGCTAAAGTTGCAAACTGCGTAATGCGTATGTTGTTTGCAACTTAGTCAACTTTTTCATCTAAAACACGTAAATAATAATTAACAGGCTGACACACTATAATATTATTATAAAACTGGTAAAATATCATACGTAGGAGAGCCATGCTTCGGCACGAATGGGCCGGCTCGAGCGGAGAAATACCACGTTCTCACAGAAGGCGTGAAACAGCGCTTGCGCTGTGTTTCGCCGAGTGAGTGAGTTTACCGGAGGCCCAATTACCTTCCCTATCTTCCCCTATTCCCTTCCCTTCCCTTCCCATACCTACCCTCCCCTATTACCCTATTCTCTCTTAAAAGGCCGGCAACGCACCTGCAGCTCTTCTGATGCTGCGAGTGTCCATGGGCGACGGAAGTTGCTTTCCATCAGGTGACCCGTTTGCTCGTTTGCCCCCTTATTTAATTTAAAAAAACTATCTGTTCCGGCAAACGTTGTTTTGCCATAAAATGATTTTCCCTGTTTTGCTGCTTTTCTCTTGAAGTTTTTTCTGTTTTTTTTTTCTATAGACCTCACGGAGCCCGAGACCTTTCCAACGAATGCAAAACCGTGGAAATCGGTTCGTGCGTTCTGGAGCTATAGCGTCAGGAAGGAAAACCCAACTTATATATATAAAATTCTCGTGTCACAATGTTAGGCCGCGTACTCCTCCAAATTTTATATGCATATTCAGTGGGTCTGAGAATCGGCTACTGGGTACTTATTATATTGATAAGCGCATTTGTTGAATAAATAATAGTAAATTATTACAACTCGAGACTGCCGGCGATTATTGTTTGTGCGACGACGGGATAGCGATGGACGTTGCCATGGTGACATACTTATTTAGTCCTGTCACTTCAATAAAATAATAGGGCGAAATACTTTATATGGCAAAGAAACGTTTGCCGGGACAGCTAGTATGTATATTAAGATAAGGCTTGTTCATTCAAGACATTCAAATGTAGTGTTGCAAAACCCAATGATATTCTATGTTACTAACGTAACTAGATTGGAAGTTTACGGTAGCAACGCGTTGCCACTTCGAAGATGCCTGCAGGCATATCTCACATACATAATGACATAACGAATATATGACTTGACATTGTCTTTTGAACAAAAAAGTGGTTACGCATTTCTGAGAATCTTTTGTAAGACATTGCTACTCTAGTATTTTAGAAACTCATTGGCAAAACCCGTGTTCCGGTCGAGTGAACTTTCCCACGAGTTCCTTTCCGCTCGTGGTTTAAAGGCCCAGACTTTATAATGTTTTGTACAAGGCACGGCTTCATATTGCAGTTAAGAGGATACAACAGGGGCTAGAGAAATGAAAAAAAAGTACGTGTAATATCTATAGCTGTCTCCCTTACCTTAAGCCTATACCGCAGAACGCGATAGAGACAACTGCAGAAAATCCAGAAAATCAACGATTGTTTGTCCCCTGATTCCTTCTCCAAAACTTAACCGATTTAAGTACTTTTTTCATTAAAGATTAAAAAAAGGCTTGAGCTGTGTTCCTATGTTTTGCTTTTTTTGTATAATCTAGCCAAATCTGTTTTCTGGACGTTTGAACACAGCGGAAAATCTGGCCATTTTTTTGGGTTTTTGAACGTTCATATCTTATTTAATAATTAAATTATGAAAAAAAGAAAACATAGGGACATTGTATTAGTGGCCGTAGATATTCAGGAAAAAAATTATAACTCTACTAGCATTATCCAGGGAGGAAACAGGGGACAACGTTTGTATGGAAAAAAGGGCGGTGTGGAATCCTCTTAAAGTTTTTATGAAAATTTCTTTTAGTGCTCCGTATCCAAAGGGTAAAAACGGGACTGATACCTCAATGTTTGTCCGTCCGTCTATCACCAGACTGTACGATGTAGCTCAAGAACCGCGATAGCTAGCCAGTTTTTTTTACATTAGCTACATATTAATGTGTGCATACTGTCAATAATGGCGTGGAACGAATAAGAGTATCATTTTATGAATATTTTTTTAAAACGGGCTTTAGCCCACCACACATTCCCACCACTGTATTCTGGCTTCGCCAGGATCGACAGCGGTATCCAACCACGAAAACCCTTTGATATGACCTCAGGGAGCCCGAGGGATATGCTAGACTGTCTTGGGACCCGCAACGAAATTAATCAGAAGAAAATAGGAGGAGTAGGAAGATTAATTTTATGAATATATCATAATATTTACAACCTGTCCCGCAAAGCCTCAACAATATTTGTCTGTCCCACTTTTTAACTCGAGTGCACAAAGGGTGTGCACTTCCCGTCACGGGCGGGACGCGTGACACAACGGACGTGAGACCAGTGACCACGGATACTAACTGGTTAGCAAGGAAATTGATTGCAGCAATGCATTTATCTGGCTCTATGAGCTTTGGCAATCTGAGCAGTGCTTTACTGGAAATGTTAAGCTTTAATTACAATACTAGACGCCTGCAACTCCGTTGCGCCAAAAATTTTTATCGCATAGAAACCGTACATGTTTCTGGAATAAAATGGACTGTACTGCGAACAACTGATGAGATGAAAGCAAGAAGCGGCCGGAATTAATCAACAGAAGGGGTGTGGTTTTTCACCATAATAACGCTAGACCTCGCACATATTTAGCCACTCAGCAAAAATTATGGGAGTTTGGCTGGAAGGTGTTAATGCATCCGCCGTATAGTCCTGACCTTGCACCTTCAGATTTCCACCTGTTTCGGTCGCTGCAGAATCCCTTAGGCAGTTTCAGGTTGACATCACAAGAGGACTGCCAAAACCACTTGTCGCAGTTTTTTCATCAGAAGCCCCAAAATTTTTATAGCAATGGGATCATGTCCCTACCAACAAGATGGCAAAAAGTTATCGAACAAAATGGCACTATATACTTTAGCCACGCCCAAACCGCTGAACCGATTTTGCTGAAATTTAATATGGAGATAGTTTGTCCCGAGAAAGGACATAAGATACTTTTTTCCCGGAAAAATGTACTGTTTCCGTGCGATAAACGAATTTTGGCGCAACGGAGTTGCGGGCGTCATCTAGTCAAATTATAAAATACTGATTAAATCAATCCAAAAATAAACTGCGGTAGTTCCATCAGATGGAACGATGGGAATTTCTCTATTTCGGCCATTTTACCTTATACGCTTTAGTAATTAATGTTTAATATGAATTAGTTCCCACGGAAGCTGCAATCCGTACTAATATTATGAGTGCGAAAGTATGTCTGTGTGTTTCCTTTTCACGCTAAAATGCTAAACCGAAATATTTTGCATGGAGATACTTTAATTCCCGGAAAAGCACATAGGTTTGTTTTTAATGGAAAATGTACGGTTCCCACGCTTAACTAATTTATGTGGCTAAAGTTGTGAGCAATATCTAGTAGGTTATAAATTATAATTATTCCAGAGATCATAAAATAACAAGGTCAGTGACTTCAAACACGTTTGTAAACAAAAGTCCTTATTAGATCATATCTTAGGATTTTATAAGCTTTCATTCATATTCTGAGAACGATTTACGCAAGAATAACGTCCTTAGATTTTCAACTCTATAATTATTTAAATAAAGTTGAGTTTAACTTTAAGCATTTTACCTTAAATATGCTTTAATCTTCAAAGATAAGATTGAGAAAATAGGTCACAGTGTGGTCACAGCACTCTGTGTTCTGGGAAACTGCTAAAGTAATCTTTTTTTTTTTTAATGAAATAAGGGGGCAAACGAGCAAACGGGTCACCTGATGGAAAGCAACTTCCGTCGCCCATGGACACCCGCAGCATCATAAGAGCTGCAGGTGCGTTGCCGGCCTTTTAAGAGGGAATAGGGTAATAGGGGAGGGTAGGGATGGCAAGGGAATTGGGGAGGGTAGGGAAGGGAATAGGGTAGGGGATTGGGCCTCCGGTAAACTCACTCACTCGGCGAAACACAGCGCTAGCGCTGTTTCACGCCGGTTTTCTGTGAGAACGTGGTATTTCTCCGGTCGAGCCGACCCATTCGTGCCGAAGCATGGCTCTCCCACGTATCAATCTTTTAAAAGGTGATTTTAATGGTCTCCAAACTAAATTAAAACGCTATAAAATTAAATGTTAAGATAATATTATATTTTTATTATATTTCATTTGGATTCAAGTAGTTGGAACTATTATCTAAAACGAAACATTTAAATAAATTATGTTATCAATAAAACAGAACTATTTAAACCATTTTAAATAGAAATGCGAGAAATTTGAAAAGAAAAAATAAGTGTGGCACTCGGGGACATAGCAGTTTTTATCAACTTAAGCAATTATAATTCGGAGCGTTTGGTTTATTTCGTTACGGAATTTCTTGATTTGGTCAAATGCCGCGATAAAAATTGAAAGCTATAATAATTCAAGACGTGAGTGGATGAATAGGGTAAGTAACATGAAAAAACTTCCCGTTTTTATGTTTTAATGGAGGCTTTAGGGCCGGAAAAATATTTGAAATAGAAAAAGCATGGATTATATGTGTAACCAGATATATTAGCTTGGTTATGAAGTAGATAAGTCACAAGTTTTATTTAAATAATTGGGGAAAAAATGAGGTATTGTCTGTATGTTACGAAATGTTACTTGTTCGATTCTTGCACTCACGTCTTCAAAATATAAAGAAAGATAGCTTAAAATAACACAAAATTAAATAGAAACTTAGATTAAGCATTACTAATTATTACTTTCATTATTACTATTTGTAATTTATATTACAGAACGAGTTCTGGTGAGTACGGAGCAAATGGTGGCGGAATATGAACCGGTCCCCGTTGAGGAAGAGGCCAGGAAATCCGACATGATCAGAGAATGGTGCGAAAACAACAGCCTCGTCATCAACAAGCTGTATCCCACGATACTGAGCGAGACCTTCGACGTAGAAACGGGATTCGACGAGAGGAAAGATTGGAGATTCGACGAGACCAAAAATAGTTGTAGATCCGACGAGAGAAGTTGTAGATTTGACGAGAGCAAGGACTGTAGATTCGGCGAGACCAAAAATAGTTGTAGATCCGATGGGAGAAGTTGTAGATTTGACGAGAGCAAAGATAGTAGATTCGACGAGAGCAAAAATAGTTGTAGATCTGATGGTAGGAAAAATAGTTGTAGATTCGACGAGAGCAAAAATAGTTGTAGATTCGACGAAAGAAGCAAAGAAAGGGTCGTAAATAAACTCTATCCCACGCTGCTTAATGAGGCAATTGACTTGGAAACATCCAGATTCGACGAGAGAAAAGAAAGTTTTAGACATGACGACAGAAGCAAAAGCAGTAGAGAAAGATCCAAAAGCAACGAAACTTCTACAATAGAAGACAGAATAGAATGTTCCAGATTAGACGATACTTTCAAAACATGCACGTCCAGAAGAGAAGTAGAAATTACCGGGATACAACCGTTAGAAATAACTTCAGACCAGTCTCAAAGAAGGTTTACGGTATACGAAAACTTTTCATTACCAGGCTCTCCGACCTGCATAACACATAAGAACTACAACACAAAGACCAGTTTAAAGAAATCTAAGAGCAGAAACGACGATTTAATATCAGAATTGAAGTATAAACTTAGTTTAAGAGAATCAATAATGACGGATGACACCCAGGACTTAGATAAGGCGTTAATCGTCGCTCAGAATAAAACTAACGAATGGTTATCTTTAAGTGGCGAGGATAACAGAGCTTGTAATACCAGGAGATCATCGGCTAGCAGCGGTGTCAGTAGCAACTTCTCTGGGAGTATTGTGCTAGCGAATATTGAAGAGGAATACAAGTATAAAGATAAAGAAGAAGACGTGGTGCTTATTGAGAAGAGAATAAGAGTCACTCCTGTTGTGTAAGTATAATTTTGTTGATTTAAATATAGTCTGTGCAATCCACGAAGACGCGCCCCACTATTCCTCTTAGTCGTCTATAGTATATGTGTGCAAGCTTTCGCCAATGTTTGAGTGTTATCGGTACACACTAATTACCTGTGAGTGCAAGCGCACACTACAATAAATAGACCAATTAAGAGATAGCGTCAAGGCCAAAGGGAAAGATGCTCACCCAAAAAGTGGTGGGGTGCGTCTTCGTGGATTGCACGGACTGCTTACTCATAAAAACATCTACAGGCTACACTGATCTTGTAAACTTATACAAAGTCCCTGTCTGACTAGTTACATTTGTACAATATCGGACTAGAACGCTTTAACATAATTTTTTTTTAATTTAACATATTAAGTATTTAAATAATTTAAGTCTTTTAAATTAGTAACTTGAATAAAACATACTTTTTCTGTAATAAAGGGTTTATTACAGAAAAAGTATGTTTTATTCAAGTTTGCAAAATTGCAGTTATATTAAGTTACTAGATGACGCCCGGCCCGGAAGCAACACCGGGCTTTTCCGGGATAAAAGGTATCCTATGCCCTTTCCCGGGACTCAAAATATCTCCATGCCAAATTTAAGCAAAATCGGTTCAGCGGTTTGGCCGTGAAGAGGTAACAGACAGACAGACAGATACACTTTCGCATTTATAATATTTATATGGATATTAGTATGGAATGAGAATTATATAAAAATATTTTTTTGCCGCATACTTCACGATTCAATAACATAAATTTAAGTATATTTAGAATCTAGAAATTATCTAGATAACACCTGATAAACAACAATATCAATTTCCAGTCTGCCTGTAGACGACAGAGATAGTCCAGATCAAACTATCGCGTCCATAGCGAGTTCCCTCCCGGCGTCCATGGATTACGACAACAACGCCCTAAGGGCCGAACTGGTGGCCCTAGGGTTCAACCCGGGCCCTATACTGGACAGCACGAGGTCCCTTTACCTGAAGAAGTTGCATGCGCTGAAGAAAAACCCGATTGTCGTCAAGGAGCAGGGGAAAAGTAAGTAATCGTTTTGAGCTTTTAACGTTGTTAGTGGCGGCCGAAAAGGAAGATCTTCCGACCGTTGCCGTTCTCCGAAACTTCGATAGCGCGATGCAGGATTGTTAGGCGAATTGTGGGTACCTGCTGTTTATATATTATATAATCTGTTTATATATTATAAACGACGCCCGCAACTCCGCTGCGCCAAAATTCGCTTAGGAGAACCATATAATGAATCATAATATGATTCACTTTTTTAAAATCGCAAAATGCAAGTCTGCTTGCAAGTTGCAATTCATTAATTCGTACTAATTTGACATATTTTGTCTGTTTGACAGTTTTGACAATTCATTTGCTGAATTGATTGAGAGGAATTGCTATGTGACCATTTTAGCCCCGCGCTACATTTTTCAGGGATAAAAGTATTGTATGTCCCAAAGTAACCCCATATCAAATTTCAGCAAAATCGATTCAGCCGTTTCGGCGTGAAGAGGTAACAGACAGACAGACACAATTTCCAATTTATAATATTAGTATGGATCTGTGTTTTGTGGTATTTCACAATTTCGGTTGTTGGGTTACCCCTTCCTTATTAGCTTTGTAAAGTTTGGTTACCTTGCGTTTACGGGTATTCCCCGTTTTGGGAATTGGGTTTCCCCACAGTACAAACTTATCAGCTTGCTAAAAAATACTAGTAAAGATAAAACTTGGGTTATCCTTTGGTTTGGACTTGGTTTTCTCTTTTGAGAGTTGGGTTAACTATCCCTTATACTATATTATAAACGAAACTGTCGTTTTAATAACGATTGATTGGCTGTTTATTTTAATTATAACGTTTGCAATAAATTATTTTTAATCAGCGATAAACTTAAATTCAAGGTTGATTTATTTAACTCCACTGATAATAACAAAGCGAATAAAAAAATACATTGAGATAAACAATGTCATTTTAGACATTTTCAAATTGTATTTTTTAGTTTATTTACACTAGTCTTATAAATATTATACTATTTTTAATGGCATTGAATATAAAAATCTTTCGTATTATAATCAGAAGAATACATGCACGTAAAGTTACAAGTAATAATTTAAATAAAATAGAAGATATTTGCTAATTTCACACTATGATATTTTACCGTTTATGATGTTTATAGTTTATGTAGTTTATTTTAATTACAATACTACTATTAGTAGTACAGTTTATAGTAATACATGATATTCATAAATGATAATCATGATGATAAATGAAAATCATGATAATCAGTAATACATATGATAGGCATAAGTATATATGTATATGTAATAAGGAAATAATTTGTAAATACCGATACGATAGAATTAGATTAGATCATAGTACATCATCATGGGCGTACCCAGGTAGGAGCAAGCCCCCCCTCCCCCCTTGAAGATAAAATAAACGTAAATTTCCCTGGCAAGTGGGAATTAAAAACGTGTTACCTACTCTGCGCAAAATGAAGTGTTGGAAACAAAATATCTTTTCAGTCAGATTAAAAGTCAATTTTCATGATTTTTTTTCAAACCGAACATCTTCTCGAAACAGGTATGCTGCCCCCCCTAACTAAAATTCTGGGTACGCCCATGATCATCATTAATATTTAATATCAATGGCCATAACACATAAGCTAAACAATGTTATGTCTTTGTTACATTGAAAAAGGTTCTTGATAGAATAGAAAACATATCTATTGTATAACTATTTTCCAGCATACAGCGTTGAGCTGCAAAAGTCACTTCGGTCCAGCGACTGGATGCACGATTTAGCTCATTTCATGGAGCTAGAAACCAAAGCGAAGGCGGACTTCGCTTGTCCCAACAAGAAGTGGAGGGAGGGCAGCGCGAAGACTTCATTTACGTACCTACTTTTGGACCCCCGGATGACTGATAACTTACCAGCTAAGTCTAGCAAGCAGAGTCCTCTGGAGTCTTGGACTACGTTCGTCAACTCTATATTTTATGTTGGGAAAGGTGAGAAACTTATTAGATAGTGTAGTGTATTGGCAAATATCTGTTTTCATAGTTTCTGTAATTTTCGTAAGACTGTGGTTGATTTGGGACATTTATAATGCAGCTGTGATTAAAATAATTTAAACTTGAGCAATGTTAAAGTTACGGATTTTCTTATTACTTGAGTTATACCTCTAACCTTACTAATTTAATAAATGCAAAAGTGCGTCTGTACGTGCGCTTAAACACAGTGTAATTTTGCGAAAAAAATAATTCCCGTAACCGAGTGACTATCAAGAAAATCGGGGACAATGTAATATATATAAAAATAAGTCGGGTTTTCCTTCCTGACGCTATAACTCCAGAACGCACGAACCGATTTCCACGGTTTTGCATTCGTTGGAAAGGTCTTGGGCTCCGTGAGGTCTATAGAAAAAAAATCAGAAAAATCTTAAAGAGAAAAGCAGGAAAACAGGGAAAATCATTTTATGGCAAAACAACATTTGCCGGGACAGCTAATATCTTATAAACGACTGTTTTGCTATGGTAATTCAAAAGTAAAAAAAATATTACAATTTTTTTTTTTTTTTTTTCAGGCAAACGCTCTCGGCCGTACTCTCATCTGTACCAGGCGCTTACTCTCTGGAAGCAAAACTTCACCAAATCCAACGACAAGAAAGTCCAACACATCCTCGATATTTGGTCGAACAAAGTCGGAGTGTTAGTGCTACATGTCTTCCAAAATGTAATTCCGGCAGAAGCCTACACCCACGAAGCGGCCATGATTGATGTGCTAGGGTTGCAGAACTTGAAGAATCTTAAAACAGGAAACTACTATGGAGTCGTGGCCTCCTGGCCTTTAAAGGAAAGAAAAATGTTTGGCCTCTACCTTCTGTATAGAGCCATGAATATATTCTTCAGCGAAGGCGAAAGACAGTTAAGACCGGAAGATATTGACTGAACAGTATTATAAGGTTAGTTATCCATGACAAATTTGTGATATGACAAAATTTTGACCAAAAGTAGGGAATACACTTGGCAATATACAGAGCTACATGGCAAAGTAGATTTTAAACTGGCAATGTTGCCAAACAAAAGTTGCAGGTCTCTTTACAAATTCTTAGCTGCATTTTGCTCTCCAAATATTGCCTAGTGTACGCGCCTAGGCCAAGCGCCAATTTGACATTTAATAGCCAATCCGATTGGAAAGAGAAAGCATGATAGCCTATCGGCTAGTAATCGTATTTTTTTAGCTTTTGGGATGAATTTTTTATAGTATGCAGTAATGAAATGAATTTAAAATGTGTACAAAATGTATTAGAATGTGTATTAAACTCTAGTTCAATGCGAACTAAGTATTAAATATTAATGATGTCATGTTTAATGAAATGGTTTATTACCAACGAAATAAAATATATCATCAATTTTTACACATAGGGAGTGAGTACTCGCGGCTGACGGCACACGTTTTATAACAATTTTGTCTCAAATAGACAAAATATCTTTTTTGAATCTTTTTACAATCAAAACTCAACTAAGTTTTGAGAAGACACTTGTGTAGCTCCAAATTTAGACATTAGTCTGTAAGACATTTTGTTTCAAGCCCAATTTAATGTATTTTCTATTGCAAAAGCCTTTGAGAGCACTCTACATTTAAAACTATATTTTACCAGAAAGTATACCTAATTATAAGACTAAGTAATACTTGAACAATTTATTACCATGGATTTAAAGTTCACATTATATTTTATTAATTTACAAGCTTTTGCCCGCAGCTTCGCTCGCGTTAAGAAGTATTATTATATACAAACTTTCAACCCCTATTTTAACCCCTTGGGGTTAGAATTTATCAAAATCTTTTCTTAGCGGATGCCTACGTCATAACATCTACCTGCATGCCAAATTTCAGCCCGATCCGTCCAGGTTTGGGATGTGCATTGATAGATCACCATGTCAGTCAGTCACCTTTGAGCTTTATATATATATAGATAGATTTAATACTTCAGCTTTAAAATAATGTAGAATTTAAAGAAATGATTTAAAGTTAGACTAACTTAGGTATAATAATATTTTGAACAATGTAAAAACTGCACTTTTTGTGTGATCGAGTCTGCGGCGCAAATACAGTCTGCATGGCCGCGCCCTTACGTGATATAGAATAGTTTTTATATGATGCGTTTCTTTATTATTAAGTGAAGCTTTACAAATAAGACTACACAAGACTCTAATACTGAGACAAAACTTCTATAATTTTGAATATTTTAATGGTTTGCCAAAATCATGAATTTAACATTTCATATATTTGATGAATTTGATTAATTTTACCTAAATACAACTTAAATGTATTATGTACCTTACTCAACCGCCAAAGACAATGTTTTACACTTTGATCTTGCACTCTATATTTATTTAAATATTAAGCTTTAATTTATTGCAATCGTTAATTTTAGGTTACCATGTAATATTTTAATACTTTTGCATAATAATAATTTAATGATGTAACTTATTACGAAATATTAGCTATTGGTCTCATTTTAGTGTAATATTAGCAATGTAATGTACTATCAACAATATTTTGGTGTTCCAACGCTCTTTATAACACTGACCAAACTGAAACTGAAAAACCATGAGAGAAGTGAGAAGAAAAAACATCACAATAATAATTATTATTTAAGAATAATAATGAAATTATTTAGAAACTTTTTATAATTAAATTGATAATGTAGAACGATGTGTAATACAGTGTAATTAACCTATTGAAACTATTCTCATATGGGATGGGGCACCAATTATATTGGTTGATAGTATTTTTCTTTTCCCTGTTACCTCACAATATTAACCAATTTTTTTTCCATTACCATTTTATATTGTAAACTAATTAATGTAGATTTTTAACCTTTGCCTAACTAACTTGACTGCATTTATGTCCGTACATAAATATATAGAATTAAGTGATTTTTTTACAAATATTTTCGTATTTGTTAAGTACTCTGTACTAGTCATGTTAGATGTTAGAAAAATAAAACGCATACGGTTAAGAAATAATTTATTTTTATTCCTTTTTTTCAACGTCTCGAATTCTTTTCTAAGAAAATCAAACTTGGCTTTAGTTACATCGAAAAAATACACATTTAATATTATGTTACAACGAATGTTGTATACCAACACTGGTATCATATAAAATAATCGAAGCGTAGACTTCGCCGTAATCGGCTGATCGAGGTTCATCGACGCTTAAACCGGTTTAAACTTTGTTAAACGAGGTTAACGTTAATCAAGTTTAAAACGGTTCAATCGCGGACTAACCGAGTCTAAAAATAAAACATCAGTCTGTTCGTCCTCGACGCTGTTTCGCGACATTCATACTCAAAGAATGGCTACAATACACATGAACACTTTTGTAACGAGACAAATTTCAAGTAACTTTTAAAAAGGTTACGTAAAAAACATGCTTTTTTTATTCTTTTCCAGTTGAGTAATCATAAAATCGAAGAGAGCTTTTGTTACACTATAAAATATATTCCTAGATCTTACAAGATCAAAACAGTTTTTAATTGGCTTGAAATAATAATTATAATAATAACCTTTCTAATCGTTACAAAAGCGTCCATACAAAATGATCCCAGGATTTCTCGCTTATAAAGGACAAAATCCGGACAAATGGCAAAATAAAATCCCAAAAGAAATTTAGGCCCCTACATTACATCTGTGGAACAGGTACACTCGTACAATACCTATAAGTCGTTAAAAGATCAAATGCTACATATATTCAAGTAATAATCTCTAATAATATGATCTATACATTGTGTGCCATCTCACTATGGCGGTCTCTTTCATGAGACCTTATTTCTATTCAATTCGCAGTTTATTTCCAATGTCAACTCATACTGTCTTCCTCACACAATTCATTATAGCATGCACTGACACTGAAGCCAAACTGCGAATTGAACAAAATGTGAATTTGACTCTAGTTATGAGACCAGCAATAGACAAAAGTTGGTCTCATATCGACGGTCCACTTCTCTATCAATTCTCATTGTATACAACAATAATAACTGTAGAGATCGGTCTCTTGAAATTGAACCGTACAGCTCTACCCACACAAGTGCATTTTATTCCGCAATACAAATAATAATAAGCGGACATCCACAAGAACTCGTGCAAATCTGCTTTTGCAGTTGAACGCACTTGTGTGAACGGAGTAATGCGTCTTACATTAAAATGTGCCATCACTAGAACATTGTTTTATTCGTAGGAAATATCGAAATGCAAATCAGGATAAGCCGCTTCCGAACCCGACTGGAAGACTATTCGGTCAAGCTTCAACTACACTCATTCGATTAGCAGATTATGTCATCTCACGGTGTTAATAAAAAACTAAAATACTCTAATCTCAATTTGAAAATCGAATGAGTGCAATCGAGCTCTAAATCTGCATAGGAATCGCAAACTCAGTTAACAATAAAATGCGATTTACACATAGTGCAGTACAATAAGTACACAAATGCTAGTCCCTTGTATTTAGAGTATCTGTCTATGAGATTGTTTTAACATTAAAAAGCCATACACATACGCACAGCGATTCAAACATTCCACACCGAGCACAAGTAAATACCCAAACAGAGTTTATTAGCCAAATAGATGTTTGCCTTAAAAAATCTGTTGGCTTAATTCACATTAACCACTAAAACTGGATAAGATCAGATTATACAGAAAACTAGTTTAAACTAAATTTAACAAAACTAGTTTAAAACTAGTTTAAACCAGATTTCTCCACAAAGAACCAGTTTCATACAAAGTTCTTCTCTGTTTAGCTAAATACTGACATGCCATGTTGCTGCCTACATAAATAGTATTCCTCGATCGATTCAGTTTCAGGGTACTTTGTGCACGCTACTCCTATGTTATGATCACATTGACGCCTTACAATACTTACTACTACTTAAACTAGATTAAAACTAGATCGATTCTGCTGTGGAATGCTTTATAAATAAAGGTCCTAGGAATCCAAAATCTGTGGGGCCGCTAACATCAGTACAATGCCCGGAGGTTCGATGTCTATGTTACACGCTAGGGGGTAATATGATACACTAATATTTACACTGCTTCTAGTTCTAGTTCACATCGAGTCTACACATCACTGTTCACAAAGTTTTTCACAGTTCACGAGTTCACAAAACACAGTTTTCACAGTTTCTTTCACTTGTCACTTCGGGTGTGTTGTCAAATCCGTTTTTGTCAATTCTCTGACGTCACGTGGGAGATTCTCATATTTTATCCCCCTGCTTTCATTTTGGCGGCGTCGGGAATGAGTTGACGACCGCCTGCGTACTCGCGAGAACCGCCGCCGCTGTAACATACATCCATTAGTTTCTTTCTCTCTCTTTAGCTTTCTCTCCCGAAACATCTTTCTATTTACACTTGTGCGGGGTTCGGCCGCTTTTCAGCCGAATGCTATCGAGCCCCTGCAACCAAACATTACAGAAAGATGTACTCGAGAAAAGAAGTTGGGGCAAATAATAAATAGGTGGTAAAATAATTTGGAAGAAATTAAAGTTTGGAACGTAGAAATTGTATAAAAATCATTAATTCACAGTCTCAAATCGCAATGTAAGTTATGTAAGCATTATTATGTTATTAATAAAAAATTGACTCTCTCTGTTGTATTTCTAGCTGCACTAATCTCTGAATTTTGAGTATTTTTTTTACGTTCTATATGAAACAGCTGCCAGCGTAGCTGGCAAGCTACGTAAACGACACAATCGTCAATTTTTTTCTGGTACATCTTTACACAATTCATTCGATAACGAATAAGGAGGTGTCAATGGTTCCAATCACCAACACCAGTAGAAAACTTACCAGGATAAGGCGGTGGGTACAGCGGGTAGCCAAGGCCGACGTGTGTATGATGGTGGGTGTGAACATGGCGCTGCGGAGGCGGAGACCGAGGGGCCTCCTTCGGGGGCTCCGGACGCGGGGGCTTGCCCTGCGGCGACTTCGCATGCTCCTGCAGCTCATGGATTTTATGCTGGCCGTAGGAATATTGTCCGTGGCCGGGGGGAAGTAACTCCAGTTTGGTGGGAGCCCCGGGCCGCGATAGGTCTTCCGGAGCGTGATATCGGGGTACCGTCCAGCCTCCACCGAAGCCCCCGACTAACATGGGGCTGAGCGGCGCCCGGTACACGGGGTCGAAGGGCAGGCCTCCGTAGTGAGGCGGCTGCATGTAGGGCGGTAAATAGTACTGGGAGGTGGGAGGTGGCGGCGGCCCTTGGGTTTCCGTGGTCGGCTTCTGACCTTCCTGCTTCACCTGAAAATTATAACAATGTATTTAAGTTATAATTTGAAACTACATAGGAGGCCTAGGCAAATATTAGATTAGGTGAAATTGTGGCTAAACATGAAGTAATTATATAGAATGTGGTTGCTAAAAAATAAAAATAAAATACAATGAAACGACTTCATAATAATATAAACATAATATTTTAGTACGCCGGGTAATTTGTCATTTTGTACAACTGTTGTGATTATTATCTGGCTTTTAAATATTTACTAGAAGAAAAGAAGAGTTACCTTTACTTCCTCTTTGGGCTTGTCGTCCTTGTCTTTGGGCTTGTGTGTCGGCGGCGGGCGAGGGCCCCCCGGGGGCACACCGGGGCCCCCAGGCACCGTTGCGGGGCCTCCGGGGCCCTTCTCACCCTCCTTACGCCGCGCCTCCAGGCTCATGTAATATCTGTGAAGAAGAATTGCATTAATTATTTATTAATACTTAAGTTTATGCTTAGGAAAAATACTAGGAAGTATTTCATACAGAATAATAAGGCAACAACATGTTTCATTGAGACGAATTCATAACCTCCTCTGAAAAGTCGGCTAAAAAAAATCAATTATTTTTAGCCGACTTCTCATAGGAGGTTATGAATTCGTAGTCAAGATAATTTAACATACGATTAGACCTAGTCAGGTACTATACAAGCAAGGTTTTTGCAAATACAGTCTCGGTGAGTGGTGACGCTAAAACCACAGACATAGATCAAGATAGATACTGCATGTCGCTCCATTTGTATGAAAACGAGCGTGCCACTTTTTTATAGCTACTCGTCGTACCGATGATAGGAAAGTGCTCGTTATCTAGGCCAACGTTTCTATTTGAATTTCTACAGCTCAATACGGCACTTTTAGGCATTTAGACATTTTTAAAATTCCGATTGACGTCCGATTCCGATAGCAGACTAAAGAACAGACTTTCGAAAGACGAGCATTGCTCGTCGTTTGGGAGCGCGATATGGCACGCGAAGTACAAACACATGCGGTAGGTATCTATCATGATCTATGTCTGTGGCTAAAACTAATAATATCAAAACAACTTGTTCTATCTAATTGGTCAAAAGTAAAAAAAAAACTTGTTTTATGTCAATATAAGAATACTATTTTTTGCTTGTTAGAAGCCAGACTGGATCGAAGCTGTAGTATTGTATTAAAATAACATATTATATATACCCATTTAAATATGAGCAAAAAAGTCTGTCTAAAATAGTAAAATATCTCACCTTCTCAATTCATCTTCTCTCGCATGCGGCGGCCTTTGGAACGCGTACGAGCCCATTTGGGCCTTCATCTCGATGCTCTCTTTTAGTATCTGGTGATTGTCGTTGGGCCTGGCCTCCTTGCCGTCGGGGGGCCGCTTGGCCTTGTCCAGCGGGCTGGGGACGGTCTTGGCCCGCTCCGAGTCCTTGGCCTTGTCATCTAGGGGGGGCCCAGGGGGAGGCCCGGACTCCACGTTGTAGGGAAAATTCGGAACGTAGTTGTACGGGTAGAAGTGTTGCGGCAGGACTTTCTGCGGCCCGCTCTCTGGTTTGCCATCCTGAAAGAATAAAATTAAAATATTAGATATCAAATCGACTTGGAGGTCGTGGGTTCGATTCCCGCGTTGGAAACGTTATTTCCAAGTTTAGTTAGGAAAATGCAGGCTGATCACCTGATTGTCTGACAAGTAAGATGATCCATGCGTCGGATGGGCATGTAAAAAGTCGGTCATGCGCCTGATCTCTTGCCAGTCGTGTCAGTCTTCCGTCCCACTGGGTTATGAGAGTGAAGGAATAGAGAGTGCTCTTGTGTAGGTACTGCGCACACACTTGAGCACTATAAAGTTACTCCTGCGTAGCTGGCCTGGTTTCAATGAAACTGGCCACCGTCACCGAAATCGGTGTGGGGAGTATTATTATTATAATACATATACACCGGATAGTCATTGTACCATCGAAGAAATTAATTCATAGGCAGATGACGGCCTTACGTCATTTGGTTTGGTTATGTCAATTCATTATTAGGTGAGATCTGTTGGCTGGGCTTGCCTTTTGACATAAACTGACCAAAATACGATGGTCTGCCATCTGCCTATGAATGAACTTCTCTGTTAGTACAATACTTATATAGATATACTTTTTTAAACTACAGCTGTCTGTTCAGTAATTATGGTCGTCATACCTTGAGGTCCGCCTTCGGGTCGCCCTTCGTGAGGTCCTCCTTCCCCTTGTCTGCGGGGTTGGGCGGCTGGGCGGGTGGATGCGTGGGCGGCAGGTACGGCGGCTGCCCGTAGTACTGGAAATGTTACACCGAACTATTAATACAAGTTATTTAGCTTTGAGAATTTTATAAAAACATCAAATATATTGTTCTTGCGATGCCTTTCATTTGACATTCAAATGCATCCCAGTTTAGCTAAAATCCAGTGCAAATTCACCCTTACAGGCTTCATCAAGACGTGTAGGTGCATAAACAAAACAGCCTTACATGTAACCCTATAGGGAAACTTGTACAGAAACATAGTAGCGGTTGGTAAGCGGTTCTGGGGCAGGACGGGCACGCAGCGATTACGTCGCAGATGTTCTGGGCTTAGCTTTTTTTCCGCTAAGCACCCGTTCCCCCCTTAGTTTCAGGGGCCAACCGTTAGTTTGCTAACGGCCTTATTGTAAACTTATGATTTATACCTGGTGGTATACCCCTGTATACCACCAGGTATAAATCATAAGTTGCGGGCGTAAGGGGCGGTGCCGCCCTCGACCTACGGGGGGTAGGTCGTCGGATATGTCGGAGTAGGCCGGCACCGCACGCCCGGGGTGGGGGGTACATTAATATAGAACGTAGTACCAGGAGCGCAGAATCTACCTGGTTGTATACAGTGCCCGGCGTGGGTGGTACCCTAGAGTGTAATACCAGGAGCGCAGCACTCACCTGGTGGTAGACGGGGAAGGGGCGGTGGCCGTCCTCTGGCGCGCCCTCTGGAGGGGCGGCGTCGTCGGATATGTCGGAGTAGGCCGGCGACCGCACGCCCGGAGTGGGGGAGCGCCGCGCGCGGCGCTTGCCCGGTGACTCCGCTGGCGGCGACTCCGTAGACTTCCGTTCCTCTGACGGCATCAACGCTGAACGAGGCTTCACCTGGAAGTCATGAATAGGAAACTAGAAAATTGTGGGAAAGTGTGGCTGCCCCAAGGAAGATCTTCCAAGTGAGGTGTTATGCTCGGTCAGGCCGAAACCCGCGTTATTGATTTCTGTCGTATACTCAGCTCATCAGCAGCGTCAGCTGTCGTACGCACTTAGAAAACTTCAAGAGCGCGATGCAGGAATGCAGCGCTTATTGTGGGTACCGCCACAAAACCATTTATTAAAATCTGTAGTCTTACCCCCGAAACTGATATGATTTTGATTTACGAATCTGATTAGTTTCAAATTTAGTCGCAGCACGATCGTGCGCTAGTATAGCTGTCAGAAGTGAAAAAAGCCGTTGAGATCGACTAGTTCCAAATTAAGCCGCACGATTTTGCGCATAGTATATTTAGTATAGTTTAGTAGTATATTTATGTCGGAAGTAGCAAAAGCTTTGATATCGAACAGATTCGATTCTCGATTTGATTCTCATTTTGTCCGAAGTAAGGCAGCAGATCTGTAGTTTAGTTTGTATTACGATGGAAATAACGTTTACCTATTTGCAGAAAATGTAGGTATTAACTAAATTGATTAGCCTAATAAATTAGCACACAAATTCATATTTCAAAATGTATTCTATATTTTCTAATTTAAGTACATACATACTTAATTATTAGAATATTCTCAATTTAGCATGTCTAATCTTTTAAAGGAAGTAAAATATTGTTTTTGATTGTGATGAGTTGATGACGCACTATGATCTAAGTTAATTTACACATTTTGCTAATTATTTCTGTATTTTTAATTCTATAATGTTTATTACATTACCTCCTCCTTTTTGGATGTCGGTTAATAACATGAAATAGGAAAATTCCAAGAACATTAAAAATTTTAAAGCTATTTTTTAATATTATATCAGTTCCAGAAATGTTAACTATTTATTTGTTGGTTACAGTAAACATTTCTTTTCTCCCGTCTTGCCGGCCTAAGCCCAATAGCGCACTAGCGGCCAGGTCGCGGCGGCCATCGAGAGTATGGTGTGTCCGCTGGCCGCGTGACGTGGGCGTGACGGTCAGGTGCGCGTGGTCTATGCCGGTTTCATACTAAGATGTCTATCTCGATGGCCGCCGCGACCTGCGGGGCTAAAATGGTCGCTTTGAAGAATCATGATATGAATCTTAATATGATTCATTTTTCTAAAATCGCAAAATGCAACTCTGCTTGCAATTCATTTCTGTGTTTTTGTACTGATTTGACATTTGTAAGTTTGACAGTTTTGACAATTCATTTGCTGTATTGATTGAGAGGAATTGCTAAATGTGACAATTTTAGCCCCGCTGGCCGCTGAGGCCTAGCCGCTAGTGCGCTATTGGGCAGGACTGTAAGACTGGCCATAGACGGACCACTAGTTGCAGTCGGTACCGACCGCTCAAGAACTGCTCGAGCGGTCCGCGTATTGCGGATATGAATTTAGTATGAAAACTGCAGATGGCCGTGCGGCGACCGCAATTTGCAGTCGGTTTCGACTGCAAAATGCGGTCCGTCTATGGCCAGCCTCAAGAGTTCCAATTTCAACTTCCATCTACTGACCTTGAACTGCGTGGGCTGCTGCGCGGGCGGCTGCTCGGGGGGCGGGGTGGCGGGCGCGGGGGGCGTGGCCGGGCGCTCCGGCGTCGGCTCCGGCGTCCCCGCGAACTCCCGCACTTCCTCCTCCGGTTTTTCCGGAGACTTCTCGGGAGACTTCTCGCTCTTTTCCTCCGGCGATTTCTCGGGGGACTTCACGGGAGTCGCGGGGGTGGCGGGCTCGGAGGGGGGACACGCGGGGGACGCGGGCTCCGCCGGCGGTTCCTCCTGCTCGGAACTGGAGCCGTCCTTGTCATCCTCGTCAGTGCCGTGCGCGTGCGACCTGCAGTTGATAGAGAAAGATAGATAACTCTTTATCTCATTCATAAATATTACTAACTAGTTCGACAAACTTTTAAAACAAGAAAATTAAAATGTGGACTGGCCTCATAGCTATAAGCGATTCCAGCAGGTTTAGCATGGCCACCGTAGAAACGTTTATGTCTGCGGTAAAGTAGACAAAGTGATGGATTAACAAAGGAAATCTGTCAGTTTTTCCAGTTTCAAACTGTCAGCTTTTCTATTGTGTTACTGTGCTAAGCCTGCGGGTAGCTCTGTGGCATTGTGGTTACATAAATAAGCTGGGTAATAAAAAGACAGTAAGCAAATCCATACTCCAAGTTCCATACTTAATGTTATAAACGCGAAAGTGTGTCTGTCTGTAATCTGTTACCTCTTCAGGCCCAAACCGCTGCACCGATTTTGCTGATATTCGCTATGGAGATACTTTGAGTTCCTAGGAAGGACATAGGATACTTTTTATCTCGGAAAAATGTACGGTTCCCGCGCGATGAACGAATTTTGGCGCAACGGAGTTGCGGGTGTCATCTAGTACTAGATAAAAACTTAATATTTACATCCTACAGCTAATAATTTAGCTAGACTATTCAGAAGAGCATACCTGTGGTACTTCAGGCCGTTTGCGTGTTTGTATTTCTTGGAGCAATTCGGCTCGGGGCACTCGAGGAGGACTGGATCTGGGGGCGGGGAGGCGGTCGGCGGGGGCGGGCGCTTGGCCTTCGGCGTTGGGGGGCGTTCCTCGGCCTCCGACGTCCTCTTCCTCTTGGAGTCCGGTCGAGGGGGAGTGAAGGGTGTTGGGGAGGGGAGCGCGCGGCGGCCCTTGGCGCCTCCATTCCGCAGCTTGCTGTGCACGGAGGAGCGGGTTTCGGTGAAGTTGGTCATGTCGGTCGGCGCGGCCCCCCGACCCCTCTTCGCACGGCCCTTTGGCGTTCGTGAGTCCAGCTCCTCGGTGGGGGAGTCGCAAAACCTGGAATGAATGATCGTTTTATCAGTTTGTGTCAGTATAGAACAGTAACGGCTGCACTCAAAGATAATGATGATTAAACTTCAATTTAATGAAGAGTTTGACTGCACTTGCAGTGTATGGAGCTTATGTCAAAATCTTAATTTAATTTGAGGAGTCCACACCGCCCTTTTTTCCATACAAACGTTGTCCCCTGTTTCCTCCCTGGATAATGCTAGTAGAGTTATAATTTTTTTCCTGAATATCTACGGCCACTAATACAATGTCCCTATGTTTTCTTTTTTTTTCATAATTTAATTATTAAATAAGATATGAACGTTCAAAAACCCAAAAAAATGGGATTTTCCGCTGTGTTCAAATATCCAGAAAACAGATTTGGCTAGATTATACAAAAAAAAACATAGGAACACAGCTTAAGCCTTTCTTTAATCTTTAATGAAAAAAGTACTTAAGGCGGGGATCAATCTCAATCAAAAACGATAACCTTGCACACCACCAAAGACCAAGCGTATACGCATCGCAATAAGATTCATTTTAGCTTAGCATAAAATTGTAACAACAAGGGCGGATCTTCTCTATTTTTCATGTTTTTTTTAAATATCTTTGGAAATAAATATTAAGAAGCAAAATAGTTCGGTTAAAGAAATTTTAATATACATTTACTAACAATTTATTCAAATAAAATGTATAATTATCCTAGTTAATACTTATATTTCGATGAAATAGAGTTTTTTCGGAGGTGAGTTTGTAAATTAATTACAGCCAAAGTATTACGTTTTATTAAAATGTTTACGGTTTAAGGTATTTTGAATATTGTGCTTTATATCTCATATTTTTTAACACTTCGTTATTATATTGGAACTAGGTAAACCGGGAGTCACGGAATAACAAATTGGGGTTTATCCTCGCCTTAAATCGGTTAAGTTTTGGAGAAGGAATTAGGGGACAACAAATCGTTGATTTTCTGCAGTTGTCTCTATCGAGTTCTGCGGTATAGGCTTGAGGTAAGGGAGACAGCTATAGATATTACACGTACTTTTTTTTCATTTCTCTAGCACCGGTGTATTTTTTTTTTTATTTTTTTTTTTTGGGAAAACTTACAGCTATTTACAACTCCAATAAGATACATATTACACAGCGATATGCCAATTAAAAGTTTCCACTAGTGTATAATAGGTTAAAACTTAAATGTAACATACTCAACATCAAATCATGACAAACACAATTAATAAATTAAAAAAATTAACTAACAATAAGCAACAAAGCTAAACTAAACCTTATTAAAGCACAAGAAAAGGAATATAATATTATTATGAATTCGCAAGCGCTTACTCGTTATGCGTCTATACATATAGTCTATAGATATTATTGTTATACTCGCTGTGAATAAAACTACTTATATAGAAAGGCGTTTACTGAATAGAATTAAAATAGGCATCAGTCAAAAGTTTTCTGATTTTATTTGGTGTAAGGGAGGATATGTCTTCAAGCGGATTTGTATTCAATAATTTGTTAAATCGTGCACTCGATCTTAACACAAACGAATTCCTACGGTAATAGGTGTTGTAGGGTGGGACATATAGAGGCGTAAAATGACGAGCGTTTCTAAAGGGGATATTAATATTAAATCTACTGAGTAATTCGGGTGCATCTATTTTACTATTCAGTACTTTACTTAGGTAAGCAAGGTCACTAATGTTCCTTCGTAGGCACAGTGGAAGAAAATGGAATTTTTTACATCTGGCATCGTAGTTAGAAAGAAATTGATTACATTTAAACTGGAGATATCTAAGAAAGCGTTTTTGGATAGACTCTAATCTATCTGTGTATATATTGTAAGCAGGGTTCCATAGCTCCGAACAATACTCCATGATACTGCGGACATAGGCACAATACAGGATCTTGACCACTTTAATAGATTTGAAATTTCTGCACGATCTAATTACAAATCCTAAGGCTTTCGAGGCCTTGTTAATAACGTAATCTATATGCTCATCAAAAATTAGTTTTGAATCTACAATAACTCCCAGATCCTTTGTATCCTCCTAAGTAATTGATGTTTGTCTCTGAGTGCGACACTCCGGCAGTAAGGCATACTCAAACTAAAATATAGTCAGTACTCAAAATGCATCTCGATCTCAAGACACGGTTCAGGCTCTGTGATTGGGTGGCTGTCAAAACGCCCATGACTATTAATTAACAAAGTCGGATGTGAAAAACAGCAACTTTACAGGAGAGCGACTCAAAGTCTAAATTGTGAATAACTTTTTACTTATTTCAAGTAGAATCATGAAATTTCAGGGTTGTGCTCTATAAGTTATTTACGTTTAGTATATTATTAGGAGTTACCCGTATTTTATGAATAAATATGAGAAAAGTCACTTCTGACCTTTTTAACGGAGTACGAGTAATGCTGATTTGTCGGAAGTGCCAGAACCGACGTTGTTGTTTGTACAAAATCAATGATTGCTTGTCGGAAGTGGCACTTACGCCATTGTTAAGTGATAACTTTTAATTAAAAAATATGTCGCATGTAGAAAATACCAACAAAAATGACAACAATTTAAAGAAAATATATCTTTTTTATGGGCTTCTGTCAAATGAAACGTAAAAACAATTTATGTATGAAAATAAAAAACATTTTTTATGACGTAAATAATTCGGAAAATCAAATTTTCGTCCGTAATGTAAATTAACTTAAAACATTAAAATTAAAAATTATTGCCATCACTATTTTGTTGACTTTTTGATACCATAACTTAAATTGACTTAGCAAAATTAATATTTTTTTTATATCAATCGTAAAGAGGAAAAGTTTGTTTCGTGTTTGGAAAAGTCTTAGTATCTTTGTTTGTATTGAATAGGTTCAATAACTACTGAATAAATTTTAAAAATTCTTTTACCCTTGGTAAGCTACATTGTTTGCAAAGATACATAGATAGTGTATTACTAGCTGTTGCCCGCGACTTCGTCCGCGTGGACTTCAGTTTATAGCGCGCGGTGTCAACAAAATTGGTGTCAAAAGCTTTTTTAAACCCTGGTACCCCTTAAATCAAAATACCCAAAACAGCCGTGTAGTGTGCACATAATATGATTTTTTTTAATTAAACTTCTTTATACAAATTTTAAAGCTTATTTACTATTTAGCGTTACACAACTTAGCTGCATAATGCATTACACAACTTTAGCTTTGCCCAATGCCCATAAACTATTTAAATTTTAATATTTATTATTGGTAGACTGTTGTTACTTGTTTCTGATATCTATGTTGGTAGGTGAGTTATTTCATAACATGTATAACAATCGAAAGAATCGAAAATATTAACTCAAATGGTACCACATCTTATAGAAATACATATGAGCAAGCGATAGCGCGATCTAGGCGACTCTTGGCGCCATCTGTTCCAGTTTTTGGAACTAACTTAATTTGAACAAATTTACGCATAAACATCCCCTTACAACCCCTTTTTCCAGTAAGAAGTAGCCTATGTCCTTTCTCAGGCTTTAGACTATCTCTGTACAAAATTTCATTACAATCGGTTCAGTAGTTTAGGCGCTGTTGTTTTTGAATTTGATATCTAAGTTGGTAGGTGAGTTATTAGTTAATAACGTGTATAACAATCGAAAAATTTACCACAACATGCTACCACCTCTTATAGAAATACGCATGAGCAAGCGATAGCGCGATCTAGGGGACTCTTGGCGTCATCTGTTAGCTCAACATGGTACCACCTCTTATAGAAATACGCATGAGCAAGCGATAGCGCGATCTAGGGGACTCTTGGCGCCATCTGTTTTGAGTTTTTGGAACTAACTTAATTTGACCAAATTTACGCATTTTCACCCCCTTACAACCCCTTTTTCCAGTTAAAAAGTAGCCTATGTCCTTTCTCAGGCTTTAGACTATCTGTGTACAAAATTTCATTACAATCGGTTCAGTAGTTTTGGCGTGAAAGCGAGACAGACAGACAGACAGACAGAGATACTTTCGCATTTATAATATTAGTATAGATTCAGAAAAATATTAGTGATCATACCGAAAATCGCAAAAATATAACCCAAAGTGGTAAAAATTTGCAATAAATTACATTTCGCTTGCGCTGCGAAAAAAATACAGCTGATTCATAGAAATAATATTACAAATACTTATAGTATTCATCATTATCTATAAAAAAGTCCAGGACAGCATATATGTATCTTTTATGGTTAACGAATAATAACCACTTCCTTCATTAAAAAATTAACTTCAAATCATCTCCAACTAGCGTTGCTTTTTTGCATATTAACAATTGATCCTTGCCTAAATAAATATCAAAATATTAATTGTGATTCTGTAAAGAGTAGAATTGTCTTGTAAATTATTACCATGGGGCAAATAGTTTAGAAGTTAGGGCAGTTGATTAAAGCTCAAAACAAGGCGCCGACGCGGCGACGGCAGTGGCTACCACGATATTGTAATGGAAAATATTATATTTTCATAGTCGAACAACTTGCTATGGATCTTATCGACATCTTCCAAATACGCTGGCGAGTAGAATTTGCCCAAATATGTGGGAAATACAAAAAATACTGACAAAGGGCTGACTGTTTTGCAGGTCCATTAATTTGTCAGCGAAACGACGTTTGCGGAATCAGGTAGTACTTAAAAATCTCTATATTTTAGGTGACTTACGTACTACCACAGCCTTCCTTTTCATGAAAAACTTAGACTAATATTTATTAGATTTTTAACGTTGTTAGTGGCGGCCGAAAAGGAAGATCTTCCGACCGAGCGAGATAGCATGCTCGGTCAGGCCGAAGCCCACTGACGTCATTTCAGATGTTGTATATATCTTGCCGTTCTCCAAAACTTTGATAGCGCGATGCAGGAATGTTAGGCGAATTGTGGGTACCGCCACATCACTCCCCCCCGAAGACTCGTGGTATTCTTCGATGCGCTTGTGTTGTCAGGTGTGGGCCGAAGCTAAGCGTGCAATGACCAGGAGAGGGACCCCGTGCTCTGCTTGCTGACCGGTCGTTGTAGCCTATGGCTGCCCCGTTCAAGCCAGACGCGGGTTCGACCGGCGCGGACCTCCAACGCGGCTTATGGTCGAGGCGACCCGGTTATGCTTGATGTCTGCTGACGTGGTGCGGAGGGGCGGGGAGTGTTGATGATGATTGATGTCCAGAAGGATGCGTGTTCTTGTCGGTGGTCACCAATTTAACGTTGTTAGTGGCGGCCGAAAAGGAAGATCTTCCGACCGAGCGAGATAGCATGCTCGGTCAGGCCGAAGCCCACTGACGTCATTTCAGATGTTGTATATATCTTGCCGTTCTCCGAAATTTTGATAGCGCGATGCAGGAATGTTAGGCGCATTGTGGGTACCGCCACAGATTAATTAATCAAAATCAGTCTTCTTCATCCGAGATTCTCTATTTATTCTATGGTATTTTTTGAGAATAATTTCACTTTTACATAATCTGAGTAAATCTATATTATGTTTGTAAAGACATATTGTAAGCTCTGCATTTACAATGTCTCTGTAAGCAAGGCTAATCAAACTAGCTATTCAACGAATTTGAGAAAATTATAATAATAGTATAGGAAAAAAATGCTCATGGAAATCTTGTGACTGAAGCTAAACCTAGCGTGAAACAAGGTCCTTGTAATATCTTTTTTATGATTTTTAACAGTATAGCTTATTGTGTAGTATGTTTTATTACTATTATGTATTAGAAAAATGCCGATAAAATCAGTTATTAGACACCAGGGCCTGTAGACAAGTGGCAAAGCGCTAACGCTAACGCTAACGCTAGCGCTACAAAATGTATGCGATTTGACATAAGTCATCGCTTCGCTAGCGAATACTAATGTCAAATCCATACATTTTGTAGCGCTAGCGTTAACGTTAGCGTAAGCGTTTTGCCACTTGTCTACGGGGGCAGATCACCAAAACACGATTATTGAATTAAAAAATTATATTCATTCATTGTGTGTGTGCCAACAAAAACTTAATTTTCGCACAAAAATTACCTATTTTGGAGCCTTCTAAAAAATTGTTTAAAATTGGTAAGCAACGACAGATATGAAAAAAACTTCAAGTGACATTAAAACAATTAGAAAAATAAGTGAAATGATTATGATGTAATACTACCGACATTTTGCTAATTTATAAATCCCCATAACAATGTCGGAAGTGGTACTACCGACAATTTAACCATTTATAAAACCGATTAAAAATGTCGTATGTGGTACAATCGACATTTTACACATTTGAAAAACCGGTTAAGAACGTTGGATGTGTCACATCCGACAATTTTAAATGACCTACGATAAAATGTTAATGAAGGTAAGTGTTTATCATAATAATCAAATCTAAAGCAATAAAACATAAGCTATACTGTTCAAATTCTTTAAAAAATATGACAAAGAATAGAAAATACCATTTTCCTTACTAGCATTAGCTTCGATCATAATATTTCCATCAGATTTTTTTTGCCCTATTACTATATTTTTCTTAATTTCGTTGAGTACTTAGTTTGAGAACCTGTGCTGATCTTGTAGGCATTAAAAATGGCGTAGAAAATTAAAAAAATATAACTAAGGTTGCAAAAAAACAAGTGACAGCGCAAGGTCCATTCCCTCCGTTAACATAGTCGGAAGTGGCACATCGAGCGCGCTCACTCGACCCCGCGTCCCGTTAACAACGTAGGTAGTGACTATCCGACATTGTTAGCCGACTATCTTAGTAATATACGACATTTTTAATGTAGCTATTTCAGAAACTATGCATTATATAGATTTTTCTTTTCAGCTAATGATAGCCTTGGTTATAATCCGACATCCGACATTGTTAATAGTCATGGGCGAAAATTTGGACCAATCACAGAGCCGAACCGCGTCTTGAGACGTCGCATCTTAAGTACTGACTATTTATACTGGCCTAAGATTCGATTGATGTGTTGAATAAATGTTTATTATTATTATTATTCCATTGCAAATTATTAATTCCATTTTATTATAAATATAAATTGAACATCAATAAAGCTTTGGTCCTTCGAACATTTTCTTTTAAACAGCAAGTTAAAGAAACGTCAAACGACAGATTTTTGGGACAAAACAAAAGGTTTGAAAGTTGATTTCATATTATATGAGAAAACGATTTTATAGTTTGACAATTGACAGGAAACCGACCGAACAAAGAACGTATTGATATTGCATTAAAATACTCGAATCGTAGTAATTGCTTAGTGTGGATGGAACAAAACCAAATATTATGTATTCAATAGGCAGTTAATCAAACAAACTTCTCGAGAAATAACCCAATAAACTTAGTATCTTCTTGTAAATTATTCATATGGCCAGAGTCCACACAGATGGGAATGCATGTTTTGGCAATTACTAACTTTATTCAAATTAACCAGACATATTGAAACCAAGATTTGAGACGTAGATTAAAATTTGTCCGTGAATTTAGAGTGGCTGTCACAAAATGTTATGAATAAATAAAGGAATAAAGGGGGTTATATCTTCTCTTAAAGAAAACCGAAATAGCATTGTTGTGGACTCTACAATTATCTGAAACTATCAATTCTCTCTCACTGTCCTTTATTAACATTATTTTTTAAATTTAAAAGTAAATATTATATTTCAGACGGTCGCAATCAGAGACATTTGAAGAGTACAGGGAAAGAATGATCAAAGTCATTTTTTATAAATTAGAAGATAAATGGGTAAATATTCCGTATCGCGCCACCAGCGATTTTGAGGCCGTTTTTTTTTTACCGTCGCGTTATAATCTGTAAACATCAGAACTAGTATTGTTATGATATTGGGGGGGGGGGGGGCAGCCCCCCTAAGCAAAGCCAGCCAAAACAAAAACTAACACAATCCAGAAAGTCCAAAAGTAGGTTAGGTTAGGTTGGAACGTAGACCACAACACCCAGAAATGACATACTTTGAAAATTGAATTTTTTTTTTAGCCAGAAATAGTCATGCTCCATCATAACAATACTAGTTCTGATGTTTACAGATTATAACGCGACTGTAAAAAAAAAACAGCCTCAAAATCGCTGGTGGGGTGGCGCGATACGGAATATTTACCAAAATCACTGCTAATACTTTGGTTTCATTATTTACAAAAAAATATTGTATATTTTTAATGAGATTTATTTAATATTTTTCCAGTTCAGGGTCACCTAAATCATATAAATGTCACAGAGCATGAGGACGTCAACTGACGTTTGACTATTCGTTCGAAAACTTGTAAGAACGATCAAAGTCCTCGGACTCTGATCGTTTTTAACTTTTACCGCTTAGACTATGATCACTAATAAATTTTATGTAAAAAAATAAAACGTAATTTATCGTGACTTTGTACGTTTATATTCTTTTCATGCTTTGTGACAGGCAAGCTTAGCGTCTTACGAACTAGATGGCGTTATTAACCTCAAAGCAGTTTTAGGGTGACTTTGGTCGTTCGTTCCCTGTGCTCTTCATTTATTATATTATAATGCCATGAAGAGTTTGGCAGTATGGCGTTTGATTGTCGTTCTCAGAGACATTCAATTATGATTAACCTTTAATTTAACGAAGAGTTTGAAAGATAATGTGCCATTCTGAGTACGGCAGTAAACTTGCTTCCGTTGATGCTATAAAACTTTACTTCTAAGCGAGGCTTTTTTGGCTCAAGACCAAATTCATAAAAGCCGCCATTTTGTAGTCTTCCTCATATTATTTGCATTCTCCCTCATATTATAAAGAACATACTAACCGTGGCGGTGCCCAGTCGTGCCTCGTGCAGTCCAGCAGTGTCCCGACATACGTCTTCCCTCGCCATGTCACGTTCACTACCAGCACGCCTGTAACAAACAAACATATCCTTTACAATCCGATCAGTAGTTTAGGCGCTCTTCCTTTAGCGTCGTTTCACTTGTTTCCACCCGCAACTCCGTCGCGCTAAAATTCGTATATACCAGCTATCCCCAACCCGCGGCCCGCAGGGGCTTTATCTGTGGCCCGCATGGGCGTGAATTTCAAAATGGAACATCCATTTTGAAATTCACGCCCACCGGAAAAATAATGTAGTCGTCATGAAAGTCGTGCAATTTTTTCCACTTTCAAATCGTTAATTTTGAATAAGTAAATGGTATTTTTGAACCCAAAAAATTTTTGCGGCCCGTCACCCGTGGCACTAAGACCAAGACATGTTTGTGGCCCATATGAACAAAAGGTTGGAGACCACTGGTATAGACTCTATCGCATGGGCATTGGGAATTGTATAAACTATCCTATGTCCTTCCCCGGGACACGGGAGTCGAGTCATTTTTAACCGACTTCCAAAAAGGAGGATGTTCGGCTATGGATATTTTTTTTGATACCCATCGTAAACGGTTTAAGCGTAAAGAGGTAACAGACAGACAGACACACACACTTAAATACAAGTAGCACTAACTTCTGCTACTTATTCTATGCTTCTGCGCAAAAAAACATCAAGATGCATTCGCTAATATTTTCCCTTTATATCAGTAATAGACACCAGGCGCGGAGAACTTCAGAGGAGGTGCATGCAATATTAGACGCGATACAATTTGTCAGACTCATTTGCATAGCCCCTAGCCACCTAAAACGTGACTTTCAAAGCATATTTAGACGCCACCCTCGCTTATCATACCCTCCGAATTGCGCCTTAAAGATTATACGTATATTTATTTTATGCTTTTGAAACGAACGGGGGTTTTATATTAACAAAGATTTATATCACTTTCCCGAGACGGAATTAGAGATAAGTTTTTAATAAACTTTTTAAAAGTCATGTTATCCCAGTACTTTTTAATTAACGCCGGTTTATAACGATAGCGATTTTAGCTATGCACGAGCTGTTTTCTTTTAAAACTCGCCTGTCAATGAAGAGTTCTTTTTTTAATTTTATCAGAGAAGTATTAATTTTAGAGTACATTTTTGGACAAGACAAACGGGGAATACTGTTCCAGTGTGCAGTAATCGCTTTTTAATTTGTATTTTTCTTTTTTCTTAGATTGATTTGAAAGGGATGACACTACGATGTTGCCACTTTTTAATTTCTTCATTTTTTTGACAGACTGTATAATGTATTATGAATATTTTAAAATTTTACTTTAGGTTACCACTGTCACTATGACACTGTTACACGTAAAACATTTAAAGAGATAAAAGCACAAGCATACGAAACATACAAATACTATTTAAAAACACTTCAACTAATTACAAATTACGGTTAAAGCCTACAGGTAACATGCAAACATTTAATACGACAGTAAAACATGGTAAAACTATTCTATACGTGGGAGAGCCATGCTTCGGCACGAATGGGCCGGCTCGACCGGATAAATACCACGTTCTCACAGAAAACCGGCGTGAAACAGCGCTTGCGCTGTGTTTCGCCGAGTGAGTGAGTTTACCGGAGGCCCAATCCCCTAACCCCTACCCTATTCCCTTCCCTACCCTCCCCTTTTACCCTATTCCCTATTAAAAGGCCGGCAACGCACTTGCAGCTCTTCTGATGCTGCGAGTGTCCATGGGCGACGGAAGTTGCTTTCCATCAGGTGACCCGTTTGCTCGTTTGCCCCCTTATTTCATAAAAAAAAAACTACAATACATTACAAATTGCTGTGATAAATAAATGATTTTATGAATGCATGGACTGTAAAATTCATTTATTGTTTCACAGGACAATAGACAATGAATCTAAAAGCTCAACATAAAATTAAATTCATGAGAACGAATGTGAAAACAAATTATTCGCTTTGTGTTACCTATTAGTTAGTTATTCTGTGGTTCTGTTCATTTCAAGCTCATGGTTTTTTGTTATGAAACTTTATGTTTTGTACGGAGATATTGAAATTTATTTCCTCGACCAAGAGCCTGCGACGGCCAGATCTTTCTCAGTTTCGTAATGCTGAAAGCTTACCGTATGTTTATGGCCTTTAACTTAACCAAATGTCCGGCACTGGAAGACGAGATTCCACTAACCGCGAAGAATTTTGCGAAGCTATGAAATTGAGCTTTACTCTTTCTGGAAGGTCAGGTAGACCTTCAGAACTGGATACCTCCTAAAGCAACCGCGACCGAAACTCCATAGTTGCTGGTCGTTCTTACCTTGTAAAGGCCACAAACAGGGAAACTTTCAGCTATAATAGCCATGGGGTAAGATTTTACTAGTTTTAAATAAAACGCCATGGACTTTTTGGAGTCTTTCATCTTTATGGCTACCGGCTGAAGAACTCAATATTATGGCACCTGAGTTCTCCAGCTGGCGCCTGGCAAGCGTTGGTAAAAACTTTTTATAGTTTAGAATTTAGACAGGCATACGAACCATGACCCAAAAAGAACGCAAGGCAGAGCTGAGTTTAATAAGTATATGACAATTGACAACGGAATATCCTATAATTTCTTAAGTATAGTTTTCACAGAGCCAGTACTGGCTGCCCATAAGACTGGCAGCCAGTATTGGCTTGGTATATGCCGCGTGTGAACAGTTTTTCAAGCCAGGCCAAACTATGCACACGCGGCATATGCCAAGCCAATACTGGCTGCCAGTCTTATTGGCAGCCAGTACTGGCTCTGTGAAAACTATACTTTACAAGATTACTGAAGTTAGTTGTAACTTGTAATGAAATTTAAATAATCTCAACGAATTCCATAAAAGTAGTCCCAACTTTTAATCTCAATTCTTAGTCAATGTTAAATATAACTTGAAACCTGAAAGCAAATCCACTAAACCGTACAAAACAAATCCATACGAAGGAAAAGTTGTTCTTTGAAGAGACCCTCTTTGTGTTACTTAAAAGAAAGACTTTAAAGAGCTAAGCCAAGTACCAGGGCAGGGCAGGAATATTAAAAATGGCGGGATAAAACTTTGCAACCCCGGAAAATCGGACGCACGTCTCCTTTATTATTTAAGGGTGAATTTCCCTTGTTCATAATTAATGGGGGTCGCTCGCCAAAACTTCAATTTGACTCCTCTTGGTATATTTTTTTCTTTCATCTGAGACTACATCTGAGATTATTAAATATTTGGTTTACTTTTACAAACATGTATAGCCTGTCAAGAAAGTGAAGAAATTAAAAAGTGGCAACATCGTAGTGTCATCCCTTTCAAATCAATCTAAGAAAAAAGGATGACACTACGATGTTGCCACTTTTTAATTTCTTGACTTTCTTGACAAACTATAAGAACGGTAATACTGGAACTCTACATACATCAAGAGGTGTTATATTAAGCTATTGCTATATTATATGCGCCATAGAGAATAATATTATTCTCTATGGCGCAGGGAGTCTCTATTTTTTAGCATTTGAAAAATAAAAATTAAATAATTGTTTTATTTCAGCAGTTTCAAATTTTGAAACAAATATTTTCAGAAAGTCAACATGGTGCCAACCAGCGGCGGTCGTAACTCGTAAGAAACTCGCACAGGGCTCACTTTTTACCAAAAAAAGTGGGAAAAATTCGATAGAAAAGGAAGTAGTCGTATGTTTGTTTCAAAATTGCTCTACAATTCAAATAAGATACAATAAGACTGATAAGTCTCTAGAGCCAACTTCCAAGGTGCATGTAAAGTCAAAAATGTTGATTCCACGGCTCATCAAATCAATATTATGGCTGTCATTATCCGCCACAAGCTTTTCGCACGTAGCACATAAACTGCCACACCCAGAGTCCAGGGACGATTATTAACTACAAATGAAGATTTTGGCATGAGTCCCATACATTATCTATCAAACTCTTCATTTAATGAAAGACGAATGGGCGGTTTCGTCCCATGTGTTGTAACAGTTTCCTACCTATATCAAATGAAAGATCTCAATTAGTGTTGTATTTTTTTGTATGGGCGTAACTCTGTATCTTGTGCAGGGAAGCTGTCATAGCCGTTTCATTTTTTAACCGACTTCCAAAAAACGAGGAGGTTATATATTCGGCTGTGGATATTTTTTTTTTTTGTATTTTTATAAAATATTTAATAAAACATAATCAAAATACCGAAAAGGAAGTAAGGAAAATACCACACGGTCGACTGTGTGCCTACTCTAAATCCCCCCTCCCCCCTCCCACGCCACAAGCTGCCATAGTGGCCGTATTCGTCATCGTAATTTTTAGTTTTTTGCACCGCTAAACCTTTTAATATTGCACATGAACAAAAACTGACTGTGTCATGTCATGTCATGGCAACGCCACGAACAAAGTTGTTTAAACTTGACAGCAGCTGGTAACTAAGTATATAAATAACTTTGTTCGTGGCGTTGCCATGACATGACACAGTCAGTTTTTGGTAGCTGTACTTCACTTCCATGTCTAAAATTGTTACTCCCCTATTTATTTATTGACAACTTACGCATTATTGTACGACTTCTGGTGTTTCTACATTTACAACTATCGACTTCGGCTAAGGGTTATTATCCTTTGTTATTTATGTATTTGAAAATATAATTTATTAAATTGCACAGTTGAAAATATGTAAATAATAAAGGAAATAATACAATTATCAGAATTGTATTATTTCCTTTGTTATTTACATATTTTCAACTGTGCAATTCTTAATAGCGATAAAAAAACAACTACTACTGTGCCTGTGATTACTGTACAATTGTTATAAATGTAAGAAATAATTCTTACATTTACATATTCTAACGCAATATGTAATAAAGTATGATTAAAGCATTATTTAAAACAAAAACTCAGTATCTTTTGACCTGCACGCAATTACAACAAAAGCTTGGCATACTGATAATAAAAATGCTTATTTAAACATGTTTATATTAGTCGCAACTTGTTACAAGGGTTGGGACACACCTCATACAAAATGCCCATTCACCTTTAATCATCATTAAATGTCCCTGAGTGCGGCAGAATCACAACAATATGTTTTTGTTGTAACTTGTAAGAATGGAGAAATGTTTTCAGTTGTCTGTCTACCTGTGACTACATTAGCAAGACTAATAAATAATACTCCCCACACCGGTTTCGGTGACGGTAGCCAGTTTCATTGAAACCAGGCCAGGTACGTAGGAGTAATTTTATAGTGCCCATGTGTGTGCGCAGTACACAAGAGCACTCTCTATTCCTTTTACTCTCATAACCCAGTGGGACGGAAGACCGATACGACTGGCGAGAGATCAGGCGCAGGACTTTTTACATGCCCATCCGACGCATGGATCATCTTATTTGTCAGACAAACAGGTGATCAGCCTGCATTGTAGTTACCAAACTTGGAAATAACATGTTTCCAACGCGGGATTCGAACCCACAACCTCCGGAGTGGTGAGCCACGCTCTAACCACTAGACCACGGAGGCGTTAATAGCAAGACCCGTGAGCAAGACTGATTGGGTTATAAATAATGTATGAAGTTGGATGTATAATACCCTTGGATCAATAAGCATTTCATAGATCACTTAGCGAACAGCAATATTGGCTGAAAGCGCTTGATTGGGCTTTCAGACGATCCAAGCCACGTCAATATTAGTTGAAACTAGTACAGGCTAGAGAGTAGAGACTAGAGACCTATATCTAGATTGCATATCTAGATTCTATTTATGCAAGGATTCTTCAAAATGATATTAGATTACTCTCAAGAAACAAAATTACCAAAACCTCGTTTTGCAAAGTTTGTCCTTTTAATCTTTCTTGGGTTGCCACTTGCTAGACTGGCCTGTAGTAAAATTGTAAACCCTTAACCCTAATAAACCTCTTGTAAAGCTGCAGCGTTTGTACTTTATATTTTGTAGCAACTAAACAACCTGTTATCTCGGTTGTTTAGTTTCTGCAAATTAATCCAAAAAACATACAAGCAGTTTCCAATATTCATTGCAATTTATAGCCAATATTGCTTATGTTTTAAATGTTTTGGAGTTTGGATTTTACTAATTTACTAAATAAGCCTTAATTACGTCCCAAGTCGCAGACAATATATGTTTAGTGTTTTAGTGTTAGTGTTAGTTTTTAGTATAATTGTATGTATGTATATATTTATAATATGGGCCAAGATGCCTGAGTTAAATAAATAAATAAAAGTAAAAAAAATATAATTAAATATACAGTTTAAATCCGCGCTACCAGGCAAACAGCTGAGTGGAGGAGGTTCGGGCTAATTAGGAATTACGCTTCGCTTCGTTGTAATCGCACGACTAATTACAGCCCGTTCAGACTTATTTTGCCTCTGACTGGGTCTTTAATTTCAACGTCATAAAGACTGTTATCACAGGAAATATCTGTGGTATTCGTACCGTGTCGCTTGTTTCGCTTCCTAACCACTTCATAATCATTATCCGCTCGCTTCACCGGACGTGAGGCGCATTGGACCAGTGGCTTCACTTTGGATACTGTAGTACCCAAGATCATTTGTCCGTCGCTTCACCTTGGACACTAGAGTGACCAAGAAGTAGAACGCCGAAAAATATATCTCTCCTGCTTAAACACGTAAAAAATACGTCTAGTACAAACATCCATCCTTTTCTCGCTAAATTTTATCATACTTTTCACCTAGATGTCGCTACGATTCATACAAATGTGAATGACTTATTTCATTTCAAAGTCGGGCGTTCGCCACGAGGCAATTTGTCCACCTATGTGCAATTGTTTTTGTAAAAGAAGTTGTGAAATATCCAAGTAATTGGTAAGTCGAATTATACCTGATAGTGCCTACATGTTCGCTGATAAATTTGTGAACAAAATTCCATTAATACCTGCAAAATCACCCAAGTTTTTTGAAATAAAACTGTACTGCCTTCCGCCTCAGGCAGATGGGTGAACATTTTTTTGTTTTTGCTTAGCTATTTATTATCATTTTGATTAAAGTACAGCATGAATTGGATACTGTAAGAAGCATGGAGACGCTATACATGCTTTTTGTCCTTAAAACTCACATTATAATGTAGGATTACACTTTTTAAATCCAACTGTTCAAAACCTTACTAGTTTGGACACCCCAGTACCCACGATGAATATAAAGTATTTAGCTAAAGCCAGTACGCACTGAGTTCAGAATAATTTGTAGGTACGTAGTTTGTGTCTATTTAGATTATTAGAGTTATTTTTAGGGTTCCGTACCCAAAGGGAAAAAACGGGACCCTATTACTGAGACATCGATGTCTGTCCTGTCCGTCTGTCTGTCAGTCTGTCTCCAGGCTGTAACTCAAGAACCGCTATAGCTAGACTTCTGAAATTTTCACAGATTGCGTATTTCTGTTGCCGCTACAACAACAAATACTAAAAATAAAATAAAATTAATATTTAAGGGGAGCTCCCATACAACAAACGTGATTTTTTGCTCGATATCAATTATGACAACTGGTAGGGACATGAAATTTTCACAAAATCCTTAATTAACTTTTAATAATTAGTAATAATATTAAAATAAAATAAAAATTTAAGGGGGGGGCTCCCATACAAAAACACAATTTTTGGCCTAATTTTGCTCTATAACGGTACGGAACCCTTCGTGCGCGAGTCTGACTCGCACTTGGCCGATTATTTATGAATATATTCCCGTGTTTTTTTCTGTTTGTTGTAGGTAAACATTTTGAAAAGCTACCTACACTTACCGTTCTATCATCAACTATAACAATGGTAGTTCTGTTGGACGTGGATAATTATTTCAATCGAACAGATTTCTATATATTTTGGCAACAAAATCTAAAATGGCCATGGCTGTTGACACATTTTATTAAACGTGATTCATGTTTTGGTTGTGGTCACAGCACAAACTTACATTCAACACCACATTTCATTCTTACTTATCATGACCGAATGATAAAACAATTATTCTACAGCAACTTTTTTTGGTGTCAAATATGTAATTTTTCTATTTATGAACATTATCTTGCTGACGAATGTTCTTTTTGTAACTGATTGAAACATGATACCGAGGTACTCAAATAAATGATCAGCCTATTCTAATTTTTATCATAGCCTCTCATTCAATTACTTTTTTATACACTGTGTAACTGAAAAAGCACAAAACCTGAAAAACGGTTCAGAAAAGGTTCGTTTTATTTAAATTATAATCCTCAAAATGGTGAACGTTTACTAACATAAAAATAATATACAATTACTGCTTTTACTCCATCGCATGTTTATCTTCCAAACAGTTGCTTGCTTATTACTCATCATGCCTCGGTGTCGCGGTGGGCAAGGTGGTCCATATATTCGGGGTGGTGGTAGAAGAGGCTGTCGTACAAGAGGCGGCCGTGGATGTGATAGGTGTTTGTTTTTTTTTCCTGATTCTATTTTATAATCAAGGTTTATCAAACTTTCATTTTTCAAACAAGGTTTTTCATTTTAGAAGAACAATCAACCAAATCACAAATGAACTCTTGCCGACAACACAGCCTCAATCATTAAGTAACTCAACAGATCTATTGATTAACTCGACGGACCCGGAACCATTGAGTAGCTCAACCGAACCTCAATTAATGACAAGTTCAACAGAGCCGAAACCATCGACTAGCTTAACAGAACCTCAACCATCTACTAGCTCAATAGAGAATACAACCTTGTCTTCCCAACTGACAATTGTTCGAAAAAACCGAGCTCTATACAAAAAGCGGACTACAGCTCTTAAGCCTGAGGATAAAAAACGACTATTTGAAATGAAACGCCGTAAAGAGGTGAATTTTATGATAATGCCAGATGCTCCAGTGCCTAAAAAAAATAAAAGACGTTTATCACCTGATAGAGTGCCGTGTGCTTTGGTGCCTGGTACTCCAACTGTACCCCCTGAGAGAGTATCGCTGCCGTGGACCAGGGTTTCTGCGCTTAATACTCAACAGCAGTGTGTATTTTTCTTATTGTGGCTTTGGTTATATATATTTACAGTTGGGCATTCATTGATCTTCCTGTTTTTTTCTTTACAGAATGCACGTCACTCCACCTGTCTCACTCAGGGAGCCTTTGTCAACGTAAGCGTGCCAGCGTGTATTTTTTATGTAATATTACTTTAATATTTAGTAAACCGCCATTTTCATAATATATTTTTTTATAGAATACAAAACACCTCTATTGTACCTGCAATACCAAGTGAAAGTGTCTTAAATTGCGAAGAAGTGGTTGACGAAAATATGCAAGTGATGAATGTGGAATACGTGTATCTATCACAAGACATGGAAGAGGTTACCCTTCCACGTACAGGTATTTCATTTGTATATTTTTATTAAGGTACAGTATGTTCATTCCTCTTTTCGTCAATTATTACAACTAAGTGTAACTTATTTTCAGATTACGCAACAGAAAACGACGTCTTAGCTAATTTATTTGGAGAAGTTTCGATTGAAAACCCCGGTAGTGACATTGAGCTGGACACTGAAGATTCAGGTGATTTTTTTGCGGTTAACTCCCGACATAATGTCTTCCCAGCTGAATTCCCTGAAGATGCTGATCCAACTCATGTCAATCAGCTGATGAGGATTGATGCACAGAATGACGCATTAATTCAACAATTACTACCACCGGATGCTTTAGTGTTTGACTGGAAAAAAGAAAGTTCTGTTTTTAATGGGGTTCGGGAACAATTCACAGCGGTATCGGGTCCAACATTTCCAGTCTCCGAACTAGAAACCCCGTTACAGGCTTTACAAAAAATTTGGGACGAGACAATAATCGCTCAAATAGTAGAAGAAACCAACAAATATGCACGTAGTTTTCCAAATAGCGACAAATTCTGGAAAGATGTAACACTTCCAGAAATGTGGACTTTCTTGTCAATTTTAATAATTCAAGGACTTAATCCCAAGCCAGTGGAAAGGGAATATTGGTACTCTAATTTACCTTACACCAACATGCCGCTTTTTCGAAAAATAATGCCGTACAAGCGGTTTATCATGTTAAAGCGGTTTTTACACTTTTCTGACAATCGTAATATGGACCCAAGAGCTTCAACACATAAAATAAAGCTGCAAAAAATTCAGCCCGTCATAGACCATCTAAGTGACAAGTTCCGCAGTTTGTATTGCCCCGATCAACTAATTTCTGTAGACGAGTCTTTACTATTGTGGAAAGGTCGTTTAAACTTTTCGCAAAAAATTGCAAATAAAGCCGCTCAAGTGGGCATTAAATCGTATGAAATATGCGAATCCAAAAGCGGATATTTGTGGAATTTTATAATTTATACTGGCAAATCCACAAGTAACAGTAGCGCCACGGACCATACGTACGGAACTGATGAAAACTTTCCTGATGGGGCGACTGCGGGTATAGTTTATGATCTAACGCGACCCCTTTTTAATAAAGGTTACACTTTGATCATGGATAATTTCTACAATTCGCCGCTATTATCCCGGTCTCTCAAAGTGCTACATAAAACAGACACAATGGGCACATTACGTCTTAACCGCGAATTTGTACCAGACTCTCTTAAAAAAATCACTAAAACTGAAATGCGTGTCGGAGAAATTGCTTTCAGTCAAACTCATGACTTAACCGTTCTTGTCTGGCGAGACTCTAACCTTGTTTCTATGATATCAACATATCACAATGTCGAAGTAGGGGGCAAAGAAAAACATGGCCAGTATAAATATCGTCCTAAAGTAATCTTGGATTATAACAATGCCATGGGAGGAGTAGATAAAAAAGACCAGCTTTTGTCTGCTTTTCCCATGGAAAGAACCAGAAATTCAGTTTGGTATAAAAAGCTATTCCGGAGGCTGTTCAACGTTTCAATCATGAATGCCAATATAATTTTCAATTACGGACCTTCTCCCCTTAAACCACGCCAATTCCGCGAAGAGCTTGTTATAGCTATTTTATCCCAATACAGAGGACCGATGCCCCACCAAATAGCACAACGGATTGAGGTGGTACCAAGTAACGAAAATAATCTTAGCGCCTGCCGGCCACAATTAACTGGTGGTCATTATCCTGAGCGAGGTGCTTCTTCTAGAGCTCGATGCAAGTGGTGCGCTGAAAAAAAAATTGTATCAAGGACTACATGGCGCTGCGATGTCTGCAAAGTGGCTCTCTGTATTGAGTTTTGCTTCAAACAATATCACACTTAAGTTGCGTTGTATTTGTTACTTTTTATTATTATCAAAGTCAGTCAGTCAGTCAGTAGAATCTATGTATATGAGAATGTATAAATAATATATGCGCCTGTGTGTGGTAATACTAATATCTAGTTTAAGTAATAATAAGTATTTCTAAATAAAAGTGATTCTTAACAAATAATATTTTTTTACTTTACCTCTTATTTGGAAATTATTTAAAAAAACGTTTAAAAGATTACAAAGAACATGAATAAACTATATTAAAATATATTAAGTAGACATAATACTGTTAAATATAATCATACGATATAATATGCCGCTCGTGGGGACTAGGTGTGCCCTTGGCTTTATGTTTTCATGCACCAAATTATCTATGGACACTACAGTACCCAGTTACGAGAGGACACATTTTAATGATTTTACTCCTTTTTATAATGTTCGTAGGGTATATTTTAGCATTTCTTTGGCTAGAAGATATACTTTAGTTTCCAATAACTTACTTACTAAAGTTGCCATCATATAAAAGTCAACCGTACAGATGTCGTAAAGAAGAGCAATGGCGGAAGCATTCTTTCGAGCAAGCACTGTTACTTTCAGATGTCTTTTTTCTGTTATTATATTATTCTATCAACGATATTTTTACACAGAAATATCAAGAAATGTATCAAGTTTCAGAGATTTCCTATATTTTTTATCTATAAACAGTACCAATAATTCAAGAAGCGATCAAAACGTTACTTTCAAATTTGGTCTGCTACTGCGGGTGAGCGAAACATAGGTCGAAATCAAAACTCCATAATTTAATAAATATATAAAATACGACTTGTTTTTTTACATTATTTATAATAATACATTATTTATAAATATACACATGAGATATATAAAAGACTAAAAACGTGTAGTTCAATGCTACCACATTCGTATTAAATCAATTTAAATCAAGAATGGTGGAAATTTCTATGAATTGTTAACTTTGTACCCTAATAAAAATTATATCGGCAATAATTAAGGCTGAAAAAGTTAATTCATATGTAGCCTTATAAATTGTGAGCAAAATAAATATAAGATCAATCGTGTCTGCTCAAGATTTAGGTCAAAATTTGTTGATTTCGTTGCATTCGCAACGCGGGCACGGCGACTGCCCGTAGACGCGGTGCATTAACGGGCCACAGCGCCTCGCGCCCGGTGTAGCGACTTAAAAATGATCTTGGATACTACAGTATCCAAGGTGAAGCGAGCGGTTATAAGAGTATTACTTGAGGCTTTCCTTTTCTCATAATATCATGTCGTTATGTATAATATTATGTGAAAGTATGTGGGAATGCTTAGAAGTTTATAGTTTTTACAAAAACTTCTGAATTTCGCAAACATAATTTTATAAACTACTCATTTTTCTTTGTTGACATTATTCTTTGTTTTGCTTTACTACATTACCATATTTTACCAGTCAATGCCAGTTTTTAGTCCTGTCGCCGCGGCGGATAGTGAGAAAAATTCCAAATTCCAGTCAACCAACCTTTTTCAATTTTTTTAAAAGGGATTTGGCCCACCACTGTACCTCCTGTGTCGCCAGGATCGACATCGGTATCTAACCACGAAAACCAATTTTAAAAAAAATACTCTTTCACTTGGTAATTTTACGCTACTGTTTTTGGCGAGTCTACATGGGCAATGTAAACTTAGCCTTATTCAATATATCAAGCAGGGCTTTGACTTAGTAAGGGAAAAGTGAACGCTCTACATGTTTTCAAAAGGAAAATAACTATAATGTATGGGCATCTGGGACCAATATTTAATAAACACACCGGCAAAATTAGAGGAACATAACAAAATGTTCAATTTTTTAAAAATTGTTCACTGATTTTTATATATTTATTTATTTATTTACTAATTGATTATGAAAAAATAAATTTTATATAAATTTAGGGCATAAAAACGTGAAAAATAGAAAAAAATCAGCAAAAATAAAAAAATTAAGAAAATCTTTGAAATTTCAGTAGTAAGTTTTTAACATAAATTCTCCATTTTTATTAAAGAAATGCCATGTTAAAAGCGTGTAATGCCTTCTATGGATCTCAAGAGGGCCTGGATACGCCGTTCCATGCTTGCATTTTAATGGTCAATCATTTCCTGTGGGATATTCTCCTACTCCTCCAGTAGCGCCAACTCGAGCTCCTGGACACATTTTGGAGCTGGAGTTTTAACTCGTACCGTTCACCAATTGATGTGCCACACGTCTTCAATCGGATCCACATCCGTAGACCACGCTGGCCACGCCACCTGGGCTACGCCAGCATCGTTTAGGTAATAATGCCCGATTTTCTTACTCTATGGACGCACATAAAATTGAAATTACTACCTAAAACTGTGTAAAAGGCACACCATGCAGTTCCAGGATGTCGGTGCTATAGCACTGTACTGTCAAAGTACCATCATCTATAATCATCAGCTCCATGCGGGCTCCAAATCATATGCAACTCCAAACCATTACGAAGCCTGCATCATAGGCCACTGTTTCCGGTATGTTTGATGGCCTGTAGCTTTCCTTATGATTTATCCACATTCTTTATCGCCTGTCAATACAATGTACACAGAATTTGCTCCCATCACTGTACAGCACAAGATTTCACTCACTTGTCTAATTTTGATGTTCACGCGCAAATCTTAGCCTGGCTCTTCGGTGTCCTGTCTCAAGTTTGGGTGCCCTTGCTGGCACTTTTGAGTTTAATTCAACTTCTTTGAGTCTTCTTCTTACTGTACAATCACTTACACGTTCATCTTGGACCTGTTCCGACAGGTTTCGTGTCTGCATAGCAATTTGAGGTCGATTTCTTAAGTTTTGTTTCCTTACAAAATGGTCATCCTGAACCATTGTCACCCGATATCTGCCTTGTTCTCGTCTCCAAACGTAAGATCCAGTCTCTCTGAAGCGTTGAAAGTTACGATGAACCACGGAAGCCGACACACCTAAGGCCTGACTGACCGAACGGTAGGTGTGACCTTTCTCTATCGTGGTTACAGCTCTAGCTGTCGCAGATGCTGGGAAATCACTAATTTTGTATCTAAGCAATGTGTTCTTCCAAAAACCAAACAATCAAATGAGCTGAGCATACCTTTCACCCCGCTAAAACGCCATTCTTATCAGGAACACTTACAACGTCAATAATCGAAAAACACTTATTAGGGCATAATTGCTATAAAAACCTGTCAACTTGCCAGTTTTGTTCAATATTTTATTTCTTGAATGAGCTTAGAAGCTATAAAAAAGGCTTTCAGACAGCCCGACCCACTTGAGTTCAAGTTTTGGCCCTTTTTACCTATGTTCCGCTAATTTTGCCAGTGTGTGTAGTATAGTTTTTGGGACAAATTCAGAAGATAGATAGATTATAATAATAATATCTATGGATGCTTCACACCACGTCAGTCTGCCCCATGCTAAGTACCTAAAGGACTTGTGTTACGGGTACCAGACAACGGAAATATATTTAATACTTATAAACTATACATATATTTAAGTTTTTTTATATGATTCACATATTATTTAATACACATCCATGACCCAGGAACTTTGAAACCTTCGCCCGCGGGTTCGAATCCCGCCGTCGGCGGGATTCGAACCCGCGACCCCCGGCTTGAGCTACCAACAGCCCACCAACTGAGCCACAGAGGTCGTCATTATGGGAGAATATAATTACCTATGTATTTTATGTCAGATGACATATAATGTTATGTTTTATTTAAGTACTGTCCCATCATGGGACTGGGGACATAACTTTCGATGGGATAGGACTCGCATCCCATAATAATTTATAACATCAACTGTCGAAATATTATATTGATGAAAAATAATGAGTTGCGATATTGCGAAACTCCAAGCGAAGTATTTAGAACGTACTAACTGTTAACATACATTAACCCGCTTGCAGTTAATTACCTCTATATTTTAACTGATGAAAATTAATTACCAAAGAAAGAAAGAAAAGTTTGTTACTTTTTGTTTCTATGCGAAAAAAGTGACAGTTTGACTAAGGAATGTGTCACTTAAATCTGTCAGTATTTGTAATATTTTTGATATACATCTGCCACAATAGAGCATCTGCGGTCCATTATAAAATTTAAATTTTAACCGTAATTATTATTAACTAGGGGTCCGCCTCGGCTGCGCCCGTGGACCGTGGTACATAGTTACATAAAGGGTTTTCCAATAAGAGGTGTTATTTTGATATTCAAAGAAAAATGCCATTTTTTATTATAAATCATCAGATGTTTATTTCATTACAAAGAGGAAGGTATGCCGTTAATAGTGGAAAATAACATCAGGCAAATGACCACCACGGCCACGCTTACAGGACAAAATCCTTTTCATGAAATTTTCCATAACTAAATCGCAAAGTGGCTGCTCTATGTCCTCGATAGCCTCACGAATTCCATCTTTGAGGTCTTGAATCGATACTGGGCTGTTGGCGTAGACCTTCTCCTTCACGTGGCCCCAAAGAAAGAAGTCGCAAGGTGTTAAATCACAAGATCTCGGTGGCCAATTGTGATCACCTCTTCGAGAGATAACACGTTCCGGAAACTTTTCCCTTAAAAGATCAATGGTTTCGTTGCTTGTGTGGCACGTAGCGCCGTCTTGTTGAAAGTGAACGTTGTCCAGATCAATACCATCCAATTCCGGCCATAAAAAATCGTTAATCATCTCTTGATAGCGCAATCCATTCACCGTAACTGTTGCGCCAGCCTCATTTTCGAAAAAGTAAGGTCCAATGACTCCGCCGGACCATAAACCGCACCAAACAGTCACACGTTGAGGATAGAGAGGCTTTTCAACAATAACTCTTGGGTTTTCTGAGCCCCAGATGCGACAATTTTGCTTGTTGACGAAGCCACCGAGGTGGAAATGGGCCTCATCACTGAAGATGATTTTTCGATGGAATTCCGGATCATTTTCATGCATTTCAACGACCCAATCAGCAAAGTCACGACGTTGTTGATGATCGGCCGGCTTGAGTTCTTGTGTTAACTGGACTTTATAAGCCTTAAGACCCAAATCTTTATGCAAAATACGGTGTAATGACGTTTGTGGAATACCTAATTCCAAAGAACGACGAGGAATGGACAAACCTGGGTTTTCTTCAACACTTTCGGCTACAGCAGCAATATTCTCGGCTGTTCTTGAGCGACGTGCACGGGTTTTATTCTTCTTATCACTAACTTGTCCCAACAGCTCGAATTTTTCCACCAATTTCTGTATTGCGGTCCGACAAGGTGCTTCACGACGACCCAAAAATGTTCGAGTTTTACGAACCGTCTCTGCCAAATTTTCACCATTTTTATAGTGAATTTTAATAATTTCAATGCGTTGTTGAAGCGTGTATCGTACCATTTTTATTAATGGCGTAGTTTCTACTTGTCAAATGCCAAGAAATGACAGCTTCAAAAGTGACATCTACCGAAATAGCGGGCTATTCAAAATAACACCTCTTATTGGAAAACCCTTTACATAGCCTATAGCACTCAGGGACATCTTAGCTATACGTTGGTGAAAGAAATTTTTAAATTGGTCCAGTAGTTCCTGAGATTATCACGTTTAAACAAACAAACAAACTCTTCAGCTATTAGATATTATAAAATATCGTGGAGTAACTATAGAGTAAATGATTCAAAAAAGTTCCGTCAAATGTGTATTTCGTGGAACTATTTTGACAATTGACGCCTAGTAAGTGTAGGCGTCCTAACTCCTAGCAATTGTTTGTTAGTTTGATTCCCAGGCTAGACACCGAAATGCCTAGCCTAAGAATAAAACTTTTAAGATTCGAGGTACTAAAATGGGAAAATTATTATCACGCATAAAAGCCGCAACACCAGAAAGGGAACCACAATTCAATATTGAATATATATTGTAAGCCTGGGTATGGAAACACGTCATATGTATTATGAATACCGCATGATTTTCGATCCAATTTATTTATAACATACGAATGCCTGGAATTCGGATCCCTTTGCGGACGAATTAAAACGTCCATTTTAATAAATTATCAGAATGAATTATTACATTAATCTTGTTAACAACGTCCTCGATAGAAGTACTGTAATTACTTGAGTATACAAGTATTATTTTGACCGTTTTGTGACAAATTGAGTGTCAAAATAATGTTAATTTCGAGAATCGACCGAGTCATCGTGTCCATTTATCTTGTTTAAATGGCAAGATCTCGGACATCCTTCACAAAAAACTTTAAAACTCGTCTTTTAAATTCTTAAAGATTTCTTGACCTTCGCGTGATTCGATTGTTAAAAATATTTTATCTGTATATTATTTAAAATTTTACGGAATAAACCGCCTATCTTATTTTTCTTCAACTAGATATTTCTTTTTCTTAGTTGATCTATGATTTTGAGATACAAAGTAAAAACTATTTCCTTTTATCTTATGACTTCGTTCGTCTACTTGAAATTTTAAACTACGTGTGAATCCGGTCCAATAAGTTCCCGTGATCCTTTTTAGCCTCTTTGATGACGAGATTTTGTTTGTTAAAAAAAAAACCGTTGTTCTCCACAAAGGGCAGACATTTATTACTCTGGAATTATGCATTTTTCAAGCCATCTTATGTCCTTATTTAGATAAATAAAAGGTATCTCCAAACCACTCAAGTATCTCATAAAGTGAATAATAAATTTATCTAAATGGTTTCAGCAGAGGATATTATATCAGACAAACAGACTTTTTAATGTTAGTAAAATGCCTTAGTTGCCTTTAAATGGATTGTAAAAATGCCTTCATTTCAGCCAACCAGTAAATTGGTCAGTAACGGCCGTCGATTTGTTCCGTAATCGATCATCATTCATCGCTGTTCCGTCAACACTCAACTGCCTTCCGCCATATCGAGCATGACCAATGTAAACTGACCGCAACGATATTTTCGCACCACAGTTAATATTAGTATAGACCAGTTGTGCTCAACCTACATTATGTAGGTTGAGCACAACTGGTCTGGAGCACAACCAAAACATGTTTGTGGCCGTATGTAGGCTACATACGGCCACAAACATGTTTTGGTCTTGATGTCGCGACTCGCGGGCCTCAACAAAACTTTTTTAGGGTTAAAAAATAACGTTCTTCAAAATTAACGGTAGAAGTAGAAAAATTTCACGACTTCCACGACGATTTTACATTATTTTGCCGTTGGGCGTAAATTTTAATATGGTTTAACATCACGCGGGCCATTATGTAGGTACAGCGATAAGTTCCTTTACATTTAGTCATTTTCTACCTTGTGAGAGCTTGTCCTATCCTATTCATAACACGCAGAAGTTAACTTAGCACCAGGGCTTTGAGACTCAAACGAACCAATCGCAATGCTGCGTCGCGTCGTTCTCTAACAAACGTGAAATGACGTCGTTAGAGTTAGGACTTAGGACGCGGCCTACGCGGCATTCTGATTAGATCGTATGACTCTCAAAACGGTTTCGTTGTAGGCCTCCTGCTTTCATAGAGTTTCCTTGCAACGTGCCTAAATGAATTCAAAGATAATTTTTCCGAATGATTAATTTAATTAGTTGGAAAAATGGAATGGATCGCGTTGCAAATAAAATGATACCAAGCGTGCATAAGCGTGCGGTGATGGCGCTACGGTGCTTGCGTGCGCTAGTAACAACTCACCACCTTCCGTTTCGTGCCACACGATGCCCTCCAGCGTGACCGAGGTACCCGGCTCACAGGGTCCCAAGCAGTCTGGCTCGGTGATCGTCCCCACAGATGTGCCCACGCACACTTCTGCAGTTTCCTGGAAAGATGAGAAAGGTTTATTAGTTGGGAGCAATGATGAAAAACTCAAAAGCAGATATGTTACTACCGCGCGCGTTGTGAAGATTCAAATACGGCCCAATTGGGCCGTCTGTTGTTTAGTCTGCATCGAGCGCAGTCACGAACGTGCCGCGTCTTGTCTTACCTAAATAAATTGAAAATGTCGTCGTGCGCGTTTCGAAAATGTACCAATTATGACTCAAAAAAAAAAACAAAACACATGGAATCTCTTACCACATGTCTTGATTGCAATAAATACCTCGATAATTTACATTTTCAATTATTTTTTCGAACAATTTGGAAAAAATCGAATTTTCGTCATAGCTCAGGCGAAGAAAGAGACAGCGATACGATTCGACGTTTAAAAATAGAACTGTCTCTTTTATGTAAATGGTTTTTCGTATCTTTTGTTTCACTTATCTGTCAAATTTGTCAATGTTTGCAATTTTGAATTTGAAAATTGTTCGGAAGAGATTTAAGCCGGAAAATAATATGGACGTAACAGATCTGTATAAGTAGAATATCATTGGTTGGGAGGATTTAAAGCATGTTTCCTTATTGGTCCTTCTCTATGTTGGGCAATGAATAGCGATAGATTACTGTCGATGAGTTCGATGACGAATATGAAGACAAATATGGCGCTCTACAGGTTCGTATTAGCTTGTTGGTTCATCATTACAAATTCAAACATGGAGATGGCGTAAAATACATTTAGCGCAGTGTAAACCATCAATGCAGCTTGTCTTCAATTTCGCTCTAAATAACTTTTGACTCTATACAATAATGCCAGAAGTAAATGCAAAATACATTTACTAACATAACATCAAATGAAACCATTTACATTCAGCACAAGCGAGACAGGAATAGGGATGGTTATCTCGCTCCCGCATGTCGGTAATGGCGGAGCAAATTATGAACAGCAATATCCACTATCCATTGAAATCGTGATAATAACATTTGCACGGCGCAAATGTACAATTTTGCTCATCATAATTTATAAAAGATTAAAATGTAAATTTTCGACATCAACAAATGAATAATTTAAGCGCATTAGCATACCAAACGGAGGTCTAGCAGCTGGTATTCTAGTATTTATAAGGTCTAGACTAGTAAATGTTGCTCCGGCGATTTGACAGCTGAATACGAAGAGATAATGTCCCTATTTACGGCTGAGCGAACGCTTTTTATATTTCCCTCGGAGATTAATATCCCACGAAATTCCGAGACATAATAAATGATGATCGAACGAAGCGTTTGCCAACATTTCGCAATAATACTTTTGGCACCACCTGGCTTCACCAATCTCCATTAAACATTTATAATTAAATCAATCTAACGTTATGGGCTATGGCTTTATCGCTGAAAATAGCGGTAATTCTTCTGTTATCTTGGTAGTAAATAATCGATTAGCCAGCCCACGCGGCAACATTGTTAAACGAATGACAAATGTACAATAGAATACGCCCACCTCGGTAAATAGACAGTACCGGTCGCGGTACAGTTAGCGACATGTTGACGGCATTAAAACCAGAGTGTGACATTTTTGGCATAAATGGATAAAAAAAACAAAATTATAACATAGAAAAATACTGGCTAATCAAAGAAAAAATATTATAAAGCATTTAGATCAGTGGTTACCTAGAGAAGATTTTTCTTTAACATTGTTTAAAAAATATATTTTCACCTAAAAATACACGTTGTGCCTAAAATGTCATTTAGATTACTCCGGTTTTGGATCATTTCGGGCACGCCATGTTACGCCATTGTTACCAGGGGAGCAGCTGCTCTCGAAGGGGCGAAAAAAGGCATTAACGTTTCAATAAAACTCGAAGCATCGCAAGTAAGATCGGGCGTCAGGAGACAATGAGCAGTAAATCAATTCGAGGAAGACGGAACAAAGCGCGCGGCTCTTTAATGATCGCGTTTATTTTTCTTTTGTGTTCAGTTTAAAACTGTATAAATCGTTGGCTAACACCTATGATTATGTGCCAGTCTTTTTTGCACATAACGATGCTGAAATCATATAATCGTTGACTATAAGAAATAACAAAACAGAATATATTATGACCATCTGACGATGTATTTGCCTAAAACGATGCTACTGCCTCTATTCAAAGGCCAAGCAAATGCGAAAGAAGAATTAGGAATGTGAATAATAAAAACACCGGCTGTTCTATGCGACTAGAACCTAGGGCAGAGGTTCCCAAGGGCTATACATATATTTTACATATAAACTGAAAAAACGACTAAATAACCACAAGGGGCGATTCCATTATCGCGGGTGCAACATTTTTACGCACTTAAAGCGTCCTACTGACAAAATAAAACATGTTTTTCTGTCATTAGTAGCATTTCTTCTAAAATATAAAAATAAAAGAAGATTAATAATCATTTTGAAACATCTGTTAGGTAATACCTAATATATATTCTGTAATACACGAAATATTTCGAAAAAATATGAAACACGATGTGACTCTATTCAATTTTTTATAAATCTTGTAATTACATACATGAAAAGTAGGTATTGATAACAAATATAATCTAACGTTATTGTTTACCTTAACAATATGAAATGAGACGAAAATCACTAGAATAGTCAAAAAATAATTTGTTGCATTTCCAATTGTACTGCTTAGATCGCGGGTGCAACCACATTTAAGGTTCTGCTTTTTTATTAAAAATAATAAAAATAGTTTGTTCCAATGATTAATTCCAATTTCCCTCTCATTTCTCCTTACTTTTACAAAGTTTTAAAATATTAACAACATATTTTAGCGACAAAACTAAACTTTTGTACCTTTTTTATGGCAATGGCAATTTTTTTAAACAATATTTGAAAACTATTTCAAAATTGTTGTTTTTTTTTGAGTAAAAATGGTCATGTGTGGCATTAGCAGTTTTTCTCGCGCCGTTTGATGGTATCACTTCAAAATCAAAATGCTCTAAATCATTCAAATTAAAATTGTTACTGATAAAATTTCTTTTGCTACTAAAAATACATCTTTTTATTTATAATTCAATAAAAAAATGTAACAAATGCTATACTTTAAAAAAACGTGTTGAATGCCGTCTCTAGCGGAATCGCCCACAACATAAATGGATAATCAGTTTTTATTGTCTCCTGAAATTGTGCATTGGGTGATTTTGTTTTGCCTAGCCACTTGAGGGTAAAAATTAAAAAGTGTTGTTAAAAAAATCGATAAGAACTCATATACTTAATAAACAATATGTAAGTTTTACGGTCAAACAGAAGGAACTCGCCCATAAAATATAAGTAAATAAATTATTACGTTCCCATTGCCAAAAAAAAAAAATCATACACGCTCTGGTGTTAGCCAAGGGTCAGTGTTGGGCCCTCTCTTATTTCTTATATTTATTAACGATCTTACAACCATTAATTTTAAGTTTTAATTTTAGTCAAGATTGTAGTTAATTATTGTAATTGGGGTGACCCGTTGTAATTAACTTTAATAAATAAATTATTACGTAATTATTATTATAAGTCTGAAGTCTATTTTGTTTTGAGTAGTTTAGTAATAATAAAAATCACCTTGTACGAGCGATATAATTGAAATAATTATTACAGTCTCATGTAGGTACGTGATGGCCGCGGGCGCTAGTACTTATTTTTTATTGACCACTTCATATTTATAAGCTCCTGGTAGGTAATAAATATAATAAAAATATTTTACCGTTCGAAAACGTAATAAAAAGATAAGAATAAAAACTTAAATGATAAAAAGATTAATAATAAAGCCAAAATATTAAATTCACCAACTTTTAAAAACAAATCAAAAACGCATATTCATTTATTTTAAATGGCACATTTAAATAAGTCATATAAGTTAACTTATACGAGAAAAACGATATATTATACGATACAACTTTTTTAGATAAAAAAACATGCTTACAATTAAGAATTCCATTCCATTAAGAAATCCACACTAATAATATAGAGACAAAAGTGTCTACTGCCTCTTCAGTCTTCACGCTTTACGATTTTAATGAAATATGATATGATAGTTTTAGTCCCAGCAAAGCACCTCTCAATTTCTCATCCCGGAAAATGTATGTTATCCATATCGATACTTGCATGGAAATACTTTGAGTCCCGGGGTAAAGACAAAGTTGTACCCTTTTAAATTTAAAAAATGTACGTTTCCTAAAATTGCTAAGCAATAAGGAGGCAACATATAGGGCATACATTAATATCATTTAAATATGTATTATATTATTACCTGTGTAATTTGTCTAAATTCCGCTTAATGAGTCGTTAAGCGCTTATTTCGCTTGTCCCTCAGTGGCCGCAGCTCGCGTACCCTCTTCAAAGCTGACACTCCCTAAGTAATTAACTCAGTGCAATTCGATTTGACGGCAACTGTCTCAATATTCGTTTTATTTGGACTTTATTTCGGTATTCCAAACTTCTGCTACCAACCTTTCGAAAAACTTAAAAAAAGCAATTTAAGGAAAATTAAGACGGCGTAACTTCTAGGTGTCATTTTATAAAGTTATATTATGTTTTTTTATAAAAAATGCTTTGTGCTTGCTCTTTGTTACAAACATAATATTGTTACAAAGAGCAAGCACTCATTAAAAGTTTAATTCAATTAAAAACTCACCAGATTAAAAATTAAAATTTCATTACAGCATTTTTATAACAGTAGAAAAACTTTTCTCCACGCTACAAGTATGTATCAGTAGCGCTAGCACGGCGACCAGCGGAAATGCGAAAGTATGGACAAACTGTGGAAATAAACCTAAGGTGCCGTTCCGATCCATTTTTCGTTCCGAAAAATTCAATTAAAATGCCACTTTATGACAGACTATAGTTCTAAAAATTCAATAAAACCAGCGGAAATGCGAAAGTGTGTTCCGTGGAGATGTCTATCTCGGCTTAATAATACCCGCCACGCGAACTTGATCCTTAACGACAGCTCAATATCTGCCATCAGCACAAACTAAATTAAAAACTACCCGACGAATTAGCAGCGGGGGTCCTTAGGGTCTATTGTCGAATTAATATGACAGATGTGATCACTGATACAAGGAAGACCAAAAAAATAAAAATACTGACTCGATGTTGCCTACGACTTAGGAATGGGAACAATTCTTTGTTTAGTTTGCTAATAATTATTTTTGTTTCTACTTTATTATTTGTGTCAAAACTTCTAATAGTTAAACTACTTGTGTTATGGAAAAGTATAAATTAGGTATGTTATTCTAATTAAATACTACATACGTTTTCGACGAAAAGTGAACATTGTTCTCTGTAATAACTAATAATAGTCTACACTGATTCTATATCAACCACTGCATCTAAATAATTTCTGTAGTAGCCTTATTTGTGGACTTGTAATGATATAAAAAAGAACGGTATTTTTAACGAAAGGAAGCTACTAACTACATATTTCCAAATTAATATCATGGTAAATGAGTCGAAAGGAACCATAAAACTGAAAACAATCGCACCCTCCCTACAGAGTACAGGCTCGTACAATATTAATTAAAAAACCTCCTTCCACCTCCGTCGGCCCTGGTAATTAAAACGGAAATAACTGTAACGAAATTGAAGTTTCAATTAAAATTTAACTCAAAAGATGAAAATGTTGACGTGTTTTAATTCAATTATTATTTGTACTTAACTTTGAACGCGCCGTTGAATTCAAGTTAAAAACATTTGTATATAATAAGTGAATATTTAATCTGCGTCCAAGAGAATAGAATTAAGAAGCTATTCTATTTATGATCTGCTGAAAATAACTTTAGAGTTGTTTTTTGGGAGAATATAATATCTGGGGGCACGGGAGTGCCCCCGCCAAGATGAGCCAAGCGAAGCGCGCAAGGGCACTACCTACCTTTTCTCGAAACGTTTCGTCGTATTTTTGAACCCTCGTAACTTTGGTTTGAATAATGCCAGATAGTTGAAATTTTTAAGATATAATGACATGGGTATAGTTATTAAATGCGCAAATTTTGAATATCGAAGCTATTATACTTTAGATTTTATAGGTGTCCAAAAATCCACAATTTGGTCACTGACTCGCCGATCATCAAAACTGTTAGGGTACTTCCTATAGTCTTAGAAAGCTGAAATTTGGTATGTAACATAATATTAGTACTGAAACAATATAAAAATTATCAAACCCAACTTAACCTATATCCGTACCATTATAGAGCAAAATTAGGCAAAAATTTGTGTTTTTTGTATGGGAGCCCCCCTTAATTTTTTATTTTATTTTAATATTATTATTAAATATTTAAGTAGACATACAACTAAGGACTTTGAGAAAAATTTAAATACCTATCTGTTGCCATTATTGATATAGAGCAAAAGAGGCCAAAAAAATCACGTTTGTTGTATGGGAGCCCCCCTTAAATATAAATTTCATTTTGTTTTTAGTATTTGTTGTTACGGCGGCAACAGATATACATAATCTGTGAAAATTTCAACTCTCTAGCTATTACCGTTCTTGAGTTACATCCTGGAGACAGACAGACGGACAGACATCGAAGTCTCAGTAATAGGGTCCCGTTTCTACCCTATGGGTACGGAACCCTAAAAAATGAACTAAAAGAAAAAACAACGTAAACCAGCTTACAAAAAGAAATGAAATCCCACAAAAAAATTTTCATGTAAAAATGTTGCCAAGATGAGAACATAATATTATAGTTCGTCGTGTCAAAAGTAGTGAGATCTCATGTAGAGCCAAGTTTCTAACCTTACATACTCAACCCTAAATCTAAAAACCTTAATTTTACCCTAAAGCGCGGCAAAATATTTGATAATAATATTATAATGTGTCAGCCGCACGAGAAGAATCTAAAAACTCTACACATTAGTCAAAATCGGTGGCTTGGCCATTTTGTTATTCGCCAGGGCTTTGAACTTAATATACAGTAACTAATGATAAATGGCCAGGCCACCGATTTTGACTAATGTGTAGAGTTTATAGATTCTCCTCGTGCGGCTGACACATTATAATATTATTATCAAATATTTTGCCGCGCTTTAGGGTAAAATTAAGGTTTTTAGATTTAGGGTTGAGTATGTAAGGTTAGAAACTTGGCTCTACATGAGATCTCACTACTTTTTGACACGACAAACTATAATATTATGTTCTCATCTTGGCAACATTTTTACATGAAAATGTTTTTGGTGGGATTTAATTTTTCCGAGATAAAAACTATAATTTTATATTATCCTTACATTATTAATAATATTGTCCTTTCCCGTGACAGTTATGTATTAACATTTGAGATGAATTGAAGAGAGAATGAGAAGAAGTAGACTGTAGAGTAGAGTTGAGTCTGTGAATTGTGAAACAAAGTGTCTACTTTGTCGCATAAAAGTTAATATTAGTACGGACTTTAATAAAACTCTTCAACTTTGACCTAAATTAACTCAGTAAAAAGTAAATTAATAAATTATATTCAGAGTAACTCACAGACGTAGATCAAGATAGATACCGCGTGTCGCTCCATTTGTATTTTGTATGAAAACGAGCGTGCCACTTTTTTGTATGTATATGTGACGTACCGATGATAAGAAAAGTGCCCATTATCTAGGCCAACGTTTCTATTTGAATTTCTACAGCTCAATACGGCACTTTTAGGCATTTAGGCATTTTTAAAATTCCGATTGACGTCCGATTCCGATAGAAGACTTCTGCTATCGGAGTCGGAAAGTCTGTTCTTTAGAACAGACTTTCGAAAGAAGAGCATTGCTCGTCGTTCGGGAGCGCGATATGGCACGCGAAGTACACACACATGCGGTATCTATCATTGTCTATGTCTGTGGAGTAACTCTTAAAACAAAAGTATTCCAAGTTCCAACTAACATTTTCACAACTTAAACAGGTTATTTTAAATAGCATTCCGAGATATTTTTAATATAAACGAAGCATTTGTAGAGTGTACTTATTGTGAGGAAATTCAAATACCAGGCGAGCATAATAAGGCGGAGATGGCCAAGAATAGCTCGGAAAGCTTTATGGGATTATGGCAGTTTAATTTGAAAAAAGGCCCCATTTTATTACCCCTAATTGGGCTAGTTAATTTATTTTAATAATTAAACTGAAAACAACTACACGAGCGAATTATATTCTGTCATTTTAAGTAAATGTACAGTCGAAAACTGTGGTTTAACACTTTTCGACTTTACTTCGTGAAATTAGGTTCAAAAGAGGTAAACTGAATGTCGTCGACTGTATTTTACACGGTGATTTTACATAATTCCAAGGCTAGTAAAAATTATCAGACGTATTTTTAAGTTTTTATATGTATCTTTCACAATAACATTTTCAACAATAAAAGTAGTAATTTCTTTCGATTCGTGATTATTATTAAAATAATAACTTACTATGTTAATTTTAATTTTTGATATTTGTAATTATAATAAGCAATTTGGGTAGTGCATGTTGAGCAAGTAACAATTTGTAAAAATGTTGTAAATTATTTAATCACAAAAAAATGTATGGAAATTTTTAGGTGTAGGTACAACTAGGGTTGCCAGGCTTCTGGATAAAGTTGGACACAGTCAGGCTGTCAATTATTTCATACAATCGAAAGTCAATTCCGTCAATCATGAATAATGTTTGGCTGATGGTGACTGATGGACTGATGAATGGTATTAGACGGTCACTCAATTCTCTTCAGTTTTATGCCAGTCAAAGCCAAAATTTTCAAAGGATTTTTTTTCCTATTTTGTCAGATGTGACAACACTCACTCAAAATTCGTAACTGATGGTTGCATGGAGCGAAAATCAAGATATCCAGATTTTCGTCAATCAACTTCATATTCTATCATATAGTATTCAGCCAGGGCCCAGGACCTATGATTTTGGTAAATTTAACCGGTATGTTGTTCTAAACGATGTCGCCATAAACTGTTTTGACTGTATTTTAAACGGACATAAGTGGAAACATGGCAAGAATTTACGACGCGAAGTTGTAAAAAAAGGAAAATGCTACGAATAATAAAAACTAAGTATAATTTGTCATAAAACCTCTTTTTGATTTAAAACAAAATGTTTTCTTTAATAATAATCAAATCGTATTTCATATAATATAAGAAACATGTAAGCATTGTGTACATTTTTCAACTGCAATACCTTGCGTTACATTACAATTTACAAGTTAGATATAAGTTCGTTTTTACAAGCATTTCGGCAAAAACAACCAAGTTAATTACAGTACAATAAACAGCTCGAGACTAATACAAATAAAAAACCTTTTTGCACAATTCCATGATAGAAAATGGACTGTGCAAATAACAATAGCAAATGAAATTTCTTTTTTATGTTTGCTGAAGCAATTGTAGCCTCATTGAAATGTTTCGTTCTAAAAGAGGGTTCTGTCAGTTGTGATTAGGGTTATGTCAATATCCCCTACTCTTTCTCTCTGATTTATAAATGTAAAAGCAATTAGAGATAATTTGCGGCGACTTGGAGCACAGAAAGTTTGTTTCCTTTGTTTTATTCTGTCAGACTGACATAACTACTTAATCGTAATTATTCTAGAAACTTGTGAATCCCTGATTTCGTGGAAATGGGCATTGTCCAAAAAAACACATGTACTTTTTATATTTTTTTTCGTTAAAATAGGGTATTTTAAGAATATAAATTAAATAATTTTGAAATTCATTGGCTAGTTTTTTCTCAAAAAATGTTTAAGGTTTCGCTCTGACGTCATCATCGGCGGCCAATAATTGACCTCTGCAGTGTGTTTTAAATTTCCTTTCAATCTTATTTATAATGGCTGGTTCGTCAAATGCAAGTTCTCATTATGTGAAAGCTAATACGAGAAGCGAAAAGTTCGAAACGTAATGTAGGTCGAATTTATTGCTAATTTAACGCCATTGAAGGTCAAACAAAGGTTAAACATATTTGTTCAAAAATATAAGTAACCAATGGGTATTTTCTTCGTTTATATACAGAAAAATGATCACTGACCTTATTCCTCGAAATGTTTTTGTAATGAGCAAAATTAAAAAAAAATGGACAATCCCCATTGTGCATTTCCCGCAGTAAAAAGTAGGTATGTCCTTCTTTCGTCAGGTAAACGTAACGTACCTTGGTGGAACGGTACTCTGGAGTCTGGTGCGACTGAGAAAAGAGACCCGAGCTCTGTTTAACAGAGCCAAATTAGACGGGAACTGGGACGCATACAGAACCGCCCTGACGACGTTTAATAGGGAGTTAAGGAAGGCCAAAACACGTTTCTGGACAAGGTTCTATGAGGAAGTAAAAAACACCTCGCAAACCTCCAGATTATACAAAGTCATATCTGAAGCCCCCATCTTAGCACTCTGAAGGGGCCAGATGGTACTTATACCAAAACGGCGGAAGAAACGCTAAGATTACTAGCCGAAGTCCACTTCCCCAACAGTATCCATCTCGAAAGAAACGAAGCTTCTCTCATACGAATATTAAAACCAGTCACCAGACCATCTTTTGACGATTGGAGAAGAGCTTCAATGATCTTTAAGCCTCACCGAGTCAAATGGGCAATCGACAGCTTCAAGCCTTACAAGACCGACGGCGAGCTGACAACATATTTCCGGCCCTCCTCCAACAGGGCAAGGACATTATCCTCCCATTGCTGCTGAAAATATTCAGAGCAAGTTTCACGTGGGGCTACATCCCATTGGCATGGACAAATGTAAAGGTTTCCTACATACCCAAGAGTGGGGACAGGGACAAGGCCTTAACGAAGTCCTACAGACCAATTGGTCTAATTAGCCTCACCTCTTTCATGCTCAAAACGATGGAGAAGGTGGTCAACCTACACATAAGGGAGTAGGGACACCTATATAAGGGATCTTACCAAGAAGCCCCTGCATGAAAGACAACATGCCTACCAAAAAGGCAAATCTACTTAGACGGCGCTAATGGACTTAGTAGATCGTATTGATAGAGAAATCGAAGATAAAGAGATTGCGCTTTGTGTCTGAAACAAAGCAGAAATGGGTTGAGACCACTGGCCTTGAGCACTCCAAGGCACTAATTCCTGGCTTTAACAAAAAACTGTCAGAATTAATGCTCACCATGGGTGTCATCAATGAAGAATCCTTACTAGATACCTAACTGGCCACTGCAAGCTCATAAACACCTTAACAGAATAGGTGTTAGTAGCTTAACGACTTACAGATTCTGCGAAGAGGAGGACGAAACACCTATACACCTCCTCCTTGACTGTCCTGCTCTACTACAGAGCAGAAACAGACACCTTGGTCGCTACTTATACTCATCCACCGAGGAAATTCGTGGCACCAACCCCAACCACATCGTTCAATTTATGAGCAGCATTGGGTTGGGGACGGTACTCTAATGCGAAGGAGTCACAAGAGATCCTTAAGGGTCGCAGTGACATCAGGGCTATAATGATCTACCTTCAGAATTAAAAAAAATGTCCTTAACATTTTAAACTTTCGCGTTGCATTATAATGAAACTTTTTAATCGGGACTTAACGCGACTTATTTAAGTAGTAATGCTACTACGAGTACATACTTTTTCTCGACCCGAATCCGAAAAGGAGTCCCCTCGTGACCACGGCCGTTGCAACACGGCCGAAACGTCGAGAAAAAGTATGTACTCGTAGTAGCATTACTACTTAAATAAGTCGCGTTAAGTCCCGATTAAAAAGTTTCAAAATGTCCTTATTTAATGTTTAGACGTGGCAGAGCCATGCTTCGGCACGACTGGGCCGGCTCGACCGGAGAAACACCACGTTCTCACAGAAAACCGGCGTGAAACAGCGCTTGCGCTGTGTTTCGCCGAGTGAGTGAGTTTACCGGTGGCCCAATCCCCTACCCTATTCCCTTCCCTACCCTTCCCTATTCCCTTCCCATCCCTTTCCATCCCTACCCTCCCCTATTACCCTATTCCCCCTTAAAAGGCCGGCAACGCACCTGCAGCTCTTCTGATGCTGCGAGTGTCCATGGGCGACGGTAGTTGCTTTCCATCAGTGACCCATTTGCTCGTTTGCCCCCTTATTTCATTTAAAAAAAAAATCTACTCAGTACAATAATTGCCGTTCCTATTTCTTTTTTTTTGCTCCTAATCCAAAAACGTTTTGCCAATGCTTCCCAAATCTTGAGACTCACAGAACAACTACACATTACAGTAACATAAAAGTTTATTACTCAAATGTAATCACATCTAGATCCTTTATGTTGGGTTTGTGTTAAACGCTACCATTTATGCCGCGGCCACACTAACGAGAAATGCCATTAATTATTGCGATAATGCTATAACATGTTGTAGCATTATCGCAATAATTAACGGCATTTCTCGTTAGTGTAGCCCCAGCATTACTGAAACAGTAATAATGTAGCATATAATATATATCTTAATTCTGGAAAACTGTACGGTTCCCGTGCGATAAACTAATTTTAGCACAACGGCGGCGTTGCGGGCTTCAACTAGTTAGGGTCTATACAGACGGACCGCATTTCAACTGCAATCCAACCGCAAATTGCAGTTCAAGTGCAGTTTGAATGCAGTTGACACGACTGCAATAGAACTGCAAACCAAACAGTTCACACAACTGCACGCCAACTGCAACTGAACTGCAATCCGACTGCGCGTTTGGTTTGCAGTTCTATTGCAGTCGTGTCAACTGCATTCAAACTGCACTTGAACTGAAATTTGAAATTGCAGTTGAAATGCGGTCCGTCTGTATAGACCCTAACTAGTTGAAGCCCGTTGAAGTTACTTGTACATACTTACATAATTATAATAATAATATAATATCAGACGTATAATTACAGAGCGCGGCTCTTGACTCGGAGGTCGTGGGTTCGATTCCCGCGTTGGAAACATATTATTTCCAAGTTTGGTTAGGACAATGCAGGCTGATCACCTGATTGTCTGACAAGTAAGATGATCCATGCGTCGGATGGGCATGTAAAAAGTCGGTCCTGCGCCTGATCTCTCGCCGGTCGTGTCGGTCTGCCGTCCCACTGGGTTATGAGAGTAAAGGAAAAGAGAGTGCTCTTGTGTACTGCGCACACACTTGGGCACTATAAAATTACTCCTGCGTAGCTGGCCTGGTTTCAATGAAAACCGGCCACCGTCACCGAAACCGGTGTGGGAGTTATTATTATTATTAATAATATATCGTTGATAATATTTCATTATTTATTTTCAACATATTTAGCTATAGCAGCTGCCAGCTGATGATTAATGATCCTCAATATCCTGCGATCCTATTACCCGATTCCCTGACCCAATTAGACACATGGTAATCAACTATAAATCGATTATTATAGTTTGACGGGGTCGTGAAACCTTTACGACGGAATAAAATCATAATGGATTAAGTTGATCGGTTCAGTTAACGCTTAACGAGCGGCCGGAGCCAACTTCCTCAATAAACTGATACCTTGGTAGTTGGTACCTACGGGCTACGGGCAATAAACATTCAAAAATATTAACGATCCTCATTCCTCATACACGCACCGAAATTGAGTGGGCGGGCCACACTAAATAAGTATAATACGTATTATTTATTCTTATTAAGCTCTCTTAATTGGCCTCGAACTATGTTAGGCTTAATTACGTAAACTATTAACTATGCTTAAATTATGAGATTTTGTTAACGTGATTATATTATTAGATTTTAGAGACAATAAAATAAAACAGATTAATGTGAGAACAAAGGAGCGAGTGAAGCAAAAGTAATTTAGAAAGAACTCGAATTCTGAATTCAAAAGGTTTTATTTTATTTTTATTAAATGAGGGGGGCAAACGAGCAAACGGGTCACCTGATGGTAAGCAACTACCGTCGCCCATGGACACTCGCGACATCAGAAGAGCTGCAGGTGCGTTGCCCGCCTTTTAAGAGGGATACACTCTTTTCTTGAAGGTTTGCAGGTCGTATAGTTCCGGAAATACTGCTGGTGACAGTTCGTTCCAGAGTTCGTTCCAGAGGATGAGAAATTATATCGAAATTCGAAAATTAGGATTCGATCTTCGATATCCACACACAATATCAATAACGTTATTTCCAGTGAGTATTAAACTGCAGAGAGGTATTATGTACTAGCTGTAGCCTTAGCACGGCCACCAGTAGAAATGCGAAAGTATGGACAAACTGTGGAGATAAACTTAAGGTAGCGTTCCGATCTTTTTTTGTTCCCAAAAATTCAATTAAAATGCCACTTAATGACAGACTATAGTCCTAAAAATTCAAATAATATCCTACTCTATGACATATATATGTCATAAAGTGGCATTTTAATTGAATTTTTGTCGGTCGCGATAGGCCGCGGTAAAGATCGGGACGGCACCTTTAGTTTATGTCCACAGTTTGTCCATACTTTCGCATTTCTACTGGTGGCCGTGCTAAGGCTACAGGTGTTAAATTATATTTCAAAACCTGTTTTGTTTAGCGCTATCTATCTAATATGAATAATTGAATATTCTATGCTTATTAACAGAGATAATATCACCTCAATTATACACAAATCACAATTTACACCACAAACTTAAAAAACATTTGCACAAAGAAGTGACATTATTAAAATTAATTGATAATTACGAATGAGCTTCGAGCATGTAATTAAAAGTCCATTTTGCGACGAGCTCTTAAAATTCCCCGCCCGCTCAAAGCGAAATAATTAAAGCAGGATACCAGGGTATAAGAAAATGTAGGAGCTGAGATCAAAGGAGTTCCCCTTGCGTAAATAACGCGGATTTCTGTTACATCTAAGTTCTAACGCCATGTTGATTAAGACAGAAGATTTCGGAAGTTTGACGACTTATGTTATCCTATTATGCTAATCTAATGAATAATGATCTTATTAGAGTTGATAATAAATCCATATATATCTATGCAAAATAAATGTAAATGTTTGTTCGACTGTCTTTCTCTCTGTCAGACGGGTGAAGCCAAACGAGCGTAATTTGTGAGTTGTGACTTGTGAGTCGCAGAATTTCGGCTGGCAGAAATTCTGCTGCATTCAGTTTCCTGTTTCATACAAAATTCCTGCTTGATTCACACGAGCGTAATTTTGTGAGTCATAATTTGTATGAAAAGATATTTACGCGACCGAAATTCTGCGACTCACAACTCACAAATTACGCTCGTTTGGCTTCACCCAACTTCACCGCCTTAACTTTTCCACATTTTTTTTAAGACATGGTATTGAAATATTTGAGCTAGGAAAACGTAAGATTCCCGCGCGAGAAACGAATTCTGAGTTTTGACGCAACAAAATATCTTTATTTAATCTATCTATACTTAATATAAAAATGAGTCGCTAAGCGCAAAACTCGAGGACGGTTGGACCGATTTCACTAATTCTTTTTTTTAAATATTCCTTGAAGTACGAGGATGGTTCTTACGGAGAGAAAAATTCTAAAAAAAAAATTTAAAATTTCCTGAAAAAGTCTAATAACAACACTTTTCTATACTCCCATACAAAAGTTAAAGAATCGACTGTTAGGCGATACGAAGTTCGCCGGGTCAGCTAGTTTTTAAATAAAATTTTAATGTTAGCGCCACTGAAATCAAAACTTGTTTCTACAAGTTTTGATTTCAGTGGCGCTAACATTACATTCTTGTAGATTGTAGAGCATTATTACATAAGCTGCTTAATGCTAATTTATGCATATCACGTATTAATAAAATTTATTCGTGATATGCTAATACTTCGAGTATCAAATAACGTAATAATTAATCATTACCATTTATCACTGTATAATGCATGATGTAAATTAGTTCTACAGCGATGGTGTATCATTAAAAAATCATTATCACACTCAACAGAAATAGCAGATGTGTACATAATGACTTCTTTGTGAATGTGATGTAGTGTAAAAAAAGATTTTCTTAAAAAAGCATTAAAGATTATTCTAAGTAATTAATATAGGCAACTTGAGACACAATATAGAGATAAGAGAGCATAATATTGTCAAACTCCACATTTTTAAATTTCTAACTCTGATGTCGAAATTATCGAATGCAAATTAGCTAAGCACCTTTTTAGACATTATACAAATGGTTTGAACCTTTAATCGTATGCTATGTAGAGTACTGAAAATTATGTAATAGGACATCGAAATTATGTAATAAAATATTATCTGACTCTAAGTTTTAACAAACCTGTTTCTCTACATTTTAATATCTTAACTTTTTTTATCACTGCTTAAATGCTACATCCAATTAAACAAGTCTATATTAATTGGTATTAAATTATATTTATGTGATTGATAAATTTTATCTACTTATTATAATAATTAATTTATGATCGATCAGTCTGTTAAAGTAAATTATGATATTATTATTAAATTATCCAACTAGACGTACTAGGATATCAGAGGTGAAGTTCAGATAACGTTGATTTATTCTACAAGAAATACTAGGATATCAGAGGTAGAGCAAGTTAGTATTAGGGATTAGGATAACAGCAGTTAATGCAATGATTAGTTTTTTTCTGATTTTTTTCCGAGCTTCGCATCCTTAATCTTAATGCAACTCAAAAAAATCCGTAACAATCACAATTCACAATGAATCTGCATACTGTACTGAAAAATAATGAACCCTAATAATAATTATCTACTTACTTATTTGCTACTACCGTTTTAGACTTTTACACTTAAGTAATTTTTACTACTGACAAGACCGTTGTACTAACGACATAAATAGATTTCAGAGCCATCCTCATAGAAACTCCCGAGATAAATTAATTCTAAACGATATCTAAATGAACATTGATTTCTTAAATTACAACAGCGCTACTCATTCTCTTCGCCACATTTCAACCACTCATTTCAATACTATTAGGGGCAAATTGTTAAAAATTTGCATACAAATTAAGGGAAAGCTGTTAGCAGAATTAGTGCGGGTATCGCCCATAAATCGTACGAGGGTGTCGAGCGTATACCCCCGCCCCCCCCGCTCCCCTCACGTCCCTCTAATAAACGAACCAGAAAACTTCCAAGAGCATGTAGAGCGCTTCAACGAGATATCGAACCGCGCAACCCAAAACTGCATCTATTTCCAGGGTCGTAAAGTCAAAAATACCTCGAACTCTATTTTTATGAGCTCCCAGAAACATCCTTCCTGCTTCCGCGCGTGCGAAACGAAAAAGACGCGATATGCTCCACGTTTGAGCGGAGAAAATTAAATTATGAGAGCCGGGGCGAAGAAAGCGCATGACAGCTCAAATTTAAAGAAGCAGCGTCCAAACGATAAAGTTCCGCAACGTTACGCGGGGAAGCATAACAAATTAAGCTGTAGACGCTTTGAAAATGGTGTCAAGTTTATTATTTGACTAAAAATATGTTTTACGTAATTATTCGAGGTAAAATTAAAAAGTTTATCGTTCCTATGACAGTTTAATTAAAAGTTTACTCATTAAATATTTGTTAGGTAGGTATGCGGATATCATGAATAATATGCTGGTCCAATATCTGTAATTAGTGTATTGAAAGCACGCTTTGATGTGTACCACCTATGTAATATAATGTATGTAGATTAATCTCGATTAACTGAAACGGAATCTATAATAACGCTGCACGGTCATGTTAACCTGGTAGCTACATTAATTATTCATGATCATCTTATAATTAAAACTTAATAAGCATTATGGACAAAATTAAATCACTGTCAGTGTCGTCATGAATATTCAATCTTAAGAGTTAAGACGTACTTAAGCATTAAGATTTAAGAATAAATAAAAATCATGAATATGGAAATAAACATTTTATAAAAGTGACAAGAAGTTAAAATAAAGACAGTAGAATAATATTTAACATGTGTGTTACATTCCAAATCTTTCAAAAATCTTTCTAATGTCAGGTTTCTCAATTTTTATCGCAACAACGCCGTTGAATAGATAAAACCGGGCACAAACTCTTTAATTAAATATCGAACATGGAACAAAAAATATTATGATTTATGAACATAATCTAAACCATAGATAAAGTATTATAGTATAGATGTAGTCTTAGCCCGTCATCGCGTGGCCATTTTGTGCTTATTTTGCGTTGCGTTGCGTGCGTTTATTTTCTTGAATATTTCTATTTGTCGATTATTTCGAAGCACATTATGATACAGGAAAGAAAGTCAATTAGTTCATGATATCGATTAACTATAGTTAAAGTGATGAGAATCTGTAAACACACGTTGAAAGCTATGCAATTTTTATAGCCAAATTATTAATTGATGTGACATTTTTAGCACTAATGCCTTATATAGCACGAATAAGGGATTAATAAACTTATAAATTATCTTTTTAGCTCACAAAAATACCGATTGAAAAGCCCAAAAAACGTTGTTCAAAACTTACGTATTTAATGTTAAATCCACGTGTTTGAGGCATTCTTTGACCATCCTTATGGTTTATTATTTAGCGGAACCACAAAACTCAACAATATCTAGCATTGAATGTTCACTAAAAACCTTTATTAACACTTTTATTACATGAAATATGCAGACTGACTCCTTTGTTATGTCCTAGTAAGTAGGACATAACATTACACGCTTTTGACGCTTATACACCGATATAAGTCTCTCTCCAGTCTATAGTACCTCAATGATCTAAACACATTTAAGTCATGACATTTCAATGTCAAAATAATTGAGGTTGAACCAGAATTTGAATAAATTAAACCTTAATCACTCATTATACTCACAAAAGAAACATAGAGCCTCATTAATTCTTTTATTTAAGGTAAAATTTTAACGAACAAACGATTTCAAAGAGATATTAAAAGAAATTATAACATCAAAGTCTACCTTTGCCTCGCTGCCAAAAATTAAAAAGTAAATCGTGATTCTTATTTCCAGTTTCGGATTCCAGAAAGTTGCCGCTTTGTAATTCGCGTTCCATTTGTGAAATTCAAATTATATTTATTAACAGATCGGGAATTCAAATTAAATGGAATACAAGTTTGATCTTTTCTATTTTCTTTCGTTCCTTTTTAATATCTTTTTCTTTTTGCAATTTTTGAAAAAGTGTACAAAATTTATTGTTTAAAAATAACTTTTTTGAGTTTCAGTATCTATTTTCTTTTCGGACTTTAAACGTTTCCACGCCAAATCGGTCAGCGTTTTAACTATTAAGGCGCTGTGGTTGTTGCAACTACGTAAAATGGGTTTTTTAAAACACGTTTTTAGTAAAGGAAATGTCATTATTTAAGTATAAAATAAGTACCGTTTTAAAATTGAGAAAATTTCCTATACGCAAAGGTATATCAGTACACAATTTGAAAAATTCTGCTCGATAGAAGAAAATCTCAAAGATGACTGTTATAACGCTGTTTTTCATAATTAAATCATTTTATGGCTAAATTACACACTTTCTAGAAAAACAAAAAATGTAGTATATGTGTCGTAACCTAACGTAAACGATTTGATATATTTGATTTGTGTAATACTAAAAACAAAAGGTTTTTACTCCTATTTTCTATTATCAAGGCACGCGGCGAGCGCGTAACAGCCACTGTACAAGGCGCGCTGATATGAATGTTATTTTAATGTCCTTAACGTCGATATTCGTACTGACAGACATCGACCTGCTTATTTTAGAGACTACTGGGCCTTAAGCACTAAGGGGTAGGTAACAGTGTGGATTAACTCACAACAAAATATATTATTTCCTAATAGTGATGAGGCTATCTCATTAATTTTATAATAATACTATGTTTTATTCATTTCTACACCATACAGGAATTCATGACAATTGACACCTAATAAAGGCTACGCGAAGTTAAAAACCCTAGTTGAAAAATAATATTATTCATTTGAAACAAATCTCCATATTACAAATCTGTACTTAATGCCTAATACAATGGTTGTTAACATTTATAATTAAATTTTGAAATTGAACTCGAATGGGTAAAATAAACTGTTTCATTTCAATATTGAATTTCAATTATAATAATTTTACAATGGCATTGTTGGTAATCTAATGCTGGCACGTCACATGGCTATTTGTATTTGCGTATTTGATGTATTCGCCAAACAATCACCATGTGTAGACGGTATGTTTGACAAAGTATTGGCCTTATTTGCCTATTTGACAAATATGACCAATACCAAAAAAACACGTACCTAACCGTACCTTTGTCGGTTTTTGACGCACATCAAAAGAGTCAAATAGGCAAGTACACAAATAAACCGGTGCTGTCAACTTGAGAACAGACGGTATATTCAAATTTCAGGTGATTTTCAGTGTTGTATCGTGAGCGGAAAACAGCGGAAAACAACATTTTGTATCCTTTTTGGAGATTAGTGGTCCAATTTTTTGTAATAAATATTCGAAGTCTATATCTGACATCCAACATTGTATTGGTGAACACAAAACTGATTTAAAAATTCTGAATCAAATGTTTGCGAGTTTGCTATTAATAATTGACGGCAATGTGTGGACGTATAAATTGCCTTTATTTGCTTGTTTGCGTATTTGTCAATAATGTTGCCAAATACAACAAATAGCCAATAGCAAATATGTACAAATAGCCGTGAAGTGCCAGCATTATATATATTTCGAAATTTAATATCTCTTCGCATTGCTGAATGCCCAATAACTTATTATGAAAATAATTTTCGTGAATATAGCTTTTTCACGCAAGTGATTGTATGGCGTTGTTCAGTCAAAGGGCTAGCTGTTTGATTGAACGGCTATTTAAACCAGTTGGCTGCGACATATATATTGTAGCGTAGAAAAAAATAACGTATTAAGTATTTTAACGGTAACATAATACAATACAATACGCCTCGTATATCGAATTGTAGAGTCCGCGTTTGTAGTGGTAAATACTTGTTACTGCAACTAAATTTTATGTAATGTAAGTCAAAATAATGTCACAAAAGCGTTATATAAGGCTGACTGTATACGCACGTTTTCCATATTCGGAAATCGGAATGTATGGAATCAGTAGAAAATACACTTTTTTGCGAACGGGACGAATTGCGCACGTACGTTTCGTATTGCAAGCCGGCGCGTTTGTGCGGAATTCCGAATATGGTAATCGAAAAAACGATATTATTCAAACTGCACTTCGAAAACAAACAAAAAAACCCTTGCCTGGTTTCTGATGCTTTTACTGCAGTTTATCTATCCAACAGCTTTATTGATCTTGGTTATTGACAAGACTAGTCTAGATAAACTCCAAATAATATAAATAAAGTCCAGGTAAGTAACCTCAAAAATAAAGCATTAATTAAAAAGCTAAAAAGTAAATCTAAAATATAAATTAACGAGCATAATACGCGATGAAAAACAGCAGTAACTTATATTTAATTTGAACAAAACGACAAAGTGGCAATAATAAATTATTATCACTTGCCAGTTGCCACAGTAGCTGTGATTTACGAATACTTTTTTTCTGTGCAGTGCAGACGAGCGACTGTCGCGCGCTACCAGTTAAAATTTTGAAACTTATTCGTCTGATCTATATAAATAACAAAGACTTTTGTTAGTCTCGCTAAAACTTAGAACGGCTTTAGCTAATTTTAGTTTTGACTGATACGTGATACGTAATTGCGATTGTGGAACAATTATCGCGCAATAATTGCTATCGCATTGGTCTCGCAAGATACGTGATACGGGGGCGGGATCTTAGAGAGGTCTACCAGAATCTGATGGCAAAAAATGAGAAAAGAAATTGACTCTAGCAATACCGTATTTGGAATAAAAAATGTTGATCATTCTTTTTCCTTATAGCGGCTGATTCTGTGTGTGAAACATGCAAATATAAAAATTTATACAATGATCAAGGATATTTTTTTGAAAATTTGCCATCAAAATTTGTCATCCTGGTCCATCCATATCCTGGTAGACCAATTTAGTAACTGATAATTTTGTATTTTCAAGAAAAATAATTAAGAAGGTTTTTTTTTTCTAAGGCCCCATCCCCACGCCGCGGAATTTCCGCGAAACGTGAGTGTGGATCCGGTTCGCATATTTTTCGCACTTCGCGGCCGGTTCCCCGACCGCATCCCCACTCGCGCGCGAACCGTGCGCGACGCCGCGGCGCCGCGAAATTCCTGCGAAGCATGAGTGAGAGATCCGATTCGCATATGTTTCGCACTTCGCGGCCCGTTCCCCGATTGTTGTCGGTTTTTTGTCCCGCGACAAAGAGATTTTTTTAAAATCTTTATTTTAATAAGGGCTTTTGCCATACAAGACATGCCAGCATTGTTTAGTGAACAGAATATAATTAATCCTACTTTATACTTTATTTACTTAATAATATTATAAAGGCGAAAGTTTGTTTGGATGTATGGATGTTTGTTACTCTTTCACGCAAAAACTACTGAATGTATCTTAATGAAACTTAACAATAATATAGCTTATACATCTTTCAAACTTGACTTTCAAAATGGGGGAGGTGTTATGTTCGTTTTTTATATTCAACGATTACTCCGCCGTTTGTGAACCGATTTTCAAAATTTTTCTTTTGGCGTACAGAGTTTCATCCCAATTTGATACTATACTCACAAAAGTGGTGATCTGATGCTGGGAGCCATGGCTAATCGAGGGAACTCCTTAAAATTTATATGGAAACATTTGGTGACTTCGGTTTCGTGGGAAGTAGTCTAAGCCTATGCAATCAACAAGTAAGATTTTGCACCAAGGTATACCATGATTAGATTGGGAAGGTGCTGAGAGAACTCCTTTGCATTGCTTTAAGAACGGAAAGCATATGCTACTATGCAAATTACATTCATCATCACTACCATATTATACCTTATAAAGTTATATGCATCCCATGATTATGAGCCTATTATGACCCATTGGTACTTTTCATAGTCATTTAGATCAAGATTCGATTTTGTCAAGCGATTTAAAAAATATTTATTTGTTTGATTGAACACGTTAATCATAGGAACTATTGATCCGATAAAAAAATATTTTAGTGTTAGATAGCTCATTTATCAAAGAAGGCTATTTTATCACGCAAACTAATAGGACCGAAGAAACAGAGGAAATGTGGTTAAAACGGAAAATTATTAGCAAGGGTTTATCTCACGAACTACTAAAGCAATTTTGTTTGTTATTTGGCACAGATATAGAGTAGACTACGTGACGAGAGATAAGCTATTTTGTTGCGAAAAAATGTACGATTTCCGTAAAATTCCTAATAATTTACGCGAGCGAAGCCGCGTGGGACATCTAGTTTATAATATAAAGTAAGATAAATTTGGCTCAAGGGCGCAAACTATAGTGCGTCAAGAAAGTGAAGAAATTAAAAAGTAGCAACATTGCGAACATGCCGCGAACTTTGCGAGTGTGGATCAGTAAATTTGGCAGAATGCGCGATCCGCGTCGCGGTCCGCGGCGTGCTGTCGCGCGCGAGTGTGGATCGGCAGTAACTCTTAGGGCAATTCCATATGTGACTGACTCTACATTTGATACGACTTGCGTTTTATTTTGTCATATATAATGGTTACTATCATGTTGTTAGTATCAATTTTAAGATGGCTTTGTAGCAGATAAAACAAGTTAACTCGTGTAGAAAAAATGGTATACAATGTTGTTTTCAAATAGCATTTATTTAATCAAACATAAACGTGACCGACACTACATGCAAAAGGAAGTCGTTTCCGAGAGTGTTTGTAAACACCAATAATCTTCCTCTTCTATCTTTATGGAAAGTGCATGAAACAAACTATTATAAAATATTTATTAGCAAAAAAAATTGTGACCGACTACAGCCCAAAACGTGACCGACACTACACTCACTTTGTGCAGGTAAAAGTCGGTAGTTTTACATTAAACTTTAAAATTTATGTATCTCAGCACGTACAGTACGAACTCTAAAAGTATATAAAAGCTAATCAGTAATTAGTTAATTCATTAAAATGCTTTTTTTGAACTTAAACGTCACAAAAACGAAATCACTAATAATTAGTCAAAAAATAACTCAACACGAAATCTTCTCAAAAACTATTAACATAGTAGGTAACCCAAAAGGCAGCGATAGGCAGACTTTCGTCATTTCTTTAAGCTAAAAATTTTCCATTATATGAGCCCTATAGAGGTAAGAACGACCAGACACTATGGAGTTTCGGTCGCTATTACTTTAGAAGGTTTCCAGTTCTGCAGGTCTATCTTACGTTCAACAAAGTTTAAAAATCAATAATTTTATCTTATTTTCTTGCGATATCTGTAATAATCTCATATCCTACTGCCAGATTTTTGTGACAATTGCTTCCCATTTCCAGACATCGCAAAATTTTGGATTTTATTTGACTTTGAGGTGGTCTGGCAGGTTCTTAAAATAATAATTTAGCTTTCTGCTTCTCTCTCTGATTTCTATAGCTGTTTTCGCCATCTATCAGCAAAAATAACAAACAAAACGCTACTTTTGGGCGTGATCGACTCTATAATGTGACCGACACTACAAAAATATTTTTTAGAGTTTAGGTGTTATAAAAAAAGATGACAAATTTTTAATGCCGGTATCATTTGAGTAACGCCGTCACGTAGGAAAGTTTTTAATTTTGTTGATGTTAAAGTAATTTTACTGTAGTTGTAGACAAAAGTAATGATTTTTATGTGACGGAGACTACAACTCCACTCTGTGATCTTACAAGCCTATTATATCTTTATAAAAATGATTTTTCTTGAATCTCAATAGCTATATCGGTATTTAATTGTTTGAACAATCAGTGTGTAACAAAATATGATAAGAATTTAAAATACATAACGTGAAAACTAAGTCAGAACTTCATCACACAAAACCACACTCAGCCGATCTCACGACATCATCTCATAAATGGCAGCTTTGCTAGAAAAGTAATGCTTAGAAATTGTTGCTTCTATAAAATCTTAATAGTGCCATAATGTTGTGACTATAATTAAGTATTTTTAATACCAAAATCAGGTATTATTTTTTTTAGTTTATGGTAGACTTTTACATGGAACTGCCCCTTAAGAATTGAAATTTAAAGGTAATTATCAAATACGCGTAAACAAGCATATCATATTATATGGTGATGTTTGTCTATGACACTTTGGTATTTGCTCTATACATTAACACACGATATCTAAAAGGTACCGTGACTCGTGAGCAATCCTGGCCTACGCGTAAGCATTCCCAAATAATTAAAAAAATAGAATTAGCAAATATACCCACGAAGTCTCTAATATACCCACGAAGTCTCTAATAATAATCTGTTATAAATTTATAATATAGTATAATTATAGTGACGGCATTTTCGTTTTACGATTTATTACCTTTTTAATTTTTTTCCAGAATTAAAAAAAGTATATTTTACAGACTTCTAATTCTCTTGGCTTTAGATTGCTGATTAGATTAATTAACCTTATATTATCATTATCACGGAATCGGAAGCATGTAACATGAAAAACCATTGAAAAACCCAATCAAAATGACATCGTTAGTTTTCGACATTTCGTATCAGTTAAAAAATGATTTATTTTATATCTACTAAATCACCGTGGAACTACAATATTATTTCAATTTGTCGTTAACTATGAGTTGTGACATAATCCTAGTTCCTATGTGATCCTATCAAAAGCGCTGAGTAGATAAATCGTCAAAAATCCTCAGAAACCGGTCATAAATGGTCAATAAATGAAACAAAAGATATGTTTTATAATATAAATTGGCTTTTGGCCGTATTAAGTCGTTTGTAATAAAGCAAGAAGACGTTTGCATAAGAACGACACGGAAATTTGCATATGTAAATTACTTTTCCTCTATTTGGAGTTTGGACCGAGAACTCCTGCAAATTGGAGAACCGCTGCGATCCTGGCATTTAAACGATTATTATATTCTCGAATGAATAATGAAACAAGTTTTATTCATTATTTATTCTAGATTGTCTCAACGAATGAAAATGAAAGTTATAAAGTTATCCTTTTATATCCTCACTTTTTTCACTTGTACGACATTTTATGAGTAAATAGATTTATTTTAATAAGCTCCATTATTATATATATTAATTTTCGCTCTACCACAGAATATAATAATATATTAGTAGTGCTCTACCTAATAATAAATTGTTAGCTGAAAACAACTTTTTATTTTATTTTAAATATCATTATGTAAGTACATATACCAAATTCCAAAATTGAATCTTGTCCCATTTACAGTTAACTTAGGTACCTGACAATTCTATAACAGTGATTCTTATTTCGTTAACATAAAGATCTGAGAAGCAAAAAACTTTTAAACAGTCTTGGACCGCACATTTTTCCAACAATAAAAAACAAAGGGAGGAAAAACTCGCACGCAAACTCGAAAAATGGCGGACGCGTACCGCACGAGCCACCAGGCGAGCATAACATGTGCGCAGGTGTCCGTACCTCGGATAAAGTGACCCTTATGTCATTGCAATAGGGGTCTCCAATAACGGCCGAGTGCACACGAGCGGAGCGGCTTAGTACGTCCAGAATTTACCTCGGAGTTTGTTAGTATGAACCTTATATGCTTGTGTTACGGTGGTATCGAAAATAACGAGTACTTGGCGAGGTATCGGCGCGTGAAGTATGTACACACCAATACTTGTATCCATTACGCAGCGGAAAAAGCGCGGGCCAGCGACGTGTGTACCTAATTGATTAGCAGTTGAAGAACCCGTTGACCGGAGCCGACTCTGCTTAAAATCTTAATAATGGAACAATATTTCTGATTTAAATTATCTCTTTGTGTTTATGATTGCCATTGACTTGGATGTAGAGTATTGTACAATAATTAATCAAATGAAAAAATACAATTTTTAAAAGAATGATACAGTTAACACAAAAAATTATTGCAGATCCAAAGAGCCAGAGGCAATCTTTTTCAATTATGAAATTCTAAGACACTGACAAACAACACGACCGATCCAAATTAAGCAAATAATAAACTCAAGATACAGTAATTTTGTTATAATAAAAAAGCTGAGGGAAATAAAATTTCGCAGCGGAAAAATTGTGCCTTCGGCGCGCGTTCTCGGCAGCCTTTTCAATAATTCATGAGGAGTCGCGCCATTGAGAAAGTGCTTTGTGATCGTCATACTAATTATTTAAATGCTCCGTCGCTAATATATTCGTTCGTACATACATCTTGTAACGAAATGTCGACCAAATTTCATTAAGTTGTTTAATCAGCTGAATGCGTTCGGAATTTAAATGGTTTCTTCATGTAGAAAGTCTGAACTCTCAAATTCGTGAGGAGGGAAATAAATTGCTTAAATGTCTAGATAAGGCGACTTAAGGGCTTCACTCTGGCTTCAGGTTGTCTTTTAGGGCGCTAAATTAATGTATTAGATTCTCTTTCAATCACTGTGTTAGATTTTTTATTTATGGTTGTTAGAGCGAAACCGCTTTAAGAGGCAGGGCCGCCATTTTGTTATTTTTTAACACTTTCAGCATTTTAATGTGCAAATAAAACTTACGTTGCATAAGATACAAACTAACAATGTTGCATCCGAAACCACGGCTGAACATAAATTAAAATGAACATAAAATAAATCTAGCCGCAGCGTTCCTTCAAATAGAAGTGTGCACACAAACTAACATTACCGTTATGTTAGAACATTGAACTATCGAAATTCGAATAGAGAATAGACAATTTGAGGAGATTCATAAGTCTACAATAGTACATACCCTATAATCCATATTCTACTTTAATCCAATACCTACTAATAAAGCTTTAAAAGTTTTTTAATACAGTTTCAGTTTAATAACGTCAAATCTTTTTTTTAATCTTTATTTTTTACTAGCTGTTTCCCGCGACTTCGTCCGCGTGGACTTCAGTTTATAGCGCGCGATGTCAACAAAATTGGTGTCAAAAGCTTTTATAAAAAAACCCTGGTACCCCTTAAATCAATACAGCTGTGTAGTGTGCACACAATAAGTACTTTATTTTTTATATTAAACTTTATATTTTATGCCAAATTTCAAAGCATATTTAGCCCCCCAATTACACAACTTTACCCATAAACTATTTATCATTGATAGGTTTAGCCCCAATTTCACCAACGTCTGTTAGTGTTAACAGCTTGTTAAAATGTCCTGTCTTCTCTTTCATTCATATGAAAAACGAAACAGCTAACGTGATACTAATTCGATCATTAACTTTAACAGTCGTTGGTGAAATTTGGTCTTAAGGTTACGTCACTGCCTGCACAGATAAAGTATTGAGTTATTTAATACCGTAGAATAGATATAACAATCGAAAAAAATCGAGACTTAAATGTAAGATGATACCACCTCTTATAGAAAGACTTTTGAGCAAGCGTTAGCGCGATGTAGAAGACGCACGGCGCCATCTATTATGAATTTTTTGAACAAATTTACGACCCTTACAACCCTTTTTTCCAGTAAAAAAGTAGCCTATGTCCTTTCTCAGGCTTTAGACTATCTGTATACAAAATTTCATTACAATCGGTGTAGTTTTGGCGTTTGGCGTGAAAGCGAGACTGACAGACAGACAGAGATACTTTCGCATTTATAATATTAGTATAGATTATGTGCACACTGCACAGCTGTTTTTGGGTATTTTGATTAATTAAGGGCCGCGCTACACCGGAATGGCAGCGGCGAGGCGAGCACTTTCAGCGCTGCCATTCCGGTGTAGCGCGGCCCTAAGAGGGGTACCACTTACCAGGGTTTTAAAAAGTTTTTAAATTTGACACAAATTTTGTTGACACCGCGCGCTATAAACTAAAGTCCACGCGGACGAAGTCGCGGGCAACAGCTAGTATATATATAATATTTTTATAATATTATTAAACATCATATTCTAACGTATTAAAAACTATAAACAAAAACATACTAACTAATAAGTATGATTAGTTCTATGTTACAATAAAGTAAAAAATAAAACGCCATCTGTTGAATCGTATTAGAACTAAAATGTTCATTCCATTGATATATTTCTGGATTTTTTATAATATTATACATAAAATATGTTTAAGATTTTTGAAATTTTATTTTAATACACATCCAAGACCCAGGAAAATTGAAAACTTTTTGTTCCGCCTGCGGGACTCGAACCCAGGACCCCCGGGATGAGCGCTGGCCACGCGCAATGCGAATTCATTTTCATCGAAATTTTCATGGAAATAAGATATTTTCCCACATCAAAATGTAGCCTATGTCCTTTCTCAGACTCTAGAATAACTGTATACAAAATTTCATTGCAATCGGTTCAGTAGTTTTGGCGTGAAAGCAAGACAGACAGACAGACAGACAGACAGACAGACAGAGATACTTTCGCATTTATAATATTAGTATGGATTATAATATTATTAAACATCATAATATTCTAACGTATTAAAAACTATAAACAAAAACATACTAACTAATAAGTATGATTAGTTCTATGTTACAATAAAGTAAAAAATAAAACGCCATCTGTTGAATCGTATTAGAACTAAAATGTTCATTCCATTGATATATTTCTGGATTTTTTATAATATTATACATAAAATATGTTTAAGATTTTTGAAATTTTATTTTAATACACATCCAAGACCCAGGAAAATTGAAAACTTTTTGTTCCGCCTGCGGGACTCGAACCCAGGACCCCCGGGATGAGCGCTGGCCACGCGCAATGCGAATTCATTTTCATCGAAATTTTCATGGAAATAAGATATTTTCCCACATCAAAATGTAGCCTATGTCCTTTCTCAGACTCTAGAATAACTGTATACAAAATTTCATTGCAATCGGTTCAGTAGTTTTGGCGTGAAAGCAAGACAGACAGACAGACAGACAGACAGACAGACAGACAGAGATACTTTCGCATTTATAATATTAGTATGGATAGAGTGTTAACTTCAAATCTTAAAAGCCAAACACGTTGATAAGTCAAAAATCTGTTTTTGACGCTTGAGATAGACGCTATTTTGTTACATGACAATTGATACGATCCGAACAGTATTCAAATTCAAAACTTTATACTAAATGTTCGTAATCGCGGTATGACAAGTAAATAAAGAAGTTCAAACACAGTTCAAATGAAATGTTAAGTAAAAACAACGAGAAAATCAAAAAAGTTGCTTGGATTACAATGTGTTGTTTCTATTTCCTCTATTTCTCTAACATCCGTTTTTCCTACTTTAAATAGACAAATAATTGCTGATCAAAATTAATAGACACGCAAATGAATAAATTAATAAGAAAATTGCTACGCAACATACAAAAGATCTTTATTATTCTATTGTTTCTTCTTAACTTATTTGAATTGTTTTATAATTGTTAAGTTAATAAAATAATACGTTAAGTTTATTTAATGTAGTGGTCTAATGTCTTTCCAAATTCCATCCCTTCTCCCGAAGTGTATCTAATAGTTGTTTATTTGAATTGTTTTATAATTGTTAAGTTAATAAAATAATACGTTAAGTTTATTTAATGTAGTTGTCTTTCCAAATTCCATCCCTTCTCCCTAAGGCTGGTTTTACAGTCACGCGTTTCGGCAGCGCCGTTGGAGCGCCGCGCGTTCGAATATGTATGGGGGTAGTAGTTGCGTTTTAAAGTCCGCGCGCTTGAGCAGCGCCGTTCGTCCATACGTTTGTTACAGCTTCGAACGCGCGCGCTCCAACGGCGCTGCGAAACGCTCTACTATAAAACCAGCCTAAATGTATCTAAAAGTTGTTTATTTAAAAATAGACAAGAGTCAAGACATAGTTTTATCATAATATAAGTATACATATTTCAAAAATTATCCAGACAGAAAGAACCCGAAAGAACACAATACTCCCCCGGGAAGCGTACCCGCCTGGATTAATTCGTGTAATTCGAACCCCGATGCCAGGAGAATATAAAGCTGAGCAGGTATTCAGGACTCAGGAGCGCAGACGGGCGGACTTTATTCAACGCATTATATTTTTTTATTCTCATAATTGCGAAAGATAAAGCAAATTATGTAAAGTCTGGTCTAATAACAAATAGACGCACGGACAGCCGCACAGCGAAATTTTAGTACTTAATAGAGATTTTAATACGAAACCCTAAAAATTATTAACAGCTGTGATAGTGCGAAAAACTAAATATTATGTACAATGTAAGTACATAAATAGAATTATTTCCGAATTAATAACCAAATGCCAAGACACAATAGTATCTTTCAATGTAATTTGTTAATCTCGCTAATAAATAAGGTTCTAGAATGTTACCCGAGACTGAATTGATAGCACGAAAAGGTCCGTGGGGATATTTCTTTGCGTTTGCCGCTCGTCTACACAATTTAGGGTGGGAAGGAGACGGGAGATAGCTCCCTGCGGGTGCGAGCGCGATGGGGAATACCAAGATGGCAGACTTTTGCGGTTGATAGTTTATAGTTATTGCGAGGAGCGTTGCGCGGTTTTATCACATTGTTAGCGTGGTTATACGTCCAGGATTAAGTGTAGATCCGACTTTATTCCCCGTTCGGACACTTTAAACCGACTACTTGTTAAGTGTTAACTATATCGAAGTCTTCCTTGCATTGAGTTTGTTTTTATTTTGCTGATAAAGATAATACACTAGGGATTGAAATGTTAAGAAGACAATGATATTATGTTTCTTTTTCAATACTTTACAGCTTACAAAGCGATTGAGTAATATTATTTTTGATTTACGTTACATTTAATACTTAATTAGATTATAAATAAAATCATATTAATATAGTTTTGACGTCTGTCATAAACTCATACTACAACTATATTTCAACTAGCTGTCCCGGCAAACGTTGTTTTGCCATATAAATAATTTTTGGTATGAAAAATAGATGTTGGCCGATTCTCAGACCTACTCAATATGCTCACAAAATTTCATGAGAATCGGTCAAGCCGTTTCGGAGGAGTATGGCAACGAAAACTGTGACACGAGAATTTTATATATTAGATAATAAAAAGATGAACACACTATACTTAATTATTATTATTATACAAAGACATTAGGTATACTTATTATAGTTTTACAATGTTTTTAGTTTTTCCATTGTCTGTCAAGTGACTTTTCCGTGGACTTTTCCAATACACCAGCATAGCTAGCACAAGCACGTAGACAAACGAAAGAAACTAAATTTTGACAGTTTTACCGGAAAAACATTGGAGTAAAAGTTTCTTTCGTATCTCGATATCGTTCGCTTTTGAAAATCTATATGTAAGCATGACGATCCGCTTTTGACATTTAGTTTCTTGATTCTGTTTTTATTTTTGTTATGGCACTTGGCTATAAAACCATGGCCAGTGTCGAGTAAATGGCAGCAAATTCAAAAAATCGATGTATAGCAACCCTGTCTATAGCCGGAATTATAGTTTTGATCTACAAACTACGAATAATAAAGTTCCTTAGTTTTTATTATTCGTATTTCGTAGATCAAAACTATAATTCCGGCTATAGACAAGGTTGCTACACGTCGATTTTTGAATTTGCCGCCATTTACTCGACACTGGCCATGGTTTTATAGACGAGGTGCCATAATTAAAAAAAAAGAACCAAGAAACTAAATGTCAAAAAAAATAATTGCCGTTGCTATATTGGTTGCTATGGAAAGAGTTTCTTGTCTTTGTCCACTGAAACTCAAGTCGATGGGTGGTGCCATGCTCGGGAAAATATATGTAGACATGGGAAAGAAACTGCCATTACTTTCTTCCGAAGAATCGACTGGGAAACCCCGTGCTAGCTATGCAGGACCGAACTATAAACAGTGAAAATCTTTTTACTACTAAAGGGGATAATACTATGAGCTAGTTTTCTTTTAAAATAAAAGTAGTTTACTTGTTTATTTCAAAAGAGAATAGTAAATGTAATATTCTCAGAGAGTCCCTTTTCATGCTGCGAGTGAGTGAATGAGGGCGAGTGCTCGCTCTTTGTCATGCAGCTATTGCTTTGTTGAATTTTTGATATACTACGCTTGTTTACTTACTACTTAAGTAAGTGGCCAGGTTGAGCTTTAAGTGGTAGTTTATGAATCCATACTAATTTATAATTGTGAAAGTGTGCATATCAATCTGTCTGCCTTTTACATCTTCACGCCCAAACCGCCAAAAAAATTTGGTATGAAGATACTTTGAGTCCTGGGAAAGGACACTTTTTATACATATAAAAATGTGCGGGCGTCATTTAGTTAATAATTAATCAATCCACACTTAGGTACTTATTATTATAAAGCTGAAGAGTATGTTTGGACGTGATATCGCCGACCGATTTTTATGTGATTTGGCATGAATATATAGAGTAGACCTGCACGGCCCACGTGTAAGGAATAAGAACTAAGGACAAAGACTACTTTTTTCGCTAGAAAAATGAACGGTTCCAGCGGAATTCGAGCAATTTAGTTAATTACTAGTTAAGTATAAGTTATCTTATAGTAAAAGATAGATAATTAGTAAGTAAAGGAAATAATTGCATTAAATTGCAAACAAACACTACAACCAATATTTAAAAAAAATATTTTACAGAAAAAAAATTCGTCCACATGTTGTGATTTTGAAATTTGAATATTATACAAAATACAAATACAGTAAAATAGTCACAGTACGTAACCAGGAAAACATAACACGTATTTAATGACACAATTTCGTTGCGAGCCGTGAACATGAAAGGAAATTGTCGTACATATGAGAATAATCTCGCACGACGGGGATCCGAAAACCCTCGTAAGTGACATATCTGTCATTGTGCGTGCAGCGTGATACAAAACTAAGTTATCTATCTCAATACAACAATTCTAACGGCCGTTCCCAATATTTGATCTATCTCTGGTTTTGCCCTACTAGAGATAGGAATAGCTCACAATTGACATAAAATATATGTCTCTAATGTCTAATGTGAGTTATTCCTGTCTCTAGTAGGGCAAAACCAGAGATAGATCAAATATTGGGAATGGCCGTAAGACTGGATTTGTATGCGTCCGCCCGAACGCGTGTTTTGGCCGCTACACCGCAAATTACAAGCAAATGTATGTAATATTTTACGGATATAAATAACTAGCTGTCCCGGCAAACGTTTCTTTGCCATATAAAGTATTTCGCCCGTATTATTTTATTGAAGTGACTAAATAAGTATGTCACCATGGCAACGTCCATCGCTATCCCGTCGCACAAACAATGGTCGCCGTCAGTCTCGAGTTGTAATAATTTACTATTATTTATTCAACAAGTAGCCGATTCTCAGACCCACTGAATATGCATAATAAAAAATTTGGTTAAAATCAGTAAAGCCGTTTCGGAGGAGTACGCGGCCTAACATTGTGACACGAGAATTTTATATATAAGATATACATAACGCATACATCGAGCCTAATGTCCACAGCCGAACACAAAACCCTATTTTCTGCAAGCCGGTTAAAATACTCTAAAGTCTAAACAAATAAACGGCATAACAATTATTTGTAATTACGCCGTTAAATTACGTTCTCACTCACTATAAAAAAGGTAACAAGCAAAAAAAAAACGTAACCCAAAAAAATTGAGTCCGTAGCAAATTCGTGATTTATAATACGATCTTTAGATTAAAGCTACAAAAGAGTGACACTTGAATTTTCTCATCCAAATAAGTACTTACATAAATTATACCTTAATCCCAATAAATCACAGATGAATGATGACATAGAAAGCAACTTCTGTAACGTATCGTCGAAAAATAAACCCCGCAAAACACACAAAACGTGTCGATTGAACAAGATGCTTTGATAACAACCGAAATTGTAAATAAAAGGCAATTGAAGTGATGGGGAAACGTCGGAACGCGTGGGGAAACATTGGGAAACGTGGGGAAGCGTGGGCTTCCACAAAAAGGGAACACGAGAGCATGGCCATAAATCCGGCGACGACGCTAAGAAAGCTTTATACTGATTTATGAGCCCCTAGTCTTCGAGCCCCTAGTACTCTGTATTGTAGTGGACTGTTGGTGCGTGTATAGTGTATACTTCTGAAGTTAGTATCACTTCGACCAGTTAACTCTTAAAATTATGACTAGCTAATACGTGGGAGAGCCATGCTTCGGCACGAATGGGCCGGCTCGACCGGATAAATACCACGTTCTCACAGAAAACCGGCGTGAAACAGCGCTTGCGCTGTGTTTCGCCGAGTGAGTGAGTTTACCGGAGGCCTAATCCCCTAACCTATTCCCTTTCTTACCCTCCCCTATTCCCTTCCCTTCCCTACCCTCCCCTATTACCCTATTCCCTCTTAAAAGGCCGGCAACGCACTTGCAGCTCTTCTGATGCTGCGAGTGTCCATGGGCGACGGAAGTTGCTTTCCATCAGGTGACCCTTTTGCTCGTTTGCCCCTTATTTCATTAAAAAAAATAAAAAAAATAGCTAAAACTTGAGCAAAAACAAGGTAGTATCAATAAAAATTGATACTCTTTAAGTACCTTCTTTTTTGCTCAAGTTTTATGTTTATTACCTAATAAAAGGCAAGGTTTAGCTCGAAGTAATTTTAAAAGCGTTAGAAAATGATACAATCTACCTAGATTAGCTAGTGCTCATGTAAATTATCTGAGTATTAATATTCATCCAGCTAGAGTGCACTAGAGGCTCGAATTTCGAAGCACCGAGGTGCATTTTGACTGAGTTGCCAATACTGATTTTATTGTGCGAAAGGACTTTCTTTAAACATAAAGGCTGCAATGATTTGAAACTATATTTATTGACTTTTACATGGTGCTACATTAGTACATTACAAGCCATATTTTTTAAACTCATAATAAGTTGTCATATTTAGTACCTGTTGAAAATCCAAGAGGTAACCTTATTCGACCGAACAGATTTGTTATCTATTCGTATAAATCGTATATTACTTTATTTATTCTGTATTCTAAGACTTGACGTTATTTAAAGTCGCAAGCAGAAAAAGTATTACGAATAAAACCGTCTCGATTTTCAGATACTTACTTAGACGTACGATATTTTTCTTGGCTTAAAAATAATCTACGTAATATTAAAGTCACATTATTACATATTTACATATAAATTACGTCTTTGTTTTGCAGATGTACGATTTTGTGTACTCTCAAAGTACTTACCAACAAAATGTAACTGCTTCTCTTTTTAGACTTTAGTCTAAAAAGAGAAGCAGTTACATTTTGTTAGAACTATAAGTACTTCTGTCAAGAAAGTGAAGAAATTAAAAAGTGGCAACATCGTAGTGTCATCCCTTTCAAATCAATGTAAGAAAAAAGGGATGACACTACGATGTTGCCACTTATTAATTTATTCACTTTCTTGACGGACTATACCTTAGTTTTAATCTCATCTTAGAGAATAAACTCACAGCTTTTTATTCTTCAAAATTCGAAGTTATAAATATTTGAGTAACATTCAACAATGAAATAATAATATCGGGTCTGTATTCTCATATAGCAAGAAATCTAACAGCCATCGGAGACGGAGCAAATTCTCGATAATATGAACAAAGAACTGGCTGGAAACTAGCAATTTGTTCTCGAAGCGTTAAATTGCTTTTTGAATTTAGAATATGAGGTTCCTTTTTACTTATACTTTTTTATTGAAATAAAGAATAATTAATTTTAAAAAGAAATTCAAAATAACAAACGCTACTCAGTTATTTAATTTTTAACATAAAAACATAAAAGGACAAATTTATTTTGAACAAATTTTTCAGTTACGACTTACGAGCGTAAAAGTGTTCCTCAGAATTCAATTAAAAGTTTTATTAATTAGGCAAGGAAAGGCAAAGTTTAAGCGGTCTTAGGAGATAGGAGAATTTTCGGTGCGATTATAATTAATCTTTATTCCCAACTCCTGTTTATTATTTTACGCATTAATTTTCTGTTTTAAACTTTTTCAAACAAAATTATAAACTGTACTCTCATATTAATATTGTAAATGCTAAAGTATTTAAACTGTCTGTTTATTACTAATTCTTGACGCACAAATTTCTAAACTTATTTTGATAATAATATTGTTTAGAAATTTGTGTTTGTTTGCAGATAATTTCGGTTGGTAAGATGATTCGCAAAGAAATTATTGTAATAAAGATAATAATAAATTAAATAATAAATATTAATATTGTTTACTCATGAATATTCTTGCTACAAAAAATAAACATAAACAATGTTATGTTAATTGTGGTAATTAAAACACATTTTATAATAATTAATTATTAAAAAGGTAAATAAATCAGTGTTGTCACAACTCACAAGGCCATATTATGGTTTTTCCTTTAAAATCTAATTAATGATTACCACGCGTACGTGTGACGTGGTCAACTCTTTCCTTATTTGTTTATTAACAAACAGTTTAATTGATATTTGATGACGACCCTCCGTTGCACCAAAATCAGAAACTGTACATTTTTTAATTGAAAAAAAAAATGCGCAAGTGACGCATCACGCAACGGAGTTGGTCAGAGCCTCATCTAGTTTCTTTCTAATAATTAAGTATTTACATATTATATCAAAATATTAGAATTTTTAATTTAGAAACACGTGTAAAAAATATTCCTATATTATTTACACGTGTTTATATTATACTATGATACATAAGTACAGAAAAAGATTCTTATACATATTTATTAAATTTAAACAAAAATAATAATTTGCAAATAGTAGCAACTTCTGTAACTATAATATAATAATATATTATTATAATATAACCTTAATATTATATATTTATAGATGTACTTATATGTATACTAAATAATATAATTAAAAAACATAGATAAAATAACATGTAAGACTAAATTAACATAATTTATCTGATAATCTTAAATCTGAGTAATAAAAATTAAAAACTTCAATAAATTCATTGATGGTTCGACCACCAACGGTAGGCAATAAAACAAAAAAAAAAATTACACACAGTGGTCCCTGTAGATCCGACCTTAGAATTTAGATTAGTGATTACTGCCCATCGATAAATCATACAGCATCAGATTACAATAATTGACTTTTGTTGGTTCTTGTATTTTAAGCTATCCGATTTTTTTTTTATTCAATTGTTTTACTTATTAAAAAAATATTTCAATTTATTAATTTACAATTTAGATTGAGATTTCGAATACCTTTTCTTTACGAAACACTTACTTATTTTGGATCCCTTTTGACGAAAAATGCGGAAACGTAGGTGATTGAAATTTTGTGCAGTTATAGTTTATATGGTGAAGGAGTGCATCGAGCTAATATTATTTTGAAATTATACTTTTATCACACATGTTTTAACAAATAAAACATTACACACACTACAACACACACACTAGATTGTAAAGCCTAGATACACACGAATTGTACTATTTATGGTTGAAGTCTGTTGTCAAATTAAAAATAGATTGTTTTTTTTTTTATTAAATCTTAAATAGGTACCGTTAGACAATTATTACACGGCCATTCTGATTTGATTTTTATATTAATCTCAGACTGTCGCAGGAATTATGTCTAACAAATAATAAAGTCAATATTTTGACAAAAGAATATCAATAGAAAAGCGTTGGAAACTTATAATTATTAAATTTTTATTAAAGGTCGAATTTCGACCATTGGGCGATCTCTAGTAAATTTTATTTAAAAGCGCAATACTATAAACGATATTATATTTTGTGTTATTTTTCAATTAAATAGATTATTTCTCAATTAAATAAAGTTTTTAAATTGTAACTTTTATGATATTTACTATAAATTAAGGTTTTATTGCTTGCTCTAAATTGAGTATGCACTAAATTAAATCATAAAATTATTTTTATATTTTACTGATTTCTTTTTACTTTTAGTAGAATTATTGTTATTTGCTTAGATACTTTTTACGACATTTTTAAAACATTATAATAATTAAAATATATTCTTTTGTTGTGAATTTTTTGCCAGTTTAAAAACAAATTAATATTTGGAAATGTATTGAATAAAATTCGGCTAGTCCCAATTTCACCAACGTCTGTTAGTGCTAACAGCTTGTTAAAATGTCAAGTCTTCTCTTTCAATCATATGAAAATCGAAAGAGGTAACGTCATACTAATTCCAGCGTTAACTTTAACAGTCGTTGGTGAAATTGGGGCTAAGCCCAATATAATACATAATTTATTCAATACATTTCCAAATATTTTTGACGTGGGAGAGCCATGCTTCGGCACGAATGGGCCGGCTCGACCGGAGAGATACCACGTCCTCACAGAAAACCGGCGTGAAACAGCGCTTCCGCTGTGTTTCGCCGAGTAAGTGAGTTTACCGGAGGCCCAATCCCCTACCCTTTTCCTTTCCCTACCCTCCCCTATTTCCTTCCGTACCCTCCCCTATTCCCTTCCCTACCCTCCCCTATTACCCCTTAGAAGGCCGGCAACGCACCTGCAGCTCTTCTGATGCTGCGAGTGTCCATGGGCGACGGAAGTTGCTTTCCATCAGGTGACGCGTTTGCTCGTTTGCCCCCTTATTTCATAAAAAAAAATATTAATTTGTTAATCAATTACTATTTACAAGATAACACTATCTAAAAGCCAAGCTTTGTGAGGGCTCGCGTCGTCACACCTTGACTGACTGATGATAACACATCTACATAAATTACTATGTTAAAGGCTAAAGCGCTTGAAATCAATTATAATAGGCGTGATAGTTTTTCCGTAAAGCCTAAATATTCAGGTTGTGGGATATAGTCTCGCTTCGCTCGCCCTGATAAGTAAGTAATACTAATAGTTACTAGAACTACTACCGCGGTCCTACATAATAGCAGCTGTTGAGGTAAATTATATCTGTGAAATTCCCACAACTCACAAGACTATAATATTATGTAGTTGGCATCGCGTGCAGACAACTCTTAGCGGCCCATGTTCTCCTAGTCATTTGATACAAATACGAATCCAATTAAAAAAAGATTAGGAAAGATAGATCTTTGTACATATAGATCTATACGGGGAAACCGTTCCGATCGGACTGAACGCAGGCCGACTCGTGCACACACACTGGAATGTACACACTACATAACGATTGTCAGGTCGGCCTGCGATCAGTTCGACCGGAGTCCGGAGCTATGTAGTAGTATGGATTCACGTATGTAGAGGCCTTCAATACGGTAAATAGAAGATGAAATAATAATATTATGTGAATTAATATGTAAAATAATAATTATTATGTCACCATAAAAATTATTGCCATGCGACCAAATGACCAAGAGAGCAGGATGTGTATATTCGTACTCTGTAATTGCCCACGATCGACATTAAACTTTTAAATATTTTGATCGAAAAAAGGGAATATATAGTATATACAGATATTGATTTAAATACATGCCATTAAGAGGATACACCAGGGGCTAGAGAAATAAAAAAAAAAAGGACGTGTAATATCTATAGCTGTCTCCCTTACCTCAAGCCTATACCGCAGAACGCGATAGAGACAACTGCAGAAAATCCAGAAAATCAACGATTCGTTGTCCCCTGATTCCTTCTCCAAAACTGAACCGATTTAAGTACTTTTTTCATTAAAGATTAAAAAAAGGCTTGAGCTGTGTTCCTATGTTTTGCTTTTTTTTTGTATAATCTAGCCAAATCTGTTTTCTGGACGTTTGAACACAGCGGAAAATCTGACCATTTTTTTGGGTTTTTGAACATTCATATCTTATTTAATAATTAAATTATGAAAAAAAAGAAAACATAGGGACATTGTATTAGTGGCCGTAGATATTCAGGAAAAAAATTATAACTACCAGCATTATGCAGGGAGGAAACAGGGGACAACGTTTGTATGGAAAAAAGGGTGGTGTGGAATCCTCTTAATAATTATGGCTTCCCAAATCCCAATCTAGTTATGTTTATCCAAAAATAATTATTCTGACATTACACTTTTTTAGTATTTTAAATTCATAATAATATTATTATTATTCCAAGTTTAAATATTTTTGAATATAAGGCCTTTCTATGTTGATAAAATTTATTATAAGTAAGTAATACATATAATAATACAGTGTTTGTATTATTGAAACAAGCATTAATCCCACTTTAGCTGCAATACACAATAAAATGGGAATTCTCAATTCTGGCATAATCCACGTTAAGCCGAGGTCGGCTTAAATCGCCGACAACATTATTGCTCGATACAATTCATAACCGATGATATACTGCCTTATTACGATAAGATTTATTGGCTAAATATAAATACATAATATGTTTAGAGGTTTTAGCATTTGGCATTTATCGGTCTCACTCAAGAAAGGTGTATACAAAATCTATATTCTATAGTCTATTCTTCTATAGCTATACTAATATTATAAATGCGAAAGTATAGACGTCTGTCTGTCTGTTACCTCCTCGCGCCCAGCCCGCTGAGTCGATTTTGCTGAAATTTGGTATGGAGATATTTTGAGTCCCGGGAAAGAACATTGGATTATGGATACCTGCTTGTTATGTATATCTCGAAAAAATCTCGCGTGATTATAACTACTACCTGTGTACATATATACATAATAAAATAATATGCGCATAAGAAAAATAATATTATTACTTATTTTGATACAAAAATTCAAAATTCGAACTGAGTTATACAGAACAATGCAATGTCGTAAGTCGTAACTCACAAATCACAATACACAACCGCTATTTCTCACGCATCATTCAACAAAGAGTTTTCGCGGTGTGCTGCGATAAGCCACGCAAATAATGTTGGCATAACATAAGGCATGATGCTGCCTGTAGCGTGAAAACATTGCAATTTGCAATATATCCTGTTCAGAAAACTTATCGTAAGCGCCATGACATTTAGGCCGGTAATATAAATAGTCAGTACTCAAGATGCATCTCGGTCTCAAAACGCGGTTCGGCTCTATGATTGGTCCAAATTTTGACAGCCAACCAATCACAGAGCCTGAACCATGTCTTGAGACCGAGATGCATCTTGAGTGCTGACTATTTATACCAGCCTTAGTGTCTAAAGTCTAAACACAAGGACGTAATTATGCGGAATTTCCGCCACGTAACTTCGGCCTAATGTGTTTAGACACTTACCGCCGTAGTCAGAGACATTTAATTATGATTAAGTAACCTTCAATTTAATGAAGAGTTTGACAGATAATATGTATGGGACTAATCAATGTCAACATTTTGAATTAATTACATTAAGTAATTAGTGTTCCACTCTGAGTGTGGCAGTTAGCTACAGTCTTAGTAGAATACCTCGACCTTTGACTCTCGATAAATTAATCAATTAACGACACTACCCAATAAAATTCTGTTAAAACTATAGAAACCATAAAAATTAAAAACACACTATCATACGTGGGAGAGCCATGCTTCGGCACGAATGGGCACCGGATAAGTACCACGTTCTCACAGAAAACCGGCGTGAAACAGCGTTTGCGCTGTGTTTCGCCGAGTGAGTGAGTTTACCGGAGGCCCAATCCCCTAACCCCTACCCTATTCCCTTCCCTACCCTCAACTATTCCCTTCCCTTCCCTTCCCTACCCTGCCCTATTCCCTCTTAAAAGGCCGGCAACGCACTTGCAGCTCTTCTGATGCTGCGAGTGTCCATGGGCGACGGAAGTTGCTTTCCATCAGGTGACCCGTTTGCTCGTTTGCCCCCTTATTTCATTAAAAAAAAAAACACTATAAAATATAACGGAAAATACAGGGTGAAAATCGTAAAATTATTCTTACCCGGAAAAGTTACCATCCAGTATAATGATATAAATGAAGAGTATTGTAGCGAACGCAATGTACGATGCTTACCTGCAAAAAAGAAAAATAAAATTACAAAAAACAATAGTTGCTCTATTTAAAATTTATCTTTTAAGACCCTTCTAAACGTTGCGATATTATGAATAACCATGATTGTAGAGCTGTTCTCGACAATCGACGATTATATGGGCAATCATAGACTCAAACTCAAATTAAAATGCCGATTCATGAACCTCTACATGGCTACAAATGAAATATCTGGGATGAGTGGGAAGCACGCGATTCGAATTCGACTACAAACCGACAGCTAAAATCGATTTTAAAACGAACTCTGTATTCGTTTGCTCAACCGTGAACAATCTAAAACGTTCGCCAACAAACCGGGTGAGGAATTTTAAGCTTTATTGCCCCAGTAATAAGGTCGTAATGTACACAGGGTGAAGTATGGGACTTCATTAGTTTGCAGTCGACATCGCTTTGGTGATTCAGAGTCGAGATATGCTAATCGAGTTTCTTGTTTATAAGTTTGGATCAGATACATATGGATTCATGCTGCCCTTGTATAAAAAGATGTTGCCGTTCGTACGATTAGTTTTTCATGGGAACCGTTTCCATGATAAAATAATAATCCTTTGTGCTAAATCTAGGACTTGAAATTCAAAATGTTTCTCTGTATATCCATGAATATCGACATAGCGGATAAGCGAGGTATAACAGACAGATACACTTAGGGTAAGTTGCACCAGAGACGTGGTTAAAGTTAAGGTTAAAGTTACGGTTATAGTTAAGGCTAAATTTAGCTTTAACTTTAAACTTAACGTTGACCGGAGAAATTGACGGATGACAGCTGGTCCAACAAGGTTATAAGTTATAAATGAACGTGGGCGGGGGCGCTGCTGGTAAAGGAGAACTGTCAAAAATGGCGTTTTTGTATGATGACACAACGTTAGTTCCTTTTTTCGCCACGTGCATTTAAAACCTTGTCGAGCTGCCTTGCCTTGCTATGGTTATGGTTAAATACGGCATCTTGATGGCGTCCATTTTTAACTACGGTATTTTTTTTTTATGAAATAAGGGGGCAAACGAGCAAACGGGTCACTTGATGGAAAGCAACTTCCGTCGCCCATGGACACTCGCAGCATCAGAAGAGCTGCAAGTGCGTTGCCGGCCTTTTCAGAGGGAATAGGGTAATAGGGGAGGGTAGGGTAGGGAAGGGAAGGGAATAGTTGAGGGTAGGGAAGGGAATAGGGTAGGGGTTAGGGGATTGGGCCTCCGGTAAACTCACTCACTCGGCGAAACACAGCGCAAGCGCTGTTTCACGCCGGTTTTCTGTGAGAACGTGGTATTTATCCGGTCGAGCCGGCCCATTCGTGCCGAAGCATGGCTCTCCCACGTATGGATGGTATGTCCAAAGATTTCACATTTCGCATTGTAGTTAAAGTTATAGTTACAGTTATAGTTAAAGTTAGTTGGTGCAACCCAACATTGCATTGCATTTATTTCTCATTAGTTTTAGCAGCCTAATTTATTAGCTTTGTCACAAAATTTGTTCTTTGTTGAGTAAGTATAAACAATTTAAAGAAGTCGGTTAACTAAACATGATAGCTTGCAAAGTATTAAATAAAATAGGTTTTGTATATTTCTAATTCTATCGTTAGCTGTTAAGTATAAATGTTTATTAAAATATACCACGATACAAAACAAAACTCTTTTATCGCTCCCTAACCACTTACATCTGTACGAGCTTAAACTTGCTCTCAAGAATAATGATACAATATGTTTCGAAGAATGTTTGTTTTGTTCAAAAGGGCTAATAATTTATAATACTCAAGTCGCACTTAAGAGTCCGTATACGAAATTTTGCCGATTTCGCTCATTTTACAGACGTGATTTAACAGTTAAAATACAGTATTTCTATAAGTTTTAATGCACAACATGTAAGATCATTTCAATTATAATCTAATGTTGCAGCTAGATTTTTTATTTTTTTTTAAGTATCTTTAAATAATCCAACTCAAACCCGCGACAGTTTTGTGATTTTTGCTGTAAAAGGTTTAGAGAGTTATAAATATCACCTGTTTATGGATTGTATTGACGTCTTAACGGTATGAAAAAAATACAATGTACTGTTGAGAAAGTCGTCTATACAATGTTAGAATTACTTTTTACCACTTTCATATAAAAAACCCTTTAAAAACCAGAAAACCTATAACTGCCCGCTAACTTGGCGATCGTCCTTTTTCACTCGGCATATGAAAGACGGGCGTGAGTGTGAAGAGAGCAGTAAAAAAGAGAGTACGGGCTCTTAACAAACAAGCAATATTTTGTTAACATTTTCAAATCGAGTGATGAATAACACTTCAAAGTTTTTAAGCGCAGTTCATTATTATTTGAGCATCAGCAACAAGACACGATTAGATGTAATAATAATTATTCTCTCCATTCTTTTATTGTATATTTTTCATTTTCGTACGATGTGAAAATAACGTGTATAAAACCTTTATGCGGTATATTTTATTTGCTAATGGCATATTTATGTCTATTTGTGCAGAAGATAATCAAATATACATTTAGATAACATATCAAGGTCCAAAAGCTATGAAATGGTAAATATTTGATCGTTATAAGTTAAAAGTAAAATTATTATGAGGTAAAAAGAGCAAAAAATACTATAATCGCTTTGTAAATATTTGTAGAATTTTATAAAATATCCAATTATTCAATGCAAAAAAATTTATTACACGAATTATTTTTTTACCTAATGTGGCCTATAAACGAACTCATGTGATTATATCATAGTAAAAGGAGGGGGGAAGTAAGTTATCTTCATACAAAGGCACCACGCACGGCTTGTATGTGTGCGCCATAGTATCAATGCGTCGCCACACGGCACACAACAAAATCTCGGACAGTATTTCGGCAGTACCAGTCGGGGCTAACACTTTACGCTGCACGCTCGCGCCGCTGCTAAACGAATCAAAAATGTCCGATCATAATCGCAGGAGTAATAGATCTATATTGCTGTGTGTTTGGGTGTTTTAATAGTAAGTAATGCAACAATTCCAGAATTGTCTTTGTTTAAATTACCTGTTGAACAGGAAAGGTCAGTACTACTCACTTATTCTAGCATAATATAATTTCTACTTGATGATCAGATACCTACCTACTTACTTCTTTTTTATTGTATTAGTTTTCTATCACACAAAGGAAGTAGGTAGGTAGGTAGGTCTACTCCCACTAGAACATAGTATAAATAAGAGTATTTTTAGGTACTTTTGATCAGTCAACTAATTTTTTTACGTTTATTTTTACGTTTAGTAATGCCGATTTCTCCGTATTGTAGGTATATATATTAACCAACTACTTACAGTCAATCACTTATTTTAAATCGTAATTAAAAATAAGTAATTGACTAATTGAAAATCACAATACACATAAAGCAAAGTTCGAATCATAACAACAGATTTGTTTATAGTATAAACTGAAACAGGCGTTAGTTTTTAATGTTGTTTTATAGGGTATTTTTATAATTTTATTTAGACATCGGATTATTATGCACGATCAAAGTGCCGAAATATGCATGCAAATATGCACAATAAAGAGTTACTTTTTATTAAAAGTCGGAAGACCGCGACGTTGCCGCTATTCATGCGGTCGAACGAAGCGCGGACGCCCGGTTCCACACCAACCCGCCGCGCCTCCGCGCCGCCTAAAATTGACAACCCTAAGACAGTAGGGTCAGTAGGTAATTATATCGCGGATTGGGCCGGAGTTACCCTACTTCCCCTCCTTTTACTATGATTATATCAATGAAAATATGTAACAAGCCGTTACCAGCCGCTATTTATCGCTAGTAATGATAATTGATAACAAGCCAAAAAAGCCGTTACTCACCGCTTGGCTAATAAATAATAATGTTAGCAACCGGCTTCACATCTATAGGCCTGCGGGGTTAAAATGGTCGCTTTGATGAATGATATTATGAATCATAATATGATTCATTTATTTTAAATCGCAAAATGCAAGTCTGCTTGCAATTCATGTCTTACATTCGTACTAATTTGACATTTGTCAGTTTTGACAATTCATTTGCTGAATTAATTGAGAGGAATTGCTAAATAACATTTTAGGACTTCAGCGGGGCTAAAATGGTCACATTTAGCAATTCCTCTCAATCAATTCAGCAAATGAATTGTCAATACTGTCAAACTGACAAATGTCAAATCAGTACAAAAATACAGAAATGAATTGCAAGCATAGTTGCATTTTTCGATTTTAGAAAAATGAATCATATTATGATTCATGTCATGATTCTTCAAAGCGACCATTTTAGCCCCGCTGGCCACGTTGGTCAATGATCGACAAATACAAGTAGGGTTGCCACCCGTACTTTATTATAAAGCATTGTACGTTATTTCAGGCAATTGTACTTTGTACTTTATGAAAATAATAAAGTACGCAAAAATACTTTATTTCAAACTAGATGACCCGATGAACCTCTTATCACCTATCTCCCAACATAAATCCTCCTTGGGCTTCCACAAATGTTTCAAGACCAAAATAAGCCAAAGCGGTTAAGCCGTTCTCGAGTTTTAAAGGAACTAACAAAGTACAGAATACATTTTTATTTATACTTAAGTACAGATAATTTTATAAATTGTACTTTATTTTTATACTGTGTACCTACGTTTTTGTTTTCACCTTAAGTAGCCGATGTACTTTATTTGTAAAAAAAAAAGGTGGCAACCCTAAATACAAGAGATTGCGAGAGGAGTTTTAAATACTTACTTTATTTTTAATTTTCCGCGTTCAACGATGATTCAGCATACTGCTAACTGCAGACAGGAGCCCAATCATGGAGGCAAAGCTCTTTACACCTGTCCAGTGTCCATGATGGTCAAACATACTGTGCCTACGTGAAGAGGTGTGTAATGTCACAGAATAGATAATAGTAATGTGCCTTATATTGAAGAGTTAATAGTTTATTCTAAAAATATTTACATGATCATGTTACGAACAAAAACGTCATCGTAAATCGTAATGTATCCAGAAATAAGATAACCTCTATAGAAGTTATCAGATTATTGGTTCATCGAATCTACTAGTTTATTCATATAGTCAATAAAAAAGATAATAAGTAATTAAAGTTAAGCTAATATCAAATATGTAATATGAAAGGGAGTTAGTTGTTAAATTAACAACTAACAAATTCACTCAAAGTAAATTCGAACCATGATCACGGTAAAAATATAGATTTATTATTATTTTTTTACTATGGTTCAAATCATATCCATAATAATCTAACAACCTTAATCAATTAGCTCTCGAAAAAACTTTAATCACACGTCAATTTATCATCTAAATTGGTCCATGCAGTGAGGAAGCCTACCAGGGTAACATGAGCTGGCGGGAGGCGCGCGGTCAGCCAATTACAGTGGCGTCAACATTGATTTACGGCATAATGGCTCGCCTACATTGTTTGAATGCTTCGGACGAAATCTGATAACTTTGGGCTTCGTACATAACCATACATAACTTACACGTAGGCTTAATTGTTCTTTATGTAGGTTAAATTACACTTAAATACCATTAAACATATATTTTTGTAAAACTTAATTGTAGATGTGAAGCAGAGACCAGCCATACATCATTCAGATGAGAACTAAAATTGTAATCACGCTGGTTTGTATGGGCTTTGATACTCTTTATATATTTATTCCTCTATGATGTGAAGTAAATATATTGTGTTGTATATTCCTTCATAATATTAGCTAATTATACAAATGCGAGAATGTGTCTATCTATCCGTCTATTGTCTAACGGCCCTTCCCAATATTTGATCTAGCTCTGGTTTTGCCCTACCAGCATAGCTAGCACAAGCACGTAGACAAACGAAAGAAACTAAATTTTGACAGTTTTACCGGAAAAACATTGGAGTAAAAGTTTCTTTCGTATCTCGATATCTTTCGCTTTTGAAAATCTATATGTCAAGCATGACGATCCGCTTTTGACATTTAGTTTCTTGATTCTGTTTTTATTTTTATTATGGCACTTGGCTATAAAACCATGGCCAGTGTCGAGTAAATGGCGGCAAATTCAAAAAGTCGATGAATAGCAACCCTGTCTATAGCCGGAATTATAGTTTTGATCTACAAACTACAAATAATAAAGTTCCTTAGTTTTTATTATTCGTATTTCGTAGATCAAAACTATAATTCCGGCTATAGACAAGGTTGCTACACGTCGATTTTTTAAATTTGCTTACATTTACTCGACACTGGCTATGGTTTTATAGCCGAGGTGCCATAATTAAAAAAAAAGAACCAAGAAACCAAATGTCAAAAAAAATAATTGCCGTTGCTTTAATGGTTGCTATGGAAAGAGTTTCTTGTCTTTGTCCCCTGAAACTCAAGTCGATGGGTGGTGCCATGCTCGGGAATAAGATATGTAGACATGGGAAAGAAACTGCCATTACTTTCTTCCGAAGAATCGACTGGGAAACCCCGTGCTAGCTACGCAGAGATAGGAATAGCTCACAATTGACATAAAATTATGTCTAATGTGAGCTATTCCTATCTCTAGTAGGGCAAAACCAGAGATAGATCAAATATTGGGAATGGCCGTTAATTTGAATTTTGAGTCCCTGTAAATGACATCCGAGGATAGTTACTTAGAAAAATATGTACAGCAGTCAGTAACCATGCGAAAAACGAAAGCCGTAACTGTTGTAATACGCCGAAGTTCGGCGCTATTTAGTGTGAAATAAGATAACGCGCAATTATTCTGCTTTTTATAAACGAAAATAATGCGATGTCTACAAAATTATTCTTATAACATCAGTTTTTCACGTTAATAGCAACCATTACCAACAAAAAGTATTGCAAACGAACATTAGTCTGACAAGAAAATGGCTCGCATAAATAGAAAGCGCTTTTTATTTTCTTACATAAAATTAACAAACGCTTTTGTCGTTCTCTTTTCAAACCGCAAGCGGAAGTACCATTGTTTGAAAAGTGAAAACTCGATTTCTAAAAGAAAAGCATAATATTTTGTTTTATTTATTAAATAATAATTAATATTACTTTGTGATCTTATAAACATACCGTTACTAATACTATAAGACGTACAATTTTATTGTGCAATAAGTGTTATTGACCGTCTAGGGCAATGATATTCTATGTTACTAACGTAACTAGATTGGAAGTTTACGGTAGCAACGCGTTGCCACTTCGAAGATGCCTGCAGGCATATCTCACATACATAATGACATAACGAATATATGACTTGACATTGTCTTTTGAACAAAAAAGTGGTTACGCATTTCTGAGAATCTTTTGTAAGACATTGCTACTCTAGTATTTTAGAAACTCATTGGTCTAGGGTTGATATTGAACGCACGCCAGAACGTCTAGGGACCCACTTCTAAACAAAATTTAATTAAAATGGGTAAAGCCGTTTCAGACGAGTTCGACAACAAACACCGCGACAGTAGAATTTTAATTAAACTTACAAAATAAGGATGCATGTAAATAAAAAAAAGAATTTTATTTTTGTACTTAATTTTATGTATTTTTTATTATATTCGGAAGTTTCTGTTTTATTATAGTAAGTGAATCATTTGTACCACTTTCGTGGTTGTAAAAGTCGTATTTGCGTCTTTCATTTTCTTTATTCTTAGCCTTCAAAAGTTTATTACTACATAAAATTATTGTACCACATTGTGTTTTTTATGCAAAAAACATAATAATTATTATTATTACAGTTGAATGGCCCCACTCAGACTCAGAGATATTAGGGCCGGTATAAATAGTCAGTACTCAAGATGCATCTCGGTCTCAGGCTCTGTGATTGGTTGGCTGTCAAAATTTGAACCAATCACAGAGCCAAACCGCGTCTTGAGACCGGGTCGCATCTTGAGTACTGACTATTTATACCGGCCTAAAACTTCCTTTACATTGATTAAATTTTACTAGAGTTTGAAAGAGTTATGGATTTTATGTCAAAATCTTATTAAATATGAAGTAAAGTCTCTGAGTGCTTTCTCTCCTCATAAATGAAAAAGCATGAAAAGAGGATATTAATTTAAATTACTTATAAGTACTGTATAAGAAAGCATTAAAATATTTCATAAATGGAATGAGGATGTCTCGGTCTGCTAGTTAACTCTGTAACTAATAATTAATAATTATAACATCAATTACAGTTTATTAAAATAACATTAATATTTATACATTGTCTTGTGCTAAATTACGCAGGTTAAATATCACAGTTAATATTAAGAATTATCAATTTTTATAACCAAAAATTTTATGTCTAATTGAATCCGCTTCAAAAGTAATGAACCGATTTTGATAAAATTGTGCACAAAGTACTTATCGTCAACAGTCTGTAGTCTGTACCTACTTCATTTCTAGTACATAGCAAGGTTAAGACTTAGTACAAAATATATTAGTGGACTTCTAATGATGGAAAGAAGCAAAATGATCGGTAACCTGGAATAAAATCGTAATTAAAATATTTATTATTTAACCATCATCATCAAGCCAATAATATGTCATCGGTAATTTGAAAGCGAGCCTAGGAGTTGTCTGTTGTTCCTTACAAGATACAAATAATAATATTATTCCAAACACGAAAACCTGTTGGCTCTGTCATTACGAGATTGATAAGATACGGATATTATGAATAATGTTATACGAACCGAGTATAATTAATTTTAATAACGATTTTATGCGGAAATTATTATGAGCTAAAGGAAAAAAAGAAATAAAAAAGCATAAGACTATGATTAAGATGTTATTAAAATCACAACAACCTTTTACCCTTCTCTACTCTCTAGTCTCTACAAAAATATTATGATAGTGCTCCGAAATCTAAGTAGGTAAAACAGCGTTTTACCAGGGCACCATAACCAACTATTACTAAACTGTATGAGGAAAACATAAAACGGACATCGGTTATACTAGCGAAACGTTCGAAAATAATAAAGACTGCATTAATATTATTTTAAAGTTTTTATTACTCATACGTAGCATAATAAACTGAAGAACGCACTCAATGATATTCTCGCTACACTGATTTTACTGCCCACTATAAAGATAAAAGTCGTTACGTTCAGACTTTATTTACCTCTGAAGAGTGTTTACGCTGACGACATAAAGGTCACTTTAAAATTACCGAGGTGTAATATTTCTGTACAGACTAGAACTATGTACTTTCAGAAAAAGGTACCTATTTCTGAAAGTACCGTATTTTATCAGTCTACCTATGCTATGTAGTAATCTTAAAAGTGCTTTTAATTTTACTGTTTATTCCCTGGTTACTGAAATATCAAAATTCACAAATTATGTAAAATGTTCATATTTTGCTTTACTATAACAATAAAATAAATATTTTCGATTTTGTAATTTGTCTGTTGTGCGGCTTGTGCCGTAGTTACTAGTTACTACCGTATACGCCAGTGTTTCCCAACCTGTGGTCCGCGGACCCCTGGGGGTTTTTGCTGTTTTTTTTTATTAAGGGATCCGTGAAAACCGTGCTTGACTTCCTGGGGGTCCGTGGCTGAAAAAGGTTGGGAAACACTGGTATACGCCATACCGGCCATACGGTAACAAACATGAAACTTCAAAACGCCTTGGAAAAAATAATTAAACGCTTAATCAATTAAATTAACAAACCGTGAGGTGACGACTATCATTAAAATTAATTACCAGTTACAACTTGGCACTCGCCAGGTATAAAATTATTCGCCATTTTGTTCTCACAACCTTTTTTTATTATCATCCGACTTCACGCAAGGTGACGTGCAAAATATCAATGGCACCAGCCACCAGGGAATCGCGAATTAATTTGTTTTTATTTTTTAAATAGGAGATACAATTTTAAATTGAACTTCAAAATACCCGGAGACCTAGGCGCGCCGCAGACGTGACACTTTTTGTGTGATCGAGTTTGCGGCTTACATACAGTCTGCATGGCGCGCGCCATGCAGACTGTATGTAAGCCGCAAACTAGAGATGGACGATATACATCGATTTATTTAAAACACTCGATGTATAGTAACGATGCATCGTATAAACCGATGTATTGTTAATACTTCAACATCGAATATATATCGATGTTTTTCATTCGATACATCGACCAAGCAAATTAGGAATGAGTATACTATGAGTGAAACGAAACGTTATAATCAGTGCTGCCAATATAACAAACGCGCCTATCAGTTATTATAGGCTGAATTGGCTATGTTTCCATTGCCGCGGAGCCGGTATAGCAAAATTAAAAGTATTTAAATTAAACCAACAAAACAAAACAACAATATGGCCGAGTTTTTGGAAGAACGTGAAAGAGTGATGTTGTGTTTTTATATTATTTTCCTAAAATTGTGTTATCTGGGTTTTTAATGTGTAATATTGGTAGGACATTAACCATTAAATATTCATTATCGTGCACAAGTGTGGGAAAGTGATGTAATAACCAGAAACGTGCTTTTTTGTGTTCCCTCCAAAACTCCATCAAAAGTTTCAGTAAAGCGTCCTACCACTTTACTGAATCGACCGACTTGACTTCTTGACTGTATTGACTTTATACTTAGACTTTGACTAGACTTTAGACCTGACTGACCTGACGATAATATAGAAAAAATTGTATAAAGAATATTGTTTTCCCGCCATAATATTATACTCGACACTGGCCATGGTTATAGCCGAAGTGCCATTATATGAAAAAAAAAAAAAAAAACAATATGGCCGACCGAGTCTCTGCTGTGGAAACGTGTGTTGTGTTTTAATACGATACAAGTGTTTGCTTTGTTTGAAACTAAAAAGAAACTTTGATTTATCAACAGGTATGTGTATTAATAAACAGAATAATGTATTTAGTGATAATGGGTTCGAAATTTTACTGGTAATATCACATTGTTTTGTTGTCAAAAAGTAGAAAGTAATTACTTATGTTGAAAATATTTTACGTTTTACTGCGCGTGCATATAACTAATTAACATATAAAAGAGAAGATTACGTTACGAAGTTTGCATTAATTTCGCAATGTAATACGATTTGATTGGAAGGTTATATTTTTACCCTGAAATACTACCTACCGTAGTGATTCCAAGTTATCGATACTATATTATCGATTATGATGCGGCATAAACATATTTGTATTTTACTAGGCAGTTAATAGGTATTATTATAAATACCCCGTAAACCGTGCTATAAAGTATTATTTTTTTAACTTTCAGTTATAATGGGACCCAAGAAAAAAAGTTCAGTTTGGCAGTTCTTTAACAAAATTGATGATAAGAAAACGAAATGCAAACTATGTCAAAAGGAAATTAAGTCTGCTGGAAATACTACGAACTTAATTGGGCACGTTCGTAATGTTCATAAGGCTGCTTATCTTGAAATTCAGCCAAAACAAAATACATTAAATGCAGAAGAAATATCGAATCCTCTAAATACCAAGGTAACGCCTAACGATAACATTGATGATGGTTTACTTCAATCTGAACCGATTCCTAGTACAAGTGGCAGTGGCAATAAAAGATCCTGTGAGCCGTTACCGAAAACCGTAAATGAAACTATTGATTTAGACTTAGAAGAAAACGTTACCCCTTTAAAACGCCAAAAAACAATACAGGCCGCCTTTAAAGATATTTCTTCTTACTCAGAATCTGGACAGAAGACAAGGAAACTGAACAACTGTTTATTATTCATGATTTGCAAAGACCATCAGCCTTTCTCAATTGTTGAAAACGAAGGCTTCAGAACTCTAATGAAAACAGTTGCTCCTCAATATAAACTCCCGAGTAGAACAACTCTAAGACGCTGGCTGGACGATAAATATGAAGTAATTTCAGAGACAATTAAAAAAATGCTATCCTCTATAGAAGATATAACCCTAACAACGGATATTTGGTCGGATACCTTAAATATGAAAAGTTTTTTGGGCATCACAGCGCATTTCGGAATAGACATTGAACTATACTCAATCACTTTAGGCGTGTACGAATTGGATGAAAGACATACATCAGATTATCTTTCTGAAATTCTCTTAAAGGTATGCCAAGACTGGAAAATAGACCAAGAGAATGTAACGGCTGTTGTTACTGACAACGCAGCCAATATAGTAAAGGCGATCGAATTAGCGTTCGGTAGAAGGAAACATATCCCATGTTTTGCCCATACTTTGAATTTGGTAGCTGAAGGCACAATGATGTGTACTGAGTGGAGAAACATTGTTTCTAAAGTAAAAACAATAGTGACTTGGTTTAAACAGAGTTGCGTAGCTAGTGACGAGTTACGTAAAGCCACTGCTGCGGCTATGGAGTCTCCTGCTGGGGTAAAATTAATACAAAGCGTGGATACTCGTTGGAACAGTACATACTATATGTTACAAAGATTTCTAGAACTCCGCAGTGTCATAAATGATATTCTCTTCCGCCACCCCAGAGCACCTGCAATGCTCAGTGCATCGGATATATCTACTGTATCGTCTGTCATCGTGGTGTTGCGACCCTTGGAAGCGGCTACAAAAGAAATTTCGGGTGATAAATACTGCACAAGTAGTAAAATTATTCCCTTAGTTCGTTGCATGCTCTCTAAAATAACTTCAGCTGTTATAGAAGATCCCGTAGCGAAGGAGGTGCAAAAACTTGCTATTAATGAAATAAATAAAAGAATGGGTTCTATAGAACATGTGAGTGCTCTTGCTATCGCAAGTATTCTAGATCCACGGTTCAAAAGAATACATTTCAATGATGCAATAGCTTGTTCGAATGCTGTTTCGAAAATTAAGGATATAATGAAGAAGAATTTGCAAAGCAATGAAGAACCTGAGTCAGATTCTGATAAATCTGATAAAAATGAAGAGGTCTTTTCATTATGGACTGATCACCATAAGTTAGTGCATCGTAACTGGAAAATTAACAAATCTGAAGATGTTTTGTCTGACGAACTTTCAGTTTATCTCAGAAGTCCTGTTGGAAGACTGAACGAAAATCCGTTAGAAATCTGGAGGGATTATAAAATACAATTCCCGAAGCTGTACAAAATAGCTTTCAAGTATTTGACAATAGTTGGCACGTCAGTACCTTCAGAAAGACTTTTTTCACAGGCAGGGCTAGTTTTGACTGAACGAAGGAACCGATTGAAGGGGAAAAGATTAAGTAAACTTTTATTTTTACATAGCATTGACAAAAAATATTGGAATATGTAAAAAAAAATGTGTTGGCTGTGTGATTTTGAATTTGAATAAATATATTTCCTGCTTTTATTAATACATATTTTTGTTTTAATTAAGGCCTAACCTAACCTAAAATACGTCATGGCGAAAACAATCGATGTTTAAGAAACATCGATGTATTTCTCAATACATCGTATTACCATCGATGTGACCGGTCGATGCATTACATCGAAAAAAACATCGATGTATATTTTAAATGTCCATCCCTACCGCAAACTCTATCACACAAAAAGTGTCACGTCTGCGGCGCGCCTTAGCATGTCCTCAGCAGAAAAAATCGACAGATAATTGGGAAGAAGCTAACAGGTTTCCTTGATTTCTTCCATTTTGTCTTTTCTTTCGTCAATTGACAAGTCACAGGCTTACAGGCTACAGCATTAATTTTCCTCTTTACAGAAATTAATAATAAATTAATAATCGATCGATAGTCGCTGAAAACTGAAGATAGATTTGTTAATCTAAATTGTGTATAAACTACAAACAATACAGATACACTCAACTCTCAAATCAAACTCTCACATCAAATTCACGTCAAACCTAAACAGAAACCAAATAATTACAGAAATCCAGACAGATTCACAGATTAAATATCAACTTGTACAATCCATTCAGAGACATTACACCCCGGATTTCCAACGAAAGAGATCTCTATTCCGTGGTCATAAAGGTGCTGTTAGAGATGAAATAAATGTGCACGGCGAAGCACGCCCTCGGAATTTTCATTAAAGAAGCCGGTCTCATTATAGATAGACGGCTCGCTCGTCGGGTCTGGCAATTAGCGACGAAACTTCATCCGTTGTCGCTTCGCCCGACCGAATACGCCACGAATTGAGCTCCACCTCCCTTCTGCGTCCCTAGTACTTTGGTTATTATTTTATATCATGATTAAATGTTTAATTAAGCAAATAAGTTTGTAACACAAAATCTTCAAGGTTTGGCCTGAGAGCGAGTTGAAAAGAAATTTAAAATACCGCACCGACGAGTCATACAAAATGAAAGAGTTCGGGAAAAATATACTTGCATTTTACGTCGGAAAATGCAACGAACGCTCACTGTTCTTTTGTTACTCGACGCTCTCCTTTGTGTTTTATATTTTAACTGCGTGTGTGCTCGGATTCATCTGTTTCATTCTTGCAAAATCAACACATTTCTAAAAACATTTTTACCTTTTGTCAAACAATTGTGTCGGGACTCGGGACAACTCTTCAAACGTGCATCGTTTGAAGAAGGGTCGTTTTGCTGAGCGATTACTATTATAAAATGCAAACACGTTACGAATAAAGTTAACACTATTTCCATATACGTTTTAATTACACACATTTAATTAATGTCAGCTAGATAATCTTGCGGCACTAGGGTTATATAAATAAGCAATTATGGCTCGGTCATACAACTTGAATACATCGAGTTTTATTTTGGTCATCATTTATCAGATAGCTTCTGTACACGTACAAAAGTTCATACAAACATATTATATTTAAACCTACTCCTATTTTTTTTACTTTTCGTGTATTTTTAATGAAAAATCCGTTTATTTTTTTATTTGGAGATAATTTAATATCCAATGTTACATAGAAATTACACTTATGAATCTAACGAAACCCCTTCAAGCTAAAATCCATCAAGCTGTTCGAGTTCAACGGAAAAGGTTCAGACTTCAGGGCGTGCCAAAATTGTTCGTAGTTCGTACCATCATTTATTCATGAGCAGATGACGGATCAATGTTATTTGGTTGGGTTACTTCAAGCACAGCTTATGACTAACATTAACTTGACATAAGTCATAACTCATAACTCGACAAAATGAAGTAGACCCACCATATTCTGTCTATGAATCTTTTTCTCGATTTGACCGACCTTTGCTCGGGGTTCGATAAAACACGAATAAAATTACATTTTCTAAAAATAATTCCTAGCTATATCGATTTATCGCCCCCGAAACCCTCTATATAATAAATTTCATGAAAATCGTTGGAGCCGATTCCGGGATTCCAATTATATATGTGTCGCAGGCGGATTATATTATAATCCGCCGTTTTACATTACGGCTAGCCGTTTTAAAAAACAGATGCGGCGATTTATCGAATTGCTCTTTAAAAGATATAAGATACTTTCGGATAACATTTAACCCTTCTTATACAAACTCGGTTAGAAAATAACACTTTATTTTCTCATCGACGACGTTGCGATCCGCCGTAAAACAACATTGAATTTCATTGCTAGTCGCACTATAAGGAAACAATACAATGTTTCACAATAGTTTAACTATCCGCTACCAGTTTTATTATCGCAATAAAACTTATATAGAAGTAATGAGGCCGCTCTCGAAATATTTCTCGCTATTCAGTACCCAGATTGTGCTATTTTAATGCAATAGCACAGCTTCGTTATTTGTACGATACAGTTCGTAAATTCTATCGCCAGGAACAAAAATTCGTTTCGACCTTACATTTTTCAGAGACAAAAAGTATCCTTAGGTGTCCTTTCCTGGGACTTGGGGTCAATTTATAATAGCGCAGAGTCGAAGCGCGGCGAAGCGAATTTGCAAAAACTGAACACATAAAATTCCCGATTCAGTGCGGATGACACGGACGCCGTGTCATACGCGTTTTTAAAGTGTGGCGTATGACACGGGAGCCGTGTCATTTGAAAAACGATTGTATCTCCCTCAAATTACACTTTAGAAGGTTCTACTCTGAACAAAATCTTCTTAATTTTCCACGTAGAACAAGCCTATAGGCTTCGCCTCTGAATATTCTGTGATTTGAAAAAAAAGTAGTGGCCGTCAACCTTTTTTAAAAGGTGCATTCATTGCGGATTATACGGCAACCGCGTCTTCTGGTTTTTTAACGTGTGGCGTATGACACGTGAGCCGTGTTATTTAAAAAGCGATTGCATCTCCCTCAAATTACACTTTAGAAGGTTCTACTCCGAACAAAATCGTCTAAATTTTCTACGTAAAACAAGCTCATAGGCTTCCTCTCTGAATATTCTGTGAATTGAAAAAAGTAGGTGCTGTCTTCTATTTTAGCCCATCGTACACTATTCGAAATTTCTGATCACAAAAATTCGGACGCCCGCCGGCTAACTAGCCGCCAGCTAACCTAATCGCGAGGTCTATGACAGAATAATGTAAATGCAACTTATAGGACTGGTACTGACTACAAAATTATGAAGATTGAGAACAGAAATACTGAGTACAGAATAAGAATTATTATATCATACTTTTTAGTTCAGTTTAGAAAATTACTAAGTATTGTTTTTACCTTGGAAGTCGGTTTTAATTTTTTTGTTTAAAAATAATAATTTTACTCTTTTTAGTTATTCTTAAGGTTTTCTACACAGTTTTGGCGTTTTTTATTAACATAAATGTCACCAACACACCTTGGTAGCCATACCATCAAATTCGAATATGTAATAGTATTATACTTTAAAATAACAAAATAATATTAAAATCATTAGACAAACTACAGAATAATGATCAAAAACATTAGTCTCGATCTATACTATGAAAAGTACTAATAACAGGGTCATAATTTGATGATGCATGGTGTAGTGTTGATGATGATGATTAATGTAATCAGCATAGTAGCTTATGATTTTGGTATTTTAAACAACAGTGAAACTCCCAAACACGTATCTATAAGGAATCAGAAATTCTGTTCAGCACCTTCGGGACCGTGGTATACCATGGTGCAAAATTTTACTTTTTGGTAGCATAATATGATCAAAACACATCCCATAAAACAAAAATAACCATATGTTCCCATTTGATTTTCAAGAAGTCCCCTGGATTCCTCATGGTTCCCATCATCAGATCACCACTTTTGTGAACATGGTACCAACTCGGAACCGGATCAATCGGAACAAATACCCCATACAACAAAAGAAAAATTTTGAAAATCGGTTCACAAACGGCGGAGTAATCGTTAACACGAGGTGTGTGATACATATTATGATAAATAGTTCTATAACAAAATGCATGTACTGTGTGGCGTGTGCAGTGTGCACTATACAAGATCAAACAATGACGAAACCTTTGCTAGAACAAAACAACGCGGCGGAATGTAAGGTTTCTGCAGGATTACTTAAGTCGTGGCCTACGACTATAATAAATTCTTGATGGAATTTATAGACACCTGAACCTGATGGTTTCTTTTTTGACCGCAGTTTACTGTTTATCAAAATCAAAAAACGCTGTTATATGTATAACAGCGTTTTTTGATTAAATATTAGTACTAAAAGTGCTAGTAAAATTAAAACTCTCGACAAAAACCCCCAGAAACCAATTCTTAAATTGAAACATAAACGAAATAGCAATTAGGAGCTCATAAGTTAGTAGGAGATTATCGCAACGCAATCCATCACGGGAATCTCGGCCGGGATTAGCTTGTAAATGTCATTTGGACCTTTACTAGTTAGATCTTCTACAATTTAAAATGATGCGAAAATTAATTTACAGTACAAAATTTTACATTTTTGTCAACTATTAACGTAGTGGAAGTTGGAACGCTTCATTTCAAGTTAGACAAGCTCTACCAAGTGATTATTATCAGAACTACCTAAACAAACTTTTCGAAAGTACAGTCCAAACAACGAGGATAACAATAAACAAGAATTCTATGAAAAGTGTGAATTTAACTACGAGTTACCTTCTTTAATGTTAGATAGAGAACAGAATTAGAAGAGCATAAGGTAGTGGTAGAGTTTGAAATCTGTACGTACCGTTAAACAATATTCAGTAAGTACCTACCAGGCAAGCACAACTTGACAAATAAAGGTGTGATATTTTTTAGATTCAGTCAAGTGAATCTAAATTCTAAAGCACAATTGAATCGCTTGAAGAAAAACAGAATAAAGGACGACTCGAAGCGATAACGGTCCCCCGCTGATAAGTATGCGATAATTGTCCCCACAAAGTTAACAACCCCATCTGTTGCTGTCCCCCTGGTGCTCAACATTTAAAATTATTATCTTTTACTAGTTTTTGCCCGCGGGCTGTCATTAAATATTGTTTTTTTTTTCTTTGGACCCCGTTTCATCTCATTAAGGGGTGTTGTTGAAAAACCCTTTATTGCTTGGCAGAAAAAACATACAAATTTATGCAGGGCCTTTGGGTGACTCTCTGATGTAAATTGTAATGCTAAAATATAACTATTAGTAGTGCAAAACGTCTTTTATAATCGCTTCTAGCTCGTGTAGACAGTAGAGTACGGTATAGAATATATTATTGTAGATTGTAGACTATAGACTAATAAAGTGGATCTAGATTCGGCGAGTTTAAAATATAATATGCAAAAATAAATTTCATTCCCGGAAACGTCTGTGGTTTTAGTGATACCTGATGACATTAAACAATGCGACGTCTATAAAAACGATATACATAATAAATTACCAATTTTCATTATCGTATGAATAGAATAAACATTTTGGACATGTGCTCATAAATCAAATTGTGAAACCAGAAATATTTGATCGAAGTGTGAAACCGTTAGCGCTATGCGACTGAATGGTGTGCAATTATGTGTAAATAGTACTAGGATATTATAAAGTATCATCATATATCATTTTAGTACGCATGCAAAATAAATAATAATAAATGAGTCGACATCAGCGTCAGTTTTGCGAGTTAACCGATGATGACAAAGCGGAACAAAAAGTACCTACCAAAGGTTTGGACGCCTCAAACTCTACCATGACTGTGGAGTGTGGACATAGTTTACGTACATGGTACAAACACGTATGTGTGCGTAGGCCCGACTTATTAAATGCGGCAACTTTTGCATTTTGCAATAGCACAGGCTCCAGCTGTCTGTAGCCTATACTCAATAGAAAAGAAGCAGAAACATTTGCAAAAAACTAAAACACCCACTCAAAAGTTTGATCAAAATCTTTAGTTTCTCATTTAGTTTTCGATTATCTCAATCTGCTATTAATTCCTAAAATAACCATGTTGACAGGTGTTGGCAGCTCCGCTCCGAACGAGCAACATTGAATTTGAAATTGAAAGATTTAGGAGAATTGAGCTTGGCAACGTCGCAACCTATTCATAATATTATGCATATTAATAATATGAATAATATTATATTATTCATACAAAAAGTGCACAAAGCGATCTAAAATAAGATGTGAATGACTAAAACAAAACAATAACAGCTTTCTTTTGATTTGCATTTTTTACAAAATCATTCCCACAAACGGCAGGAAGCAAAAAGACATGGCAAAAAAAAGACTGTCGTTCGATAGGGATAAACACATTGCATAGAGCAAACAATCTACTAGGACAACATTTAAACCTCGTCGGCATTAGAGAAAAATGCGTTACACATCAAAAACTAAAAACCTAATAACGATATCCATTTCAAAAATACCGGGACCGCAGATATAAATAAACATCTGTCCTACGCGGAGATCATGGGATAATAAACACCGAGGATTAGTCTCGGTTTAGGGGATTTTGTCCAATAATTGATAGACGTTATAAACGGTTGAAACATTCTTTTGTTGAGCTATAAGCATAGGGGAGAAATGACAATACGGTACTCTATATTCTAAATATAATATTAGATAGAGACCTTAAGAACAAATTACAAAATATACTATTTTAAAAATTATTGTTCTGGAAGACTTTCAAGTAATTTAGAAGATTATAGATATAAAATATAGATACTAAAATATAAAAATACTCGTACAGTAGTATACACAAAGCCACAAGATATCGCAAAGGGAACAGCCATGAATCATACTGAGTATCGGCTAAACCTTGGATGTAGTATCTACTATCAAATAAATCCGAGTTGCTCTGTTCATGTTCAAAGATATTTATTGCTTTTGAAAATATGATTTAAATGAACTTAAGCAGCTTCTAACTATAGTATGATCACATTCACAGGTGACAGGACAAAGAGAAATTCGACTTCGGGAATTTTCGTTTGAACCATGTATGTCTGTGTGTAATGTGAGCTTCACGAAAATTGCAAAATTTTCGTGAACATGTTTTACGAGATGCCTGAATTTTTCTCCATCCGGCGACCGGACTTAAATACTAGATTCCAGATAACCTTTTCCTTTCAACCATCCACCATCATGTCTAGTACCTTAAAATACAGCTCAACCTTTATAAAATAGCGTGTTTAAAACCCAATTATTGCAATATGTATTAAATTTGCATTATAAAGGATCTGTGATGATATTATGAATAAAACATGGACCAGTTTTTATATTACACGCCCGACGAACGTGGGTTTAGCTTTGTCCATTGACTTTATTATATCTTTTTTTGTCTTTTAAAAATATTCTTTGGCGACATACTCATCCATTAGTGGTTACAAACATAGATAAAAAAACTGTTTGGCCCACTTATTTATCTTTACTTTTTTCTTTTTTCACTTCTTGATGCTAAACTGAATTAATACTTAATTCAATTTATTCAATTTATTAACTATCAGTACAGTAATTAAATTACTGTTGTATTTAATTGCGAGTCCTCATCAAGTTGTTGAGCAGGTTTTGTGGCGAGCTAACTCTGTACCAGGGGCGCAGAGCGTCTAAGCGCCTGTAATATGAACAGCACACACACACACCCCTCACAAACGCACACCGGATCGATCCGGGGGGGTCGCCTCCCCAACGAGGGGATGAATTTAAATTATTCACAGCGGGTATAACTGCGAGCCGTCTTTAACAAACAAATTACGTATGCACACCTAATAACGCGATATACCCGGCTTCTGCCCGAGATGTCCGGCTTTCAATTATAAGGGATAATCTGCGTACCGTAATACCTCTTTAGCATATCTGCGAGCCGCGGCCCCATTCTACTAATCCTAAATCCTAATCGCATTAACCGGCTTGACACGTTTTTACGTTAAAATCATAAAGTTATTCAGAATAGGAAAGGAGACTTTACGTTATTTATGTTTTCAGATTTATTTTTCGTTTTACGTGACATGTATGCTGACGACATTTAGATCAAACTCACAAGTCAGAAGTGAAATAAATCTGAATGCGCAATATTCAGAGAAACAATGCGACATGACATGGACTTTGTTCTATTGATTCTTGCTCATCAAAACAATTCAAGTCTACGATCATTTAAATTAATCGCTCCATTCAACATGACATGTCACAATATGTTGTAAACTTAAAAAAACATAATATTTAGAACGTTTACACAATAGTATTTTTATAATTTATATTATGTTAGTAGGCTGTAGGCTGCTAGGCCCGGTTTCTAAATCATTGTTTATTAGGCATCAAACTGTTGAATATTTAGTTTTATACGATAAAATAAAATTAACGTAAAACCAGTTTAGAATGATTTACGATGTGATTAAAGTAGATATGAATAGATGAAGATATTAACTCTTACAATAAAAGCTGCAAGAGGGAGATAAAAGAATTTCTCAAGACTATGTAATCTCCACCCTAAACAGCGTCACAAAGTGAGAAAAGTTGGGTACCTACCGGGAGAGCAGAGCGTCAAAGAGATTGAATATCGATTGTAGACTCGACAATCTTCACAGGGGTGGAAGAAATCGGGGTATAGGGGATATTCTTGCTATTTATCGTTACAAATCTGGACACGGACCCTTCGCCGTAATTGTCTATGGCCAGTAATATTAGGGATTAATGCCTGATTGATTTAGCGCTCTTTACGTAATGATAGTGTCGGCGGAACGTGCTTTGAAATTCGACCCTGATAGATGTTATACCCCTTTTGGCGAGCTGCCACGTGCCAGCTATGAAAGTTAAATAATCGGGAAAATATTTAATAACGGGGATATTACGGTGAACAAAGAAATTGTAGGTTAGGCTTTTGTAAACATTTGAATAGGCGTAGGGATGTGACGACCCCACCGCCCGCCTGATGGTAGTTCTGTCTCACAATAATTAGTGTGGGATAGATCTAACATCAAGCGCAGTTAGTCAACCGAAGGATGGCGGTAAAACCATCAACGATAGGGTCAGTGAAGAAATCCATGGTCATCAATGGGCTGCAGCATTGATGGTTTGATTCATTGGCCCCCTGTCAGATTGCCAATCCGCGTGCTCCGCGTCGCAATTATGAGCAATTGCCTCTTATGAAACGCACCAGAAAAAGATGGCCCCTAGTTCCCGGTAGCGGTACTATTCCTGGCCACGGTAGCGGCCATGGTAACGGCACTGCGAGGGGTGCTAAGAATCTCCGAGCTACGGATCGCTACCACCAACTGGACCTGGCGACGTACAACGGACGACGATCTCCGATTAGTTGCAGGCCCATGTTGGATGCGAGTAGCAGGAGATCTTGGCGTTCATTGAGAGAGGCCTATGTCCAGCAGTGGACGACTATAGGCTGATATGATGATGAAACATTTGAATAATGACTTATGGGAAATGCAAAAGCAACCTTTTTTATGACGTCTATAAAAACTAAAGGCAATTGGATTTCATGCGCTAAATTATAAACGCTCTGAATAAACGCTTCAAGTGATAAACAGTTGAAAAACTAAATAATAAATAGAATAAGCACACAGCACAGAGCGCAGCGATGTTCATAATACGAATAAAACGCAAACATTTAGTTCAGAGCAATAAAAATAAGCAAACGCCGTTCGAGCCGAAAGGTCAACAAATATATATTTTAATCCGACCAAACTCCAAAGCTGTTTCCGGACAAAAACTCGACACATGGGCGAGAAAAAACCCGAGTTATTATCTCAAGTCGAACCCAACGAAACCCATTAGTAAACAACACGAGCACAAAGAGGGCAAAATAGCTGTTTATAAAAAAGGTTAACAAAAAATCGCCTTTTGATCCCATCTCCCGAATCTCCCCTTTGCATCTGTTGGTTTTATTAGTGTGCCGACTAGTCGGACGATTGTTGATTTTTGATGATTTTGTACCGTCTATTCAATTTGTCGCGATCGTATTATTTTTTCGTGAAAAGGACGTCTTTTTGCGTGAATTGTTAGCATGTAGATTGTAGCATATATTTTAAATTCTAATGTGTGCTGTGTTCATGTACGACGTAGGTAATGGGAGAATACCGCGACATTAAAACTTTAATGGGTAGTTAAAAGATAATTTGGGAAGACAAGGTCAAAGATTAATTATACACACACACACACACACACACGAAACATTATGAGTACCTGCCATGTGTTGACTGTTGACTATGACCATCTATGTGGACTAGAGATCGCCCAATGGTCGAAATTCGACCTTACTTGCAATGCAACGACATTAGGACTGCTACCTATATTTTGTAAAAAATATTGACTTCATCATAGTTTTTTTCAATTCTTGTCTCTGGGACTCAGCTGATCTCAGACTGGCCGTTTAAGCATTGTCTAATAGTATCTAAAATTAAATAAAAAAAACCATTAATCCATTTTCAATTTGTCAACTTGTTGTCAACAGACTTCAACCATAAATAAAAGAGTATAATTCGTATGTATAGGCTTGTCACTCAAAAATCTGTCATTTTTCCTAATAGTAGTGTCGTAGTGTGTGTAACGTTTTATTTGTTAAAAATATATATGATAAAAGCATAATTTTAAAATAATATTAGCTCGATGCACTCCTTTACCATATAAACTATAACTGTGCGAAATTTCATGCACCTAAGTTTCCCAATTTTTCGTAAAAAGGGTTACAAAGTTTTTCTCTCACGTATTAATATAAAGATTGTGGACGATCTTAAGCAAAAAAAAAATCTAAATAAAGAAAAATGCTTAGATAAATGATTTACTTTGTAAAATTCTAAAGTGCTCGATCGCTGCGAAACTTCGGAGCTGACCAGAAATAGCATTCGTGTTTGTATACATATTTGGTGAACGTTCATCGAAACAAATCCGTTCCGGGTAAAACTTTCCACTTGAACAAAGAGACGGCCAGGTACACGCCGGCCGGGATTACGATTTACGACGAATCCGACGAGCGGTCGGGCGACTCGTCGACGAGCACAAAGCCGAACGCGACGAGGAGCACGATTCCGTCGACAGAAACTCCGGCCAACTTAAATGGGTTTATGACAACTAAGACTGGAATTTATCGTCGAGAACCCGATGAAACGCGTCGTCCGACGACAGATTACTAAAGGCTTAATTTAAATAAACGCCGGATCGTTTAAGTTAAACACTCGTTGAAAATTAATGAGTGGAGCGCTGAATAAATTATGTTGTCGATGGTCTAACATCGGACGTAATTAATTTCGAATCAATTCGGTCTGGATTTACGAGCGTTACAATTGTTTCTGACATAATAAACGGCTAACCGACCGCACAGATATAACACGAAACGGAAATAATAATGGCGATTGATGACGCGAGTGGTGCCGACTGGTGCCCGCTGCCCCCACATCCTAATTAGCCGGTAATTACGCGCGCAGTAGCAGCTGCCACTTGCCAGTTGCTAGACATCTCCTTCAATTGCTGATGTCTTAGTAACTTTCAGACTCAATTAAATGATAAAATAGATATCTAAGGGCCTGTTTCACCACTTTCTAATAAAGTACCGGTAGGCTATCCACATTTTATTTATTATATTATATTTTTTGACAGATTCTCCATACTCTATCTGTCAAGTTAGGTGGTGGATACTTGGATAGCCTATCCAGCATATCAGGAAGTGGTGAAACAGGCCCTAAGTAACATTCGAATGGTAGTTGTCACTAAAAATCTACGAGCATTTATACTTTATTTAATACAGGATTTGGATCTACTCATAATTTGTCTAATTCCCAATCTTTATTGAAATCACTTCTTGTATGTAATCGGACATAAAAGGGCACAGTTTGGTAACAAACTTTAGGAGTTGCAATTACGTACATAACCAAATGAAGCCATTTAAGATTTCCAGGTAATCAAGTATGGCGTACTGCAGGAACTAATTTAGTACGAGTTACAAGCGAGCATCGAGTTGGAATTTGGAGCACTGATTAAGTGGTAATCAACATGCTAATTTATTCAAGCTATGATCCGATGAAGAGGTATCGGAGCTTAGCTTAACATAGATTGTATATCGAATAATATTATATCAATAGACTTCCTTAATTAATAATTAGAGATAAAAGTCTTAGGGCCTGTTTCACCACTTTCTGATAAAGTGCCGAATAGGCTATTCACAGCTTTTTTGACAGATTCTACATACTTTATCTGTCAAGTTAAGTGGTGGATAGCCTATTTGGCACTTATCAGGAAGTGATGAAACAGGCCCTTAATAAAATAATGTAGAGACGACTTTAATGTCTGTCCGTCTTCCTGACCGTCTGTCTGTCCGTCTATTTGTCCGTCTGTCTCTCCGACTGTCTGTCTCCAGGCTGTAACTCAAGAACGATAATAGCTAGAGAGTTGAAATTTGTAGAGATTATGTATATCTTTGTTCTGTTACTATATTAAATTATTGTTATAGCGGCAACAGATATACATAATCTCTACAAATTTCAACTCTCTAGCTATTATCGTTCTTGAGTTATAGACAGACAGATGGACAGACAGAAGGACAGACAGACGGACAGACAGACGGACAAATAGACGGACAGACAGATGGACAGACAGACGGTCAGAAAGACGGACAGACATTAAAGTCTCAGTATAGAGTTCCGTTTTTACCCTTTGGGTACGAAACACACTCGGCCAATTTTAGAAGCTCATAGCGAGGCAATGATTGGAGATAGATACAAAGTGTAAAGGACAAAGAGAATTTCGTACGAAGCACCGTTTTTGATGAGTAAGCATAAAACCAAAAAACGGGACCTTCTTTGCCACATGCAAAAATTATAACCTTTGCCGATGACACAGTTTTACTTTTTAGCGGTAAAAATTGGACTGATGTTTACACGTATGCACAAAATGGTTTTAATATAGTAACAGAATGGCTACGATTAAATGTCCTAACTTTAAACACAAGTAAAACTAAATACATTACGTTCTCGTTAAGAAATAAAAAAGATAATAACGTGCATTACAATATAATATCTCATGAATGCTTCGAGTACAGCAACCGAGGCTGTGATTGTGAAAAAATTGAGAAGACCGACGAAATTAAATACCTAGGAATAATAATTGATAAAAACCTATCTTTCCGTGAACATATTAATTGTTTAGCAGCAAGAACACGCAAACTTATGTACATATATGATCAAAAACCTTCGTCACGTTGCCTCTAAGGAGCTTGTAAGATCTGTTTACCTTGCGCTGGTCCAATCACAGCTGAGCTACTGTATTTCTGCTTGGGGAGGTGCTGCAAAGAACCATATGTTAAAACTTGAAAGAGCTCAGAGAGCAGTACTAAAAGTAGGCTTTTCCTTTTCCTTCTTCCACCCAACAAACAAGGTTTATAAAACAAGTAAAGTACTTACGTTCGCCAGCTTTATGTCCTACAGACTATACTTAAAAAATACTGCATTCACACCTACGATCCTAATCGGCAATACGGCGCAGAAAAGATAGAGTTTTTAACTTACCACAATGCAATACCTCATTCGCTCAACGCTTCTTCGATTACCAGGGTTGTTATTTATATAATAAAATCAATAAGTGTCTAAAAATTTACCCCTTGACAAAACACAAATGTAAGTCTGTAGTGAGTCAATGGCTACAAAATTTGGAATACGGTCCTACGGAAAACTTACTTCACTAACTTCCATTGCATCCGTCCATGTTCAGACCCTCGCATTGATGTATGCACATCGCACACACTGACATACACAGGCACACACACACACACTTCACATGCACGCAAGCACACACACACACACACACATACTTATGTTTTAAAGGGCATTTATTATTGTACTGATTTAATTTACTTTAAAAACATATACTTTTAAAATATTTTATCTTCTCATAATGCTGTAACATGATTGTAAACTAGAATCTAACTTAAATAACTAAAATGTTCCTTGGGGTGAGGACCTGGTGATCTGTAATACAGGCATGACCTATAATGGACACCAGCTCCTTACAACTTCACCTGACTGTCAAAAATTCTGTTAATATTAGATACTTACTACTTGAACTTGTATTGTGAGGAGAAAATAAAGATTATTATTATTATTATTGTATTTTCGTTTTTTTATATTTCTTGATTCTTCATTTATACTAAATACATAATATCTAATATGTAAGAAATATATCTTTGATGAAGTATAAATTGTTAAAAATAAGCAACTATTACCAATCATAGTTATTAAAAGGCACGATTCACTAAGCAATAAAATGTCGTAACTGCGATATTTTTACTACAACTTTATGATAATGGTAAGCCATAGAAGTCTGTAATTACACATTCGCGCTTTGCCAACGTTAATAACGATTACAAAAATACATTGACACCATTAGATAACGGTTTATGTAAAGTACAATGTCACAGTCAGAAACTCAATGTTGTTTAGTCAGAATTACGGAGTGGATTCCGAAATTCAACCCAGTATACTAGCCAGTAATGTAGACGCGACGTCAATCGTCACATTGTTAATTCCTAAATGATATTATTCTTGTCAATGCATTGACGTACATACGACATTTTTGGGATGTCTTAGAAAATGCAGAACGAGTGTGATGTATTTTTTTTAATCCTCCCCTAACATTATTACTCAGGTCTGTTTATTTCTTTTGATCTTTTTAATTCTTTTCATCTTTTTTGTTTTTTTTTTATCTTTTCTATTTATTTTGTTTATCTTTTCTTATTGCTAGGTACATTTCAGGTTTTATTTCTCTTTTATTAGTTTTACAAGTGTGATGTATTAGAGTCTAGAAGTATCTATGTATGTTATGTCAACTACTAATACGTCAAACTTGTTTAACCAATGCCAGTGGCATACCAGCAGAAATGGCGTCGGTTCAAGACGTCATGAGCACTGAACAACAGTATGTTTTATTTCGGAATTCACTTTTGTCTCCAGGGCGTTTCAATATGTCTCGAGTCAGAATGTAAACTTTTCAAGAGGGTGAGCGCAAAATTGATTTCGCGAGCGGAAATTTTTAGAGCGCTCGACAGTGATTAATGATTGAAATTCAAAGTACATGCCGACGTCCCCTTCGCAATTTAACTTTGTCATAGAAATACAAGATGATACCCGCAACTCTATTGCGCCCTTTTTCGTTTATAGCGCCACTTTTCTGCAACGAAAATTATCAGTATGTGCTTCCCGTCTATTAAAGCATCTCCTTAGGGAGCATACCCATACTACGTGACCTACTTTTTAAGATTTTTTGACCCCCTCCCCCACGCGTGGTATCTATATGCCCAAACCCTCCCCCCCCCCCTTCAATTGTTCTCGTGGTACTGACAAGAATAATTTTTAATCATTTTGCAAGTTGAAAGAGTAGATACTAAATAGCAAATGAAAATAATTTGACTCATATATTTTGTGCTTATTAAGTTATTTATTACAAAAGACTCTTTGCATGTTTATAATAATTATTACTACTTAATTATATAAGGGAATAAAAATAACGATCTCCAAAAAATACATTGATACCCAATAGATTGCCAAAAATAAATACTTGACACCAATAAAAAAAACTTTACAGTGTGAAAGTGGCAGCGTTGAATGAGCAAATTTTTTTTTCTCCATACAGAAGTGTCTAGTCTTTCAGCGCTGCTACTTTCACAGTGAACTCTATGTTAGGAAGCTAGCGACCCGCCCCGGCTTCGCACAGCCCGGGTATAATAAAATATATAGCCACTGAAAAAATATTAAAATCGATTCAGCAGTTTTGATTTATATTCTTTACTTATACTCTATCTATATCTGCCCGTGGCCGGTGGCCCGCATTGGTCGGTACCGCCGCAAAAGCTAAGTCTCGCAATTTTTAAATTTGTAATATCTTCGAAAATATATTTATTAAAATCATATGCTGTAAAGGGCCATATAGATCTACTAGCTGTTGCCCGCGACTCCGTCCGCGTGGATTTCAGCTTGTAGCGTGCGGTAGTTCCCGTTTCCATGTAGGCTACAGAAATGCTTCCGCGGTACGATTATTTCAAACTTCAAAAATCTTCTTATAACTTCAAATAAACTCGCGAAAAACTTTCGTTGTCCTTACCACCTCTTATAGAAACACGTTTGAGTAAGCGCTTGTGCGATGTCGGACGACGCACAGCGTCATCTATTATTAATTTTTGGAACTAACTTAATTTGAACAAATTTACGTATAAACACTCCTTTACAACCCCTTTTTCCAGTAAAAAGTAGCCTATGTCCTTTCTCAGTCTTTAGACTATCTGTTTACAAAGTTTCATTACAATCGGTTCAGTAGTTTTGGCGTGATAGCGAGACAGACAGACAGACAGATAGAGGTACTTTCGCATTTATAATATTAGTATAGATATTCAATTTACAATGTATTTAAAGTGGTTTTATTGAATAAGGATTAATGCCGTATTGGTTAAAATCGCTTCGGAAATTAGCCATTATAATATTTTGTCGTTAAAAGTAAATGACAAAAAACTGTTATTGTGGGATATCCATAAGAGGTAGACATATACCATTGCGGAGTTTTTTTGTAGACCTTTTCAATGTGTACAGTACTTGGTACATTATTTTGATAAATCTCGTAGGGTTCAGCCTGCGTTTGCAATGTAAGCGGAAAAAAATGTAATTATTTACGACATCACATTAGAAACCCCAACAATAACAGTATTTTTCCACTATTTAAGGAATGTTATTATACTTATAAACCTTCCTCTTGAATCACTCTATTTATTAAAGAAAACCGCATCAAAATCCGTTGCGTAGTTTTAAAGATTAACAAACGGACATGGGGGAAAAACTTTGTTTTATAATATTTAGTGATAGTCTAAAATTACAATAGAACAATCAGAGAAATTAATTTCTAGGCAGATGGCGGACCTAAGTAATTTGGTCGCGTTTAAAGTTAAACATTGAATTGACATATCCGACTACATGACGTTGGTCTGTCAACTACTTAGGAATCAATTTCCTCGATGGCACCTACTATTTTAGTCACGACTGTAGTTCAAATTGTAATCGAACACTAAAATATAAGTGTAGTAAATATGATCACGAAGCTTGACAGCTTCACCAAACTTCAAAATGCCTGATAAGTGACAACAGTGCCTGTTTTTTTAATGGCTGTTGGCTATAAATAACCATAATAAATGCCAGTGTTAAGTATTAAATGACGAGAAAAAAATTTTTCGTATGACGTTTCTCTCGGGCGAAATTGACTACGTGACAAAACTCTAGACCCCCTCCCCCCCTCTTGTGACCGAGCGTAGTATTTTGAAGACCCCCCCCCCCCCCCTAAATGGGTCACGTAGTATGGGTATGCTCCCTTACCAAATCCTCTAAATCGTTTTAGCCGTTTCAGAGTGAAGATGTAACAGACAGACATTTATTGTTCTTTCTTCGGGTCAATTTAACTAGCGCAGAGTCGAAACTCGGGCGCATCGACGCGAATTCGCACGGATGCGCGCGCCTTTTTAAATTTCTATGAAGTAATTAATATACTGCGAACTAACGCTTTGGAGTTAAGGTTGAATTTGTTATATTCTGCGCTAGTATAAATTTACGCTTCCTCTCTTCCGTATTTCATCAGTATCTTGCTCAACTAATTCGATGTGGTTAAACGTGATGAGTTTGAAAGTACCAAGGCAGCAGTAATGTGAGGAGCTGCAATACTGTCACGTCTAGATTAATGGTGCGATAGACACGAGCAGGTGCCTGTCCACATCTTGAGACATAATTGTGTGTGTGATGAAATAAAGATATAAAACTCGTATGTCAGGGCGATTAAGGTTCTATATTCTACACTTTATATCTAAGATTAAATCTTCAATATCCATTAGGCCTTATTGAGTTGAAGCTTGAAATAGCTTTATAACGAAGTAACAAAGGACATCAATAAAAATAGGATACTTGTGACTTCAAGTGCATATAAAAGATGTAAATTCTCAACTCGTATTATACATAATTATACGATGCGAACGCGAACGATGCGTTCGTAAGAAGTCAGCTGGAGTTCAATGCGGTTGTGTGGGCCCCTCACGAGAGCAAGTACAAGCTCATGCTGGAACGCATTCAAAATAAGTATTTGCGTTTTCTGTACTTAAAATTGTATGGAGTGTATCCTTTCTACCCGCTGATGTATCCGACGCTGTTTGTGCTAGGCATGGTGGGATACAACAAGTTGGAGACCAGGAGGGACTTGAGTTTGGCGTGCTTTATGTTTGAAGTGTTGCGTGGCAAATTAATTTATCCGGGTTTACTGCAATGGCTGGCACTGAACGTCCCCGAAAGGTATGTGTGGCGGAGGCGGTCTGCCGAGGTTCGCGACGCCCGCCGCACTCTATAGAACGAACTTATTAAAATACGCGCCCATTGTAGAAGCAATCCGAATACTTAACAAAGTCAACAACAAGTTGGACTTATTCATATGTCCTTTGAGTGAGTTCACAAAAGTGACACTATCGGTCATATGTTGTACATGAATTAATTTAATTATTAATCTATTTACTACGCTATCGAATTGGATATTAGTCTGTAATGATAGTTATAAGAATGTTTAATAAATAAATAATATTTATTCCTCCCATTCGGCGTACCGCGTAGGCAATAAAAATTCTGATCTAATATCCACTGAAAGATAATAACGCATGACTGATAACATTGAAACAAATAGTCTCTATACACGTTGGAATGCTTCCAAATTCTTTCAATATGTTACGGCAAAAACGGAACGGAAAATCCAAGAACTATGTAGCGTTAAATTTTATTCGAAAGTGATGGACCGATAGCATCAATATCCGATTTGGAGTTAAATTCAGCGCCCGGCCACAATCGCATTAATTTGTTGAGTGCCGGGTATTGTAATGCGGGCGGTACCAGGAGGGCAGAAGGGGGTGGTGATTTAATGAACCGCTGCAGTGCCGGATAACACCCCGGCGTTTGCACTCAATCAACCTCGCAAACAGCTCTAAACCCCGACAATTAAATCCGAAACAGTCGCCAACATGGCCGATAAGAGCTATCGGACAATTATTAGCGATTATTTTATTGATACAAATGGATCAAGGCTTTGCGCGTAACCTTATACGTGTCACCGGTGTAGATTTAGATTGTCCGCTAACGATATATTATTACGTCGAGCGGTGACATTCATCAAAATTCCTACCGTGATCGAGCTCTATAATTGAGAATTATAATCAATATTAACATTTGGACTTAGTAGTTAGTAGAGCTTGCTTTGTCGACTACAGAATACATACCGAAACGGCAATTAGCCTAGGAAAAAGTGAATGAGTCGCAACTCGCAACTCTGGCATAGTTTTATTTTCTATTGTATTAGGTTAGGATTTAGAATGCTTTAGCCATAGCTGATAATATGAAAGAGTAAACGTACCTTAGGTTCAGTTTTGGGTTTCTTAGCAGGTGGTTGTGTGTTGTGGTCCTGCCGGGAGTCGTCGGGGTCGGGTTTGATGGTCTGTGCGGGGGGCTGCGCGGGCGGCAGCGCGGGGGGCGGCGGCGGCGGCGGCGCGGGCGCGGGGGGCGGCGGCGCGGGCGCGGACGGCGGCGCGGGCTTGGCGTCGAGGCGCGGCGCGGGCGCGAGCGGTGGCAGCGGCGGCGCGGGCGCGGGCGCGGGCGCTGGCGGCGGGCCGGGCGCGTTGGGCGGCGGCGGGACGCGCGCGCCGCCGTTGACGTCGTGCGGCGGGTGGGGGTGGTGGTGCTTGTCGCGCGCCTTGTCGCGCCGGTGCCCGCCGGAGCCGCGCTTGGCGGCGGCCGGCGGCACGCCCGCGGCCGGCTTTTGCTCCCCGTTCATTTCGTTGGACTTGACGATCTCGTGCTTGGCTTCGGAGCTCTTGGTGCCGGGCTTGGTCCTCTTGATCTTCATCTTGAGCGCGGTGCGCTGCGCGTCGGGTTCGGCGCGCGCCGCCATGCCGCCCGCCTCGTCGGTCTTCTCTATGTCGGCATCGAGGTCTATGATGAGGTCGCCGATGCCGATGTCCCACTCGTTGTCATCGTACTCGAAGTTGGCGGGGTGGTGGTGGGGCGCGGGGCGAGGTCCGCCGACCGGCGCGCCCTCCCTCATTGGCGCCGCCATGCGCGCCGGCTCGCGCCCCGCCCCCTCACCGCACGCGCACACACCATTGTAGCCCTGCAACACACGACAACATCAGACACTGCACCACCATCATCATGCAGCTTATCCCAAGATATCATAAAAAGAGACCATTAACCATTCCACCATGACCATGACCAGGACTCGGGCATATCGGTCTCAATCAGAAGAAATTATGACATTCTCTTTTCATTGGCAAACAGCAACGAAGAGATCAACAACTGGTAGAACATTTTAATGACAGAAGAATAAGGCACTTGTGCCACCAATTCAGTAGAAACAAACGCATATTACTTATGTCCGGTTTCTTGACTGGAGTTTATGTATCGATCAGCGTTGTTGATTGGGTAATAATATTTTGACATTACCCAAAAAAATGAGATAGAAAAAACACTAAGGGTGGGTTGCACCAACTTACTTTAGTCTTAATAACTATAAGTAACTGTAACACTATAACTCTAAATTTAACTACAATGCAAAATGTCAAATCTTTGGTTAAAGTTGAAAAATTTAAATGTGGGAGAGCCATGCTTCGGCACGAATGGGCCGGCTCTACCGGAGAAATACCACGTTCTCACAGAAACGAGCGAAACAGCGCTTGCGCTGTGTTTAGCCGAGTGAGTGAGTTTACCGAAAGCCCAATCCCCTACCCTATTCCCTTCCCTACCCTCCCCTATTTCCTTCCCTTCCCATCCCTACCCTCCCCTATTACCCTATTCCCTCTTAAAAGGATGGCAAGTGGCAACGCACCTGCAGCTCTTCTGATGCTGCGAGTGTCCATGGGCGACAGAAGTTGCTTTCCATCAGGTGACCCTTTTGCTCGTTTGCCCCCTTATTTCATAAGAAAAATGGACGCCATCAAGACGCCATATTTAACCATAACTATAGAGTTCGACAATGCTTTAAATGCACGTAGCGAAAAAAGGAACTAACGCTGTCATCATACAAAACGCCATTTTTGTCAGTTCTCCTTTACCAGCAGCGCCCCCGCCCACGTTCATAAAAAGCCTTGTCGGTCCAACAACGTCTTCTGTCAAATTCTGTGGTCAAAGTAAAGGTTAAAGTTAAATTAGCCTTAACTATAACCATAACTTTGACCATAGCTTTAACTTTAACCACGCCTCTGGTGCAACCCAACCTAAATCAGTAACCCAACTTATAAAGTATAGCTAACATTATAACTACGAGTGTTAAACTAGCGCCTTAAAAGTAGAGTTTTTATCATCTAATCATAATAACTACGTCTACAACTCGCCACTTCTATACTATATAATAACTAGCTGTTGTTGACTTTAGTTTACAGTTGTTCCCGTACATCGATTGACTCGTTTACGCGTAAATCAGAAAAGTATATTATTGTGTGCGAACCGCACATTTTTCCGGAACAAAAAATATTCCTTGTCCCAGATTCAAATTAGTATCTCCAATCTCCATGCCAAAGGACTATGAGAAGAAACGTCCCCACCAACCAACCACCACCAACAGAGCAGAAACTGGTGGTATTCGAAAGATCTACTAGAATAGAGAATTTTTCACTATGGCGACATCTGCCAAATACGTGGGGTTACAGTGCAATTCCATCAAACTTGGCGCGGCGTCGTCATCGTGCCATGACACGACGCCGTCACCCTGACACGGTGCGACGCCGCACAGTGTCCCGGTGCATATTCAGCGCGCGCCCCTATTCAGGGTAAAACTCCCGAAAAATGGCGTTCCAAACTTAAACAAGGCATGTGAAATACCTATCAAACAAAGTCGCGTAGTGGAAATATTGTCAGATTTCAATCAATGGGCCACGGGGCGGCGCACTATTCGTGGCACCGGAAGTCTGAACACGCGTCACGTGTCACGGCGGCGGCATCGTATCGTGGCACGGTGACGATGCCACGCCGTGTTTGATGGTGACGCGGCCTTATATTTTATAATAATATATTGTTTTTATTTTATTTTTTCGCTTTTACATACGCATTTCCTTAATGTGCAAATAGTGTTAAAATATCATATTAATATTATTGTCTTCAATTTAATCGTCATTTGTTTGTACATGAAATTAAGAACCAGCACAGTACGTATCGTGTCACGCGCGATATAGGGCTCTGTAGTACCGCTAGTTTTTGATAATTTTTGTATCGTCAATGAATGTACATTTGTAACGTGTTTTTCACTACCAACAATACCATCTCAGTTACGTTCAAAAGAGTTTGAACGAAAAGTTTCTTTATACTTCTTCGAATACTTTTTTTTATTTGATCGACTATTACTCAATTACTTATTTAAGAAGTTTTCTCAGCCGTGATAGTTTTCCTTTAAAGTCAGCATAATATCTCCTACTCCCGCGAATTTTTCCACATTCCCAGAAGCAACCTGAGCTAAACAGCTAAACCTGAGCCTGAAACCTGAGCTAAAACAATTTGAGCTAGTGGAAGTGGGAACACTGGACTCTAACGATTTTTTCCGCTTTAAAACTTCATATTTCACAAGTGGATCCAGATCCAGTGGACTAAATCGGAATATGATCTTTGGATACTCTGAATAATATTTTTTAAAAACGTACCCGACGCCAACCCGTAACGACACCCCACACGAAAGGATGAACGCGTAAAAAATCACCCCCGCTTGATGTGTATGGGAAGGTACCATAAAAAAAAAAGATTTTACATACTATTTTGATGATATCATATGATGGCGTCATTAAGATAATATGCATACAAGCCGAATTACAGCTTTGCAGGACCTATAATCTCTGAGAAAAACCGCGGATAGACAGACAGACACACAGACGGACGGACAGACCGCAACTTTAAGGGTTCCTTGTTGACTATGGAACCTTGATATGCTTTTTGTTTGTAGAAAAAAGTTTTTTTTTTGTTCAAAAATAAACACCTTTTTTTTTGAAGAAAAGTTTATTTTTTTAATAAGCCCCATTGATTTTGAAACTGACACTGGTACTTAAGACTTTTTTAGGTCCCAGTGAACAAATCGAGATGCATTCCATGACTGTTGAAGGTTGGGGACGGGGTCCATACAAAATCCCCCATAGGCCTTTCATCAAAATAGATTAAATAGTTTAGGCGAGAATTACAAAAGTTTATTGTGCGGGAACCGTATATTTTCCGGGATAAAAAGTATCCCTTGTCCTTTCCCGATACTGAAAGTATTGCCATGCCAATTTCATCAAAATAGATTGAATAGTTTAGGTGATAATCATAAAAGTTTATTGTGCGGGAACCGTTCATTTTCCGAAGCAAAATTAGTATTCCTTGTCCTTTCCCGAGACTCAAAGTATCTCCATACCAAACTCCATCAAAATAAATTGAATAGTTTACGCGCAAATCATAAAAGTATATTGTGCAGTAACCGTACATTTTTCCGGGACAAAATGTATCCTATGTTCTTTTTCGGGACTCAATCGCGTGATGTCGTGACCACGCGAAATATAACGTTCCGCGCAGCTTCGCCCGCGTAAATTAGATATTTCACAGACAAATTAGTCCACAAAAATAGCCTATGATCCTTCACGTAGTCTACTTCTTATCTGTGCCAAATAACAGAAAAATTGCTCCAGTAGTTCGTGAGATAAGTCCTTTCAAATAATTTCCCCCGTTTTTTTCACATTTTCCTCTATTTCTCCGCTCCTATCAGTTTTAGCGTGATAAAATATAGCCTTTCAAAGTTCCTAGGTCATGGATGTGTATTAAATATGTGTAATTATAATAAAAACTTAAATATAATTATTTTTCTTCTGTTTGTCTGGTACCCGTAACACAAGTCCTTCGCGCTAATCTCAGGAACTACTGGTCCGATTTGAAAAAGTCTTTCAGTGTTAGATAGCCTATTTATCAAGGAAAGCTATATTCTATATTTTATTGCGCTAATACTAATAGAAGGGAAGAAATAGAGGAAAGTGTGGAAAAAAGGGGAGAAATTATTTGAACGAACGCGCTAATATCAGTATAAATAACATAGAAAATAGAAATAAAAGCACGGGAGAATTTTCATACCAATTCGGGCTCGCCATAATCGTAAAACAGCCGTAAACCGCGAATGCCACATGCCTCTTAGCGGGATAGACTGAAGCTCGGCGCTTATTTATTGTTATTTACGACTGTCTTCACTATAAAGTCTTTACGTTTAAATAATATGGAAATGTTGTTATAATTCCTGCTCACTAACGAAGAGATTTCTCAGGGATGGACGGTGGACCGACAATTTGAGGTCGGACTCAAAAAAACTTTAGCTATTCGCAGCTAACATGGCAAAATATTGACGTCAAACAGGAAGGCAATAGGCATACGTGAAAAAAGAAGAAAACCTGATATTAGTCTGTAAAAAAGGAGAATGGCCAATAATGTCTGAACGCTGATCCACCTACCCAACAAACTGTACACTATACTAATAAGAGACTTATATTTATTCTATAGTCAGGACAATTTAAGGAGGCACCAGCGGTCATTACCCTTTCTAGTCTAGGAGCTATGTGGAAAATACTCGCACTGCATTCTGTTCACTAAGAATATTTAATTCTTGTAAAGAAACAGACTATTATATTTTCATTGGAAAACGTCTTGGTTACCACTTCGTATGATAATCTCCAACTATTTATGAGTTTCAAGTGATATAATTCATTCTGTGTTCACATCGTGTATGCAAAATACGTTATCTCATATCACCCTTAGACTAGAAACATCTGTCACTTCATTGTCAATCGCGTTTAAAATAGAAAATGACAAGTTTTTTAACAGGAAGTCAACGACCTCTACACACAGAATTCCGCGATTTGAGAATAATGACATTTATTCTCGGTTGTATCGTTTACTATAATTATTGTGTGTATCATATTGTCATGTATCAATGTAGTTGTAATAAACTTAATGCACAAAAACTTGTGTTGGTGGGCTGTTAATGGGTAGCTCAAGCTGGGGGTCGCGGGTTCGAATACCGCCGAGGGAACAAAAAGTTTTCAAAGTTCCTGGGTCATGGATGTGTATTAAATATTATGTGTACTTATAATAAAAATTTTAAATATAATATGTATAGTTTATAAGTATTAAATATATTTCCGTTGTCTGGTACCCGTAACACAAGTCCTTCAGGTATTAGCACGACGGGGCCAGACTCACGTGGTGTGAAGCGTCCATAGATATTATTATTATTATTTTATTAATATATAAATTTTGGTGCGTATATGTATATTATTGATTTTAAATCGTATAATATGAGTGCACAGTGCACATGATATTTTGGGCCGTTTATGAAACATTTTACACTCGAGAAAAGGTATTAGGGTAACAGCATATAAAAGGAGCAAGATTAAATTCAAAGAGACACTTCATAACTGAGTTTACGGCCCTTTTGATAACTGTCGTAAATTTTTATTGCATACGTAAACTTAACCGTTTGTATTTTAATACTTGGCTCCGTTTTGCTGTTCGAACTTCAAACAAGCCAAGAGAGTTTGTTTTTGTGTATTAACACAACAGTTGCAAAAAGTTTCCATTTAAATTGTTTGAGGATAAAATTATTAACTTCTTTTAGCTTTCGGGACTATTATTACAATTTGTGACAATTTCAAAATTCTGTAATGATAGTTGTGATTTGTAATATATTATAATGTTATAAGTATATAATGTTACATAAGTATATGTATATTACATATAATGTAATATACATATAATAAATTAATGTATTATATAACATATAATAAATTAATGTATGTCTTAAGTCTTAACGAACAATAGACCTCATATTATATGAATAGTTTTAAATTATAAGATAATATTATTGATTTGGCTACTGATTAGAATTTTTTTGTAGTTTAAAATCAATTAATCTGAACAGAGTAGTTATGGAAGTTTTTATAATATTGTATTATAGTAATTGATTTACTTCGATAATATTTGGGTAGTACTACTGATTTAATTTTTATTTAAGTAAGTAATAACAATTTGACACGAAATGATTTTACTTATGTCAAATTATGATTAAAATAAAAATTAATAATTATTATGTTTAAAAGCATTTAAAAACATATTAAATTTTGATACAAAACACAATCGTTTGTCCCTCGAAACGGAAGAAAAAGAGAGACTTGCGCAAATTAAAAGTGTTCTTAAACGCTGTCTGTAAAGACAGCCCGTATAAATATTTCCTTATTAATATTAACATTGGGTTTAATGTTTAGCATGCAAATCGATGATCTCAGATGTACTTTATACTTTAACACCTCTTTGATTTTATGCGGTCATAGTAGAGTCACAGAATATATAATAACAAAGAGTTAGTTTTAAGTTGTAAGACGTTATTAAAAGTAATTTACAAAATGCATAACTTATTTAAGAGTTTGAGATCATTAAAACTAAAGGGGTCTGTAGAGTTTAATTTATAGTATAAAACTGATGAAAGAGGACGCCTGTGTCTGCGTTGCGCCAAAATTCGTTTATAGCGCGGAAATTTTCCGGGATAAATACCCTATGTCTAGGGTATGTTATTCGAATATTCGAATACTCGTTTTATTCGAATTTTCGACGATTTCATTATTCGAATATTCGCCAAATTATTTTTCGAATAATTCGAATAGTAAAAATATTTTTATTTTTGTTTAAAATGCTATCAAACATAAAATTAACATGGAATAAGAACACAATTAAGTTTATTTCAGAAAAAAAATATTATTAATGAATATTCTACATCTTTAATGATAATATTATAATATACATATAAATCTGTTTTTAGTCTAACTAATGAGTATACGACCATTCATCGTCGCCGTTGACCATATGTTTTAGAAACGTCTAATAAATTAATTTGCATGTTTTTAGGCAAAATAACGATTTTGCCTAAAGACATGAAACTGAAGATATTATAAACTCTTTTCAGTTATGGGTTTCTGTATCGTCAGTAATGGTCGCTCACGATCTGTATCTATTGAATTCTTTCAAGCATAATCACATGAGAAAAGTAAAAGGTGCTAGGATCGAAAACGGTTTACACTTTACAGCCTTTCTTTTGTTGCCCAGCTGTAACCTTAAATATACATCTCTGGGCTGGGGCGCCAAAATACCAACTGCTCCCTCTGGATCGTATCCAACGAAGGGCCGCTCGAATTGTTGACTGCCATAGTGTTTGAAACAGCTTGGACCCTTGGAATTACGCCGAGATGTAGCTTCACTCTGCATCCTCTATCGGTTGTATCACGGGGAGTGCTCTGAGGAATTGTTCGGAATCATACCACCTGCAACTTTTCGCTATCGTCCCACGCGAAAAACATACCATCCTCATCACCTTGATGAGTGGCAGTCTTCCGCAGTGCGTTTTTCGCGTAACTTTCTGCCGCGCACTGTAAAACTCTGAAACGAACTGTCACCCTACGTCACCATAAGACCTGCAAACCTTCAAGAAAAGAGCGTATTCCCTCTTAAAGGGCCGGCAACGCACCTGCAGCTCTTCTGATGTTGCGAGTGTCCATGGGTGACGGTAGTTGCTTACCATCAGGTGACCCTTTTGCTCGTTTGCCCCCTTATTTAATAAAAAAAAATACATTTTTAAAGTGTTTAACGATAAAAATTAACTATGTCATTTACAAAGATTCATGTTGATAAAAGTAAAAATTAGAATTGCTTACTTCGTAGTATTAACAAAATAGGTTGTACATGGCTGTACGAAGTTTTTTGTTACTTTTGTTCAGAGTTTTCAGCATTTTTCAAAAATTTTGAATTATTCGAATAATATTCGAATTATTCGAAAACTTGTGAAATATTCGAATTATTCGAATAGTAAATTTGTCGAATAATAACATTCCCTAGCTATGTCCTTTTCCGAGACTCAAAGTATCTCCATACCAAAAAGCTAAATCAGGTGCGGGCGTGAATAGGCAATAGACCGACTGACAGAAACACTTTAACATATTTTATAATATTAGTATAGATATGATTATTTATGCGCAAAGTTATTCAATTAGAGTCAAGTGTCAACAAAAATAATCGCACTCATGTGAAATAGTAATCATAGCCCGCAGTATAAAATGCATCCATTAAATCGGTTAAAACCCGGTTTGAATAGGAAATGTAAAGACGTGGATAAATCGCGGAGGAATCCATTATGCGAGCTGTGTGTTTGTCAATAGGCTGCCTGATTGGGGGCTCCTTCATGCGCTGCGAGCCTCGTATTAGTGATTTACTGAGCCTGCGAACTTGGCAGCTTGCCCATGCATTTTGTAAGAGAAAAATCGCTGTGACTCCAGTGGCAATATATTTTATGATCCAACATAAATATAAGTTACAAATTGTATTACGCCAAAAAATATAAACCTAAATTGTATTAATAACATTTACTTGGCATTGGAGTTTCGTTTGAAATATTATCTATACTAGTTAATATTGAATAAATCTTAAGAGTTCATCAAACAAAATACTGTACCGATTTTTACTTTTTCACAGATATATACAGTAGGACACGAGGATGAAAATAGGTTACTTTTCTGCAGAGAAATGTACGATTCCTACAAAATTCCTTACGCACGCGGGCGGAGTCGCGCGGGACGTCTAGTATTTTCTAAGAACTCTTGCAGATAATAAATTATAAAGTTACTAGCTGTTGCCCGCGACTTCGTCCGCGTTAGCATAGTAGATCACGTCCCAAGATTATTTATTGTACAAAAATATTTAATGTACAGAATTGACTTTCCAACGATTTTATTATACATATATAATATATAGATATTCCGCGCGGCTTCGCCCGCGTAATTTAGGAATTTCACGCAACCGTACATTTTTCCACAAAAAATAGCCTATGTCGCTTCACGTGGTCTATTCTTCATGTTTGCCAAATAACATAAATATTTCTCCTGTAGTTCTTAAGAGGATACACCAGGGGCGAGAGAAATTCGAAATAGGTATTTTGAAAATGTATTGCTGTCTCACCAATCTCAAGTCTCCCACCGCAGAGCGCGATGGAGACAACACGACAAAAGTTCTAATAAAATAAAAGAAAATCATCGATTCGTTGTCCTCTGATTCCTTCTCCAAAACTTAACCGATTTAAGTACTTTTTTCATTAACAATAAAGCAAGGCTTAAGCTGTGTTCCTATGTTTTATTTTTTTAGTATATTCCAGCCAGTTTTGTTTTATGGGTGTTTGAACACAGAGAAAAATCTGGCCATTTTTTTGGGTTTTTGAACGTTTATATCTTTTTTAATAATTAAATTATGAAAAAAAAGAAAACATAGGGACATTGTATTAGTGGCCATAGATATTCAGGAAAAAAATTATAACTCTACCGGTATTATCCAGGGAGGAAACAGCGGACAACGTTTGTATGGAAAAACGGCGGTGTGGATCGCTCTTAAGATAATAAGCAATTTCATATAATTTCCCCCGTTTTTTCCACATTTTCCTCTATTTCTTCGCTCCTATTAGTCTTAGCGTAATAAAATGTAGTCTATAGCCTTTTCGATAAATAGGCTATCTAAAACTAAAAGAATTTTTCAAATCGGACCAGTGCGTTTACGAGATTAGTGCGTTAAATAAGCTCTTTTAAATATTTTCCCCCGTTTTTTCCACATTTTCCTCTATTTCTTTGCTCCTATTTGTTTTAGCGTGTAAAATATAGCTTATAGCCTTCCTCCATAAATGGGCTATATACCACTGAGAGAATTTTTCAAATCGGACCAGTAGTTCCTGAGATTAGCGCGTTCGAATAAGCCCTTTCAAATAATTTCCCTCCGTTTTTTCCACACTTTCCTCTGTTTCTTTACTCCTAAAAGTCACAGCGTAATGTTCTATAGCCTATAGCCTTCCCCGATAAATGGGCTAGCTAACACTGAAAGAATTTTTTAAATCGGACCAGTAGTTCCTGAGATTAGCGCGTTCAAACAAACAAACAAACTCTTCCCAATTATAATATTAGTATAGATATAGATTTGAGAATTATAAAGTTACTAGCTGTTGCCCGCGACTTCGTCCGCGTGGACTTCAGTTTATAGCGCGCGATGTCAACAAAATTGGTGTCAAAAGCTTTTATAAAAAAAAAACCCTGGTACCCCTTAAATCAAAACAGCTGTGCAGTGTGCACATAATATATATATTTTTAAATCAAACTTATATTTTATGCCAAATTTTAAAGCTTATTTAGCCCCCCCCAATTACACAACCTTGCCCATAAACTATTTATCATTGATAGGTTTAAGGTTACGTCACTGTATATACTTAATATAAAGTAAAAGTATTGACTTATTAAATATCGTAAAAAAGAAATAACAATCGAAAAAATCGGAACTAAAATGTTTGATGATACCACCTCTTATAGAAAGATGTTGGGCAAGCGTTAGCGCGATGTAAGAGACGCACGGCGCCATCTAGTATGAATTTTTGGAACTAACTTAATTTGAACAAATTTTCGTATTTTCACCCCCTTACAACCCTTTTTCCCAGTAAAAAAGTAGCCTATGTCCTTTCTCAGGCTTTAGACTATCTGTATACAAAATTTCATTACAATCGGTTCGGTAGTTTTGGCGTGAAAGCGAGACAGACAGACAGACAGACAGACAGACAGACAGACAGACAGACAGAGATACTTTCGCATTTATAATATTAGTATAGATTTGAGAAGTCAAGAATAAACAAAGATTACGTACCATGTAAATTGTAAAGTACACACGAACAGCAATTAGGAATTAACAGCTAATGTCTTCTAACATAAATCCCCAAGTCCCATAGGGACAGGTAGGTTAAAGACCTTTAAGTTTAGACCTCTACAAGTCTCTTTATTTTGTACGAGTGGAAATGATAAATGAAAATGTAATACGTATAAAAATAATATAAAAAATCGGCCAAGTGCGAGTCGGACTCGCGTACGAAGGGTTTCGTACTGTCATAGAGCAAACATAGACCAAAAATTGTGTTTTTGTATGGGAGCCCCCCTTATATTTTATATTTTATTTTAATTTTATTCTTAAATATTGAAGTAGGCATATAATTAAGGCCTTTGTGAAAATATCAAGTGCCTACCTCTTGCCATTATTGATATAGAGCGAAAAGGCCGAAAAAATCACGTTTGTTGTATGGGAGCCCCCCTTAAATATTAATTTTATTTTATTTTCAGTATTTGTTGTTATAGCGGCGATATACACAATCTGTGAAAATTTCAGAAGTCTAGCCATAACGGTTCTTGAGATACAGCCTGGAGGCAGACAGACGGACAGACAACGAAGTCTTAGTAATAGGGTCCCGTTTTCACCCTTTGGGTACGGAACCCTAGAAATTACTAGGTGACCCGGTTAATTTTGTACCACTAACAGGGAAGGTTTATTAGGAGGGCCTAATAAACCTTCCCTGGAATTCCACGAATATTTCAAGACTAAAATTAGCCAAATCGGTTCAGCTCTTCTCGATTTTTATCGAGACTTACGAAAAAATATTTTTGTAAGTCTCGCTAATAAATATTCATTATTCGTCGTTATTGGTGGTCGGGTAAGCTTCCATACATTTATATATCCATTCTCCTTTAAATAAGGAATGACAATGATCCTAGTTTGTACACTCTACTGTCTAGCACATTTAGGTCATACAAAATCTGAAAGTATAGCCTATGATCGTGCCAGTTTTGACCTTACCTTGCACCTAAAATCTCTACAGTGACATCTTCGTGAATTAATTAAAACCTGAACGTCACGACAGTAACAAGTGTCACGCAAGCGGTGCTTCGTGATTGCTAAAACAAACTAAGGCCAGTATAAATAGTCAGTACTCGAGATGCGTCTCGGTCTCAAGACACGGGTCAGGCTCTGTGACTGGTTGGCTGTCAAAATTTGGACCAATCATATAGCCGAACCGCGTCTTGAGAGTTGAGACCGGGTCGCTGGTCGCATATAAGTACTGACTATTTATGCCGGCCTTAGGGTCAGTTTACATTGCAACCTGATGAGTGACGAGACCATGGATTTTTAGGGTTCCGTAGTCAACAAGGAAGGACAGTTTCGGTCTGTCCGTCCGTCTGTCTGTCCGCGGTTTTGCTCAGAGACTATAGGGCCTACAAAGCCGGCAATTCGGCATGAATGCATATTTAAAATTAATGATGCCTACAAAATGGTATTTAAATATAACATTCTTCTTGAATTTTTTTTGTTACCTCCCCTACACGTCAAGCGGTGATTTGTTTTTTTTTTTCGCATCCACCCCACCGTGTGGGGTCTGGGGTGTCGTTAGATAGGTTTTTCAAAAATATTACGAGTATTCAAAGATTTTTTTCCAATTTCGGGATCCATTTGTAAAATATTGGTAAAATATAAGTACAGTATGAGTAAAGTTTAAAAGTGGAAAAAAATCGTTAACAGTCCAGTATCCGCCCTCTTTCTACTGGCAAACAAACGGTTGCTTAAGGAAATGTGAAAAATTCTCGGGAGTAGGAAATATTAAAAAAATCGTTGAATAATAACAGCATAAATTAAAATGTATTTAATTCGTATACTTAACTTTATATTTGCTCCTAAAACTTTGTGATTTAATAACAACTATTCAAATAGCCCCTTTATCGTCCTTACGGCCGAAATGATAAATGTGGTGTAAAATTAATAAAAATAATAACTCCTTTGGGTACCTATATGATTTGAAATCAAATGCTGAAGGGAGTCAAAGGAGAACAAGAACAAATCTTATACAATAAAAGCAAATAAAGGCGTTGGGTTAAGAATATCATAGCATTACGCGTCCTGTAATAAGGTACCCTGGTGAAATAAAAAGGATTTATTCTATCTCCCTCCTCGCATAAAGATACTGTTGTTAGAGCGGGACGGATGCTCAATGGCTGTTTCCTTGGTTGAAGGTGAGCGAATTGATTTGAGAACATCTTATCATCTAGGGACCGATAGCCAGTTAGGTAACGTAAACAACGATTACTTACTAAATTTACTTTTCTTATATTTATGTCCTCGTACAAAAAATACGAATTTGTTTGTTTTAAGTTTAAACCAAAAAAATCGTTTTTATCTGGGTTATAATCGGTAATTTTGACCAGACCTTTTTCCTAAAATTTTAAAGTTGTGCAATAAAGGGTTTTTTTCAAATTATAAAATGGGCCGGCCTCGAAAAATTGGCGCGACGAGTTATTTAAATAAGAGAAAGCTTAACTGGGCTATGGATGTGTTGGATCAGTAATAGCAGTAAAACAACATAATATTGTGGGGTCTAAAAAAAACTTAAATTGATTTTATTTTCGCAAAAAGAATCGTTTGCAGTATGTCTGATTATATCTTAGAAAAGAACAAGGAAAATATAACAATGTACTCATGCATTTTGAACAAAAAACCATTAACGACATTTGAACATTATTGGCACAAAAAACAGCCTTTTGTTCTAAACGTAAAACGTGTCCATACAAGGTACACAATACAAATACTTAGGGCCAATTCACACCGGATCGGCAGCGGCCGGCAGCGGCGCGAAGAGGCGCGGCGAGGCCGGCAGCGGCGCGAAGAGGCGCGGCGAGGCCGGCAGCGGCGCAAAGAGGAGCGGCGAGGCGCGGCGAGGCCGGCAGAGGCGGCTCGCGTCGCCGCGGGCGGCCGCTGGCGGCCGCGCGCTACCTCCAGAGTGCCGCACAGTCGAGTTTTATAGACATAGGAACTTGAATTTCCAGATGTAATTTTTTTGGGCTAAAATATGTTCTCCTAGTTGTTATTACATAATAAAATGTAAAAAGCCTCATCTACGTGTAATAATAAGGGAGTAATAATTTTTTAAAGAAATTTTAGTATGGAGCCGACATGAGCCGCGAGCACTTTCCGCCGACGGCCGCGCGGCGGCGCGCGACGCCTCGAGCCCTTTTGAAGTTTTCAAGCGATACTAGTAGTTATAAGTATGTAAATAAAGTTTAAAATTATTTCACACTAAAAGTGCTCTTCGCGCCGCTGCCAGCCGCTGCCGATCCGGTGTGAATTGGGCCTTAGGGACGGTTTTAAATTCATTTTATTCACTTATGTTAATAACGTCTCTTATAAAATAATATATGTAGGTATTAAGTATAATTAAGTAGCATTAATAAATTCGTTAAAAGTCAGCTTAAAATAATTTGATAAGATGCTGAATAAAGAATGGAATAAGTTACATGTAGAATAATAATAATAGAAGTGAGAAGAGTTTGTTTTGATTTAAAGTTTTAAAGTGGTTGACAAAAAATCATCGTAAAAATTAGTTTCTGTTTGTATCGCTCTACTATGGGGTCAAAAATTACCCCCGATTCCAAGAGCGTTACATGTTTTTTTCAATGGTTCCTCGAAATGACTTAATTTTTAATCGTGACATTGATGAGAATAATTTTAAACTAAACACAGCTTTTAGAAGATAAGTATTCCAAATCTGATTCAGAAACTACCTAGAAGGCAATGATTAGTGATTACAGTGCAGTCGTTAAACAGTGTGACGACAACGTGCGCGGACAGTTTACGATCGTAAGAGGGGAGGCTGTCAGCTGTTCTAGACAATTATCTTAGGTAAAGATTTAGATTCATGAAAATCTAGCAGAGTGGAAGGTTACTATTATAAGTATACGTAACTTAGATAATACTGCCAAAGTATCATAAAAATTTTTTTGAGTCTAGTTCCGTAGTGTCATGTTTTCCTTTTAGTTGATTACAAAATAATATTTGAAATAATTAAAATGCTTTTTTAAACTCAAAATTGGAACTGATATCAGGCCAAAACAAATCGAAATTGGCCTATGTGTATTTTTTTGTGTAGTATAAAATATTCAGTTTTGCTATGTAAAATGACCCTTCACCCTAACAATCCGTTTACATAAACACAGAAAATATATATTTGACAAACAAACGTTAAACATAATAATGTTTAAAACGTTGATCGCCAAGCTTAAAGACAGTGTTTTTCATTTCTTTGGACATTTTTTTTTTGGTAAATCATGTAAAATAAAACAGAAATTTCCTTGATTTGCCCCCATTTTCCTTGTGTGCCAAATATACACAAGGCCTCTGAAAACGTTTTGTGTAGAAATTTTCGTCAGAGGCGGTGTCACGTGTGTATACTTTCGGAAACACATTTTCCTTTTTAGTTTTTTTTTTTTCCTTTTCTTTATTATTATTTTTGTTCACAGATATGTAACATAACAAGAAAAAAAGATTTTTTATTGATTTTGCAAGTTAAAAAAGTAAAAACCGTTATAAAAAAAATTGAAAAAATATTTTTTTGTTAATGTTTTTAAATTTTACTATACCTAATTATCGACCTGTGAGTCGGACAGAGAACCCACTCGAACTGAAACAACCGTGGAGGCCAGACGAATCAGTTTCCATTATAAAATGTACTAAAATGTGTATCCTGTTGGAAACACTGGCCTCGCAATGTAGCACTGCCTGTGTTTCCAAAAAGATACACGTGGCCTCAAGAGGTGGCACTTTGTGTTTCCAAATGGATGCACATGGCGCTCAACGTGTTAAACAACATTCAACCCATCATAATATGGTAATACAGTTCATACTCAAGTGCCTTACGTTTATTGTTATTTAGAAAGCGCAAAAATTATTATGTAAAATAGGAAATATTAAACATAGGTACTGGGGAAATGGCATTATATCTTTTGCATAACACTCTATTGTAATTTGTAATTTATTATCGATTCATAGGTAGACAATAGACCTTACCGTTTGACGAAAGTCAATCAAAGGCACTATTGAATAGATATTATACAGTATATTCAGCTGCTGTATTTTGTGCAGAAGGAATCTTCGCATAATATGGGGTACGTAGGTACCCCAAAGCATTGACCAGCAATCATCCTTAGGGGTTTATGAATAGGTACCCCAAAGCATAAAGCTGTACCTAATCATCGATCATCCTTAGCCCTTAAGTAACTAAGAATCGTACATTTTTACTAACCTTTGACCACCTTAGGAATGTCTAAGTGATCTGAATAAGAGACCCCACTAACAATAAAACAGATCGTCGATTAGCAATTTACGAACTACTATGGTTCAAATCACGAGACGAGCCAAAAGTTATACAGAAATACAGAAACAGTGCAGAAACATAGCTTATGATGAACATTCCTGCTTCTAGAAAGAACTTTATTACCTAATTTAATGTGAGCTACAAAGAACCTACCAATTATTATTATCATCTATCTTTCTAGTACATTTTGCGTCTCGTCTCGTGGTTCTGACCATAAAAACTAGTAACTGGATACTTGGAACTATTAATAAAAGGACCTTACTGTTCCCGTCTGGATCTATTGATGACCGGTGATGAAAATCCCAAACAGACACAATCCATTTATCACTTTGTTGCACTTTGGTTAACACTAGCACTGCGCGAGCGACACGTTACACTATCACTACACCATGCCAACGATCCTCCTTGCGATCCGTGGTACACCTACAACAAAAATTCTGTATCAAACACCACACAAACACAAGCAAAACAGTAAACACCAACAAGGCAACAACGTACGCGCGTCGGGTACGCGCTCTGCTCGAATACTGACTTCACGAAAACGAACAACGCTCAACGCGCGCTGTATGTCTGCGGGGACAAGTCTGTCCGAAGCTCCGACAAACTGATGCTCACCTCGCAACAGTAATTTTACGCTCCACTTAAATGGAAGAGTAAAGTGTTAATTTACACGCAAATAATGTCACAGTGACACGCATACGTCGTTTGAATATCGTGATGACTAGAAATTCAGTAATATTTAATGTAAATTAATTATTATTAATTGCGTCGAACGTAAACGCATGGCATGTCGAATGCTCATAAAAATAAAAGTCAGAAAGAGAAACACGATACCGCAGCCGCGTGTGCAGGCCGCGGGGCGACGCGGGGCGCGGGGCGCGGGGACCCACGGGAACATGGCTTCCAAAATTATTACACAAACATTTATGCATGAAGGGATAACAAAATGTTCGCCGTTGTTATATCATTCTGATTGAGGCATATTTATTCATAACGACATTTCAGCGTCGCAACTCGCCCTCGCACAAAAATGTGTCGTTTTAAATTAATCGTTTTATAGCGTATGCTTATTGGTTGTAAAATCGGGGCAAATTAATTTTATATTGACGATATGGGAGCATGTGCTAGCAGCTAGCATGTGCAGACCACAAAAACATGTGAGATAATAAAAAGTTGTGTTTAAACGCTCGACTCGTAAAGTTTATTTGTGTAATACATTTTTAAACAAACGAATAATTACGGGGCGGTTTATAGGCGGTTTAAAACGCTTCTCGGAGTTAAATAACATAATATTGCGATGAATTGCAGTTAAACATGAAATGTCTGAAATAATTGCATTCGTGGGTTCGTTTTTAATTCAATTGTACAGAACTGCATTCCTTTGAAGCTTTAACTGCTGTTAATGTTGCTAGTTTAATTAAAAGTAAAGTGTTGGAAGCTAAACGGTGCTTTTGCCGTATTAAGACTTAAGAAGTCAATAATCAGAACGATAATCTTGATAAGAGGTAACGCAAAAATGTTGATTCAAGTCAAGATATTAGGTATTAAATACGTATTAACTAAGCGAATGGGGTAATTTGAGACCCCACCCGCAGTGGAAGTGTTATTGATCAATTTATTTAAAAAATGCTCCTTAAAATGTTTTACATAATATTTTTTTCTTTCAATACTTTTGGTACTATGTTACTAGCTAGGGTAACATAGTAGTAACAAACTTCCAAAGTATCACGAATCAACAAAGCGATTTAAATTTTAATACATCAAACAAGATACAATTCCTCTGATAAAACCTGAAGATTTTATTCAACGTGTAATATTGGAATATCCGATATCGCAGTCAATGCGGTACCGCTACCGAGAAGATATTTTTCATATTCTTTTGTTGAGCTGCGGTCGGCTTTGAATTATATAAAAGAGAAAACAAAAGCATTGTTTTTTTTCACAGTAGAATAGGTACAGGTAAATGTTTTTAATAACAGTTTTTAGAAACATAAAATTGCATTTTATGTTTTGCTTTTGGTAATTTTAACGTTTGGACTTTAAGGCCTAATTTCACCAACGTCTGTTAGTGTTAACAGCTTGTTAAAATGTCATGTCTTCTTTTTAATTCATATGTAAAACGAAAGAGCTAACGTGATACTAATTCGAGCATTAATTTTAACAGTCGTTGGTGAAATTGGGCCTAAACCTGTTAGGCTGCGTTTCCACCAGAGATGTGTTGCGAGGAATGTGTATTTAAGATCCAATAGCATCGCCGCGCTGAGCGATGTCACGGCAAGCTCACGTCAATGAAGCGATTCTATTGGTTCTCAAAAACACATTCCTCGCAACACATCTTTGGCGGAAACGCAGCCCTAGTCAAAAATCAAAATCCCTCTGCAAATCCCTGAATATTTTTGAGTAAGTATATTATTTTTTCAAAAGTCAAACTATTTCATTAAGCGTTAACAAACGTCAAATTTAATGTCAATGAACAAACACACCTTCGCATTTGATAATACATAATATCATCGCTTGGCTCGTCTCGGCGGGTGCACTACCGTGCACCCAGAACATGGAAATAATATTTATTCTAGTTTCTACCAGGCTCCCATAATCCCTTAAGAGTCCGGGTGCCATCACTAGTCTCATACAAACGTAATACCAAGATCATTTCCCATTTTTTTTATGAAATAAGAGGGCAAACGAGCAAACGGGTCACCGGATGGAAAGCAACTTCCGTCGCCCATGGACACTCGCAGCATCAGAAGAGCTGCAGGTGCGTTGCAGGCCTTTTAAGAGGGAATAGGGTAATAGTGGAGGGTAGGGATGGGAAGGGAATAGGGGAGGGTAGGGCAGGGAATAGGGTAGAGGATTGGGCCTCCGGTAAACTCACTCACTCGGCGAAACACAGTACGTAAGTACCAATTAAAAAATATGAACGATTACAATTTAGTATGTAAATATTTTGCAATGAATCTTTGTACAAGAACCTAGGTAATTACTATCTTAAGCTGAATAATAACTCAAATATGGTAAATATTCTCGTATGGGAAATTATCTTGGTATTACGTTTGTATGAATACCGCGATGGCACCCGACTCTTAAGAAGTAGTCCGGTGACCGGTCGTCAGCTAAATCCGAGATGCTCAGGTGAATTCTGTGAACGTTTGCGTTCAGCTGCAATGCTAGTAGAATGTCATTATCAAATTTCGAGCGGCGGCGAGCGATATTTTATACGGGCTACGGCTATGTGCTAACATGAATGGTATTCGAGATAATATAAGAATTAAGAACCGTCTCCTGCTTATAAACTAAAATTTTATTCCATTTAAGGCTGCGTTTCCACCAGAGATGGGTTGCGACTTGCGAGGAATGTGTATTTGAGAACCAATAGAATCGCTACATTGAAGTGAGCTTGCCATGACATCGCTCAGCGCAGCGCTGCTATTGGATCGTAAACAGAGAAAAGAAACACATCACTGGTGGAAACGCAGCCTAATACGAGAAAATACGGCAAAATACAAGAGAGATCAAATCTTCTAGTATAAATGAAATGAATTTAAAAATCTTATTACTCTCGCTAAAACTCGAGAACGATAGAACCGATATGGCTAATTTTAGTGTTTACTGTTTAAATTTTCTGGGTAAATCCAGTGTGGTTTCCAATGGTGGAAAAAAGTGATACGAAGTTCCCCGGGCCATCTAGTATCTAATACTTAAATCTTAATAGTACAAAAGGAGTATGTTTTTAAATGTATGGAGTCTGGTCCAAACCACCACTACTTAATTCCAAATTTAAAGCACCTAGGTATAATATAGTAAAATTGTCTACTAAATACTGACCCCCTTACTAATAAACGCTGTATAAGCTTTGAATAGTTATACAGTGTTTTGTCTACTTCAATCCAATTAAAAATGTCACTTGTGTGACAAGAACAAAACACTGTATAATAACTATTCAAAGCTTATACAACGTTTATTAGTAAGGGGGTGAATCAATATAACCAGACCGCAATCAAAAATACCCTGTCAGTGAAAACTTATGGCTGAATGAAAAGTCAAAATTTTGTATGAAAAATATTGTAATGTTTTTTTTTTATGAAGTATCCTTTAGTATATTAAAAATAATTAAATCTATATTCTATAGATAGATTAAAGGTGATTACTGACAAAACTAGGTTTAAAAAGCATGATAATAACACCCCTACAAATTGGTATGTTAACATTAAACACAACTATCGCATTATGAAACCATTAATTGTAATATAAACGTCAGTGTCAGACAATTTGAGATTCTGAATAGCAATCTAAGTGTTATACAAAATCATGCCCTATGTTAGGGAACCAAGGTTGAAAATTGGGCAATACAGAACAAATCGATGTAGGTAGGTCGGGTCGACCGGATGGAAGCAGCCTAATCAAACAATACCTCGTAACAGACACCGGAAACTATCAACGACCATGGAGCATCGTGCACAAAATTCTATTGGGAACTGAAAAAAGGCGACAGGCGAAACCTTTTGCAATAAAAAAAATTTTTAAAAAAGTAAGCTGTCAGCTGTCATCTTCTTTTTTGACTTTTTTAGTAACAATATGTTTATGAACAAAGAATACTATCCAAGCCCAAGGGGAATAAAGGTTGCAAGACCCAGTCTTTAGATATTATCTATGTCTATCAGGGAATCATAAATTCATAATGATATTATTAGAACGATTAAAGTAAGACCAAGACTTAGTTTTAATGCTCACTTAAAGTCGGATTGAAATAATAAACCCGTATTTAGGAGTCGATTAATACTCGGTTAGATCTGTTCTCCGATACGCTGCGTCAATTTGAATAAATAGAAATGACTATTTAATGATACCTTCGTTTGGAATATTACAGCTGGCTTCACTTGCCTTTGAGTTAATGACTGAACGCGTTTTATTCATAGCTTCAAACTATTATTGAGAATGAAACTAAAGTTTTAACTTTGATAACTTATGAATTACTTATTATAAAAATTAATATATAATAGCTTTAAAATATATTTTACTATAACTGTTATCTCGCGTTGTAGCCGCAAAACCGCGCATTGGGGCGGACCAAGGGCAGACGCATAATATATGAATCCAGTCTAGGAGATCTCAGAATCACTTCGCCGACGCATATAAATCCAGTCAAGGGGATTTCAGAATCAGAATGTCTCTCCATCTGGCATCGAAAGTGGTTCGTGAGTGAAAAAGGTCTACTTTATAGTCTCTAAAAACCATATCACTTATTGTAAACCGTTCAACACATTAATTGCCTACATGACTGGAAAAAAAAAACAAAAAACCACAACCGGGGGTGAGACTAGTGTGAGGAACGGGCATTATTAACGCCCCAAACAATTTCGACAATACCAGTTTTTGCCCCTCGCATACCGCGGTAATACGGAGAATTCAGCTGGGCTTTATAACCCGGGTTTAATGATTAGTATATCTAATAAGTAATAGGTATAATATGGATATTATTTACACACCAGTCACCACAACTGGATTTAAAAAAAAACATAATGAGTTATTTGACACATATTATATTAACTATCTGTTTCTTCATTTTTGGTTAGCATGAATCTATCCTTAATCTGTGGCATGAATGCTACGGCAACGCACCTTCAATTCTTTTAATGTTGCGAGTGTCCATGGACGGCAGTTGTTTTTCATCAGGTGATCCATTTGTTCGTTTGCCCCCTTATTTTATAAAAAATTAATGTTAGACGTTTTTTGTTACATTAGATCCCCTTCAATTTTCTACCCCTGCAATCTGCTGGAAGTTTTTTGTTGTATTGTCCAAACATCACTCTATCGCTTCGTCGCACGTACATTTGTAGTCATTAACTTTAGTATTTGTGCAGACAGAGTTATTAAGTTATTAACTTAGTTGCAGCTGTGTTGTTGTTACTACTAGTTTTTAAACTAGTATTTATTTAAATATCGCAAGCTATTTTAAAAGTATAACACTAAGGTTGGATTGCAACTTGCACCAGAGGCGTGGTTAAAGTTAAAGTTATGGTTATAGTTATGGCTAAATTTAACTTTAACTTTAACCTTAACTTTGACCGCAGAAATTGACAGATGACAGCTGGTCCAACAAGGTTATTAAAATGACACGTTCATTTTAATAACCGGGGGCGCTGCTGGTAAAGGAGAACTGTCAAAAATGGCGTTTTTGTATGATGACAGCGTTAGTTCCTTTTTTCGCCACGTGCATTTAAAACCTTGTCGAGCTCTATGGTTATGGTTAAATATGGCGTCTTGATGGCGTCCATTTTAACTTTAACCAAAGATTTGACATTTTGCATTGTAGTTAAAGTTAAAGTTACAGTTATAGTTAAGGTTAGTTGGTGCAAGTGCAACCCACAGATTTTAGAAGTAAGTGCAACCCAACCTAAGTTTTATTTTTTCCGAGGTTGCAAATGTTGCAATAGATATTATAATACCAAGGACTTTTATGAACAAAAACGAAAAATTAATGTTAGCCATTAAAAAGCCTGAACAAATACGTTTCGTTTATTGCACAAGCTATTTTCACATTTTTAAAACAACCGGGGCTCCATAAAAATAATTGTGTAATTACAAAATGTCACCTGCTCTGTGTTTATGTCGGCTGTTTCCCTCTTGCGGTACTTTGCTGAGGTTGTGAATACATTGAACCTACGTTTCTGGGAGCCGCGTAATTATGTTGCTCAGTGTTGCTCTACGTTATTTTAATCTTACGGGAAAGTTAAAAGTAATTTAGATGATGCCCAAAAGGTTCGTTGATCTAAAATCGTTTAACATGCTGTAGAGTGTAGCTACACAATATTATGCCACAAATCAAATATATTGTAAATATCTTTTGCCCTTTACCGGGGTCCGGGACCCAAAGTACCTACCTGTAACATATTAAATTTCATCTCTGTCAGTTCATTCGATGGGGTTTATTATGTTACTAGGTACTAGACTTACTACATACTAGCTTTTGCCTGCGGCTTCGCTCGCGTTAAGAAGTATTAAGTACTGTATTATTAACAATCTTTCATCTCCTATTTGGGTGGAATTTATCGAAATCCTTTCTTAGGGGATGCTTACGTCTCATAGTACTAGGCACTAGCTTTATGCAATATGCATGCAAAGTCTCAGCCCGATCGGTTTAAAATTAAGAGGATACACCAGGGGCTAGAGAAATGAAAAGAAAGTACGTGTAATATCTATAGCTGTCTCCCTTACCTCAAGCCTATACCGCAGAACGCGATAGAGGCAACTGCTGAAAATCCAGAAAATCAACGATTCGTTGTCCCCTGATTCCTTCTCCAAAACTTAACCGATTTAAGTAGTTTTTTCATTAAAGATTAAAAAAAGGCTTGAGCTGTGTTCCTATGTTTTGCTTTTTTTGTATAATCTAGCCAAATCTGTTTTCTGGACGTTTGAACACAGCGGAAAATCTGGCCATTTTTTTAGGTTTTTGAACGTTCATATCTTATTTAATAATTAAATTATGAAAAAAAAGAAAACATAGGGACATTGTATTAGTGGCCGTAGATATTCAGGAAAAAAATTATAACTCTACTAGCATTATCCAGGGAGGAAACAGGGGACAACGTTTGTATGGAAAAAATGGCGGTGTGGAATCCTCTTAACAAAGTTTCATACTTTTCATCCCCCATTTTATACTAGTTTTTATTATTCGCAGCCCATAAGTTATGTTGGGCTGTGCTGTGCGTTGATAGATCACTATGTCAGTCAGTCGGTCAGTCACATTTGAGGTAAGTATATCTTATATAGGTACTTACTTTATCATCCTGATTATTACTTATAACTTATAAGAACAGATTTATTTCGAGAACATAAAATTATATTACTTACTTATACATATAATTATTATTTATAACTTATAAGTATGTAGGTTTTTTTTTTATGAAAGAAGGGGGCAAACGAGCAAACGGGTCACCTGATGGAAAGCAACTTCCGTCGCCCATGGACACTCGCAGCATCAGAAGAGCTGCAGGTGCGTTGCCGGCCTTTTAAGAGGGAATAGGGTAATAGGGGAGGGTGGGGATGGGAAGGGAAGGGAATAGGGGAGGATAGGGAAGGGAATTGGGCCTCCGGTAAACTCACTCACTCTGCGAAACTGTTTCACGCCGGTTTTCAGTGAGAACGTGGTATTTCTCCGGTCGAGCCGGCCCATTCGTGCCGAAGCATGGCTCTCCCACGTTTATATTATAATATGAAATTTTATAAAAGTGTACCCATTAAGAAAATACATACTTACACAAGTCTTGTAATTTGTACCTACCTGGCGCATTATTTTCTATTTAAGTATAATTATTGTTTTATTGCAGATTAAATGGTTGTGTTATCTTTAGATAGGACCGTATATTTAGATAGCGTAATCTATTTGATGACTACAACGCAAAACATTTGTTCAGGAGTTTCCCACAATCATATTCACAGTTGTTCTATCTCTAACAGGGTTTTAATACAAGGGCATAGGGATGATTTTCAAACGAATACGGTACGTGGAATAATTGAACGGGCTTTTTCTTTTTCGGAGAAGATACACGTGTAGAAATTAATCTCTCGCAATATTTGCTTGTTTCTTACCATTATAATATTATTTGTATTTATAATTTAGCGGTCTTTTCCCTTAGTAAACATGTAGTAGGCAAAAACATATTTTATGAACAAATAACACATTAAGGGTGGGTTGCACCAACTTACTTTAACGATAACTGTAACTATAACTTTAACTACAATGCAAAATGTCAAATATTTGGTTAAAGTAAAAAATGGACGCCATATTTAACCATAACCTTGAGCTCGACAAGGCTTTGAATGAACGTGGCGAAAAAAGGAACTAACGCTGTCATCATACAAAAACGCCATTTTTGACAGTTCCTCTTTACCAGCAGCGCCCCCGCCCACGTTCATTTCAAGCCTTGTCGGACCAGCAGCTGTCATCTGTCAAATTCTGTGATCAAAGTTAAGGTTTAAGTTAAAGTTAGCCTTAACTATAACCATAACTTTGACCATAACTTTAACTTTAACCACGCCTCTGGTGCAACCCACCATTAATTTATTTAGGCGTAGGACCGTACGTTTTATAAAATAACATTTTTCTGTACTACGTAGTACGTATTGTCCTACGAAATTCTATTATGAACTTCTACTCATAAAACTAAAAACTTTTATAAATTATTAGATGATGCCCGCAACTCCGTTGCGCCAAAACTCGTTTATCGCGCGGGAACCGTACATTTCTCCGGGATGAAAACTATCCTATGTACTTTCCCGGGACTCAAGGTATCTCCATGCCAAATTTCAGCAAAATCGGTTGAGTGGTTTGGGCGTGAAGAGGTAACAGACAGACAGACAGACACACTTTCGCATTTATAATATTAGTATGGATTCAAAACATTTAAACATTGGCTTCTTGACTCTTGTTTCACAATTTAAAAATATGAAAATAATATGTATTATATATATTTTGTTTGATTTTCATGCGATTTCCCTAGCCCGTTTCATGCATATCTGACAAAATATTTTTTGTATTGGAGTTATATAACGAATTACAATATCCGTTCCCTACGCCAGCATCGACAGAACATTTTGTGCGGAACGTGAAACTCATATTATAGGGTTGTCACTTGTCAGATAAAAGAAAAATATAATGCTTGGGTTGCAACTTGCACCAATTCACTTTAAGTTTTAACTGTAACTTTAACCATAAGAAAATGTCAAATGGACTGTCAAATCCCTAGTAAAAGTCCATAATGGACGCCATATTTGACGATAACCTTAACCTAAACTAACTATAACAACGCCTCTGGTAACCCACCCTATATTAATACGCGCGGCTCAGTCCTCTTAAATAAGGCATTAGAACCGTACATTTTTCCACAAATTAGCCTTATGTCCTTCCCGGCGGTATTCACTCTACTCAATATATTGTATACCGAATATCATAAAAATCGGTCCATTCGTTCATGAGAATAGCGCATTCAAACAAGCAAACTCTTCAGCTATGAATTACTTATAAATAAAAAATAATATTTAAAATAAAGATAAATAGCACGTAGAATTAAACGCAATTAAATACCAGCAAATTTCAATGGATTATAGCAGTGGTTCTTAACCGGTGGTCCGCGGACCACTGGTGGTGCCTGAGGGCATTCCAAGTGGTCCACGAAGCCATCCTTAAATTCAAAAGTTAGTAAGGAGTATGTACAATATTTATATAATATAAAATTATAATCGTTCATATTTTTTGGTATGTAAATATTTTGCAGTTAATATTTGTACAGGAACCTAGGTAATTACTATCTTAAGCTGAATAATAACTTAAATATGGTAAATATTCTCGTATGGGAAATGATCTTGGTATTACGTTTGTATGAGAATTGCGATGGCACCCGGACTAAGAACTACTGGAGCAATTTTTATGATATTTGGCACACATGAAGAATAGACCACGTGAAGGGACATAGGCTATTTTTTGCGGAAAAATGTACGGGTTCCGTGAAATTTCTAAATTACGCGGGCGAAGCCGTGCGGAACATCTAGTTACAATATAAAATTAGCCGTAGCTTTTAGGCTAAATTACATATTTCCGAATCAGATGAATGCTTGCAATTTACATTACAGACTCAATATAATTTTCTGGTATTTATCACAGCTAAAGTCAATATAATTTTCTGGTATTTGGCAACCCTAGCTCGCGAACCTTTTCTGCATTCAAATCACTTTTGATCCTTCCACCGACACAATATTTATATTTTGCGCTGCTCATGCGGAATTCTACACTTTGATATTGCCGCACCGACCTCATACTAATGTGTTTATTTAAAACGCTATGCCTCACCTTCTAGCGTCATCTTGACAAAGGGAATAAACTAGCCAAAAGCCGAGCTTTGTGAGGGCTCGCGTCGTCAGTTCGTCACACCTTGACTGACTGATGATAACACATCTACATATAAATAAAAATTACTATTTACTATGTTAAAGCACAAAAATCAAAGCGTGATAGTTTTTCTGTAAAGTGTACCACAAAATGTTACATGCTCAGCCCTAAATCTAAAAACCTTTATTTTACACTAAAGCGCGGCAAAATACTTGATTAATATAATGTGTCAGCCGTACGAGAAGAATCTAAATAAAAAGTAAAAGCTCTACACATTTTCATTAGTCAAAATCGGTGTCTTGGCAATTTTGTTATTCGTCAGGATTTGAACTTAATATAAGTATATTTACTTTTCTGTTGTACTTAATAACTTTTATTTTAAAATGGCCAGGCCACCGATTTTGACTAATGTGTAGAGTTTCTAGATTCTTCTCGTACGGCTGACACAATATATTATTAATATTATCAAGTATTTTGCCGCGCTATAGTGTAAAATTAAGGTTTTTAGATTTAGGGTTGAGCATGTAAGGTTAGAAACTTGATATTATCTCACTATTTTTTGACACCACGAACTATAATATGTTCTCATCTTGGCAACATTTTTACATGAAAATGTTTTCGGTGGGATTATATATTTAGTACTGAATATTATGTGCAAGCACAGAATACATATTAGTTTAACAAGTGCAAGTTGTAACTTGTAAACCGTTTAATTTCACGCCATTTTTCTCCAAAAAACGGTAGCGTCCAGTCCTAGTTTAAAGCTCTTTGAATTTTGATAAGTACCCTAAATCTAAATACCTACCTATTAAATATTAATGGAAGTACTCATATTTAAAGATGTTGAATTTGCTTTAAACTCTTTTGGCGAACGTTCAAAACATCGTCATTATATGGGACGATTTATGGCAACTTCAGATTTGCCAATATGCAAACTCACAGCAAACATATTAAGTACTTATAACAGTTTTACCCTCTTATTTTAGATACTAGATGAAGATTGAAGACCGCAACTGAGCACACAAATTCGTTTATAACGCGGGAACTGTATATATTTTTTCGGGATAAAAAGTATCCTATGTCCGTTCCCGGGACTCAAACTTTCTACATATCAAATTTCATCAAAATCGGTTAAGCGGTTTGGGCGTGAAGAGGTAACAAACAGACAGACAGACACACTTTCGCATTTATAATATTAGTATGGACTTACTCAGCGTATACCAAACTATACAAGGTCGCACGGGCGTATATATAGCTTTGATATGGGGGGGGGGGGGGGGTCCCTATCTTAAAAAAGCGGCCAAGTGCGAGTTGGAATCGCCCATGAAGGGTTCCGCAGGAGCAAACAGCAAATAGGCAACGTGTTTAGAAAATCAAAAATATTTTACGGAGCCGGTCCGGAGCCCCAGGATAAGGGGGGTGGGTCCCTTATATACGCCCATGCAAGGTCGAGCTTGTCTTTGGCTTAAAAATCTTAAGATACCGGTAGTCTTGATGATCTAGATTCTAGATTCTAGTGACTAGTCAGTAGTCAATGGAATCAGGCGTTACTTTGCGGAAATCCACAGCTTAAAAATTAGTTTGGTATTATTATATTGACGGACGTTGTTCGTAGAGTCCACATCCTGAGGATGCTCCGGTGTTGGGGCGAAACGCGCGTCGAGATTTTCAACCTGCATGGTGGTGAGGGGCCTTGCATGGATTTGCCAATATTATTGCTTGTGTGGTGGTGGTGTTTGCAGGTAAGAGCATGCGAGTGTACGCATAGGCAGTGTGGGAGGAGGGAGGTGCTGTACGCATACCTATGCGTACACTCACTAATTTACTTAAAGGTGGAAGTTTATTTCGCGGAATATTGCTAAAAATAATAACAAACTAATATTTTGGTCAGTAGTTGGTGAAAACTGAAAACGCATAAGACTATCACCGAATACTTGCCGAATGTTTTTGAAAGTTTACTATTCGCCTCGGGCCTTGTAATCAGTAACATCTAAAGCCATAAATAAAATGTCAACATCGTACACAACCATTGTAAAATCTAGATAATAAATCATTGAATACATTAGACAAATTAATTCTGATACATTAGCATATTATGTTGGGATTATGTTAATATCTGTAAGTAATGACATTCGAAATCTACAGCACATTTCAGATTTGTTAAAACACTCAATTATTGGCACTATAAAAGTAAATACGTGGGAGAGCCATGCTTCGGCACGAATGGGCCGGCTCGACCGGAGAAATACTACGTTCTCACAGAAAACCGGCGTTAAACAGCGCATGCGCTGTGTTTCGCCGAGTGAGTGAGTTTACCAGAGGCCCAATCACCTACCCTATTCCCTTCCCTATCATCCCCTATTCCCTTCCCTTCCCTACCCTCCCCTATTCCCTTCCCTTCCCTACCCTCCCCTATTCCCTTCGGAATGCCGGCAACGCACTTGCAGCTCTTCTGATGCTGCGAGTGTCCATGGGCGACGGAAGTTGCTTTCCATCAGGTGACCCGTTTGCTCGTTTGCCCCCTTATTTCATAAAAAAAAAAAAAAAAAATTGCACCACATAGTTATAGCTACTGCAGGTTAATTTTAGCAGTAAGTAAGTAACTGTAACAATGACAATCACAACTCACAAGGTATTTTTTAAATTCTATACTTAACTTAAATATGATAAAACAACTGGTTTAGGTTAATTTTCATTGACATGACAGCCAAAATTGACCGGTTACGGTTATATGGCGTAACTTTAACCATTGTAAAATGATGCAATTCATTGACTAAACCGGAGAGATTTGACTGTTAACTTGATTTTTTTTATCGTTATAGTAAGTTGACGCAACTCACAAGCAGCCAGTACACAATGGCCATTGGCCCACGATAGCCCACTGCAGTCTGCAGGCCACGCCATTGCGCGCCACGACCCATGCCTGTCGTCCGCTATCAATACACCATTACCCCGTCTTCACAATGGCGACCGCGATGGCTTGTAGTAGATGTAGTGGGCCAGCATGGACCATTGTGAAGAGGCCCCAGACCCCAGTACACAATGGCCTGTGATGGGCCACGCTTTGCAATGCACAACTGTAGTTCACACAATGGCGCATGGCTCATTGCTGCCTGGCAAACCACTTGCGATGGACGTAGAAGTAATTACGGCTGCGGCTATTTATTTATATAATATACCTATTGTTTACAAGTATTACAGAAATGTGTACTGTCACAAAGTTATAAAAAAGAAATAGCGCAAAAGGCGATGGTGGATGCTGAGTTGCTGACCATGACCATTTCGGACGATTAAAAAGTCTAGTTAGTAGTTCTAGCACGCAACAAAAAAGTGCACTATCCCGGTCAGCGGTCGGTGACGAACTAAACACTGGCAGATTGTGTGAACACCACAGGCCACGCTACGCCACGATTCCTTTAAAGTGTGCCCAAAAAACCGACAACTCCCCGATTGCGCGCCACGATTGACAATTGTCCGCCATCATATACCATTACCCCCTGTACACAATGGCGATGGCCTGTAGTGGCCTAGTGGGCCAACATGGGCCATTGTGTACTGGGGTCTGGGGCCTTAACAGTTCATACTACAGAAAGTCATTATATTGGCATTCATGGCAGTTTTCAAACATGAATCTAAAGAGTAAGAAGCCTGTATGATAGGTGGACTGACGAAGACGGCATAGTTCCCCAATTCGGGGTTTTCCATTTGGTCTGTAATAACGTTAAAATCCTTAGTAAATAGACAGTTATCCTTTGTGATAAAGATTGATTGTGTATTATGTAATCGCGTTTGTAGATCGTTCGATAAGCGCCGAGTGCCGACCCACGCGTTGTTCCAAACGAGTCGACTTCTTGCCGCTTATGGTGCCTTGGTATTTTAAGACATTGTTTTTAGGGTTCCGTACCCAAAGGGTAAAAACGGGACCCTATTACTGAGACTTCGATGTCTGTCCGTCTGTCTGTCTGTCTTCAGGCTGTAACTCAAAAACGGTAATAGCTAGAGAGTAGATTATGTATATCTGTTGCCGCTATAACAACAAATACTAAAAACAAAAAAAAATGCTCTATAATGGTACGGAACCCTTCGTGCGCGAGTCCGATTCGCACTTGGCCGATTATTTTTTCTTCAAATTAAAAAACAAAACTGTGTTTATGACTAAGGTAGGGCACGAAATTGCTTATATGGATTTATACGAGTTTTGTACGCTATTAAATTAGCATCCAAAAATATTTTACCCGTTTTATATGAGTTGTATAAAAAAATGTTTCACTTTCAAGTTTCAACATAACTTCCTATAATATTATGTATAATATAATAAAAATATCTTTAGCTACTAGTCACCTACGAGGCTACGGTCTAGTCCGTCTTGTATAACTCTTCATAGGGGACTAACACATCCCCTAAACTAAAGTATTATCACTTAGTTTTGAGTTTTGTTACACTCAGAAGATAAAATATTATTTCGACTTAAGAGGAGTCCACACCGCCCTTTTTTCCATACAAACGTTGTCCCCTGTTTCCTCCCTGGATAATGCTAGTAGAGTTATAATTTTTTTCCTGAATATCTACGACCACTAATACGATGTCCCTATGTTTTCTTTTTTTTCATAATTTAATTATTAAATAAGATATGAACGTTCAAAAACCCAAAAAAATGGCCAGATTTTCCGCTGTGTTCAAACGTCCAGAAAACAGATTTAACTAGATTATACAAAAAAAGCAAAACATAGGAACACAGCTCAAGCCTTTTTTTAATCTTTAATGAAAAAAGTACTTAAATCGGTTAAGTTTTGGAGAAGGAATCAGGGGACAACGAATCGTTAATTTTCTGGATTTTCTGCAGTTGTCTCTATCGCGTTCTGCGGTATGGGCTTGAGGTAAGGGAGACAGCTATAGATATTACACGTGCTTTTTTTCATTTCTCTAGCCCCTGGTGTATCCTCTTAACTACAACAATAAGTACCCTATTTTCCCATGATTTTCTCAACGCAAACTAAGTAAGTAAGTACCTACCTAAGATTTTCCATTGCGTGCTGTTTAGCCAACCACATTAAGTCATTTGTCAACTCAATTGAAGTATTTACTATTCGTAATGACTAATGAGTAATGACATACATATACGTTACTTGAATATTAAAGAACAAAACAATGCCATGGAAAAATTGCAGAAATTGCACCTTGCGAGTTTCAAATACTTTAAAAACTATGCGGTTAAAGGATAATTATTATTTAATTATTAATATCATTATTAAATGCATGCTATTTAAAGCAGTATAAATTGAAATTTATCCTGGTTACTTGATTGTTATTAATGCGAAAATGTGTCTGGCTTTTACGTCCGTGTCTGGCAGGCTGTTACCTTTTCAGATCGATTTAGATGTCAGATGTGTGTAGTGTGTAGACTGTAGAAACATTCAGTAAGTACCTGGAAAAAACAAAACATAAATAATACAGAATGAAAGCAAATTCCAGCTGATTAGTATGGACCATAAAGTTAATATACCTAGCGAAATAGAGAAACAAAAGCCTGAGCAAGAGAGATTTCACTATCAGTAACACTGCGTGGTAAAAAGAGACGTGTGATACATGACAGCAGCGCTCTTTTTTGACGTCCAGTCGGCACGTGCCGCACGTTGACAATTTAATCTCATAGAATTAATTCATGTTCAATCATGCTTGTGTAAGTGTATACGTACAAATATTTTTCACACACATGAAAACCAATTTTGGTTTGGTTTGACAGCTCGAGATTGTTGCTCTTTTTCGCTAGGTATATTTACTTTATGGTATGGACTTAGACTAGAAATCTGAACGAATAGAATGACATATTAAATAGGGACAAAGAGACAGATTTGTTTGTGTATCTGTCGCTTTTTATATTCTAACGTAGTAAGAAACTACGGCAATCACTCTTAAGCATTTCTTCCACGGGCTTTGGCCCACCCTACATTCCCATCACTGTATCGAGTGCCAGAGACATAGGTATCGCCAGGATAGACAGATCTCAATACTCAATTCTCAGGGAGCCCGAGGGACATGCTAAAGCTGTCTTTCACGCAGCGTTTCTCCTTTCAGAAACCAAGGAAAGTTTATTGTAATTTGTAACTGTAATCTCAAGGTAATTACTGTATTGTAGGTCCATCACACGTTGTGGATCAGAACACGTCCGTCGCGAACAAAAGCAATTTGTGTTCGCACGGAGCGTCGTTGTACGTGCGGTGCTTCGTAGGTGTTTATTAGTAAGTCTCGCGTAGGGTTACCGATGGAAACTTCTGAGAATTATGAGGAAACCTTCTAAATGAAGATCAAAAGGTTATAATAACGACTTTAAAAAGGAGAGGGAATATACAGTGCTCGATTTTTAGGTCAGTAGGGTCGGTAGGCTTAGCATAACAAGTAACAACATTAGAATTTAGAAACGGGAAAGAATAGACGTACTATATTATATTTTAGTGACAAAATGGCGGATTTCCTAAGTCAATCTGTCACTTTGTCTATTCTTTCATAGAAAGAAACCGTTTCTATGGTGACCATGCTAAGCCTACTGGGGCGAGGAGTGTGCAGGGCGGTATTGGTTGATTTTGATCAGACAGGTGACACATTACTACTGACTACTGTACCTACTATTAATATAATGAAAATACAATACAAGATGGTGCAGTTTATTTCTTATTGACATTAATAATGCGAAAGTGTGTTTGTCTGTCTGTTATCTTTTCACGCCCAAGCCGCTAAACCGATTTTGCTAAAATTTGGTATGAAGATACTTTGAGCCCCGGGATTGGACTGTACGTTAATTATAGCTGTAACATTATTATTCATTTCGGGTTAAAAAGTATCCTATACTCTGCCCCCGTTGACTCTCGTAGCATAAGTATATTATAATCTCTATTTATATTGTATTATCTATGGTACATAATTACTAAAGTATGCTACGAAGGTCGCGCTTAAACTGGTTTTATCCTGAAATAATGTACGGTTCCCACGTGATAAACGAATTATGGCGCAACGGAATTGCGGGCGTCATTTAGTGAAAGTCCGTCCCTCTTTTCCGTATAAAGATGATGATTTAGTTTGGCAAGATACCAGGATCACAGAAGATATGAGGAGTTAGCCCTAGCGAGGCCGCGCCGATAGTCACGAGTCTGAGGTCACGGCGATCTCCAATTCACAACATGTGTCTTACGGGCCCGCATTTAATTAATTACTTCTAGAGCGTCCAAACAGACTCAATTATGTACAGCGGGCGAAATTAATTGATACAGCTAGTGCCTAGTGACTTAGTGAGTAGTGACTAGTGTTTGAATAAAAAAGTTTTTCTATGGGCGTATTATGCTAAAAACCAGAATGCGCTGTAAGGTGATAAAATGACATTTGAATGCAATTTAAGTTCCTTATTTAGGAAAACAAAATATAAACAATAGAAGCTGTAGAATATTATTATGATTGCCGTCGATTGTGCCTGCTATGCAGCTTCACAATCGTGGCATGTAATCATGTAATCATGGGCCAACACATAGGCCATGATAGGCCTGCAGCCTGCGTAGCATGGTCACCATAGAAACGGTTTCTTTCTACGGAAGAATGGACATACTTACTGACAAATTTTATCGACAAAATGGCGGATTTCCATTGTCTAACTGTCCCTTTGTCTATTCTTCCGTAGAAAGAAACCGATTCTAAAGAATTCGTGTTTACATAACAAGATTAAATTGATTCATAGACAGGTGGACTTACTTCATTTGTTCGGGCCATGTCAATTCAATGTTAACTTACAGTAGTTAGTGATATGTTTAGCTGGGAAATGGGTTTGACATAACGTGACGAAATTACGTGAGTCCGCCATCTGCCTATGAATTAACTTCTCTGATAGTACAGTAGTGGTATTTCTTTGATGGCTTCATACAAATCGTACAGAAGTAATTGAATGTTAATTTGCAAGGGGTAATTTGTTTATATCGCATACCGAGCGCTCAACATTGGCGCGCATCCAAAACGGTTCAGTCACAGTCACGACTCACGAATTAATCGTTAACCATCCTAAAATATAATCTAATGACGTAAATTAAACTTTGTCGAGATGGATGTGATGAATCGATCAAATTAGAAGTAAAAATAATCCAACACTTGATTCGTGAACAAGGTATCACCAATCACCATAGATAGAATAGAGAATAAGTTATTCCTTAGTCTATGGTATCATGGCTGTATGGGCAACGCTCTCTTTGCCTGTCCCGACCGGGACGAATAAAAAATAAAGTCTATGGTATCACGTATCACTTTCCTCATATTACTTATAAACTTTCTCTGGACTTCCACCAACATTTTAAGACTAAAATTAGTTACTTAAATCGTTTCAGCCGTTCTTGAGTTAGAGCGAGACTAACAAAATTTAAAATTCTGTATCTAAGATCTAGACTGGAATAAAATATGTGTATTAATATTGAATTAAAAATAACAGAATCCTAATTCCTGGTTTCATTACTTACATCGACGTCCCTAGTCTACTAAATAATTATTAACGAGTTTCGTATAACTGGGTCCATAACATTTGTTCATTAAATCAGTTGTTTCCCTTTACTTTCGAGATAGTTTCCTTCGTTTGTATTTCTCCGTTTTCGCTTTGCTGATTCAGCTAATTGGCTTCTTTGATGTTTTATTACAAAATGTGAAAGAATGAACAATTATTTCAGAAACTTTGTCAACCTGAATAAGGCTAGCAAGTTTTAAAGCAATATTTTGTATGACCATAGACCGTCTATCACAATTCACTATGGAGTTACGACTTCTTAGCAATATTTTAATTTTTGTATGACCATAGGGCACGAGTTACGAGTCTAATTATTTAACAGTGTCAGCCGTTGCCGAGAATAATATTGTAACAATCACCTATCAATTGAAGACATGAGTGGATGAACCGGGTAACTATCATTTTACAACATAAGAACAATTACTCATGTTTCCCTTATTATTTGAAGAAACCTTGTAACTTCAATCTTACCTACTTCATCAACTGGCTAATACTAATTATATCTAGCTATATATCTACATTGTTTTTATTGCAAATCATTTTCCCGTTCCTAAAGCCTCCATTTATCCAAAAAAAAACAACAGTTTTGCATGCATGCATTATGCATTGTAGGAATAATACAAAAGGTACATACGTTCTAATAATACCAACATGACGTGAACATTACGACCGCATCAAATCGAAAACTAACTGTGCCACTATCAAGGACAATTGAACCACTTTTGAACCGTATTTCGATAGTAATAAGGTTGAAATGTACTGAACTGAAATATCGACTGTACCATTAAAATCGATTAGGGTGAAATCGAGAGGCATAACGAGAGAATATCGTGCATTTGTCTCCCTCATAGCGTTGAAAGTATATCTCAGTTTATTACATACTAGATGATGCCAAAATTAATTTATCGAACAACAAGCTTAGCATAACAACAGTAGAAACGGGAAAGAATGAACATGCTGACAGATTTTAGTGACAAAATGGCGGATTTATTTGTCCAACTGTTACTTTGTTTATTCTTGCGTAGAAAGAGACCGCTTCTATGCTGACTGGTGACCATGCTAAGCCTGCTGGAACTGAAGATGTTAGTACTTTGAAGATGCATGAAGTAACAGTTAAAAAATTGCCGTTGTTTTGCATAAATGTAGCTGGAAAAATAATGAAATAAAAAAATGAAAATGTAAATTTTATGTATAGCCAGATATTATATTAGCCATGTATGATGAAGTAAGTACATAGTTACAAGGTTTATTAAAATTATAAATGAAAATGAGTAAGTAATTGTTCTTATTGTAAAATGTTAGTTATCTGGTTTATCCACTCACGTCATTAATTGGCAACGATTCTCTTTGCAACAATACAAATTGTTGTAGATTTCATACTTTACATTAGCACGGAAGCTCACAGATAATTTCAGTTCGTCTAATGAGCAAAATATTGAAACAGCTCATCTAAAGAATGTTATTGATGTCGAGATAATCTGGCACATGATGATTCCAACCGTGTACACAGTTATCTTACCCCCGACAGAACCTTAAAACTAACGGCATAAGGATCAGTCTCATACAAACTAAAAGGCAAAATAAAGAAGTGCATGTTGATAAGGCATTCTTGAACCGGCGCCAGCCGTGATAATTTATTTTTAATGGACTCGAGAGCTTTTCAAAGCGATTTGGAAATGGCCGCTATGTCTTTGTTTTTAAATTACTCACAAATCATTAGTGTTTATTCCATACTTCCATATTCCATTATAGATGCGAAAGTCTGTCTGTCTGTTACCTCTTCACGCCCACACCGCTGAACCAACTTTGCTCGGTATGGAGATACTTTGAGTCCCGGGAAAGGACATAGGATACTTTTTATCCCGAAAAAATGTACGGTTCCCGCGTTATTAACGAATTTAATTATATTGGATTTTTTAGCTATTTTTAAAACCGGCCAAGTAAGTGTAGCTGGATTCTAGACCTATTTAGTATCGCTTAAAATAAAATTATGCTAAATGCAACCCATTTATGGAAACTTGTTACATTATAAATAGCATGGTTATTAGTCTTTATCGTTCAAATATGTTAATAATTAGTATGTTATCTCAGAATACAATGATTACATAATATTATACTAATTATTGGGAACCGGTTCTATTATTAGACACAAGTGGTTAGTTTTTAATTTAATGAATATTTTAAACTAGATTACGCCCGCAACCGCATTACGCCAAAACTCGTTTATCGCGCGGGAACCGTACATTTTTCCGGGATAAAAAGTATCCTATGTCCTTTCCCGGGATTCAATGTAACTCCATAGTCCATACCAAATTATAATAATGCAATGTAAACGGGCACTGGGATACACTAAATTGCATTCCAGCGGGGCTAAAATGGTCGCTTTGAAGAATCATGATATGAATCATAATATGATTCATTTTTCTAAAATCGCAAAGTGCAAGTGCTGGTCTCTGGATGCACTGCGGGGCTAAAATGGTCACATTAGCAATTCCTCTCAATCAATTCAGCAATTGAATTGTCAAAACTGTCAAACTGACAAATGTCAAATCAGTACAAAATACAGAAATTAATTGCAAGCAGAGTTGCATTTTGCGATTTTAGAAAAATGAATTGTATTATTATGATTCATATCATGATTCTTCAAAGCGACCATTTTAGCCCCGCTGAACCTGTTTAAATTTTTCAGTAGTAATTCGGCACTGGATTGAATTATTGGATTAGAATAATGTAAACAGGCCATAACGAAAAAAAGAAAAAAGAAAGCATTTCTTGACCAAATTACAGAGCTATTAACAAAATATATTGCTTTTCTCGTCAAAAGTAACATTATTTGCCTACTTTTAGCAAATATTCTTTATGGGAATCCAATGAATGGCGTTTGAAGTTTGAACAGCTGCTATGGGCTGGGGTGGAAATGCCTGACCGTTTATTTTTATGTAAGTATAATAATATTATGTTTTTGTGTACATGGAGTTTTTTTCAATAGCAGTTAATTTGATAATATATTACTGCAATATTTTCAGGCCAGAGACAGCACCAGCATAGACAGTAAACAAAAACTAAAAAGTTTAAAGTTTTATTCGACGTTTGACAACCTTTCTGTTAATATTTACCTTACCTTTGCTTGGTACTACTATAAATATAATATATTCTGTGCCTTTGCGTTATATTCCCTATCAAGATAAAATAATTATTAATCATTATTAAGTAATTACTAATATCATTAATAAAAAAATTACATTATTTAATAATAATAATAATAATAATAAATAATAATAATAATAATTTATTATTATTATTATTACATTATTTAATATTATTTCAACTTGCACGAGTGCAAATAACATTACTTGTGCTAATATCACTATTAAGTATGTGATTTGCACTTATTATTTATGACACGTCAACTGTTCTGTGTTCCTGAAAACTCCACTCAAGTTAGGTGGGCCTGGCCTAGGGCCAACACTAATTCATGAAAAAAATAAAAATTTGGTACCTAGTTTTAGTGTAGGTACCTAGTTTCAAGAAGAACTAACAACAATAATTATAAACAAAGTTTTGCCTTTTATATTTATGTGTAAATTACAAATTTTACTAAATTTGAAACAAGTGCTTCTCTAAATATCATAATAGGTAACTAAAATTTAAAAAAATGTTCCCCATCAAAATAGTTATGAGGTGGCACAAAATCGGCTAAGTGCCAATAATACAACCAGAGATAAGATAAGAAAACTAAGCAAAGAGTTTACCAGCTTTAATGGTTTTATAGAAGAAATACAATCTTTATTTGCCGTCTCAATACGAGATACTTTTAGCTCATTATTTTTCTTTCTCAATACAGTTTCAAATTAAAAACATTATTTTTCTTGAGAGTCGAGTTACAGTTTTATGAAATACCAAAAATACCAACTATATTTTCAACGTTTATATCTGTTATTTATATCAAGATCTAGAAAGAAATACATTGTATCTGTTAATCTGATAATAATTAATATTGATTAAATGATAAGTTAAGGGAGTGCACAATTTGAAAAGAAATAATTTCTGCTTAATTTTTCTTTCTATTCTAGGAGTAGGTATAGATTAGCTTTTTGTTTTTCCTAAACGAAAGAAAAATGATTCACTTAAAATCAATTGCTATTTATTATGAAAAATACTTAATTTGCAATTGTGTAATCAAAACTAGATTACCTGAATCACTTCTGTTAAGAGGATACCACAGCAGCTAGAGAAATGAAAAAAAAGTACGTGTAATATCTATAGCTGTCTCCCTTACCTCAAGCCTATACCGCAGAACGCGATAGAGACAACTGCAGAAAATCCAGAAAATCAACGATTCGTTGTCCCCTGATTCCTTCTCCAAAACTTAACCGATTTAAGTACTTTTTTCATTAAAGATTAAAAAAAGGCTTGAGCTGTGTTCCTATGTTTTGCTTTTTTTGTATAATCTATCCAAATCTGTTTTCTGGACGTTTGAACACAGTGGAAAATCTGGCCATTTTTTTGGGTTTTTGAACGTTCATATCTTATTTAATAATTAAATTATGAAAAAAAGGAAAACATAGGGACATTGTATTAGTGGCCGTAGATATTAAGGAAAAAAATTATAACTCTACTAGCATTATCCAGGGAGGAAACAGGGGACAGCGTTTGTATGGGAAAAATGGCGGTGTGGAATCCTCTTAACCACAAGATAAGCAATTATTTCATTAAAACCTGCTCATCAAAATAGCGGAAACCAACTCGACGATACTGCATGATACAATCATATTAATTAAGCGTAGATAAAACTAAAGTGCTCTTATGATATAAACCGCAATAAAATTATAAATTAAGCGCGTTCAGAGAACTCTACATAATATTATATTATAGACAGCAATATGGACTCTATAGAGAATTAGAGACAGAAATATGTACTCCATATAGACACAAATATTAACTCTACATAGATAGACACAACTATGAACTCTATATAGACACAAATATGAACTCTATATAGATAGAAATAGGAACATAGTAATAGAGTCTAGATCCGCGTGCATAAATCTTGGATGCAGCCGTAATTTTCAACTCAGAGCTCTTTGCTAAAATGTAGTTGAATAATAATGCAGAACTTGAAAGTCAACCGTGTACCGACTTGAAGCTTGGAATTGTCTCTCTGAAGCGAGATGTTTTATTATTTTATGTTCTTCATATCTCTTTACTTAATGTGATAAGTTATTTGGGATCTTTTTATGATATTCCGACATTTTCAGTTCCTTTATGTATACTTACATTGTTTATTAGAATGATACGCAATAGAACAAAATATATTTATATTTCTGACATTATCCAGTGTTGTATCCCACGATGTAAAATTTTTCGCGATACAAGTCCGATGTACATTTTCCTCCTACGTCTAAATATTATATTATGTTTCCGTTTTATATTCACGAGGCTCGCAGGATTTCGAGGAGGTTGTTTTCAAATTCATTCTCAATTTACGACGCGGTCCGGCGACGAGTCGCCATAAAGACCCTTTTACGCCGCAAAAAACTTCAGCTGCCCACGGGCTACGGAGCGCAGCCTAATTGGTCGAGTGACCTTTTAAAATCATCAATCACCATTATCTGGCGCAATTCATCGGCCGATTGAAACATCGTGTAACTAATTTGCAAACAACCAATTACCAGGGCTGCAGTCAAAAGCGGCAATAGAATTAAAATACTATTACGCCAATACAAAGTTGATTGAGTGCGGCGGTCGACTGTACCGGCAGCCGCCCCGCGCGCGTAATTTGATTTGGAGTGGCGCGAGGGGGGGGAGGGGGGACGCGATCGATACTCGCGCGGGGGGAGGGGACGCGGCGGCGCGGGGCGCGGTTGTTATGGAAACCGAAGCTACCCTTGCCTCAGATTTTGTCCCAGTAAATTAAACAAAGGATGTCGTTATCTGCGGTTAGTATTGCTATCCGTGACGTCACTTCCGTAGCAATATCGAATTCCTAGCCACAAAGGCGTTCTCGCCTAAATATGCAGTGCCTGCACACCTTTGACCGGGGTTTAATAAATGCTGACTGAGGTTACAATGTTCGCCGACTCGCCAGATTACATTATTTGCTTTGGAAAAGTTTCCTAACAATGTGTGGATTAAATTAAACGTTTGCGAACAAATTAATTTCTTGCTATCGCGTTTTATTACAATGATCATATTTTTATAGTGCATAAACTCGGATATTTGACTTGCATGCAATTCTTACGATATCTTTAATCTTTATATCTGCAGGCTGCACTTAAAGTGAGCAATAATTGCAAAAATAATATGACCACGTATAAAAATACAAAACATAAATATTAAATTATATGTTCATGCGAGTAACATTTCACTATAATATCGTGGAATGTTATTTCTTTTGCGCTAAACGTTACAGTCTAGTGTCTACAGGCGGTCGGTCTACAAAATGCGAACCACTAAACTTTGCGGTAGAGAATAACAAATAATAACAAAACGACATGCGACATTGCATTGGGTAGAGACTAGAGAAGTCAAACACTTTTTAAATTAAGAATTAAAACTACCTAGGTTTATGATATCTGAGAAGCAAAAACAGTCAGTAAAAGAAAAGCTGTTTTAAGGGAATTTTGCAAACGAGTATGTACATTTTTTTAATATCTTTGAATTACACTCGTTTACGAGAATCAAAAAACAGAAGTCAGAAAAACGTAACAAAAAATATTTTCAATAAACGTTCTTCAAACAGAAAGGGAGAATGGGGGAAAATGATCCACCGAACGTTTGACAAACTTTGAAGTCATAAAATAAATTTCGATCATGTTGCCATTTCGCAAATCATGTACTAGGAGCTCATAGCGTGCAGGAGACAAGCGTTATCGTCTTGTTAAACGATAATGTGAACGCTAGTCGCTGAAATCTCTGTCAATACAACATTTTCTGAGTTTTACTTTCTTTTAAACTGATATATCTCGCGATATTTCCAGTACCTATACTGAAAGAGACGACACATTTAATCAAATTATTTAAAGTAATGAAATCAAAGAATATTTATAATTTTTTTGCGAATTCTGGAAATTAATCTGAAAGTAGTTTCTATTTTAAATTCCAAAAAATAATATTATAGTAAAGTATAGTATAGTAAAGTTGTAATTTGTAACTTAATGGGTCTTATTTGTATAAATAAGACCCATTAAGTTACAAATTACAATCAAAAAGTCAACCGCGTATAATATCAAAATTATGAAAGCCAGAGTTAAATTAATTTAAATTAAACCTGTTTCCACCCTTCTGTAACTCACAAACATGCTTCTTAACAGGAAATTGAAGTATTTTAGTAAAGGGCTTATTTAAGGAGCTTAAAGTTACTTATGACCCTCGAATATGAAAGAACGTAATAATATACACATTTTGTATATAAATTTAGGGGCTCAGTTGTATGAAGGGGATACACGAGAGGCCGCATTTCAAACAAATTTTACGCGGGGAAAAGTATTTATTGATTTTTAGGTGTATATGCGGAAATCTGAATAAAAGTTTTAGGGAGAGTAAGAGTTAGTTATTCAACTATTAGTAAGTAATTACTTTTTATGAGTTTAATTTAATTTGTTCTAAATATGACATGGGTGTTGCGTTCTATTAACAATATATTATCAGAAATTATTAAAGATAGATTCTGTAAGCGTAATCCCAAAAAATTTGCAATAAAAGACTATCATCAAGCATAAATGACATAATCCTTTCAATTTTAGATGACGATTACACGTATACTTTTTAGGGTTATTATTTTTAGAGTTTTAGGGTACAGTTTCGGTATGTCCGTACTTGTACGTAAGGCAGGTCAAGTAGCCCTGATGTCACTGTGACCCTTAAGGATCTATTGCGATAAAATGGTACATAAAATCTTAAAATATATTTTTTATGGTATATCAATGATTTTTTTCGCGTCCACCCTAACGTGTGGGGGTCGTTGGATTTTTTAAAAATATTATGATTTATTAGTATTCAAAGATCATTTTCCGATTTAGGGATCCATTTGTGAAATATGAAGTTTTAAAGTGGAAAAAATGGTTAGAGCCCAGTGTCCGGCCCTTCTAACAGCTAAACGGTTGCTTCTGGAAATGTGAAAAAATTCACGGGAGTAGGAAATATTCTAAATTTTAAAGGAAAACTATCACGGCTAAGAATACTTCAAAAGTTATTGAGTAATAGTCGAACTAAAAAAAATGTATTAGGCGAAGTATAAGGAACTTTTCGTTCAAATTCCTTTGAATGGAACTGAGATGATGTTGTACATTTATTGACTATACAAAAATTATCAAAAACTAGCGGTACTACGGAACCCTATATTGCGCGTAGCCCGACACGCACTTGGTCGGTTTTTTTAAAATTGCGATTTGACAGTCGTGTGAAGGAGACAATTAAAATTTATTGGTTGGGGAGAATGGGGAATTTGAAGCGGACCGGTTTTCCACCCTCGTGTCAACACAGCGGTTTGACGGATTACTGTCAAAATATGCTACTGTGAACGGTGAACGGTCATCATCTATATAAATAAAAAATAATTTTAAGTTTTGTTACTCTCACTAAAACTCGTGAACAGCAGATTTGGCTCATTTTAGTCTTGAAATATTCACGGAAGTCCAGGAGAGGTTTATATTAAGAGGAAAGGATACGGAGTTCACCGGGACATTTATTTTTTAATATTTTCATGGAGCATTTTTTTTTTATGAAATAAGGGGGCAAACGAGCAAACGGGTCACCTGATGGAAAGCAACTTCCGTCGCCCATGGACACTCGCAGCATCAGAAAGCTGCAGGTGCGTTGCCGGCCTTTTAAGAGGGAATAGGGTAATAGGGAAGGGATTAGGGTAGGGGATTAGGGCCTCCGGTAAACTCACTCACTCGGAGAAACACAGCGCAAGCGCTGTTTCGCGCCGGTTTTCTGTGAGAACGTGGTATTTCTCCGGTCGAGCCGGCCCATTCGTGCCGAAGCATGGCTCTCCCACGTCCAGGTATAGTAATTAGTAAATGTACCTGATACTTCTTAAATTTGAAAAACAGCTACGTAACACAGTTATTCGTCGTGATGTTAGCTAGAAAAAACATCGAAGCGCATCGTTATAATTTTTTTGCAAAAAAAACATTAAAGCCTTCACGGTCATCCTTATGCCATGGCTGATGGCGCAGTGTACAAATATTTTAATTGTATCTCTAAAAAGTAAAAATGTCTTTAACATTGAAAATAATTTTATACCGAGTACCTATAATATTTTAACATTTTTTAGTATCTATCTATGCTATAAATACGGAAGTGTGTCTGTGTGTTACCTCTTCACGCTCAAACCGCAGAACCGATTTTGCTGAAATTTGGCATGGAGACATTATGAGTCCCGGGAAAGGACATAGGATACTTTTTATCCCGGAAAAATGTACGGTTCTCGCGCTGTATACGAATTTTGTTTTTTTTTTTTATGAAATAAGGGGGCAAGCGAGCAAACGGGTCACTTGATGGAAAGCAACTTCCGTCGCCCATGGACACTCGCAGCATCAGAAGAGCTGCAGGTGCGTTGCCGGCCTTCTAAGGGGTAATAGGGGAGGGTAGGGAAGGGAATAGGGGAGGGTACGGAAGGGAATAGGGGCGGGTAGGGAAAGGAAAAGGGTAGGGGATTGGGCCTCCGGTAAACTCACTTACTCGGCGAAACACAGCGGAAGCGCTGTTTCACGCCGGTTTTCTGTGAGGACGTGGTATTTCTCCGGTCGAGCCGGCCCATTCGTGCCGAAGCATGGCTCTCCCACGTCAAAAAGTGGTTGGAAAATTGCGAGCGTCATCTAGGGTAACAATAAAATTAAGTCTTTCATGATATTAATAACAAATATTCTTAGCAGTAATTACCATATCAAAGTGTCCGAGGTCCGAACAAACCGAGACTGTAATCTCGCATCGCTGATTCGTATCACTTGAGAAAAAATCTCGTGTTTTTGTACTTGTAATCATTATACCGAGGTTAGATGTAACCACGTGAGAACTAACAACAATATCATATAACGGTGAGGAATTAAAACTACAATCGTTAGTCTCATTACTTTTTTAACCGACATCATCAGTCGATAAACGAATCGAAGTAAAAAAATAACTTTTACTAGTCGATTATACAATACAATAGATTTTGTATTTCACAAAAAATCCTATAATCCAATGACAAACGAAATTAAAACTTGCTTTAAGAGTAGTTAATAGAATCAGGCGTTACTTTGCGGAAATCCATATAGCTTAAAATTTAGTTTGTTATTATTTTAAGCAATATTCCGCGAAATAAACCACAACCTTTAAGTTTAAGGACCTTGCACGGATTTGCCAACATTATTGCTTGTGTGGTGGTGGTGTTTGCAGGTTCTTGCATGCGAGTGTACGGATAGGCAGTGTGGGAGAGGAGGCCTATGCGTACACTCACTCATTTACTTAAAGGTTGAGGTTTATTTCGCGGAATATTGATAAAAATAATAACAAACTAAATTGCTTTAAGAAGGCGACTAACCCAAAAAATCAAACTCTTCACACTCACGCCCGTCTTTTAGATTATGCCAGGTGAAAAAGGACGACGCGGAATCAACGCCAAGTTACTTTTTTCATAATAACTCGATAAATATACAACATTTTAAAAATCCGCCAGGTCAGTGTCTCAATGACTTTATACTACTCTCAATCAATGTATACAATGTGTTGAAATATTAACTAAGTTTAATGCACGGTTATATCATGAAAAATTCGTGAAAAATATTCTCAATAGAAAAAATCACAAAGATGATTTTTTCTATTGAGAAAATTTTAAGATATATCGTGTTTTCGCTCAGATCAAATTCTTGGAAATATATAATGTAGTATCTATGTTTAGAAAATGAAACAATTCGGGGCTTATTTTCAAGTATAAAAATGAATTATAAAATTGACAATTTTGGGTTTAAATCGCCCCCTTAAATATCACGACTTCCTAGTTACTGCGCGTACCTACTCGGACCGTGGTGGTATTTGTATGAAGTTGTATGATTTCTATTTCAATTTTAATTATCTTTGAATCTGTAGAAATTCTAGATAAGTTTTACAGTTAGCATTTACTTTTAAAACCTAATATGTACTTACTTAATATAGAAACGCTAAGTTATATCGATCGTAAATAGCATAACGGTCGAGAGTCGAGACGTAAAATGGCACTTGCAAAATATTCAATTATGAGTAAACACGTGCAAAGCCGTTATTCCACTGAATATGTATATGGTATGTAATACCGAGTACGTCTCGTAAATTGTAATACAGACCTCGCTTTTGCTATTCGTAAAATTATTCATGCTTAATGAAACGCTCGTTTATGCCATAAAGATACGTTTTATTATGTGAATGACTTCCTTTTACGAGTAACGGTTGTTCGTCATTAAAGTTTATATGGTAACTGGTAACATCGAAATTATTGTGAATTAGTGGCCGGCCACGCATAATCGGTCATCGGTTGAACTTTCCAAAAATATTCCGAAAAAAGATTTCAAGTTTTGTTGACGCAATGTCAACAAAACTTGAAATCTTTTTTCGACATGCATCATTTGGGCCCATCTCACTCTGAAAAATCGGCATGATTTCTTTTATGTCTTATATAGGACTTCGTTAATCAATATTTTTAAACGAAAACCATTAACAAAATACAATACAAGAACAACGACAGCGGGGCTAAAATGGTTACATTAGGCAATTCTTCTCAATCAATTCAGCAAATGAATTGTCAAAACTGTCAAACTGACATATGTATGTCAAATCAGTACAAAAATACAGAAATTAATTGCAAGCAGAGTTGCATTTTGCGATTTTAGAAAAATGAATCATATTATGATTCATATCATGATTCTTTAAAGCGACCATTTTAGCTCCGCAGATCGCCTTAGGCCAAATTCATTGAGTTTTTTTACCTGGGAGTTTGTCTAATAAAATATAATAATCACAGCGTAATAAAGATAGATAATAATAATTAATAATGCTCCAATCGTTGGCACTTGGCATTTAAGGGTCTTCACTCTTCACGTTGGGCCGTCGTAGATCCTTGCCAGTGGCCACCATGATTGTAAAACTGTCGATATTATATCGATCATGGGCTATCAAATACATAATATAATATACTGTATAACTCTCGCAACTCCGTTAAGTATAGTTTTCACAGAGCCAGTACTGGCTGCCAATAAGACTGGCAGCCAGTATTGGCTTGGTATATGCCGCGTGTGAACAGTTTTTCAAGCCAGGCCAAACTGTGCACACGCGGCATATGCCAAGCCAATACTGGCCAGTCTTATTGGCAGCCAGTACTGGCTCTGTGAAAACTATACTTACTTTACGCAAAAATTTCCGGGATACCATACATTTTACCGGGATAAAAAGGATCCCTGTACATGGGCGTACCCAGGTTCTGGGCCAGGGGGGGGCAAATTACACAGGTTCTGGTGCCAGGGGGGGGCAAATCACCCAGGTTCTGGGCCAGGGGGGGGCAAATCAGATTTTTCATAAGCTAGGTGTTTATAAAGAATAAAAAAATAATAATTTTTAGTTGTAAAATATTGTATTGCAAACAAATGGCAAAAATTCGTTCTTAATTTTTATAGATAAAAGTACTAGATAATATACTTAGTAGGAACGCCAACATGATCCAGGGGGGGGCAGCTGCCCCCCCCCCCCCCCTGCCCCCCACTCGGTACGCCCATGTCCCTGTAACCTTTCCCGGAGCGGTTTGGGTGTGAAGAGGTTTCACTTTCGCATATTTATAATATTAGGATTTAGGATATTAGTAAGTATGGAAGTTAGACATTACATTTCGTTGGTTCATCAATCATCATAGACCAACGTGGATAGGTGTGAACCACATACTCTCCGTTTATACTCTATAAATTAGCTCGCGTACTATAATGCTAGATAACATGAAAGGGCGGTGAATCTGAACTTAACCCGCACCTTGTCCCGCCAAACTGGTTCCGCCGACCTTCGCGCCACCTCCTTACAACTCATGTTGCTCTGGTTGTTCCGATCGTAAAGATTGATTGATTTTCATTCGATTTACGATCGGACCAATTATAATCGTATCAATAAAGTCTGGAGACGCCATTTTGAAAAAACTTTGAAATGGTGCGTTGATTCCAATATGGGTTTGAAAGAATCGGATCTATAAGATGATGGGACTAGTGGCCAGTTCGTAATGTCTTTTTTAAAGCCTCAGAAACAAGTGAACTGGGAATATGCTTTAAATTTCATATCAACCTTGGTTGCTGCCACCTGCTTAGGATCGTGTTTGAATAGTAAACGGAATTATTTGCTAAATACTAAATAATACTTAATTTAAATATAATTTATGTCATTCGAGACAACGGACTGATTGCCATTATATTATTAATTTATTATTATTATACTACATGTCCGCAACTCCGTTGTGCCAAAATCCGTTTATCGCGCGGTTACCGTACATTTTTCCGGGATAAAAAGTATCCTATGTCCTTGCCCGGGACTCAAAGTACCTCTGTAGTCAATACTAAATTTCAGCAACATCGGTTCAGCGGTTTGGGCGTGAAGAGGTGACAGACAGACAAACACACTTTCGCATTAATTATAATATTAGGTTTACTTAGTATGGATAATAAATAATAATTCATAATTATGATCCATCTTTATTACTCCAATTATTTATGAAATATCTGATGAAATCCCAATTAAACGTATTGATATTGGCAATGTTAAAAGTCAACAAGATAATATAAATTGCAATAAAGATAAACATGATTTATATTTTGTTTTTGTTACTTTGTTTTGTTGGCGTGCAAGATAAATTGCTTACTTAACTTATTTGTTTTTTTTAATACAATTACCTAATATACTTATTGTAAAATAATAATGTCACAAAAAAACGAGTATAATTTCCAAGTTTTTAGAATCGTCCGCGTCATTATTATCATCAGCTTAGCATGGCTTCAGAAGAAATGCGAACTTAGAATAGAAAATATACTGTCATTTTTAGGGAAGAAATTGACGATACATAGCTTTTCTTTGTCAATCTGTCACTGACTATATTTACCAAAAGATTTTTTTCATGTTGGCTAGCATGGCCGTGGCTAGTGTGCTTGTAGAATAAAACTAGTTAGTAAGAGGTTTCTGGAAAGATATATTTTAGTTGTATGGTCAGTAACATAATATTATAGTCTCGATTACGTAGTAACCAGTATATTTAGTAATCTGTGGTTTCGATGACTCTTTAAAACGATTCCTGTAAACGCTTCTAGCTTGATTTATGTAAAATTATGTCAATTTGTACATAAAAAAAACTATTGTGAGTTGTGAGTCAACTCGAGGAATACCTGTGTCAAGCTCAGTAGAAACCTACTAAGTTTCCTTTGAGTCACGATTTCTACGAAGATTAGGGTCATTAGTTTGACGCGACCTCGCTTAAAATAATATAATCAGAGCCCCTAGCCAAGACGTTTTCTTTATAGAATAGCCGATCAAAGTGTATGGAATCGACTAAAATAAAGTCGACTTAGACAACATTTCGATCGGTGATTCTTTAAAGAAGCGCTAAAAAAATATCTTGGCTAGGGGCTCTGGGTATATACAAGGTGTTACAAAACTAAGTGAAATACATAAGTATAATGTCGACAACCAAAAAAAACAAAAAAAAATATGAGTTGAAATGTCGCGACGCGTTTAAATGTCAAACTCCATACATGCTTAATTTCTGATTTCGCCGTCGAAATTATAATATTATCGAATGCAAAATGCCTAAGTATCCATATGACTGTATAAGCTAAATACAAATATCAATTTGTATTAATTGTCTTCAAACATCCATTTATCAAGATAAATTGTACCTCATTGTAGAGATGCCCGTAGGCTTTGATTAAAGCGAGCTATTATATTAGCATAGCCTTTAGCTCGGTCTCGCAAATTGCTTGTGGGCGGACACATCTCGACCCCTATCTTGAGATTTATCCATAATCAGATGGACTCTATTTAAATAGCGATTTTAGGACGTCCAAAGTCTTAAGTCTTAACACGAGACTAGTCACATAATTTTTTTCAGAGAATGACGCTTGATCAGGTAAATATGTAAAATACACAACAAACAATGACATTGAAAAGAGTGTTTATCATGTCACAAATCACAGTATTCTTGTAAACAAAATCTGACCACTTCGTATTTTAATAAAAGACATGAATGAGGTCATGAGAATTGAGATTTACTAGCCAATAGCAAGTAGCAACTGTTAGTCATAACTTAGGACTTACGTTCAGTCTTACTTTACAGAAAACCCTAGTCCACAAAGTCTATCACGCTAGTCCACAGCAGCAGGCAGCATGGCCACCATAGAAAGGTTTATTCTTACGGTAAAGTAGACAAAGTAAATCTGTCTGTTTGTTCGCAAAAACTGTCAGCGTTTCTATTCTTTCGTATTTCTACTGTAGCCATGCTACGCCTGCTGGTAACCTATTGGGCTCACTGGTTCACCTAAATCGACTTTCTTACGCGTAAAAACTATACCGAGTAAACTGTACAGTTTACTCATTAATCATTATAGTTTTTACGTTCACAACCGAGTACGGCGCGCATATCGCGAGATGAGTTCTAAGTCTAACAAGATCTAATTTCTAATCAAGCATGATTTTAAATGAACAAGATTGTGACTACATTTTTTATCTGTTACCGGTTACCGCTATAAAAAGCTAAAAAATAGTACTAAAAACAAAATAAAATTCATATTTAAGGGGGGCTCGACTACAACAAACGTGATTTTTTCGGCCTTTTTTGATCTATATTATTAATGGCAGTAGCCATTAATAATATTGAGCAAAAAAGACCTACCAGTAGGTAGACCTTGAAATTTTCACAAAGGCCTTTATTATATTTGTACGTTAATAATTAATGATATTATTAAAATAAAATTTAAAACTAAGGGGGCTCCCATACAAAAAACACAAATTTACCCTATAAGGGTACGGAACCCTTCGTGCGCGAGTACGACGCGCACTTAGCCGTTTATTAATTTGGGCCAGCAAATTAATATAAATTGCAAGAAAAGTATTGAATAAATAGTCTAGTCCCCGCGGACTAACTAAAATTATCATAGCAAATGGCTGTCAGTAAGGACAGCATAATATTATTGTATTTCAGTAAATTCCCAGCGCCATTAATTCAATAACGTCGAGCGACTCAACGCTTTTGTTGGAAATGTAAAAATAAATTCATTTACTTGATAACTTTATAATATTTTATTTTCAAATTTTTGCTTTTAAATAATATTTGAGCAAGTGAGAATAGACTCAATCCAACAACAACTTTATTATAAAAAAATACAGCAATGACTTCTTCAATACATAATAATATTTATTAAAGATACTTGAAACTAAATAACACCAGCAACTCCGGTGCGCCAAAAATCTACTATCGCGCGGGAACCGTATATTTCCGGGAAAAAAGTATCCTCAGGTGCCTTTTCCTGGGACTCAAAGTATCTCCATACCAAATATCCGCCAAATAGGTTCAGCGCCAAAAATCACTTTCGCATATTTTTTAACCCACGACAAAAAAAACTAGATCAAAATCGGTCCACCCGTTTGGATGCTACGATGCCACGGACAGACAGACAGACAGACAGACAGACAGACAGACAGACAGACAGACAGACAGACAGACAGACAGACAGACAGACAGACAGACAGACAGACAGACAGACAGACAGACAGACAGACAGACAGACAGACAGACAGACAGACAGACAGACAGACAGACTGACAGACCGACAGACAGACACGTCAAACTTATAATACCCCTTGTATTATAAGTTTGACGTGTCTGTCTGTCGGTCTGTCAGTCTGTCTGTCTGTCTGTCTGTCTGTCTGTCCGTGGCATCGTAGCATCCAAACGGGTGGACCGATTTTGATCTAGTTTTTTTTGTTTGAAAGCTGACTTAATTGAGAGTGTTCTTAGCTATAGTTCATCATCATCAGCCTGCTCCATGCTGAAAAATCGCGGTTCATCTGGTTCGTGAAGGGCCGATTAGCAACTTGCAGTCGTTTGGTGGGCTTTATTGCATTCTAGTTCGTGACATTTATGAATATTTACACTTTAATGGAAAGTTGACCTGGTGCTGCAGCATCACCTGGTAATCAATAGAATACCCAACTCCTCACCAACTTAGAGCAATGGTTTAGTGTTTGGGCTCATTTTAATTGCGACAACTAGTAAGACGTAGATAATCAATATTTTTTTGCATGCTGCTGCTGCAGCCTCACCTCTACCAGATGGATTCTATATAGGAGCCGAGCTCCATATGAACCCAAAGTGGAGGTTTCATGTTTGGACTCATATTGACGGCCTCATCCAAAAGGACATTCCTTTATGGTATTCATTGGGATGTAATATGATCCTGTTGATAGGAATTATAAATAACCAACTCAAGTTTAAAAAGCATGAAATAAAATTAAATTAAGAAATTTAAAAAACGCCCGCCAAACAACTTTAAAAAGTAATGAAATAACATATTTTACTGACTTTAAGTTAAAAAAATTCCTAAGTGTAAAGTTATATTTTAGTCTATAATTGTTGTCAAGGTGTGTCGGGGGACCGCTAATGTAGATGTTTGATTTCACATAACATTATAGTTTAAGGGTCAGTTCACAGCGAACCGAATCGAGACAATCAGTGACATGGCGATACAAAATGCAAAAGACACTGTTGGCGGTCCCCCGACACACCGTGACAACAATTATGGACTAAAATATCACTTTACACTTAGGAATTTTTTAAACTTAAAGTCAGTAAAATATGTTATTTCATTACTTTTTAAAGTTGTTTAGCGGGGGTTTTTTTTAAATTTCTTAATTTAATTATTATTAGTAATTAATTTCTTATCCTTTCCTCATAAATTCTAAGCGTCATCGAAATCCTTAAGTAGGTACCTACCTAATCAAGGCTTATGGATTGCCTGTAAAGAAACACCCTATGCTACAGTTCTACAGCAAGACAAGATTATGACGTCACAGTCTAGTCGACATACTCGGATACCTTTCAAGGCGTATGTATGTATATTATATTATTATGTAAGTAAGTACTATGTACTTACTTACATAGTAAGAAGTTCAAGACTTCAAGTTATACATAATATAGTTAGTAAGTATAATGTTGGATAATGGATATAAGTAGCTCTTTCAAAGACAAGAATGTGCTAAAATTGCTTGACATATTTTTAGTTAATACTTAAGTACTAGTTTTGCACTGTTCCTTATTCCCTAGGCTTTAACCCAATGGGCATTGTCCAAAAAAAATCACACGAACTTTTTATATTTTTTTCGTTAAAATAGGGTATTTTAAGAATATAAATTAAATAATTTTTAAATTCATTGGCTAGTTTTTTCTCAATAAATTTTTAAAGTTTCGTCTGACGTCATCATCGGCCGCCAATTGACCTCGCATATGTTTTAAATTTTCTTTCAATCTTATTTATAATGGCTGGTTCGTCAAATGCAAGTTCTCATTATGTGAAAGCTGATACGAGAAGCTTACCAAAAGTTCGAAACGTAATGTTGGTCGAATTTATTGCTAATTTAACGCCATTGAAGGTCAAACAAAGGTTAAACGTATTTGTTCAAAAATATAAGTAACTAATGGGTATTTTTTTCGTTTATATACAGAAAAACGATCACTGACCTTATTCCTCGAAATGTTTTTGTAATGAGCAAAATTAAAAAAAAATGGACAATCCCCATTGTGATTTATGAATAAATACTTGAATTAGTGCTAACTTGGTAAGTCTTTCACAGCCGCACTCAGAGTGGAACATTAATTAGTTAATTGTAATTAATTCAAAATTTTGACATAAGCTCTATACATTATCTGTCAAACTCTTCATTAAATTGAAGGTTAATCGTAATTAAATGTCTCTGAGTACGGCGGTCATTTCTTAGTTTCGACAACGAAGTTAGATGTCAAAATTGTATGGGATTCCACAAGTTATCACATCGCAAGCGCCATGAATCATGATTTGGCTACAGCTCGACAAGGCTTTAAATGATCGTGGGAGCGCTGCTGGTAAAGGACTAACTGTCAAACACATGTCAAAAATGACGTTTATGTATGATAGAAGCCTTTAAAGTTCCTTTCCTCGCCACGTTCATATAAAGCCTTGTCGAACTCATAAAGTTAATATACCTAGCGGAATAGAGCTCTCTCGAGCTGTCAAAAGTAACCGAAATTGGTTTCATCTGTGGGTAAAAATATGTATACGTATACACTTACACAAGCATGATTGAACATGATTTCTATGAGATTAAATTGTCAACGTGCGGCACGTGCCGACTAGACGTCAAAAAAAGAATGCTGCTGTCATGTATCACACGTCTCTTTTTACCACACAGTGTTACTGATAGTGACATCTCTCTTGCTCAGGCCTTTGTTTCTCTATTCCGCTAGGTATAAGTATTAAATTTATGGTCGAACTGTACATTACATTTTTAACCGACAAAAACGAGGAGGTCATTATAATATTATGTTCATCTGTTTATATTTCTGACATCTATTTTGGCTATCAAAACTAGCGAAAGCAATTCGAGTGAATATTCAGTAAAGCTGGTAAGTAATAGGGCCTAATTAGTTTAGAATATTGATGCTCAAAAAGTAGAATTTCCATAAAGGTTTCCATAAAGGTTTCGCTAATAATAATATTCTCTACTCACGGTAGTTGAGAGGTTAAAACATTTTTATACTAATTTAACTCCTGAAAATCCACTTAAAGTTTCTAGAGCACATTTATTGCTTTGTTGGTAATAAATTTTGTTTATGTTCCGACAGCAATACCTACTGCTAAACTGCAGTTAACTCGTTTTTGTGCATTTAGGAGTTTTTAAGTTAATAAATTATACAACATTGCTTAAAATTGAAATACATAATAATCAATAAGTTTAATCGTAAACCATTCCATAATTTTAGTGCCCGACAGAATTATCCATTTAAAACATAATAGATAGACAAATTATGAAATCAATTGGTCGTGGTTTTCACGGGTCTATTAAGCAATTTATCATTCAAAGCTTTGTACAGAATAATTGGGAAATATTTTAACTATTTTGATATTAATCGATTTATTTCGCTTCGGGCGAATAGCGCCAATTAATTTCGAATATGAATCAACCAGAATTATTATTGCTACGAAAATCTTCCATATTATACGAAGCTCTTTGCAACCTTTTTGCTAACGTAAAAAAGCAACATTAAAAATGTTGCCAGCAGGTATCAAATACGAAAAACTTTTGTATCGCATTCGAAGTTCAAATGAATTTCAAACTTGGGACAAATGATCGTCATTATGGGTAGACGTATAAGGAACCGGTCGAACAGCCTGTACCTCGGGCAGAGTAGTCTCGGACTGAATTCGTTCTCGGTATAACAAATTTGTCAAATCAACACGCTCAGCACGTTTATTTCAAGTGGATTTTGGATATCCTAAATATAGTATATATTTTTTTATGAAATAAGAGGGCAAACGAGCAAACGGGTCACCTGATGGAAAGCAACTTCTGTCGCCCATGGACACTCGCAACATAAGAAGAGCTGCAGGTGCGTTGCCGGTATGAAGCTAATATAGAGGTTGCCGGCCTTTTAAGAGGGAATAGGGGAGGGTAAGGAAGGGGATAGGGAAGGGTAGGGAAGGGAACATGGGTATGGGATTGGGCCTCCGGTAAACTCACTCACTCGGCGAAACACAGCGCAAGCGCTATTTCACGCCGGTTTTCTGTGAGCCCGTGGTATTTCTCCGGTCGAGCCGGCCCATTCGTGCCGAAGCATGTTTTTGATGAATTTCACAGTAAAATGATATAATATACTGAGTGACGAATAAGCCCAACTCAAATGTAAGCTAAGAAGAAATACAAAGGATGGATGAAGGACGAGGATATTGAAAAACTTTTTTATGATAACGGCAAATGAGATGACGAATCGCCTGATAGAAAACGTATTCACGTGCTATAACTCTATAAGCCTCAATTTTGTAAGAACTCATGAATATTCATTGAGATATAAGTATGTAGTACATGTGCAAATATTAAAAATTTTCCGCAATTTCAATCGAGACCGATCATTTTTTTTTAAAACTATCCTGTGTCCTTTCTCGGGATGAATATCAAATTTTATATGTAGTATGGAGGATGAACTAGTAAGTAATTACTTATGTAATAAATTATTTATGATTTTACACAAAATCAGATTTGAACTGCATTTTAAACCTTCCCTTATTCATGAAAGCCAGTAATTAAAGCAGACGTAAATATTCCTTTGTGCCCGGTTCTTTAAATATTTCATTGAATTCATGTGCCAGAAGCAATCATGAAATAAATTCTCCGCAAGAGATGAATATCGACGGTTTGCATAAAAGAATTCAACACATTTTTTACGTCAAACCGCCATTTTGAATCAATTCCATTTATAAACTAACAAAATGGAAGTTGCATCAGTTTTTATTCGGTCATTCTTTGTCCTTTAGACCGTACTGGACTCGGCGAAACATGGCGGTAGCGGTCATTGACTCCCTGTCAAAAACTCATCATTTTCTATACAAAGCCGCGATTGACAACATCTGACACTTAATTGTCAATCGCGGTTTATATAGAAAACTAGCTGTGCCCCGCGGTGTTACCCGCGGTTTAAGAGATATATAATGAAAGACTATGAAAAGTCCCAATAATAGGATCAAAACGGGACGACACATGGTTCTATAACGGTTTATGGTAGTGATGATGATTAAGATGAAGGTAATTTGCATAGTAGCATATGCTTTCCGCTCTTAAAACAACGTCGAAACTCCCAAACGTGTATCTATAAAGTATCAAGAGTTCTCTCAGCACCTTCCGAACCATGGTACACCTTGGTGCAAAATCTTACTTGTTGGTAGCATAATATGCTTAGAATACTGCTCACGAAACCGAAGTCACCACATATTTTCATATAAATGTTGAGGAGTTCCCTCGATTTCTTATGGATCTCTTCATCAGGTCACCATTTTTATGAATATGGTACCAAATTGGAATGATAACCTATGTAACACCAAAAGAAAAATTTTGAAAATCGGTTCACAAACGGCGGAGTAATCGTTGAAGAAAAAAAACAAATAACACCTCCTCCATTTCGAAAGTCGATTAAAATTGTAAGCTATACTATTGTAAAGTTTCATCAAAATCTGTTCAGTAGTTATTGCGTGAAAGAGTAACAAACATCCATACATCCACACATCTATACATCCACACATCCAAACAAACTTTCGCCTTTATAATATTAGTAGGATAGTAGGAAGTAGGAAGACAAGTTTTTGACAGGGAGTCAATGACCGCTACCGCCATGTCTCGCCGAATACAGTATAGCTGTTATTTTATTTCATAAATATTCAGGCTTATTACTTAAGAGTTAAGATTAACATTCTTAAGTTAAGCCTGAATTAAGATAACATACAGATTTTTTGGCAAATTTGTTCAGACGTACGAAAACTGAGCAGTTCTGGCAAATATACTGCTCCAATTTACATTAGCTCCTCCTTAAGTCAGATAAAAATAGTTGTTTCGGCCCTATGTAGCTTTGAAAACACCTCATTTCTAAAAGATAGATCGACAAAATAGAATGCGATCTAAAACTGGCCCTTGGGTAAAGAGCATTGGAGCATTGATCCTTGCCGGATTACGAAGCCCTATGAGCCCTAAATAACCAAGAGATGTCTTTGTGTTTGAAGTTTATGACGGTGGATAAAAAACAGCCAATACTTGAAATACACTTTCAAGTTTCAACGAATCAATATTCAATACTAATAAAAAACCGGCCAAAGGCGAGTTGGACTCGCCCATGAAGGGTTCCGCAGCAGAAATAAGGTTTATTTTTATGAAATTAAGAGGTTTTTGATTTATTTTCATATTTCAGTTGATTTAATGAAAGTTAAATTATGGTTTACCATTTATGACGTATAAAAAATACTACTAGCTAGATCTCGTTCGAACCAATTTTCGTTGGTAGCTTTTGTAGTAATGTACGTCATATATTTTTTTTAGACTTATCATGCCCACACACATCATACACACATTTTACCACTTTGGAAGAGTCTCTCTAGCAAACTATTCAGGTAAGAAAAAAATGATATTAGAAACCTCAATATTTTTAAAGACCTATCCATAGATACCCCACACGCATAGGTTAAATGAAAAAAAATTTTTTTTGTTTCAGTTGCATCTATGGGGACCCCTAAAATTTTTCATAATTTTTCCATTTTTGTATCGAAATCTTAAAGCGGTTTACAGACTACATCTACTTAACAAGTTTCAATAGTATAGCTCTTATAGTTTCGGAGAAAAGTGGCTGTGACATACGGACGGACAGACAGACCTGATGCTGATCCACTGACCCGATGCTGATGAAATTTTAGTATGGGTTGGATGCTTTTGACGTACGTGCGATACAATTTAATGAATTTACAATAATATTATCATTTTTCTCTGTTTATCCCTAAACATACCGAGTGCGAAGTGATCGGCAGAGGGCACTGTCTCGGTCTTGGTCACAAAGGTTGGTGGTCTCAATCTACTCGTTAGATGTAATCCTTACCTTTACTAATAGCACAGAAATCAGAATATGCAGTGTGTAACAAAAATAAGTGATAATACTTTAAGGTGTGTACATGTTCCTTGTAGAGAGTTCACTGTGAAAGTAGCAGCTCTGAAAGACGAAAATTTTTTTTCACGTTTGTATGAGCAAAGGACAAGGTCCGAGCGTCATGAGTTTCCCCATACAAAAGTGAAAAAAAAATTTTGGTCTTTCAGCGCTGCTACTTTCACAGTGAACTCTCTAGAAGGAACACGTAGTACTTACGTACACACCCTAAAGTATTATCACTTATTTTTGTTACACCCTGTATATTATGTAATAAACAACAATAGTACCTACTCGGTACTAATAGGTGGTATAAAATATTAAACCTCCAACGGCCTGTGAAAATGAATTACCGATTCCATTGAAACGTATAATAAATGATGTAATGAAGCTTTTGATACGCGAGAGACGACCAAAATTAATTGCGAAGCCGCACCCAATTTCATGCCTTTTGTATACTTATATCCAATTAAAAATTATGTATATTCCGTCATAAATGTTTGGAATATCGTTTAATAAATTGCTTCTCGTCACGCGTATAAATATACGACATGAAATCTTCTATAAGAGATTTTTAAAGGTTTCCAAAAAAGAAGGAGGTCTTATGTTTGGCTGTGGATATTTTATTAAATGCATTACGCCGTCATTTGTTGAGCGATTTTCAAAATCTTTCTTTTGTTGTACATACTACATAAGTACATAGAATGTTGTTCCCATTTGGTACTTACTACCTTCACAAAAGTCGTGACTTACCAGTCCCAAAAATTTATCAACATTCACGATTAATTTAACTAGTACCGACTTCAAAACAATGAAGATTGAGTACAGAAATAGTTTACAGGCGAATTCTGAAAAAGGCGCTAAGAATATAACAACGGTTTCTAAATTTTATGAACGAATTCTCATATTTTTTACTTACTCATTTCTGACTAATATAAGTTCCAATTCTAGACTCTGGACCAGCTATCCCCAACCCGCGGCCCGTCGGCCCGCCTGGACTTCATAATAATATTATGTGGCCCGCGTGATGTTAAAGCATTTTGAAATTCACGTCCACCGGCAAAATAAAGTCGTCGTGAAAGACATGAAATATTTTTCCACTTTGATATCGTTAATTTTGAAGAACGTTATTTTTAACCCTAAAATTTTTGTGGTGCGGCCCGTGACACCAAGACCAAGACATGTTTGTGGCCCGTATGAAAAAAAGGTTGGGGACCACGGCTCTAGACTATACAATATAATTTATACGAATCAAATAATAATTGTAATTTTATATCACTTCTAAAACATTTCAGCTCTGACTTTCAAACAAACTTTAATTACGGTTTTTATAGCACTACTGGCATTCACATATTTAATTTTATACATGTAATATAATAAAATCCAAGAATTTATTGAATATAATAACACACCGAGACCTTTTAATTATTTACCACTTATATTTTATCTTTACAACTAACTAGAGTTGTTTTTGTTGAAGTGATAATTAATATCCATAGTCCATACTCGTGTCTGTCCGTCTGTTACATCTTCATCAAAATCAAATCGGATTAACCAAATAATAAAACTAGTACTAGCTTCTTGAATACTAAAATCATGGTTACTAGTTTCCACCCTTTGTGACTCGTTGCGTGGTTTAGACTATAGATAGTATAGACGACAGCATAAAACGAGGAAACGGTTCGATGTTGGTCGCGACTCGCGATTAATCAAATTTAAACATACATTATTCATAGCGGCCACAGTCAAACTAATCGAACCAATCTTAATCTATATTCTATGACATATGGCCGTGTTATCAGTTGCAATGATAAATGTTTGTTATAACCTCTGCGATAAAAACTTACATCAACATTCACGGAGAAACCGTGTTACTGGTGATTTTTTATTTATGTAATAAGGGGGCAAACGAGCAAGCGGGTCACCTGATGGAAAGCAACTTCCGTCGCCACTTGCAGCATCAGAAGAGCTGCAGGTGCGTTGCCAGCCTTTTATGAGGGAATAGGGTAATAGGGGAGGGTAGTGTAGGGAATAGGGGAGACGGCTCGCCTGCTTGTTTGTACAATGTACATATCAGTTTTTTGAAAAAAGTATGTTTTCCAAAATTTTAGTAAGTATATTTTAATAATTATTGGTCTAGCAACAGTCAACACCGTGTTTTATTTTATCACCCATGAAATAAAACAGGCCTATACATAGCATAATTGCTCTGGCCTCTGGGTACCTATTAATACTTAGGTAGGTATATAAAAAAAACAAGGGCGCACTCGCACAGGGCGCAAAAATGGCTATTTACCAACTATTTACGGCATTGGTCCTGAAGACCTGTAATTATTGGACTCAGCTCTCAAGTGTCATGTCTGTCTTCTTAATTTCTTTCAGGATACACCTTAATTATTTGTACAGTGTTGACTGTTGAGTGTAACATAGATGAAAGACTTAAGTTTTAGTTTGGGGTTAATAATAAGATGTGCTGTCAGCTCTTTAACCGTTTGGATAAGATTATTAACATTGTTTGATAATTAAGTACTTATACTTGCTATGATGAGTGGTTTTTATTTAAGTTAAAGTTTGTGTGTATTGTACAGTTTTTAAATGATAGTTATTACTTATTTCCAAGCAATTAAAGATTACATGTCCCAACTTCTGTTTTACTTTGCAGTTAAATAATGCAATATTATAATTTATAACTTTACGATACTTAAGTACTATGTACCTATTAATATTATTATTAATACAGCACCTACTTAAGTCACACTTAAGTAGTTTAATAGCCCTTGTCAATTCGTAATTACTAAGTGAGTAATAATCATCGCAATTATCCTAAATTATCCTAGTACCAACTAACTGGATACTATACAGGATAGAAACCTGTTTAGATTAGTTAGTTAGTTACTTATTTCAAGTAAATAGTATTTGACTATTTACTTGAAATAAGTGGTTACGGCGGCATTCATAAATCTACACGTTGAAAGTATTGGGAGGTATGTCGGTTTTGAGCTCCACCTTATCGACTCCCGTTGTATAAATGGGAAGGCAAACAGCCCACTGCCCAGCGCTTGTTGACACGGCGCGATTACGCCGCTTTATAAATATTTCCAGCGGCGCGGCCAGCGGAGAGCCATTATCCCATTAGGGAAGGCATTACTCGCTCTCTCCTCGAATGTAAGGCTATTAGTTGCACTCCGCTACGCGACCTTCTTTACCGTGACTGAACTACGATCGTTCGAGCGAATGACCATTGTAAAGCTTCTGACAAAGGACCCCCTCGCGTCCCGGACCCCGCATGCACAGGGAACGCTACCTCGCTTCTATACTAGGCACTCACCTCGAAATTCGCCGGCTCCTTCCGCCAAAACAATCCTTCGCTTTGTTTCGATTCGATCGATACGCCGACCGACCTCTCCACCGTAAAAGCGAAGCGAATTACGTTTAATCACCATTCAGCAAATAAAGGCACAGGGCATCCGTTCGCCGTCAGAACCGTTTCGAACTCAACACGTACACATAGAGCACACCTCGCAATCGACGGTCGATCCTCGGGCCCGTGTAATCGAATCCATAGTAGGTATAAACAAATAGCACTGGTTATTTCACGGTAGAAACGCTAGTTTAGCGTACTGCACGTCAGCGCCGCTTCGAGACGGCGGACGACCGCTGAAACGAGCAACGCTACGTGTCCCCCGGCCGGCTGCGGGCCGCGCGGGTGCGAGCGAGACGGCGCGCGCGCTCCTCTAGTGCGAGAGAGACGGCCGAAAAGGTATACGGACGATAGAAAAATGTGAGGGCTCATAATGATTGAGATTTGGAACTGGAAGTCGAGTCACCGGCTCGCCGCACCGCGTGTATCGATATCGCGGATCTGTGAGAATTCCGTAATCGTTGTTGTATGCGATTACGATAATCTGTCTCCTAGTCGGCATTGACGGGGGCGCACGTTTATTGCTGTCATAACTCATCGAGGCGTTACCGCGGAGCGAGCCGCGAGTCAACGACCCGATTCACACGAGATTCAAAGTTACTTTATTATTAGATTAATATGCGCGAGTAGTATTCAAATTATGTGTAATAAGTTAATAACTATTCAAAAATTGCTTAGGTTTTAGTCGGTCGTCCCTAGCCACATGGTAATTAACCGAACAATCCGACGGCAAAATTTCGAAACATATTTTGCTAATGTTGCTCATCCCTAGTTCATCGTAGAAACTCATTAATTTACACTGAAAGCATTTTACTCGTAAAGAGTTCATTTACTAGGTAACTTAATGTAATAAAAATAAATACTTATTTTTACTTTAAAAATATATATATTTTTGTCTACTTTTACGAAAACATACAATAATTTTGGTAAATGAATTCGCCGCAAATATTATGTTATACACGTACAAGTAGTCACATTTAAATTATAATATTCAAAATTTACTAATATTATTACAATTTTATAAAATATAAATTATTTAAAAATTGCATACGCAATTAGATTTATCTCGAAAGGCACTTTTATGTCCCTGGAATCTGGATATTCTGAGCTCTGTCTACTGATAAAGTCCCAAGTTGAGTAAAAATAAGTGTAGTAACGCCATCTATCGTAAAAACGAAACAACTTCTAGTCTATCTGCACTTCACAAATTCATTCGCAGGTTTCGCTACTTGGTAATAATAAGTAGTTATTTTACTGCAATGTTTGAACGCTAGATGGCAGCACCAGCATAGACAGTAAACAACGTTTCCATCAACAATTAATTTATGGCCCGAATAAAAAATGTTTATTACCACTGATTGACTCTCTTACTTTAATTTATACAATGGATACGCTCTGTAAAAACATAGAAAAGACAAAAAAAAACAATAATATTTTTATAGTAAACGACGCCAACTTTTTTTTCATTGAGATTTGAGAATCATTGTATTTTTCTTTAAAAGTTACCTTCAATATTATAATAATAATTAATATAATGTAACACGAAGGTCATAACTCATAATACTTTAGGGCAGCTATTATACCCAACATGACGTGGCCCGCCCGGCCGGGACTTTATCAGTGACCCGATGTAACATACTTGAACTTAGCTTCAATTTCGTAAAAAAATATTATGCAGCGAAAAGCTAGATCTCCAGATTACTTTTTATTGTGGAAAAGACAAAATTAGGTGGTTGGTCCCGTATTTAAGACAATCTACAATCCAGGTAACAGAAATACAATTATTCTGAATAATATTATTTTTTACTAGCTGTTGCCCGCGACTTCGTCCGCGTGGACTTCAGTTTATAGCGCGCGGTGTTAATAAAATTGGTGTCAAAAGCTTTTTCGAAACCCTGGTACCCCTTAAATCAAAATACCCAAAACAGCCGTGTAGTATGCACATAATATGATTTTTTTTTAATTAAACTTTTTTATACCAAGCTTATTTAGCGTTACAACTTACACAACTTAGCTGCATAATGCATTACACAACTTTAGCTTTGCCCAATACCCATAAACTATTTAGTAAGTATATTTTATTATTGGTAGACTGTTGTTTCTGATATCAATGTTGGTAAGTGAGTTATTTAAAAACATGTATAACAATCGAAAGAATCTAAACATTAACTCAGCATGGTACCATCTTTTATAGAAATACATATGAGCAAGCGATAGCGCGATCTAGGCGACCCTTGGCGCCATCTGTTCCAGTTTTTGGAACTAACTTAATTTGAACAAATTTACGCATAAACACCCCCTTACAACCCCTTTTTCCAGTAAGAAGTAGCCTATGTCCTTTCTTAGGCTTTAGACTATCTGTGTACAAAATTTCATTACAATGGGTTCAGTAGTTTTGGCGCTGTTGTTTTTGAATTTGATAAATGATATCTAAGTTGGAAGGTGAGTTATTAATTAGTAACGTGCATAACAATCGAAAGAATTGAAATATCTAACTCAACATGGTACCACCTCTTATAGAAATACGCATGAGCAAGCAATAGCGCGATCTAGGGGACTCTTGGCGCCATCTGTTTTGCATTTTTGGAACTAACTTAATTTGACCAAATTTACGCATTTTCACCCCCTTACAACCCCTTTTTCCAGTTAAAAAGTAGCCTATGTCCTTTCTCAGGCTTTAGACTATCTGTGTACAAAATTTCATTACAATCAGTTCAGTAGTTTTGGCGTGAAAGCGAGACAGACAGACAGAGATACTTTCACATTTATAATATTAGTATACCTACTCAGGCTTTAGACTATCTGTGTACAAAATTTCATTACAATGGGTTCAGTAGTTTTGGCGTTGTTGTTTTTGAATTTGATAAATGATATCTAAGTTGGTAGGTGAGTTATTAGTTAGTAACGTGTATAACAATCGAAAGAATCGAAAAATCTAACTCAACATGGTACCACCTCTTATAGAAATACGCATGAGCAAGCAATAGCGCGATCTAGGGGACTCTTGGCGCCATCTGTTTTGCATTTTGGGACTAACTTAATTTGACCAAATTTACGCATTTTCACCCCCTTACAACCCCTTTTTCCAGTTAAAAAGTAGCCTATGTCCTTTCTCAGGCTTTAGACTATCTGTGTACAAAATTTCATTACAATCGGTTCAGTAGTTTTGGCGTGAAAGCGAGACAGACAGACAGACAGAGATACTTTCGCATTTATAATATTAGTATAGATTGTTGAATTCACTTACAATTTACACGAATAGGACATTAACTAAATATTATGAATGAGGGTGTTAATAATAAAAACACAATTCTATTATTTACATCTATTTACTATACCTTACTTCTTTAGCTTTATATTTTGGAAACATTCTTACAACAAAATATTTTCTAAGCCTTAGTAATAAATAAATTAGAAATTCATACGGCGGCGGTTGGAGATTACGAAGTAAAAAACTTAGAACGACCTCAACTCCTTTGATTCTGTTACAACAATACTTAGTCATGTCTATGTTCACTATTTTACAGATGAATTATTATCTATGCCCTAAACATTGAACTCACAGAACCAAAAACTAGTTAAATTACATAAAATATCAGTCATCTCACACATACACAAATCTTAATTATGAAATTGTCCGTAGCATATAAATTTTACATCGCGAAATAATAATGTGTTATGACTTATGAGACACCTAATACAATAATAATTAGGATAACATACATTTATCGGTGTCATTTTGTTTTAAAAATCAAAAATTTAGAAATATTAATTTTATCTGGAAAACGATTTACTGTAAGTCTTTTTCAGTACACTACGCAATCATCGCCCGTGCGGCCACAAATTTTCTACACCCTTTGCACAGGTTGGTTACATAGTTCTCTGCTCCGAGCTTATCAGTTCAAGACCGCGGCGATAGAAGACCGCAACTAGCATTAGAAAGCAGCGGTCTTAGAGCACAGCACTTTGAGAGTGCAGGGCTCTAAGACCGCTGCTTTCTAAAGACCACGGCACTTAAAGACCGCAATTAAGAACCGCAGATGTTTTGGACGGCGATCTACGACCTGAAGTGCTGCATTCAAAGCGCAGGCCTCTAAGGCCGCGGGCTTTTAGGACCGCAACACTTTCAAACCGAGGCTCTAAGACCGTGGCACTTAAGGACATTTAGGTATATACTCTAAAGACCACGGCATTTAAGGACCGCAGCACTTTCACACCGCGGGGCTCCAAGACCGCGGCACTTCAGGACATTTAGGACTGCAGCACGGGTACCTCGGGGTAGGTAACCTCCTGTTCCTCCTCAGAAGAATGGCCGCTCGCGTACGACGGACGACCACTCTTCTCCCTCAGTCAGTATCTAATGAAAAAAATAAATTGTAAATGTTAATATTCAAATGATCAGTGGTCGTAATCTATACATATTATAAAACAAAGTCGCTTTTTTCCCTCATGTCCCTTTGTTCCCTTTAATCTTTAAAACTACGCAACGGATTTTGATGATTCTTTCAGTGTTAGATAGCCCATTTATCGAGGAAGGTTATAGGCTATATTTTATCACGCTATGACTAATAGGAGGGAAGAAGTAGAGGAAAATGTGAAAAAAACGGGGAAAATTATTTGAAAGGGCTAACTTGAACGCACTTATCTGAGGAAGTACTGGTCCGATTTGAAAAATTCTTTCAGTGTTAGATAGCCCATTTATTGAGGAAGGCTATAGGCTATTTTTATCATTTTTATCACGCTAAGACTTAATGAAGAATAACGAAACAAAGATGAACGTAAAATACATGCTTACTCCCAGTCCTTAACATATGGATGTCAGACTTGGGCACTCACCAAAGAACAAAATAACAAACTGAGAACCTGCCAGACAGCAATGGAACGAAGCATGCTAAACATAAGGAAGACCGACAGAATAAGAAACAAAACAATTAGAAAACGTACAAAAATCGAGGATGTAATAACAAGAATTAGGAAATTAAAATGGAAGTGGACCGGTCACATAATAAAAGGCACTAAAAAGTGGACTAAAAATGTAGTGTTCTGGCAGCCAAGAAATGGTAAAAGAAATAGAGGAAGGCAATTCGGGGAGGTGGGAAGATGAATTAAAAATGACAGCAGGAAAAACTTGGACAAGGACAGCGCTAAATAGAATAGAATGGAAAGAAATGGGGGAGTCCTTTGCCAAAACAGGGAAAACAGACCAAGTCTATGATACTACTGACCCGCTAGAGTCAGTGGGTTAAGCCAAAACGAAAAATCAAGAAAGTCTGAAAATAAAGGCTTTAAAGAAACTTGGCGAAGACCTTCGTAACCAGCTGTCACGATGGATCTCCCGCTAGGGCAGTAGCTGCCACCTAGGAAACCGTACGGCACCTCCTGGCTCCTGGTAACCCTCACCGCTACATTGCGAAGAGTAGCTGCCGCCCGGCTAATGCCCGCCTTATTACTACGAAATTAGTAACGGAATCGTGCCTATATTGAATCACCGTACAGAGCTAAGCTCCGACAGACTGGATTCTGGCGGCTATACTCCGGAGAGTATAGCTGCTGTGGTCCCTACAATTAAGCGTCGGACTCATTTTGACCTTCGACCCTCTGATAACAAGTGCTCCGGGTTGGGGTGCTTTTCTTCAGGTCCATGGAAGAGCAGGGCTTCAGTATGTACTTATGTAATAATATATCAATATTTTTATTTTGAATGATTATTATGATCTCTGTCAGATAAAGTTAAAAATCTAGGAAAAATTGGGATATCAATTAAAAATTAAGAATAGATAATATTGTTAAATGATTTTGGTAATCAACACGTCATATTTTTGCTAAGCTACAGTGGAACAAAATAAAAAATATTTGATTTTTCTAATAAAAAATGCAACCTTTTACTAAATTGTTTGATTTCAAAACCGCGTATCTTTAATATTAAGCCTTTTTATTTTGTAACTACTTAATACAAAAACGCGTAAGTGTTTTTGACTTGACTTTACACAAACCCTAAGCCAATTGCGAACAAATTTACGTTACTAACCACTAAAGGAAAGTGCAAAGAACTAGCTGTTAAGTTCAGTCGGTAATAGGAGTCAAAATAGCTGAGATATTCAGATTTTTCTTCCTCCTGTAAAATCATCAAAAAGCAGATACGCGGTATTTACCAACTGCTCATACGCGGTATCGCACGCGCAGCGACGATATGCCAGGTGAAAAAGGACGGCGCGGAATCATCGCCAAGTTAGTTTTATTTGAATAAAAGACGAACTATAATGATTATGAAAAAAGTGTTTTGAGCAAATTTAGGTTTTATCAATGCCTTTTTAGATATTAAAAAATATTAAAGAAAAGACAGCAAACTTCGAAGATCCAAGCAAAAATGTGTCTAAAACAAGGTTTTTTGTAAAAAATAAACTATATCGAGCATTTTTTCAGTAATCGTGTTTTAGTCTTGAGCATTTAATCTTCATGAACTGAAGTTACTTGTGTCAAAAAATCAGTTTTCTAGGCCTTACTGCGTTCTTAAACCTTACCTCCTATAAGAGTCGTGGTTGTCACGTTCCGCGTCGGCGTACGGCGCCCAATGCGTCGACCCCTCCTCCTCGCGCTCAGTGTTGTTGCTGGTGCCTGGACAGGATAAGAGATTAAGGGCCTGTTTCACCACTTCCTGATAAGTGCCGAATAGGCTATCCACCACTTAACTTGACAGCTGAAGTATGGAGAATCTGTCAAAAAAGTCGTGAATAGATGAGGATTTCACCGACACTTTTATAAATCACATAAGCCCCACATTAGATTTACATCACATATTTGGTTCAAGAAACATGAGACAAAAGGACCAATAAAGCGCAAATATTTGCTCGATTGTTTGTTAGCAATAAATACTAAGGTTAGGTACAAAATCAATCCACAATCTGCGAGTTTATACTGTGAACCGTGAACTTCGCAACACTTAACTCGCTGAATCATTTTTACGTATAAACCTTCCCTTATATAAATACGAGCTTTTGCCCGCGGCTTCGCTCGCGTTAAGAAGTATTATTATATACAAACTCTCATCCCCTATTTGAACCCCTTGGGGTTGGAATTTATCAAAATCCTTTCTTAGCGGATGCCTACATTATACCATCTACCTGCATACCAAATTTCAGCCCGATCTGTCCAGTGGTTTGGGCTCTGCGTTGACTATGTCAATCAGTCAGTCAGTCACCTTTGAGTTTTATATAATATATATATATATATATATATATATATATATATATATATATAGATTTCAAGACTAAAATTTGGCTACTTGTTACTTACAATCGGGCTGCGTTTCCGCGGAGGGCGCGGGCGGTGTAGTCGGCGCGGGGGGTGAGGGGCTGTCGAGAGAGATGACCGCGCCGCCGCTCGCGCCCGGCGACCGGTACCCGCTAGACGACACCGCTTCTGCTGCTGCACATCAATAGAGATTACAGTGTGGTCGCCAGATAGAGAAATATTTAACAAATTAAAAAGGTTCCAACATTCAACATCCTATTGATAAGATATTTTATTGCTAACCGAAACCAACTTAAAAAAGTGTTGGTAGATAAGTCGATGTTATTATGTTATGAATTTTGTTTTTAACAAGGAATTGTCTTTAACTGCACAATTTACACTATTTGGTTTTCCTATGCATGTGAAGTCAATTTTCCTTTTTGTTTCTATCTGGCTGTAAAACTCTAAAGCAGAGGTCGGCAAGTATTTTTGGGGGAGTCCGGATACTGTAGGAAAATTTTAACGAGGTCCAGAAAAAAACATGTATGTCCTATGTAGCTTAAAAATATTATTTTAATTAAGGTATACATATACCGTCCTTATCTAAGTATCATTGATACTTGGTATAAAATACATTACAATATTTCGCGGTCCGAGATTCGACCTTTCGCGGTCCGCAAACGAACCGCGGTCCACCTGTTAATGCTTTAGGTGCCACACTGAACTGCACTAAGAGTCCTGCGGGGCTAAAATGGTCGCTTTGAAGAATCATGATATGAATCATAATATGATTCATTTTTCTAAAATCACAAAATGCAACTCTGCTTGCAATTCATTTCTGTATTTTTGTACTGATTTGACATTTGTCAGTTTGACAGTTTTGACAATTCATTTGCTGAATTGATTGAGAGGAAATGCTAAATGTAACCATTTTAGCCCCGCTGCACCTAGCAATTCTGTTACAGTTAACTCAATTGATACGTCAAAGAAAGGCAAAACACGAACTATATTTTACTCACCACTAGCCGTAGAATTACTGTATTCTTCACTAGGCGCGGGCGCGGGGCTGGTCTGCGGCACCTTCCTCTTCAGGGGCAGTTCATCCTCGGAGTCGGAGGTGAGGTCCACGAGTACATCCACCACTTTAGCCGTCCTGCTCTCGCCGACCGCCGCTCTCTTCGCACCGCCGCCGTTGTCCACCGGTATCACTTCTGTTATAGAAATGGGTTTTAGAGTTACTAAAAAGTGGTAAATAAATATCTAAACATATCTCACATTGATATAATAATTTAATAATATTAAAATAAAAATAAAATACGTTTTTTCAGGTAAAATATAACCCATAGAAAAATTCTTAAACTAGCAGGAAATAAATGTTATTAATTTAAATATTTGCCACCCTCTGGTGCACCGGATGCATGGACCCAGTGCTTCAGAAATCAGAAGGGGGCTGTACAGCTTATCGCTGAGTATTAAGCACGGAGCTAATATAGAGAGGAGCTGGCCTAAGCAACTGTGCACTGTGATTTTCAACTAGGTCCTGACGTCATCATTGTGGGCGGGGCTTAAGTCAGTACACTTTCGGCGTTTGTCAGGTGTACACGTAACGAGAATCCCAATAAATTGGTGTTTTCTGCGTTTTTAACAAGGAAAGGATGAAGTTTTGTGTTTTACAATGTCAAAGTTAGTCAGACAGACATTCTAATAATATAAATAACATAACATTTCATCCGTAAATAATTTTAAATGTAATTTAAATATAAAAGTTCTAGAAAATTTAAGCTTTCAGCGTTAATTATACTACTTGACACTAGATGGCCAAACCTTTGAAAGATAATACATACGTAAATGCATTTAATTTTGCATAAGTTTATTGCAATTATCATACTTGAATACTTTAAATTGTTATACACTTTGTCTTAAATACATTTAATAGCTAAAACGGTACTTAAATAGCTTTTATTATCATATTACTTATAAAGCGCCATCTGTCGTAATCTAGGATAACTATTTGAAACGTAACAAAATATCCAGGGCCGTATTTAGAATTAAATTATTTTAAGGGTGGGTTGCACCAGAGGCGTGGTTAAAGTTAACGTTAAAGTTATAGTTAAGGCTAAATTTAGCTTTAAGTTTAACCTTAACTTTGACCGGCGAAATTGACAGATGTTGAGAGTATAAAAAAATTTAATATCCATAAAAATCATCAGAAAAAATATTTCTTATAACAACACAGTAAATTTTCACGAAAAAATGTCGATTTAAGTAGGTATGAGCGGTTATGGTTATAGTTAAATATGGCGTCCTTAGACCCAATTTCACCAACCTCTGTTTGTTAAATCCTAACGAGGCATTACATAACGGACCTAAGAAAGACTGTCAAAACACTTATATCCCACAGTAAAAATTTTACAGCGGATTAGTAAATGCAATGTTAAATAAACAACGAGTGAACAAATATCAATTCGTTCATTATTGTTGTTTGTAAATTGTGTAAATTGTAATGTACAGTTCGACAAGGCTTTATATGAACGTCGCGAGAAAAGGAACTAACGCTTTTATCATATAAAAACTTCATTTTTACATTTCTCCTTGTTAGACTGTACAAGTTTAATACGACATGTTTGCTGCAATGTGTCATTTCTTCCTTATTCGTATAATACGTCATGCAACCAAATTAAAATATCACTGATCGCATACATTTGTTACGCTACAATAGTTCTTCTTAATTTACCAGGTTAATAATTTTTATCTGTCAAAGCTGAAAACATGAATCATAATACAAACTTTTATTTACATATTATTTCGGTTTGGTAATTTTGATACAAGTTAGTGTATTTGCAATGTCAAGGAAAATCCGAGGGCTGAATTTTTCAACAAAGTGAAAATAAATAATTATTCATATTAACTATGAAAATAATAAAACTTGAGAGGTGTAAAGGGACACCCGAATGGAACGAAGGTATTTGTTTATGTCCAAAAAACCTGTATGCATAAATTGCATATACACTCAAAAAATATATTTAAAAAAACGCCATGTATTGATGCCCAGGAATACTAACTATCAACGCCATCTGCCCCTAACATGCAGGTACTAATAAAAAGTGTCGAGGTCTAATCAAGGTCAAATATAGTTTTGTTCAGATTTACGCCGAACGCAGGATAAGGAACATCGTTCCAATAAATAATATGAAAGGATGTAGCGGAAACATGGCGGAAACACTCAAAAGTCAAAACAGATTCTTTTATTGATATTGGATATTGTCTTTGACAGTTGTTGTTTTGACTCATAAATATTTAACGGACCTGCCTGATTGTCTGTTAAATATTTAACAGACCTCAACAGCAGAAATTAAATTTAACACCGTGTTAGGTGATTTGACATTTTGATGTTGCGACTTGCGAGTGTCCGATGGGCGACGAAAGTTGCTTTCCACCAGGTGACCCGTTTACTCGTTTGCCCCGTTATTTTACATAAAAAATCGGTCAAAATGCTAACCCTAATTTTATTGATGACCTTATTATAATTCATAATTCATATACATTTTTTAAAGTTCTGAGTACGTCCCATAATATTCAAAACAAAATGACATCTCATGTGAGATAGCTGAACTACGTAGTAACATCAACATTGACCTTAGCTAGTAGTTTTGCTTTTAGCCGATAGATGAAATATTGAAAAGTGGGCGGAGCTTGACACCCCCTCACCCCGCAAATTGTCACGCGTCGTTTCATAAGGAAACTTGATTACAACACCTCCTCTCTATATTAGCTCCGTGGTATTAAGTCATGAATTATTTTATTTACAATATTAATTCAGTTATTTTTAACCAACGAAAAGGAGGAGTTTATGTTTCATATGTAGTAATGTAGATTGAAGAGACGTTTGTCTATAATATTCATGTGCTGTGATGCCACAGACAGATGTCCGAGGCATCAATAACATCCAAATGGGTGGACCAATTTTGATCTTCATACATTTTTTTAAAGCCCTCGACATTATTGACAGTTTCTTACGAATAGTTCATCATCTATTTCATGAAAGGTTTTATGCGACATGCACACTCCAGTGATTAGACCACCTGTCTGACACTTTTTTATGTACCTAGGTCATCGGCTATCAGCGTGACGGGCTCCGCGGTGGCAGCGGGCTGCGGGGGCGGCGCGCGCGGCGGCGGCGCGTGCGCGGACCAGCTGCCGTCGGCGTGGAGTTGAATCTCGTTGCACTCGCTCGCTAACCGCGGAGATGTTAGGACCTCTTGGAAATACCTGACAGGAATATCACAAACTTATTAACAAACAAACAAACAAATATACTTTATTGTGCACAAAAATTACAATAGAACTTAAATATAAACAACAATAATTATTCATAAATCAGACATGTACACAAAAACAAATTACAGACTTAACAGATGGAAAGTGCGTTTTTTTTTTATTTTATACACCAACACTTAACAGGCAATTTTAAAGTCATATGGATTTAGTCATGCACGCACGCGCATTTTTTTTAATATAAAAAATTAACGTTTAATAATAAACCGTCATCTCGCTTTATAACAATCAGTATCAACTCACCCGTCAACCACCAGCGAGTCATACGGGGCGGGGCGGTCGCAAACCGGACACACCCACGTCGGTTTCCGCTCGTTCATCTGCAGGAACAGAGACGCGTCGAAACACTGCAGGTGCGGGCAGGCGGCCGGCCGACACGGGCAGGACATGCGCATCTTGCCCAGCGGACACATGAGGGAGACCCGGAGAGAGGTGGTCGCTATCTCGCTGTCGTAGTCCTCGGAGAGCTTCTCTTTGACTGGACGGAGAAAATGAGAAAAATTATAGTAGAAGTCGACACTCAACAACTTTTTTACGTTTAAATTCATTTATCGCGCGAGGGGTTTAAATTTTTTTGCTAAAAACTTTTCTGTCTTTTTCGTGGTTCTAAGTCTAAATTTTTTCAATAAACAGAGAAACAAACTAAATGACGCTCAAAATTTTTGATACAGTAATCATAATACGATTTCGCTGGCGGCGCACCGCGCAAGCCAGGTCAATCCAACAATAACACTATTTTGTCAAATCAGAGCTTGTTTGACGATAGTTTAACTTTTTATGAGAATATTATTTCACAATTTTATTGTACATACTGAAACTGCATTAATAGCAAAAACAATCTTTGTAATAGCCATACCATGAAGCTAATACAGAGAGGAGCTGGCCTAAGCAACTGTGCACTGTGATTTTCAACTAGGTCCTGACGTCATCATTGTGGGCGGGGCTTAAGTCAGTACACTTTCAGCGTTTGTCAGGTGCACACGTAACGAAACTCTCAATAAATTGGTGTTTTTTGCGTTTTTAACAAGGAATGGATGAAGTATTGTGTTTTACAACGTCGAAAACACTCAGACATACGTTCTGATAATATAAATACCATCACATTTCATTTGGAAATAATTTTAAATGTAATTTAAATATAAAAGTTCTAGAACATTTCAGCTTTCAGCGTTAATTATACTACTTGACACTAGATGGCCAAACCTTTGAAAGATAATACAGACGTAAATGCGTATAATTTTGCATAAGTTTATTACAATAATCATACTTGAATACTGAAAACCGTTATACACTTAGTCTTAAACACATTTAAATTGCTAAAACCGTGATTATATAGCTTTTATTATGATATTACTTATAAACCGTCATCTGTCGTCATCTATGATAACTATTTGAATCGTAACAAAATATCCAGGGCAGTAGTACGTCCCATAATATTCAAGACAAAATGACATCTTGTGTAAGATAGTTGAACTACGTAGTAACATCAACATCGACCTAAGCTGGTAGTTTTGCTTTTAGTCGATAGATGAAATATTGAGAAGTGGGCGGAGCTTGACACCCCCTCACCCCGCAAATTGTCACGCGTCGTTTCATAAGGAAACTTGATTACAACATCCTCTTAGTATTAGCTCCGTGAGCTATACCAACAAAACTCACTTAGTGACCGTGTGTAATCAGGATTCTTGGTGCCTTTATTTTTTAGCCGCTGCAGCAGTTCTGTCGATGTTAGCTTTCTGACCATAAACACTGACAGTACATAAGCTCTGGTGAAGTCCGAAGCCCATGTGACATGGATTGTGTTGGCTACAGTCGGTGACAACTTCACGAGGGATGAAATGTTCACAGGTCGCGGTGGACGCTTTGGTTCGGGAGTTGGCTTGTTTGTTGGGATTGGGTTCTGAAAAAATATTGTAGATTAGTAAAAATCTTTTACTTACATGTAGCAACACAGCAAAATAGGAAAATAAAAACCTACTACATATTATATAATATTATTCCTTTGACTTAAAATACTTTGAACAGAACACCATTCCCACGTCAGATAAAAATAGCTTATTTTCGTAGCTCTCCCCAATATTGCCCGATTAGAATGTCACACGTGTGACATTGTTTATCTCCAAACAAACTAGCAACAGACTAGTTATAGCCACGATTAAACTACCATGTTCTTAACCAGTCCAGTAGCTTAGACCCTTTCGAAAAAAAAAAGAACACCCATTGAAAAATAGTTACTATACTCCACTGTACAAGTAAATTTCCTAGGGCCTGATTCATAATGCAAAAATTTACTTAATTTCAACAATTTCTCTGCGCAACAGCTCGTAAAAGCGCGCCTAACCCAGCTTTGAACAAGAACCGCGAGGTAAATTCCTTAATCCGAATCGAACGGAAATTGTGAATGACCCCATTGGTGTCTTTATAAATGAATCAATAAACATTTATGTATAAACTTTGAGAACTTATGGCCCAAAAATAAACCCTAAAAAGTGTACTTACAGGTAGTGGACACATTTTGTTGTTTACTTTGACGTTAACACTCGGGGGAAAGTAGTCCTCTTGCTCACAAGACGTTTCCAACAGGCAGAATCTTAGTTGTGCCTAAAATAATATTCATATGTTCAATGCTTTGTTTCACATTTTTCCAATTATTGAACAGCAAATAGTGATGAGCAAAATTGGTCTTGGTCTTGCAAAAAATGCAAGACCAAGACTACTCTAAGACTAGTATGACCAATACCAAGAATAGGTATGCAAGAACAAGACCAAAACCGACCATGCATTTTTAGCTCTTATGTATAATAGCTAAAAAATGCTTGCTAGGCTAAACTGGGAGAGGATGGTAATTTTCGATTTTTAAGCCGGGCGGGCGGGCCTGAAAGTTTTGCGTGACCTCTAATTAATATATTTTATTATTAACTGCAGCTGGGCAAAGGCCTCGGCCGCGGGCGACGTGCCCTGCCCAGTTCCATTTTAAGCCAACCGCTTACCTGCCCTGCATTGGGACACTAACGGTTAGTAATACTAATTACTAACTGACCTGTATAACATAATCTAATTTATTTGTGGTTCCTACGACATCCTTGCCGGACGCAATCTCTGTGGCCTGCTGCGGTGTGAGGTGGAATATGAAGGTCCCCTCCTGCATTCTGGTCGCCTGCATCGGCATCATCGTTGAGGGTTTCATCAGCTCAGCCAACACATCGTAGAAGGGCAACCTGAGTTAGGAAATTGGTAAATAATTCTTGCCGCAATATACCATTGAGGAAATTGATTCCTGGGCAGTTGACAGACCAACATCATTTGGTCGGATCATGTCAATTCAATGTTAATTGTGATCTGTTGGGTAGTACGTAACGTAACGCGACCAAACCACGAAGGTCCCCCATCTGCCTAGGAATCAACTTCTCTGATAGTACATAACAAACATTTCTTAACTTTTGGTTGTTGGCATACCATTATATGTAGATAAAAAATTGATTTTCCGCATTTAAACCGGTTTCGAGGATACAAACATATGTATTTAATTTGGATTAAAGTGAAAAAGTCGCCTAGTACTTGAATTTTGATAATCTTCTTTTCCATCAAAAGTAATTATTACGACATAGTAACTTCGATCACTAATACACAAGATACACAGTCCCATACAAAACCTCTCGAAAATCTGTCGCCGAGTAAAAGTGTTCAAAAAAGTATACATTTATCTAAAATCAACCTTAATACTAGTTATTAAAGATCTTTTTATAAAACAATGTACAATGTGTGTTTACAAAGCAATAAATTTTTACGAACGACGCCCGCTTCAAACTAAATTCAACCATCGTCCATATGTCTTATTAAATTATTACAATTCCAAAAAAGCACTTCAATAATTTTACGGCCGCACGTCGCCGCTGGAACAGGGTGAAGTGAAGTATGAGTGGAGTCGAACTGTTCAACATTTTTTGTTGATTGTAATAATTTTAATAGTCCATTTTTTTATTTTTCCAAAGTTTAATGTACAAAGTGTAGAGTAATTATTTTTACTTGTAATATTATGTTGTTCTAATATGTTTAATTTTATAGTTAACTAAAATATACGTGTATACATTGAATATAAATGCTTAGAACATACAACGCTCGCTAAAGTCGGCTTGAAAAATTGTTCGCATCTTTGCCGTGCTATAACTGATATCCAATCTCCACATCTAACTGGATCTCGAGGAAACCTAAAAAAAATATATTCCTCAATAAAATATAGCACAGTGTATAACCCGAACATTTCAAGTGGGCATGATAAACTACGATAAGTACATTTAGTATGAGTATTCGCAATTGAGATGGTTTATACCTCGTGTTGATTTATTTACAACTTAATTTTAAAACTGTTTTTTGTTGATTTCATAACGAAATACCAATATTTATAATACAATTGTATGAAATATATTAGGATAAAATTAATACTTACCGGAAATATGAAATTTCATCCTTTTTTTGCGTTTTAAACGTATGATTTTTACAATTGTTGAACAAGCACTGGGACATGTTTCCCAGCGGAGCGTTCGAGCACTACTAAATCGAAAGTCCACCAGAATGTTGCATTTGTTGCTCTTTTAGTGAGGTCGTTTTTTGCCGCGGACTGTGTATCTTGTATAATTATTAGTGATCGAAGCATAGTAAAGTGTTGTAAAGTATTTTTTTCCGTGTTCCATATTGAAATGGCGGGTTACTTTTCCTAGTACTATAGCTTACTTTTTGAACTTCACATCCGGATGCACAGGGAAGGGCGGCAGTGGCGTAGTCGGCGAGGGCGACGGTAGGGGCGCTAGTGTCGCCCCTCCGCCAGCGCCGTATCCGTGGTAGATGCCGCTGTACATCGCGTTCTGTCGAGCCTGCGCCGTGCCACAACATTTCAATGTCCATTAATACACAACAACTCTACTTGGATAAAAGATCCATCACCCAGTGTCCCCTGTTAGAACCGCCACTTAAAGATGTTATGATGTTAGAACCCGTAGAAAGTACCCGTAGCTAATACCTAAAGATGATGTTAGTATCTGTAGACCGCCAAAAAAGTTGTCATGAAGCTAAAGCCGCCACCCGAAGTGATCCAATATCTAATGGTATCATGGTATTAAAAGCACCTGTAGACTGCCAACACCTAGAGATGGTATGATGTTAGAGCTGCCACCTACAGACAGCCAACACCTAAAGTTGTTACACACAAACACACAACAAAATATCTCAGATCCGTACCGTTACTGGCATAGATTGGTTCCTGTCCTGCGGGTTGTAACCCGTGACGGCTGGGTGCTGGTACATATTGCGGGAACCGGGTAGTGCGGGCGCGAGCGGATCCTTGCCCTGCGACCCGCTGCTCGACTGCAGCCCCTGACCGTTCCTGTGACCATAGACAATAGTTAATTTTTACCATAGAGCATAGAGTATAGACTATTGTTTTTTTTTTGTTATGGCATTGAATTATGATGGAAAATACTTAGACCTGTTTCACAATCTACTGATAATTGCATGTTTTGTCTCTAATTAAACTTTATCTCTACAGAAATTTTCGTTAGTTTAAATTTGAATATTTAAGGAGTTGCAAACTTCCAAATACATACAATACTTTCTTTCAAAAGGTGTTCATTTATCAAAAGATTGAAGAAACAGGTCCTTAGTCCTCAATCCCCCGCCCTCTAGTGTTAGTACTCTTTTATCATAGCCTTTTAAAACTAAGATTTACACAGCAGTGGAATAATTAGACCAGATTGACCTATGTCAATTGTCAACAACCGCTTTTAGGGTTTTATAGCACTACAGGGAACTCTAGAGCACACATGCATGAAAGCTTCTCCAATTATTTATAATGTAATTTGCCATCGAGGAAGTTGATGACAGACCAACGTTATTTGGACGAATATGTCAATTCAATGTTAAATGCGATCTGTCAGCTGGGTTTGACGTAACGCAACCAAACTACTTAGGTCCCCGATTTGCATAGGAATCAAGTATCAACTTCTCTGATAGTACATTATGGGCGACTATAATTCTGTCAATAATTTAGGTGTCACACAATATAGAAAGTTAATGGTACAATCTACGAATAATAAAAACTAAGGAAGAGTAACTCCATCAAAAAATATGCTCCAAAATACTAGTCAAAAAAGTGTACCTTAGGTACACCTTTCAATACATTTGAAATATTTAGGTGGCCTTGAGCGGTATAAAGGCTGACGTTACAATTTACATGACAGTTCGAATGGAACCAAATTTAAAATGGTAATGGTATGGGAGTTATGTTTCCTTACTTTTTATTATTCGTAGGCTACGAATAATAAAAACTAAGGAATCGTAACTCCCATACTATCACCATTTTAAATTCGTTTCCTTTTGATCTGTCATGTAACGTCAGCCTAGTACCGCTCCAGGTCACCTAAATATTGCAAATGTATTGAAATGTGTACCTAAGGTACACTTTTTTGACAAGTACTGTGGAGCATGTTTTTTGACGGAGTTACTTTTCCTTAGTTTTTATTATTCGTAGTTCGTAGAGCACAATGGATGTTATTGATTGTACTGTAGGTACATACTTGGGAATTCATCTGTAACATGATTTTTGCAATTTTTTATTGCAATATTTCAACAAATATACTTAGTTAAAATAGTGCAAGAAAACTAAGGCCGGTATAGATAGTCAGTACTCAAGATGCATCTCGGTCTCAAGACACGGTTCAGGCTCTGTGATTGGTTGGTTGTAAAAATTTGTACCAATCACAGAGCCGAATAGTGTCTTGAGACCGGGTCGCATCTTGAGTACTGACTATTTATACCAGCCTAAGTTTTAATTTCTTGTTTACTTTGAGATCAAAATGAAATGAATCCTTATTAGGGACAGTGTTATTGTAGGCATCGTTAAATAATTATAGGGCTGAGTTATTATTTATTAAAGGACGAAGGGGTATACGCCCGTAGTGGCGTATACCCCTTCGTCCTTTAACAACTACGGCATTAAGTCGAAACTGGTACACCAGCTTTGTCGTCGACTGCACTAAAACATTATGTACATAATGTTTTAGTTTACAAGTGCAAGCAAGTTTTGGCGTAGCAAGGTCGCTGCTAACATTACGAAATATCTTAATTTAGTTTGAATTTTTAGAGATCGCAATGTGATACCGTATTATATTTTTCTTTTACCTAAACGTATTTACGCAGCTACGTTATGACTTATGATAGTGTTGAAATAGTATTGTTTAATAGGTACCGTTATGTACGTATTTTCCGACCCCCATCATTTACCCCAATGTAACCCTATAATTTTGTTCAAGGACACTTAAACCCTAAACTAACGCCGATATCCTGCTCGCGTGAAAAACACATCGTGACCATAGACAAAACAGATGTGTGTGACTAATATTTTTATGGTTTTCCCCTAATTTCAAATATTATTCAGATTGATCTGTTCTAAATTTAAAAATAAACAAAATTATAGGTACCTAGTCAACCTAATTTAGTTATGTATTTCAATGTCAGTTGTATTTTATACAGAACAGTACATGCTTAAATTTGTAGGACATTTAATTTTTGGTTTACACACCCATGCTTAGAGCTATTGCTTATTTTATATTGTAACCAAGCCATCAGAGCACATTTTCCGCATCCATAAAACACTTACAAATATTGTAAGCTAAAAAAAAAAAAAGATACATACAGCCGAACGTATTACCTCCTCCTTTTTGAAAGTCGGTCAATTATGTTCAAAATCATTGACACTTCACATAAAACATGAACAAACAAATAGATGTGTCATATCACTTGAGGTGTGTGCAATTTAAATTGGCAGCATTATAGCCTTAGATACTATAGCTGTGTTTATAAATAACAATAAATTGAAACAAAGTAAAAGGCTATGCTCCGATAGCCTGTTTCCATAACTTTATAACACACAGAAAGCAAATGGGTACCTGGTTCTCAGAAAACTCTATAAAAGCAGGTGCCAAGTTAATTTCTGCATATTGTACATGTATTTTGCCACCATTAACCACCCTCCCAAAACTGTGAAAGCATTTAGCATAGACACTGCACAATGAAAATGGAGAGTAACATGCAAAAAAAAATCCTATTTTTGCTGTAGCTTAGCTCACACTAGAGAGCTGCAAACGCAAGAAACTCAACACTTGCCTAGGGTAGCTGGACTTTTGTGTATTATTGTTTCCGTTATACTGCTTAAGCCGCGATCTAAGTTCGGAGGAACCTCCATTTGCAGCGGGCTCACCCTGGGCAGAATTGACTACCCTCGCTGAAGAACGTGTTTTAACCATTGTGGACGAAGGATTGTCTCAACTCAACTGAAATTTAGGAGTCCAAAAATGGACAGAACGTCTCAGTAAATCTGTTAATAGATCAGCTTCCTGGAAAACTTCATCAACGAAGCAAAGGAATATTGGCCGCTTATTTCTCTTACCGCTACTCCATAACGCTGACGTGAAACAAGGAAAGAGAGGAGAAACTAACATCTGCAATTGAATAATTACCCATTTTAGTCTACAATGGTTAAAACATTTCTTACAGCTCTCTAAAAAGCAAAGAGACCACAAAAATAAGTAACAGTGATCCAAGTAACACTGGCGGTCCAATTTATTTGAATTAGGATCAATTATTCCACTGCAGCAGTGAAGGTAAGCTAAGGAGAAAAATATTGTTATTTTCGACATAAAAATCTATAGTGGAGGACAGGATTGGAGCAGTAAGAGAAATAAGATGAAATATCCTGTCAAGGAAATTTTCCAGAAACAAAATTATTACAAGAATGTAATTGAAAAAAAATTGAGGGAGGCAGGACCACCACAGAAACATTATAAAATAATTATGGTTGGATACTAATCAAAATTTACACACAAATTTTATAATAAGCTATAAAATTGCAAAAAAAAATCAAGTTCTTAGATCCTGCAGAATGATGCCTGTACTTAAAGTTATACTATGTTTAATGCTGATTAATACTAAATGACACAATCTAAATAAGTTTCATGTTACACACAGTATTTAATTTTTAAAGTTTAAAAATTAACTTCAACACTGGTTTGAAGATGTCAAAACACACATTGTTTGTTTTGTGGTTTTGCAATGTTTAGGCAATTTATATATTAATAAATTATGTATGATTATAAATCAAATAACTATAGTTTTAACTACAGATTAATGAACACGTTAAAAAAAAACTAGAACACGAGTTCCCTTGAAACAAAATGTAATAAGCCTTGTACCGTATTAGTAAACAACAATCTACTAACTACAATTCATTAAAAATAAATAATTTAATTGTTTAGTCTACTTTTGTTCTCATTATTTATATAAATTTGGCTATAATTCAAAAGAAAACGTATACAAAATTTAAAACAATATGGATGTCATTGAAATATTAAAGTTTACTTACCATGATATTGCATTACCATAATCGTAATATCTACTCATATTAATTTTAAGTTAGAAAATGCACAGTTTGTAATTTTTTCACTTTAATTTATTTACAAAAGTCTATCACAAAACGCCATCACTTGACGCTTGCTGATGGTGATGGGCGGCCACATTGGATTATCATAGACAAAACATTTTTTTACTGACTTCATGGTATATTTTGAAAACATATTTTTCTGCTAATAATTATAGACTTTTTCTGATATATTTCAGTACCAATAATTGAAACAAACCGTTTAAAATATATATTTCAGTATAATACCGTAGGATGAATAGATAAATCAATCAACTTGTAATTAAACACTAGACTATAGACAAAACTTTGACGTCACAACCTTTTCCTTTTTAGTAGGGTTGAACATCGAAACTTTCTATTTTTATACTTTGCGATCGGATACTTTGAAAATAAACGTCATAAATTTATGATTTAAGTAAGTAATAAGCTATTATTTCCCAATTAGAGGAAAACATATGCTATCACTTATAAAAAAACAAAAGTTTGAACGTACCTTTTATAATAATTCCATTAATTTATTATATTTTTTGCAATTTAATTGCTTTTAAACAGTCATTACAAAGACGAAACTTTATAAACCACTACATTTGAAGCTTTAAATAGGCAAAATAAATAAATAAACCTTACAAACAACAACATACTAAAGTATATGTATCCGATCATTCAGTTCGAAAAATTTTAACTGTTTATCAGAAGTTCAGAACTTTTCCATGAGAGGTTAATAAAATTGAATGATGATAAAATATAACTAAAAATGCATCAATATAATATAGAATTACTGTTAATATATGGTATAAACTATAAAATATATATTTTAGAAAAGTATGCAATTGACTCAAAGCTTAGTGTTACTTCCGCGTAAGAGTGTGTAGGGTTGAACAAAATAGTTTTTAACAAAAATAAAATAGTTGAAAAAGATAAAACTTTGCTTGTGAATTCATTTAGCAATTAGCACAAGTAATTAAATACCACAAGAACATTTAGCTTTAAAATGTCAAAACAGATCGGAGTTTAGAATGTGTTTGTGCGCGAACTCTTCACAAACGGCTATTACCGATTTTACTTTTTATATTGATACTAGAAATAATTTATACTTATAGCAAAACAACATTTGCCGGGTCAGGTAGAACTTTTTATAAAATTTGAAACCAAATTCAAATTCGATTTCATGTAAAATGTGTTTGGCGTGTTATAACTTATATGTATTTATTACTCTATGGTCAATGATATTCTACTACAGACATGTTACATCCATACTATTTTCCGGCTTAAATCTCTTCCGAACAATTTTCAAATTCAAAAATTGCAAACATTGACAAATTTGACAGATAAGTGAAACAAAAGATACGAAAAACCATTAACATAAAAGAGACAGTTATATTTTTAAACGATTATACGATTCGATCGTATCGCTCTCTTTCTTCGCCTGAGCTATGACGAAAATTCGATTTTTTCCAGATTGATCGAAAAAATAATTGAAAATGTAAATAATCAAGGTATTTAATGCAATCAAGACATGTGGTAAGAGATTCCATGTGTTTTGTTCACTTTCGAGTCATAATTGGTACATTTTCGATACACGCACGACGTCATTTTCAATTTATTTAGGTAAGACAATTCGTGGCACGTTCGTGACTGCGCTCGATGCAGACTAAACCACAGACGGCCCAATTGGGCCGTATTTGAATCTTCAAAACGCGCGCGGTAGTAACATATCTGCTTTAAGTTTTTCATCATTGTCTATGGTATAATGTTTGTTATATGATGGTATGCGGACTGCATCAATAGAAGAAATATTTTTATAATTATAATTAGTTTACATAAATGTAATGAGTAATGACATACATTTACAAATCTATACTAATCTATACTAATATTATAAATGCGAAAGTATCTCTGTCTGTCTGTCTGTCTCACTTTCACGCCAAAACTACTGAACCGATTGCAATGAAATTTTGTACACAGTTATTCTAGAGTCTGAGAAAGGACATAGGCTACATTTTAACTGGAAAAGGGGGTTGTAAGGGGGTGAAAATGCGTAAATTTGGTCAAATTAAGTTAGTTCCAAAAACTCAAAATAGATGGCGCCAAGAGTCCCCTAGATCGCGCTATTGCTTGCTCATGCGTATTTCTATAAGAGGTGGTACCATGTTGAGTTAAGATTTCGATTCTTTCGATTGTTATACACGTAATTAACTAAGAACTCACCTACCAACTTAGATTAGATATCAAATTCAAAAACAACAGCGCCAAAACTACTGAACCGATTGTAATGAAATTTTGTACACAGTTAGTCTAAAGTCTGAGAAAGGACATAGGCTACTTCTTACTGGAAAAAGGGGTTGTAAGGGGGTATTTATGCGTAAATTTATTCAAATTAAGTTAGTTCCAAAAACTGGAATAGATGGCGCCAAGAGTCGCCTAGATCGCGCTATCGCTTGCTCATATGTATTTCTATAAGAGGTGGTACCATGTTGAGTTAAGATTTCGATTCTTTCGATTGTTATACATGTTATTAAATAACTCACGTACCAACATAGAAATCAGAAACAACAGTCTGCCAATAATAAATACTAAATAGTTTAATGGCCTATGGGTATTGGCTATTGGGCAAAGCTAAAGTTGTGTAATGCATTATGCAGCTAAGTTGTGTAAAGCTAAATAAGCTTTAAAAGGTATAAAAAACATATTTTAATTAAAAAAAAATCATATTATGTGCACACTACACGGCTGTTTTGGGTATTTTGATTTAAGGGGTACCAGGGTTTTAAAAAGCTTTTGACACCAATTTTATTGACACCGCGCGCTATAAACTGAAGTCCACGCGGACGAAGTCGCGGGCAACAGCTAGTAAGTGTTATAATCCCGATTTTTTTTTTTTATGAAATAAGGGGGCAAACGAGCAAACGGGTCACCTGATGGAAAGCAACTTCCGTCGCCCATGGACACTCGCAGCATCAGAAGAGCTGCATGTGCGTTTCCGGCCTTTTAAGAGGGAATAGGGTAATAAAGGAGGGTAGGGAAGGGAAGGGAATAAGGGAGGGTAGGAAAGGGAATAGGGTAGGGGATTGGGCCTCCGGTAAACTCACTCACTCGGCGAAACACAGCGCAAGCGCTGTTTCACGGCGTTTTTCTGTGAGAACGTGGTATTTATCCGGTCGAGCCGGCCCATTCGTGCCGAAGCATGGCTCTCCCACGTATATGGGCTTGCCATTTGTGGTAAGTGGTAAGTTAACACGCCTTCATAGGATAGCACAGAGTATAATAGTACGGAATAGGCAATAGTTCATAGTAGCTGGGGAGGGGAAAAGGGGATTTCGGGACAAGCTCGGGTCAGATTAGGCTTGTATTATATTCCGATATGTGAATGTGTTATCATGGTGTAGAAATCAGATTTCTCAGGTGATGGGTTAAAAAAAATTATATTGAAATATCATCGGAGCAGTCAGATTAACGGCCGTTCCCAATATTTGATCTATCTCTGGTTTTGCCCTACTAGAGATAGGAATAACTCACATTAGACATTATACCGCATTTATACATTCGCACGAATAGCGAGGCGAATCACGAGGCGAATGGCGAATACGAATGTGTAAACAGTGCGCTCGCTATTCGCCTCGCACTTCGCCTCGCGATTCGTGGCATTCGCGTTGAGAGCGGTTTTTCAGGCGCGAATCAAAGGGCACGAATAGCGAATACGAACTTACTCTTTACACATTCGCCTGCATTCAGTTGACAGCTAGCGTCCGACCCTACAGCACGTACAGTACAAAGCCGACGTGCATAATATTTGACTGTACACTGTACTGAAAATAATCCTATTTTTAGTACAGTGTATATTAAAAATGTTATCATGTTGTTATTATTATTATTATGTTATAGTACACTGTACAATGTTATTAGATATTACAGTTGTTTCTTTTCTTACTATTGTATAAACTTATAAGTCATAATTTAAGATACTTACTTATAACTTATTATACATTATACCTACATACAAAAAGATTTTGTAGTTAGTAAAGTATATTATTATATTTATTAGTTTTAATCTACGTTTTAATATAGTATTTATGAGCGCGTTAATATAGTATTTATGAGCGCGTAGCTCGCCGATAAACTGCTATGCAGTTTGGCGGGCTAATATAATAAGGAAATATATTTCGGTTTTTAATAAAGATTTATTATTATTTTTATTATTATTTAGTATTATTATAATTATGTAATAAAAATGGAGTGGAGTGAAGGGCGAATTTTAGAATTCCTATAATTTTACAAAAAGGATGAGCTCATTTGGGAGCCAAAATCATAAATTTCATATTTCTCATTCAACATCACTATCATAATATGAACACGTCCTCCATGTTCGTGTGCGAATATCAAAATGAATCACCCCACGAATGTGTGAACGGTAGTTCGCGACAGCATACGTATACGAATGTTTCGTGGGATGTTTCGTCGAATGACGAGGCGAATAGCGAACGCGAATGTATAAATGCAGTATTAGAGACATATATTTTATGTCAATTGTGAGCTATTCCTATCTCTAGTAGGGCAAAACCAGAGATAGATCAAATATTGGGAACGGCCGTAAGAAAGGGGGATGTTTAGTATACCCCAAAGAAGATTCCATATAAAGCACTGTCGATTCAAAGGTTAGCCGTTAGGTAAGCCTTAGGGACATTTTAAAATATAAAAATATAAAGCTTCATATTTTCCTAAGTTTCGCAGATCATATTTTATTTTGCACTAAACTAAATGATTTAGTTCTTGTTGTCTAAAATATATTTAAAATTTACCTAAATAAGCAATTTTCTGAATACATATTATATTTTCTTTTTCAAAACTTTAAAATGGCTGCAGTTTCTGAATCCACCGCTAAAATAAATAAAATTAAAGTGAGAAAAAAACCCCCGCCAAACAACTTTAAAAAGTAATGAAATAATATATTTTACTGACTTTCAGTTTTTATTAAATAATTCAAGTGTAAAGTGATATTTTAGTCCATAATTGTTGTCACGGTGTGTCGGGGCCCGGGGGACCGCCAACAGTGTCTTTTGCATTTTGTATCGCCATGTCACTGATTGTCTCGATTCGGTTCGCTGTGAACTGAGTACTCACCCATCCTACTAATCCAATCCATACTAATATTATAAATGCGAAAGTATCTCTGTCTGTCTGTCTGTCTGTCTCGCTTTCACGCCAAAACTACTGAACCGATTGCAATGAAATTTTGTACACAGTTATTCTAGAGTCTGAGAAAGGACATAGGCTACATTTTGATGTGGGAAAATATCATATTTCCATGAAAATATCGATGAAAATTAATTCGCATTGCGCGTCGCCAGCGCTCATTCCGGGGGTCCTGGGTTCGAGTCCCGCGGGGGGAACAAAAAGTTTTCAATGTTTCTGGGTCTTGGATGTGTATTAAAATAAAATTTCAAAAATCTTAAACATATTTTATAATATTATAAAAAATCCAGAAATATATCGATGCAATGAACATTTTAGTTCTAATACGATTCAACAGATGGCGTTTTATTTTTTACTTCATTGTAACATAGAACTAATCATACTTATTAGTTACTAGCTGTTGCCCGCGACTTCGTCCGCGTGGACTTCAGTTTATAGCGCGCGATGTCAACAAAATTGGTGTCAAAAGCTTTTATAAAAAAACCCTGGTACCCCTTAAATCAATACAGCTGTGCAGTGTGCAAACAATAAGTACTTCATTTTTGTATGTTAAACTTTATATATTATGCCAAATTTTAAAGCTTATTTAGCCCCCCAATTACACAACTTTACTCATAAACTATTTATCATTGATAGGTTTAGCCCCAATTTCACCAACGTCTGTTAGTGTTAACAGCTTGTTAAATTATCCTGTCTTCTCTTTCATTCATATGAAAAACGAAACAGCTAACGTGGTACTAATTCGAGCATTAACTTTAACAGTCGTTGGTGAAATTTGGTCTTAAGGTTACGTCACTGCCTGCTCAGATAAAGTACTGAGTTATTTAATACCGTAGAATAGATATAACAATCGAAAAAAATCGAGACTTAAATGTAAGATGATACCACCTCTTATAGAAAGACTTTTGAGCAAGCGTCAGCGCGATGTAGAAGACGCACGGCGTCATCTATTATGAATTTTTTGAACAAATTTACGACCCTTACAACCCTTTTTTCCAGTAAAAAAGTAGCCTATGTCCTTTCTCAGGCTTTAGACTATCAGTATACAAAATTTCATTACAATCGGTTCGGTAGTTTTGGCGTTTGGCGTGAAAGCGAGACTGACAGACAGACAGACAGACAGAGATACTTTCGCATTCATAATATTAGTACAGATTATGTGCACACTGCACAGCTGTTTTTGGGTATTTTGATTAATTAAGGGCCGCGCTACACCGGAATGGCAACGGCGAGGCGAGCACTTTCAGCGCTGCCATTCCGGTGTAGCGCGCTGCGCGGCCCTAAGAGGGGTACCACTTACCAGGGTTTTAAAAAGTTTTTAAATTTGACACAAATTTTGTTGACACCGCGCGCTATAAACTAAAGTCCACGCGGACGAAGTCGCGGGCAACAGCTAGTTATGAATAAAAACAATAATATATAATAAAGTAGGTATGATTAGTTCTGTTATAATAATGAAGTAAAAAATAAAGCGCCATCTGTTTTCATATATTAGAATTAAAATGTAAAAATATTTTCTGGATGGAATATAGGCCAACACAACACACTCGAACTCCTTAGAAATGCAGTAGGAGTTCTATAAGATAAGATAGATTGATTATTATTATAGCAAGTGATAATATTAATTAACATAATATTCTAACGTATTAAAAACTATAAACAAAAAACTCCTTAGAAATGCAGTAGGAGTTCTATAAGATAAGATAGATTGATTATTATTATAGCAAGTGATAATATTAATTAACATAATATTCTAACGTATTAAAAACTATAAACAAAAACATAATAACTAATAAGTATGATTAGTTCTATGTTACAACGAAGTAAAAAAAAGCGCCATCTGTTGAATCGTATTAGAACTAAAACGTCCATTGCATCGCGTCGATATATTTCTGGATTTTTTATAATATTATACATAAAATATATTTAAGATTTTTGAAATATTATTTTAATACACATCCAAGACCCAGGAACATTGAAAACTTTTTGTTCCGCCTGCGGGACTCGAACCCAGGACCCCCGGGATGAGCGCTGGCCACGCGCAATGCGAAGTAATTTTCATCGATATTTTCATGGAAATAAGATATTTTCCCACATCAAAATGTAGCCTATGTCCTTTCTCAGACTCTAGAATAACTGTGTACAAAATTTCATTGCAATCGGTTCAGTAGTTTTGGCGTGAAAGCGAGACAGACAGACAGACAGACAGACAGACAGACAGACAGACAGACAGAGATACTTTCGCATTTATAATATTAGTATAGATTATGTTTTTGTTTATAGTTTTTAATACGTTAGAATACTATGTTTAATAATATTATCACTTGATATAATAATAATCAATCTATCTTATCTTATAGAACTCCTTCTGCATTTCTAATATATGTGACAAGTTGACAACAGAAGGCGCTCTAAAATAAAGGAGTTCAAGTGTACCGGCGTATTGGCCTATATTCCATCCAGAAAATATATCAATGCAATCAACATTTCAATTCTAATATATGAAAACAGATGGCGTTTTATTTTTTACTTAAATATATTTTATGTTTAATATTATAAAAATCCAGAAATATATCGATGCAATGAACATTTTAGTTCTAATACGATTCAACAGATGGCGTTTTATTTTCTACTTCATTGTAACATAGAACTAATCATACTTATTAGTTACTAGCTGTTGCCCGCGACTTCGTCCGCGTGGACTTCAGTTTATAAAGCGCGATGTCAACAAAATTGGTGTCAAAAGCTTTTATAAAATAACCCATACAGCTGTGCAGTGTGCAGACAATAAGTATTTCATTTTTTATATTAAACTTTATATTTATGCCAAATTTTAAAGCTTATTTAGCCCCCCAATTACACAACTTTACCCATAAACTATTTATCATTGATAGGTTTAAGGTTACGTCACTGCACAGATAAAGTACTGAGTTATTTCATACCGTTGAATAGATATAATAATCGAAAAAAATCGAACCTTAAATGTAAGATGATACCACCTCTTATAGAAAGACTTTTGAGCAAGCGTCAGCGCGATGTAGAAGACGCACGGCGCCATCTATTATGATTTTTTTTTAATGAAATAAGGGGGCAAACGAGCAAACGGGTCACCTGATGGAAAGCAACTTCCGTCGCACATGGACACTCGCAGCATCAGAAGAGCTGTAGGTGCGTTGCCGGCCTTTTAAGAGGGAATAGGGTAATAGGGGAGGGTAGGGATGGGAAGGGAATTGGGGATGGTAGGGAAGGGAATAGGGTAGGTGATTGGGCCTCCGGTAAACTCACTCACTCGGCGAAACACAGCGCTAGCGCTGTTTCACGCCGGTTTTCTGTGAGAACGTGGTATTTCTCCGGTCGAGCTGACCCATTCGTGCCGAAGCATGGCTCTCCCACGTATAAAACAAATTTTTGGAACTAACTTAATTTGAACAAATTTACGCATTTTCACCCCCTGACAACCCTTTTTTCCAGTAAAAAGTAGCCTATGTCCTTTCTCAGGCTTTAGACTATCTGTATACAAAATTTCATTACAATCGGTTTGGTAGTTTTGGCGCTTGGCGTGAAAACGAGACTGACAGACAGACAGAGATACTTTCGCATTTATAATATTAGTACAGATTATGTGCACACTGCACAGCTGTTTTTGGGTATTTTGATTAATTAAGGGCCGCGGTACACCGGAATGGCAGCGGCGAGGCAAGCACTTTCAGCGCTGCCAATCCGGTGTAGCGCGGCCCTAAGAGGGGTACCACTTACCAGGGTTTTAAAAAGTTTTTAAATATGACACAAATTTTGTTGACACCGCGCGCTATAAACTAAAGTCCACGCGGACGAAGTCCCGGGCAACAGCTAGTATACAATATACAACAATAGGCTACAATTTTAACCGACTTTCAAAATGGAGGAGGTGTTATGTTCGTTTATTTATGTTCAACGATTACTCCGCCGTTTGTTAACCGATTTTCAAAATTTTTCTTTTGGTATATAGGGTATCATCCCAATTTGGTATTACATTCACAAAAGTGGTGATCTGATGAAGGATCCATAAGTAAACGAGGGAACTCCTCAAAATTTATAGGGAAACATGTGGTGACTTCGGTTTCGTGAGAAGTATTCTAAGCATATGCTACCAACAAGTAAAATTTTGCACCGAGGTATACCTGGTATACTGTGGTTCGGAAGGTGCTGAGAGAACTCCTGATTCTTTATAGATATAAGTTTGGGAGTTTCGGCGTTGTTTTAAGAATGGAAATCATATGCTACTATGCAAATTACATTCATCATCATCATCACTACCATATTATACCATGCATCGTCCCATTATTATGAGCCTATTATGACCCTGTTATTGGTATTTTTCATAGTCTTTTAGATTGAGACTCAAGTTTGTCAAGCGATAATTTTAAAAAATCTATACTTAATATTATAAACCTGAATTGCTTGAACGCGCTAATCTCAGGTCCGATTAAAAAACTTATTTCAGTGTTAGATAGCTAATTAATCCTGTAAGGCTATAGGCTATAATATATTATCACGCTAAGACTAATACGACCAAAGAAACTCAGGAAAATGTGGGGAAAAACGGGGGAAATATTAGAAAGGGTTTATCTCACGAACTACTGGAGCAATTTTTATGGCAATATTTGGCCAGCACAGATATAGAGTACACCACGTGAAAGGAGTACCTAAGTATAGCGTATTTTTTATGGGAAAATATACTGTTTCCGTAAAATGCCTAATTTACGCGGGCGAAGCCGCGCGGGACATCTAGTAAACTATAATGTTATGTGAAATCAAACATCGTCCCCCGACACACCTTGACAACAATTATGGACTAAAATATCATTTTACACTTGAATTATTAAAACTTAAAGTCAGTAAAATATTATTATTTTTATTTATTTATTTATTTACATGCTTATTTCTACCATTACAGGTTTACCCCAATGCGATAGAAACATACAAATAAAAACTTGCAACTATATTATTTCATTACTTTTTAAAGTTGTTTGGCGGGGTTTTTTTTAAATTTCTTGATTTACTTAATTTTATTTCTTGCTTTTTAAACTTGTGTTGGTTATAGTGCAGGGCCTCTATCATGAGCTCTTAAATCCATTCACTTTACGTCCTTATACAGTTAGTATAAGGACGTAAAGTGAATGGATTTAAGAGCTCATGATAGAGGCCCAGAAATTAATTCCTATCAACAGGATCATAATTCATATTATATCCCAGTGAATAACATCTAGGAATGTCCTTTTGGATGAGGCCGTCAATATGAGTCCAAACATGAAACCTCCACTTTGGGTTCCTATGGAGCTTGGCTCCTATAGAATCTAGGTGATGCTACAGCAGCAGCATGCAACAATTTACTGTTTATATAAGTTTGACTATTTATTGCAATTAAACTTTCCGTTAATGTGTAAATATTCATAAATGTCACGAACTAGAATGCAATAAAGCCCACCAAACGACTGCAAGTTGCTAATCGGCCCTTCACGAACCAGATGAACCGCGATTTTTCAGCACGGAGCAGGCTGATGATGATGACAGACAGACAGACAGACAGACAGACAGACAGACGGACGGACGGACGGACGGACGGACGGACGGACGGACGGACGGACGGACGGACAGACAGACAGACAGACAGACGGTACGTTACGGTACTTACTACTATAGTATCTAAGTAATAAGTATAATACCTTCTTGTCACATATTATCTTAGCTACTAACCTAATAATCCTACCTAATAGAAAGGAAAAAGTTTGTAGTATTAAGCCAGAAGGAGGTAGGAGGTAGGTGAAGGGAAATCTCAAAACGTTAGCCATAATATTACTTATAAATTATAATATTACTAGCTGTTGCCCGCGACTTCGTCCGCGTGGACTTCAGTTTATAGCGCGCGATGTCAACAAAATTGGTGTCAAAAGCTTTTATAAAAAAACCCTGGTACCTCTGAAATCAATACAGCTGTGCAGTGTGCACACAATAAGTATTTCATTTTTTTATATTAAACTTTATATTTTATGCCAAATTTTAAAGCTTATTTAGCCCTCCAATTACACAACTTTACCCATAAACTATTTATAATTGATAGATTTAAGGTTACGTCACTGCACAGATAAAGTACTGAGTTATTTAATACCGTAGAATAGATATAACAATCGAAAAAAATCGAAACTTAAATGCAAGATGATACCACGTCTTATAGAAAGACTTTTGAGCAAGCGTCAGCGCGATGTAGAAGACGCACGGCGCCATCTATTATGAATTGTTGGAACTAACTTAATTTGAACAAATTTACGCATTTTCACCCCCTTACAACCCTTTTTGTCCAGTAAAAAAGTAGCCTATGTCCTTTCTCAGTCTTTAGACTATCTGTATACAAAATTTCATTACAATCGGTTCGGAAGTTTTGGCGTTTGACGTGAAAGCGAGACTGACAGACAGACAGACAGACAGACAGACAGACAGACAGAGATACTTTTGGCGTTTGGCGTGAAAGCGAGACTGACAGACAGACAGACAGACAGAGATATTTTCGCATTTATAATATTAGTATAGATTATGTGCACACTGCACAGCTGTTTTTGGGTATTTTGATTAATTAAGGGCCGCGCTACACCGGAATGGCGCTGCCATGCGAGGCGAGCACTTTCAGCGCTGCCATTCCGGTGTAGCACGGCCCTAAGAGGGGTACCACTTACCAGGGTTTTAAAAAGTTTTTTAAATTTGACACAAATTTTGTTGACACCGCGCGCTATAAACTAAAGTCCACGCAGACGATGTCACGGGCAACAGCTAGTTATGAATAAAAACAATATTATATAGTAAAGTAGGTATGATTAGTTCTGTTACAATAATAAAGTAAAAAATAAAACGCCATCTGTTTTCATATATTAGAATTAAAATGTTGATTGCATTGATATATTTTCTGGATGGTATATAGGCCAACACGGTACACTCGAACTCCTTTATTTTAGAGCGCCTTCTGTTGTCAACTTGTCACATATATTAGAAATGCAGTAGGAGTTCTATAAGATAAGATAGATTGATTATTATTATACCAAGTGATTATATTATTAAACATAATATTCTAACGTATTAAAAACTATAAACAAAAACATACTAACTAATAAGTATGATTAGTTTTATGTTACAATAAAGTAAAAAATAAAACGCCATCTGTTGAATCGTATTAGAACTAAAATGTTCATTGCATCGATATATTTCTGGATTTTTTATAATATTATACATAAAATATGTTTAAGATTTTTGAAATTTTATTTTAATACACATTCAAGACCCAGGAACATTGAAAACTTTTTGTTCCGCCTGCGGGACTCGAACCCAGGACCCCCGGGATGAGCGCTGGCCACGCGCAATGCGAATTCATTTTCATCGATATTTTCATGGAAATAAGATATTTTCCCACATCAAAATGTAGCCTATGTCCTTTCTCAGACTCTAGAATAACTGTGTAGGTACAAAATTTCATTGCAATCGGTTCAGTAGTTTTGGCGTGAAAGCAAGACAGACAGACAGACAGACAGAGATACTTTCGCATTTATAATATTAATATGGATGATTTATAAGCTTTCATACAGCTTCCTTGGAACGAGGTTCCTCGTTAACTTCAGCTGCTTAGTATGATGGAACTTGACGTGCAGAATGGGGCCCTCTACAGTCTACATATTGTTCTGGTGAACCGACAGTAGGTGTATTATAAGTTTATGGGGTGAACACCGTTATCCTTAAAACCATCAAATGAGACCGTCAAAATGAACAGCTTTTTCTATGAGAACAAGGCTGGGAACTCAACCCTAACAACCTGTATAAAATATCTAGGAGATGCCAGCAACTCGGCTACGCGCTACACAGAGATTCGTTAATCGTGCGGAACCGTACATTTTCCGGGATAAAAAGTATCCCATGTCCTTTACCGGGACTCATGCAATGGCTTATTTTAGTCTTGAAATATTCGTGGAAGTTCAGGAAAGCTTTAAGTTCAGTCGTTCTTGAGGTTTAGCGAGACTAACTACATTTTTATTTACATAAATATTAGAATAGATAAAGATGTGGTTTTTTTTTTCTCTGTTAGGTAAGTTGTACCTAATTAATTATAAACTATGGAGTTTTAATGCTATATTTTATGTAGCTTCACTCTGCATTCTCTATCGGTTGTATCACGGGGAGTGCTCTGAGGAATTGTTCGGAACCATACCACCTGCAACTTTTCGCCATCGTCCCACGCGAAAAATATACCATCCTCATTACCTTGATGAGTGGTAGTTTTCCACCGTGCGTTTCTCGCGTCACTTTCTGCCGCGCACTGTAAAACTCTGGAACGAACTGTTACCAGCAGTATTTCCGGACCTATACGACCTGCAAACCTTCAAGAAGAGAGCGTATTCCCTATTAAAAGGCCGGCAACGCACCTGCAGCACTTCTGATGTTGGGAGTGTCCATGGGCGTCGGTAGTTGCTTTCGATCAGGTGACCCATTTGCTCGTTTGCCCCCTTATTTCATAAAAAATGTTAGTGTTCTTTACGTTTGTGCAGCTTGGACTACGGAAGAATAGGTACCTCGAAAGAAACTGGAAGCATTTGAGATTGTTGCGTATCTTTGCGTATCCAAATGGACAGAGTTTCGAACCAATGTAACAAACGCGTAACTAACTAACTACGCTTTAAAAAAACACATAATTTGGAACCTCTTCCTTTTTGGAAGTCGGTAAAATAGTGAACTTGTCCGTTTAAGGAGTAATGAAAAGTCGCATACTAACTATTATAGCCATAGACTTTATTAAGATATTATAAATTATTATTTATTATTTGTTTCTGAGGGTATCCTCAGAATCAGATTAAATAGTACGCTTCTGCAAGTCTCAGGGGGGGTATTACATTATCATTTATATTGGATCATTTCTATGATCATATATAGGATCCAATATATATATGATCATTTGATCATATCTGCTTATTACATTATCATATTTCATTGATCCTATTTTACGTCATAATTATGTGGTTTCAATAGCCAATGGAGAGCGCTAACGCTGACAGGTATTGACGTCAGGGTTACTAGATCTCAGAGAATTCGATGTGTCAAAAGACATCGTCATTTTTAATATGGCTTGTTTTTTGTTATTTCAGCAAGATTATCCAAGTATATAATTAGAAAAATCATAACATTACATTATTTGAAACATATTAACGAACAAGAAATTAAAAACTCTTTTTATATTAAATAACTGGCAACACCTATTTCTATGACCGTATTGGATCCAATCTCTCAGCAAATGTCAAAAATCTATGATCAAGGAAGAAATGAATCATATGTCTTTATTACATTATCCAATATCATTGACTCAATGATCTCGGATCCAATATATACCTATGATAATTTAATATCCTCCTTATTCTAGTTATATTGGGAGTAGGGAGACACAAAAAAAACAACAATATAAGATCTACAAACAAATATAATTCAGTTTTCTAACATTTTACGATACATAATTAATATACAGGGTAAGCTCATGACGTGGATAAAGCGACAGTTTGTTGACTACAAGATGTATTGTGTGCAATGTAGGATGTAGCTAGAGACCCTCCCACTGATATGCTTCCTTATGAACGTCCCATGGATACTATGTCCTTGTCAGATTACAAATCTACATTAGACACCAATGACTAGTAATTTATAAAATGATGATCCAATATATATGATAATCTAATATCCCCCTATGCGCGTGGAGTGAGGCCTCTTAAGCAGTTAACATCGTATGATGTGCGTATAATGTTAAAACTGACACCTGGTTACGATTTGATTGTATTACAATTTATAATGGAATCCTGTTTTTAGTAACATATTAGACGAATATTACGAGACAGCTGCTGATTTAACGATTATTCTAGAAAATGGTTTTGAACGAAACTTTGAAGAAAAGTGCAAAAAAATCGTACATGTATATAACCATTTTATAACACAATTTTTTTGCCACTATTTACATCAGGCTATTCTTTTGATCGTTTGTTCCAGTTTCTTCCAATGCTCACACAGAGTTCTTGCTGTTTGCCGATGTTAAATAATAAAAAAATAAATTTTAATCAGATGATTTGTAGTTTGTAAAACTTTGAAAAGTAACCTGAAGCAAATAAGGTTTATTTTGGTTACTTCAATTTTGCCCTCGGTCTGTAGTCTCTGAATTGGCTATTCCTTCATTTTTGACGCGACAGCACATGACAGAGTTGTCATTTTTGACATTTACAATAAATACATATAGTTTTACCGCAAGCGGAAAGCGACTTTTTATGATTACGGCGGAATTTCTGTGCTCCCTAAACACTTTCATGTGCCAATACTACTCTCAGGTCACCAAATCCGTCGATCATGATGTCCACTACAGAAGGAGAATTGGATGTAGAGGTGTCCCATGAGCGGGAGGAGGGAGAGGTTCGTAGCTTCGTCAAAATTTGTTCCTCCTAATAGACAAAGTCAAAGAGTGCATATAAAACCCAATAACAGTTAATTTCAAGGGGAAAACTTTCCTCAATAACCCTACAATCAACTGTTCTAACCTACGTTCTGAAGCATTGAAATTTGTCGTCCAAAAATACGTAATAATAAGTGTTGTATCATTGTAGCTAGAGGATTCAGATGTGGAGGAGGGAACTTATAATCCTCTGCCTCGGCCGGACACCTTCAACCCGCCTTCGCTGGTGAACATGCAGATTCAGGATGAGCAAAGTGACGAGGCATCGCCACAGGAGTCCTCCGGCTCGGAGTCTGATGACGAGCCTCATCGTCGCGCCAAGCGCAGCAAGATGAGGCCTCGCCGACCACAGCCGCAGGGCAATGCCAAGAAAGATAAATACAATGTGTGGTGTAAAGCTCTGCAGGTGAGAAACTATTCACACTATACAACTGTGGCTTGCAAGTTTCATATTAAAAAATGCATTTTTGTTTCAAGTTGGCATATTTCTTACTAACTCTAGTAGACCTTATTAATTAATGTTAATAAACTACCATGCTATTTGTAGAATCACTTATAACAAGCACATATAAGTTCTGCTTGATAGGTTATTTTGATGATTTGATATTATTCTGATACAATTATTGTACTCCTCTTTCAGGAAGATTTGTTGACTGAAGATATGATAAGTTGTGATGTGTCAAAAAAGTCTAGGTATGGCGTTGAATCTTATGACTACACAATAAAATATAGACTAGATGATGATTATATATCTAAGAAGGTATTCACAAATTCAAAGGATAGGAAAAATAGAGATAATTTTTCAAACAAAAGAACACACACAGATAGGTCTAATGTTAAGTTAAGGCTCGGAAAGCGTGTGAACACAGATCAACCACAGGAGGAAAAACAGAATCCGAGGTTTATACCAGAGCTTGTTACTACTGCTGATGATCCAATAGAGAACATAGGATTGGATATAGCAGAAAAATTGGCAGAAGAAAAGAAAGAATTAGTTTGTAAGTATTACTAGTCTCTAGATGATTTATATTTTATATCTAATGAGTAATGACACACAGACCATAATCCATACTAGTTAATGGAATCAGGCGTTACTTTGCGGAAATCCATAGTTTAAATTTAGTTTGTTATTATTTTTAGCAATATTCTGCGAAAACAACTTCCACCTTTAGGTAAATGAGTGAGTGTACGCATAGGCATGCGTACAGCACCTCCCTCCTCCCACACTGCCTATGCGTACACTCGCATGCAAGAACTTGCAAACACCACCACCACACAAGCAATAATGTTGGCAAATCCGTGCAAGGCCTCTCACCACCATGCAGGTTGAAAACCTCGACGCGCGTTTCGCCCCAACACCGGAGCATCCTCAGGATGTGGACTCTACGAACAACGTCCGTTAAGTGCCGCCACCGGCCAAAACACCGCCTTTTATACACTATCGAGCCCCGCTACTATGCCCACTACCCCCACTACTCTCACTAGTACCCCGAACATATTAATAAGCGGTGACGTAGTCAAGCAAGTTTGGTCATTCAACAATGCAAATCTGTTATTTTTCTTTTCTTTTATGATCTCTAATTGTTCCAACACGCTCAGCCGAACGCCTTTATCGCATTTATGTAAAACTTTATAGGAATGGCCATCGGGCACAGTATGATTACTATCTAAAAGATGTTTAGCAAAATGTGACTTATCAGGATGACCATTTCTATAAGCCGCAATATGTTCTTTATACCGAGTCTCGAAGCTGCGTCCAGTTTGACCCACGTATACACTATCGCATTCAGGACAATCGATCTGTTTTAAAGTATTATTTGTCCTGAATGCGACATGCATATCGTTGCTTTTCATTATTTTGGATAAGCGTGCAGATACCTCTCCCATGTAGGTCAAACTGGACTTATATCTAACTATCTCTTTATCAATAGGACCTGCATACAAAAACTTAACCAGTTCTTTCTTGTTTTTATTTTTCAAAATATTATTAATTATTTTTGGACTATACCCGTTGGATATCGCAATTTGGAAAATAATATTAAGCTCATTTAATAATTATCTTTACTAAGAGGGATTGATAATAATCTATGAACGTAACTATGAAAGGCCGCGAGTTTGTGTTGCCAAGGATGACATGACGATGCATGAATAGTAGTATTAGAATATGTCGGCTTGCGAAAGATTCCAAAACTGTGTTTATTATTAACTCTAGTATTTATTTTTTTTATAATCCATACTAATATTATAAATGCGTGTGTTTGTTTGTCTGTGTTACCTCTTCACGGCCAAACTAATGAACTGATTTTGCTGAAATTCTTGATACTTTGAGTTCTGGGAAAGGACATAAGATACTTTTTGCCCTTGTCTAGAGTTTGACACATTAGAAAAGTGGCTTGATAGACAAGAACACAATATTGTAGTGCTCATTGTGCACAATAAAGTATGTTAACATTCCTTCTAAGCCTTATTTTTAGTTGTAGATTGTTGAAGTATTTAATAACTTAAGCTTAACAGTAAATATAAAACTGAAGATATCTGAATACTTTTCAGGTAGAATTGTGCAAGTGTTAGGAGCTAGTAAGGCCATAGAAATATACAAAGAAACACAACGAGTTGAGGCAGATGGTGGCATGCTTGTAATGGTAAGTTTTACGGCTGTGCTCACAGAATTTGAACAGGCTTCACAGCTGTATTCTTGTAAAAATAATTTTGATAATTATATTTCAGAACGGTACGCGGAGGAGAACCCCAGGGGGGATATTTTTCTTTCTTTTAAAGAGAGATGACGAGGTATCATTAGACATGATAAATCAAATATTCAATGAGGATCGCAAGGAATCAGCGAGGAAGATCAAAAGAGCGCGCGTCAAAAGCCGACAGAAGGTGGTAGAGCAGCTAAAACAAAGCCTCACAGGTATTATATACCTCTATTATGAAAGTAGTTATCCATTTGAAGCATAAAAATTAGAACCAAAATCTTTTTATTTCCATATAGGCTAAAAATTAACACTTTTGGAACATCTACATGGGGCCTATGATCCGTTTGGGTGCCATAGTCAAATGCATACAATATATTTGTTTTTTTGCATTGAGCTTTGAAATAAGAATAACAAACAGCAGTTAGGCCACACAAAACTTTACACTCATTTTATAAATTGGTGGTAAGAGATCTCTTAGGTGAAGCGAGGAGTGCGTAAGGCGGGCCCGCGTGACTCACTTTTTGTGACACAGTGATCACCGATTTGGTGATCACTGATCAGTCAGGATCACATTACTGGTAGCTATTGTATGTTGTAATAAGGTACGCGCACAGTTTGTGGGCGCGTGCCGGGGCGGATCGGGGCTCGGCGCAGCGCAAAATGCGCTATAGCACACTATTGCCGGGCCGGGCCGCATCGCATTGACGGATTTTGAGTTTTTTGGATAGCTCCAGTGTGACCACTCTTAAATCACTCGTGACTCGACATATCAAAAACGTTGCTATATTCTACTACCGAAATCTACCTTTATTAATCAATGTATTCTACGTGGTTGAAAATAAAATAAAACTAAAATGTTTATATGGACTGTCTTCATTATGCATTTTAAAATTTTATATTATTTGTTATATAATATCGATCTTCTATTTAAGTTTACAAAAAATTTTGGACTACTAAATCGTCATTCATTTGACCTCAAATCTACCAAAAAGTGGAAATCTATGTGAAGTGTGGTCACACTGTAGCCGGGGCGCAGCGGGTTTGTCGGGCCTTGCCGGGCCTTGTCGCGTTGATGGAAATCCGCTGCGCCCCGACAGTGTGCGATACGCGCATCCATATCGCATAAATTGTATGGAAGCGGATTTTTGCGATGAGCCCCGGCACGCTGAGCCCCGGCACGGCCCGTCTCAATGGGCTCACTTCTATAATAGGCATATGGAGAGTTGTAAATTTGGCAGTCTATGCATGTTCTTACTTACAATAATAGTGTGCACACAAAGTTGCGACATTAGTACCTACTTATTTGCATTAGGGCCATACCTCACCGCGATGCCATGGCGACATGGCCAGCGACGATATCATGGCTACGTCTGGCGTCTCTACGTCGCCGCAAATCGGTGTTTTTCTTAAATTTTATGAAGATTCTAGAAAATACTCTGAATTTTTTTTTCAATTATCTGATAAAATCACTAAAATCAGTGACTGGTTGAGTGACAGAACATACAAAGACGTGCAAACAACTGGCAACGTCGTCAGTCGCCGCATGCGGAGCGTTTGAGCCTGTCTAGATGAGGCGGTTTATGAGCGAGTGGGCGACTCAGAGGTACATACTATAGCCTATAGGTATCGCGTCCAGATGCTTACACGCGCGTTTTTTTACTCGCGTAAAACACTTGCAATGAGCGCGACTCGACTCGCCCGTAAAACGCGCGAGTCGAGATACTTAGGTGCCATTGCAGCGTCCAGAACTACGCGCGAGTCCGTTGCGAATTTTTTTGGACGTATTTGATTGGAGTGTGATAACTTCGAGTCCATGTTTGTAAATTGTAGCGTAAAAACGCGCGTAATACGGATGCAATAGAAATTGAAACGCGCGTATGGACTTCGCGCGTAAAACGCCTCATCTGGACAGGCACTTTGACTCTGGCATGCTGGCTACTTGGCAACGTCATCAGGTGAGTAGCCCGTCATACACCTCAATAGAACTAGTTGGCAACGTCGCTGGCCACGTCGCCATGCTTTTTGTTACTAGGGCCATACGTCACCGGGACGCCATGGCCATGGCGTCCCGGACCCCGGTGACGTATGGCCCTAGTAACAAAAATGTCTATAGTAAAATATAATTATTGCAGATGCAGAACTACCCTCACTATTATCACGTGGTGAAGCAACAGCACAGTCGGAGCACGGTTCCAACCCACCACCCTCGCCTGCCACCGACGCTCGAGAGTGCTCCAGCGACACAGATGGTCATTCCCACTGCGGGCAACCATTGTCACCAACAGCCAGATCTCCCCAACCAGACCGAACGGACAGGCAGCCGTTAGATTACGAAGATGAAGACTTTCTCGAGGTTATGTGTAACGATCAAATGGACTTGTTCTAATTATAGTTCCTACGGTGCTGTGCCCTGCCTCGTTTTTGAATAAACAATTATTTAGTTACCCCGAGTGCACGATTTTTAGATCATTGTGAATCTTGAATTACACAGTCAATTGACTGATTGGTTAAGATAAGTTCATACCAAATTGGCACGCGACCTTGAATGTCCTTGAAGATACGGTGCAAGAATGAATCATTATGTGCAATGTTGCAAAATTTTTATGTCATTAAACTATGAAAAATGCTCTAACATTGTTGAGCTTACAGTTTGCCTATCTCAAATCTGCAAAAATCATTGAAACTAGTAAAAACTTAGGTTTGTTTTTTAAGTTTTTTTCTATAGTTCAAACTTCAAGAGTTAAATTCAGTTGTGTACAACATTTAGATGTAGTATAATATTAGAGTAACTAACTATACATTTAGTCTTACAAATGTAGTAAGTAATAACAAAAACAATTTTCTAGATAAATAAATTTATTACATTACATGCATTTTGTGCTAAAATATTGTGTTAATTTTCATACAATTTCTTTATTGCTTATCACCAATTTAACTCTTCACATTGTCACTAAGAACTAAATTGTTTTCATAAAATTTAAGAGTACCATATTATTAACAGTTGTTATTAATGCTCTAAGTCAAAATCTACCATTTACAAAAACTCAATGATACAATCTGCTACGACTAGACTTTTAATGGTTTACCAATATTAAGTTTTTATAGCAAGGTTATAATGTGTTAGTTGTTTTGATATTTATTGTGTAAACTATAGTGTATAAGAGCCCTAAGGCTTTAAAGGTACTAAAAAGTCTAAACCACTGTTAGAATAAGACCCAATTTCACCAAAATTTTATTTAATATTATTTGATTATATTATCATGTATGTTATCTATTTCGTTTTTCAAGTGTAGAATAAGAAATCATGATACTTTAACATTTAATAATAATTGCAGGCATTGGTGAAATTGGAACAATTATTTTTAAATTGAGACTGTGGGGAATGTACTGTGTATGTATGTCTTATACTAAATTGTTGTGGTGTTTTGTACATTGATTTGGCAGTTAATATTAAGTATAGTCAACTACAAAAGAAAACTAGAACCTTAAACCAGACATTTATAAAGTTAAGATTCTGTCAGGAAACTTATCAAATGGCAACCATTAACCATAGTAAAAGGAGGGGAAGTACCACACCCAGGGAAAAAACCACACCATATTTAAAAATATTTTAATACCAGTACACATGGGGCCTGATTAAGGGTTAATGGCATAGTAAAAGGAGGGGAAGTAAGTTATCTTTATACAAAGGCACCGCGCACGGCTTGTATGTGTGCACCATAGTATCAATGCGTCGCCACGTACGGCACACAACAAAATCTTGGCGGTACCAGCCTTATAAAACTGGCCGAGATTTTGTTGTGTGCCGTACGTGGCGACGCATTGATACTATGGCGCATACATACAAGCCGCGCGCGGTGCCTTTGTATGAAGATAACTTACTTCCCCTCCTTTTACTATGCCATTAACCCTTAATCAGGCCCCATGTGCACTGGCATTAAAGTATTTTTAAATATGGTGTGGTTTTTTACCTGTACAATGTATACTTAAAGCCGAGTCTCCACTAGGCAACATTTAGCGCGCGACACGTGACGCTCAACATGTACGGCAACGCTGCACAACAGCGCGCGATGTTGCCAGCTGACGCGCAACATGACGCGCGGCTTGTTGTTTGTTTAAAGAGAATTGCATCAATTGTCGTCAAGTGGAGACGCGCGCAACAATGTCCGTAGTGTGGTCTAACGAACAAGTGCTCAAATTAAGCGAACTGTACCAAAACTATGAACGTCTATGGGATACTGCTCACAGAAACTATAAAAAAAATTATAACCACTGCCACTAAAATCAACACAAGTTCCTCTGGCGACATGTTGGCGACGACTGACGTAAAGTAGATGTGTAGACAGACAACGTTGTTCATCAAAAGTCCCGCGCTGACTTTCAACATGTTGGGCAACTTGTTGTCCAGCATGTTGCGCGTGAATTGTTGCTTAGTGGAAACGAGGCTTAAGAACTGTTCTTAAAAATATTAAAATTAAGACAAAAACCAAGCAGTCATATTATGCCCTATGCCTGTTAGGAGCTCTCTGGCATTTTATAATTTGTTTCGTTTATCCCTATTTTTAATTAGGAAACTGCATAACTTTGATCTCTCTACTGAATATAATGGAATATTTTTATTTCAAAATCATCTCTTGTATAATGGAAACAGTGTCCATATCATACTACTGCTTGACGGGCATGGGGCATATAATTACCTTACTTTAAATAAGTAATGATTTTTCCCAAAATGAATTGTTTAGAAAAAAAATTTTAGCCTCTTATAAATACAATATTGGTACTTAATCAAAAAAAGGTTTTATGAATTTATAAAAAGACAAAGATCACTATAAAACTCCAATTACCTAGGTGGTTGATAAATCATACTATGCCTGATTAAGGGTTAATATAAATCAAACCACTGGTTTTCAAAGTTTTGTAGAATCACAATATGTTTGAGGTTTAATTGGTGGGTGGAGGTGGAGCTAACCTTTTTTTGTAGTAGTTCTCAAAGATAATAAATATTATGTAATATTGTTGACTATAGACAACTTTAAAGAATAAATTCAGATCTTTAATAGAATACCTTTTTCTGTAAGCATGTTTTTTGGTGAACTTGAGACAGTGCACGGAAGAATAGACAGCAAAATATTTGTATAATAAATTTTTTACGTAAAATCTTGTGTTTGGATTTGTAGGTACTTACAATAACTTACGTCACCTATTTTGGTTTAAATAGATGCTAGTAGGTAAAACACTAAAACTTAAACTAATTTAAGTAAAAGGAAGAAATGCACCTTTCAAGGGAAGTCAAGCATCTGAAAACAAAATTTCAATTATAAAGATTACAATACAAAATCAATGATTACAAATTTTTGGGAATTTCCAGAAAAGTTTTTATTTATGACTGAAAATAATTATATTTTCCTGGAAAAAAAAAATGCTAGAAACAATTTATATATATTTATTCCTACAATAGGGAAGACGACTTTAAAAAAATGGCCGGAGCATTGTGGCAGAGGACGGCCACAGACAGACAAACGTGGCGAAGTCTAGGGGAGGCCTTTGCCAAAGGGCAAACTGACACCGATGTCTAATCTAATCATAATCTGAAATATTATAATTCTATGTAAAAATGGTATCAGTAAATAAAGGCTTTATTATTATTATTTATTATTATATTCCTACAATATTATGTGTGCGCAAGTGACATATAAATAGTAATTCATACAAATATAAATGCAAAAGAGTGCTTTCTATCTTTTAGCTTCAAATCGCTGAACCGATTTTGCTGAAATTTTGTATGGAGGTACCTTGAGTCCAGGGAAATTGTCCATCTTGCGGGAGCCATACTTTTATCCCAGAAAAAAGTATGGCTCCCGCAAGATAAACTAATTCTGACTGAACGGAGTTGTGGGTATCAGCTAGTAGTGTATAATGTCTAGTTCTGTGCAAATAAAGCTCTAGAACTGGCTGCTGTAATGCTACCAATTAAAGTGTCACTTGTTGATACATTCTCAATTTTTGTTCACATTTATAACTAAATGAGATAGAATATAATATTCAACTAGGTGACACCCGCAATATAATAATTCCCCAACAAAAACCATCTTTCCCATCTATAAATCATCAATCATCAGTATCTCCAGACAAATTTTTGTCTGAATCGGTTCAGCCGTTTAGGGATGAGATAATAATAGACAGAAGACACACTTACATAATATTATAATGCTAAGTATTCACATGTGGTTTTGCTCGATAGTTTTACTCCAAATCAAGTAATAATTACTGTGTGGACCGCAAAACTGACAGCTTCGAAAGCTCGCATCGAGCCGGCTTGATGGAATTAAATATACCAATCAAGAATAAAACTATCGAGCAGTGCTGAATGTGTCGACAAAATCCCAAGCTGCAGGTTTTGCTCGACGTTATTGCTCGATCGAGCAAAACCGTATGTGAGTACTTAGCTTAAGAAATAAGGATCTTACCAACTGTGGCAAGCACTTTTCCACATGTTCGATATCAACTTTGTCGGAGGTCTCGCGTAGAGCGTGACTAGATGCCCGCAGACAGGTCTCAGTGACCAAACATTTGGCCACCTCCACCACAAGGTTCAATGCATCATTTCCAAGTTTCGTCTTGTTGTCTTGAAAGGATCCTTGTAGAAGTTCTTTGATTATCTCCTGAAACCATTGCATGACTGCATTGTAGCCAATGAAAGTCAACTGTCAAGCTTATTTAAAGTAACGTTTATATCCAGAGTCAGTGAAAGTCAATTAGATGTTTGCATCCAGTAAATATTAATGCTTTGCTTACAGTTTTGATAGAGGATTTAATATTTGCAGCCACGGACGCCGGGTCTATTTTATTCTCTTCAGTTTCATTGCTGTAACGCGCCATTTTTGTCGAGTTAAAATTTAATGTTGTATTGCAAATATTATAACTTATTTTTAATGTAAATGTATGTTTGAAATCGTCTTTGGAAAGTGCAAATATTTATCAATTTCAAATTAATTTGACAATTCCGCGAAAAATCAATAGACTGACGTCAAAACTCAAACGACAATTTGACAGTTATATTTTTTATATGTTATTTTTCGGGGCAAAAAACTACAAAACTGCAATAAAGCAAGCAAAATATCTTTAAATCCGTTTATTCATCAGACGGAAAGCTGCAAGTTACAACTGGTAACAAAAAAGCCTAACTTAATCGGTGAACGTGTATTGCTAAGTACTCACATACGGTTTTGCTCGATAGTTTTGCTCCAAATCGAGTAATAATTACTGTGTGGAGTGTGGACCGCAAAACTTACAAGTGACAGCTCGAAGGCTCGCATCGAGCTGCTCGAAGGATTGATGAAAACGGATCGAGTCGGATTGATGGAATGAAATATATCGATTTAGAATAAAACTATCGCGAGAGCAATGCTGAATGTAGGGACGAAATACCCGAGCCGCGGGTTTTGCTCGACGTTATTGCTCGATCGAGCATAACCGTATGTGAGTACTTAGCAATACACGTTCACCGATTAAGGCAACCGCACACAGGCGATTATCGGTCGATAATAACGCATGGCTGCGTTTTTATCGCCCGATAATTTCTTACGAAAGAGCGGCGCGGCACTATTATACCATCTCTCTCAGGTATGCAAGAAAATTGCGTTATTGCGACTAATTGGGGGCGACTAACCCAAAATTGACGATTTTATAATTTTTATACTTGAAAATAAGCCCCGAATTGTTTCATTTTCTAAACATAGATACTCATAGATACTACATTATATTTCCAAGAATTAGATCTGGCGAAAGCACGATATCTTAAAATTTTCTCGATTGAAAAAAATTACAAAGATGCATCTAATTTTCACGAATTTTTCATATTATATTGCATATAGACAGACAGTGCTTTAAACCAATTTAGAGTTCTTTGCATTAAAATTTAAACTGAGTTAGTTTTTAACTTGTTTTTAACACATTGCATAGACTTCTTTCGTTGAGATACTGACCTGGCGAATTTTGGAAATGTTGTATATTTATAAATTATAATATAATAATATAATATCTATGGACGCTTCACACCACGTCGGTCTGGCCCCGTGCTAAGTACCTAAAGGACTTTATCGAGTTATTAAGAAAAAAACTATTTTGGCGATGATTCCGCGTCGTCCTTTTTCACCTGGCATATGAAAGACGGGCGTGAATGTGAAGAGAGAAGGACGATGTTTGATTTTTTTAGGTTAGTCGCCCTCTTAAGATTAGTAACGAATAACGATTGATGTTTCTAATCAATGCACGCTTCCTACACGTTACATCGCTTAGATTTATAAATAAAACAGTATATAAAAATAAATTATTTTATTAACTTTCATTAACAACTTGTAATAAATGAAAAAGTCGTTTAGTGATGTCGAGCAGCGACCTGTTTTCGCAACACTGCAAGAATTTCTCCGACTGGGATTCGACTATGCTGCAGAGAGTTTTAGTCTTCCCATCCGCTAGGGACTGTTTCATCAGCTCCAATAGCAACTTGTCTTCTTCTCTCTTCCATTCCAGCGGTTCTATCTTCACATTTACTTCACTCTCTGCTACGGATTCTACAGATTGAGGGTTTTCATTGACTCTATGTTGCACTTCAGTAGTTGTGTATGTTATCTCGTATGAGTCTGCAGGTTCCTGCAAAATATTATGTTTATATTTTATAGCTTGAAGTTTTCCAGAACTTTTTACAGAAATAAACGGTAATCGTAAGAAAAGTACTTATATCTGTAATAAAAAGTATCAATTGACGACCTCTGTGGCTCAGTTGGTGGGCTGTTGGTAGCTCAAGCCGGGGGTCGCGGGTTCGAATCCCGCCGACGGAACAAAAAGTTTTCAAAGTTCCTGGGTCATACATGTGTATTAAATATGTGTATCATATAATAAAAATCTTAAATATATGTATAGTATAAAAGTATTAAATATATTTCTGTTGTCTGGTACCCGTAACAAAAGTCCTTCAGGTACTTGGCACGGGGCCAGACAGACGTGGTGTGAAGCGTCCATAGATATTATTATTATAATCTCTATTCTCATATTTTGAATACCTCTAGACGCAGTGTATTATAACAAAGTATTAAAAATTCTATTAAAATTAAATCAATAATTACTATTTACTACCGATTGTCTGTGAAAAGTAGAATTATAAAAAGTATTACTTACTTCTTTGACTTCAGAAAGTAATTCTACAGGATTTCCTCTCCCTTCTTCCATAATTATTTCTCCTTCAGGCTCTTTCTTAACTTCCTTAGAACTGAAAACAAAGTTTAGAAAACAAAATGTTATGGTTTCAAAAAAAAAATTGTCATACTAAGTAGCTGTTACAAAATGTGTACAGAGTTTTTAGGTTTTACTGTGAGCTTGTTACATTAATGATAAAGCCCACTTGTGTGATGTGTCTATCCCACTGACCTCCATGATACTTGTATAATGGAGGTTAGTGATCTATCCACATTGCAACGTTATGTGGCCTTGAGGCTTGAGATGCATTTTTAAATGAGCCATTTAATAATTTTTAATGGGCGGCACGTCTGTCAATTCATTATGTACCTTCTTATGTTATGAATAAAATATAGTTTTGAATGAGTCATTTTGTCTCAACCATCACATTGCAGTGTGAACTGAATGCGGAAGTTCCGCAATATTTTGGGTTCCTCAACCGTTACCGCTCGCTCGTCTTTTGAATGTCTGTTCTTTAGTCTGCTATCGGAATCGGATGTCAATCGGAATTTTAAAAATGCCGAAATGCCTAAAAGTGCCGTATTGAGCTGTAGAAATTCAAATAGAAACGTTGGCCTAGATAATGGACACGTTTCTTATCATCGCTACGACACAGTAGGTAGTAAAAAAGTGGCACGCTCGTTTTCATACAAATGGAGCGACATGCTATCTATGCATGGTATCTATCTTGATCTATGTCTGTGAAACGCCTATATAATAGACTAGCTGTTGCCCGCTACTTCATCCGCGTTAACACAGTATAATAACAAAGATGGATAGTTTTCTCCTTTTTGTTTTTGTGGTTCCTTATACAAAGGGTATTTATAGTTTGTGCGTTTTATGATGATATGCGTGACACATTATAATTGACAATAGTAGGGAAGTTACCTAACAAAAATTAATCGATAGTTTACAAATATCGAATAACTTCGTAAAGGAATTGCAATCGAAATTATCAATTTCGTACTGACATTTCAGTGGTGCCGGCGATTTAAGATGGCCGCCCTTTTTTATCGATTTGATTTCGATTCAACTGAGTCAATCTCTATTGACATAAGTTCCATTTCATGCATATGACATTTTTCAAATGTTTTCGTAACAATAATTTTATACTCCTATTTCACAGTTTAGTATTAGTAGTATTATATTATTTTCATTTTTATTTTTTTACAATTATACATTTGTTTTTGTAGATGGAATATAATTTATTACATTTTGATTTTTTTTGTTTTCTTGTAAAAAAAACCCGTAGCAAGGAACATGAAAACTGTCACCCATATCATCTTAGAACGCACAAACTATAAGCAAACGTCAAACGCAAACGTCAATAAACTTTCATGTTTCTAACTCAAGAAATGACAGACTTTCATTGAAACTTTCTACCCCAATTTCACCCCCTTGGGGGTAGAATTACCAGAAACACTTAAATACGTATCCATTCATTTTTAAACAGTAGCACAAAAATAAAGTTTCATGTTTCTAACTCAAGAAATGACGGACTTTCATTCAAACTTTCAACCCCAATTTCACCCCCTTGGGGGTAGAATTTCCAAAAACACTTAAATACGTATCCATTCATTTTTAAATAGTAGCACAAAAATAAAGTTTCATGTTTCTAACTCAAGAAATGACGGACTTTCATTAAAACTTTCAACCCTTATTTCACCCCCTTCGGGGTAAAATTTTCAAAATTCCTTCCTTAGTGGGTGTCTACTTAATAAAACAACCCTACTCACCAAATTTCGTGGCTGTAACTTTTACAGTTTTTGCTCAGCGATGATGAATCAGTCAGTCAGTACATGTAAATATTATAAGTATAGATGACGCCCGCAACACCGCTGCGCCAAAATTAGTTTATCGCGCGGGAACCGTACATTTTTCCGGGATAAAAAGTATCCTATGACCTTTTCCGGGACTCAATTTTTTTAAATGAAATAAGGGGGCAAACGAGCAAACGGGTTACCTGATGGAAAGCAACTTCCGTCGCCTATGGACACTCGCAGCATCAGAAGAGCTGCAGGTGCGTTGCCAGCCTTTTAATAGGGAATAGGGTAATAGGGGAGGGTAGGGAAGGAAACAGGGGAGGGTAGGGAAGGAAATAGGAGAGGGTAGGGAAGGGAAAAGACTAGGGGATTGGCCTCCGGTAAAGTTACTCACTTTCCCGGGACTCAAATTATCACTATACCATAGTGCAAAAAAGTTTCAGCAAAATCGGTTGGGCGGTTTAGGCGTGAAGACATAACAGACAGACTCACTTTCGCATTTACAATATTAGTATGGAAGTATGGATTATATAAATTACCTTTCTTGATCATCGCCACAATCAGTCTCATCGTCATCCTCAGTTGTGCTTCCGTCAGACATGCTCGCCTCTTCCTCGCTAGAACTAGTTTCACTATAACGTAACGTCTGTTTCTTCCTATTTAGTTTTTTCTTTGTCGACTCCGGTTCTTCAATATTTGGTTTATTTAAAACCATTTTAGGTGTTTCGTTAGTTGGCTTGTCGTTGACTATTTTTATTGTTTCATTGATTTGTTTGTTATTAATTATTTTTGGTGCTCCGTTATTCGAGTCGACAGCAACAATTTTAGATATTCTATTGTTTTCTTTGTTATTCAAAATATTTGGCGTTCTCTTAGTAATTATTTTTTGTTTGATACTATTACGGCTTAGATTTTCTTCTTCATTATTATTAACAGTAGCATCTTCTTCATCCTTGTTACAGTCCTTATTATTATTCGTACAAGTGGATTTTTTGTAGAAGTTGTCCCTGAAATTGTGACAGTTAAATAGATCATTTTGATTTTGATGTGAAAACTGTTATGTTACAAACTTTCTGAGGAGCTATGACAGATTCCCATCAGTCTTTGATATTTTGTAAACCTTAACAGACAGATAATTGTTATTGTGCAATATTTGCTGTCAAACGCCTGTTGCTTTGCTGTCGATACATCACCCTGACAGCTACCTGAATAAGTGGGCCCCTAGACGATCAATTTTATTGTGCGTCAAGTAAATGTGCAATATTATTGATTGCCCTAGGCTAGGTTGATATTGAACGCGCCCGCCTTTCAATGTTATTGTCAAATCTAGTACTAATCGTCTAGAGAGAAATATTAATTTATTTATTTAACTAAACTACTCACGCAGTTTTCCGTCTATGCGGGAACAAATAGAAAGTGTATTCTGCTAGCGCGGGGTAGTCACGCAGATTTTCCAGGAGGCCGCAGCACCATTCACAAGCAGTTGCAGTTTTTTTACCGAACATGGATAATAGTAACTCTGTGACAGCACAGCGGTGATCTTTATTTGGTATACACTCCTAAAAATATGGTTTGGTAAAATTAATTTAGTAAATTCTAGTGCAATAAAAATTGACAATCGCAGTCACATAAATTAACATAAGAGGAAGGTGTACCTGAATGATATCAGACCAGAACAAAGTATTGTGCAACGATAAGTTAACATCTTTATAGTCTAGTACAGGGGTCACCAGATGGCGGACCGCAGTCCGCATCCGGACCGCTGACCCATTGTGTGGGGACCCAGCATGCTCGAAGATGATCTTCGTTCATCTTAGGACTTCAACATCTCCAGGATTTAATGTCAATATCTATAGCTTGCACCAATATTTCACTCCAAACTTTAGAGAGATAATTAGCTACAAAAATATCTTTAAAAAATACCTTTGTTATTTCTATAATTACCTTTGTTTAATTTTTTTAATAAAATGTGTGGACCGCGAAGGTCATTTCATGTCTTAAAACCAGCGTTGCCAGATTTTTTTTGTGCCAAGTCGGGACTTTGGAACTTTTTGAGCGAAAAAATTTGGGATTCTTCAGTCAAAAGCGGGACAACGTAAAAAACGGTATAAAATCAAAAGTTTTTTGAATTTTTATCTATAAATTGGCGTTAAAATTACGTTTAAGTGACGATAGATAGCTAAAGTAGCCAAAGAAAATCCACCCCTCTACCTCCCACATACTCTTATCTTCATTACGCATCTTTCTTTCTGCGCTGCGCGTACGTTCGGACTTTCCCCGAAAAGCGGGACTGAGCCTGTCCCGCGCAGGACATTTAATTTTGATGAAAAAATCGGGACGTCCCGCCAAAATCGGGACGTATGGCAACGCTGCTTAAAACGGGCCCCAAGCTAAACTATTTGGTGACCCCAGGTCTAGTATAATAATTTACTGGCATAAAATAAATTATAATATACTCTTAGAGTCTATTACCTATATGTTACCTTATAGGTCCACAACGTTTTGTTCTGTTACATTAGATAAGTGGGTTTACAAACAAGATCAATGCAGCGCTTTAAGATAACTGACTATAATATAACATACCTCAATTTTCTTCATATAATCCTCCATACAATTACCAATGAAATGGTCCCTGAATTTCTCCAGCCTGTCTGCTTGATCCGGTGTTAAAAACGCCATGAATTCTCTGTACAATTCCATTTCATCTTGACCCAAAATTTTGTGCAAATCCGCAGCAAGATATAGAGGGTTGCCATTGTGTACGTCAAAGGCTTGCAATATTTCGTCGATTCGTTGCTTCCTGTACATTGTTTTCGACATATTCATATGGACAGATAATTTCATTATGAACGATATAGCAAAGGCTGGAACAAAATAATAATAGGTTATAATAAAATAGTAGATTATAAATATATTTACAGAGCGAATAAAAATGCAAAGTCTGTCTGTCGCATTGAAAAAAGCCACATGACAGATAGAAACAGCGCGTATAGTTACACGCTGCGTAAATTATCTTTAGGAGTCATTACTCATATAACTAGCAGCGCAATAAATATTCAAGTTTCGCTTACCTAATAATGCTAAGTACTCACATACGGTTTTACTAGATAGTTTTACTCCAAATCGAGTAAAAATTACCTTGTGGACCGTAAAACTCACAGCTCGAAGGCTCGATAAAATTCTATAAATCTAATTTCCTTCGAACTTACTCGACGCCAGCCGATGATAAGAAAGAAAAGGGTGGGGGCTCGCATCATGAAAAAGGTTGAAAAACACTGGCTTTAAGTATTAAAAAAAGTTACCTGTATCTTTCTCCTTATCAACAGATTCATCGCTTGTTTCTTCTACTTTTTCAGCACTTATTCCTTTCAATTGTTCAAAAATACTCTTGACATGGCTATAAACAGTTTTGGAATATGTCGCATAGTATTTTATCAACAATTTCAACTTATTCGTCATCTGCGGTCGTTTGATAGATTGGCATGGGCAAGTTTTCCTTTTGGCACCTCTTATGAAATCCGTTATAAGAGTTTGCCTGGTCCTTTTCATTTTCCTTAGAATTTTACAACACCTGCAGTGTTGTTCGGAATTTTGTGATGCCGGTTTGCTCGTTATATTTTGTGGTCTTTGAGCGATTCTCACAAACTGTATACCACTCGGTACTTTTGGTGGAGTAATTAGTTTTCCATTATCGATCGTTATGGTGGGAGTCGGTACAGTGGGAGGGTTTTCTACCACCGAACATATGGGTGTGGTTATTACCGATGTGGCTACGGTGGCTTGAGGCGTGGTTTGCGGCACCAGCATAATGCCATTGGATGTCGTAACCAGGTTGTAGACTCTGGTAGCGACTGTCAAAGTCGGTGTAGTGGTTACTTCTTGTGTGGTTACTTCATCTTTCTTCTCATTTCCTCTATATTTCCGAATCGGCGCGATCGGTAACGAAGTTGACTTCGGAGGGTAGTTGTTTAAAATTTTTGAACCGTCTATCTCGACTCCGACAGGTTCCGCGCCGTTCACGTGAGACCGTTTGTACAGATATGACTGAAACAAATTTTATCGGTATTAGTTCAAATTAGATTATGACCTGTGTACTGATAGAAAATAAAACCTACAGCCTAGGTCATTAGGTAGTATTTTATTTGAATTTTGTCGGTCGCGGTTGCGTCGTCACTGAGAATATTAACAGCTTTAAAGATTTTCATGTCATCCGCGAATAATACAAACACTTATCAATATAAAAATAATAAAAAGTAATGTCCCAAACAAGGGTCCTTGTGGGACTCCACAGTAAATTTTGGTGTCATGTTGTGGAGTGTCCATTGACAACAACCGCGTGTAATCTTTTACTTATGTTCGAAGCAAACTATCGAAATAATTACTCTCTATTCCCGCTGTAGCTAATTTTTTTGACAATAGCTTAAGGTCTATTTTATCAAAAGCTTTGCTATAGTCTGTGTTACAGCATCTACTTACTATTGGGTATAGTGTATACATTCGATCAGATACAAAGTCTGTAAATATGGTAAGGTTGGATAATTATTAATTATCGTACAATGATAATTAATAATTATCCAACCTGCAAGGTGCATGCATATTCACCCGGAAGCGCTTGTTGGTCTTGGCGAGGTAGACGACCCAGGAGCGCGGCATTTCGTGCTCGGGCTGGTCGTACAGGGTGCGCGTGGGGTCGAACGGCAGCAGCTTATGTTTAACAGGCTCAACGGTGCGGTTCTTGATAAATTTCTGAAAAAAAAAAAGGTTGTCTATGGTCACGATTCAGAAAGAAGCGGGGTTAGAAGAAACATGAGTGATGTCACGTGACCCTCTAAATCTGGGCAAGGAATTAATTTTTGCAATATAGTTGTGATTTCTATTTCGGCAGGTATAATTGTGCCTCTTATATTTCTTAACTAGTAGGTTCTAAATTAGTATTTGTGGGTTTTTAATTAGTGATTATAGGTAACGTACGCACGTTGGTGGAGCGAACTGTTGTCGCCACTACGAAAATTAAAAATGATTATTTACAAGTGCTGCCACCTAGTTGTGACTAGCGACTACAAAATATATTCCACAAAGATATTATTATTAACGCCCTTAAGACTTCCGCACCAAGAAGATATGCGCTGCGAAGCAGTGAGGCTGGAACCACGGCAGAAGATTAGGGCATACTCACATAGATAGGATTATTGACGTCCTTAGACCTCCGCACCGTGAAGATATGGGCTGCCAGGCAGTTAGGAGACATCCACGGCATCAGGTAGCGGCAAACGAGCGCCGTGGCCGCCTGCAGCCCGCGCCGCCCGGGCAGCCGCGGCAGACGGTACAACTCCGGATTGTGTTCCACATACCAGAAGAACTCGTCCAGACCGAGAGCTATTAATCTGGGGAAAATAACGTTTAGGAAATTGATACATAGGCAAACTCAAATTTCAATTTCAAATTCTTTATTAAACACACAATATAATATACAAAAGTATAAACTAGGTAGCGTACATCACGTCGTCTAATCCCATGCTAAATACTTGTGTAATGGCAATCAGACAACGGACCTATGTAATTGTGTAGCTTTATGTAAAACGCAGCTCTGACAGATCACGATTAACATTGATAGTTGCAACCGTTCATGAAATAGATAAACCCAAATTTTGGTGAATTATTTCTTAAGCACTATCGATTATGTCAGCTTTCAAACAAAAAAACTAGATCAAAATCAATTCACCCGTTTAGTTGCTACGGTGCTACGCACAGACACACACAGACAACCAGACATACAGACATGTCAAAGTTATAACACCCCTCTTATTTTTGCCGGGGGTTAAATACCTGTAGCGTTGCTGCGACAATAAACAATAATCAACAGTGACATGCTTTCCGCTACAAAGAATTCATATAAACCAATTTACCAAACCTCGACACGAAGTTTTTTTAACAGTCTAAAGTAGTTAATATTATATTAACGAGCTTTTGCCCGCGGCTTCGCTCGCGTTAAGAAGTATTATTATATACAAACTTTCATCCCCTATTTGAACCCCTTGGGGTTGGAATTTATCAAAATCCTTTCTTAGCGGATGCCTACGTCATAATGTCTAGCTGCATGCCAAATTTCAGCCCGATCGGTCCAGTGGTTTGGGCTGTGCGTTGATAGATCACTATTGCCCGGTTCCTATATCTAACGAATCGTCACTGTACATCAGCTACCAAACGTTTTTCACTTACGGGTAACGAACCGTTATAGGCGTTTCACAAAGTTATTTTAGCTTCTACCTGCTACGAACAGTCGTTAGTAACGCGCTAACCGAAGCCCTCCCGACGGTAATACTGCGTTTTGATATTAAAAACCTACTCATTTCAAATTTATGGTAACCAATGTTTATTAACGGCTCGATCACTTAATAATCACTTAAATAATCCGCGTTTTATTTAATTTGGTTTGTTACGATGAAGAAAAAAAACATTTTAGTAGAAAATGTAGTTTTACCAAGTTTTACCCATTATTGCCAAAGAGAACAAAACGCAAAATACCTATTATATACTGTGATCATTGATTTGACATTTAAAATAAAATTTAAAATTAAAATTTAAAATGCTTAAAATAATGAAAAACTAAAATTAATAAATAAATTATCATATTCCTACTTGATCACAGTAGGCTAACCAAATTTGGAAAAAAGTATAGTATTAAGTGCTTATTCAATTGGTATAAACAAAAATAATGTTACTTGATTAGTTTTTTTTAAATTAAATTTTTATGCAAAATGACCCGGATAAAGGCCAACTTTGACTCTCTTTAAAAAAAAAAACTACAAAGAATATCGATCTCGGAGTTTTACTCTAATGTTATAATCAACTATAATATTTTGAAAGAAAAACAAGGTGAAATAAAATTGAGGTTTTTATCACACTGTGCATCACAGAAAACCGGCGTGAAACAGCGCTTGCGCTGTGTTTCGCCGAGTGAGTGAGTTTACCGGAGGCCCAATCCCCTAACCCCTACCCTATTCCCACCCTCAACTATTCCCTTCCCTTCCCTTCCCTACCCTCCCCTATTACCCTATTCCCTCTTAAAAGGCCGGCAACGCACTTGCAGCTCTTCTGATGCTGCGACTGTTCATGGGCGACGGAAGTTGCTTTCCATCAGGTGACCCGTTTGCTCGTTTGCCCCCTTATTTCATAAAAAAAAAAGTAGGTTCCTTTCCAGGCACCAAAAGTAAAATAATTTTGATCATTCTATTTTTAAGCAACAAATGAAAACAGTCACTACGTACATACCTGCTGGTTCCCTTCACTTTTAAGTAAGGGTAGGTATATTATATTTTCAGCAAGTAAGTTTTCAACGCACGGTTTATCCAGTCGAAATCTAAGCTAAAAATCTGAATGATCCTATGATTGTTACCACTATCTTCGTCGGAATCAGATTCATTTCAGTCTGATAAAATTTCTAGATCACTAAGATCAGTATGATCACTGTCTGAATGAGACATAATGAGTATTTCTCACAATATTAAAGAACACAACAACGTTCAACCGCCTGATTTCGCGCGGTATGTAAACAACTAACGTCTAGTAAACTTGGACGTAACAAAATAATTTATAGAAACGCCACATGCTTCCATGCCCATACAATAACCTAACGGTCCGTTATAAAAGCCCTCCCTACCGCCTACCATCCGCAGGTACCAAGCATACGGTAACTTTGCTTACGAAAGGTTTTTTATAGAAACACTTTCGGGTTACGCCTCGTCCTCGAATCTACCATCCGTAAGCAAAACGATTCGTTTTGTGTATATTGGAACCGGGCATATGTCAATCAGTCAGTCAGTCACCTTTGAGTTTTATACATAAACGAGCTGTTGCCCGCGGCTTTGCTCGCGTTAAGAAGTATTATTTTATACAAACTTTTATCCCCTATTTGAACCCCTTCGGGTTGGAATTTATCAAAATCCTTTCTTAGCGGATGCCTACGCCATAACATCTACCTGCATGCCAAATTTCAGCCCGATCCGTCCAGTGGTTTGGGCTGTGCGTTGATAGATCACTATGTCAATCAGTCAGTCACCTTTGGGTTTTATATATATAGATATAATCTATCGATTATAATATATAGGTCTACCTGACGGCAAAAAGGGGAAAAAATAAATTGACGCTAGCAATACTGAAGAAATTAGAGTTAAACTTTTTAAATTTTGATCCTTTTTTTCCGTATATTTTGATCCTTTTTTTCCGTATAGCGGCTTATTGTGTGTGATACAATATAAAAATTTATCCAATGATCAAGGATATTATTTTTAAATCTGCCATCCAAGTGTGAGAGCCATGCTTTGGCACGAAAAGGGCCCGACGAAATATCACGGGCTCACGGAAAACCGGCGTGAAACAGCGCCTGTGTTTCGCCGAGTGAGTGAGATTACCGGAGGCCCAATCCCCTGCTCTTTTCCCTTCCCTACCCTCTCCTATTCCCTTCCCTACGCTTCCCTATTACCCTATTCCCTCTTAAAAAGCCGGTAACGCACCTGCAGCTCTTCTGATGCTGCGAGTGTCCATGGGCGACGAAAGTTGCTTTCCATCAGGTGACCCGTTTGCTCGTTTGCCCCCTTATTTCCTAAAAAAAATATCCAAATTTGCCATCAGATCCTGGTAGACCTATAGCTACGCTATACTCACTCGTCCTCCGATCTCAGGTAAGTCATCCGTCGCGTTGTGTGCGGCCGGAAGGGCGATGGCGGCAGCAGGTATGGGTACAGGAACACGCTACTGCTCGCCACCACAGCCTTGAACCGCTGCGGGAATTTACCGCGGTAGATGTACTTGTTCGATGTTTTCGTCGACCTGTCAGGGCCGGATTTATATTTTTTATGAGTACAGGCAATTTTAATTTTGCCGCCCCTATGTACTATCAGAGAAGTTGATTCCTAGGCAGATGGCGGACCTAAGTAATTTGGTCGCTTTATATCAAACCCATAAAACCGATCACAGCAAACATTGAATTGACATAAGCCGACCACATGACGTAGGTCCGTACACTGCCTAGGAATCAATTTCCTCGATGGTACTACGAACTCTGCCGCCATCCTCCCCGAGGATGGAATGTGACGGAAATGGATGGAGGCAGGGGATTCCACACATACTCTGTATCTATGGATAGTCTAGTTTCCTATGTTTTTTCTTATTAGTAATTAAAGGAACTTTAAAAAAAATAAACATACGTGAAAGAATTACTCTCGAAGATATCACAATTCGAAAATCACATAAAATAAACCTTCCCAAAACGCTCCATACAAAATGTTAGCAAGCAAGCATTGCGTTTATGAAAGTACATAGTTTCATAGGAAAAACTGTTATAAAAACTTATCGAATGGTAAACAGACATTAAGAAATTTAATAAAAAAAACTTCGACTCGAAAGAAAACTGAAGGATGAGAAGAAAAATACAATTAATTTTATATGCTTATTTTTACCGTTGTATTTTATTTTAAAAATCTGCTAATCTTTGACCTTGGCATCATCCCTATTCAGGGTAAGTTCGGCCACGGCGTACATTCAGATACCGGGTATGTTTAAATTAAGCTTAAATACAGGTGAGTTTGGATAAAGGGAAAGTTCAGATCAGATACATCATACAGGATAAATCTATACTAATATTATAAAGAGGAAGAGTTTGTTACTTTGTTTGTTTGAACGCGCTAATCTCAGGAACTACTGGTCCGATTTGAAAAATTCTTTCAGTGTTAGATATCCTATTTGTTGAGACAGGCTAAAGGCTATATTTTATCACGTTAAGACTAATAGGAGCGAAGAAATAGAGGAAAGTGTGGAAAAAACGGGGGAAATTATTTGAAAGGGCTTATTTGAACGTACTGGAGCAATTTTTGTGTTATTTGGCACACATGAAGAATAGACCACGTGAAAGGACATAGGTTTCTTTTTTGCGGAAAACGGTTTCCGTGACATTCCTAAATTGCGGGGGCGAAGCCGCGCGGAACATCTAGTTAAATAATAAATATAGAGTAATTGCGGATGCAGGCTAAGTTTTAAACATGGAATGTTTCAAATTATTACCCTACATCTTTAAGAATAATTTATTTTTAAATATATTTCTTTACTGCGTGTTACAGTTCGACAAGGCTTTAATTGAATGTGTCAATGTCAGTCAATGTGCGCTGCTGGTAAAGGAGAACTGTCAAAAATGACGTTTTTGTATGATAGAAGCGTTTGTTCCTTTTCTCGTCACGTTCATAAACAGCCTTGTCGAACTCTAAATGTAAACGTTAAAAGTAAATTAAAGTATAAAATATACTTACATTCTGTCCATCTCGTCCGCCATGAACCTGCAAACATAAAAGTGTAATATGAGTCATTAGTCATTACTCATTATAGTTTGTGTGTTTTAAGATGATATGGGTGACAGTTTTCATATTCCATGCTACGGATTTTTTTACAAGAAAACAAAAAATCAAAATGTAATAAATTATATTCCATCTACAAAAACAAAATATGTTTCCTATAATTGTAAATGAATATAAATGAAAAGTTGCTAAATGCTAACTTATTAATAGAAAATTATAAATATTAACTGTGAGATAGGAGTATAAAATTATTGTTACTAAAACATTTGAAAAATGTCAGATGCATGAACGGAACATTATGTCAATAGAGATTGACTCTGTTGAATCGAAATCAAATCGATAAAAAGTCAAAGAAGAAACGTCAGTACAAAACGATAATTTCGATTGCAATTCCTTTAGGAAGTGATTCGATATTTTTAAATTATCGATTAATTTTTTTAGAATAACTTCTCTACTATTGTCAATAATTATGTGTCACGCATGAGATCATCTTAAAACGCACAGTGCAGTGCAGTAGATCATAATTTACTTACTTGACCATCTCCTGATTCTCTGGCGTGACCTCTGTGACGGATTCCTCGTAAGCAATTATTAGGTCTAGCGCCGGCCGCAGGTTGCAAACATTCACTACTGATGATGGGTTCTCGTCAGCAATCTTGTTCAGTGACTTCTGCGCATCAAATATCGGGGATTAATGAGATGAACACGAAAACACAAAAAAATAAAGAAAGAGGGAAGAGAGATGTTTATGAGAGATTATTACATTTTCAAAATTAAACTATAAAATTATTAAAGGCCATTTTGCATTACGAAACTATATTAGGTTCTTAAATAAACTAACTTTCGACGTTTGTTTTCTAGTTGTATCACCTTTTAGTAAGCCTAAGCCCGGGCGCGCACTAGCGGCCAAGCCGCAACGGCCAGGTCGCGGCGGCCATCGAATGTATGGTGAGGCCGCAGACCGCCGTGCGGCCAGGTGCGCGTGGTCTATGGCGGTTTCATACTAAGGTGATTATCTCGATGGCCGCCGCGGCCTGGTCGCTGCGGCTTGGCCGCTTAGTGCGCGCCCAGGCTTAAGGTTTTGGCCCTTTTCTGGTCATACGGATTATCGCCAGGGCGCGGTCCGCATGCGGGTGATAGCATGCTCGTGGCCACGCGCGTGTCGTGTGACAGGAAAAAAACAACTATTACAAAAAAAAAAAAACTTTAGGTGCGGGAAGCTTGCCCGTGGTTTTGACTAAACCGAAGCTTCGTTTGGACACTAACCAGGTACTTACCAGGTACTCTTTGAACGTAGCGGCGCGTCCCCAGTGTTTAGGGTTGACGCACACCTGCATGAAGTTCGACGCGCACAGCTGCACGTGCTGTCGCAGCTGTTGCTCCAGCAGCAGACGCTGCTCCGGTAGAAACTGCAACAAACTTCACATTTAATCCATACTATTATTATAAATGCGAAAGTGTGTCTGTCTGTCTGTTTGTCCGTCTGTTACCTCTTCACGCCTAAACCGCTATACCAATTTTGCTGAAATCTGATATGGAGATAGACGAGGTTTGGCGTATTATTACTTAGTTTTGTATAAAATACAAAAGTAAGTAATAATATTTTACTTTGTATGTGCTCCTTGTATTGAGTTTACTGTGGAAGTAGCAACAATGAAAGAGCATTTAATCTGACACTGTCATCGATGTTGACCACCACTTCTGTAGCCTTAGCACGGCCACCAGTAGAAATGCGAAAGTATGGACAAACTGTGGAGATAGACTTAAGGTAGCGTTCCGATCTTTTTTGCGTTCCCAAAAATTCAATTAAAATGCCACTTTATGACAGACTATAATCCTAAAAATTCAAATAATATCTTACTATATGACATATACTATAGTCTGTCATAAAGTGGCATTTTAATTGAATTTTTGTCGGTCGCGGTAAAGATCGGAACGGCACCTTTAGTTTATGTCCACAGTTTGTCTATACTTTCGCATTTCTACTGGTGGCCGTGCTAGGGCTACTGGAGTGGTGTTTGTAACAATCTATATGTATCTAAAACCCTTTATCCGAATTTACCCTGTAACCTAATTTACCCTGTATCCGAATTTAACCTGTATCCGAATTTACCCTGTATACGAATGTACCTTGCAACCGAATTTATCCTGTATCTGAATTTACTATTACTCACCTTGACAGTTTCATCGATGTTGACCACCACTTCTGGAGTAGTGTTAGTGACGATCTTAACAACGGCAGGGGTGTCCCCCTCTCCTCCTTGCAGCAGTTCCGCCACGCCCTCTTCCACTGCCATCGTCACGTCCTTAGGGGGCGCTGGTGTAGGGGGCGTTGGCTTAGGGGGCGTAGGCTTAGGGGGCGCTGTCTTAGGGGGTGTTGGCTTAACCGCGGTCGCGTGAGAAATAACCTTCGGCGGTGCTTTGCCTTGAGTTATTGGTACTCTGTAATAAATACCACTCTTTAGCTATACAAATAGTAACAAATCCTCCCCTATCCGAAACTTTAATTTCGGATTCGGTTACGGTTATGGATGTCTCTACATCGGATATTCGATAGTATCGGTTACGGTTACAGTGCGTTTACCTAACCGAAACTATAATATATGGATTGTAACAAAACTAAGTGATAATATTCAATGGTGTGTGTGTTTTCCTTGTAGAGAGTTCACTGTAAAAGTATCGGCATTGAAAGATCCATTTTTTTTTCACTTGTATGGGCGAGCGTCCTAATGTCACGAGATTCCCTATACAAAAGAGAAAAAAAAATTGGGCTTTCAGCGCTGCTACTTTCACAATGAACTCTCTACAAGGAACACATACACACCCTAAAGTATTATCACCTAGTTTTGTTACACCTTGTATAATCGCTTTGTAACTTACGGCGCGGCCTAACAACCCTGGTTAACATCGGTTAGGACTCTGGTATATACGAAAAGTAATGCTAAAATCAACCTACATATTGTCTTTTCCGCTTTGTACACAGTTCTCAGCCTGCTCCTGGTGAATTTCCTCGTTTACTTCATCATCCATCGGCTCCGTCTTCCCGATGGACATGCGGCGGGCGAATATTGGAGTTGATTGCTTCTCCTCGTCGGAGACTATCTCTCTCTTTCCTTTCCATTGTACCTGCTGATGATAATGATGATCTTATTAATATTATGTTTATGCAACTAGGGAATGCAATAACGGGATACCGGGATCCCGAAATACCGGGATCCCGCATGTATTTTGCGGGACTAATCCCGTTCGAAAATTTAGCGGGATCCCGCGGGAGTGGCGGGATTACAAAGAAGCGTGATTCATACGTGTAACTCTGCGCGAGGGGATGCGAGAACTGGCTACAGGCAGCCCACTAAACAATTTACAGTCAATTCACCTATATTTCAATTTAAATGATAATAATTGTACCAACCACCAGCTTGGAAGCTGAGCGAACTTTTTCAGCTGCTGGCTACTTTGTGTCGAATATCAGGAGCCGTTTGGGAAGCGACAAAATTAATACATATAACTTTTATGAGCTTGGGCTGTATGTATGTAATGGAATCTTTTAGCACAATTTTCTCTTTATTTCGAAAAATTTTTTTTTAATAAAACATGAAAAGAAACAGGCGTGGTTTTTTTTAGTTTATTTTAACTATTATTATTATTATTATTATTATTACGTAGCCATTTCCAAAAAATGATTAGTTTTTTTTTTACATACTCTGAAGTCTGAAGTATTTAAAACCCTTGTAAAATAAGTGTCCGACAAAGTTAGTTTCATTTGAATTCTAAGAATAAAACAGGGTCTATCAACTAAATTAATTATTTTGAAAGTTCAAGTTTACTCTGCGGGATCCCGCAAATACCGGGATCCCGCGGGATTGTGATGGTTCAGTCCCGCAAATACCGGGATTGAAATTATCTGGCGGGATTGCATTCCCTATATGCAACATATTCGAGGTTCGTTGTTTTTGTCATGTGAATTTTTAAATGTGCCAGGTAAAGTTAAGCCGGCCTTGCATATGTCACTGTATATTTTTTTACTAGTAAGGACGGTAATACCTCGATCGCAGACAAAATAGATTTCAATTGTTATGCCACAGCCGGGTGCCGATTGGGGATTGATGGGTTAAATTATAAAATACTAGATGTTGCCCGCGACTTCGTCCGCGTGGACTTTAGTTTATAGTAATTGTTCCCGTACATCGATTTAGTCGATTACGCGCAAATCAGAAAAGCATATTGTGTGGGAGCCGCACATTTTTCCGGGACAAAAAACATTCCTTGTCCCAGATTCAAATTAGGTAGTACATCTCCAATCTCCATGCCAAATTTCATCAAAATAGATTAAATAGTTCTGGCGAGAATCAAACGAGAATCATAAAAGTTTACTGTGCGGGAACCGTATATTTTCCGGGATAAAAAGTAGATCCCTTGTCCTTTCCCATAAATAGGCTATCAAACGCTGCAAGGATTTTTCAAATCGGACCAGTAGTTCCTGAGATAAGCGCGTTCAAATAAGCCCTTTCAAATAAATTTCCCCCGTTTTTTCCACACTTTCCTCTATTTCTTCGCTCCTATAGGTATTAGCGTGATAAAATATAGCCTATAGCCTTCCTCGACAGATGGGCTATCTAACAGTGAAAGAATTTTTCAAATCGGACCAGTAGTTCCTGAGATTAGCGCGTTCAAACAAACAAACTCTTCCCAATTATAATATAGTATAGATAGAAAATATATATAATAAATGATCAAGTCAATGAGTAATTATTTGGTATAGACTATAGAGCATAACTTTAAGAGAGTTTGGCGGAACTCAGTGCATTGTTCATATGTGACATGTACTAATATCTACCAATAAACATGTTATTTGAACAACATTACTGATATAACACTGAATGCGATCTACCAATAACGACTCGTTTGATCACTGATCGACTAATACATTTTTTTTTGTTGGGTTATGAATGCGGTCTTGTTCTAAATGATCTAAAGAACAAAACCGCATTCGTAACTCAATACGTAATTTTTATTGTATGACACACAAATGCTTAACAGTGTCCAAATTACTTTTATAAGCTTAATTGCTGTGACAAAAGTTATTTGTATAATACTTTTTTAAGGTATTTAATTAGTAAGTAATTAGTTTCATAATTTTTCTTACTGTCTCCATAGCCACACATGCAGCTGGCGCCTCCTGTGTGTTCTGTATATCTTTCTCAGGCTGCGGCATTACTTGACACAACTCAGTCAGAATGTCTTCTAACTCCTTCTTGGATATCTTGATTATACTTTTTTCTAAGCTCTCTTCGTCTTCAGCTAAAATAATGTAATAGAAAGGTAGTAAGATGAGGTGGTAACATAAAGTTAATATACCTAGCGGAATAGAGAAACAAAGGCCTGAGCAAGAGAGATGTCACTATCAGTAACACTGCGTGGTAAAAAGAGACGTGTGATACATGACAGCAGCACACTTTTTTTAACGTCCAGTCGGCACGTGCCGCACGTTGACAATTTAATCTCATAGAAATCATGCTTATGTAAGTGTATACGTACACATATTTTTACACACATATGAAACCAATTTTAGTGTCGTTTGACAGCCCGAGATTGTTGCTCTATTCCACTAGGTATATTAACTTTATGGGTAAGGTAAGGTATTTCAGTACAATGTTGACCTATTTTAATTACCTAAGTAAAAAATAAGAGTACATATTTTTGTCGCTGTTAGTTTTGTACAGAGGAGTGTCATTCGGTAAGGATTTTTTTATTATGTAAGTGAGCTAAAGTGAGCTAATTGTGTAGGATTTAACTAATTTAACAATTACTTTCAAACTTGTTTTTCTAATTTTGGATGTAAGTATATATTATGTACTGTATGTATATTATAATCTCGAAAAGTCGACCTCTGTGGCTAATTGGTTGAGTGTGTGGCAGCTCAAGCCGGGGGTCGCGGCTTCGAATCCCGCCGACGGAACAAAAATTTTTCAATGTTCCCGGGTCTGGATGTGTATTAAATATACTTAATAAAAATCTTAAATATATGTATTATAGTATAAAAGTATTAAATATATTTCCGTTGTCTGGCACCTGTAACACAAGTCTTTCAGGTACCTACTTAGGACGGGGTCAGACTGACGTGGTGTGAAGCGTCCATAGATATTATTATTATTATATAATTGTTGAGTACTTGCATATAATTTATTTTTTATTTTGTGAGCAGAAAACAAAAGTTACTGATTGAAATTAGATATCTGAGATGTAGTTGACAACCCTAGACTAGTTTTAATAGTCAAGTACTCACTGGTTTTTTGAGCAGTGCCTAAAAAATACTGTTTTAAACTTTAAAATATAGTTGTCACCATATCAAATACTCACTAGCATCAGGATCCGCCGCGACATTATACTCCGGATCAGCATCATCATCATCCTCGTGCGCATTCGGTGCCGGGTTGAGGCACTCCTTCAAGAAGTCGTTCCATATCTCATCTACGTCCGTCTGAGGCAACTCGTCCGGGGGCACGAAGGAACTTTCTATATGCTCTATGGGTGTCGATGATAGGGAGAGTTTAGAGCGAGTACGTAAAGCTATCGTCGCATCCTCTTCTAAATTCAACTGCCGGCTCACTTTGGAGACCTGGAATGACGTTATCAAAGACATAGATCAAGATAGATACCGCATATCGCTCCATTTGTATGAAAACGAGCGTGCCACTTTTTTCCTACCTACTGTGACGTACCGATGATAAGAAACGTGTCCATTAACTAGGCCAACGTTTCTATTTGAATTTCTACAGCTCAATTCGGCACTTTTAGGCATTTAGTCATTTCTAGAATTCCGATTGACGCCCGGCCTGAAAGACGAGCATTGCTCGTCGTTTGGGAACGCGATATGGCATGCGTAGTACATACACATGCGGTATCTATCTTGATCTATGTCTGTGGACATTATACTAGGGGCGATCAAAAAGTAATGATAAGCGGGTATTTCTAAAGATAAAAATCCAAAAAAAAATGTTTTTCACTTCTTGAGTCCCTAACGACTTCCCAGCAAAAAAATTGTATCAATAGGACGTTGTTTCTAGGAGCTACATTCATTTGAATACCAACAGTCGAAGCGACAACACGAAAATGGAGAAAAACAAAGGGAGATGCGTCATCAAGCACCTCTGTTTGAAAAAAATGTCTATCAAAGAGATAGACGCTGATTTGGTGGAGACACTAGGGGACTCTGCTCCTCCATATTCTACGGTGGCACGGTGGTGCAAAGAGTTTAAGCTGGGTAGAATATCCACAGAAGACATCGCGAACATCGCGAGGGACGCCCAATCTCGTCCCTCACTGAGGAAAACATAAAAAAGTCAAAGAAATCTTATTAGCAGGCCGAAGAGTAACCATCAGACATTTAGCTGAGGATCTCATATGGCAGCATCCAAATCATTTCGACCACCAAAATGAATATGAAAAAGGTCTCCGCGCATTGGGTACCGCGAATGTTAACGGACGCACAAGAGCAAAAAGAACAAAGCCGAAGTTGCGATGGCTGCCATTCGAGAAGCAGGCTTCGAACTGGTCGAACACTCGCCTTATTCTCCAGATTTAGCCCCCAGCGACTTTAATTTGTTTCCTCGGCTCAAGCCTCAAGGAACACCTCAGGGACAAGAAATTTGAGGATGATAGCCAGGTGATGGCTGCTGTAGAGGCATTTTGAGAGAGCTCTGATAAAGATTTTTTTTAAAGGGTATCTTAGGTTTAGAGAAGCGTTGGACTAAATGTATCGACTTGTTAGGAGACCACGCAGAAAAATAAATAAAATTTAAACTAGAATCGTTATTTTATTATACTCATTGTCATTACTTTTTGATCGCCCCTCGAAGATATGGTATTGGTATGTAAGAGCTAGCGACAGCCCGACTTTTTTGTTCTATCTTGTAATCTGCTGTGGCGGTGCCCACAATTCGCCTAACAATCCTGCATCGCGCTATCGAAGTTTCGAAGAACGGCAAGTTATATACAACGTCTGAAATGACGTCAGTGGGCTTCGGCCTGACCGAGCATGCTATCTCTCTCGGTCGGAAGATCTTCCTTTTCGGCCGCCACTAACAACGTTAAATTACTATCGAAGTCGTCATATTCAGATGTTTTGGCCTAATCAGCCAGCAGCCAGAGATTCTTAAAGCTGAAAGTTCTCCTGTATACCATTCTTTTAGAGGTAATAATGACCAGCAACAAAGAATATTGTTAAGAATAAAGATTTATCTTATACTAGTTGTCCAGGCAAACGTTTCTTTGCCATAATAAAGTATTTCGCCCGTATTATTTCATTGAAGTGACTAAATAAGTATGTCACCATGGCAACGTCGATCGCTATCCCGTCGCACAAACAATAGTCGCGGTCAGTCTCGAGTTGTAATAATTTACTATTATTTATTCAACAAATGCACTTATCAATATAAAAAATATATATCCACAGCCGAACATATAACCTCCTCGTTTTTTGGAAGTCGGTTAAAAAGTACCCAGTAGGCGATTCCCTCCGACCCTCTGAATATGCATATAAAATTTGGTTAAAGTCAGTAAAGCCGTTTCGGAGGAGTACGCGGCCTAACATTGTGACACGAGAATTTTATTTATACTTAAGATTAAGTTTACCTGTGGTACTACGAACGGTCCGTCTTTCACGACTTTAGGCGACTCCTCAGTCGGACGCGGCGTCGCCGGTGTGCGCGGTTGCGACTCCAGATCACTACACGACTCTATGTGATCGTCGTCACTCTAAAACAATTTCATGTTTACTGTTAAAAGCAGCTATGTATAGGCAGTATAGGCCATGGCCTATGGGTTGCAGCGTCCTATGGGGAGCGGCAGCATCCTAGGATGCGACAGAGTTCGTACATAGGGCGACAAAATTAAAGTGGCCTATACTCAAAAAAAATATAAATCCGGCCCCGGTTAAAAGTGAAGCCATAGTCGGTGTAACTACACTGCAGTGGAGCACGAAACACTTCACGCCTCAATGTTATTTTTTTATGAAATAAGGGGGCAAACGAGCAAACCTGCTGGAAAGCAACTTCCGTCGCCCACGGACACTCCCAGCATCAGAAGAGCTGCATGTGCGTTGCCGGCCTTTTAAGAGGTAATGGGATAGGGGAGGGCAGGGAAGGGAATAGGGTAGGGGATTGGGCCCCGGTAAACTCACTCACTCGGCGAAACACAGCGCAAGCGCTGTTTCACGCCGGTATTCTGTGAGCTCGTGGTATTTCACCGGTCGAGCCGGCCCATTCGTGCCGAAGCATGGCTCTCTCTCTCTCTCTCTCTCTTGTGAGATAGATATATTACTTATTCGCACCTAAACCGCTGAACTAATATTTCGTGTGAATTAAACTATTTCCAATCCAAAAGAAGCAAAATTTTATGTGTTACTCAAATAATTTTTAACCTGGCAAAATGTATTTATGATTTATGTTAAAGTCAACATCCGGACACAAGAAAATGTATATTTACAGGTATATCATCATTGGTAGGATTATATTCCTCGTCATCTTCATCGTCAGGTAGTTCTTGGGCAATGAGAGCCTCCACTTCAGGTCTCGTCTTCACCGGGATATGCTCTATCGGCTCCAGCTGCAGGTTCCATGGTGCCGTCACCCGGGGGACCTTCTTGATGGTCCTATAAGGTTTTAAAATATTTATAATAGAAGACTACAAAGCAGGTAACAACTCATAACTTACTAAACACTTCAATTCTTCTTGTTTTAAATTAATAAGTAGTCTTGTTCTAAAATGTGATCTAAACAATATGACTGCAATCTGCATTCATAACTCAATTGATAACACAGCATACAATTGAATTGAGAAACCTCATTTTTGGCAGTCAGCTAAAAATAAAAGCCAAACCACTAATACATACTTAGCCTTGGATCTGGTTAATGTCGGAATATCCTCATCTGTGCTGGAGGCCTCCTCTTCCTCACGGAGCTTCACAAGCGCCAACACATGGTCGTTAGTTACCACTTTCTGTAAAAAAAAAAGTGTTTTATGTAATGATTAACCTATATATTTTAATGAAGTAGATTTCATTTGATTTAGTAAAACTTGAAAAATATATTAACATTCATTATTGTTTGTGTGACATGGTTTAGCTATAATATACATTACTACATATTTCATTAATTATAATTTAATAAAACTTTACATGAAGAAGAAGAACTAAGAAGAATATTAAGGCCAAAGCATTATTTACAGCAACACAGTTTTAATAATATATTTCAATGCTGTCTTAATGTAATAATCTTCTTATTAATAAAAAATACACTGTATATCTATGCCAGGGGTCACCAATTAGTTTCGCTCGGGGTCCATTTAAGAAAAGAAATGACCTTCGCGGTCCGCACAATATTTTTTGATTAAAAAAAATATTTAACAAAGGTAATTACGGAAATTACAAAGATATTTATTTACATATCAATGAGAATTGTTTGGAGTGAAATTGGTGCAAGATATTGACATTAAATCCTGGAGATGTTCATCAGTAAGTCAAGACCGAAATTTATTTTTAACGAAGTTCACCTTCGAAAATGCTCGGTCCGCATACAATGGGTCGGTGGTCTGGATGTGGACCACTGTCCGCCATTTGGTGACCCCTGATCTATGCCTTAGTTATACAAAATTCTATGTTAATAGTGATTAGTGTAGCATTAAACTTACTTTAATTATTTTCTTCACACTGGTATCATCTAGATTGTTTTTCAAAGCTGATGCCTGTAAATTCTTCTCCAATTCCAATGTGTTTGAAGTTAAAACAAACTCAGTACTGCTAGTGCTCGTTAACCTGTAGGCATTTCAACAAATGAACAACAAATGGGATTTAAAATGTACATTTAATAATGTGCATTTAATATCTCTCCACTTTGGTCCATGATGGATAAAAATAGGCTATAGTAAACATAAAGTGGCATGTTCTGAAGCCCATGATTGACATTATTGTGCTTATCCTATCATGGCAAAACGAGGAAACTTGAGACTTATAATGAAGACTCACAAAAACATAGTTACATAGGAAAAACATTAGTATTTTTGAATAAAAATATAAGTATTACCTTTTCCGTTTCCGACTACGGTTTTTATTTTTATTCTTGCTTCTTGTATTAGGACTAGTATCTATTACTAATTCTTCTTCGTTATCTGATTCATCCATGTCTCTTTTTCTACTTTTTGTATCGGGACTTTTTGCATCTTTTAATAAAACCTTTTCATTGCCTTTTTCTTCCATTTTTATTAAGCTTGTTTAGGTAAAAACATAACTAATTTCATTGTTTATAGGAAGAGAAATATACGTTAAAATATAACAATCATTCGCAAACCGCAACTGTAAACTTATGTTACACTTTTACTACACAGAATTCATAGTTTTACTTCAGTCTTTCACTTTAAGATGTTGAAACATTAGGCGCGATAATTAAATTGTTTAAAAGCTTTTTAAAAACCTCAATTATGTAAATAATAAAATTCCACCAAATTTACGTTTCGCCTCTATCTTCTTCTTCTTCTTTTTTTATGGCGGCCTCAGTGAGTTGCCAATGTCAGACTGATTTTGGGTAGACTTTGCTCTATATTGCAGGTCACAGATTACTAGTATATATGTTGCAGGTCCGGTGAAGAAACAAGGTACAGTATCTAATAATCACTTAAATTCTGTTGAATATATCTAAAACAAACACAAACATATAGAGGTTAGTAAAACATCACAATTTTATATTGTTAGAAGTATATATTATGTCTATGGAACGAATACACAGATTACTAGTATATATTTGTAAACGAATATATGTACACAGAATATCAATAAAAGAGGTATTTACATAGCATAAAATTGATTTAAAATTCATAGGGCGAGGAATATTGGTAGGGAGGAGGTCATAAAGGGAGGACTGGTTTTTGGGACAGCAGAAAAAGATATGGTCCAAGGTACCCTCATCTAGGCCACACTCACAAAGAGAACTATCCTTGACCCTTATTTTTACTAAAAACACTGGGGAACAGCAATGACCCAACCTAACTTGGCAAACAGTTGAGCAAACCGTTTTGCTGCTTTGCGCGTATTTAAAGAACCAAGGCCTTACTGGAACTTCACTTTGAATGTCAAAGTAATGTTTGCCTTTTATGTTACTTGAGCTGGCCCATTCTCTATTCCACGTAATATATAAATGTTTTTTCGCCACCGGAATCAGATCCTGACAGTATAACTGGTAATGAGTTAGTGCGCCTGTTGTAACAGCTTCCTTAGCGTATGCTTCGCCTCTATTTTTGTTTCCATTTCTCTGCTTAACTGTCACAGGTCACTGTCGGTGACTGACGGTGACAGTTAAGCAGAGTGACAGTGACAGCTGTTCCGCCTTGTTAACGTCTTTGTTAGAAGTTTACAATCATAAATTGTCATATTATCGATCCATGATAATATCTTTATCATGTATTGACTATTGATCCGTAATTATTCCATGATATTTCATTTTACGCAAGTCAGAATAGTAAATACTCTGGGTTTTGCCATGAACCACAACTTTTCCTTCAAAGTTTGAAATAGCAACCAACACAATGATGTATCATTGAACCAACCAAACAATTTAGCAATAAATACTATATAAATAAATAGCTTTACACGAGTGTGAAGTCACATATAAATGAAAAAAAAAATTATAGAATCATAATTTTATTGACAGAACTATTTTATACAATGTGTCCCGACACCGGTGTCCGATCCTTTAATGTCATGATCTATGGCTTATTTTATCGACAAATTGGCCCTCAAATTTTTTCTCTCTCCCACGGTTGTAAAATGGCAGCCATTTTAGTGTTTCTCGGGCTTTCACACTAATCTGATCATTACTTCTCATGTAAATATCCTATGAAGATAAAAAAGGTCTCATTTGATAGCTAAACTTGTGGACTACGTTTACACAGGCAATATGTTATAAATTTCGTGGAATTAAACATAGAAAAACCAAAGTTTAAGAAAAAAAATTGTGTATTTTTTAATTAATGGCTTTTTGTGAAAAATCTAGCACATTAAACTGGTTCTTTTTTATTTTATAAAGATAGAGGAGGTTTTTATCTTAAATAAATTTTTTACTTCAATGCTCTAAGCCAGATAGTTTAGAAGTTATAACAATTTTCCTATGAAGAATAGGTCAGATTAGTATGAAGCCAGAGAATTTTTTTTTTCAAATGTTAGAGAAAAAAAAATCGAACTCATGATTTATGGCATATTTTAGTGATAAATTGGCTTTCAAATATTTATTTTTTCTAACTTTTATTATTTAACTAAAACCATAGAGCTCGACAAGGCCAAAACAAAAGCCGCAATTTTTGACAGTTCTCCTTTACCAGCAGCGCCCCCGCCCACGCGCATGTATAACCTTGTTGGATCAGCTGTCATCTGTCAATTTCTCCGGGCAAAGTTAAAGTTAAATTTACCTTAACTATAACCATAACTTTAACTTTACCCACGACTCTGGTGCAACCAATGATATTCTATGTTACTAACCATAGAGTAACTTACTATATTTTAGAAACTCATTGGGTGCAACCCAGTCGTAGTCAAACAAGCTTGTCCTACAAATATATACTAGTAATCTGTGAGCTTGTCAATCTTGTTTTGAAATTTTTAGAAATTTGTCTTAAATTAATGGTTTTTTTTTATCGTAGACTGCAAAAATAACAGCAAAAATAGGTAGTCAGTACAAATTTAATGTTTTTCCTAAATCCACTAGGAAATTAGATCAGATAGCTGCTGTAAAAATGAAAAAGTATGTGATTCGATAAAATTGCATTATCAGTGAAATCAATTTTATTTGAGTTGCATTTTATAAAGATTTTAATTGAGTACCTAACTATTGTTTTAGTGTTGATGAATGATGGACCACCATGATCTCCAAAACCCGACGACAAAACTTGCAGTGATAGTTCCATAGACTACCTATTTCATTTAAATCCAAAGTATCAGGTGGAAGAAACAGTGACTCACAAATGACAATAAACCAGATACTACATCTGGTTTAACTGATCTTTTAGAAGCTGGAGATAGGAGTTTGAATAAAATAGGTTTTTCAAGTAAGCAAGTCTTAGATGAAAGGGGTAAAAAAGTTAAAATTATTTTGCCCCCATTTTGAGCAAAACAAAACGAGTACTTACTTTCAAGAGGGAGGAAAGGACTTGCTATATTGAAGTGATTGAAAGCAATGATATTCTATGTTACTATTTTAGAAACTCATTGATTGAAAGTGTATTAATGCAAAGACTCAGAAACATGAAGAATGTTTGCACTCCGATTTTCTTCCAGAGTATTAATGTTGTAAAAAATAAATAAAAACAAGATTTTTAAAAACATTACATTTATTTTTTTCAAGTATAAAGTATTGCTTGTATTTTTGTTACTGATTAACACTTTCACTGCTAACCTATTTTCAAACAAAGCCCGCTTTGCTAAATTTGACCCACCTGGCGGCTTCTGCGCACTGGCGTCTATCTCGGATCCGATAGCACTAGGCGTGTGCGCCCGGACACGCTTGGCGCGATCGGCGCTACGCAACACAGCCGTGCGCGAGTACCGCCCGGTAGGGACACATTAATTTTTAAATTAAATCAAATAAAACAATAAATAGAGTTGCATTTTAGAACAATTTAAATGTTTGAATAATAAACGAGTTGTATCTCCTACGACTAATCGATTTTTTTCTTATTTGGCGCTGGTAGACCAATAAAAAAATAAAACTATCGAAGTAAATTGATCCATTTAACCTTTTTAGAGTTCCGTAGCCAAATGGCAAAAATCGGCCAAGTGCGAGTCTGACTCGCGCACGAAGGGTTCCGTACCGTTATAGAGAAAAAATAGGCCAAAAATTGTTTTTTTTGTATGGGAGCCCCTTGTATATTTATTTTATTATTAACTAGCTGTTGCCCGCGACTTCGTCCGCGTGGACTTCAGTTTATAGCGCGCGATGTCAACAAAATTGGTGTCAAAAGCTTTTATAAAAAAACCCTGGTAACCCTTAAATCAATACAGCTGTGCAGTGTGCAAACAATAAGTACTTCATTTTTGTATGTTAAACTTTATATATTATGCCAAATTTTAAAGCTTATTTAGCCCCCCAATTACACAACTTTACCCATAAACTATTTATCATTGATAGGTTTAGCCCCAATTTCACCAATGTCTGTTAGTGTTAACAGCTTGTTAAAATATCCTGTCTTCTCTTTCATTCATATGAAAAACAAAACAGCTAACGTGATACTAATTCGAGCATTAACTTTAACAGTCGTTGGTGAAATTTGGTCTTAAGGTTACGTCACTGCCTGCACAGATAAAGTACTGAGTTATTTAATACCGTAGAATAGATATAACAATCGAAAAAAATCGAGACTTAAATGTAAGATGATACCACCTCTTATAGAAAGACTTTTGAGCAAGCGTCAGCGCGATGTAGAAGACGCACGGCGCCATCTATTATGAATTTTTTGAACAAATTTACGACCCTTACAACCCTTTTTTCCAGTAAAAAAGTAGCCTATGTCCTTTCTCAGGCTTTAGACTATCAGTGTACAAAATTTCATTACAATCGGTTCGGTAGTTTTGGCGTTTGGCGTGAAAGCGAGACTGACAGACAGACAGACAGACAGAGATACTTTCGCATTCATAATATTAGTACAGATTATGTGCATACTGCACAGCTGTTTTTGGGTATTTTGATTAATTAAGGGCCGCGCTACACCGGAATGGCAGCGGCGAGGCGAGCACTTTCAGCGCTGCCATTCCGGTGTAGCGCGGCCCTAAGAGGGGTACCACTTACCAGGGTTTTAAAAAGTTTTTAAATTTGACACAAATTTTGTTGACACCGCGCGCTATAAACTAAAGTCCACGCGGACGAAGTCGCGGGAAACAGCTAGTTATGAATAAAAACAATAATATATAATAAAGTAGGTATGATTAGTTCTGTTATAATAATGAAGTAAAATATAAAGCGCCATCTGTTTTCATATATTAGAATTAAAATGTTGATTGCATTGATATATTTTCTGGATGGAATATAGGCCAACACAACACACTCGAACTCCTTAGAAATGCAGTAGGAGTTCTATAAGATAAGATAGATTGATTATTATTATAGCAAGTGATAATATTATTAAACATAATATTCTAACGTATTAAAAACTATAAACAAAAACATAATAACTAATAAGTATGATTAGTTCTATGTTCCAACGAAGTAAAAAAAAAGCGCCATCTGTTGAATCGTATTAGAACTAAAATGTTCATTGCATCGCGTCGATATATTTCTGGATTTTTTATAATATTATACATAAAATATATTTAAGATTTTTTAAATATTATTTTAATACACATCCAAGACCCAGGAACATTGAAAACTTTTTGTTCCGCCTGCGGGACTCGAACCCAGGACCCCCGGGATGAGCGCTGGCCACGCGCAATGCGAAGTAATTTTCATCGATATTTTCATGGAAATAAGATATTTTCCCACATCAAAATGTAGCCTATGTCCTTTCTCAGACTCTAGAATAACTGTGTACAAAATTTCATTGCAATCGGTTCAGTAGTTTTGGCGTGAAAGCGAGACAGACAGACAGACAGACAGACAGACAGACAGACAGACAGACAGACAGACAGACAGAGATACTTTCGCATTTATAATATTAGTATAGATAATTATTTTATTGTTAATAACTATCAAATATAATTAAGAATATTTTGAGTATTTCAAGTGCTTCTGCTGCACGGAACCCTTATAGATTCGTCATGTCTCCATGTCATCACAGCCAGTTTTTTCCGAAGCTATAAGAGCTATTCTATTGAAACTTTGTCATTCGATGTAGTCTGTAAACCGCATTAAGATTTTAATACAAAAATGGAAAAAATATTAAAAATTTTAGGGGTCCCCATAGGTACAACTGAAACCATTTTTTTTTCATCTAACCCATGCGTGTGAGGTATCAAGTAAATCATTGCGTACTTATATGTAATATATTCTACGCACGGAAATTCTACGTGTTTTGCTCAGACCAAATAAAAACTTTTTATTTGGTCTGAGGTGTCTGAGGTGTTACAAAGTCACACTCACAAAATATAATATGAGGTTGATAATATTTAATACACTCAAAGAAATCAAACTGAACACGTGTTAATTAATTTAACCACAACGTGACCAAAACACGGTATTGTTCTATACAAACAATCGCTTTGCTCATGCCGACACTTCTTTCTGTTGCCGAAAACTACAAAATAACACCGAATACAAGCCACTGTTTACAACTGGAAATTACTTTTCAAAGATGCCGAAATGTTTTGCTATTTGGCTAGTTCAATATCTAGCAAAGTGAGGGGCATAATTCATAATATTTTTGCGAGTGCTTAATTTATGACACCCAAGCGCGCGCACAAAAGATTTTTTTTGCTCTACACAATAGATTTTCAATTGTAAAGCTGGGTCCACATTTGTAGCATTTTTGGCTCGTTTCAATCTCCGTTCCGTGGCTTTGACAGTAGCAGCGTATCTTCATACACCTCGTATATACGCGAATTCACGATCGGTGGTATGGACGTATTTTGATACTGCATCAAGATACTGTCTCGCGATATGAACGTGATACACTGCGACCCATCCTGTGTCGGTTTCTTCACGATCATCAAAAGGGTCGATACGCGTCATATAGAACAACTTTAGACGTGAACGCATTTGATACGCGATTATTTCGAGTATTTCACCTGCCATTGCCCATTGTGGTATGTATGTCTATCTATACGTCCATGGTAAGCCTGGCCGCACAAAGTCAAAGTCGATACACCGACATGATACAGTAATTGATAGATAAGGATGGACGCGTTTTTTACAAGACACGCCCTAAAAATACGACATGAAATAATTAAAAAAAAAATACTTTAAATGTTACATAATATAAGTAGGCGATACGATTAACGATACGGCTAACATGGCTCTTGATACATGAAGATGCTACAAATGAGGACGCAGCTTTATGCGTCACCCGGCCCCCGGGTGCCGCTTGGGTTCGATGGGGATGGAATGCTTGTTTATCAGTCGGCTATCCGAATCACGACAAGACGGACGTTCGTCGATCGTGGCAAAACGTGTCACGCACGTGTCACGATAGCTTTTATTGTTATTAGTGTTTAGTGCTTCTACCATGTCTACTTGGGATCGCCCTACCATCGATCAGCAACAGCTGGCTGATGTATTTGGTGTAGATATCGAGGATATTCAGTAAGTATATTGAATTTTATTTTAAATTTTATACGTTACGTTGGCTTTTTTACGTGTAGTGATATACTTAATAATACGTTGGACTCAACGTATTATTAAGTATATCACTACACGTACGCCCCAAGAGTTAAGCACTTATTCCACTTGTCCTAATTTAGTGACAGTTGTAATTTTTGTCAGACGTCTTCTTGTCTTCTTAATGGCTCCAGTTCTATCAAAGCAACAAAAAATTGGTCTTCTCATAGGCTTAGCTGTTGGCTCAATGATAATAAAAATAAATAAAAGGTGAAAAAGATGGTTGAAAAAATTTTTGCTCCACGTAAAATTATGAATTATGAACTTTCTGAACTATTTGGAACCAGCAGACTTAAGAAATTACCTACGAATGGATTCCAGATCTTATAACATAATATAAATTGACTTTAATACAGATTTAGCAGTTCCCACTACAGATAAAAGGTTGAAACCATCTGGCAACACTGATTTAGTCATTCAGGAGCCACATTTTTTTCCGATTTAGGATCCTAGCTTTCTAAATGTTATTCCACTTGACTAAATTTTTTAGGATCCTAGCTAGGACTTCCTAAATAGGACAAGTGAAATAAGCGCTTTAGACTTGATTTCGATTTAAAATTTTACTGTCAAACTTTTTTATATACCTATAGTGGAACGCAATGAGTAGAATATCATTGGTGGAACGTGCTTAGAGCGTAAAAATCGTGCAAACCTCCGATTTATGTAATAGTGGATGAAAATTGAAAAGAAAAAAGGAATGGGTAGCTGATAACATAAAAAAAAAGTTTACCTATCGAAAAGTTGTGCTTTTGAATTTTAAAATTATTCTCTTCCACTTCAAGTAAACTGTAAAATTTTGAAGAAAATCTGCATATTTGTAGCAAAATAATAAAAAATATTATAATTTTTTGGATTTGTATCGTTACTTATATTCCAAACAAAAAAAAAATAAGTTGAAAAAATACCTACATAATAAAATTAATATTTTTGTATCTAGATGAGCATACCCCCAAATGAGCTTGTTGTGTGCTTCGGCAGTTAAATGGCGTTCCTATTTTTTTTTTTTTTTTGGTTTTAAATAGGAAGTTTTAAATTATTTCTTAGGCTCAACAAAGCCTTTTATTTGTTAATGTATATAACTTTTTAGCTCTTACTTTATTAAATTTTCCAAAAATGTAGCACAAACTTTTCACGTATATTTCGAAGAAAAACTGTATTTTATTTCTTTTGTTAAGTTTTAACAGACTAAAATTGATTTTAAATTTATTTTTTTCAATACTATATTCGCTAAAACATACTTAGAGGAAAAAAATACAAATTAGGTAAAGAACAAAACATAGCTCGCAGCATGCGTCTTTAGTATGTACGTGAGATTTGTAGCACCCAACCTTTTTTCTGGCTGTAATTAGGAAGTTTAAATGTATTTCAAAGGCTAGAAAAAACCTTTAATTTGTCGATGCATTTAACATTTTAGCTCTTACTTAAATAAATTCTCAACAAATGTAGAAAAAAAAAGTCTATTTTACAAATTTTTGGGGATATTAAAACGTTTTAAAGTACTTAAAACTTATCATTTCTTTAAAAATTTAATACGCACAATAAGTACGTGTTACACACTTTTTGTTACAACCCTTAAATCCTTCCAAACCCTTTTATCTTGGTTACGACGATCGTTAATCTCTAAAAACTTTTCAAAAATGTTATAGTTGTATTTAGCTAAGCACAGCAACTTTCTTTTTTAAAAATTCTGTTTTTGGTTAATTTTCAATGTAAAAAATCGGATAAGAGTCATTAAATAATAGGAACAAGAAAAAAAAATTTTTCTTTACTGGTTTTATCTAAGGTAAAATATTAATTTTTAATTAAGTAAGTAGGTAACTAAAAAATAAAAAGCGGAAGACGGATTTTTTTGAGTTCCCAGCATTGTTCTCATAGTAAAAGTTGTTCATTTTGACGGGCTCATTTGATGGTTTCACGGAAAACGGTGTTTACACAACACACTGTTTAATATACCTAATCAATATTAATATCAATATTAGTGGTTATGTCAATATTATATAAGTGTACAATTATGACCCACTGATCGTACATTACCATTAAAATAATTATAATGATTCATATTATGAACTCTTTGTGATCAACTACAGTGGAACAAATATATCTATCTCCCATTTTCTTCAAGATTACAAATAGGTACCTAATTTGTATTTTTGTTTTAGTGACCTATTGGGCTCTGCTCCAATAGAACATCATGACGAAGACGGCAGTTCTTCAGCGGAAAGTGAGGACACTTCGGAGGACTCCGGGCCTGAGGACGCAGAGGAATGGAGCGACCAGAACACGTTCCGCGACATCCCTTTTATCAGCAGACCGGTTATCAACGCCGGACCAGCTGAGTCCCCGATAGATTTTTTAAATTTATTATTTAACACCAGTTTTATTACGATTTTAGTCTATAGTGTAAATACCCATGCTTTGAGGGTTTTACTGGAGGCAACGCACAACAGTAGTAGGATTAATAGATGGAAGAACACAAACGTTGAGGAAATGGCAATTTTTTTGGCTTTATTATTCCATATGGGTACGATAAAGTTAAACAGAATTAATGATTACTGGAGCACTCATCCACTTTTTTCATTGTGTTTTAAAAACTATATGAGCCGAGACAGATTTTTGCTGATTTTGCGTTGTCTTTCATTTCAAAATCATCATCCAATTGCCGACCATAATCCACTCCCAATTACCAACCCGAATCATTATACCAAACCGATCATTGATTATTTTAAAGCAGCAATAAGTTTGCACTTGCCGCTCTGGTTATAAACGCAGCAACAACCCAATGATTATTATCTATCTGTAAGAATGAATAAAAATGTATAGACTTGCTTTATGTAATGCTTAGTTACGTTTTTGGTTGGTTCATTAACTTATGTTTGAACTTGTTTTATAGGGTGCTGAAGTCACCAATGTTCAACAAATTATATTGGCTCGTATTGAATACCATTGCCATTAGTTCTTAGCTCTTCTACATCCCTTACATGTCCTGCTAACACCAATTTATTTCCTTTTAGCATAGATTGGTCCTTGAAACTTATTGAGTAAAAAACACTTTCAAAACCAGTTTTTTATTATTGTATTCATTTTCCACAAGTAGTTTTTCACTAAATCTAACCCAAATACCATTAATTATTGTTCTAAATATATTTTATTTGCTATAATATTTACATATTAAACAAACTCTTGTTGTTTATTTTTTGACACATGCCCCTAAAACTTCGTTTGAAATATGTCACTACTGACGTGCATGTTCCGAATACAGGCAGGGCAATAGGCAGGGCCAATTTTTCTCTATGGGCAGGGGGTAACTTAATTATTGCAACAAAGAGAATATAATCACTATGTTTTTGCAATACCAATAAACTAGCTAAAAGCCAAGCTTTGCGAGGGCTCGGACCTTGAATGACTGATGATAACACATCTACATAGTACATATAAATAGAAATTACCATTTAAATTACTAATTATTGTGTTTAAAGCACAAATCAATAGGCGTGATAGTTTTTCCGTAAAGTGTACCTAAAAATGTAAAGGTTGTGGGATATAGATATACTAGGGATTGCTTTGCGCTGCCTGATAATTTTAATTTTTACAGAAATAACTAAATCATTTTAGAAGCCTCTTCATGGAAATCAGCTAACAAGTTCTTCATGTCTTCAAATCCTGAGATTTCTTGAGCTTGATGCAATGGCAACCACTTTAAATCTTGATGTTCATCTGATAAAGTCACTTTCTGTTCGGGAATTTTAAGTTTTGCTAGCCAGTATACAACCTCTTTTGGCTTTCCATTAACTTCATAGTGCAGTGATTTCGATATGGTTTTATAAATCTGGAAAATATTAAAAAGATAAAATAACATATCCGATTAACCACGTAAAGAACATAACATTTTTTGGATTGCCCTTTTAACTTTGAAGTAGAGCATTACTTTAATTTGAGGTACTTAATTTTACAATAGCTAAGGCTAAGTCATTCTACAATTGAAGATGTGAGTGGAAGTACATAATAAGTAACATTTTGTAACCATCAGATATTTGCTCATATTTTCCCTTTAATTTGATCAAACCTTGTAACTTATCTACTGCACCACCTGGCTAATATATCTGGCTATACATAAAATGCATTTTTTTTTTATTTAAAATAATTTTTCTGGCCCTTAAGCCTCCATTTACGCAAAGGCATTTTTTTTTACTGGTACTTCTTTTGTTCTTCTACTCACGTCTTTAATTCATAAAATAAACCTCTAGATCCTCAGCAGTAAAACCAGCCTCTTCTTGAGTTTCCCGAAGTGCTGTTACCCAGTCTGATTCTCCTGGGTCCACATGACCTAAAAATGTGTAAAATTACAACTGAAATACAAATGATGCTATTACAAATAGTATACACTTTATAATTTATTCTAGATTGGTTCGTGAAATGAAATGCACGTATTGTTTAAATAATAACGATACGTTTAATCGATAAGTTAATATTTACCCTTTGGAGGGGTCCAATGGTGAGCCCCATAGGATGTTTGTAACATCAGAAACTGTATTACTTGATTTGTATATCTATAAATAACTAATCCTGCTGCTCTCGTAGGTGACATTTTGAAATGATTTAATTATCTTTGTGATCTTAAAATGAGGATTTCTTTTGAGAATTTTCTACACAGTATTTCTACAACCATACGCGTCTCCACGAATTAAAAAATTTCTTTACATTATCATAACATTGAACAGTTTATAATATTTATATTTAGGTATTATTGTTATAATATAAAGTTTTTTTACGAAATTATTTAGAAAAGATATAGCCTGGTATAGGTTATGTTTTGAATTTTATGATTTTAACAAATGACAGGTGACAATATCATTTGACAAGTTAAATTTTTCTGAATCGAGTGATAAAATCGATAGAAAAATGATCAAACCCTCAACTCTCAAGATCTAAGACATTACTTAGACCCACATATTTTTGTTTCTCGCTATTCGCTTATTTGCAATATTTTTTTGTACTCGATGATTCGATCTCATTTTGTGCTCATTTTCCTCACGGCTCACCAACTGGAACTACCAAGTCACCACTTCTCGTTTTTGGCATCAACGTTCTTGCCATATTTTATTATCTGTTGTCTTCATTAAAAAATAAGCAAATTCAAACATCAACTGACAGAAACGGATAGAAACAACTGTTGTTTGAAGGCGTATTGTTTAAAAATTAGTTGTAAAAATTAGTGAATTACTTAGTTTTAAAGTAAATTACGTGTATATTTAGATACTATAGTAGACTTAAAAGGTAACGGCTTCAAAACGACAAAAAAAGCAGTTCGCGATGTTACTCAAGTGGAAATGTATTCTTACAAACTGGGTAAGTTACGAAAAATAATTAATTAAACTATAAACACACAAAATGACTTGCGTTAGTAATACAATCATACTTTAATAATGATTCTCTATCATTTAGAATCCATATTTTTAACTAAGGTACCAAAAGTCACCGGTTTCGTAATCGGCAGGTGTTTTGAAAACATGCTGCGAGTTAGCTTAATTATTTCATATTTATGTACAATAATAAGGTTAATTAAGGTTACTGATAAATAAAAGTTAATGTTAAGCGTACAATGTCGAACTTTGTATTTTAGATAAATTGCTACTGCAATGAAAGAGATAGTAAGGACTTGGATATAAACCTTGACTCTTTGTTGATCATCATTTCCCAATTGCGAAGAAACCTAAGCCTTGACGACTCAAGGTCTTCTTTGTTAGAAGCACACAACATACAAGAGTTTATCCTCGAAAAGTACCCGGATTTCAAATTTGAAAATGGAACATGTGATCCCCGTTCCGAAGAAGATCTACATCTCTCTGCGTCTCTGCTACTATTTTTCGTCTGCGTGAACTCAAAAAATATCGACCTCAAAAATGCAATGTGCAGCAAATTATCATCATCGGACCAGGAAATAATCATGAAGTTCAGCAAATGTTTAATGGGCTGTACTAACATCACCTCCTCCGACGTTCTACAAGCAATTACAGGTATTATAATAATCTGATTAATTTAATCACACCCTTTCATTCTTTTAAGGTTTCTAAAGATTACAAAGTATGGCTTCCATCTGCAACAAAGTAAATTCCATTAATTCTGATAAGTCTTAAATATGACCTGCAAAATAAATGTGCAGTTATTATGAAGTTACAAAAAATATTTTAAAAAAATTTATAAAAGTGGCTTTCCAATCACCATGTCAGCAGAGGTTCCCAAACTTATTTTGTCTACTGCCCACATGAAGAACAAATTATATTTAATCATTGATTCAATTTAAAATGCATCCTGATGAAATAAATCACCCCCAAGCCTCTACACAATGCCCCCATTTTTTTCTGGGTCCCACACCGTCCCTCTTGAGGCGTTATCACCGACTTTGGGAGAGGCTGGTATACGGAAAGCTACAATAATATTGTTACGTGCTAGGGTTCGAGGATTTGGAGAGAAAGACCTGATGACTCTCTTGAAGACTTTATTAACACTGCACTAAACACTAGGTCACAACACTTAGCACTAAGTCCAAACACTAATCACTAGGTCCAATCACTAAGCACTATCACTGTCCTAGGTCGTAGCCAAGTCGCAGGTTTCACTGGTTCACTCACTATTGATCACTTGATGTCGCCTTGAAGATCGCTCTGATTGAACTGACTTGCCGGGCCGGCCTGCGGCTCTTTTTATATGGCGAGACGAATTCCAGAAATTTCCCGATTCACGTAAACAAGTAAACAACCGTGGGAAATTTCTAGGAGGCTCGGGCATGTGCCACAATAAAACTGCCGTCCTTGCGATAAGTGCAGTAAGTTGAATTTAATTTAGACCTTATGGACTCAGTCATAAGGTCTAAATTCAAACACGCTAACAAATAAAGGGTAAGCACGTAAACAAACATTGGACCTTCCTAGAAGGTTCGAGTATGTACTTGCGCACCACGTGTCCGTATACCATGTACCGTAACACTACTCCCCTCTTAGAGATGCTCGTCCCGAGCATCATTGTTACTGCCATGGTAACGCGCCAGACGGTCTATGTGTACCACTTTGAATGTCCCTCTTGGTTGCTTTTGAATCCTGTAAGTCACATCATTCAATCGGGTAACCACTTTGTATGGGCCGTCCCACTTGGTCTGCAACTTTGGAGATTTGCCTTTTCGGCGAGTTGGGTTATGCAGCCACACCAGTGACCCTTCTTCGAAGCCGCTTGTATTCGATTTCCGGTCATATCTGGTCTTCATGTTCTCACTTGACTGTAACCCATTTTCCCGAACCATGGCGTGTATATAGCGCATCTTTTCCCTTAAATCGCAGACATAATCTGGTACGGTCTTCGGTTCCTCCGGTGACCCTCCTGTCAAGAGGTCTACTGGTACTCGCAGTTCTCTACCGTAATTGACATACGCCGGGGTAGCTTTTATGCTCTCATGCTCGGCGGTACGGTACGACAGAAGGAAGAGCGGTATATACTTGTCCCAGTCCTTTTGTTTGTCATCTACCAATTTCACCAAATGCCTCTCAAGGGTCTGGTTAAATCTCTCAACCATTCCATCAGACTGTGGATGGTACGCGGTGGTCCTCGTTTTATGCATTCCCAAAATTCTGCACACTTCCTGGAAGACCTGCGATTCGAAATTCCTGCCCTGATCTGAATGGATTTCCAGAGGCACACCAAACCGAGATATCACTTCTTCGACTAATTTAGAAGCGACTGTTGTAGCTTCTTGGTTTGGTATGGCGAACACTTCGGGCCATTTGGTGAAGTAATCCATGACGACCATAAAATACTTGTTTCCCAATTCCGTCACGGGAAATGGCCCAGCTACGTCAACTGCGATTCGTTCCCACGGTGCGCCAACGTTATACAAGCGCAGGCTCCCACGGCTCCTTGTCTGTGGTCCCTTCACTGCAGCGCAAGTAGTGCATTTGCGGCACCAATCCTGTACATCGTCTCGACAATGCAACCAGTAGAATCGTTCTCGCACTTTTGTTAACGTCCTCTTTACTCCTAGATGACCTCCTGATACGCCATCATGCATTTCACGGAGAACATCCGGTACTCTCGTTCTTGGGACCACTATCTGAAGATGGAACTCTCTACCGTTAGTCTTCTCCCATTTCCGGTTAAGTATTCCATTTTGAAGAATCAGACTGTCCCATTGCGCCCAGTACGCCTTAGTGACAGCGCCAGTGGGTGCAACCTCACTCCAGATTGGTTTTTCATCACCCCGTTTCTTCCATGTGATGATGTGCCGAAGGTCGTCATCTGTTTCTTGAGCCTCCCTCATAGCATCATTCTCCCATGGGCCCAAAGGACTTGTTTTCGTTAACTTTAATGTTACTTCATTAGATTCCTGCTTAACACAATGTTTGCAGTCCTCCGAACACGGCCTTCGCGAAAGTGCGTCGGCATTCCCATGTGCCTTTCCGCTGCGATGTTCCGTCTTGAAGTCATACTCCTGGAGTTGTTCAATCCATCGAGCTACTTGGCCTTCTGGGTTCTTGAATTGTAGTAGCCACTTCAAGGCTGCGTGATCAGTTCGCAGTAAAAAGTGTCTGTCGATGAGGTACTTACTGAAATGTTGTAGCGTCTTTACGACAGCCAAGAGTTCTCTTCTTGTCACACAGTAGTTTCTCTCTGGCTTAGATAAAGATTTGCTGAAATATGCAATTACAACTTCTCTTTCACCCTGTTTTTGAGATAACACCCCTCCAATGGCCGTGTTGCTTGCGTCCGTGTCGACTATAAACTGACCTTCAGGTTGTGGATACCCCAGGATTGGTGTTTCACACAGATGTTTCTTTAGTTTCTGAAAAGAATCTTCGGAAGTCTCGTCCCAAATAAACTGTCGTTTATATTCTGTCAGCCGATGTAATGGCTTGGCTATCTCTGAGAATCCCTTAACAAAACGCCTGTAGTAGGAGCATAGGCCGAGAAATGCCCGCACTTCGATTTTGTTCTTAGGGGTTGGCCAATTTTGGACTGCTTCTAGTTTCTCCGGGTCCGTCTGAATTCCATCACTGGAGATAACATGGCCGAGATAGTTCACCTTACTCCTGAATAAACGACACTTTTTCGGATTCAACTTTAACTTGGCCCCCTCTATTTTGGCGAAAACTCGTTCTAAATTTCGCAAATGGTCCTCGAAGTCGCGGCCAACAATGATGACGTCGTCCAAGTAGACTAAGCAAGCCTCTCCAACTAAGCCTGCCAGTACACACTCCATGAGTCGCTCAAATGTGGGTGTGGCAGGTGCGTTGCACAATCCAAAGGGCATGACGTTAAACTGCCATAGACCTTTACCGGTGGAGAACGCTGTCTTCTCCTTGTCTTTTGGATGAATTTCCACCTGCCAGTATCCAGATTTCAGGTCCAGGGTCGAGAACCATTTCATGCCACTCAAGGTATCCAGAGTGTCGTCGATTCGAGGTAATGGATAGCTGTCCTTCTTAGTGACATCATTGAGACGTCTGTAGTCCACACAAAATCTTGTGCTGCCATCTTTCTTCTTCAATAATACAACTGGTGAGCACCACGGACTTGCAGACGGTTCAATAATCTTATGCCTTCTCATCTCCTCCAAAAGGCCTTCAACTTCTTTTTCCTTTGCAATGGGTATCCGTCTTGCTCGTTGACGAATTGGGTTCTCGCTTCCGGTATCTATCCTGTGCTGAACCATCGACGTTCTTCCAAGGTCGCCTTCCTGACTGGAGAAGATATTCGCGTGGCGTTGTAAAAACTTCTTAGCTTTCATGCCCTGCGAATAAGTCAGATTACTCTTGCAGTCATTTGAGTAGCTCAGTCACTATTCCATAGTTGCTGGTGTTTGCTGAGTCTGAGCCTGTGATCGAATTACACTTTCTCATCCAGACAACTTCCTCGCACTTTCCAATGACGTCACCTTTGTTCAAGCAGATCTCGCGAACACCAAGATTCAAAACTCTGACCACAGCGTTACTGCTTCCACTAACAAGGGTTCTTGCCGTCATCAATTTTTGCGCTGATGTCTTGGTAGGTGTGTCTTCGATTAACACGCATCTGTTTGACTTCTTCTTTCCAGCTGGCGGTAGTTTCACCAGCACCCGAGCTTCCGCACGTCCAGGTATTATGACTTTCTTTACACATTCAACTTTCCCGCAGGTGCCTCCAAGGATGAAAATTTCTTCTTCACCACACTTGAAAACTCCGTCAGCGACATTAATTCTACAGTTGCGCTTCTTCATGAAATCCAAACCCAAGATGCAATCATCCATAATCTCAGCCACGATAACGTCATGAGGGTATGAGGATCCCCCTACATTAATCGTAACTGACATTTCTCCCAGGACGGGTATTGGCTGACCGGAGGCAGTAAGGAGCCGACAGTTAATTCTCCTCTTGTGCCTTCTTGCGGTTTTTACCAGATTTGGGTTCACTATCGTTCTAGAGGCTCCTGTGTCTAGAGTCATTTTGCAATCCGTCCTGTTAATAGTACCCTGAATCACAAGACTATTCCCGCTGCATGCTTGGGAGATAACAGTTATCGGGGCTTCCTCCGCGTCAGCCAGTACTCGCCCCTCAGTCCTGGCTTTTATTCGTTTCCCTGATCCCGGACAGGGGACGAAGTTCCTTTCCGCTGCTCTATTTGTTCAATGCGTTCTTCGAGTCTTTTCATTCTTGCCATCTGAGTCTCCTTCTGCGGGCAGTTGAGCTGAAGATGGCCCCTCTCGCCACACTTGTAGCACATGACTCCAAAATTCTTCTTCGTAGGAGCCTTAACCTCCTTGACTTCCTCAGACACCTCGTGAATCTTATGGGTCTGCCGTATATCACGCCGAACAGCCTCGACCTCTAAAGCATGCGCCAATGCTTCCTTTAGCGAGGTGTGATGACGTAGCCTCACTGCAGCTCTGACCTCTAGGTCCCTGATTCCGTCGACAAATGCTTGTACAATATTCGTGTCGATCATCTTGGAATCGGCTCCTGGGTGTGCCTTCTTGACCAGTTTTTCAATTTCCAACGCCCATTGTTGTAGTCCCTCTACTGAGCGTTGGACTCTGTCACGAAGTTGAGCACGGAACACGTGCTCCAGGTGTCGCTTCCCGTATCTGGATTCAAGGGCCTCCATTAGGTCTTTGAACCCATTTCCTGTATGTGCTTCCAGGACTGACAAGGCTTGCCCTCTGAGCGCGACAGTAAGAGCGGTCAGGCTTTGTTCGTCAGTCCATCCGTTGGCAGAAGCAACCGTCTGGAATTGCTGACGATAAGCGTTCCAGGAAGTAGTACCGTCGTATGGTGGCACTTTTACTCTTGGCCCATGTGCCACTCCAGAATTTCCACTACACGTCGCGACTCCTGTGGTTTCCAGGCGCACTACTTTCTTCTGTAGTTCGGTGATGTTGGTTTTCACATTTTCCATATCCAATCCTAGCCTGGTAACTCGTTCGTCGATTACGTCGATATCTTTACGAAGCGTAGTCACTGTGTCACTGACATCCTTTATAGCCAGAAGCGCTTTCTCTTGGAGGTCCTTTTGTTGCTCTTGTGACTCTTGCAAAGCGCCGAACCTGCGGTCTTGTGCCTCCATCATTGCCCTTTGAGAATCTTGCAAAGCCTGAATTAACTCAATTATGCTTTCCAATTGAGGAGCCATTTGAGGGGTTGCAGAAACAACGGGCGTGGCAGGATGGATGGAGGTGGTCGACGGAGCCTGAGCAGGCGGGGCCCAGTGGGCGGAGCCAGTGGGCGTGTCCTGGTGGGCGGAGCCAGTGGGCGTGGCCTGAGTGGGCGTGGCCACGGCCGAAGTGGGCGGGGCCTGAGGGGCGTGGTCAGTGGGTGGGTCCCGGTGGGCGGAGCTAGTGGGCGTGGCCACGCCCAAAGTGGGCGGAGCCTGAGGGGCGTGGCCAGTGGGCGTGTCCCGGTGGGCGGAGCCAGTGGGCGGAGCTTGGTCCCCAGTGGGTGTGGCCTCCGCAACTCCTCTCTCGGAGTCAATGGCAGCAGCTCGCTGCGCCCTTGTCCTGACACTCCCCTTGAAGTCCTCTCTCGGAGTCAATGGCATCTCCAAATCGCACTTCTGACACCAGTTGTTACGTGCTAGGGTTCGAGGATTTGGAGAGAAAGACCTGATGACTCTCTTGAAGACTTTATTAACACTGCACTAAACACTAGGTCACAACACTTAGCACTAAGTCCAAACACTAATCACTAGGTCCAATCACTAAGCACTATCACTGTCCTAGGTCGTAGCCAAGTCGCAGGTTTCACTGGTTCACTCACTATTGATCACTTGATGTCGCCTTGAAGATCGCTCTGATTGAACTGACTTGCCGGGCCGGCCTGCGGCTCTTTTTATATGGCGAGACGAATTCCAGAAATTTCCCGATTCACGTAAACAAGTAAACAACCGTGGGAAATTTCTAGGAGGCTCGGGCATGTGCCACAATAAAACTGCCGTCCTTGCGATAAGTGCAGTAAGTTGAATTTAATTTAGACCTTATGGACTCAGTCATAAGGTCTAAATTCAAACACGCTAACAAATAAAGGGTAAGCACGTAAACAAACATTGGACCTTCCTAGAAGGTTCGAGTATGTACTTGCGCACCACGTGTCCGTATACCATGTACCGTAACAATATTTAGGAATCTGTTAGAATTTTTTTAATTTCGGCAAATTTTTCAGAGGCATGTGGGCAAGACATAGCTGGCACAGAGACAGCAACCACAAATACAGTTGCTGAAACTCCTCCAGCTTTACGATCTTTGCATAGTGAAGTTAGACGGCTACAAGCAGCTCTGGATGCGGAACGCTTTGATCGTAACTACCTTCAAGAGGAGCTCAGCAGGACCAATTTGAAATTGGAGAAACTATGTAATCTTCACAACTTTTTTATTATTCTAATTTGCCAAATAAAAAAAAATATTAGGCGGGTCCACACAGAGCGAGTAGCCTCGCGAGGCATTCGCCGCGCGAAGCAGCTTAGTTAGTGTGGACGTGCCTTGTGCGAGGCACACCCGCTTGCCTCGGTCGAGGCACACCCGCTTGCCTCAGTCGAGGCACGTCCACACTAACCGAGCTGCTTCTCGCGGCGAATGCCTCGCGAGGCTGCTCGCTCTGTGTGGACCCGCCTGATAAACAACTATTTATACATCATGTTTTTTTTCATTTAGGTAATATAAATTTAAAGTTATTATTTCTGCTAATACAGATCATGGGCTTTTAACAATTTGTCTGATTTCAGCTAAAGTGAAGGAACAATATAAACAAGAAATAGTCAACCTGAAAGCAAGAGTATCTGACCCCTGTGGTGAGGACAACAATACTGCTGGTAGTGAAGCTTCACACAATAACTCAGTGAAGTTGGCAAAACAGCTGGAGCAAGCTGAGGAACGTCTGGCTAACTTGCAGGAAGAATTGAGCAATGTGGAGTACGAAAGAAATGGTTATAAGAACAAGGTAATTTATTGTTTTTTGCAGTACATTGAACACAGTGAATTACGCCAAAATTAGTTATGGGTGTGTAAGGCTTCAGTCTCTAAATCAGTGGGCAGCAGGGCGGGAGCGGCGGCGGCGCGTTCTAACGTATAGATTTATATGGATAAGCCGTCTAGTACGCCGCGTGCCGCTCGCCGCGCCGAGGCCTGTCCATATCTACACTACTATTATAAAGAGGAAAGATTTGATTTTTTGTTTGTTTGTTTGTTTGAGTCGAATAGGCTCCGAAACTACTGGACCGATTTAAAAAATTCTTTTACCATTGGAATCCTGCATTATTTCTGCTGAACATAGGCTAATTTTTATTTTGGAAAAATATAAGGTTCCGTAAGATATTTGGGATTTTCGGACGCAAGGTTTAAAAAATCAACCAGAAAAGTTACTTATTTTGCGTACGCTGCCTAAACTATAAAAGATAGATGCATAAAATGTTCTAAGTAATTATAGATCTTTTAAATATCTACAAAAAAGTCCGCGACACACTATACCTATCTATGTTGAGTGAGGCACAATAACCATTTTTTTATTAAAAAATCTAGAATTTTTTTTTGGACTATATTTAAATGCGTTTATTTAAATCATGCTATTGACCCTTATCAAAATAAATTATTTCATCACTAAGTACAGTTAATGTAGATAATATTTGGTCTTTGAATGATTAAAATTGGACGTTTGGTTTTAATGTTATGGCGAAATTAAAATATTACGATTTCTGCTGCACGTTGCGAATTGGGCGTCAAGGCGCGATGCGCGGGTGTGCGTGCGGTAGGGGAGAGATTTAATTATCAGTGCCACAGACTCGCCCGGAGAGTCCACGTAAATATTACCTCGATCGTGGGAATCGCAGACACAATAGATTTTCAATAGTTATGCGACAGCCGGGTGCTGCTTTATTGATTTGATATAGACTATCGTGCTTCATTATTATAATCCTAATTTCAAAAAAGCTTTAAAAGTTATGACTACGAAAGTAATATTTTTAGAACTTTTTAAAATAAGTTTTGAATGACTATTATTTTTGATTGCTATTATAATTAATTAATTTCTTTAACTATAAATCTCCAATAGCGGCAGCCGGCTGCCAGCATAACAATTGAAGATCTATTGTGTCTGCGATACCCACGATGCCGATGCACGATGGAAGTATTAATGCATATTTTTTAATCCACACTATTTCTGCTGAATATAGGCTATATTTAATGAGAGAAAAAAGGGAACCGTATTAAGTGTTAAAATTGTGTGAAAAATCTACCAAAATATTCCTTCTTGCTTATGCTGCTTAAAATATAAAAATATAAAAAAAAAAATACAATAAAAATGTGTTATATGTACATAATAATTATAATATAGTAGTTGCAGGCTAAATAATGTAAACTATTTTTATGTTCTGCTTAACTTAAAGATTGACTACCTTTATTTTAAAAAAATAATTTAAAAACCAATGTCCACCCGTGCGAAGCCGGGCCGGGCCGCTAGTAATCTATATATTGGAACGTGCCGCCATTGGAATGTGCCGCCACCACTCCCTTAGAATTTTCCATAAATTGCATCAGTACCAATGAATAAGGAAACAATAAGTCAATGATCAGTACTATAATTATTGTCTTTGTTTACAGTTGGATGAACTGAAACGCGACAGAGATAAATATTTTGCCCTGAGCCAACAAGAGAACATTCGAGCAAGTCAACTTGCAGAGGAATTGGACAGTGAACGTCGTCAGTGTAATTCTTTGCGGGAATTAGTTACTGAGCTACGACAACACAACCGCCTCAACAGAATGGACTCCAGTCAGTTGGAGTGTGATGATCTTGATACAAGTGTCCACTCATTACAACATAATTCCTGTAAGTACAACACCAAGGAATGGTATGATTAATGTATATTTAATAGTCAAATAGTCTATTGTAAGGCCTCGATAATTCATGAAGCTCCTATATGCATTTTTTTACAGCCGTGTGCAGTGAGGTCTGTGCAAGCATAATTGAAGTACAGCTAGCTGAAGAAAGATCTAAGATCGCTACATTGAAAAATCAAATGCAAATGTTGCAGGTATGTGTATTAAAATACGTTTATTAATATGTAAATTACGCAACAAATTATTTTTGTAATGAGTAAAATAAAAATTGTTTCAGGATCAACTTACAGAATTAAATAATAAATATGAAAAAGAAAAAAATGACCTTGGTAAAACTCTTTCTGAGAAAGAATGTGACATCATGAACTTAAAGCATAGAATTAATGAAGAAATTGAAAGTAAGAATGTAATAAAATCTAAATGTGATAATGACATAACTAAATTGAATAATGAAATTAATGAACTCGAGCAGACCTTGAAGGATACTACCGAAAATGCCAGGAAAACCATTGATACAAAAATGCAAGAGATACAAACTTTACAGGAGGAAAAGCTTTCCCTATTGCAAAGCTTTTCAAATGAAACATCAAAACTAGAATCTAAAGTACAGGAACTGAAAAAAGAGATTGACTCTGAAAAGACATCTAAGCAAAAAATGAGGGAAGATTATGATAATCACATGATGAAATTAAAAGAAAAAGTTTTGAATAGGAATAATGAACTTGTTGAACTTCAAAACAAAATTGTAACTAAAGGAGAAGAAATTGAAAGTCTACAGATACAATTGCGCAATGAAAAGGATATGAGACAAGAATTAATTAACAAACACAATAATGACGTGTTGCATTATAACAATGTAATAAAAGAGCAGAATCTAAATGTTCAAAAGAGTTCAGAAGAAATAGCTGAACTACGAAAACAGGTACAACAGTATTATGAATGTATTGAAGAAATGAATAGAGAAAGAAACAATCTTAATGCCTCTTTACTTGGCCTAAAAGAGGAAGTCAAGATTTTGACAAGTGAGAAACAGATATGGCTGAAAGAAAAAGAAAAACTTGCAAATGAATTTGATGAAAAGAATGAAACAATCAACTCTCTTAAAAGTCAACTTCAAACTGAAATTCAATTTAAAAATGAAACACAATCTAAGCTTCGTGAAGTAGAGTCTCATATAAAAATATTGTTAGAGGAAAAAACTACATTGACCAATAAATTGTCTTCAGTAATTGCTGAAAACTCTAACGTCTGTGAAAAGTTAAAAAAGGAAGTGAAGGATTTGACTTGTGTGAAACAGATATTGCTGAAAGAGAAAGAGAAACTCGAAAATGGATTTGATGAAAAGATTGTAATAATTAGCTCTCTTGAAAGTCAACTTCAAACTGAAATTCAATTTAAAAATGAAATACAATCTAAACTTCGTGAAGTAGAGTCTCTTAAAGAAATACTGACAGAAGAAAAAATTTCTTTGACCAATAAACTGTCTAAAATAATTTCTGAACACTCTGATGCCTGCCAAATGTTGGAAGAGAAAGTCAAGAATTTGACAAGTGAGAAACAGATAGTGCTAAAAGAGAAAGAACAACTTCAAAATGAATTCCATGAAAAGAATGAAATTATTAATTCTCTAGAAAGTCAACTTCAAACTGAAGTTCAATTTAAAAATGAGATACAGTCTAAACTTCATGAAGTAGAAACTGATAAAGAACTATTATATAAAGAAAAAACTTCTTTAACTGATAAACTGTCTACAGTAATTGCTGAAAACTCTAATACGTGCGAAATGTTGAAAGAGGAAGTCGACAATTTGACAAGTGAGAAACAAATATTGTTGAAAGAAAAAGAACAGCTGCACAATAAATTTGTTAAAAATAATGAATTAATTAAGTCTCTCGAAATCAAACTTCAAACTGAAGTTGAACTTAAAAATGAGACGCTATCTGAACTTCTTAAAGTAGCGTCTGAAAAAGATTTACTGCGTGAAGAAAATACTTCTTTGACCAATGAAATGTCTACCATTATTGCTCAAAACTCTGATGCGTGCGAAAAATTGAATCTGGAAGTCAAGAATTTGACAAGTGACAAAGAGATGTTGCTCAAAGAGAAAGAAATACTCCAAAATAAATTTGATGAAAACAATAACACAATATACTCTCTTGAAAGTCAGCTGCAAACTGAAATTCAATTACGAGATGAAATACAATCAAAGCTTTCTGAAGTTGAGTCCGAGAAAGAAATATTGTATGAAGGAAAAACTTCTTTGGAAATGGAAGTCAAGAATTTGACAAGTGAGAAAGAGATGTTACTAAAAGAGAAAGAAATACTCCAAAATAAATTTGATGAAAACAATAACACAATATACTCTCTTGAAAGTCAGCTGCAAACTGGAATTCAATTACGAGATGAAATACAATCAAAGCTTTCTGGAATTGAGTCCGAAAAAGAAATATTGTGTGAAGAAAAAACTTCTTTGAAAATGGAGATCGAGAATTTGACAAGTGAGAAAGAGATGTTACTGAAAGAGAAAGAAGTACTCCAAAATAAAATTGATGAAAATACTAACACAATATACTCTCTTGAAAGTCAGCTGCAAACTGAAATTCAATTACGAGATGAGATACAATCAAAGCTTTTTGAAGTTGAGTCCGAAAAAGAAATATTGTGTGAAGAAAAAACGTCTATAACCAATAAAATGTCTACAGTTATTGCTAAAAACTCTGATGAGTGCAAAAAGTTGAATGAGTTAGTTGAAAACTTGACAAGTGAGAAACTTATTTTGCTTAAAGAAAAAGAGCAGCTCCAAAATGGATTTGATGAAAAGAATAAAATAATTAACGCTCTTGAAAGTCAACTGCAAACTGAAATTCAATTTAAAAATAAGATGCAATCTAAACTTTGTGAGGTAGAGTCTGAGAAGGAAATATTGTGTGAAGAAAAAACTGAAAACTCTAATGCATGCAAAATGTTGCAAGAGGAACTAAATAAATTGAACAGAGAGAAACAGATATTGCTGAAAGAGAAAGAACATCTGCAACATGAGTTTGATGAAAGGAATGAAATTATTATCTCTCTTGAAAGTCAACTTCAAACTGAAATTCAATTAAGAAATGAGATACAATCTAAACTTCGTGCAGTAGAGTCTGATAAAGAAATATTGTGTGAGGAAAAAACTTCTTTAAGCAATAAACTCTCTACAGTAATTGCCGACAACTCTAATATATACGAAATGTTAAAGGAGGAAATCATGAAATTAACAAATGAGAAAGAAATGTGGCTAAAAGACACAGAAATACTCCAAAATAAATTCGATGAACAGAATGAAATAATTAATTCTCTTGAAAGCCAACTTCAAAATGAAATTAAACTTAGAAATGAGATACAATCGAAGCTTTGTGAAGTAGACTCTGAAAAATCTTCTTTGAACAATAAACTATCAACAGTAATTGCTGACAACTCTAATATGTGCGAAATGTTGAAGGAGGAAATCAAGAAATTAACAAGTGAGAAAGAAGCTTGGCTAACAGAGACAGAAATACTCCAAAATAAATTTGATGAACAGAATGAAACAACAAAATCTCTTGAAAGTCAACTTCAAAATGAAATCAAACTTAGAAATGAGATACAATCGAAGCTTTGTGAAGTTGAATCTGAAAAAACTGTTTTAGACAATAACATGTCTATATTAATTGCTGAAAACTCTGATACGTGCGAAATATTGAAAGAGGAAGTTAAAAAATTGACAAGTAAGAAAGAGATATTGCTTAAAGAGAAAGAAGTACTTCAAAATAAATTTGAGGAAAATAATGAAACAATTAACTCTCTTGAAAATCAACTTCATAATGAAATTCAATTAAGAAATGAGATACAAACGAAACTTTGCGAAGTTGAGTCTGAGAAAAAAAAGTTGTGTGAAGAAAAAACTTTTGTGACCAATAAACTATCCACAGTAATTGCTGAAAATTCTGATGCGTGCGAAAAGCTAAATCAACGCATTCTTCAAGAACAGCAAGCTAGCCAATCTTTACAAAACCAAGTAGACATCTCTAATAAGAAAATCGAAGAATTATTAGAGATAGTACAACAAAAGAATGATGGTAAGTATTAAAAATATTACAAAACATTACTATTTATTTTACTTACCCTTAAAGTCTAGTGCATAGGTGATAGGATGTAACGAATTACATAACTAAGTGATACTTGTGTGTAATATAGCAAAGTGGACTGCTCTGTATATTCTCTAAGTCTATAGTTTTACTACACAAATCGGTGTTACTGTTAAGGAACACGGTTTAAAAAATTAATAACAAGCGCTAAAATCACTTTTTGTAATGCTCATAGAATGATTTTAAAAATTAATGCTTTTTCAGAATTTTCTAAACAAATCGAAGAATACAAAGGGATTATCGAAGCAAAAACTAATGAAGTTGAAAGTCTAGTATTTAAAAATGCAACCCTACACAATGAACTCAATGAGGTCAAAATACAACTTGATTCAAAAGTGCATTCACTAAAAGATAAGCTTATTGATAATGAAAATATAACAGACAAACTAAAAGCAACATATGAGTCTCAAATTGACAATCTAAATGTGATGGTGTCTAAACTGACTAGTTACTTGAAAGAGAAGACTATTGAAATTGAAGCGACAAACAAGGAAAAGGCTCAATTAGAAGAAGCTTTAAAGAAGAGTAATGAAGGTACAGTATTTTTTTGTCTTATTAGTTAGAACATTTATAAAATATTTTCTATTCATATATTTTGTACATTTCATACAGCTATCAGTTTGTTAGAAGAAGAAGTAAAGTGCCAAAAACAAAAACAGGACAAATTAATTAGCGAGTTTGAATCGGAAAGAGTTGTACTTAAAAATATAGTGTCTGTAACAGAAGATGTAATGGAAGATCAGAAATTGAATTTCAACAATAAATTCACCGAAGTCACGAAGCAAAATAAAGAGCTGAAAGACCATGTTAAGAAATTAGAAGAACAAATTGTTACAGAGCGAAAAAATGCAGAACTTACACTGAATGATAAAGTGGATATTCTCAATATAGCTTTGAAAGATTTATCTGATATAAAGGATGTAAAGAAATCATTGGAAGAAGAAAATTTAACCCTCAAAGAACTTGTATCAAAGAAAACTGAGGAAATTGAGTTGACAACAAGCGAAAAGAATTCTTTAGAACAGATATTGGAAAGTGTGAAAAATGGTAATTCATTTTTAGTTAGAGATGAAATCTTTTTTCTTAAAACAGACATTCAAATTCTTTCTTCTTTCAAATTTTTTATTAAGCATACAATAATATACAATAGTATAAAAGCTAGGTAGCGTACGTCACGTCGTCTAATCCCATGCTAAGTAAAAACTTTTGTTATGGCAATCAGACAACAGATGCACGCCAAACAATTTTATCCTAATATATATTATTTACACATTCACACACACAATCACACTACACTTTATCACGTAAAGTCTCTTTCGGCGACGTGATGCGCGCTTCGTTCGGGAGCCTCCCCCGGAACCTCCGGTAAACTACACCGGCGGGCCAGAACTCCTCCACCTCGAAGATGGATAAAACTTGAGTCGGCACTCTCACCACAAAGGAACTGAAATTCACTTGGCGAGAGTGCAGACGTTCCACCCTCAAGGTGTAGGTGGTCTTCTCGCGGATGTAGTTTACGACGTCTTCGACCGTCATGGACCAGTGCAGCGCGACATTAAATTTAAACTTTATTTTAAATTTCTTTTCAGATAAATCTTTATTGGAAAACAAAATGCAAGAGTTTGAAATGTTAAAAGACAAACAAATCGCTGATCACTTGAATTTATTAAAAGAAAAAGAAAATGAAATAAATAATTTGAAAGAAGAGTTGGAGAGACAGACAGAGGCTATCAAACAATTTGAAAATTTACAAGAGGCATTATCAAAGGAAAGGGATGAAATCGCTGAACACTTAAATGTAAAAGATACTTTACTGGAAACTGAAAAGAACCTGCGTATTTCCCAGCTGGATGAATTACATAAGTTGCAACAACTTCAAACTGAGAATCTCACATTACAAAATATTCTAAAAGAAAAAGAATCAGGTATGTAATAAACAGTTGGTAATAAACCAATTTTATAATGAAAAAAATGTGACCCAACTTAATTTAAAATATATTTAACTTAAAAAAATGTGCAACATCAGCCTAATGATTTATCTGAGAATTGTGATTTTATTCATTTTTTGGACTATTGTAATCGCTTAATATTTTATGAAATCTTTTGTTCTTGCAGAAATAATGGCTATAAAAGAACATTTTGAGAATGAAACTGATCAAAATCAACAGGTGAGTGACCAAAATAAAATAGAGCAAACGAAATTATTAAATAAATGTATAATTCTAGAGGAATACCAAATAAAAGCTGAAGAAGAATTAAAACATCGCCAAGCTAAAATAGAAGTACTTGTAAGTGAAATGGAAACTATTAGAAACGAATTTACTCAAGTAGAAGTAGAAAAAAACATTCTTATAGAAAAGCTAGAAACGGAATTAGCAGACACGAAACAGAATTATTTGCGTTATAAACAAGAAGCAGAAAAGTATAGTAATGAAATCGGAAGACTCAGAGAAAACCTAAATGCAGTAAATACAAATACAGTGTACAATTTAAAGAAGGAAAACGAATTACTGCTAAAAGCTGTGACTAATAATGAAAATAGTAAGTATTTGGAACATCAATTATTTATATTCTGGAATTTATATTAAGTATACTAATAAATACCATTTTGTTGCAGTGGCTTCAAATGATAAAGAGAATATACCAAACTACCGCGAAGATGTGGCAATCAAAATACGTGAGCTGCAGAACCAAGTTCACGATTCTGCATTCGATAACACAACTTCATCCATCGATAGCTCCAAAACTATAACCGATTTGGAGAAAATAATACAAGACAAAAACAGGACAATAACAACTTTACATAGTGACATTACATATCTGAAGACTTTGATCGCCGAATCCGAGAATAAGCTACTGGATGTGACTAAAGATCTGGATCTGAGCAGAGAAAATTGTCACCAACTATCCAACCAACTGAAGAAAGTCGTTCTTCAAAAGAATGAGGAAATCGCCGAGCTGAGGAACAAAATCACAAAGATGAGCGCCACAGAAACCCGTGCGTCGCAAATCATCAAAGTGTCCGCCAAATATCAGGCGATGATAATAAAACGGATCGCCGAAATCAAGAATAACACTGTACTGAAAGAGCTAACGAATTTCGGCAACTCAGCGAACGCTAACGGCGAAAACGAACTTAGACGTAGCTTCAACGCCGGAAACATCACCATGGAGGATCTAGAAAACTTCCTAGAGACTACCGACAGACATCTCAAGCGGTGCTCCGAAAAGCAGATAGCTCTACAAAAGGAGAGAGATCGATTACTCGAAATAAACAAGATTAACGACTCCGAAATCATCGCCATGAGGAAATTCCTGACCGAGCTGTCTGTCAGTGTGAAAACATTCAACTCTGTAAAGGAGCTATACTCCCAGAAACTAAATAAGGTGATCGCACTACAGAGGACAGTGAGAAGGGAAATCCTGAACTTGGATGGACGGATCAACGACGCGACGATGTGCAAGCTAGAGAGGGGCTATGCTGCTATCATGCAGGACTTATCAGAATGTGCCCTAAACTTGGAGAGATGGGTCGACCGGAGCATTGTCAGGGCCATATCACCGGAGAAGATCAAGCAGGCGTTCATGAGCGAGCTGGATCGAGCCTCACTCGTGCCCACCAACTTCCAGAACACAAGCTTGGAAATCCAGTTCGGAGAATTAGAGTCGTCTTTCCACAAACTACTGAAGGAGGTGATGCAAGCTCAGTCCGGAGACGGAGCCAAGGACGCTCAAGCCCTGACGATCATGGAGGTCCGAGCGGAGTATGAAGATAAGCTCAGCAGGATGAAGGCGAAAATGGTCAGTATACTCCCTATCCTGTTATTGGTATTGACATACCAGGTTGTTTGGTGGTACTATCTGACGTTGGACTACTGATGGTGGCTTATTGCTGTTGTTACGACTTGTAAAGTCATTATTTATTGATTTTATCAAATAAAGTTTTGTTTTATGGATGCTTTGTTTTATTTATCGTTTGTAGTGTTCATTAAGTTAGTTTGGTAGTTACGCTTTACATCACGGAAAAGGTAATGATTTTTGTAATTGCACGCTCTATGCACGGCTTTGTTGCTAATGGATGGGTATTTGTGGTTTTATTATGAGTTTGAAGGCTTTATAACTTAGCTACTTTCTATACATAACGAAACTAAATATTAATTGCACGCATGCATCAGTAATAAAAAATCAACAGTGATTCTCAAATAGACGTTAAAATTCCAGAAAGAACTATACGTCGATCAGATAAGTCAGTTCCAAGAGAAACATAAGAAGGTGATAGAAGAGTACGAGAGGAAGCTAGAAAAGGCTAATGAGGAAACGAAGGAGTTGAGCAAGGCTTACGAGCAACATATCAGAAGTTTGACTACGGAACTCTGGAACGTTGGAGAGAAGTTTATTATACAGAAGGATGAGGCGCAGTGGCTAAGGAAACAGCAGAAGTCGGGTTCACTCATGTCCCTTCAACATGTGCATTCTGTAAGACTCATTCACTATAATTTCATAAGTTTATGTGGGATGAATTAATACCAATAGATGTAACTTTCTTTAAGCTCAAAATGATTGTTTTAAATATACGACTTGGGTTTAATATACTATGTATTTACTAGATGTTCCACGCGGCTACGCCCGCGTTATTTAAGAATTTCTCGGGAACCGTACATTTTTCCGCAAAAATAGCCTATGTCCCTTCACGTGGTCTATTCTTCATGTCTGCCAAATAACATAAAAATTGCTCCAGATGTTCTTAAGATAATAAGCAATTTCAAATAATTTCCCCCGTTTTTTGCACATTTTCCTCTATTTCTTCGCTCCTATTAGTCTTAGCGTGATAAAGTATAGCTTATAGCCTTCTTCGATAAATGGGCTATCTAACACTGAAATATTTTTTTAAATCGGACTAGTAGTTCCTGAGATTTGCGCGTTCAAACAAACAAACTCTTCCGCTTTATAATATTAGTATAGATTATAAAGCTAGTACAGACGTACGGTAACAGGTAACCTCTATGGTAATTGTGTATTTTTCGAGATCGTTGCAACAAGCGACTATTTAACAAAATACTGCTGCATTGTTATTTCAAGATACAAGATCACTGTCGATTACCTAAAGTCACGGAAAAGTGACATTTGGTGTAAGTTCAATTGGCAGAATTAAAGCCGTGCAAGAAGCATGGCTTTAATATCCATACTAATATTATAACTGCGAAAGTGTGTCTGTCTATCTGTTACCTCTTCACGCTCAAACCACTGAACCGATTTTGCTGAAATTTGGCATGGAGATACTTGAGACCCGGGAAAATGTACGGTTCCCGCGCGATAAACGAATTTTGGCGCAACGGAGTTGCGGGCGTCATCTAGTATCAATATAAATAGAAAAACGCTCAATATATCAATATAAGAGTTTTTTTAATCATCAGACGGGTCTGGTGGCGCGGCACGAGGACGCGGGCCGGCCCTCCGACACGCTGTCACTCCGCTCGCTACAACACAACAGGAACGACAGGAAAGGTAAATAACGTCATTTAAGTTCACTGCGTAAGTCTCTTTTTGGCTATTTTGAAATTTCGATGCCATTCGCTAGAAACTCGGAAGACGCATCGCCAATCAGGAGCACGTATCGCTTAACAAGAACTCCCAAAATAGTTAAATAATAAACCTGCTTTAGTATAGTTGGATAATTTTGTATGTATACAAAATTATACCCAATGTTTTAACTCTCCTGAAAAGTTGTTATTTTTTATTTACGCTATGTTAGAATTTAAAGGACGATAAAACTGATCGTACAATTTTCCGTACCGTACGCGCCGAACGCGACCATTGTACACGAATTGCGGCGCGTACCGTGCGGACGAATGTGCGAGGTTTCACATCATTACATACAACCAAGTCTAAAATGCAGCGCGTTCGGCGTGTGCGTACTAATAAATGTGCGATCACCTTAAAGAAGATCAAATTTCTAATTTGTTAGATAAAGAATGACAGTTATTTGCTGTATAAATGAACTAAAATACGTCTTGAGATTAGTTTTTTACAGATAAGTTTCGCATTTTTACATAAGACGCCCTTATACTAAAATATCTTAAATTCTTTGTCACACATGACACACATAAAGATAGTCTGCGGGCCGAATAAATAAATAAAATATTCTTTTCTTCAGGTATTATAAATATACTTTTTGAACGTGTACGTTTGAAGTAAATGTTGCCTATTCTCATTATGTCTCTTTTCAGGACGTAAAACGTGCGGCGAAATGTCTGACGAGGAAGGCGAGGTTTTCGACAACCGCTGTCTTCGGGAACTCGCGGAAACTCCGCGTCGGGGACGCCCCTCAGCAGTGGGCGGGACAGGGGGCGGGGCCATGAAGCGGCTGTCGGAGCTGCAGCGCCGCAACACGCTGTGTCAGCCCCACCTCAAGAGCTCTTACCCCGCCGAGACCCAGTTCGTGCCGGGAGTACAGGAGGATGATATTAAGGTAAAATAAGATAAATTGATTTAAAAGCAGATGGGGGATTTACGTAATTTGGTCGGACATTTTTATGAAATAAGGGGGCAAACGAGCAAGCGGGTCACCTGATGGAAAGCAACTTTTGTCGCCATGGACACTCGCAGCATCAGAAGAATAGCAGGTGCGTTGCCGACCTTTTAAGTGGGAATAGGGTAAGGGGAGGGTAGGGAAAGAAATAGGGGAGGGTAGGGAAGGGAAAAGGGTAGGGGATTAGGCCTCCGGTAAACTCACTCGGCGAAACACAGCGCAAGCGCTGTTTCACGCCGGTTTTCTGTGAGCCCGTGGTATTTCTCCGGTCGAGCCGGCCCATTCGTGCCGAAGCATGGCTCTCCCACGTCAAGGACTATGTCAAGTCAATGTCGTAATTAGGTTAGACACCATGGCTCCCACTCATAACTGCGAATTTGCATTGCGATGTCATTTTTATTTAGTATGAGTTTTGTCGCAGATGTTTGCAATGCGAATTCGCAATTTTGTTCCCACACAACGCGACCAAACTATATTATATAGTGCGACAAGGCTTTTTATGAACGTGGGCGGGAGCGCTGCTGGTAAAGGAGAACTGTCAAAAATGACGTTTTTGTATGATGGCGGTGTTAGTTCCTTTTTTCATTTCATTCTTGTCGAGCTGTAAGTCCGCCTATGAATAGATTTTTTTAAAGTGCAAGTGCGCAGACTGCAGACAACTTGCTATGAATGTTGTTCAAAATCATTTCATTTCATTTTTCTAACTACGAAAAAAAATCAAAGAAACCAGTAATGTCGCTGCGACGCGTTGTTGGCTACCAACTTGTATTTACAACAAGAACATGATAAAATCTACTGTCAGACAACGCTCTGTTAGGCTGGCCTCACACAGCCGGAATTTCATAATCGGAAATTCATATTATTAATTCAGAAAGACCGGAATACCATACAATATCAGTACGCTCCACACAGATTTTTTCAGATTATGAATTTCATAGATCGATCTGTAAGAATATGAATTTCCCGTTGTGTGAGGCCAGCCTAAGGGTCAATTTATACTAGCCCCGAGTCGAAGTACTACATCACAGCGAATTACAAAAACTGAACATATAAAAAAAAGAAAATCAAATGCGTAAAGTTGCTTGCATGCGCGCGTCTTTTTGAAAATAACGCATTACGCTTTGGAGCTAAAGGTACAATACCGTGCATCGCGACAGTCGTAAGCCGCGCGCGACCTACGACTGTCGTCGGCCGCGCGCGTCTGTCAAAGTTAGAAACGGTGCCATACATTTTCATACAATGACTATTGTCGTGAGCGGCCGACGACAGTCGTAAGTCGCGCTTACGACTGTCGCGATGAACGGGATTGTACCTTAAGGATGAATTTGTTATGTTCAGTTTTTGTAATTCGCTTCGATGCGTTTCGACCCTGAGCTTGTATCTATAAATTGACCATAAATATTTTGTTTTGTCAAGATTTTAAGGCCCTAATTAAACATTTATCTCAACATTTCAGTGCAACTCAATGTCCCTGGGCGGCAAGGCGCAACGTAAGGAGGTGGGCATCACCGCGTACAAGAAGCCCGGACCCCCCACACCCAGCAAACAGGCCGGACGACTGTCCGCTACAGTGAGTATTAACTATTTCAAGCCAGTCAAAATATCTTGAGACTTGGCTGCAGGTATAGCCGGGCCGTAATGACATCTTCAAATTCGAGTCTCATGTTATTGAGATCGGGTTGTTGCGAGTACCTATTACCAATAAAAATATGCAATGGATACAATGTACCACGAGGAAATTGATTCCTATCCAGTTGACGGACCTGCGACATTTGGTCGAGTTATGTCAATGTTAATTGTGATAGGTACCTAGATATCACAATTAACATTGACATAACTTTGACGTAACGTGACCAAACTACGTAGATACCCCATCTGCCTAGGAATCAACTTCTCTAACGGCCGTTCCCAATATTTGATCTATCTCTGGTTTTTTCCTACTAGAAATAGGAATAGCTCACATTAGACATTAGAGGCATATATTTTATGTCAATTCAATGTTAGCTGCGATCGGTTGTATGTCAAACCAGAGATAGATTGAATATTGGGAACGGCCGTAATAGTACAATGTTTTGTCATTGTCTTATTATAATATCATCAGATAAATTCATGATGATGGCTTGACACAACGCGACTTTATTACCTGGATCCGCAATCTGCTTGTGAATTTGTCTGATAGTAGGAATTATTGGCAAAGTATATGAATCGATTTTTTAGATTAAACATAATATAAGTAAAATAGCTTTTAACGTGGGAGAGCCATGCTTCGGCACGAATGGGCCGACTCGACCGGAGAAATACCACGTTCTCACAGAAAACCGGCGTGAAACAGCGCTTGCGCTGTTTCGCCGAGTGAGTGAGTTTATCGGAGGCCCAATCCCCTACCCTATTCCCTTCCCTACCCTCCCCTATTCCCTTCCCTACCCTCCCCTATTCCCTTCCCATCCCTACCCTCCCCTATTACCCTATTTCCTCTTAAAAGGCCGGCAACGCACCTGCAGCTCTTTTGATGCTGCGAGTGCCCATGGACGACGGAAGTTGCTTTCCCGTTAGGTGACCCGTTTGCTCGTTTGCTTATTATTTCATTAAAAAAAGCTTCACAAACAAAACATAGTGATTATGTTTGAGTGTGATACAATAGAAAGATTTTCTTGTTTTTGGCCGGGTTTTTAGGGTTCCGTACCTCAAAAGGAAAAAACGGAACCCTTATAGGATCACTTTGTTGTCCGTCTGTCCGTCTGTCAAGACCCTTTTTCTCAGGAACGCGTGGAGGTATGAAGCTGAAATTTATATCAATTACTCAGGTCTACTGTCCCTTGAAGCTGTGAAAAAATCAAACTTCTAAGCCAACGCAATCAAAAGATACAGCCGTTTATGCCGCAAATTTTCGACACTTGCAAGGGAATCAAAACCTACAGGGTGCTTCCCGTGAACTCAGAATCTTGAAATTTGGTACGAAGCAACGTCTTATAGCATAGATAAAGGAAAAATTACGAAAACCATAAATTTTTAGTTACATCACATAATATATATTTTTTTAATAATTTTAAACTTACTACCCATTTCCTCATAAACGCGTAGAGGTATTAAATTGAAATTCATACCAAATACTCAGGTCTATAATACCTTTAAGCTGTCGGAACCCTCGGTGCGCGAGTCCGACTCGCACTTGGCCGGTTTTTTATAAAATAAGGCCTATTTTTGCACATCTTGGTAATAACTCATAGCATTTAGCAAGACGCAAAGGCGTGCAATAGTATTGTCCTTACGTAGATAAGCTGTACTCTTCGGCCAATACTTGGAGATCGCCATGTTGCAATGCTGATAAACCCAGTAGCGACTGTATTGCGACTGTTAGATGCGCCTTTTAGTGGGTGAGTACTGTAAACGGGGAATGGGAAATGAACAAGCTTATTTATTTATCAGTTAATGCTTTATATTATGACTAAGACATAATTAGCTACTACTAACTTATAGAAACATTTATTAAGTAGGTTCAGAATTTAAAGAGATAAACTCCAAAATAAGAATATTTTGGAGTTTATCTTAATTATACTTGTTATAATAATATGTTTTTTTACCTCCTTTCTAATAAAGACATGTGGGCTGTGTATCAGCGTTGGCGACGCTGTCTTCTTGTTTAATGTGCCAGTAAAAGACAAGCATACCTTGTGCACTGTATACGACCGTACCCTACGGGGAATACTCTTTTACAGTCCTCCTCTTATAGCGTTTCTAGAATGGACAAACTATTGCAACATAGTTCAGAATTACTTTACCCAAATTATATTGGTCTATGACACCTACAGATTTGTAGGCGCAGCGCAGACAACAGACAATCCGTGATGCACTTTTTAGTCCGTGGAAATAGAACGTATGCAATTATATGCAGTAACGCACACGTCTGCGCTGCGCATCGTGTGCGTTACTGCATATAAATGCATACGTTCTATTTCCACGGACTAAAGAGTGCGTCACGGATAGTCTGTTGTCTGCGCTGCGCCATATAGTGAATCTTGCAGACTACTTCGCAATCATACTGGCATAAAATACATATACCATCCCAACACGATGGAATCTGCATTATCAAAAGATTAAAACTAAATTGTTTTTGCAGGACAGTGAGTTGCGCGAGTCGCTGCGCGTGGAGGCGGAGCCGGGCGCGCGCCGCACGGCCACGCCCTCCCGACTGTTCGGTCTGTTCCGCGGGAAACAGGACACGATAGAGGTACACTTTTATATGAGACTAGACGTCCGCAACTCTGTTGCGCCAAAATTTGTTTATAGCGCGGGAACCGTACATTTTCCGGGATAAAAAGTATCCTATGTCCTTTCCCGGGACTCGAAAGTATCTCTATGCCAAATTTCAGCAAATTCGGTTCAGCGGTTTGAAGAGGTAACAGACGGACAGAGAGACGGACAGACAGACACTTTCGCATTTATAATATTAGTATGGATTTGTTTGTATCGAGCAGTAGTCTAACACAATTTCGGAATCAACTGTATCAACGGTGGTAAGTACAAAAATTGTTTGATCTCGGGATTGCCCGAAGGACCAACTAAATCGATCCCAACCCTCAATGTGATTATTTACAGAACCGTAGGCGTAAGAAATATTTTACCTGTCCGAAAAGGCCGTTTTATTTAGAGCATGTATCTGCAATGCTAAAGTCAATACCATCCGATGTGACATGAAATTTTAAGAAATTAGGTCAATAGGTTTTATATCTTATTTCACGTTTTTTTCGTTTTCCACTAAGAACTTTGAATGAACACTCTGTACTTCATATACAATATAAATTAATATAAAATGACGTGTATTTCAATTCCAGGGCACACCGCGCGGCCGTCGACTCAGCAACATATTCAGAAAGAAATAGCTTTACACCCACCTACCTGATTCCACCGATACAATAAACATATTTATTCTCTTAAAGGTGTTTTATTGAAAACGAGATTAATTTTAATATTTTTATTCATCGAATTACACCACAAAACCACCATAGCACCAAATATTACTTACAAATGTACAAAATTGTGCTCGTCCGCTACAATTGTTAAAAAACGCATACAAAATAATTTAAAATACAAAAGCCATAAACGAAATTGAGATACAGTGTAAGCTTTACTAAACTAGGGTTAAACTATGTATAAAGTCCTATAAACAAATAATCTCATTGTAAACATGATTAATAAGATTTGTGACTATACATTAAAATTGAATAATTTAAGTGATAAATATTGATCATAATAATATGTTACATGATTAAATTCAAAAACGTGAATTACAATTGTATTTGCAAATGTACAAATTAAATTACATAAAATGCAAGTGAACATTGCACAATCTAGGCGAAAAACTAGTGTTAATGTCAAAGCGACTTGATGATGGTTCGATGTAAGTATGCAGTAAGTAATCAGCCGATATTTAGATGTGCGTGCAGATTAGCCTGACTATGTTGTGACCAGACATCAGCCTGTCTCTCTAAGGCCGGTATAAATAGTCAGTACTCAAGATGCATCTCGGTCTCAAGACACGGTTCAGGCTCTGTGATTGGTTGGCTGTCAAAATTTGGACCAATCACAGGGCCTAAGACAGGTCACAGTGTCATCTTAAGGGGCGCGACCGACAAAATTGGAATAAAAGGGCGGCAATGCACCTGCAGCTCTTCTAATGTTGCGAGTGTTCACTGTCGACGGTAGTTCATCAGGTGACCCGTTTGCTCGTATGCCTTATTTTACAAAAAATACACAATGTGATATTTTAAAAGCGTGTGTACTATAGTCACAGCTAATCTGGACGCACCTTATATGACGTAATTCGTACTAGCGCAGTAGAATCCAAGCGTATTTTCTCGAAAAAATATACATACTAAATTGTTAGTTAATTTAGTTTTGCGTATATTCTCTGAGCTAGTATAGTTTGCCCCTATGTGCGTTTGTTTTGAACACTTTTTGTTTCTTCTCTTTGTGACCTTATTACATTACACATTTTTTATATTATTATATTGTTTGGACACTGGTATGCACTCTGTATTTTTGGTCTAGCCATACATTTTTTTGTCATTTACTTTCACAAATACGACAAACAAATAAAATGCGAAAATTGTTTACAACAATTACAGTTCTACTATTTTATAATTCCTAACTATATCTAATGATTTATCTGTTAGTTTCGGAGGTTATTATTGAACTAATAAAATGCATTTGCTTACAAAAACTATAAAAGAGCATAACACAATAAAGGTATATAAAACTCTAAATAAATAACAATATCTCTAATACTATCCACTCTATGTATACAGGTGTGATAAAACCCTATGGTGTGTATGTCCTTTGTATAGACTGCACTGTAAAAGTAGCAGCAATGAAAGAGCAATTTTTTCTGATTTGTATGGGCTCTTTCCCAGATCGTCATGAATATTTCCCAAAAGTAAAAAAAGTTACTCTTTCAGCGCTACTGCTTTCAAAATGAACCCTATTTCAGGAACACATACACATCCTAAAGTATTTGTTATCACTTAGTTTATGTTTTACCTTGTATAGAAGTTATAGTTGTACAATGTTTTGTCGTTGTCTCTCACGCGACTTAGACAAAGACATAACACAAATATAACATTTGTATACAGAGTGTAGTTTATTACTAAGGGTCAATTCGGACCGCAACGCAACGTAAATTCATTTCCAAATTTGTATGGATTTGACAGTTTTGCAAGGCGTCTCACCACTGACCTCCATTATACAAGTACGCTGGACTTATGATACCCAACTATTTGAAGCGGAATCAGCGCCCCCAATGCGGGGGAAGAGAACTAAATCTGACGTAACTTGCAAATGGCCGCTTAATCGCTATTGGTTGTAGAAACTAGTATTAGTTCCAAGTACTCCCACTACTGCTCTCAGCGCCAATATGGCGACTTTCAAACGTCACTTTTACGTACGATTTAGTTCTCTTCCCTCGCATTGTGGGCGCTGATTCCGCTTCAAATAGGCACAAAAAATAGCTGTCATTTCAAAGGGTATCTTATGTCTAGCGTACCTAGTACTTGTATAATGGCGGTCAGTGCGTCTCATGCAATTGAAATCTGTGAATTCAGTACAAATTTAGAAATGCATCCACGCGTCCGCGTTGCGGTCTGAATTGACCCTCAGGGAAAAGTTTCCAATGATTCAAAAGTGCGCAATAAGTAATAAGTGCTCGAGTACATTTTGTGCAATGTCAAAATTAGTGTTCATATTTGATATAGGTACGAGTGTTGGTAATATTATAGTTATTGGTGGCGGCAATCTAACAGGGCGCAGCGTTTGAAAAAGGTTTTTGAATATCGAAAAAAGCCAAAAATGTAGTTTGTAGAATTAAAGTTTTTTTAATGGATTTTTCCACATAAAAATTTAATGTTAAAAAATACATTGTTTGCCAGAATTACTGTTAATTTACTAATAGATATTTACACAAAAACAAACGTCTTGTTAAACAGTCACTTTCGAAATATTTTAGCATTTTATGACGATTAGACTTCCGATTTTAGCGGCACGCGATTAACAAAAACTCAAATAAAATGCCAGTATATTATGACCTGCGGGGCTAAAATGGTCGCTTTGGAGAATCATATTATGAATTATAAATATGATTATTTTTTAAAAATCGCAAAATTGACACTGTCTGCAATTCAATCGTACTATTTTGACATTCGTGAGTTTGACAGTTTTGACAATTCATTTTGTGAATTGATTGAGAGGAATTGCTAAATGTGACCATTTTAGCCCCGCTGGGCTATAGGCTTAATTTTATACATGTACATTGTACATAATATAGTGACCGAAGCCTCCGCTGCTTTGTAGCTGTGGTGCATATCAAAATGAAACCTATAGCCTAGCTAGTTCATAAAGTGGCATTTTATTTGAATTTTTGTCGGTCGTTGTAGCGTGCCTCGATGACCGAAAAGCCACTTAAGCCACCTTTATATTACTTTCACTTATACCGCCACCGTTCATAATATAAAACTCTCAAATCACAAATACTATAAATGCCTAGCTACTGCAAAACCAAGCTACATAACACCAATACTTGTGCCTTAACCGTAGTAGGAAATCGCTCGTTACGGCAGTAAAAACTGTTTGCTGTACCTATCTAATGTTAAGCCCGGCCGCACATTGTCCGAATTCTGATCAGAAACAGTTGAATTTCGCCGGACCGCCACCCCGCACACTATCCGAAATATCCTTCCGGTGCGTTCGAGCTCACTCGGCTCAGTACAAAATGTAAGAGACAGCGCGGACGTTCAACCGTTTCTGATCAGAAATTTCGGACAATGTGCGGCCGGGTTTAATGTTACATCACTGTCATAGGCGCCGGCAGAAATAATTTCCAAGGGGTGCAGATTTTAGTTTTCTTTCTTTTCTTTTTACTTTTTAAGAACAACATGTGACTGTCTATTTACGTCAACAGAATACTTTAGTGCCGAAACATTACGAACTATCTTTGTACGGCATGGTTACAGGTCTTTTTATATTTCAATAATTCCTGTTGATCCCGAGATTCCCAAAGGGTGCAAGTGCACCCCCTGGTACCCCCTGCCGGCGCCCATGATCACAGTAAATATCAAAACAGAATATGTAATACCACAGAGAATCGCCATGAAACAGCGCTTGCGCTGTGTTTCGCCGAGTGAGTGAGTTTACCGGAGGCCCGTACCTACCCTTTTCCCTTCCTTACCCACTCCTATTTTTTTCCCTACCCTCCCCTATTCCCTGCAGCTCTTCTGATGCTGCGAGTGTCCATGGGCGACGGAAGTTGCTTTCCATCAGGTGACCCGTTTGCTCGTTTGCCCCCTTATTTCATAAAAAAAAAATGTTTACTTGTACAATTTTGTTCGTTAATTATAGTTTTTATTTTGCATATTAATATACTAAAGTTATATTCGTCTTAAGATTGCAGTGAGGCATCAGAGAGATGCTTACGAGTATTTTTCATGTTCTTTGACATTGTTCGACGTAACTTAACAACGTTTCTGTCAATATTCTGATGATAATAAGTGGGCACCTAGACGATCAATTTTATTGCGCAATATCACGTATTGGATATTATTATTGACCGTCTAGGGTTGATATTAACATCGCGCCTTCAATCTCATTGTCGAATAAACTGATCAATAAAATTAAAGCGTGATATTTCACAATACCGGGCCGGCTAAGTGTCTAAACACACTAGGCCGAAGTTACGCGGCGTAAATTCCGCTAGATTACGCCCGCAATGTATTTTAAATTACCGATGACACACTATTCCGTCGCGTTCTGTCCGTATTGCGTTCAGCGTTTGACATTTCGGGCGTAATCATGCGGAAATTACGCCGCTTAACTTCGGCCTAGTGTGTTTAGACACGACGTGTGCAACAGCCAACATGTTGGATTTTGATCGGATTGTTTACGCCCTCTGCTCCGATATTTACTATTCTGTAATGACATTTACCTGCATGTATTTTGTTACAAAATTTATTCTAATTTTATACACCTACCTAATTAAGTTACTCATAAACCTACTTGTGATCTCACAACGCTGTACAAACTCTAACTACTTATGTACACAGCATCCAACTATAGTGTTACAACATTGGCTCCTAAATAAAACGGCGGTCTAACTACGTCAAACGGGCCTTTTTGTGCCCAAACTTTAAGGTTTTTGACAGGATATATGTTGGCCGCTTCTGATTGGCCAACGTCAAACACGATAACCAATCAAGAACGCTGTTGAAAAGAAGAACCTGTCAAAAACCATAGACACCAAGTCACCGTATTACCATAATGTTACCAGTGGTGTCATAATAATTCATCTTACATTATAACACGAAACAATTTCTATTAAGGATTTTAAAATATAAGTTCGTAGTTGTGACCTTCATTTTTTGGATTTAAAATTATACTTACTTATTCACTCACAAAAAAAATTGTGTTAAAATTCATGTCATCACAAACATTATGATAATACCGTGCAGAATAAGAGTAAGCAGCTTCAAATAATCTAGCTCTCTCAGGCTTAAAGGCAGGCGTGGGGGTTGTGTGTACACCACTTGGGCCAGAGCGGCGCCGCGCGGACCCCCTTCACTAGTAGCCTCGAACGCTGGGTGTCCAGTCTCAGATACATATCAGCGGCCGCCCCCTCCGCGCGGTCCGACCACAGCCGCTCGGCTAGCGCCGCCGTCCGCGGCCACAACCGATCATCTAACCCCCCCGGACTGAGCTGCTCCGTCCACTGGCACACCGCACCCCCCTCGACTTTCCACGACTTCGCGCCCGTCGACGGCATCTCCTCGATCCAGGGCCTGTGCTCGTAGATCTGCTGCCAGGAGCGGTACGGACCGCAGTGGCCGTCGGAGCTGTCGCGCCACGAGCCGAACCCGCAGTCGAGGTACCAGGCGTCGACGTGCGACACGATCGTTCGGAACCCGGCGTCGAGCACCGCGCGCGACTCCGGCCAGCGCGACGCGCCCCACACCTGCACCCCGTACCGCCGCTTGTCCAGCCGCTCTAGATACGGCGTGCGCGTCAGCCGCGACGACCACAGCAGGGTTAACTCGGGAGCCTTCCCCCCGTTCGCCTTCTCCAGTGCGAGCATCGCCCGGCGCGTGAAATCCAGCCACAGCTCCATGGGGTCCGTGTCGTTGAAGTGCTGCGCCCAGCACCGCTCCGACACCTCGTCCCCGCCCAGGTGGAAGATGTCGTCGACTCCCGTCAGATCGATGATCTCCTTGTAGATTTTCTCGAGGATGTCGTACACGTGGGGGTTGCGCGGGTTGAGCTGGCCGCAGGGGGGCTCCCCGCAGTAGGCGCTCCAGGGCTCCAGCTCGACGCAGTGCGCCAGGTGGCCCACCCCAGCCGCGGGGCCCCAGGCCCAGGCGCGCCCGACGTGCGCCGGCGCGTCTATCTCGATCAGGATCCTCACGCCGCGGAGTCGGGCCCTTCGGACGATGGCTTTGACGTCGTTGGTCGTGTACACGTAGCCCGGGCCGTAGGCGCCGTGCTGGGCGAGCTGCGGCGCGCTGGCCAGCCGCAGGGGAAACGACTGCGAGTCGCTGACGTGCCAGTGAAAGGTGTTCAGCTTGCAGGCGGCCATCGCGTCGATCGTGCGGATGATGTCGTTGACGGGAAAGTAGTTCCGGGCGGTGTCCAGGAGCAGGCCGCGGAAGTTGAATTTCGGCGCATCGTCTATGGATGCCGCTTCGATGATGAGGAGCGAGCCTGCGTATGGGTCGAGCCAGACCAGCTGGGATAAAGTTTCGAAGCCGTGTCTTGCGCCGCAGAAGGACCGCGCCGTTATATCCACTGCTAGCGCGTTGCCGGCCGGCTTCATCGTCAGCTTGTAACTTTCATCTGTATTGAGGCGTAGGCGAGGATCCGCGCTCCCGTTTACTGCTACTCGAACCACGACATCTCTCGGGGCGCCTATATCTGATCTTCGGATATCGCCGGCCGCGCTTCGTTCCAGAGATTTGAGATCGTCGCGCATGAGAGCGAAAGCGTCGCTGAGATGGTCTGTTACCTCGCGGGAGGGTGACGCCAGGATCTGGAGGTTGAACCCTTTAGCGCGGACGGGTACGGCCGCCGTGGCGAGGCTGACGGGGCCGGTGGGCTGCGGCCACAGCTGCGTGGAGGAGCACAGCATGTTGCACGTCGCTAGCGACTGGAGCACGTTGGTCTCCGCCGCCAGGAGCCTCTCGCACCGGTCGTTGCGACACACCCAAGACCATTGTGGCTCGATTCCCCTGGAAATTAAATTAGGTCTTAAGAATTTTGTGGCCGCAAAAATAACTCTTATTTACATTTTTAATAATTATAGCTTTTTCCCTCGGCTTCGCGACACCATTTTGTTATAAGCAACATTTCCAGAAGGGAGGGGGGGAGGGTTCCTGTTGAGTTGTACCTGAAAAATGACAGACAGACAGATACAGACAGACATAGACAGACATACAGACACAAACAGACATACAGACAGACAGACAGACAAACAGATAGGCAGACAGACGACACACAGACAGAAAAAAACCTAACCACATTTTTGGCTTCTATAGCGATGTCGTGACAGTGTCTATTATTTTATGAATATCTTTAATGTACATAATTTACATTTCTACAGTTTTATTATATATGTAGAGTAGATTATTTTTTTAGATATAATTCCTGCGACAGTCTCAGATTAATAAAGTCAAATGATGACAGACTGGCCGTGTAATAATTACTGTCCAGTATTTAAGATTCAATAAAAAAACTAAATCTATTTTCAATTTCACAACAGACTTCAACCATAAATAAAAGAGTACAATAATTCGTGTGTATAGGCTTGTCAATCAAAATCTCCTAGTGTGTGTATTGTATGTAATGTATGATGAAAGCATAATTTCAAAATAATATTAGCTCGATGCACTCCTTCACCATATAAACTGGAACTGTGCAAAATTTCAATGACCTACGTTTTCGTATTTTTCGTCAAAAGGGATCCAAAGTTTTTCGCTCGCGTTTTAATTGGTTCGATTCCCCTGGAAATGAAATTAGGTTATAACTCATAAGAATTTTTTGGCCGCAAAAATAACTCTGTTTACCATTAAACATACGAATTAATAATAACTAGATCGCCCAATGGTCGAAATTCGACCTCAAATAAAAAAATTAAATTAAAGTTTCCAACGCTTTTTTATTGATATTCTACTGGTAAAATGACTTTTATTATTTTTTACACAGAATCCTGCGACATTCTCAGATTAATAAAGTCAAATGATAACAGACTGGCCGTGTAATAATTGTCTGACAATTGACATGATTTAATTTAAAAAAAAACTAAATTTATATTCAATTTGACAATAGACTTCAACCATAAATAAAAGAGTAGGTACAATTCGTGTGTATAGGCTTGTCAATCAGATCTCCTAGTGTGTGCCAGTTGTGTGTTGTAGTGTGTGCAATGTTTTATTTGTAAAAAAATATTATAAAAGCATAATTTCAAAATAATATTCGCATATTAGGTATTACTAGCTGTTTGACGGTATTCGATAAAACACGAATAAAATGACATTTTCTAAAAATGATTCCTAGCTAGATCGATTTATCGCCCCCGAAACCCTCTAAGCCCTCTATATACTAAGTTTCATGAAAATCGTTGGAGCCGATTCCGAGATTCCAATTATATATATATATATATATATATATATATATATATATATATATATATATATATATATATATATATATATATATATATATATATATATATATATACAAGAATTGCTCGTTTAAAGATATAAGATAGGGAAAAAGTTTCTTTGCATTTTATATAAAACGAGCTTTTGCCCGCGGCTTTGCTCGCGTTAAGAAGTATTATTATATACGTAAACTTTCATCCCGTATTTTAACCCTTTGGGGTGGGAATTTATCAAAATCCTTTCTTAGCGGATGCCTTCGTCAAAACGTCAAAATTTCAGCCCGATCCATCCGGTGGTTTAGGCTGTGCGTTGATAGATCACCATGTCAGTCAGTCACCTTTGAGTTTTATATATATATAGATTCAAAAGTTTTTTTTATAAAGTTTATTTATAATTGACTAAAGCATATAGGTGCCAATTTGTTCGATAACTTTTTGCAACAAGAATATATATTCTTGTTGGTAGGGACATGATCCCATTGCTATAAACATTTTGGGACTTCTGATGAAAAAACTGCGACAAGTGGTTTTGGCAGTCCTCTTGTAATGTCAACCTGACACTGCCTAAGGAATTCTGCAGCGACCAAAACAGGTGGAAATCTGAAGGTGCAATGTCAGGACTATACGGCGGATGCATAAACACCTCCTAGCCAAACTCCCGTAATTTTTGCTGAATGGCTAACGATGCGTGAGGTCTAGCGCTATCATGGTGAAAAACCACACCCCTTCTGTTGATTAATTCCGGCCACTCTCTCTCAACTTCTCGCTTTAATCTCATCGGTTGTTCGCAGTACAGTTTAGAATCGTTAGTCTGCCTGGCGGTAACAGCTCATAATGCCCTTCCAATCCCACCCAGTGACGGATTAATGCTTGATGCCCTAAGCAATCCATGCCTGTGTACACCCCCCCCCCCATAATCCGTATATTAACTAGAATCGGTCTTTAAACTTTTACCACCTAAAAACATTAGTTTTTTCCTAGAAACATTTTTTGGTTTTTGGTGACGCGAGAGTGAGACGTGATGCCCTAAGGACGGATGATTTTTGCCCTCAGACGTGATGCCCTAGGCAATTGCTTAATTTGATTAAGGGTTAATCCGTCACTGATCCCACCACACACACAGCATCACCTTGTTGCGAGTTAACCCGGGTTGCACCACAATCTGTGAAGCCCGACCGGCCATTGACCACGATCTTTTTCGCACGTTCTTGTCGTACGTGATCCACTTTTCATCACCAGTTATCAGCTTCTTCAAAATATTTCGGTTTCATTAGGTCGTTATAAAGAATCACAAATGAGTACACGGTTCATAGGGTTTCTTTCGGTGAGTTTATGAGGCACCCAAATATCGAGCTTTTTTGTGTACCCACTACCCAACTTATTTCAAATGCGCTCAAACCGTTTTGTGGTCAATCCCCAGTTCTTCAGCTACATCGTAACTACTAATATGCCGATCTTGCTCAACTTTTTCAAAAATGGCATCAGTTTTGTCCGTAACAGGGCGACCAGAGCGAAGTGCATCTTTGATATCAAATTTTCCGGATTGAAATCGCTTAAACCGCGCTACTCTCACAGATAGATACTGCATTAGTTCCATAAACATCACAAATTTTTTCGCGACTTGTGTTGCATTGTCACCTTTTTTGTATTAAATTTTAAAATGTATCGAATTTCTTTATTTAAAATTACTCATTTTAACAATAAGAAAAACAAATGAAAATATCACATTTATCTAATTTGAATTTGGAATTGTCTTCTCTAAAATTAAAACTTTTTAATGATACCAAAACCAGCCAGATACAATTGGTTTTGAATAAATTTTGAGGAACTACCTATATAAATTGCACGGTAGCATATGCTTTATGTTCTTAAAACAACGCGAATTTTCCAAACGTGTATCTATAAGGAGTTAGGAGTTCCCTCAGTACTTTCGGAACCATGGTATACCTTGATGCAAAATCTTACTTTTTGGTAGCAAATGCTTAGTATACTTCTAATAAAACCAAAATCACTATATGTTTTCATATAAATTTTGAGGGGTTCCCTCGATTACTTATGGATCCCATCATCAGGTCACCACTTTTATGAACATGGTACCAAATTCGAGTCAAACTCTATACAACACAAAAATAATTTTGAAAATTGGACCACAAAAGGCTGAGTAATCGTTGAACATACAAAAAAAAGATACAGCCGAACGTATCCTCAATCTTATAACAATCTTGTAACAAACCTCATACTTTTTGGAAGTCGGTCAAAAATTACAACTAGTGTTTTAGCCTCTTAATTTATATTAGAAGCTTGTTTGCTGACAATTAGTATCTTACTACAATATTATAGGGAAATAACAGGGTATTTACATAAGGTATAATTTAGAACCAAGCTTGACTCTACTAGGCATACGAAGAAAACAGATTTACAAATTACAGGGTCGCGTCACTGAATCGCGACCACGTCTATTATTAAAAGTTCTGGCCTTGTACCATGAAACTGTTTTGAGACTCAAACAATCGGACGAGAATGCCGCGTCCTAGTCTAACAAACGTGAAATGACGTTGTTAGAGCAGGACGCGGCATTCTCGTCAAATTTTTTGAGTCTCAAAACAGTTTCGTAGTAGGCCTTCTTATTGCGGTTAGTTGTTGTTATGGTTTAGCAGGAATTTCTGTTATTCTTACCCCAATAAAGAGTGCAGCGGTCTAGTAGCCCGGTCGTCCGTCTGTTGTCGCCAGTACAGCAACGCGGCAGCAGTACACGCAATAGCACCGAGCAGCACCAGCGCCCGCCGCAGCCGCCCCACGCGCGACAAGTGAGCCCCCGCGCTCCGCCCCAGCGGTTCGCCCCACCACTTCATTGCTAGCGGGATGTTCCACCTGGAAAATACAATGCCTAGTGTTAGTATGTTGAATTATATAAATTATTGATTGATTTAAATAGATTTATATTTTTATTGGCTTTAAGGCCACTTTAATTTTGCCGCCCCTATGTAGGAATTCTGCCGCCCCCCCTAGGACGCCACAGCACGCTGCCGTCTATAGGCCATGACCTATATTGCTTATACATAAATCCAGAGCTGGTTATAAATGTCGTAAAATACAATTTACGACAAACTAGAACGCACACATTCTATTGCGATTTCATTCATTGGGCATTGATTTTCGCTGAATATTTTGAGACATATTAGTGCAAACTGTAAAAATAATAAAGGCAACTTGCCCCTTAAAACATTGTCGACATAAATTAACATACAATATTATTCCAGAATGAGCTATGGAAACCTCTTATGTTTTGTTTGAATAAATAATGCATAGCTTCGTATTTTTCGCATGCATAGCTTCGTATTTTTCGCATTCGCATGACCTATGTCCTAGGCAATTTGTCTGCACCTGTCCCTGACGACTCTAGCGATGTCTGAACACGCGACTTAGTTACGAACGAAAAGGAATAAGTAAAGCTAAATAAGCTTCAGCTTATGTTTTATACTTATGTTTAATTTAAATATAAATAATTCTAAGTGGTAGGTTAGTAGTTGGTGTCATAAAGTTAATCTTCCTAGCGGAATAGAGCAACAATCTCGAGCTGTCAAACGTCACCAAAATTGGTTTTCATCTGTGTGAAAAATATGTGTACGTAATACATTTACACAAGCATGATTGAACATGAATTCTATGAGATTAAATTGTCAACGTGCGGCACGTGCCAACTGGACGTCAAAAAAAGAGTGCTGCTATAATGTATCTCACGTCTCTTTTTACCACGCAGTGTTACTGATAGTGACATCTCCCTTGCTCAGGCCTTTGTTTCTCTATTCCGCTAGGTATATTAACTTTATGAGTTGGTGTAGGCATGTCCATACTAATATTATAAATGCGTATGTCTGTCTGTTACCTCTTCACGCTTAAGCCGCGGAACCGAATTTGATGAAATTTGGTACTTATCCAAATACTTAGACCCGGGAAAGGAGTATAGGATACTATTCATCCCGAAAAGATTTTCGGCTCTCACGCGATAAAAGATTAAAGAATTTCTTGTACGTGTTGCGCCGTACGCGTCGAACGCACCGCATAGTACACGAAATGCGGCGGCGTACGTCGCGTGCTTGCTGATAAATGTGGCAATTAGAAAACATCCTTTTTGGCACACAAAACCGTAAATAGATATTTCCTGCACTTCAAACAAAGGTATGATAGATAAATAGTTCTGTTAGACGACACCTCCGAGTCTATTCCTGCGCGCGTTAGTGCAGGGATGACAGCCAAGAGATATTGCTTGTGAAAAATTGGGAAAATGCGAGTCGGACTCGAGCACGAAGGGTTCCGTACCATTCATTGAAGTTGAGCGAAAATTGTCAAAAATGACATTCATTCATCATTGACTAGGAGCCCTAAATATGTTGTTTATTTTGTTTTTAGTATTTATTGTTACAACGGCAACTAAAATACATAGTTAATTTAATTACTTATTAATAAATAAAATTTTTCACTGTCTCATTATCGCGGTTTTCTTGAAAGGCAGATGACGACGTCTTAATAATGCTAGCATGCTATAAGGTTTCGTTTTTACCCTTTGGGTACGGAACCCGAAAAGTAAAAAGTCGGTAACCCTGGTAACCCCTAGACGCGAAGGCTTTTAGGTCGCTCAATATCGCATCTTCTTGTTTTTCTATTCGATGTTTCGGTACCTAACGATGAGCATTCACACTACATTCATCCACTTTTGAAGTTACAAGAATCATCATCGATGCAATTGTGCTGAAATGGATGATTTATCTACATACTAGAGATGGTCCAATGGTCGAAATTCGACCTCAAATAAAAAATTAAATTATAAGTTTCAAAGGAATATGTTTTAAGTTTTAAAATGTATGGAGTCTGGTCCAAATTTTCACTACTAAAGGGACCTACCTATATAGAAAAATTGTCTATTAAATACTGAATCATTATAACCAGACCGCAATCAAAAATACACTGTCAGTGAAAAGATATGGCTGAAAGAAATGTGAAATGTAGATTTGTAAGTATTGGCTTGTCAATCAAAAGGGCTTATCTCACGAACTATTGGACCAATTTTTATGTTATTTGGCACAGATAAGAAGTAGACCACGTGAAGGGTCATAGGATATTTTTTGTGGACTAATTATTTGTCTGTGAAATATCTAATTTACGCGGGCGAAGCCGCGCGGAACGTCTCGTTAATATATAGATTGTCTACATAAAGAAGTGATAAAACTTAAAGCTACACTGAACTAAGGTCCCTGAATGTAAGATCCTGAATGTAGGTTCCTGAATTAATGACCCTGAATCCTATGGAACCTAAATTCAGTAGACACGACAAAAAGGACTTTGTCTGAAAAATAAATACCTATATCCGAACATAGAACCTCCGCCTCTTTCTAGAAGTCGGTTAAAAGTTACGACCGCACCAACGCGAATTGCCAGTGAGTGGGTGTACTCCATGCTATGCTATAGTGCAATCACAGTAAGATGTATCTAAAATGTAAAATCTAAATTCTCGTATCACTAGTGATGACCAGTACCCTGATTCAATGAAGCCAATATTATAACAGCTTCCCTGGTCCACAGACCCTGTTTCAATTTTTGACTTCTGTATGATAAACGTCAAACTTGTGAACTTCAAACCAACGTAAAACCCGTTCTGATTGGTTAAAACTCAAAAAAGAAACGTCTTTATAAAGTTCACACTGAATTTAAGCTGTTTATTAACATTGGTCAAGACTCTAATCTGTCGATTGGCGTTTACAGGAGACTGAAGCATATTGAAGATTCTTCAATATTCTTGAAGAATATTGTTTGATAGGAACAATACTATATAATAATAAACACACTGCAACGAAGCTGTATTAATGTGGGACCAGAAAAGTAGAATCGGTGTTTTGATCCCGTCGGTTTACGAGACCACATCAAAGTTATGAGCCCCGGCGAAGGCTTAATTTTTCAACCACATCTCGGATTTAATGAAAGATTTTTATAACTTCTATCATGAAATGACAAATTAGTTCCTTGAAGAGAGAGAGGTATCAAAATAGTAAAAACTTAAAAGTTTTATAACGTAAGTCGGGTTATACTCCAAATAAAACTTTAATTAAACTGCAATGCAAAACTTCTAACGGGTTTTCATCAAATTTTGCATGGCTAGTATTTTGGCCTCTGTAAAGTGGACATATAGGCCACATTTTATAGAAATAATACAAAATAGGTACAGTTTTTATCCCGAACAAGTGCGGTATTTTCGTACGACACTATATTAACTAGGTTTTTAGATACTTAATTATTATTTAAGGTGGCGACTAACCCAAAATAATTGTTGATTTTATAATTCAGTTTTATACTTAAAAATAAGCCCCGAATTCTTTCATTTTCTACACATACATACTACATTATACTTCCAAGGATTTGAACTGAGCGAAAACACGAATGCTTTAAATTTTCTCGATAGAAAAAAAGCAAAAAAGTGCATCTAATTTTCACTAATTGCCACCGTGCATTTAACTAAGTTAATATTTTAATATATTGTATAAAATTCTATCATTGAGACACTGACCTGGCGGATTTTTAAAATGTTGTATATTTAATATTTATCGAGTTATTAAGAAAAAACTTACTTGGCGATGATTCCGCGTCGTCCTTTTTCACCTAGCATATGAAAGACGGGCGTGAGTGTGAAGAGAGAAGGACGATGTTTGATTTCTTGGATTAGTCGCCCTCTTCGGCGCACTTCGTATCACTTTCCTTTTAATATTAACCTTCCCTGGACTTCCACAAACATTTCAAGAATCAAGATTTCTAGATCTAATATTAGCCAAGTCGAGAGGCTAAGAAAATTTAAAATTAATATTTATTTGTACAGATAATTATGTAATAAGCATTATAAGTTTTAAAGTAAGTAGCTAAATAAAAATGGCGAATGCTCTTTGTATATTATAAGGAAAGAGGAAATGCTTTACCATTTTCCATCAGGCGATTTCCATGAATCAATTAAAAGGTTTAACATTTTACAATATGAGCTCATGTTGTTTTAACAAAGCCGATTACAGATTGTTTCCTTAATCACTAATGGGATGAGTTTACTATGTTTTTCTAAGAGCACGAGTTTTGAATTTATATAATATGACGACTTTGTTTTATAGTATGTAGTGAAATAACAAATCAAACTTACATAATATAAAATATTATTATTTATATATGTACTAGCTGTTACCCGCGACTTCGTCCGCGTCAACAAGATGTAAAATACATAGGTAAAAAATAAAAAAAGTAAAAATATGTCCTCCTCCTTGTTGTTGGTTAAAAAGTAGCCTAAGTTATTCCTTACTACATCAGCTATCCGCCAAAAAAAGTCCCGTCAAAATCGCTCCAGCCATTTCAGAGATTAGCCGGAACAAACAGACAGACAGACAGACATACAGACAAAAATTGTAAAAAAATGTTGTTTTGGTGTATGTAGTGTGTATACATTCGTATGCATGTAGTCAAAAACGGTTCTTTCAATATTACAAACAGACTTATATGGAAGTATAATGTAGTATGTATGTGTAGTAATGTGTAATGTATGTAATATATAGATGTATAGATGTAATCTTAACCCATACAAGAAAGGATTTTGATAAATTCCAACCCCAAGGGGTTCAAATAGGGGTTGAAAGTTTGTATATACTTCTTAACGCGAGCGAAGCCGCGAGCAAAAGCTCGTATAAAATATAAATAATCGGCCAAGTGCGAGTCGGACTCGCGCACGAAGGGTTCCGTACTGTTATAGAGACAAAATAGGCCAAAAATTGTTTTTGTATGGGAGCCCCTCTTAAATATTTATTTTATTTTAATTTTATTATTTAATATTAAAGTACACATATAATTGGGGATTCAGTGAATATTTCAAGTACCTACATGTTGCCATTATTAATATCAATTAAAAATCGGCCAAGTGCGTCGGCCAAGTCGAACTCGCGCACGGAGGATTCCGTACTGTAATTGTAGAGCAAACAGACCAAAAATTGTTGTATCGGAGCCCCCCTAAATTTTTTTATATTATTGTAATATTATTGTTAAATATTGAACTAGACATATAATTAATGGCTTTGTAAAAATCCTGATGCCATTATTGTTATCGGGCAAAAAAGGCCAAAAAAGGCCAAAAAAATCACGTTTAAATATTAATTTTATTTTGTTTTTAGTATTTGTTGTTATAGCAGCAACAGATATACCTACACAATCTGTGAAAATTTCAGAACTCTAGCTATGGCGGTACTTGAGATCAGGGCCCCCGTAAGGGCTACTGGCGCCTGTGTGCAAAATAAGGATTTCAATGGCGACCCTTTAGGCAAATTTTTTGGGTCCTTGGTTTTGGCGCCCATAAAGATGACGATTTGGCGCCCGTGTGCATTGCACACATTGCACATATGGTAGCGGGTTCCCTGCTTGAGATACAGCATGGAGACAGACAGACTGACAGACAGACGGTCAGACAGACATCGAAGTCTTAGTAATAGGGTCCCGTTTTCACCCTTTGGGTACGGAATAGACTTCCGGGTACGGAAGTCTAAAAAGGGCCAAAAATTACGTTTGTTGTATGGGGCATCCCCTAAAATATTAATTTTATTTTGTTTTCAGTATTTGTTGTTAAAGCGGCAACAGAAATATACATTATACAATCTGTGAAAATTTCAGAAGTCTATCTATAGCGGTTCTTGAGATACAGCCTGGCTGCAGACAGACAGACGGACAGACATCGAAGTCTCAGGGTCCCGTTTTACCTTTTGGATACAGAACCCTAAAATAAGTATTATTAACTACTTCTAAGTTCGGTATTTCCTTTAAAAGTCGGTTCTCGGTTCTAATTTTCGCCTGAAAATTATAATTTCCCAATAAATTATTTGTATGGATTAGATGTATCTAATTTATTATTATTATTATAATATTATTATATAAATTATTTGTATGGATTAGATACATCTAATCAATACAAATAATTTATTGGGAGGATAAAGTTCTACAGAACTTGAAATATTTTTCCAGCTTTCTCACTGAAAAGATAGTTTGTTTTCAACACTTCATTTTTTGCGCAGTAGGTACCTAACACGTTTGTAATTCCCACTTGCCAGGAAAATTGCCGTTTATTTTATCTTCTAGGGGGGGGGAGCAACTGCCTCCCCCCTGCGTCTACCTGGGTACGCTCATGTAGGTCTATATTTAAACATGGTGATGCAAGTTGTTCGACTGAACTGTATACATATTTGATACTAGACTGAGCTATTTCGAATACATTCACTCACTGACACTTGTTAGACACGATCTATTATTTAGAAATAAAACAAAAACTACTATGAGAAAACTGTTTGGTTTCTGCAAAACCTTGACTCTTTACTACCGCAGGCACTTCGAGAAAGTCATTTTAGTATGAAACAGGAGTTATTTTAAAAAAGATAATGATAATGTTAGAGTATGAATTGAGGCCACAAAGGCTAGTTATACGTGGGAGAGCCATGCTTCGGCACGAATGGGCCGGCTCGACCGGAGAAATACCACGGGCTCACAGAAAACCGGCGTGAAACAGCGCTTGCGCTGTGTTTCGCCGAGTGAGTGAGTTTACCGGAGGCCCAATCCCCTACCCTATTCCATTCCCTTCCCTACGCCCCCCCCCCCCCCCCTCTTCCTTTTTTATGACATAAGGGGGCAAACGAGCAAACGGGTCACCTGATGGAAAGCAACTTCAGTCGCCCATGGACACTCGCAGCATCAGAAGTGCTGCAGGTGCGTTGCCGGCCTTTTAAGAGGGAATAGGCTAATAGGCTAGGATGTAATAGGATGGGATGGGAAGGGAAGGGAATAGGGGAGGGCAGGGAAGGGATAAGGGCAGGGGATTGGGCCTCCGGTAAACTCACTCACTCGGCGAAACACAACGCAAGCGTTGTTTCATGCCGGTTTTTTGTGAGAACGTGGTATTTCTCCGGTCGAGCCGGCCCAATCGTGCCGAAGCATGGCTCTGCCACGTATAAATAATACGTCTACATAAGGAACACATACACCCCAAACTCTTGTATATCACTTTTTACCTACGACTATCCTAAAACTAGAAAAACCAAGACCAAGACCGAGAACCGGCAGATTTACCCAAAACCAAGACCAAGATTGTACTAGAAATACCAAGACTGCCTTGATCTTGTGTTGCTCATTGTGCACTCTGAGTTTAAAAGCTAAAAATCACTTCACAATGTATAATATCAATTACGCACGGATCTACATTGTATCCAACAATGGCTTTCCGCTGTACAGTGTTTTTTAATCTGAGGGGTCGCAAAGCTTCTGTTGCGGTCTCTGGGTCGCCAGAGATTGATAGAACTATTTCAGTAAAAAAAAAAAACAATAAGGATTAAAAGCATTGATTTATTAAGCAAGAGAATTTAAGAAGGATGTATTTATTAACATCAATACTTCCATACTAATATTATAAATGCGAAAGTGTGCCTGTCTGTCTGTCTATTACCTCTTCACGCCCAAACAGCTGAACCGATATTGCTGAAATTTGGCATGGAGATACTTTGAGTCTCGGAAAAGTACCTACCTACATAGGACACTACCCCGGAAAAATGTAAGGTTAAATTAATACGTGTTTTAAAAACGTATTTTTAACCTCTCAACCAAAACGGAGTTGCGAGCGCCGAGCGTCATCTACTAGTACATGCTAGTACATAAAGAAGCAAAGCGTCGCGAAATATTTTTTCATACCAGGCGGTCGCATCGTAAAAAAGGTTGAACATCACTGCACTATAATATTAACAGCACGACGACAATGTACGGAACCCATCAATAACAATGAGCTGGAACTGGAAAGTGTTTTCTTAAAACATGGAAAATTAATGGAGGACTCCCCATGAATATTCAATGGTACTATTATTGCTACTAGGGGCGCATGAAGGATGAGAGTTTTGTACCAGCTACCAGGAGGGCATGAGTAATGCAGAGCACGCCGAGTTGAGGAGTGCAGTGCAGTATTGATCACTTGAATTGGGTCAGGAGTTCAGGACTAGGACCACAAAGATTTCAAGACTACAGATATGGTACTACGTTTGACAGGAAATCCTTCATGCACGCCGCGTTCACCTTTATGATCCTTCAGAAAAAATAGGAGGAAAAAAATGACCGATTTTTGGGCCTTTTTGTTGGGGCGAAGAGTGAACGGGTACGCTCACAGAGACGCGCATAAGACTAAGCCCCAATTTCACCAACGTCTGTTAGTGTTAACAGCTTGTTAAAATGTAATGTCTTCTCTTTCATTCATATGAAAATCGAAAGAGGTAACGTCATACTAATTCCAGCGTTAACTTTAACAGTCGTTGGTGAAACTGGGGCTAAATAGTAAATACACGTTCTTGGTCGATTTTGTTGCACTTTTTTGGATAGACACTGAAATCTAACATGCACATACGGTGGGATTTCACCAAACACACATAAAACTTAGTTCCCATTGAACGCGTTCATGCTGCGACGTACTTAAATCTCGTTTTGTTTCGATTGGATTTCACAAACTTCTTTTGATCGCGATTATTAAATCTAAGTTTACGTGACGTCACGCGATTATTTTACATGTTTTTATCATTTTAAAGCCTTTTCACGTAAATTTAACTACAAAATAGCAAGAAACAATATATAAACCAACGCATGTATCAAAACTGTCATCTTGACATTTCTTTTGTCTATGTTTTTCGTTCCGCCATGACAGGGCTTGAACGGGTTTTATGACGTTAAACTTCGGACTTTGGGCGTTTAGAAAATAAAACTAGGATTTGATGTGAATGCGTTCAGTTTATGCTGGTGAAATGCATTTCGATGTTATAATCGCGTTTATACGTTTTGAACCGGTTCAGAGTGCTTTGAACGCGTTCCATTTCTTTGGTGAAATCGCCCTAAGACGTTCCTAAATACTGTCCTTTGCTCCTGTTCGGCGATGCGAAGATAGTGAGCCTGATTTGGAAGTTAAGTTTATCGTCTGAAAGCTAGGAATTGTACAAAGTGAGAAACATATTAAAATAAGTTTTAGAGGAACATAAAATAGAAACTACGTACGTAATTCACATTTCATTAAGAGGAGTCCACACTGCCGTTTTTTCATACAAACGCTGTCCCCTGTTTCCTCCCTGGATAATGCCGGTAGAGTTATGATTTTTTTCCTGAATATCTATGGCCACTATAAGCATGTCTCTATGTTTTCTTTTTTTTCATAATTTTATTATTAAAAAAGATAAGAACGTCCAAAAACCCAAAAAAATGGCCAGATTTTCCTCTGTGTTCAAACACCCAGAAAACAAAACTTGCTAGAATATACAAAAAAAATAAAACATAGGAACACAGCTCAAGCCTTGCTTTAATTCTTAATGAAAAAAGTACTCAAATCGGTTAAATTTTGGAGAAGGAATCAGCGGACAACGAATCGAAGATTTTCTGTTCTTTTATTAGAACTTTTGTCGTGTTGTCTTTATCGCGCTCTGCGGTGGGAGACTTGAGATTGGTGAGACAGCAATACATTTTCAAATAAGTACCTATTTTCAATTTCTCTCGCCCCTGGTGTATCCTCTTAAACCAAATTTTAATAAAGTCATATATCATACGACAGTCAAACCATAAAAAGAATAAAAGTATTACGAGTACAAAGTAATACAATCTAATTTATAGTAACACTATTGCACTACAATTTGATAAGTGTTTATAAAAAGGCTAGCTAATCCTATTGCGACAAAATTCGTTTTAACGCTCGGGGACCGAGATAAAAGTGTCCTATGTCCTTTCCCGGGACTCACAGTATCTCTATACCAAATTTCAGCAAAATCTGTTCCGCGGTTTGGGCGTGAAGAGGTAACAGTCTAACAGACAGTCAGATACACTTTCGCATTTATAATATTAGTATGGATAAATAAATCTAAAAGTTTCTTTAAATCGTGTACTACACGACCAATATACTTGTATTTACCAAGTCAACAGCACTAATGAGGGATCGTGCTACCAGGGAAGCAGAACACAGATAAAATACACTACAAAATAAATAGTCTAGATGTCGCCTCGCGCTTTATACAACTTGATTTTAACTTAATAGTTTAAGTAAACTTAAATAAAACGACGGTTCCAGAAAGGCCTTACTAATAAAAATATATAAGGGGTGTAATAAAATTAAGTAATAAAACTTTAGGATGTGTATGGGTGCCTTACAGAGGATAGAGTTCACTGTAAAAGTAGCATCGCTGAAAGACCATTTTTTGTGATTTGTATTGAAAAAGTAAAACCCAAATCAGATCAATACTTTTATTATACACTATACTTTGGTAACTAATTACACTTGTCAGTTCGACGTTTGGAACAGCAATGAGAGCACCAATATGGCGACTATCCTATATTTTATACCTTTCGGAAATAAATCATTTAAATATAACAGTTTTACAACTACCTTATAAATATTTGATAAAATTTTAAAATAATATCTAGACTTTACAATCAATGAAATAATTTGTATAATAATAGTTATAATTAATTAAGCTTAACATTTCGTTTGACTGTTGACAAATTAACATTTGAGAATTAAACTGAGTAAATAAAATATTGATCATGATTGTAAACAATTATTATTTAAACAATTTCTAACAGTATAGGCTAGCGCCAGAGCGCGATGAATTTTCCTATACGAAAGTTAAAAAAGCTCTTTCAGCTCGAATTTCACAGTGAAAAGTATAAGGTAAGGAACACATACACACCCTAAACTATTATCACTTAGTTTTGTTACACCTTGTATACAAGGTCTGCTTGTCTTCGTCCGGCACATTTGAAAGGTCTCATAAGTCATAGCAGACAAATGATATATTTGATGATAATGACACTTGACACATAAGGGACCTTAAAAAGCTATTATAGTTAAACACTGCCTAAATATTCCTATTAGTATGCTGTCAAGTCATTTATTATTAGATACTAGATGAAGCCCGCAACTCCGCTGAGCCAAAATTTGTTTTTCGTGCGGCAACCGTACATTTTACCGGGATAAAAAGTATCCTATGTCCTTTCCCGGAACCAAAAGAACTTATCTCTATACTAAATTTCACCAAAATCGGCGGTTTGGGCGTGAAGAGATAATAGACAGACAGACACATTTCCACATTTATTATATTAGTAGGGATACCTTTATAGCGGATTAACATAATTCCTATCCAGAGCTGGAATATCGTAAACCGGTACTGGAATACACTGGCCATTATTTCAAATTTTAAAACCTTTCATGTCGTCCGCCATTAAATAAATAAATAAATGGAGGTACCAGGAGGCTATAAAAGCGAAGAGGTTAACGTTAAACGTCATAAAGATAGAGCGTCATGTGCCGCCGGTCTCCAGGGAGCGCAGCATATGCAGCGAAAACTGAACAAACTGTGAACCTAGTCAAGTATATATCTACGAATAATCTTGAATATATAAAATTCTTCTTATATATAAAATTCTCGTGTCAAAATGTTAGTTAACGTACTCCTCCGAAACGGGTTTACTGATTTTTACCAAATTTTATATGCATATTCAGTAGGTATGAGAATTGGCTACTGGCTACTTTTTATATGGATAAGTGCATTTGTTGAATAAATAATAGTAAATTATTACAACTCGAGACTGACGGCGATCATTGTTTGTGCGACGGGATAGCGATGGACGTTGCCATGGTGACATACTTATTTAGTCACATCAATAATATGGGTGAAATACTTTATATGGCAAAACGACATATATATACAAGAATTGCTAGTTTAAAGATATAATAAGATACTGTACGATTCTAGAAGAGTAACTGAGCCAAAAAAAAATGGTTCCACGAAATGCAATACTACAAGTGAACTCGGGGACATATTTTGATGATGATTAAACTTCAAATTAATGATTATAGTTAGGTTAAGCAGGTAAATAATAATATATAAAATATCTTTTTAATTATTTACCTGCTGTACACAATTAACGTTATAATTTTATTTTACTATATTTGTGGTTTTGGATAATAATGGAGTATCGACTCATGGCGCCTGTCTTGCCTTTCCACGGCGCACCGGGGCGCACATTGTTAACCCCTCCTAACCACAAGCACTTTGGGAACCCCGTTATAGAAGATTATATTTCGTTGCAGTATAAATATTATACAAGTCAAAACACATACAAGAAGCAGCGCGCGTGCAAAATCAATTACCCCGGATGTATTATTCAATCACTTTTCAATTTGTGGGATTTCGCCAATCTCTACAGATCAAAAATTTTACTTTTCGAACCATTATTATTGTATACTATATGACGACCGCAACTCCGTTGCGCCTAAATTCGTTCATCGCGCGGGAACCGTACATTTTTCCGGGATAAAAAGTATCCTATGTCCTTCCCCGGGACTCAAAGTATCTCCATTCTCCAAGCCCAAGTAAATCGCTTCAGCGGTTTGCACGTGAAGAGGTAAGACAAACAGACACACTTTCTCATTTACAATATTAGTATGGATAAATCTTTGCCAGCATCACATAGTATAATAAATCGCCTTAATATATTTAGTAACTTTATTAAATAATTATTGTAATTAATTACACGTGGGAGAGCCATGCTTCGGCACGAATGGGCCGGCTCGACCGGAGAAATACCACGTTCTCACAGAAAACCGGCGTGAAACAGCGCTTGCGCTGTGTTTCGCCGAGTGAGTGAGTTTACCGGAGGCCCAATCCCCTACCCTATTCCCTTCCCTACCCTCCCCTATTACCCTATTCCCTCTAAAAAGGCCGGCATCGCACCTGCAGCTCTTCTGATGCTGCGAGTGTCCATGGGCGACGGAAGTTGCTTTCCATCAGGTGACCCGTCTGCTCGTTTGCCCCCTTATTTCATAAAAAAAATCTATCCAAAATTATACTTAAAGTAGGGACTCAGTCTGAGACATTAGTAGGTCCGCCATAGAATATTCTGTGTGAGGACTGAGGACTTATCCTCCATTTTACTAATTTATTTCATATTCACTTTACCCCAATTCTGCTATATAATGCAGCTTCCTCGATAGTACGATATTATTGGTTTTCGAAGGTATTTTAAAAGGGCTTAACCTTTTAACAGCGTTGTTGAGCGGTTCATATTCCAACGTTAGTCAATCAAAAACCGCAACTAGTGAAGATAGAGACTGTTATACTTCATTCAAAAAACTTCAGAAATCAGGCAATCATCCGCCTCCTATCAAAGTACAAAATGATATACCGAGGAAAAAAAGAACCGTGTTGGATATGTTTTAGATTGCTTGTTTTCTATGAGAGGCCGACCCGGCATCTCATAGAAAACAAGCAATGGAACAGCAAAAAATGGAAAGGGCGTGAGCGACAAAATGGTTTTTGTCGCGTAATTGAAAATATTGCTATGGGCAAATCACGCTCCTCTGTAGGTAAAATAGGAATAACTTTTTTTACAGAGGTATTTTTGATTGATTATTCTGTGTTATAAAAGTTGACCAATCGTGTTATGCTATGGGTAATTCAAAGACAAAGACATGATGAATACTGACAATGAACACGTCTTAGTAACAAACCTGAGAATATTATACTACTAGACGACGCCGCGACAATATTCGTTTATCGCACCGGGACCGTACATTTATTCCGAGATAAAAATAATCCTTTATCTTTTCCTGGAACTTAAAATATGCCCATACCAAATTTCAGTAAAATCGGTTTAGCGGTTTGAACGTGAAGAGGTAACAGACAGACAGACAGAGAGACAGACAGACAAACAGACATACAAACATTCGCATTTATAATATTAGTATGGGTAGTAGAATAAGGGTACTCCATCATTAACGTTACTTACCATCATCACATTCGTTGAAACGTATTACGACCATAAAGATAATATACCTAGGGGAATAGAGCAACAATCTCGAGCTGTCAAACGTAACTGAAATTGGTTTCATCTGTGTGTAAAAATATGTGTACGTATACACTTACACAAGCAATCATGCTTGTGTAAGTGTATACGTACACATATTTTTACACACAGTTGAACATGATTTATATGAGATTAAATTGTCAACGTGCGGCACGTGCCGACTGGACGTCAAAAAAAACAATTCTGCTGTCATGTATCACACGTCTCTTTTTACCACGCGGTGTTACTGATAGTGACATATCTCTTGCTCAGGCCTTTGTTTCTCTATTCCACTAGGTATATTAACTTTATGATTACGACATAGGGTGTTTTCACTTACAGTATTACGTTTCAGGATGGGCGCAGCGCGGGCGAGTCCGCTTGTGAAATATTAACGCAATATTCATTATTTAATAATGTCTGAGACTTTATTAGTTTTATTTATAACTGAATATTGTGGCCTATTTTTAGGTTTGCATGTCTGCGATACAAGTCGGGGGCGTCGAATTTGTTGAGCTTTTCTCTTACTATGTGTGTGTGTGTGTGTGTGTGTGTGTGTGTGTGTGTGTGTGTGTGTGTGTGTGTGTGTGTGTGTGTGTGTGTGTGTGTGTGTGTGTGTGTGAGTATGTGTGACTGCGTGATTTTCCAGCAGGCTTAGCATGGCTACACTAGTACACTAGAACTTTAAAGTGACTATAAACATAAACACTGACAGATTTCAGAGACATTAAAATGACAGATTTTTTTGGTCAATTTCTCTATGTATTTCTTTTTTTGGCATCCGACATCGGCCAGGGTATGTCGGATCCAGGCGAGGTAGTTCGACATACCCTACTCCCACCAAAACCACTCCCCGCTTAAAGTTGCGGAAACGATAAAACCTCCTGCTCTCAGTAGCGGCGGGTTGGGCGACGCTGGGCGGCCGCTTAGGGCGCCGTATAAAAATGGCATTTTTTTAGTTCCCAGCATTGTTCTCATAGAAAAAGTTGTTCATTTTGACGGGCTCATTTGATGGTTTCAAGGATAACGGTGTTTACACTAGAACATCTTGTATACTGAAACCTCAATTTGGTCAAACTATCGGCCGACTACAAGTCTGTAGTCTGCGGGGGCCCTTAATGTGGATGCAATTAAATCCATTTCAGAAGCCATCGCTCGTATCCTGGCGCTTTATTGAGTAGTAAAACATTTTTCAATCAATGTAAAACCGTCTTCGAGCTCATAAGCCGGTTATATTGCCGAACAACGCGCTCGAATTGTATTGCGATTCCATTGGTCATCGCATCCCGTAAAAGTGTAAATTCCGTCAGATTATAATTTGTCTTGTGAGATTGTAATGTTAAGTTAAAAAATTAAAAACAATCCCAGATTCAAGACTGTAATAATCGTCAGGAATCACAATGCCAAATCTTTAACCGATTAAAGTATTCTTAGTTGCTACAGCCTTTTCAATTTAACATCGAGATAGCAATTTATAAAATATCGAATTCTACTAAACACAAAGCGCTGATTGACAGACCTGAATATACCCGAGTATGACGTACTTGTTAGTTTGTTCATAATTAACCAAACATTTTTGATAAGCCTCGTACCTCGATATGACCTGTAAAAAGTGTATTGCCTTATTTATTAAGTCGTGTAGATCGATGTTCGTGCATAATGTATCGTCAATTCATATTACACTGGAATTTCTATTGAAATTATCCTTACGGCTTGCTAATAAAGGTCATATCAGAGGTATAATATATGTGAACGTCTTGTGTTGGGCCACGTATGCGTAGCGACCGGCACTGACCTATCATTGGCTGACGAGTGACGTATTGGAGCTGATGCGCACTACGACTTTTAGTCGCGCGATTATTTTATCGACTTAAACAAATTCAAATAAAATGCCACTTTATGACATAAGCTATAGATTTCATTTTGCTCTACGCTATTGAAAAGCAGCGGCGGCATGGATCGCTAGGAAAATGTCGGTAGAAAATGAAATCTGTAGCCTATTTCATAAAGTAACATTTTATTAGAATTTTGGTCGGTCGGTAAAATAATCGCGCGACAAAAAGTCGTAGTGCGCGCCAGCTCTTAGGGTATTAGAAGTATAAGGGGCTAAAAAAGTATGTGTTGGAAAGTTTGACATACGTATTAAGGGCGGCCACTCATTTGCGATTCTTTCGAAACAACGGGAAACCAATTTTTTTACCAAAATATCAAAATTACTTCACACGAGTTTGTATGAAATGGTTTCTAATGGGGGTAAATAGGGTTGCCACGTTTTTTTTGCAAATAAAGTACATTGGCTACTTTAGGTGAGAAAAAAAAAACAGTACACAGTATAAAAATAAAGTACAATTATGAATTCTGTACTTTGTTAGTTTCCTTAAAACTCGAGAGGTGGGTGATAGAGGTTCATCGGGTCATCTAGTTTGAAATAAAGTATTTTTGCGTTCTTTATTATTTTCGTAAAGTACAAAGTGCAATTGCATGAAATAACGTACAATACTTTATAGATTAGATTTAGATTTACTAGATATTTTAGATTTACCCGGTAGGGTACCCGTACTTTAGTACGGGTGGCAACCCTACCGGGTAAATCTAAAATCTAAACTATGAATTCCAAATGTGTGGCCACTCCAATGTCTATTTTCAACCTTCGAAAAGAGAAGCATATTGTGAGGTATCGCGTATGTGTTATACGGATGAATCGACTTCGTTATAATTTTAAGCTGACAAGTATTTCCAAGTTAAACCGATTCTATGTGAAAACATACAGCTTGTGCCTCGTCCAGGCTGTATACTAAAGTAGAAGCAGTCAAGGTTAGCACAAACTAGTTCCCCAGCCTTTTCCAGCCAAGATTGAAACCTACCCGTGCGTCACATCTCACAATAATATCGGACTTACTGCAGATCTTAGATTGAATCGAAAGAAACCGACAAATTGAAAGGTTGTGAATGGAAATAGACACGATATGGAAGTCAGTAATTTTAACCCTGATATTGCTATACAAATTACACTTTTTTATAAAATTGCAAACGAACAAACGACTCACCTGATGGAAAGCAACTACCATCGCCCATGGAACCTCGCAACATCAGAAGAGCTGCAGGTGCGTTGCCGGCCTTTTAAGAGGATATACGCTCTCTTCTTGAAGGTTTGCAGGTTGTATTGTTATTTATCGTTTGATATTTTATGCGAAACCACATCTTATTTGTTTTAATGTTGGATTATTTTAGCACTGTTTGTTAAAATATCAAACCGACATGTTAAATCTACGACTAACTTTGACCTAACGGAAATGTGCTTCGGAACAATATTTCAATCGATGTAAAAATTCCAATCACGAATTTTTAAAACAAAGTGTTGAAGGTAAACAGGATTTGCCCCAAACAACAAACAAAGTGTGCTTTTTACCTAAAAGTCTTGAATGAATTTTGATCAGATTTAAATTTTACTCATATTCTACGGAAAAAACAGATTTTAAGCAGAAAGAGTAAACAACTTGAAGACTCTAAGGATCGCACTCAGATATATTTGAATCATAATGTTAAAAAAAAGTTATAACCCTAATAGGCAAATAATAAAAATGAAATCTATTTAGTCACTGTGTTAGAACAAACAAACATACCCTTTTGGCTTAACCGTAGCCGGGTTAAACTACCTTAACACCTGTTGGTAACTAGGTAGAGATGAACACAGAACTCTTTCTACAACGTACTCTAAGCTCTCATCACAATATGTCGATAGGGTCCGATCTAAGGACAATTTCAGGCCGAAGCCGAAGCCGTTAAAATACCTAAGTTATAATTTTATTCAAGATCGGGATCAGTTGCATATCATTGTAATCTTCGGTCAAAGATAAAGCTTATAAAGAGGACCTTACTTCAGATTCGCTGTACATTTATTTTTTTACAATTTTATTATTTAGACGTTTACATACATATTGATTATTAAAAATGTATCCCCACTTCTTTAAAAATCATCTAATATATTTAGAAAACATACTTCAACAGTTACAGTTCTGCCGCGATTTCGAGCCGAAGCACTACTAATATATATTCTGTGGCCGAAGTCGAAGATTTGGCCGATCATATTTTTTTGGCCAAAGCCGCAAGAGCCACCAAAGCCGAAGCCGAAATTCCGCTCCGACACGGCACGTCAACGCTACACTAAAGCTTACTTCTTTTTACTCCGGACATAGTTAGGGGGTGTTCGGAAAGTTCCGTTTTAATCACTCCAGTCCGTACAGGACATGATCGGATTACCGGACAGGACGAACCGGACGGGACGGACGGACAAAAATGTTAAAGCTTTATACTTGTTTGTTGTGTCCTGCATTATTTGGGTCGCTAAATAGTCCTATAATATAAGTAGTTAGCATTTTTTAACAATATTCTTTTTTTAAATTACTTGGATGATGTTTACAAAAATTAACTGTCCGAATATTCCTTTCTATTACTTTGCAACATTTAAATTGGACGCATTATAGACTGAACACCACATAAAATATACTATAAATAATTAATAAGAAGAAGGAATATTGATTTAAAAATCTTAATAACTGAATCTTAATTATTGTATTCTAAAATGGCAATTTTCTCGTTATTATATCGACATTGATTATGCATACTGTAGACAGTTTAGCAATCATGGTAACAATCATAGTTATCCATTGTGGCCCAACGTGAAGAGGGGCCTTTAGTTCACATTTATGAAACGTTATCTTCTTATTTCCGCCTTTATTATGTACTGTTACTATTTTCGAAAATATCATGTAAGCTAGCTGAGAGCTATGCTAATTGTAAAACTGAAAAGTTAAATCTTTCTTTTTACATTCCTATGCGAGTTTCGAACGCTCGAAATGAGTTTAATTCGAACGGAGGAGTTTGAAAAACTGGAAATATAGCCACTGTCAGTGCCACTATGTATTATGTCACCGTCAAATCGTAAAAACCGTAGGATTGTAATATTCCTCAATAATTAACGATCGTGAAAAAAAAAACAGCGCTAGTCCTGAACTGACTGGACTCGCAGTCTTTAGATAGGTGCCTATATAAATTGCCGGCTGTGTCACAGTTTTAACTAGTACAGCTCTCAACGCTATAATTACTGATTTCGTATTAAAATTATTTTTAATATGCCTTATTTATAAGCTATTAAATGTTAATTAAACGATTTGAAAATAAATTATTATTATTATTAAATTATGGATCTTAAGGTTTTTAACCTTCATATTATGGTTATGTTCCATTATTATTATAATTAACTTATTTATAATTCAAATTGCAATTTAAATATATCTAAATCTTATTTAATGTCATCTGAATTTCATACCATAAAAGTTATTTTAAAAACGAAATCAATTTGAAATCACCGAAAAACTGTTTGTTTACTAATCACTTAGTTATATTACAATCTGGCGATATTTACAGTATTACTGTGACAGAGATATTGTACTAAACTTGACTTCCAGCTACTCTTTGTAACGTATAATATATAATATAATTCTCTACTGTACTTGAGTCGTCTACACTCTGCACTATAACGACAAAACTTTTTGTAGAGTATGTGCTGTGTTAATTTGTAGACTGTTGTTGACGTTTCAAAGAATAAAGTTAAGGGTCAGTTTAGATCATAGACATAATATAATGCTAAAGACCAACAAAGAGTGCGAGAGAGAAGAAAATCCTTTATGGAATTATAACAAGATGAAAAGAGAGAGGCAGTCTAATGAAAATTGTAACAACTTTTATTTGACAGGTCGTCAAAAGTCGTCAAACGTTTTTATGCCCTTTCGGTATTTGCAATTTATTATTTAAATCGTATGTTATTTTCAACAAATACTATTATATATAACAATAATAACTTGTGCTGTGAGTGATTGCAGTGTAAATCATAGGAATAATCCTGAAAAATATACATTTCACCCGTAATTAATCTTCATGTCCTAATTGCTACGATGTGTTTATTTTTGCTATATTCTGGTCTTTAGTTCTCTATTTCAAATAAAATATTGTGAATCCTCCCTTTTACTTTCATATTTTGCGTAACTAAAGGTACTATTGTTCCTATATTACACAAATTTTGAAGAAAAATTTTTCATCAAAATTTCTTACATATACGCTAGTGCTTGAATCAAATTTATCGATATGCTTATCGATATTTTACAATAACATAAATCTAAAATAAAAATCATTTACCTTTATATATTTTATCACCTTAAGCCCGGCCGCACATTATCCGAAATTTCTGATCAGAAAAATTCGGACGCCCGGCGGAACGCACTCTGTTCATACATTTTGTTGTAGACCCATCATACTAAAAGAATTTCTGACGTGTCAAAATGTATGAGCGGGGCGGGGCGTCCGAATTTTTGTGATCAGAAATTCGGAAAATGTGCGGCCGGACTAAAAAGGACATATTATCTTATTTTAACTAATATAATATAGTATAGTATAATATAGCTAATATAATATAACTACTATAATATAGAGTGACTCTAAAACTAGAGGAAGGTTTATATTTATATATTATAATCATTTGTTTTACAGATTCCCTCAAGATCCTCTAATAAGAGGAAAATGGCTGAAATTAATTGGGCGTGTTGGTTGGAATCCCAAGAAAAATTCAACAATATGTAGGCAAACATTTCATTGAAAATTTTTAAAGAAAAATTAGAATAAATACTTTTTTGGTTAAAGGAGCTATCCCAACTTTATTTGTGCCAGTAAGTTTGACATACTGTTGCACTTGTTACTGAAGCAAATATTAAAAATAAGCAATTATAAGCAATTAATGCTTTTTAGTTCATTTAAGATTGTACTTATATGAACTAAAAAGTATTAAATAATCCTTATTCTGTACTCAATCTTCATAATTTTGAAGTCGGTACCAGTCCTAAGTATATAAGTTGCTGTTATACCTATTCTGTCAGAGAACTGGCGATTAGGTTAGCTGGTACCGATTGCAAAATAATGAAGATTGAGAACAGAATTAATACTGAGTACAGAATAAGAATTATTTAATACTTTTTAGTTCATTTAAGTATAATATTAATATTGTCATTGCCTTGGAAGTCGGTTTTAATTTTTTGTTTAAAAATAATAATTTTACTCATTTTAGCTGTCCTTAACGTTTTCTATACTTACAGTTGGTGTTTTAAAAAATCAAAATAAAAATTGCTTTATTTCTGAACAAATCTAAAATAAAATATATTTTCAGAATACATGGTGCCTACCACCGGTTCGGTAACTAAGCCGACGAGAAGAACCGGCGTAAGAAACTCGCACGCCCACTTTTTACCAAAAAAAGTGAGAAAAAAAAATAATCTTTTAAAACAAAATTTACAATGCTGTAACTAAAAATTATACAATGTAAACATAGATAGATACATAATAATTGTAAGTCATGTAGAAGTAGCCTTGCAAGCAGTCATTCAGCATTCTACTCCCAAGATGTGCCATCAATTATGAAATCATTTTGGCTTTGGCACAAAACATTCTTTGACTACTTTTTTAAATTTATTAATCGAAAGATTTTGAACGTTTTCTGGGACCATATGTTCCCATTTGAATATCAAGGAGTCACTTCGATTTCTCATTGTTTCCATCACCAGACCACCACTTTTGTGAACATGATACCTACTCGGAACAATACAATGTACAGCAAAAGAAAAAATTTTAAAATCGGTTCATAAACGGCGGAGTAATCGTTGAACATACATAAAAATATATCCACAGGCGAACGTCTAGACTCCTCCTGTTTGGAAGTCGGTTCAAAATAATTGTAATAAAATATTATGATATTTTATAATATGTATTTAATTTAAGAATAAAATATAATATACTATGTGTGTTGTTTACTTTCAACGTTTACTTTCAATGTAAGGACTGATTTACCAGATAGATTTTACCTGAGCAATAAATAAGTAACTTTATAATGTGTTAAGTGTAAATTATTTACCCCTATAAGAACCTCATGTCATAACATATCCGACGATTAAAAAATCATTCCAAAAGAAAATGTGTATCTACTTTTCAATCGTCACCTTTTTTTGCCAATTAAAATTTATGATACCTAATTTGAAATACAAATCTATCAAAGTTGCACATTATTTATTTCTTATAGAAACTCAGGTTAAATAACTCGAACGGACTAAACTATCGATAGCAAAATACTATACTATCGATAGTAAAATATACATCACTAGCACACGCACACATTGACAGATCAAAAATGGTCACGCATTTTCGAGTTGTCAGGTGGTCTTTACGACAGTATATATTATGTCTATGGTTTAGATAGATGCAGCGCGGCGCGAGCGGCGTAGATTTTTAAAGGCTGGCCGCAAACGCACGTTTTCCGCATTCGATTTCCGAATTATTTTTTCGTATTCGGAATTCCGAGAGACTAGCGTAAATGTTCGTTTTTTTCACCTTCGAACGCGCCTGCTTGCTCTTGAAACGTACGTGCGGAATTCGTTCTGTACGGAGAAAAAGGAACGTGTGCGGCAATTAACGTATTTTCAACTGATTCCATGCATTCGGATTTTCAAATACGGAAAACGCATTCGCAAAACGTGTGTATGTGGTCGGCCTTATATAGTGATACATAAACGCCTCCGTGGTCTAGTGGTATAGAGCGCGGCTCTTGACTCGGAGGTCGTGGGTTCGATTTCCGCGTTGGAAACATGTTATTTCCAAGTTTGGTTAGGACAGTGCATGCTGATCACCTGATTATCTGACAAGTAAGATGATCCATGCGTCGGATGGGCATGTAAAAAGTCGGTCCTGCGCCTGATCTCTCGCCGGTCGTGTCGGTCTTCCGTCCCACTGGTATATGAGAGTAAAGGAATAGAGAGTGCTCTTGTGTACTGCGCACACACTTGGGCACTATAGAATTACTCCTGCGTAGCTGGCCTGGTTTCAATGAAACCGGCCACTGTCACCGAAACCGGTGTGGGAGCTATTATTACTATAGTGATACAAAATTGAATACCTTCCATTGCAGGGCGCGTCGCGATGCAGATCGAAATTCAAACTTTTCCCAAAAAAGCTGTTGGCGTATGAATTTTTGCCTTTAGAGAATCTTCGTTAAAAAAATGCGCGATCGTTGTGACGTGTTTCAGTGTGAATTCTTCCTAAGAGCTAATAATTAAACCAAGTAGAGACTAGACACTTAAGTGCAGTGCAACTCTTGCTTAATCATCGTTTTTCTTTGCCACCGACATAATAATGTGTTTGAGAAACTACTTTTACAAAAGACAATATTAGACTTTAGAGGAACAAATGCGATGGATCGTTTCGATCCACTCAATACCGATATGACCTGGTTCATATCGGTTATTTGTGGTTCTTAAAAATAATGTTATGGCCCATATTCCTTTACAAATCGACAGATAACAATCAAAATCACCATGTATCGACATTACCCTTAGTGTGACCCCAATATACGGGGTGTAACAAAACAAAGGTAAAATTGAGTGTGTTCCTGATATAAAAAAAAGACGGGTTGCACTCGGGGCGTGCCGGCAGAAGTAAAAACTTGATTATTAACGTAATTAATCCAAAATCTTACAATCGATTAAAAAATATCGACAATCGAAAAAACACTACTCTCCAACCGTCTTACGGTTTTTCGATCAGCACGAGAATCTGACGCGAGTTTAACAGTTTTTACCCATCCCACAAAAGTGCTCAACGCCGCTAAAGAAGTTTTCACTTCAAAAATCACTATGAAAGTAGCAGCGCTGAAAGAGTTACTCATTTATAGTAACTAATGTATGTCAAGGCAAAGTCATGACGTTGCAGTTGGGGCATTTCTCATAGAAGCATATAGGTAAGTCACAAGTAACACTTTTAGCCTTACTAGTTACTACATTCACAGTGAAACTCTTTGGGATACATATATCATAAAATATTATGACTTTTTAACAAGATTAGGAGGGCAAACGAGCAAACGGGTCACCTGATGGAAAACACCTACCATCGCCCATGGAAACTCGCAAAATTAGAAGAGATGCAGGTGCGTTGCCGGCTCTTTAAGAGGGAGCTCTTGCCTTGAAGGTTTGCAAGTCGTATTGGTAAGGAAATACTGCTGGTTCGTTTAAGCGTTTTACAATACGCGGCAGAAAGTTAGGCACGCGAAAAACGTACGGTGGAAGACTGCCACTCAATCAAAGTGTACCCTAAAGCAGTGTTCCGCAAAGCGTGTGCCGCGGTACACTGGTGTACCATTGTCAACAGTTGGTGTGCCTCGGAAAAAGTGCTTTAAGTGCTAAAAAGGGACATCTCAGGACGATCGACGAAGGGATGGGAGCTCAGAGCAACCTGCACACACTGATTAATTTGTAGTGTACCTTCAAAAATTTTACTTTCATAGATGTGCCTTGAACACAGAAGGTTTGCGGAAAACTGGCCTCAAGTATTATCACTTTTTTTTTTTTTTTTATGAAATAAGGGGGCAAACGAGCAAACGGGTCACCTGATGGAAAGCAACTTCCGTCGCCCATGGACACTCGCAGCATCAGAAGAGCTGCAGGTGCGTTGCCGGCCTTCTAAGGGGTAATAGGGGAGGGTAGGGAAGGGAATAGGGGAGGGTACGGAAGGAAATAGGGGAGGGTAGGGAAAGGAAAATGGTAGGGGATTGGGCCTCCGCTAAACTCACTTACTCGGCGAAACACAGCGGAAGCGCTGTTTCACGCCGGTTTTCTGTGAGGACGTGGTATCTCTCCGGTCGAGCCGGCCATTCGTGCCGAAGCATGGCTCTCCCACGTCAAAACTTTTGCTACACCCTGTAAGCTTTAAGTACAGGTGAGGAAGTAAGCGACCGCATCACCACCCATGACATCGCGGGAATCAGGTCGGCAGGAAATCGGCCATCGATCCACCACACTAATGACAAAGGGTACTGAACAGGTGACATGAGTTGGCGTCGAATTAACGAAAAAATGTGTGGTATCTTTTTATATAACAACGAGCTTTTGCCCGCGGCTTCGCTCGCGTTAAGAAGTATTATTATATACAAACTATCATCCCCTATTTTAACCCCTTGGGGTTGGAATTTATCAAAATCCTTTCTTAGCGGATGCCTTCGTCATAACATCTAGCTGCATGCAAAATTTCAGCCCGATCCGTCCAGTGGTTTGGTCTGTGCGTTGATAGATCACCGTGTCAGTCAGTCACCTTTGAGTTTTATATATATAGATTGAAAATCTATTGTGTCTGCGATACCCACGATGGAGGTGCTACTATATAATACAATTTTTGGCTTCAGACAAGTGGTATGAAGACAGATTTTAGTAGACCGATCAAGAATATAAAAATTCAACTTTTATAGATCGATCGGTGTTTGAGGACATCCGTAATGTTAGTCAACTATCATTGACGGCATTTTACTTTGTTGAAGTCAGCGTCCTAATTTTTTTTACTTATTTATCTTAATTCAAAATTGGAAAAAAAATACCAAACGGCAAATATCGTGTTTTCGTCTTGAGCATTTAATTTTCATGAACTGAAGTTACTTGTGTCAAAAAATCAGTTTTTTAGACCTTACAGATTTTGAGATCTAGGTTTAAGTATAAAAGTCAAGTTAGGGTCAGGTGCGCTCTTAATGGAGTATTAAAACTCTTACCTTTTACGTATACCATCCAGATGCGTGCACACTAGGTTCTCCGGCCTTTAAGATCTTGTCATTGTACCCATCTGTAACAAAATACAAATAATAATTAATTTTTGAATAAAGTTGTATATTATATTTCAGTGTAAAGAAGCAGGATATTTATTATATGAGGAGTTGATTATATTATCTTGGAGAGCTGGCGAACAAAACCGGACAAGTCCACCAGAGTGCGAATGTATATTTTATCCCTGTTAATATTTTCAATAAAAACCGGTTAAAAAGGCTTTAAAAACTAAATTGTCAAACAAAACCGGATTAGTTCAGTTGATACTAGTATACTAGTATATTTAGCCACTGTGTAATTTTTTTCTCGCGGACTAATCCGGTTCTGTTTGCCAGCTCTTCAGTTGGAGTCATCCATAAAATAAACTCCAATATGCAGAAAACCATCTCTGCTGCAAAACGGGTTTTATTCTACTTATGAGTAGAGTTTCTATTATGGCAATATGGTCAACTATTGGGTCTAAACTCTAATTTCGACGTGGGAGAGCCATGCTTCGGCACGAATGGGCCGGCTCGACCGGAGAAATACCATGGGCTCACAGAAAACCGGCGAGAAACAGCGCTTGCGCTGTGTTTCGCCGAGTGAGTGAGTTTACCGGAGGCCCAATCCCCTACCCTTTTGTCTTCCCTACCCTATTCCCTCTTATTTCATTAAAAAAAATGCTGCGCGAACGACGCTGCGAACATCGTCTAGTATTATAGTGCTGTAAAGTTATTTAAACATCTATTATTTTGCACATGATGTGGTTAACATCCTGCTATCTTGTCTTTAGATAAGATTAGGGTTTGTAAACAGTTTGGTTGAGTTCTATGACCATAAACTGAAGTTTACAAGTTTTGTTTGGCTAGGTGTCTCTATGAATACTGCCCAAGATTATCTTATGCGTAATAATTATGTACATATACCACGTACATTTCTTTGTTAGTTTGTATTGGCAATTTTCTAAGGCATTCTAAATTAAAAAAATATAATAGGATCCCGTTTTTACCCTTTTGGATACGGAACCCTAATAAAAACCCAACTTCAGTCATATGCTACATATAAGCTACTTTTTCGAAAAATATTATAAGTACGTGATATGTGCTGTTTTTATAACATATTCGGTGAAAGTCTAAAAATATAACCTAAAAATTACGCATCAGCATTAATTACAAGATGGCAAAATGTTGCGGATGTAAAACGACACGAGTCTTTACAAAATAACTTGTAAAGAGTTACAGGTCTGACCACAGAAATAAATTAAGATAGAACGGCTAAGCGGGTGGAGTACGCGTGTTTCAATCTTGCACAAGTGTGCAAGATTCGTTGAACGTTCATTCAGCACGCACGTCTCGACTTGATTACACCGGAGCGGTTGTGCAAACATGCCTCGATACGTAGAAGTACGAATCGGTCAAAAGGAGGTATTTCTTTCCACGGGTAAGTTATTTGTTCTAACTAAAAGCAAAGCAAAAATTGACACGAGCGATTCCTTAGCAACGCACGCGCGTCACCGTTCTATCTTGATTTATTTCTGTAGTTCTGACCATTAGTTTTAACATTTTGGTCCTTCGCGTTTATTTAAAGGCTGCACGTTGAATGATCTTGCGCTAATGACGACCGAGTTTTAATTTTAATTAAGACTCTGACAGTAATTATTTTTCATCATAGACGCGTATTATGAAGGCATCTGTCTACATTGGGTCATGGTGGATAATATGTTTGTGAAGCTGTCTGACGCCTGTAATATTATGCCTAATCGACGTCGATAACAGCAACATATAAGGGATATTGCCAAGGTCAAAGATTTTTTCATTCAAAGACTATTTTTTGACGTGGGAGAGCCATGCTTCGGCACGAATGGGCCGGCTCGACCGGAGAAATACCACGTCCTCACAGAAAACCGGCGTGAAACAGCGCTTCCGCTGTGTTTCGCCGAGTGAGTGAGTTTACCGGAGGCCCAATCCCCTACCCTTTTCCTTTTCCTACCCTCCCCTATTTCCTTCCGTACGCTCCCCTATTCCCTTCCGTACCCTCCCCTATTACCACTTAAAAGGCCGGCAACGCACCTGCAGCTCTTCTGATGCTGCGAGTGTCCATGGGCGACGGAAGTTGCTTTCCATCAGGTGACCCGTTTGCTCGTTTGCCCCCTTATTTCATTAAAAAAAAAAAAAAAAAAACAATATACAAACGATAAAAACTAAGCATTTCCAAAATTTCAGCTTCGTAACTTATATATTGACGACCTCTGTGGCTCAGTGGTGAGCGCGTTGGTAGCTCAAGCCGGGGGTCGTGGGTTCGAATCCCGCCGACGGAACAAAAAGTTTTCAATGTTCCCGGGTCTGGATGTGTATTAAATATGTGTATGATATAATAAAAATCTTAAATATATGTATAGTATAAAAGTATTAAATATATTTCCGTTGTCTGGTACCGGTAACACAAGTCCTTTAGGTACTTAGCACGGGGCCAGACTAACGTGGTGTTAAGCGTCCATAGATATTATTAAAAAAAAATATATATATATTTTTGTCATGACTCATAACTCATAAGTCATGACTCATGAGCCTTCAAAGTTGGATGGTCAAGTCAATTTCTTTAAATAAAATTTGTGAATATTTATAACCATACGATAAGTTATGCTATTTATCACAATTAATATACAACGTGCGCGACATTTTAGGGGTTGTTTTCCCGCAGCAGTACGATTTACCAGCTTTAGGAGTCGCGTCATACAAAATATTTGAATTTTAAAAAAATCCTACCTTAGGATTTTTTGAAAATTCAAATATTTTGTATGACGCGTGACCGGCGTGAGGTACCTACTATGGCCACTTTATGCCGGTAGGCGCGAGCGGCTATGACCCGGCCGAATTTTATTTATGATTTGAACAAAAAAACACACTTCACAAATCTATTGTACTACTAAGGCCCAACCCACACGTACCACAACCACACGACATCGCAACGACAAAATGTCGTCGAGCAGTGGTTACGTGTGAATGGTGTCGCTGCAGCTTTTTGTAGCTGCGTTGTGGTACCGACAAAATGCCGATGTGGTTACGTTGTCGCCAGTGGTTGCGATGTGGTTACATACGAAAGTCAATGAAACGAGGGGGAAAAGAGCGCGAGCGGTGTACGCACTATCGTTGCATCGACGCAACGTTGTGGTTGCGATGTGGTCGGCCGTGGTTGCGTCTGAACTCTGACAAGTTATCTGACAAGTGGTCGACAACGACTGCAAAATGTGGTACGTGTGAATGGTCCAGTTCATTTACAATAATAATAATAATAATAATAATAAACATTTATTCAACAAAGTTCACAGTACACTACAATAGAACAAAGCACACAACAATAAAGACAGAGAAAGAAAAAAAAAAAAAAGACATGCATACTATAAGCCTAACCACATAATAGGTATACTTACACTTAATTCGAATTTTAACACAAACAAAATTTTACAAATAATTTACACAAGTACATAATATTTTTGTGGTGCGGCACGGATTGAGTGCTTCGGTATAAGGCAGTGCAGTGCGAAAAGTTGTTGAATAGGACTCCACTCAGGTGGTCACTACAGGATAACTGTACCACGATCCCTGGTATTATGTGGATCCTTGTGACTGCCAGGCGTTTGACAGACACACAACACACAGCATAATATATAACATAAACTAGATAAAAAATTTATATCTAGTAATAAATAATTCATATTCTTAGAATGTAAAAAAAAAAAAAAAATAATAATAACCTATTAAATATGTGCGGTAGTGGAAGTGTAATTACATATTAATATATAAATAATATGGATAAAATAAAATAGCATACTAAAAACATGTAGTAATTGAAATGTCCAGTCTCGGGGCTACTGCAGCTTAGTATAACGTGAGAGGCCACCGTGTCGGCTAGACAAAGGCGGCAGGCGGCAGCTTGACGGGATTTCGGGCGAGATAAGGGAACGGGCGCGTGCGCTTCACTTCAGCGCGGCCCGCACGCAGAGCAGAGCTTTATATAAGTAATATGAAATATACGCCCGACCACGTGGTGTGGTTGTGGTTGTCGTGTGGTTGTGGTACGTGTTGTAAGGGCCCTTAGATAGAATCATTTTACTACGGGAAAACAGCCATTAAAATTTCACGCAGTATAAGTTAAATGTTGCGTTTATGAAACCACTTTCATAGACACAACGAAGGACACAACATTTAACATAACTATTGAATATACACTTGCGTGCAAAAAAATCGACCCACCTCTCTCCTTATGATTCAAACGGTAATAGCTCAAGAAATATAATTAGTATTAAATAAATGTTGGTATCGTTTTAAAGGTAGTACAATAAGAATTTAATTAATGCTATAGTTATTGTAACTGTAAATCGTTTACTAATTCTACAGCCTTAAAACAAAAACCGGTCAGTTTGGCATAACATTTCAGTAGGCGATTAAGGACATCTTTCTTGTAAAAAACACTAACAAATTGATTTCAATAGCTCGTAGTGCCACCCATTACCCTAATTTAGGTTTCTATACGGGTTTTCCTTGACCTTATCAAAGTTATGATGAACTCCTGAGCGATACTATGCCGATCTTCTTGTACAGCCACCCGGAGGTCCTAAAGGGTATCTGCGGCAAGAGTCCGGGCCCTGACCCTCCTTTTGAGTTCTCCCCATGGGTGCTCAATAGGATTAAGGTTAGGACTCCTTGCTGGCCAGTCCAAACCCGAAATTTCGACGTCGGAGAGAATATATTGACGAACTTTCGCAGCAACGTGCGGTCGAGCATTATTCTACATCAATATGAAACCTTCATCAACAAAACCAGCACATGGCACCGCATGTTGTCCCAGTATGCCCTGAATGTAGCGATAGGTACTCAAAGTGCCAAGGCGCGGCCCGGTTACGAACTCAAGATTGGTTTATGCATCAAAAGAAATCTCGCCCCATACAGTCCCCGAACACCTACCAAATGGAAGCCTTTCGTCAATGCACACCTGCGCAAATCATTCTCCTTATCTACGGTATGCTTTTCTGCGACCATCGTTACCATAAAGACTGATTTAGCTTTCATCAGAAAAGAGCACGACCCGCCGTTGCTCCAATGAAAAATCAACATGAGAACGTGCGAAACTAAGCCGCGCTTGACTGTGTGCTGGGGCTAATTTTGGACCGTTAGCGAGTTTTTGTGAAGTCAAACAGCTGCCTGCAAGTCTTCGTCGTACAGTCTACTCAATTACTGTAACTCATCGGACTTCTCTTGGCCGTCGTGGTACTTGAACTGAAATGAGATGTCGAATCCGCAAGGACGTTGACACCTTAAAACGGTCATCACGTTCAAATGTAGCCCAATGTCTTCCTGAACATGGTCGCATGGTAAAGTTTAGAGTCTCTAGAATACTTCGGTATACTCTTGTAAACGAAGTTCGACTTAAATTAAGACTTCTAGCTACAACTCGTTGTCTAAATTCAGCTCTTAGCAAAGCCCCTGCTTGAGAGGCTTTATTTGGAGTAATATCCATTTTGCCACAAAGAAATTACGTTTAAAATGAAGTTAAATGAACAATAAATCAATAAAAATCGAAACAAAACAAAAACAATAAGATTTGACCGATTTTTCATACAGAACAAAACCGTTCAATTAACGATTAAAAAACTGAGTGATGGGGGTGCTTAGTGATTTGTGTCGTTTGTAGTTAAGCATGTTGGTTTTAGAAAATGTAGAGTAAACGGACACATTCCCTATCATATTTACTCGCATTATTAATAAAAAGAAATAATAAATAACTATAACTTTTTAAGATATAGCGACTTGAACAGAAATGCGCGGGGTGGGTCGATTTTTTTGCACGCAAGTGTATTATAGTCTTCCCGCGATGCGTACAAACTAAAGGCGTGTGATGATAAATTAAAATAATAGAAACATCGGTGAAAGAATGACTCTGATCGCTCCATATAAAATGCTTATACGTAAGCTAACATTTTATACGGAGCGTTTTGGGAATGATTATTTTATGTGATTTTCGAATTGTTATACCTTGGGCAGTTTTTAAGATATCAGAGTCATTCTTTCACCGATGTTTCTATTTTTGAGAGTTATTTTAATTACTTACAAGTAAACATAAACATAGACAATAGCCTATTCGTGATCGTATGTCATGGGACAACGTGACGAGCCCGTTTATAATGACTACAGGCCACAATTATTGTCAAGATAACGTGGCCAAATAGGTATTGAGCCACTTAACCCTTACATCCACAAATATCCTCTAATTGGGCTACTTAGTGCCTTATCACACTGGCGATTAGCGAGCGATTTGAAAGCGACGCGATTGCGCAGCGCTCGCTAATCGCCAGTGTGTTGAGGCTCTTAGGAAATATTTGTGGTCATTTTGAACATTAGAGCTATCATATTGACGTACATACGAGATAGCATTGCTTATTTGTATTAATATTTTTCTGTCATAATAATGTTACGGTACATGGTATACGGACACGTGGTGCGCAAGTACATACTCGAACCTTCTAAAAAGGTCCAATGTTTGTTTACGTGTTTACCCTTTATTTGTTAGCGTGTTTGAATTTAGACCTTATGACTGAGTCCATAAGGTCTAAATTAAATTCAACTTACTGCACTTATCGCAAGGACGGCAGTTTTATTGTGGTACATGCCCGAGCCGCCTAGAAATTTCCCACGGTTGTTTACTTGTTTACGTGAATCGGGAAATTTCTGGAATTCGTCTCGCCATATAAAAAGAGCCGCAGGCAGGCACGGCAAGTCAGTTCCGTTCGAGCTATCATCAAGGCGATTTCGGAGTGAACACAAGTGATCAATAGTGAGTGAACCAGTGAAACCTGCGACTTGGCTACGACCTAGGACAGTGATAGTGCTTAGTGATTGGACCCAGTGATTTGTGTTTGGACTTAGTGCTAAGTGTTGTGACCTAGTGTTTAGTGCAGTGTTAATAAAGTCTTCAAGAGAGTCACCAGGTCTTTCTCTCCAAATCCTCGAACCCTAGCACGTAACAACTGGTGTCAGAAGTGCGATTTGGAGATGCCATTGACTCCGAGAGAGGACTTCAAGGGGAGTGTCAGGACAAGGGCGCAGCGAGCTGCTGCCATTGACTCCGAGAGAGGAGTTGCGGAGGCCACACCCACTGGGGACCAAGCTCCGCCCACTGAGGGACAGGCCCCACCCACTGGCCCCGCCCACATGGCTCCGCCCACTGGCCACGCCCACCAGGCTCCGCCCACTTTGGCTGAAGCCACGCCCACTGGCTCCGCCCACCGGGACACGCCCACCGGCCACACCCCTCAGGCTCCGCCCACTTTGGGCATGGCCACGCCCACTGGCTCCGCCCACCAGGCCACGCCCACTCAGGCCACGCCCACTAGCTCCGCCCACCGAGCTCCGTCTGCTCAACCCCTGCCTACTGGCTCCAGCCACCATGCATCGCCCGTAGCTTCTGCGGCCCCTCAAGTGGCTCCCCAATTACAAAGCCTAATTGAGTTAATTCAGGCTCTGCAAGAATCACAAGACCGCAAGTTCGGCGCTTTACAAGAATCACAAGACCGCAAGTTCGGCGCTTTACAAGAGTCACAAGACCGCAAGCTCGGCGCTTTGCAAGAGTCACAAGACCGCAAGCTCGGCGCTTTGCAAGAGTCACAAGACCGCAAGCTCGGCGCTTTACAAGATTCTCAAAGAGCTGAAATTCGCGCTTTGCAAGAGTTACAAGAACGCAAGCTCGGCGCTTTGCAGGAGTCACAAGAGCAACAAAAGGACCTCCAAGAAAAAGCGCTTGGAGCTATAAAGGATGTCAGTGACACGGTGGTTAAGCTTCGAAAAGATGTCGACGTAATGGACGAACGAGTTACGGGGTTAGGAGTGGATATGGAAAATGTGAAAACTAGCCTCACAGAACTACAGAAGTGGAAAGTGCGCGTGGAAACCACAGGAATCGCGACGTCTAGTGGAACTTCCGTAGTGGTACAAGGACCAAGAGTTAAAGTGCCACCATACGACGGTACTACTTCTTGGAACGCTTATCGTCAGCAATTCCAGACGGTTGCTTCTGCCAACGGATGGAATGATGAACAATGCCTGACCGCTCTCACAGTTGCGCTCAGAGGGCAAGCTTTGTCGGTCCTAGAAGCGCATACAGGAAATGGGTTTAAAGACCTGATGGAGGCACTTGAATCCAGATACGGGGAGCGACACCTGGAGCACGTGTTCCGTGCCCAACTGCGTGACAGAGTCCAACGCCCAGGAGAAGGACTACAACAATGGGCGTTGGAAATAGAAAAACTGGTCAAGAAGGCACACCCAGGAGCCGATTCCAAGATGATCGACACGAACATTGTGCAAGCATTTGTCGACGGAATCAGGGACCTAGAGGTCAGAGCTGCAGTGAGGCTACGTCACCACACCTCGCTTAAGGAAGCATTGGCGCATGCTTTAGAGGTCGAGGCTGTTCGGCGTGACATACGGCAGACATATAAAATCCGCGAGGTCTCTGAGGAAGTCAAGGAGGTTAAGGCTCCTACGAAGAGAAGTTCTGGAGCCATGTGCTACAAGTGCGGCGAGAGAGGCCATCTTCAGCTTAACTGCCCGCAGAAAGAGACCCAAATGGCAAGGATGAAAATGCTCGAGGAACGTCTGGAACAAATGGAGGAGCTGCAAAAGCAAGGGGCCTCGTTCCCTGCCCGGGATCAGGGAAACGAATAAAAGCCAGGACTAAGGGGCGAGTGCTGGCTGACACGGAGGAAGCCCCGATAACTGTTATCTCCCAAGCATGCAGCGGGAACAGTCTTGTGATTCAGGGGACTATTAACAGGACGGATTGCAAAATGACTCTAGATACAGGAGCCTCTAGAACGATAGTGAACCCAAATCTGGTAAAAGCCGCAAGAAGACACAAGAGGAGAATTAACTGTCGGCTCCTTACTGCCTCCGGTCAGCCAATACCCGTCCTGGGAGAAATGTCAGTTACGATTAACGTAGGGGGATCCTCATACCCTCATGACGTTATCGTGGCTGAGATTATGGATGATTGCATCTTGGGTTTGGATTTCATGAAGAAGCACAACTGCAGAATTAATGTCGCCGACGGAGTGTTCAAGTGTGGCGAAGAAGAAATTTTCATCCTTGGAGGCGCCTGCGGGAAAGTTGAATGTGTAAAGAAAGTCATAATACCTGGACGTGCGGAAGCTCGGGTGCTGGTGAAACTACCGCCAGCTGGAAAGAAGAAGTCAAACAGATGCGTGTTAATCGAAGACACACCTACCAAGACATCAGCGCATAAATTGATGACGGCAAGAACCCTTGTTAGTGGAAGCAGTAACGCTGTGGTCAGAGTTTTGAATCTTGGTGATCGCGAGTTCTGCTTGAACAAAGGTGATGTCATTGGAAAGTGCGAGGAAGTTGTCTGGATGAGAAAGTGTAATTCGATCACAGGCTCAGACTCAGCAAACACCAGCAACTATGGAATAGTGACTGAGCTACTCGATGACTGCAAGAGTAATCTGACTTATTCGCAGAGCATGAAAGCTAAGAAGTTTTTACAACGCCACGCGAATATCTTCTCCAGTCAGGAAGGCGACCTTGGAAGAACGTCGATGGTTCAGCACAGGATAGATACCGGAAGCGAGAACCCAATTCGTCAACGAGCAAGACGGATACCCATTGCAAAGGAAAAAGAAGTTGAAGGCCTTTTGGAGGACATGAGAAGGAATAAGATAATTGAACCGTCTGCAAGTCCGTGGTGCTCACCAGTTGTATTAGTGAAGAAGAAAGATGGCAGCACAAGATTTTGTGTGGACTACAGACGTCTCAATGATGTCACTAAGAAGGACAGCTATCCATTACCTCGAATCGACGACACTCTGGATACCTTGAGTGGCATGAAATGGTTCTCGACCCTAGACCTGAAATCTGGATACTGGCAGGTGGAAATTCATCCAAAAGACAAGGAGAAGACAGCGTTCTCCACCGGTAAAGGTCTATGGCAGTTTAACGTCATGCCCTTTGGATTGTGCAACGCACCTGCCACATTTGAGCGACTCATGGAGTGTGTACTGGCAGGCTTAGTTGGAGAGGCTTGCTTAGTCTACTTGGATGACGTCATCATTGTTGGCCGCGACTTCGAGGACCATTTGCGAAACTTAGAACGAGTTTTCGCCAAAATAGAGGGGGCCAAGTTAAAGTTGAATCCGAAAAAGTGTCGTTTATTCAGGAGTAAGGTGAACTATCTCGGCCATGTTATCTCCAGTGATGGAATTCAGACGGACCCGGAGAAACTAGAAGCAGTCCAAAATTGGCCAAGCCCTAAGAACAAAACCGAAGTGCGGGCATTTCTTGGCCTATGCTCCTACTACAGGCGTTTTGTTAAGGGATTCTCAGAGATAGCCAAGCCATTACATCGGCTGACAGAAGATAAACGACAGTTTATTTGGGACGAGACTTCCGAAGATTCTTTTCAGAAACTAAAGAAACATCTGTGTGAAACACCAATCCTGGGGTATCCACAACCTGAAGGTCAGTTTATAGTCGACACGGACGCAAGCAACACGGCCATTGGAGGGGTGTTATCTCAAAAACAGGGTGAAAGAGAAGTTGTAATTGCATATTTCAGCAAATCTTTATCTAAGCCAGAGAGAAACTACTGTGTGACAAGAAGAGAACTCTTGGCTGTCGTAAAGACGCTACAACATTTCAGCAAGTATCTCATCGGCAGACAGTTTTTACTGCGAACTGATCACGCAGCCTTGAAGTGGCTACTACAATTCAAGAACCCAGAAGGCCAAGTAGCTCGATGGATTGAACAACTCCAGGAGTATGACTTCAAGACGGAACACCGCAGCGGAAAGGCACATGGGAATGCCGACGCACTTTCGCGAAGGCCGTGTCCGGAAGACTGCAAACATTGTGTTAAGCAGGAATCTAATGAAGTAACATTAAAGTTAACGAAAACAAGTCCTTTGGGCCTATGGGAGAATGATGCTATGAGGGAGGCTCAAGAAACAGATGACGACCTTCGGCACATCATCACATGGAAGAAACGGGGTGATGAAAAACCAATCTGGAGTGAGGTTGCACCCACTGGCGCTGTCACTAAGGCGTACTGGGCGCAATGGGACAGCCTGATACTTCAAAACGGAATACTCTACCGGAAATGGGAGAAGACCAACGGCAGAGAGTTCCATCTTCAGATAGTTGTCCCAAGAACGAGAGTACCGGATGTTCTCCGTGAAATGCATGATGGCGTATCAGGAGGTCATCTAGGAGTAAAGAGGACGTTAACAAAAGTGCGAGAACGATTCTACTGGTTACATTGTCGAGACGATGTACAGGATTGGTGCCGCAAATGCACTACTTGCGCTGCAGTGAAGGGACCACAGACAAGGAGCCGTGGGAGCCTGCGCTTGTATAACGTTGGCGCACCGTGGGAACGAATCGCAGTTGACGTAGCTGGGCCATTTCCCGTGACGGAATCGGGAAACAAGTATTTTATGGTCGTCATGGATTACTTCACCAAATGGCCCGAAGTGTTCGCCATACCAAACCAAGAAGCTACAACAGTCGCTTCTAAATTAGTCGAAGAAGTGATATCTCGGTTTGGTGTGCCTCTGGAAATCCATTCTGATCAGGGCAGGAATTTCGAATCGCAGGTCTTCCAGGAAGTGTGCAGAATTTTGGGAATGCATAAAACGAGGACCACCGCGTACCATCCACAGTCTGATGGAATGGTTGAGAGATTTAACCAGACCCTTGAGAGGCATTTGGCGAAATTGGTAGATGACAAACAAAAGGACTGGGACAAGTATATACCACTCTTCCTTCTGTCGTACCGTACCGCCGAGCATGAGAGCATAAAAGCTACCCCGGCGTATGTCAATTACGGTAGAGAACTACGAGTACCAGTAGACCTTTTGACAGGAGGATCACCGGAAGAACCAAAGGCCGTACCAGATTATGTCTGCGATTTAAGGGAAAAGATGCGTTATATACACGCCATAGTTCGGGAAAATGGGTTACAGTCAAGTGAGAACATGAAGACCAGATACGACCGGAAATCGAATACAAGCGGCTTCGAAGAAGGGTCACTGGTGTGGCTGCATAACCCAACTCGCCGAAAAGGCAAATCTCCAAAGTTGCAGACCAAGTGGGACGGCCCATACAAAGTGGTTACCCGATTGAATGATGTGACTTACAGGATTCAAAAGCAACCAAGAGGGACATTCAAAGTGGTACACATAGACCGTCTGGCGCGATACCATGGCAGTAACAATGATGCACGGGACGAGCATCTCTAAGAGGGGAGTAGTGTTACGGTACATGGTATACGGACACGTGGTGCGCAAGTACATACTCGAACCTTCTAAAAAGGTCCAATGTTTGTTTACGTGTTTACCCTTTATTTGTTAGCGTGTTTGAATTTAGACCTTATGACTGAGTCCATAAGGTCTAAATTAAATTCAACTTACTGCACTTATCGCAAGGACGGCAGTTTTATTGTGGTACATGCCCGAGCCGCCTAGAAATTTCCCACGGTTGTTTACTTGTTTACGTGAATCGGGAAATTTCTGGAATTCGTCTCGCCATATAAAAAGAGCCGCAGGCAGGCACGGCAAGTCAGTTCCGTTCGAGCTATCATCAAGGCGATTTCGGAGTGAACACAAGTGATCAATAGTGAGTGAACCAGTGAAACCTGCGACTTGGCTACGACCTAGGACAGTGATAGTGCTTAGTGATTGGACCCAGTGATTTGTGTTTGGACTTAGTGCTAAGTGTTGTGACCTAGTGTTTAGTGCAGTGTTAATAAAGTCTTCAAGAGAGTCACCAGGTCTTTCTCTCCAAATCCTCGAACCCTAGCACGTAACAATAATAAAATCAGTCTAGAGTCTAGACCAGGGATGTTGCGGATCCCGATTTTTTCACATCCGCGGATGCGAATGCGGATGTGGATTTTTAGAGGTTCACATCCGCGGATGCGGATATTGCGAATCCTACATAAATATAGTTAATAAAATGAAAAAGTATTATTTTCATTTTTATTAATGTACTACAAAATAATAGTACAGGTTCCCTAGAACAAATTTTTAAAAACCTCTACCACTTTTTTGTTAGTAAGTACACGAAGTTATAAATAGGAGCATAAAGCATTATACTTAAATTATCAAATAGTAATAATGCCGCTTTTTATTAAGTATGATCACAAACAAACACGCAGTGATTAATTTACACAAGACAATTGATGCACCACAATAAACGCGTCGGATCCTGTCGCCGTTTTCAGGGTTCCTTAATCAACCAGGAACCCTTATACTTTCGGTCTATCTGTCCGTCTGTCTGTCTGTTTCTCCGCGGTTTCGCTCAGAGAATAGCCTACAAAGCCGAAATTCGGCATGAATGCACATACATATAAACGATGTCGACAAAATCCATCCATACTAATATTATAAATGCGAAAGTGTGTCTGTCTTTCTGACTGTCCGTCTATCTGTCTGTCTGCCTCTTACCTCTTCACGCTCAAACCGCTGAAACGATTTTGCTGAAATTTGGCATGGAGATACTTTGAGTCCCGGGAAAGGATATACAATACCTTTTTATCCCGGAAAAATGTACGGTATCGCGGGAGCGCAATAAACGAATTTTGGCGCAACAGGATTACGGGCATCATCTAGTGGTATATAAAACCTTTAAAAACATTTATGGGGCCTCCCTTACACATCAAGCGGAGATAATTCTATTTATTTCGCATCCACTCCACCGTTTGTTAGGTTAGTCGTCGTCGTTGGATAGGGTTTTTAAAAAAATTACGAGTATTCTCAGATCATTTTCCGATTTAGGGATCCATTTGTGAAATATGCAAAGTTTTAAAGTGGAAGAAATCGTTAGTGTCCAGTGTCTCCCCTTCTAACAGCTATTAGCTAAACGGTTGATACTTGATTCTGAAAAATATGTGGAAAAATTCACGGGAGTAGGAAATATGCTAAATTTAAAAAGAAAATTATCTCGGCTAAGAAGACTTCATAACTTATGAAGTCTTCTTAGCCGAGATACTTTTCTTTTTCTCAATAACTTATGAATTATAAGTTATTGAGAAGTACAAAGAAAATTTTCGTTCAAATTCCTTTGAATGTAACTGAGATCATGTTGTTAGTAGTGTAAAACATGTTATAATTGTACATTCATTGACGATAAAAAACTTATTAAAAACTGGTGGTACTATAATGGAACCCTATATTGTGCGTGGCCGATTAATTGGCCGGCTTTTTCGCTCCCATTGGTCATTTGTCACGCGCAAACGGTACGCGCCATTCACAGACCCCGCCGCTTTTTTTTCTTGTCGCAACACGTATGACATTCGCATCCGCATAAAAATCCGCATTGATTTAATGCGGATGCGGATGCAGATGCGGATGTCCAAATCTATGCGGATGCTCCGCATTTACGGATGCGGATGCGGATATTCGCAACATCCCTGGTCTAGACTCCAGTAGTTCGAAACCGACCACAATAAGTGTCGTAATATTATAGAGTGTAGATTAAACCACATATTTTGATTGCAATGAATAAATTCAATAAGTTTATTGAAACAAACATACAAAGGTATTGTAAGGTAAATTGCATTTCAAAACTCATTACCATTAGTGTTTTGTACAGTCGCGAGCAATGTTTTTTTATTATTAAGTATAATAATTAATAATAAAATTATTTTAATTTTATTATTAATTATTAAAGTATAAATATAATTTAGGATTTTGTATGGATTTTGTGAGAATTTCAAGTGCCTAACTGTCACTATTATTAAAATTTACGAGCAAAAAAGGCCAAAAAAATGACGTTTCTTGTATAGGAGCCCCCTTAAATAATATTAACTTTATTTCACTTTTAGTATTTGTTGCTATAGCGGCAACAGATATACACAATCTGTGAAAATTTCAACTCTCTAGCTATAGCGGTTCTTGAGATACAGCCTGATGACATACAGACGGACAGATGGACAGACGGACAGACATCGAAGTCTTAGTAAATAATAGGGTCCCGTTTTTACCCTTTGGGTACGGAACCAGAAAATATAAATTCGGCACTATCTGAATCTGATAAGTGATGTTCTAATATGCCACACAATGACAAGTAGACCATGCAAGTGTGTTAATAGTTAATACCTATATTTTTTATTGGGTTATAAGTGCTTACAACTGTACATTACTGTCAACTAACCACATTATCATCATAATCAAACGCATTACAATCACATTGTCACATTGATAAACCAATTGCCGTGATTATGATTGTGAATCATCGGTAGGGACAGCAGAAATGCAGTACCACAAGTCACAACTAAGGAAAAGCACTAATGGCAGACGCTTTAAGGAAACATGGAACATTTGAATGTTGTAAAATATATATTTATTAAAATAAAGGATTGATAACTTCTTCCATGTCTTCAGTAACTCTTACAAAATAAAACTATTATGATTATTCACTGACAAATCAATTAAAAAATAAATTATTGGTCTTTTTGTAAACTTAGTCGTAACCACGGAATATATAACACTAAAGGAAGGGTCATAGCAAGTAAGCTTCATTGAAACTGCCGTCGCCAAACTCACACAGTAACATTTTACGCACACAAAAGAAATAACCAATCACAAAGAGATTTCATTTTTAAATACAATGTCGTAAAAACAACCCTAAACCTTTTGAAATAAAGAATAATTTAAATTTAGCAATACCGGCTCTGACTACCGAGTTCAGTTATTCAACGCTAGATGGCGCTTGACAGCTAAATATGATAAGACTTGAAGTTGTACGCAATTTTGCACCTTACGTCAACTAAAGTAATGTTTAAATCCGTACTCACGAATTTCCTTTTGCGTGCGAGTTATGTCCAGCTGGACATAACTATGGCACGCGGAACACGCCCATATGCCCTTTCCTGTAGTGTTATATATTCCGTGGTCGTAACACTAATAGATGACATCACAGTAAACGAACATCACTAATAGTAGACACCAATATGAATTAATAGTTGACATAGAACATTACATTACATTGAACATTTTTCCTATTATTAGATAGGTCTTTATTTGCCGTTTTTTCGAAAGATTTCATTTACTTCATCATAGTAACTACATGCATATGAAATATTATCCACGTTGTCTCCAGATTCTATATGCTAAAACTGTCTTTCCTTTTATTTTTATTTTTCATATATTTTTTCCTAGCAAATTTATTTTGAGTCTTTAGTCTACATGCTTCTCTTGCCTCTTCTTTTTTCTTTTCTCAGCTCTCCTTTTTCTTTTTTTTACTGCTAAAAAACTAAAGCAATCGATTTTTAGATCAGACAAGGTCTAATGTGTCAATTTTTAGGTACAGCAGTTCTAATTTGTTAGCTTGTTAATAGAATTATATTTTCAGAGAATATTGATAATATTTGCAGTAGAATAAACTACAAAATAACTTTAGAATGTATTGCAAAATGATGATATGAGTTCCATGTCATCTATTAGGTTTTTTACATTTTCAAGAACTAATAGTAAACACCCTTTGTATTGTTAGGGAAAATGGATAAAAAATCATAAATAAACATTAAATAGTGTAAACAACATGACCATTAATCCAATGAAATCAATAGAAATTACAATAATCAAATAAATGTATTCAAAACTTACGTGCAAAATTTCGCCTTCCTTAACCTATTTGCTAAGAAACTGCCGAGCGCGTGTTGACGTGGTCACATTATTTACGAAAACTGATCCCATTTTAAAATTTTGTTCCCGAAGGCATCCCTAATATATTTTTTCACGTCAACAGATAGCTTGAGAAGCTTATAAAATTTATAGTGTTGAGAAAAAATTAGACTAATTCTTATTTTTATGGTATTTTTGTCGTAAGTGTCATCTATTGGTTCCGAGTCTACCATTAGTGCTTTTACCTAAATATAATGCTAAGTACTCACATACGGTTTTACTCGATCGAGCAATCACGTCGAGCAAAACCCGCGGCTCGGGCTTTCGTCCACACATTCAGCATGACTCTATCGAGTAAGCTTGCCGTTCAGTGATCAGTATTCACCGAACCATCCGAGCCAAAGCATGTCTGTTCAACTAAGGAGAAGGTCGATTTGCACCACTCGAAGTCACGCCCACACCCTTGAGTAAAGCTCGACGGATCGCGTCGAGTAAGTTCGAAGGAAACATCGAGCCGGCTCGAAGCGAGCCTTCGAGCTGTGAGTTTTGCGGTCCACACGGTGGTTTTTGCTCGATTTCGAGTAAAACTATCGAGCAAAACCGTATGTGAGTACTTAGCATTAAATTGACATAACCCTACGCGACCAGCTGACGTAGATCTGTCAACTGCCTATCAATGAACTTTATTTCTCTGTACAGTACAATAGTCCATTGTTAATGTTACAATAATTTAAGTACAGAATATTGCATTTATTAGAGGAAGCAATTTTATTTTTGGGACATGTAGGGGAGGTCAATCGAAGCCTAACCTCAAGTTTGTGGGGTTGCCACTCTTGTCCCCCGGCCGCCATATTCTAAAAAGGGGTGACAA